>NC_137935.1:1457309-2786662 GCF_963969265.1 Rhamphochromis sp. 'chilingali' | reverse complement strand
ATTTTTCCTCAGTAGTGCGAATGTTGGAGAATGTCTGTGGATGTTTTTTTTCTGTTTATATCTTTTGTCACCACGGAAAAACCAGTTCAGTGGAGACAATGGTGCTTTTACCTATCCTATCCTGTCAGTACAAATAATAAAAGGTTTGTTCCATGTTATTTTGCATGAGTGAAATCCGTTAACACATGTCACTGGCACGTGAGCTGATTATTTATTAAAATATGTGGAATAAAAGTAAGCTTACTCTCGTTCCTTATGTCTACAGGAGGATGCTGATGATGTCTGTGTTGAAGCGGCTTTGGCTGAGGGGGTGATGAAGATTTTACTGAGGATCTGAAATACCCCAAGAATCTCCGATATTGCTTCGAGGTATTTTCAAAAAGTGTTCCTGGAGCTGGATCCTGCAAACCTTTCAGCCAAGGTTCAGAGACTGAAGAATCACCTCTGTGCATTGGAGATGAATAAATTTCACAAAATGGGACTTTTTGAATGGATATCCATCAAAAGGTTAATGCATTGCCTTGATGTGATGTCATTTCCATTGCAGAGAAAGCATTTTTGGACTAACAAAATCTCATATATGTCAAAAAAGCAAAGGGAATTGTTAAAAGAAATAACCATAACCTGAAAGATGTTTTTCATACAGGCCAGTAGCCTGATGGAAGGTCTAAGCTTGTTCTTGTGTTATCACAGTTCTTGTGTAATTTACTAGGGGATGGAACATAAACCATGAGCCTTTTTTATTGTTCATTTTGTTTTTTAAATAATCTGAGCTCTTGTGTTTGCTCCCCTGGTTTGCCATTTATCCTTCAAATATGTGAGGCTTTGAGCTAAACGGAAAAAGGCTCTTGTCTTTTTAGTGCTTGTTTAGTTCAAGTTATTGACATATTTATGAAAATACATTTTTCATTTGTAAAAATGTTAACATGTGGTCATTTTTCATACATGTATTATGAAACACACAACTACATATTAGTTTGTTTGGTTATTCAGACTTAGACCACCAGTGAAATACAACAACATTCATAGTTGAATGTTAGGGGGCGATCGTGGCTCAAGAGTTGGCAGTTTGTCTTGTAACTGGAAGGTTGCTGGTTCGAGAGCACTTTGGGGTCCATAGGGACTGAGTAAAGTGCAGTACAAAT
Source organism: Rhamphochromis sp. 'chilingali' (assembly GCF_963969265.1). NCBI lineage: Eukaryota > Metazoa > Chordata > Actinopteri > Cichliformes > Cichlidae > Rhamphochromis > Rhamphochromis sp. 'chilingali'. The sequence continues at coordinate 2,785,517 of NC_137935.1, read as the reverse complement.
ACAGCACAATTTTGATTAAGTTCAGTTTACAAAATTAAGTAAATGGAACAAAATTTTGGATTAACTGACCATCTATTGTTCCATTGACCAAGCATTTCAGTGTTATTTACTAAGTTTTTTTGTGTGGTTTTCACTTAACCTTACATTTGTTTTAAACTCATGATTTCTGTTATATTTACTGTCACGGCGAGTGAGGTGAGCCGTGTGGAGGAAATGAAGGAGGATCCAAATGCAGGCAGTCGTAAAGGTGGTTTATTGAACATGAAAGTAAATACAAACGGCAAATGGAGCTAGAACTAAACTACAGAGCACAAACCTTAACGAGAACGACCAGAAGAGACTAACGGCAGACAGCAGGGAGAACACACGGGTGCGACATGGTAGAAACACAGATGACGCAGGGTGGAATACACAGACGGACCAGCAACTACAATGACGGCAGACATGACTTAAATACACAGAGAATCACAGGGGAATTACACACAGGTGGTGGACACAGCTGGGAATAATCAACAAGACGAGACAAAGGTAAAACCGAACATACTTACATGAGACCCAGACCTTCACAATAAAACAGGAAATGAGAACACCACACCAAGACGCAGACCTGACACTGAGAGACAGACAGAATGACACATGGAACCTGAACTAAACTAAACGTGAGATACAACCGAGAACAAATCCTTAAACATGAACCTCAAATAATAAACATCATAACCATCATCATAAACACAACAAGAGAACAAGAAAACAATCCCTGATGCAAACCAAAACATAATAACCTCAAACATGGAATAACAAAAACATGAAACTCCACATACTGGGTCCAACGGACCCAGACCCGTGACATTTACTCAATTTTTTTCATGTTTGTGTAACAACTACAATTATTCATTTCAACTTAATTTGTTTAAGCTTTAGTTATTCAATTGATCAAGTATATTGGACAGATTTGACTGGTTTCCAATCTACTCAATATTTTGTGTTGAGTAAATGTCAGTTTTAGCTTTTAGAGTGTACGCTACTTGTTAGTCCATCATGCAAATATACATTAGGTCGAGTTTACTTGAAAAAAATGTATTTTAATCAGGGTTTGTACAGATCTGATTGCACATCGATGTCACAGTGACATATTTAATGTAATGATGTTTGTCTGCTAAAGCTCTGTTTTAAAGTCAATTTGGGAAACTTCTAACTACAAGTCATGATATAAATAAATACATAAATAATATAAATAAAGTGACATCACATGGTAAGAAGGAATTCAAAACTAGCATCACATTTTAATATCCAGGAGCTGAATCAACTGTAATGACAGAAGGCAAAGTACAGCGTCTTTTACAGGCTGCCTGGCTAAATAACTTTTCTTCCACATTGAAATATAGAGTCTAATTTTTTGCTTGATGCAGCAGCAGGTTGCATGATCGACCTGGTGATCCTCAATACTAATACAGCCCACAGCGCTGACCAGCTGAATGTGCCGATTTGTCCTGCTGGGTCATCCTGGTGAGCGCACTCACCAGGACACCAATGTTTCCTTCTCTCCTGCCTGCAGCTGGTGGACAGGAAAGACCCTGATCAGCTGCCCCCTTGTGGGGCCCAACCACCTGTCCCATACACCTGACTTTCTCTCTCTGGGTTTGAAGGGATGCAATGTTCAAGGAAAGCACAGACACTCTATGTGTATGGCTGTGCTACAGTAGCATTTGACCCAAAAGTGAAAGTGAAATGTGTTCTTGAATGCAAGTAACCTAAAAAACTCTTGCACTTCACTCAAAGAAATAATCTGTTGAATGAAGGTAATCTTATCCTGCCACCATATTTCCATCTAAAAACGTACGTTTGCTTAACATATTTTGATTAAGTTCTGTGAACGTGACTTACATTCGCCCAAATGTTTGGTTTTAGTCAATCCCAAAAAACTGATGTTAATTTACTCAGCATCAATCCAGTATCTCAGAGCGACAAAATGTGGCCTTGTTATGTACTTGTGTAACAACAACAACAACAACAACAACACGGGTTATCCAGTCCAAATCAAAAGTACAGGAAAAATGCTAGAGTCTGAAGAAGATGAAGTTGAGCAACAGAGTCCACGAGTCCAAAAGATGTGGGGAACAGGTCCAGGAAGTAGTCAGGGTCCGGCAGAGGTGTAGCTTCACATAAACACAAAGTGGGTTAAAGATTACGTTGATTCCCTGTTTATATCACAAACCCTAAACAAGGGAGGAGATGGTGATTTCCAGGCTCTGAGAATAAGTCTTTTAGCTACAATCATACCAAACATTAAGGCTTTCTGAAGAGGACGTCAACGTGCCAATAACGTTAGGGAGCAGCCTAGCACTAGCAAGCAAGTATACCATATGTCGATAATTCTAAGTCATAAATAAGGCTATATGGATTAAATATCTCCTAAGTGTAGGGCAGGACCAGAAAAGGTAGCAAAGGGTTCCTTCCATTGCTTTGCATTTATCACACGATGAGGAAACAGACAAAAACACTGCCAAGCTTCGTTTTAGAGAAATGCAAATAATGATAAGTTATAATCTGGCATCTTTAACACCTCTTTTAATCAATTTCTGCTTTTGATGCTAAACCTTCAGTTGCTGTGTAAATCCCCACACACCACAGAATTCATTTAGGCTCATCTTGTGCTGAGGATGTTTAGCACTGTTGTAGTTTTGTATGGACAATAAATGTTGATAAAGGAAAACACCGGGCTGTTTCCATTATTCTGTGGAGAGGTGAGTTTCAGTGCTAAAAGGGGTGAGTCAGAATTGAATAACATTACAATTTGTGAGCAACAAAAACTGTAGAAAATGTTGAGTTTGTCAAAGCTGCCACATGTAGGATTTCAGTCTTTGACTCAGTGTCACATTAACTCAGTTTGAACCTACACTGTTTTTATTTTTCCTGCCTCGTGCTTTTTATGAATGTTGTTATGAATGTTATAAAAATCCCAAGTGTAGCGACTTTTATGCATAAACATTTCATCCTGTACTGCAAAAGTTTATACATTTATTTTCTAGCTGTTAAAACACACAGTTTTAGAAATTAAACAGTAAAGGGAAAAAAATTGTGTTTGTTTAGTTTTGAAATCTCGAGTATTTGCTTTAGCATTAGCATTCGTTGACACTGCTACTTTAAAACTGCACACTCATTTCCTGACAACTTGTTAATTGTCATTTGTGCTTCATATCCCAGATAATCCTCCTTTCTGAAACACAATATGACCAAGATTTGCAAAATTGACTTTAATTTTTATTGAATATGACCTGAAATGACTGAGACCATTAACTCGAGAGGAAAGTGTTGCAACAGATATAATAATAGTATTTTTTGCAGTGATCCTTTATACAGCACCTATCAGTGCTGTCAAAATAAACATATACGACAGGTATGCATGTACAGTACTGTGCAAAAATCTTGGGCCACCCTTCATTTCTTTATCTTTTGATTCCAAGGATCCAGACTTTCTTTTCCTTCTGTCTTGAGCAATAGTTTCCAGGCTTTCTGAAGGTCTTTCAAAGTTGTTGTTGTTTTTATATATTGGCTGCTTTTTCACTCAATTTCAGTCTAACACAGCGGTTCCCAAACCTTTTTTGCTAGGCCCCACTTTGTGCGTGTGCGAATATTTTTCTTGTAAAACAAACACACCCTCCAACCACACACGCCCATATTTTGCTCCATTGCGGTTTATTTCACACCTCAAACGTTTAGTGAACAATTAAGCAAATACAAGTAAACTGCAATAAATTACAGGTAGTAAGAAAATAAACTACTAACTCTTTTACGCTGCGTCCACACCTACACGGGTATTTTTGAACACGCAGCTGTTTCGTCCACGTAAACGGCGTTTCGAATCACCGAAAACTGAGATTTTTTAAAACTCCTTTTTTGTGTTTACGTGTGGACGAGGAATACAGAGTTTGTCACGCAATGTCAAAGGTATGTGGCTTTTTTCACGTCACGCTGTGCGCCACGTTATTGTTTACATGAGATGAATTGCAGAATGATAGAGACGAAATACTGTTAATCTGACTGTCTGCAGGTTTTACATGCAGGTACTGTCCCTCCATTTACAAAGGCAGAGGCGTCACGGTGTCATTATTTTACTGTAGTTGTTTTTTTCCTGTGTAATATTCAACATTGCTGTCAATACATTTTTTAAAAAATGCCTCTCTGTGCAAAATGGGTTTAAAAACATAAACAGCTGTGGGATCCTGTTTGTCCGTGATTTGAACCGAGGGGACAAATCGTGGCAGGATCAGCCCGATGTTATTTGTATCCCGCTGTAACTTTACTGTATAAAGAGCTAACATCTCCAACATGTCAGGAGCAGTTAGTCATTACAACAAGTGTTTGCGAACTAAAAATCAAGAATGTGGGATCCTGTTTGTGATTTGAAGAGCCCAGCGCTGCTCCCGATGAAGGGAAAACCAACCCTGCAGGGAGACCTACCTCGGCACTTGTGCAGGTGAAGCCAAAGGGGAGACATGCTTCACCATATAGTCTTTGGCTTAGAATGAAGTTGGTTTGGAAACATATTCAGCGATGCTTCATCTCCTGCTTTGCGTTTGTGTGGGCGCCCCGTGATAGCAGTGTCCAAGCGTTATATATTTTTTTTCCCCCTTTCATACCGCTCTGCGCACCCTCTAGGGGGCGGGCCCCAAACTTTGGGAAGCTCTGGTCTAAGGGATCAATCAGTGTTGTCTACCTTAGCAAAGAACCAATTTTTAACTGTATATGTAGTTGCTTTGTTACTAGCAGCGGCCTCAGAAAGTTCAGGCTGTGTTGAAGAGCTATCTAAACCTAACACTAAAGGGTGCTGACTCCCGTCAGTCTTTTCCAACTTGTCCCAAAAGCTTGTTTTTTGAGGGTTTGTGCCTTGGATGATAATTTGTGTCCATCAACAGTCCAAAAACTCTTCAAACATGTGTTTGAACTCTGGTGGATAGCTAAAGTCCAAACAGGACATCACATGTCTGTGCAGTGCTAGCCGAACCAGTGAGACCACCACAGCTTGAAGGAAGACACTTATATGGGCATTGTGAGATTATAATATTATTTTATGCCATGTTAGACCCCTAATTAAAGATTGTGAATTATTATGTAGTTTTAGTTTGCATTATTCTCCTGAATTAGAAGAAGGTGATAACTCTTGCATTTGTTAAACTGATTTGCATTACATTAGACTGCTGATTTATTGTGAATGAATGATATTGTTTTATGATGCATTATACTGCTGAGTTATAAGAAATACTGTTCGCAGAAAGTCATCGCCTTATTCGTCTGATTAGAAGAGAACAGAGCATGCTGGAGTTTTCTGCCCCATCTCAGCAGGAGCAGATAAACAGGGAGCCAAGGTCGTAGCTTAGGCGCCGTGTGAGAGAAAGCATGTGAATGTTTAGGCTTTTATGATTAGGTGGGGGCCACTAGAGGCTATAAGAGTTTGATCAATGCTCCACCATTTTGAGATCTGATGCTGTCTGCGTGCGGTGTCCATCTCCCACGCGTGTGATCATTAAAATCATCGTTTGACTCAACCTGGCCGGACCAGTGTTGTTATTTTGGTTTTTCCTCTTGTCTCCATCCCCAATATTTGAATCCGTAACAGCATCTTCTGTCTGCACATCTTCTCTGTCACATATTGTAAAGACTTTAGCCTCTATGCCTTCATTCTGTGTGATAACAACATACTCAACATACATGTTACATACATCTACTATTAAAAGAAGAAATTCATTATAAGAGTAAAGACACTTCAACAAACATTTGAAGGGAAAACAAAGTTGAGCTAAATATGAATTCTCAACAATCCCACAAATGAATGGTCCTGATTTATTCTGTAATAATACCTTAAGCAATATAATTAATTTAAAAATTACACTGCAAGAGCACCCTTCCCTTAGAGCACATGCACATTGTATATACACTCAACAAAAATATAAACGCAACACCTTTGTTACTGCTCCCATTCCCCATGGGATGGACGTAGAGACCTAAAATTCATTCCAGATACACAATATAACCATCCCTCCCAAACAGTGGTCACAAATCAGTCCAAATGTGTGGTAGTGGGCACATCTGCTATATTGAGATAATCCATCCCACCTCACAGGTGTGCCACATCAGGATGCTGATCTGACATCATGAGTAGTGCACAGGTGTACCTCAGACTGCCCACAACAAAAGGCCACCTTGGAATGTGCAGTTTTGTCTCACAGCAAAATGCCACAGATGCCACAAGCAATGAGGGAGCGTGCAATTGGCATGCTGACTGCAGGAATGTCAACCAGATCTGTCGCCCGTGCATTGAATGTTCATTTCTCAACCATAAGCCGTCTCCACAGGCGTTTCAGAGAATATGGCAGCACATCCAACCGGCCTCACAACCGCAGACCTCGTGTAACCACACCAGCCCAGGACCTCCACATCCAGCAGGTTCACCTCCAAGATCGTCTGAGACCAGCCACCCAGACAGCTGCTGGAACAATTGGTTTGCACAACCAAACAATTTCTGCACAAACTGTCAGAAACCGTCTCAGGGACGCTCAACTGCATGCCCGTCGTCCTCATCGGGGTCTTGACCTGACTCCAGCTCGTCGCCGTAACAGACTTGTGTGGGCAAATGCTCACATTCGATGGCGTCTGGCACGTTGGAGAGGTGTGCGCTTCACGGATGAATCATGGTTCACATTGTTCAGGGCAGATGGCAGCTGAGAATGTCCCAGTTCTTGCATGGCCAGCATACTCACCGGACATGTCACCCATTGAGCATGTTCGGGATGTGCTTGACCGGCGTATACGACAGCGTGTACCAGTTCCCACGAATATCCAACAACCTCGCACAGCCATTGAAGTGGAGTGGAGCAACATTCCACAGGCCACAATTGACAATCTGATAGACTCCATGCGACGATGTGTTGCACTGCATGAGGCAAATGGTGGTCACACCAGATACTGACCGGTTCTGGGTCCCCAGACCCCCAATAGCGCAAAAAACTGCACATTCCAGGGTGGCCTTTTGTTGTGGGCAGTCTGAGGTACACCTGTGCACTACTCATGATGTCAGATCAGCATCCTGATGTGGCACACCTGTGAGGTGGGATGGATTATCTCAATATAGCAGATGTGCCCACTACCACACATTTGGACTGATTTGTGACCACTGTTTGGGAGGGATGGTTATATTGTGTATCTGGAATGAATTTTAGGTCTCTACGTCCATCCCATGGGGAATGGGAGCAAAAACAAAAGTGTTGCGTTTATATTTTTGTTGAGTGTATGAACATATTATATGTATATATGTATGTATATAACCATTTCATCCAGTCTGGTTGCTCATCCTGACCAAACCAGACTAACACTCCCACCAATGGAGTCTAAGAATAATAATAAGAAGCTTACATTAAGCCCAAGTACATAAATGTGCATCTGCTTAGAAATGTGTAAAAATTACTGTGTATTAAAGAAGAGGGGCCGACGAGTACATTCCTTTATTTTATGACAAGAATATTGCAAAAATTTCTATTTACAGTTTAACCATGAAAATAGGAATATTTTCATGAATAGCTACAGCAAAACCAATGTGCTAACTCAAGGTTAAATGCAAAAGAAAACAACCACACACTAAAAACACTACTATGCAAACTCTTGCATAGTAGTGTTAGAATTATTAGAAGTGCATTTGGGTTTGTTTGTTTGTTTGTTTTTTACCAATACTTATTATATTGAAAAGTTGAGAAGATGGGATTAACCATGCACATTCTGTCTGCTGTACTACAGCTTTAAATTCAAGAGCAGAAATGTGCATGTGTCTGCAACTAAAAAGACATGTTCTAATATGTTTTAGTTGTTTTTGCATTGTCTGGTAGGATGTGCAAAGACTTGTGTCACTGTGGCAGAAAGTTTAGACATGAATTAAAGCACTCACTGCTCTCTAAGAGCTGTGCCTTGCCCCATAAGAAGGAATCATTTAATAACTGCAAGCATAATATATTCACAGTAATTATAAATTTTTATATCTAAGTAATCAAGCAAGTGCTTTAGTTGACTCTTTTGAGTGCACAGACACACAACTCTCCTCTTTTGATTGGCTACCAAGAACCTTTCCCCTTTTATTATGATGCCTGTATTAAACAGTAGGAGTTGAACTAGGTCTTATGTTAAAATTCATTTCTTTAATTTCAAAATACCGTCTCTCAAATGAAAAGATAAGATAAGATAAGATAAGATAGAACTTTATTAATCCCTCGGGTGGGTTCCTCTGGGAAATTCGAAAAGCCTCTGTTTGTAGCTCAAGGGCAAAATCTGCAAGCCCAGATTTTTTCTTTACATTAGTACAGAAAGAGAAAATCTAGTGAGAAGGCAGGGAGGCTTGCAAACAGTCATAACCACTGAAATCTAACCACAGCGTGATGAGGACTAGTGAAATTGGTTCCTGAAAGTTCCTGTAAAACAACAAAAATGATCTTGACTTTAGGAGCATTTTGGGTGAAGATCAATTCAGTAAGTGCAAATTCACTAAAATGTGATGAGCGCTGTGAATTCAATCAACACAATGTCAGTAAACACCTGAAAACATAATATCTGTATCGTCACACATCATGCTGTGGATCATATTAACCTCTGTATTATACATCTGTTGCCTGATTACTCGTAGTTTTTCTTACCTGTTGAAAACAACAGAAACACGTCAAGTTGCTTCTTCTCCTACAGTCTCCTCTCAGTGTAAACTGTAAGCTGCACGTGAAGGGCATTTTAATAATGTATGTGTCACACTGGATGCCATTCAAAGTAGATTTTCAAATAACTGCTAAATATTTCCTTCTTCTCTTTGGTGCCCATCCAACTGGTGACACCCTAGGCACCTGCCTAATTGGCCTATGCCAAAAACCGTCCCCGATCAGAGTTGTTATGCTGAAAACAGCCTGCTGCTGCTCGTCATAAGATTGATAAGCAGTGAACCAAAACATTAAAGGCCAGGTCTATAAATATGAAAAGAAACTAAAAGTTACTAAAAGGCTTTGCAAAGCTGAAGGGAACTGCACATTTCCTGCAGTGATTTCCAGCCTGTTCTGTCAGGACCATGTTAATCAAAATAACTTCTGCATCTGCAGGAAACCATTATGAGGGTATGGCTGTGTTCCTACTCGCTCTTTCATGACATATTCAAGGAAGCAGCAGCAAGAATTGATCACAGAATAGAGCAGGCATCAACGGCAAAGCAGATATTGATTAACCCAGAAAACACACGTTTTGGGGTTCAGGTGGGTTGCAGAGCAGCTTGCAGACACAGGTAAAGCAGCTATATGTCAATCAGGTGAACAGAAAGACATCAGCTGCTCCATCAGCTGATGTGGGCTAGCACTAAAATCAAATTATCTTCCATGATTACTGACCTTGGTTATTTGACTTAAGGTAGACTTTAAAAACAAACATATGACAGATATAGTGCAGGTCATTGTGCTCTTCTTCATCTATGACGTCTAATAATTAGCAAAAATCATGAAAATGCCAATCACCCACAACTTAGTATAAGCTCTTGTATATTAAACTCTAGTGGAGTGGACTCCTTTGCTCTCCTGGGTCCAGGGGCAAATTGGGTCTAGGTCCCTACCTTATTTCTCCTCCTGACTAAAGTGTAGTTTAATGAGCTTTCGTCCCAGCGGACGATCAGGATAAATGCACACACTTTGGGCTCCTGGGCAGAGTAAGGTTTAATAACCTGTACTGCTGTAAATTACCAACAGCGGTGTTGAATACCAAATGTGCCCATTATAAACACTGAGAGCCGAACTGCTCCAAATGTCAATTCTGAGCTCTGGATGAGTGACACTGTGTCACTCATCCAGAGCCCATGTCAGTGAGTGTGTGTGTGTGTGTGTGTGTGTGTGTGTGTGTGTGTGTGTGTGTGTGTGTGTGTGTGTGTGTGTGTGTGTGTGTGTGTGTGTACTCCATGTGTAAAGGAAAGGGACTGCATACTTTGGAGTCATTGTAATGACTTTGAAATAGTTGAATATGTACATTAATCCAAATATATGCAAAATGGGATAAAAAAAAAGTAAACAGGGACTTAGGTGAGTATAAAGACAAGAACAGCAAGAGGGGAGCAGGAAAGAGGCATGGAGGGAGGAGCAGCGGATGATAAGGAACCAAAGAGAGGGTGCAGATGGTGGAACAGTGATTGCCAAACTCCACGAAAACAGTATGATGTGCTTATCAAGGCTGGTCTCTTTTTTCTTGGTCTCTTCCGTCTCTCTGTCTCTTTCACTTCCACTCTCACCTCAGCTCTCCTTCTGTCCTCTTATCTCCTTCTCACATTCCCTTCAACCCTTCCTCAAACTGGTCTCCTTCTCTCCTCTCTCACCCCGTCCAGCCTCTCTCACTCTGAGTTCTTTGACTGCTGCTAACTTGGTGTTTGAGGAAATGTAAATTAGACTCACGCAGAGCTGCTGGAGTGGAAACACTTCCCTTTCCATATAGACTTTTGCTCAGCGTGTAAATACGATGTAGAGTTGTGTGTGTGTGCTCAGGTTTTGCTATAGCTGTGAGGACCATAGTAATATTTGCTGTCTTCTGAGGACGCTCTCACTTCTGAGGACATGCTAAACTAATTTTGGAGCAACCTAACTGCTTGGTCCAACCATTTAAGATTCACTTCACACTGTCCAGGACAATACCACATTTCATTGGAAATTCAACTTTTCCCCCGTTTCTCCCGTTTTCACGTGCTGATACATTTTTAAAAATTCATTCTTTTTTTTCTTTAATCTCTCCCTCAGTCAGTGATTGGTTTTACTACAACTCAAAATTCTTAAATAGACAAAATATTTAAATACTTAATTACAAAACTACTAGGTTTAGGAAAAATATAATGGTTTGATTAAAAAACTGTACAGGGCAGCACGGTGGCACGGTGTTAGCACTGTTGCCTCACAGCAAAAAGGTCCTGAGTTCAATCCCACCAATCAGGCTGGGGTCTTTCTGTGTGGAGGGGGTTCTCTGCTGGTACTTTGCCCTGCGACAGACTGGTGACCTGTCCAGGGTGTACCCTGCCTCTGGGATAGGCGACAGCCCCCCCGCTACCCTGACAAGGATAAGTGGATGGATAAATAAATGTTACCCCCTTTACAATCAAACTCCAGTTTTATTTTGAATGGCACATTTCAATACTACACTATTGTCCATGAAAACTTTAAATATTCTCTTGAATATGGAATTAACACATTACACGACGGATCCAAAATCCTTTGCCGACATCTGTTTGGTTAAACACTGACAATAGGAAACCTTTTGGGAGCGTTTCCCAGACATGCCACGGAGAATAGAGTTCTCATCCTTGAAGCCTTTTCTCTTGTATAAATGAAACATGAACCACTAAAGCCCGTATTTGACTCAGTCAGACTCCAACTCTTTCCTCTTGATCACTGAAGCGGCCAAAATAATTTTCTCTGACAGTTAGCATTTTCCAGACTGTCTTTTTGAGCTCATCATCTGTGACAGACCTAATTCTTGGCTGTTTGACGGATTTTCTCCCTGCTTCCATTCAACTTTAACGATGCCAAGAGATGCTATAAGTTTGTTTCCTCTGTGGCTGCACAGCTCTGACACATAATGGGGATTCCATAGCCTAGCAACAAGGAGGCTAAAAACAACCCACAATGCACCAGTTTTTGCAGAGGACTCCTGAATTCAACAAGATATCTGATGTGTCACATCATTAGATTTTGGTTTAAGACGAGCCAGGCCTGCACAGAAATCACCGCTGATGATGTCTCAGTCCAGCTGCTTAGATTTCTGTCCAACATCTGGCTCTGAGATAATTGGTTTAGACAAAACTGAGTTGCTTTGTAGAGAAACTTTTTTATCTTGTGACCTTGAGAGATTTTTTATTGTTGTGTTGTGACTGAGAGCGATGTTCACTGGTTAAAGCAGCTGCCTACGTTTTAAACAGTGACATGTTAGAGATCGTAGACTTCATCCAAGCGTTTCTCTTGAAGCTTTTATATAAAATACAAAATGGCGCCGGTGAGGTCGGCTGCCGTGCTGGATGCTCTGCCCTAACTTCTCCACTTTTTGCAGTTTTTCGTCACTTTTTGCTATATCTGCGATAATCTTGCATGGGCATCATGCAAAACACACAAATCCGCTACAGTAGAGACACTTTGGTTTCTATTGGTCTGCAGTACACGAACATTTCACCATGTTTAACTCCGGACCCAACCTGGCCAAAGGAGATCCTGAGAGAGAACAAAGGACGCGACCCTAAGCGACGGCCTCGAGGTAAAAGAGCCGGCATCAGGAACAGGCTACGGGCTCGCGCACACCGCGCACCCATGCCCAGTATCCTGCTAGCCAATGTTCAATCCATCGAGAACAAGCTTGATGACCTCAGAGCCAGAATCAAGTTCCAGAGAGACATTCGGGACTGCAACCTCCTCTGCTTCACCGAGACTTGGCTGAACCCAGCGATACCAGACCACGCCGTGCAGCCGACGGGGTTCTTTTCGGTTTACCGCATGGACAGGACAATGGAGTCGGGGAAGAAAAGAGGTGGTGGAGTGTGCTCGCCCAATCTGGAGCTTTTGATCGTTAAGTGTCGCCCTTTCTATCTCCCTCGGGAATTCACTGCAGTCATTGCCTGCACTGTTTACATTCCGCCTCACGCGGACTCGGACACTGCCTTATGTGAGCTACATGAGGCTCTCACACATCAACAAACACTTCACCGAGATGCCGCACTCATTGTTATGGGAGATTTTAACAGAGTGAATCTCAAACGGACATTTCACAACCTTCACCAGCACATCAACTGCCCCACCCGGGGCACGAGGACATTAGACCACTGCTACACCCCGTTCAAGAACTGTTACAAGGCTCAACCCCTGCCGGCATTTGGAAAATCAGACCATTCCGCCATCTTCCTCATACCTGCTTACAAACAAAGGCTAAAGCAGCAACCACCAATCAGGAGGGAGGTCGCTCGCTGGACGGACCAATCGGTGGCCGCGCTGCAGGACGCACTGGATGACGCAGACTGGGACATGTTTCGGCGCAGCTCTGATGACATCAACATGTTTACGGAAGCGGTTGTGGGATTTATCGGGAAACTAGCGGACGACACAGCAGAAAGAACTATCATCCGAACGTTTCCCAACCAGAAGCCGTGGGTGGATAAAAGCATCCGCGACGCTCTGAGATCACGCACCGCTGCCTACAATGAAGGGCTTGTCTCCGGTAATATGGACCTATACAAGGCTGCGTCCTACAACATGCGCAGCGCGGTCCGAAAGGCAAAGCGGAGCTACGGGGAAAAACTAGAGTCACAGCTACGACAGTGCGACTCTAGGAGCCTGTGGAAAGGACTGCGGACTATAACGGACTATAAACGACCAGCTTCTTCAATGATGAATGCCGATGCTTCACTGGCTGATGAGCTGAACACGTTTTATGCTCGCTTCGACGCCGCAGCAATTAAAACAACAAACGGCTGCGCGCGCTCGGAGTGCACCAGTGAAGAAAATGCATTCGTCATCACAGAGCATGCCGTGAGGAACACCTTCAGGAGGGTGAACACCAGGAAGGCAGCAGGACCAGATGCAATCCCTGGCCGGGTCCTTAGAGCCTGCGCTGATCAACTAGCACCGGTGTTCACGGAGATCTTCAACCTCTCCCTGGCCCAAGCTGTGGTTCCCACGTGCTTCAAACGGTCCATTATTGTCCCTGTTCCAAAGAAACAACAGCCCGCTTGCCACAATGACTACCGTCCAGTAGCACTGACTTCAATTGTGATGAAGTGTTTTGAAAGACTGATGAGAGATCACATCACTTCTTCACTTCCTCCCACCATCGACTCACTTCAGTTTGCTTACCGGACTAATCGTTCCACAGACGATGCCATATCTCACCTGCTCCACACATCCCTGAGTCACCTGGACACTGGCAGAGGGAATTATGTTAGGATGCTGTTCGTGGACTACAGTTCAGCATTCAACACAATAATTCCCTCTAAGCTTTTCACCAAGTTGACGGATCTAGGACTCAGCTCATCACTGTGTCAGTGGATCCTCAACTTCCTCACAGACAGACCCCAATCAGTGAGGGTGGGAAAACAAGTCTCCCCCTCCATCTCACTCAGCACTGGAGTGCCTCAGGGCTGTGTTTTAAGCCCCCTGCTGTACTCACTGTACACTTATGACTGTGTAGCCACATCCGACACCACCTCCATTGTCAAGTTTGCTGACGACACTGCTGTTGTGGGCCTGATCTCCGACAACATCGAGACGGCCTACCTGGAGGAGATTAGGAACCTGGAGACCTGGTGCCAGGAGGATAACCTCCTCCTAAACATCAGCAAGACTAAGGAGCTGATCGTGGACTTCACTACAAAGCAGGCGAGGAATTACAAACCCCTCATCATCAGTGGCACGCCAGTGGAGAGAGTGGACAGTTTCCGATACCTGGGTGTCCACATCACTCAGGACCTGTCATGGTCCTGTCACATCAACACCCTGGTTAAGAAAGCCCGTCAGCGTCTCTTCTTCCTCAGAAGACTTAGAGACTTCCATCTGCCACTGAAGGTGCTCAAGAACTTCTACTCCTGCACCATCGAGAGCGTCCTGACGTCAAACATCTGCACCTGGTTTGGGAACAGCACCAAGCAGGACAGACGAGATCTGCAAAGGGTGGTGCGCTCGGCAGAACGCATCATTCAATCAGAGCTCCCTGACCTGCTGTCCATCTACACCAAGCGGTGCAAGTCCAAAGCTAGGAAGATTATGATGGACCTCTCCCATCCCAACAATGGACTCTTCTCACTGTTGAGGTCTGGGAAGCGCTTCCGCTCCCTTAAGGCCAAAACAGAGAGAATGAGGAGGAGCTTCTTCCCCCAGGCTATTCGGGCCCTGAACCAGGTGTAGGACTGGACTCTCCCAAACACGTCACTATAAGACTGGACTCTCACACACGTCACCACACGCACCACCACACATTTCCTATAATCCTATAATTCCTATAATTTATAATCCTTATCTTTATAATCTCTTCTGCTATTTGCACATTCTTTACTGTAAATTCCTAAGTTAATTCCTAAGTTAATTTGTAAATTTTTGTAGTAAATATTGTAAAACTTTTCTTCTGTCATTTAATGGTCGGGCATTGTACAGCTACAAGCATTTCACCCCCATGTCATACTGTGTATGGTTGTGTGTGTGTGACAAATAAAATTTGAATTTGAATTTGAATTTGATATAAAAAAAAATAGCTTAAATGATTTCTAAACTTTGTATAACTGCTGTTGTTCTGAATTCATTGATGTTGTTTGGAAAGTGAGAGGCTGGTCGGCTATGATGTGAGGCTACTTTACAGAAGGATGTAAAATGGGGTTACATCACAAACATCTTGCCTATGTGAGTTTTGTTCAAACATGTTTTCATTGAACACACCTGGAAACTGTATACACATAACATTTTATGGAAGCATGGTCAGCTCTAACAGGAAGTGAGTGTTTCTGTGCTTCCCTCATTAGCTGATGAAAACTGTCACACGTGGCTGCAGCTGTTTTTTTCCAATGCTTCAATGCTGCTTCTTCCTGCTTTCATTCATTTTCCAGATGTGTAAAAAGCTCATCTCAAAAACTATCTGTCGCATAATATGAGGTGAGAGTGGAGACCTAGGGGTTACACAGTGCTCTGTAGTTCTATTTTTCCAGCACCAACGCTCCGGTAAAACAACATTTTATTCAGATTTTCTTCCTCCCCAGTGACTGAAACGTGATCGTTCTCTTGTCATAATATAGTACATCTGGGACTGTACAGTCTAAACACACTATGCCTCCATGGACTGTGAACAAGGTACAGCCAAACAAATTGCAAAATGTCTCAGCCAGAACAAACTGCCACCCTTTGGCCAAGGGAATTGAAAATCACCTCTGTAAAACAAACTGCAGGCGGAGATCATTCGTCAGACCTACTGTTAGTCTTCTAAACCAGAACCTTATAACATTTCACTTTATCTGACAGCTCTTTCTGGGTTTGTGCCACATCTTGGACTAAAGAATTCCTCTCGCCCTTCCTGCAGTATTGTTTCTGTCACGACGGACGTGGGGAAACTCATTGTCGAGGTTTAACAAAATCCAGGCCTCTATGATCTGCAGTCTCGTTTTCTTTGGATGATATTAGAAATGGCATGGACTGAGGAACCGGAGCTGAAGATGTTGACTCACCCAGGTGAGGAATCAAGTGAAATGACACACAAAAGGCTCCTGAATTCAGGGCAGCCACTTCACTTTTCACTTTACATTCTGAACAAACACCGCAGGCTGATGTGTTGCTCTGAAGCACGGCTTGTATGTGCCTGAGGCGTGAAATGACATATCATATGGTGATGTGTTTTAGACTGGAGAGTGTAGGGGAGAGTGAGGTAAGTTGAGCCAGTGGGTAAGTTAATCTACCGCCAGTATCTTGGCAAGCATGCGCAGTTTTTGTCATGAGACTCTAAAATGAGTTTGCATTCTATATTTGCATCTTGCTGTGGAAGAAGTATCAAAGCAGAAAGTGTAATCATCTTCACATCAGACTTTCTTTTATCATTTTGTCTTTAATTCCTTACACAACTGGTGTTATATTTTATGCATATAGTGCAGTAATTCGACACAGAACTGGTCAGAGGTTAAATACACTCAGCCTCTGGGCAATCACTTTTGATCACAAGTCATTTGTAAAGTTTTCCCAGCAGGAGGTAACCTGTCCCCCAACAATGATGCACTGACTGTAAGCATTCTCAGACAGATTGGCGAACCTTTGCTAATAATTGACATCTAATCTATAACCAGGGGTGCACATACGTGGTCTGCAGGTCCGCATTTGCTGTCAAAATAAAAGACGCGCACCAGATAAGAAGTTGCAACGCGCGTTTGCATACATACGATTTTCTGACAGACATTTGTTCAGAACTCTTAGAGATGCCGACGAAGCAAGCTCCTTTAAGCAATTACTTTGGTGTTCCTCCACCTCCGAAGAAATGTCAGAAGGAGTCCGAACCGCAAAAGAAGCGCGTATTCTCGGAAGTGCTGGCTTTACATTTCTTATATTTACTGGTGTTTATAAATGCATAGCATAGCATGAACCTTTTACTTTTCATTATAATGTTACGATTCTTTATTTCATTATAATTTACTGCAATTTACAATCTTCCCAATAAAAAACACCCAAATCCAAAACAGCACAACCTTAAGTATGAACCTTGTCACAGAGAGAGCTTCATCTCACCCGCTGAACTTGGAACTACTTTGGACTGCAGCAGATATTTAAAACACGACACACACACAGCTTGATGCAGACAGTAATGCTCCACATGCAAAGGCTAACACAGTCACATGCATGCTAATGTGACCCGAGTTATGAGTACTGATCAGCACTAACATTTTTAAACTCCTCCCTGTATGACACGGCCAAATCAGCTCACCTTGGAGGAGTCCAGAAGGCATTTTGGTCAGATGCCTGAAGACCCTCGACTGGCTCCTTTCAAACCACGGCCTCAGACTTGGAACCAAAACATAATAAATTTTCTTGAGTTGAAAAATAGAATCCAAAAGTCAATAACAACACAAAACCCTGAGATGATGACAGACCGGATCAGAAGCTTTCCTTTTTGTCTGTTCTTTTTTCCTCCCCATCGTTCCACAACAAAGCCTCCATGACAAAAATCAGCACATCCAGCAATTGTGCATTTCCGCTATTCAAATCCTATATGTGCAGTACATCTCCCACACAAAAGCTCAAAATGTAGTCTTATCTCCCCACTGAGCAGATGAATAAAATGACCTCCATTTGCTTCACATTTAGCATTTCAGCCCTGAATCCAGCTGTGTAAATCATCCCCACAAATCGAGGCCTTGCCAGAAGCCTGCCTGAACTGCTCTGACTGCTGTTCACCACCTTTGAGATTCATTTATGTGCAACATGTAGACCATAGAATCATTTCTCATTTGAGTCATGTGGGCCTTATCTGCAGTTTTTAGCTAGTAATCGCGTTTCATGCTAATTAGGAGCTGATTGGACGAGCAGAGACGACTCTAATTGCTTGTTATCCCCCGTTTTGTGAAGCTGTCATCTTAGGTGAGAGGTGGCTGTGTGCTGACAGGGCTCATGCACGCACATGTATTCAAAAGCGCACACAGAGGCTTTCTGTGGATGATCATTGCTCTCCCTGATATTACAAAAAGCGATGACAGGCAGTCATGCTGTTACACACCGCTGAGCTATATTTTTAGTCTTATTAAATGCTGCAGTTAAAGACACAGTTGACTCTTTGGCAAACACGTTCACCAGGCGCTGCTCTGCAAAGTGCTTCCATCTTGTAATTACCACCGAGATTATTCTTTCGTGGCTGTTGTACTCCTCGTTGCCCACATCGATTTTCTCTCCATCCCGCTGAAGGAAACGTCCTCTCTCCTTATTGGCACTGAAACTTTGTTCATTCAGCACATTATAAGGTTGATATTTCTATTAACACTTGGCCCTGAAAGGATCAAACATCATCGCCGGTGTCGCATTCTGAAAAGAGCGTGCGGTTCAGCGAAAGATGAGGGTTAAATAAG
This sequence comes from Rhamphochromis sp. 'chilingali', assembly GCF_963969265.1. Lineage (NCBI taxonomy): Eukaryota > Metazoa > Chordata > Actinopteri > Cichliformes > Cichlidae > Rhamphochromis > Rhamphochromis sp. 'chilingali'. Next base: position 2,766,913 of record NC_137935.1, on the reverse strand, counting down.
AAGTTGGTGGTTGTTAAAGACTTGTCTTATTTGTAAATGATCCGTTTCATCAATCAATCAAAGATGCACTACCTCCTGCAAACTTGCAGGCTACATGATTGTGAGTGGTAAGGAGCAAATCGGTGAAGGTGAAAAACATCTGTAAAAAGCTACGTTTAAAAATGCAAAAAAGGAATTTTTATAGCAACCCAGCTCTGCACAGCAAGAAGAGCTTAGCAAAAAAACAAGAAATGTTTTGCTTAACAGCAGGCAGGAGTAGGATCGTGTGGTTTCAACCCTCTAGAAATTTGTACTCGGTCAGCAATATTCTCATGGTCCAGAGTCGGGTGGCTCCATGTTTGTGTTTTTTGATTATTAATATTCTTCAGTTTAGTTAGTTTCTGTTTTTCTTTAATAATTTTTAGGTTTTGTTATTGTGTTAGTGTGTCCTGGTCAAGTCTGCGTCCACGTGCCGGTCTTGTGTTTCCTGTTTTACTTTGATAGATTTTCCTTCCTGTTTCCCATTCCTCCATGTTTTTTCCTGCCCTTTGTCGCATCGTTACACCCCGTGTATGAGTCCTGCGTTTGGGTCCTACATCCAGCCAGACACACAGCAAAACATGACAAATATTTTCTAACAACAAAGGTTTACCAAAAAAGCCAACTCCATAAATGATATATAGCAATAAACAATCAGCAATAAATAAAAAGATAAAATAAAAGAGGAAATGATAATAACAAAAAAATCCATGAGATTAGGAGTTAGATGGGCTGGTGGGGTCATACGTTAGATTTTACTCTGATTTCCAAACGACGTCGAGATATAGAGAACACCTTTGACTCCTTAAGCTCAGTTACAGACATTTGAAAAGAATCTAAGAATCCTGAAGTTAAATTTAGATGGAGTCCAACCACAAGGTTCCAAAAACACAAATCCAATTCATATTCACCATGATGGTTTTTGATTATGAGCCATAATGTTGTAATCATTCCAAAGTAAACTTACTACCACATGATGTGATGGTAAACATGCCTGTTTTAATAAATACATGTTTTATTATGATAAAAGCACTACTGCACCCACCGAGAAAAACGCTTTTTTAAAACCTTGTTTTGAGTAAATTAAAAAATGTTGGTCAAAAATGTAATTTTGACTGATAATTCTCTAAAGCTGCTTTTTGTTTCTGCAAAAATGTAGATAATGTTGTAGAAGTACCCATTACTCAATAAACACTTTATAATAAGCATAACTTTACATTGTAATTTATTTCAAGTCACACTGAATTCAGCATCATGTTTATTTTGTTGTCCCCATTTGTGTCAATAATGACGATTATGGGCTATTAGTCGCATTACTGTCAACCTCGAGTACTCAAAATGTCAAGATGCTAATGGCAACAGACTTGGTGCTTCATGACAGCAGTTAAATAACTGATGGGTGACATCATGGAGGCTCATCCATATACTTTACATCACAGGTGACGACGCATAAAACTTACAGTAACTTGATCACGGAGTTCCAGAAGTGTCTTAAATTGAACTAGTAAAAATGTGATTAACTCATTTTTAAAAATGTTTTATTTTGTACAGAGAGGTCACTTTAATTTAGCACAGTGTACATTCTTCTCTACTGTATTAGGCATTACTTTACCCTTGTGTTACTGTGAGGAAGCCAATAGGACTATCCCCTATAAAAAAGGACTTAGCGACAGCGGGGAGGAAGACAGCCTTGTCAGATCCAAGCTCAGTAAGGGGAGCCATCTACAGTTGGGCATTAGATAAATGAGGGCTTAGAGACACAAATACAGAGTGTAACCTATAGGAAAGAACAGACAAAATGTAATGATATCCAGCAGTGGCACATACGCACATGTGGAGTCAAAAGTAGCAAGTGTAGAAGAAAAGCTCAGTACATCCCCACCAGCCTGAGCATATAGCAGCATAAGTAAGCAGGGAAGGTTCTGGATCACTCGGTCTAGCCTTAAGTGTAAGCTTTATCAGAAAGGAGTGAAGCTTAATCTTAAAAGGAAAGAGGGTGTCTGTCATCTGAACCTAAACTCTGCTGGTTCCACAAGAGAGGAGCCTGAGAGCTGAAGGTGCTGCTTCCTATTATACGTACGAAACTCTACGAACCACAAGTAAGCCTGCAGCCTGAGAGGGAGGAGAGTGTAGTACTAGTAATTTACTTTACCCCTAAACATTTGACATCAGCAACATGCTGTGAGCATGCTTCCCACCTGCTCTGCTTTATAATTCTCATTAAAAACAGCCATCCTGAACCGTGATAGCCTAAAACATCTGTGTGTGTGTGTGTGTGTGTCTGTGTGTTTTTGTCCTTCTGTCAATCACACCATGCTTCACTCAGGGAGCATTCAGCGGGAAGATGTTTCTCAGCAGTTTGCAGTGATTTTCTGGCTGAATGTAATGTTTTCGTCTCAGTGATGTGACGTGTGCTGAAAGTCAGGTCAATCTGCAGCACATATGTGTGTTTGTATTGATACCTTGGTGGGGACCAAAAACTGAAGGTATAACTATACCTGTGGGGACCAACTGCCCTTATGGGGATCAAAATCCTGGTCACCAGAAGTTTGAAGGCATTTTTCACACTCAAAATGTTGTTTTAGTCTCAGGGTCAGGGTTAGGCATTCATTTTTGATGGTTAGGGTTAGAGGAAGCATTATGTCAATCAGATGTCTCCACAAGATATGAATACCTGACATCTGTGTGTGTGAGTGTTGGGATGAAACTTGAAAAGAAAAAAAAAACTAATGTAAAGCACCAGCAGATTAGCAACAATCTCACAACATAGGTACTACTTTTCTTCACAAAACACCAACTGCATACTGCTACTCTGCAAAACAAGTGGAAAAAATCCTGCATGCGAAAGATCTCAGACCACTCTGCTGCTAAACCTATGATGAGGTTACAGAGATAAAGAGTAGCTGAATTGTTCTCCTCATTTTCAGAGTTTCATTGTCTCATCTTCAATGTCGCTATGTTCTGCACCTGTCATAATGCTGAGGTGAGGGTGTAAAAAACAAGGTAAACCCCAGGAAGAGCATTTAGGGATTACTACGAGAGCCTAACTAGTTCCCACTTTGATTACTCTAACATTCTGGCGAGTAGTGAAAGATGAGCTGGTTATTTTAAGATGAGTGGAGGCTCCAAATCAAGACTCGTAGAGTATTCCCAGGCTGGGGAAGAGCCAGGTTAGAAACCCCACATCCAGATACCGTGACAGCACCAAGCATGAGACAAGACTTTATAATTCATCATCCATTTCTTCAGTTTCTAAAGCCAATTATGACAAATTAGACACAAGGTTATAAACCCTGATGATATCTCAAAGACAAAGGGACCAGTTTGCCCTGGGGTCCTATGGAGGTAGGTCTGGGTTGGGCTTAAGGGCAAGCATGTGGTGGCCGGGCCCCAATCTGCTACATGGCGAGACTGTGTGTGCCCACCACTCTGGATGTTTATTCTGTTTATTTCCACTTGAGAAGATCAGTATTCATTCTCATTTAGGTCTGCTTCAGTTACTACCAGCCCCTGAAAGAAAATCCTTTTTTGGCTAGTCTCTATATTTGTCTGCCAGTGGGTTTATCAGATGTAATTGATTTAAACAGGTGCTTGCTACAGCTGGGAACTATAACTCTGAACCAGAAAATAAATGAGCCGATGAAGGAAAAAGTTGCAAAGGAGGAGAAAATATGGCTGCTACCGACGTACGAGTAATCAGTAAAATGTGTTTATTAATCGAAGCACCCATAACCCCTAACCCGTACTGCAAAGACAGTTAAGCAGGCATTATCTGCAGACATTTAATAGTTATACGTTCGGTTGCTCCTTTGTTTTATTTCCTATCATTTTATTTCACCTTTATTTACACAGGCAGTCCCATTGAGACACAGTGTCTCGTTTACAAGAGCAACAACATGTTGTAGCTCTATAGTCATTTAAAGTCATGTAATGTGCCCTCGTTTCACCGAGCATATGGATGCTTACACTGGCGATTAGCTCCCATGCTCGTTTCTGCCCGTTAGCAGAATACACGCTAACCTGTCTTCACCATGCATGAGGTGTGCAGCGAGGGTTAAATGGTGCTGCGGCTAACACTGAGCTTGTGTTTCACTGGAGTGGCATCATCTGTAAATAAAGAAAGTAACAGCTCAGAGGAGAGTTCAATTATCACTCACTGCCTGACATGGAGAAGAGGTGAGTGTGTCAGCTGTCTGTCTGCAGCCTGTCAAAACTCACCACTCTGTGTGTGTGTGTGTGTGTGTGTGTGTGTGTGTGTGTGTGTGTGTGTGACCTCATATCTCAATATCAAAGGCTGCAGCCATCTGACACTGAGCTGTCTGCCAGCATCAGCACTCTGCAGGCCTGACATCTCCTCCTTGTGTGTGTGTGTGTGTGTGTGTGTGTGTGTGTGTGTGTGTGTGTGTGTGTGTGTGTGTGTGTGTGTGTGTGTGAGGATGTGTGTATCGATCCTGCTGTTTGTCTTTTCCTGAGAAGGTTTTTTCTCCTTGGTGCATATTGCACATGCACACACTAACAGAGAGCTATCTCTTGTTCAGCTTTTTGTTCAGCTTTCTTAGTTCTTAACTGTTTTGTGTTGTGACAGCTGTGTGTTACAGCTCTGCTCCACAGTGTCATAATGGGTTGAAATGATGGGGCTCTAAAGCAATATGATAAAAGAAGGAAATGTAAGCAGAGGGAAAATAAACACCTATTTTGAAACATATTTTCCATCCATTGTCTTCTACTTAAGGGCATCGTGGCGGCGCAGTCGTTGCCTCACAGTAACAAGGTCCTGAGTTTGACTCCACCATGTGACGGGGCCTTTTTCTGTGGAGATGTGTGGGAACTCTGGCTTCTTCCCACAGTCCACAGACATGAATTAGCAGGGTTAGATGTAAAGGGTTGCCTGTCTCTGTGTCAGATTGTTGTTGTCCAGGGTGTAACCCACCTCTCGCCGTGTGGTAGCCGAGATAGTGAGAGCTCCATCCGAGCCTCAGTCTTCAGCTTCCAGACTCTGGGGTCCAGCCTAAATCCTAAACAGCTGGAATTTCATTTTGCCACTGTGGGATATCAGAGCGTAATCGTCAAATACATGATTTATTGAGTTTGAGAAATAATCAGTCCTTCCAGATGATTTCTCCTTATTGAAATACTGTTATCTGTCTCCAACCTGTCCATCAGAGCTGGCTCTTCATTAGGAGGGAGGAGCAGGGAAGGTCAGTTTCCTGTTTTTGAAACATCGAATGATTCTAACAATAATTTTATTAGCAAGACGACTTTTATTTTCAGGACTATCACAAAAAATGTCCCCACTTTATTTGTCAAGATTGTGAAAAATCGCTTGTGCATTAATTTCGATTAGACTGAATTACTGCAGTGCTGTCTTTGCTAGACTTCCTAAAAAAGATGATCCGTATTCTGCAGCTCACTCAGAAGGAGCGTTATTGGAATAACAAAGAGCACATCAGTCCAGTTTTAGCTGCACTTGGTCCAAGTATTGTACAAAACTGATTTTACAATATTCTTCTATAAAAATCGTAAATGTTCTTGGAGCACCTCATATTTGTCACATTGCAGCTCGCACTCTTAGATCCTCCACTGTCAGTGACACTAGACACGAAACAGAGAAAACTTTAATGTTTTTGTCTTTTATGCTCCCAAACTTTGGAAAACACTGTGGTTTCTGTTTAATAACAGAACTAAACGTGATCTGAGAGAGCTGTGGTGCTTCTCACTCCTCTGCACAGCTGTAATTATCAGCAGGTTCAGACACATTCAGTAATCGTGCAGATCTGGAGTAAATGCACAATTTCTTAATATCATCGTCCTTCCAAGTTTGTTTACTTTCTTCACATTTACCTCAGCCTCTGTCTTTGCTGCCTTTTACATGTTTTTACATATTTCATGTAAAAATGTACCAAGGTTTGCTTCTTTCTTTATATATTTGAATATATAAGGTTTTTGCTCAGACCTGTGCAGTTCTTTGAAGCTTTATTTGTGATATTGAGCTGTTAAGACTGTGACAGCACTGAGCAGCTCCTTCAGTGGGAGACTGCGGCACCCACGGTGTGGGACGGAGAGATTTCGCAGGTCTTTCCTCCCCACTGCTGTCAGACTCCACAACAAAGACTTTAACTGAACAAACACACACATCCACACATGTGCAATAACACTAAGTGCAATAATCTTTTCTGGCATCGTTGTATTTTTACTCAGTTGTATATAGCATTCGTATTCTATTTTTATCTTATTGTATATTTTTATTCTATTTTATTCTACTGTATATAGTATATTATTTTATTCTATTCTGTACAGCTGTGTACTGTATTTATTCTTATTGTATTCTAATTTTTGCGTCATAACTTTTGCACTGTCCACTTCCTGCTGTGACAAAACAAATTTCCCGCGTGTGGGACTAATAAAGGTTATCTTATCTTATCTTATCTTATCTTATCTTAAACAAAGACTAATGTACATGCTCCCTTGTCAGGCTGTGGGAGGTCTTTGTAGGAGGGGTCCTGTCCTGTTAGGTCTGCAGCTGACTCCACATCGCACACTGGTCTAAATAATAAAAGTATATAAATACTAAGCAGTGGTTTGTGATTGGACACGAGGAGGTAAAAAGGAAGAGAATCGAAAAAATAAAATCTTTGTGAGCTTTTTTGGGCCCCTCTGGTTTTGACCTGGTTCTGTGTAAACACTGATTCTGGTGGCTTGATATGGAACTTTTTCCCTTCTCCTTTTCCTTGTCTTGACTCACCCGCCTCTTTAGGATGAACTCATATATATTTGTCGTTGTGATTTTCCTGAATTAATCGCTTTTTTAAAAATTTCATTTTTGTATTCGGGATTTTTTTTTATTCATCTTCTGTCTCACAACTAAATTTACACGGAACCCAGAAAAACACAGTGGTGGTAGATCTATACAAAGGAGCTACTAAGCTACTGCTACATACTACTAAAACTACTTCCCGCAGAGTAACTGTGTATTTGTTTGCAGAGGTATCAAAGAATCACGCTGCTATATGCATTGAGTGTTTTAGCAGCTCCGCAGCAGACAGCTGGCTGACAGAGACAAGAGAACAACAAGATAAGAGAGAGGAGGTATCACCACGGCTTCACACAACACACCTGACAGCAGCTAGTGCTCTCTCACTCACTCTGACTGTCTCTCTCGCACCTACACCCACGAGTATACTTTTTTTTTGGGGGGGGGGTTTATTCAATTTTCAATAAAATTTTTCAATTGAAGCTTTTTTTTCTGTCAGTGTTAGATCAGGATTAGGCACACTTACTCAGTTCATGGTATCTGGAACATCTGAGATGTGTTGGAAAAAAAAGTGAGCATATGGAAAACAAATCAGATATGATTTATTATCGTGTACCGTGTGCTCCCGCTTGATTTTTTAACCCACCCTTTGTCATTTGTAATCTTGTGGTACACTATTACTGCCTCCAGCAAAAAGAAAAAGGAGAGATTTCAGGATCCACAGTGTTCATTTATACTCTGATACCTGATAGAACATAGATAATTATTATGATCATAGCACCAGCTTTTACAAGAACATTAAAGCATTTTATTTTTTAATTAAATGAACATTCTCACTGTCTCAGTGTCAGTTGTTGAGACACATGTTGGCCAATCAGAACAGCAATGCTGTCACAGTCTGTGACCCGGTGTTTCGTGTTTTCTGACTTTTTGGACCTTGTTTAAGTCTGTTTTAGTGATTTGTGTTCCTTAGTCTTTACTTGGTATTGGTTTGTTTCCCAGTGCTTCCTACTGTAATCATTTGTATTTCCAGTTCTTAGGCTACGTTCACACTGCAGGCGAAAGCGCATCAAATCCGGTTTTTTGACCCTATGCGACCCATATCGTGGTTTGACAGTGTGAACGGCACAAATCCGATATTTTCAAATCCGATCTGGGTCACTTTCGTATGTGGTACTGAATCCGATACATATCTGATGTTTTAGAAAGCGACTGCTGTTTGATGGTCACTTCGCATTAAATCCGTCTTTAACGTCACTGACACAAGACAGACGCCAATTATCAGCACCGGAGAAGACATCGCGAACGCTTCCTGGTCATCCAGTGAAACTGTTGGGAAGACAACGTTGGAGAAATGTGAAAATTTCATTTGTACTGTATAATCTGTAGATTCTGACAGAAATATGCAGCTATCCTTTGAAGCACTGCTCCTCTAAAACAGCAATAAGGATCATTTTTAGGCCATATGTAAATAAAAAAATAACTTTATAACTTAAATATAAGCAAAATTGAGAAACGTAAAGTCCGAAGTCTTTATATTAAGGGCCATCGGTTGTGCGCGACGTCTTCTTTTGCGCATGCGCGCCGCTTTGAGCGTTCACACTAGAGCACGTTTGCTGTCGCATTTTATTTGCAGTGTGAACGAGCAGACAAAAAAATCGGATTTGATCAACAAATCGGAATTGAGCATCAAGACCTGCAGTGTGAACGTAACCTAAGTTACTTTAATTTAGTTCCTTTTTGTGTCCCGCTCATTTTGGTCTCGTCTGTTTGTTCTACCCAGCCCGTCACGTCTGCCTGGCTCTGTGTTGCATTTCCTGTTTTATTTTGGAGGTCCTTGTCTCTCGTGTATTGTGTTAAGTTTTGCTTCCATCTCGTTATGTCGGATTTGTTCCTCCTGAGTTGCCCAGCTGCCTCTACTTCCCTGATCATCCTGTTGTGTATTTATTGTGTGCGTTTGTCCCCTTTGGATTGTCTGTTCATCATCCTTCATGTATTGGATTCCATGTTTCGTGGTAGTTTTCCTAGTTTAGTTTTGTTTTAAGTTTATCCAACCTAAATTAAACAGCTTACTTTGGTTAATTCCAGTTCTGTCTTCATGGTCTGCGTTTGGGTCCAAACTCCAGCTGACAAATACAGGTTTAATGTGCCATTTGTGCCATAATGTTAATATTTAATATTAAAAGTTCAAATTTCAACACGACTAAATGGTCCTAATTTAAATAAAAAAAATAACTCAATAAATATTCCACTGGTAGATTCCTACATATCAAACCTGTAAACAGTTTGTGTGTGACAGCGCGTCACCCTATTTTACCCTCTTTTAAAATGTCCATGCAGGGGGACAACAGTGGTCGTTTACTGACATCAGCAGCAGATTTTCCAGATTGAGAGTTAACAATATTTGAAAATGACTTGACTCTGTAACATGTGACAGTCAGAGTCACACCATCATGCAAAGCCAATGAGCAGTATTTCATTTCTTCACAGATTCCCTTCACACTAAGGGTTTCTGATCTGTCAGACAGCAGCCAGTGCACAGCTGCAGTTCAACAAACAACCAGCCAAAAACTGATCTTTGAGTTTTCTGAGTGTTCCACTGCTCTGCATCTGGCTCATTCGTGTTTTATGTAGTTAACATAGTTCTGACTCTGAAACAGCTGGAACAGAACTTACCCCGAGTCCCACCAAGGAATACGTTTACCATCGTTATTTAGCAGAGGGGGGCATGTAGACGAGAAGGGGTGTGGAGGGGAATCCTAAGCCTAAACACAAGCCTTGATTTGTGACTCAGGAGTCTTTGTGTAACCAGGCAGATACTGAGGCTGTGACCAAAACGATCCTCATGGTCTCATATTGTTTGGATCAACAGTGGACACAAGGCACGATGCTGGGGCAGTGCCATGCCATTAGTAGCCCACCCATCTGTTCAAAGCATTTCCACTTTCAAGATGAATTGGTGATTAGAATAAAACTGCATCAGAGCTGAAATGTGCTGAGAAGAGCTGCACACACATTTTACATCATTGGCTGTTTTTACCAGACCAGCAAGTCATTTTTGAGAGCACAGTTACAGGTTAGAGTAGCATAAAAGCCCTGCAAATATGAAATATTAATACTAATTTACTGATTGTTTTCAGTGAGGCTCCTTTTTCTGTTTGCCAGTGTTAAAAAGTCACAGGATGACAATCTTAGTCTGCTTCGGTCAAGAAATGTTCAGTTAAATTGGTCACTGCACATGTGGGTTTCTGCTGCAGCTCCCAGGGATTAGAGCAAGAAATAATTAGTGTTTCTGCATCAGTTTGTATCTAAAGAGTGAGACTCACAAATATGCAAATAGGAAAGTCACTGTGTAGCATTTATTTTCATGGGATGTGTAGCTGGGAATATGAATCCACCACACAGACATTTATATTCAATTCACAAATCGTTGATCAAAACTGTGAGAATAATTTCATGTCACAAACATTTGTTGATATTTGTAAGTCTTGGAAAACAAACGTACGTGATATTAACACAAAACCACAAAGTGCATGGGTAAAATAAATGTACTGTAATCTATTCAGTTCAGTTCAACTTTTGCTGAGAAGATCAAACGGAGGATGCAGCACTCCAAGCGTAATTCCACTGTTCATATTACAGGACAGTGAGTATGAGGTTATTTCCTGTGCAGTCGATCAGTAACAGAGAAACCGAATGTCTTTAATGGAACTGAGAAATGAATAGCAGAATAAAAATAATAGTTTCAGTTCTCAAACAGATTAAGTTGATTCTGCAGATTACAACAGAAACAGGACCACAAAAGGTTGATTCTGTTCATCTGGATGTAGCGTTTACGTCCAGATGAACAAATCAACCTTTTGGGATTGACTCACCTGGATGATGTTTCTGCATCAAGAAAACAGAAACGAGCTCTCACTGAGTGCAACTCACCCCGACGGCCAAAGGTTACACTAAAACTTTGATATTTTTTGGTGTTTTTAATGCAACATGCTGACAATTTACCTTCAACCTACAGTGGGACCTTGTAGCATTACATACGGTGTATTTGTTTTTATCTTTATACATATTAAAGCACATTGGCTGAAATCTTTGGCTTCTGTAAGCTGTCAAAACCTTTGGTGTGACCTTGACCCAATTTCCATCAAAATTAAATCAGTTTGAGCTTTATTTGGTGTCTGCTATCACCAAGAATTGAAAATAATATCTTGAAACCTGTGAACCAGACTGCTAACAAACAGCCCAAAAAAAATGGAGCCAATTGGATATTCTCTCTCTTATGCAGAGGGTTGTTAAGGCTTGCTATGCTAATGAAGGCTACTCTGTGTGAAGTCTTGGATGTGGAAATAAAAAGAAAATCCCAAACTCCATCTAATAAACAGTTGAGTTTGTTGGGAGAAAGAAAAACATGGATTCAACCATTTTAAAACCCTTTTTTTACCTGATAAATTTGCATATACAAATGTCTTAATGGCCACTGAAGCTTTGAACTCTACGCAAAATGAAAAAAGCCCAAAATATTGACTTTAACTCATTTTCATGTCAATTAAATGTCAGATTTACGTGACTGGTATACATTCAGTTTAGATGTTTTTGTCGTGGGTGTGGTGACCCAGTGTTTATGTTTGGACTATTTAACATGCTTTGATTTAGAGCTTTCCAGGGTTTAGTCTTTGGTGTTTTCAGCTTCCTGAGTTCTTTAATTCTTTTGTGATTCCCAGTTCTTAGGTTTTGTTCCTTTGCCGTCCATGTTTTGTGCATCAGGCATGAAGTGTAGGTTCTGTTCTGTCTCCATGTTTAGTCATCTGTATTCTCTGTCTGCCATGTCTGCGTCCCCGTGTGTTATATTCTAGTCTCTAGTTTTCTGTGCCTTGCCTGAGTTCCATGTTTAGTTACTCTTGTCTCCATGTTTCATGTTCCCTCTGATTCCCCGTGACAGTCATGTCTCCTTGTCACAGTATCAAGGCTGCATCTTTGTCTAAGGTCTTTATTTTGATAGTTCCTTGTTCTGTATTCAGTGTATTCATGTTTGCTTCCTCCCCATCTCGTTATGTCAGATTAGTCCCAGCTGTGTTTCCCTCCTGTTTCCCTCGTTACTCCCGTATGTGTTGTTGTGTCGTACACCCTCACTGCTGTGTGTTTTCCTTGTTCTCAGTTCCAGGTTTGTTTTCTTGTTGTCTGGTTTGAGTTTCTAGACTTTGGTATTTGAATAATATATATTTCAGTTTACTCAAAATTATTGTGTCATGTTTACTGAGTATACAAATATAATAATAAAGTACAGTTTACATTTTGTCCAATACTCTACGCAAAATTAATACTTACATTTTTTTCATTGTTTTGTTGCTTATAACTTTCACAGTGACTCAAAGTGAAGTCAGACTGATGTCTCCTGCTGTCACCACTTCTGTAGTATTTTAAAGAGGGAGTGACGGAGGCCACACCCTCCATACCTGACAAAGAAAATCACAGGAATGTTTTTTAAATTAATTTACTGACAGTTGACTGCATTTTTATTGAAAAATGACAAAATTCTTATGTATTATTAATAATAAGTGTAACAATCGATGATATTGGGGCAAAGCATTTAGTCACACAAACGTGCACAAACACACACTCAGACACTCACACGTATTCTCTGGTGTCCGGTTAGTAGTTTATAGCTGAGTTTTACATCTCCTGTCTGCAGGGGAGGTCACCTTTAAGATAGCAATTTAAAAGCTTTTTACATTTGTACAAGACAATACACACACACACACACACACACACACACACACACACACACACACACATATATATATACTATACGTCTATACACACAAACACTTTAATGCCCACCCAGTCAGAGATAGAGGCACTGATAGAAAGAGACAGCAATGGATTGTTCTCAGCTCTCACTTCAGTTCATCGGTGTGTGTGTGATGAAATGGGGGGTGTGGAAACTAGAGCTGTCACTTGTCCGATAACAATGTTAAAGCGTGGAAGTGTGGCTATTGCACACAGAACACACACACACACACACACACACACACACACACACACACACACACACACACACACACACACACACGGCCTCCTGACAGAAAAGGTGACTTTTATCCAAAAACGACAGGAAGAAGCAGAGAGAAAGAAGAAGAAAAGAGAGAAGCAGTGACGCCAGCTGAGGAAGTCAAAGAAACAAACGGGAAGTGACCCGACAAATGATGAGCTGGGCACCGGGAGAATGTGGGTGTCTCTGTGGGCACTTGTCATATGTGATTGACAAGGCTTGCCAAGCAGATAAGAGTAAAGTGACAGATAATAAAAAGTAATAAAGGATGGATGGGTGGATGAATCAGCGAACGGATGAGAGGCAGAGCAGAGAGGTACAGGGCAGGATGGACAGAGTTCAGAAAGATGATGCACAATGATAACACTAAACACTGTTGTGTGGAGAATAAGGGTGGACTCTCCGTCAGGATGCTTAAATTGGTCATATTTGAATGACTGAGCAGAGGAGAAGTTAATTAGCTAACACTAATAAGGTTGGTTTAGTATGCTAGTCCGTCATGCTTGTTTTCAAGGCCATGTTTAAAACACCAGTTGACCAAATATGAATTTCACTGGACTTGTCATGGAAACTGCAGAAAATTCACAGTCAGAGACAAATAATATTTAAATGCCACACAGAAACCTGTGATTTAGATGAATTGTTTTACTATCTCAAGCATGTGAATAACTTTTATATTTAAAAGAAAAACTCAGGGAAAATAAAGAATATAAATGTTTCTTCTTTCACTCTCGAGATATGTTAACAAAAACTGAATTTGTTTCTTTCTTTTCAACCTAAATGTCTCTCTAGCTAAGTGTTAGTGCCAGAGCATAAGACATGCGTTTAAAGCATGTTTACTAGTAGCGAATTCATAAGCACAGTTTTTAAACAGGGGCATGACCGACCCTTTCTACAGCATCTGGGTTGAGCCCTGAGCTAAAGCGGATAAAACAAAAAGGGAGCACTCGTCTTTTTTGGGCTCAATTTGTGTCTCTTCTACTGTTTCTTCCTCTTCGGTTGAATAATTTGCCCAAGGATCTCCTCTCTTGACCTGAAATAACATCAAAACGTTAAAGTCTGTAAAAGTTAAACAAGCTCATAAAGTTCTTTGACCCTAGAGAAAAAGTTTTGAGAGGAGTTTAGAGTAAAAACCAGTGCTCAAGGGTACACTGGCAGTCTTCAAATGTACTCAAAGGATCCAAAGTTAAAGATTTCTTTACACCTGCATGCCAAACACACACACACACACTATTCCTGCTATTATGCAATATTACTCAGAGATTCACAAAAGCCCTTTCTTATTCCACAGAGTACTTAAGGCAGCACAGGACATTAAAAGTGACAAAGGGCACTTAAAGCAGCTCTGGGAATAAGTCCACAAAAAGGCAATTAAAGCAGCAATGTGCAATCAAGGACAGACAGGGCAATTAAGCCTACACACTCGTGTGCCTTACCTCCTCCAAAGTTTCTATTTAAAGATGATGATCCATTATAAATTCAGGGGAAAATGCTTCAGCTGTCAGACTCACATATGTTGATTGAAAGAAAGATGTTGGTTCTGAGAGAGCAGGAAAAAACTGGGAGTGACATTTTTAACTTCACGTTGCACTTACAACATAGCAAAAAGTGTCAGAGCTGACTGACTTCAATGGTACATGGAAAGTTTTTGATACAAAAGCTTTTGAAAACAGTTTCCTACAAAGGCTCAGGTGAAGAGTTTGAATGACCTTTTGTTGGCGGAAGGTTCGAATCACTGATTCTGATCAATATCTGAGGATTTTCTTTGTTTTTCTTTGATAAGATGATCTTTCCAGTTGGTCTTTGCTAGGCTGGGGTTTTTTTGGGGGTTTTTTGTGTCCCATTTGGATCTTTAGCCATCAGAATTGTTGTCTTAAGGCCAAGAAAGATGCCAAGCGGATTTATTTTACCAAGTGGATCATCATGACCTTGCCACATTGTTCCATTTGATTGACCTTTATTATAATTATGAATTTATTTTATTTTCAGTTGCTACAAACGGGACAGACATGACTGGGGGATAGGACAGGGAGAAAGAATGTAGGCTGTTAAGTAGGGATGCAAAGGTTTGGGTCTCAAATTACCAGGTACCTGTTGGTGTTTGCTAAATAAGGTCATCCGATGCTTGCAGTCAGTTCATTTAAATTTCCTGATTATTCAAGATCTTGTATGTAAGAAGCATTTTAAATTTGATTCTGGATTTACCAAGGAGCCAATGAGGTCCCACGCTCGCTTCAGCATTTTGGATCAGCTGAAGGCTTTTCAGGGAGTTTTCAGGACGTCCTGATAATAATGAGTTCCAGTAGTCCAGCCTAGAAATGATAAATGTATGAACTAGTTTTTCAGCATCACTCTGAGACAGCATGTTTTTAATTTGGATTTTTGATTATATATAGGACTGCAACAAAGCAGTCCTATATATTTGTTTAATATGCACATTGGATGACACATACTGGTCTAAGATTCCAAAGTTATTGGAGGCCAAGGCAACATCATCCAAAGTATGTAGTTAGTCACCATTGTTTTTGTTTTTTTTTTCTCGCCTGTCCCATTTGGTTCTTTAGCCATCAGAATTGTTGTCTGAAGACCAACAAGGATACCCAATGGATTTACTTTGCCAAATGGATCATCGTGGCATTGCCGTATTGGTCCATTTGGTCGATCTTTGTTTTTATTATTTATTATATTTTATTTTCAGATGTTACAGACGGGACAGACATGAGTGAGAGATAGGAAAGGGAGAAAGAAAGAGGAAGGAAAGGAAAAACAGAAGGGGAGAGGGACAGTGAGAAAGGGGGGGAGAAAAAAAAAATCTCCTGGATCACCTGTTGAGAGAAGAATAGAAAACAAGCAAAAAAAAACAAAAAACAAAGCAACATACTAAACACAACACCATCGCATTAATCTAGCTAAGTGTAAACAGCAGTAAATACTAAATATTCAACGTTGTTGTGCAGCACGCAGGACAGATGTGCTTCGAAGTAGCAGCCAAGAAAGGTGTAATTTGGGTCTACGAGCAGTGAACACCCGTGTGCATACGCGCGCTTGTATTCCAAAGATTTCTCCATGTAACGATCTGCTAGGGAGTGTGGGGGGGCCACAGCCCCGTCCTCCAGGGTGTGAAGCAGGTATGGAGGAGATCAAAACTCCAGACATCCAGAGGCCCCCAGAACACAAGAAACCATGGAAGACCAACAGAGGGGCAGCCGCGCCACTGTCCCAGTAAGAGCTGAGGAGAGTCCCAGATGAGGGTTCACTCAGCAGCCGCGGAGCAGAAGCCAGGGGGAGTTGCAGTGACGCGCCCGTGAGCTCCGCCGGCCGCCAGCTGTGCCTGAGTGACCGAGCCCCAGGCCGAGAGGCCGGGGGCACCCCACCCCCGAAGGGGCCCGAGCGAGCCCCAGGCTCCAGGCCCCGATAAGCAGCCGCCAAGGAGTGAGCCGGTGTGTACCTGGACGCCCACCCCCAGACACAAAGAACCACCAACGCACCGACACCTGAGGGAGTCCGCCACCGGCAGGGGAAGTGGTGGTAAATGGCCTGTATTTATATAGCGCTTTACTAGTCCCTAAGGACCCCAAAGCGCTTTACATATCCAGTCATCCACCCATTCACGCACACATTCACACACTGGTGATGGCAAGCTACATTGTAGCCACAGCCACCCTGGGGCGCACTGACAGAGGCGAGGCTGCCGGACACTGGCGCCACCGGGCCCTCTGACCACCACCAGTAGGCAACGGGTGAAGTGTCTTGCCCAAGGACACAACGACCGAGACTGTCCAAGCCGGGGCTCGAACCGGCAACCTTCCGATTACAAGGCGAACTCCCAACTCTTGAGCCACGATCGCCCCAGGAGATAGGGCCTGAGGTGTCCCCAGAGAGGTGGCGTCTGATACCCAACCTGACATATATACACAGACATACAGGCACACACAGACACAAACATCCATTCCCCCCCTCATGCTCTCATATGCACTCACTCCACACTCAACCAACGTGGAGACATACATAAAGAGACGTTGTACACACGATCACACTCCCCAAGCGTACTCTACAAACCGGGTCTAGGGACCCTTGCCCCTGGAGGGGGGAACTGCACCCAGACCCAGGTGGTGTTACCCTTTTCCCTGCGGTGGGGAGAGGCAGACCACCCCGACTCCGTAGCAGCAGGGAGGCCCCACACCCCAGACCGCAGTCGGACGGCCAACTCCACCTAGCCCTCCCGCTCCAGCAGGCCGCAGAGAATGGGGGTGGGAGAAGACTCCAAACCTCCCTCCACCCGCTCATTGTAGTGTTGATGCATGTGTGTTCTAAGGTGCAATTAAAACCCAGGAGGGCATGGAGCTACCTGCCAAGGAGCAGCAGGTAAGCGCATAGTCCCTCCTGATAGCCCTCAATGTCTAAGTGTATTTAAAATTGAGAGGTGGGCAACGACGCCAGGGGTGAGGTGTACACCCTGATGGTATTTTGGACTCCGTGATTGTGCCCACCCCCAAGATCCTATATGTATGTGTAATGAGAGTGTGAGTAATGTGAATGTCTAAGTTGTGGGATAAAATTGAGGCAGAGGCAGCCAGAAGGGGACAGAGGGGGGGTAGCCTCCTCTGCACCCTGGTGACATACCCCTACTCCAAGGCCCTGCATGTGTGGGTGGTTGTGGTGGAGCGGGAAGAGGGAGGCAGCTGGAGATGGGGAGGGAAGGAAGGGAGGGGCAGGTAACCCCTCCCTGGGGCCAGCTCCCCCGCTGACCCCAGTAGGCACTCCCACACTCCGCGACCCGCCAGGGAAAGGGGGCCCAGGCCCATCCAGACCGGGGCCCAGTGCAGCAGCGCCTCCCGGCCCCACAGAGCCCGGGACAGTCCACCCAACCCCACCACAGAGAAAACTGCACCCACCCCACCATCCACTCATCTTCCAGACTACATAAGACAGTAAACGCCCAGGCTGAGATCTTCCTCCAACTCTCCTGTATCTCCCCCTCCTGCAGAGAGAGTTCCTGAAGAGAGGAAAGCTCCTGCAAGATGTGACCATCTCCCCCACCAGTTGAAGAGCTTCCCAGGTGGTTCGACGCACCGGCGGCACCCCGCTCCAGGGCCGGGCCCCCATGCACCCACCCGCCCACAGCCCCGGCAACACACCAACCAGGATCCAAGCCCCCGAGGCCCGGCCCGGGCCCCAGCCCAGAGACGGAGCGCCCCCAGAACCTCACGCCCATCCCGGACCCACCCAGGGCCAGCCAGGCTACCAGGTCAGTAACCCACGTCCGTCAGCACAGACCCTCCCCTAGCCCCGCTGCACGCAGCCGCGAGGAAACAGTCACCTGAGAGCCAACAGAGCCCTCAACCGGACATGACCGCTACCCCGGGTTGAGCCCCCCAAGGAAGATGCCTCCGGGGAACCCTCCGACGCCCTAAGCCTGTCCCTACCCCCACACCAATCACAACAGTGAAGGCGGGACCAAATTATGACCCCCCACCCCCACTAGGTGATGGAGCTGATAAAAGGAGTCCAGAGCAATTGATCTGATGTGGTGGCAGAGGCTGTATCAAGACTAATGTAATCTAATAGATAATTTCTATATTGGTTAGAATTAAGATTATTTTTATTTTTCCAGTTCATGAGGACTGTTTTCTTGGCTATGCATAGGGCAGTGAAAATCATATGGGCTATTTTCTTTTCTGAAGTGACATTATCTAAGCTGCCCAACAAACACACTAAGGGGGAGGTTGGAATGTTACATTTCAGACACTTTGATAAGTCTTCACATATCTCGCGCCAAAACTTTTGCACTGGTGGACAGAACCAAAGAGCGTGGATGTAATTGTCTGGTGTATTGGTTTGACAGTGTGAGCAGTTGTTGGAAGATGTAAAGCCCATCTTGAACATCCGATGACCTGTATAGTGCACTCTATGTAGTATTTTGTATTGTATTAATTGCAGACTGGGATTTTTAATTAATTTAAAGGTTTTTAAGCAAATCTGAGACCAGAAGTTTTGGTCTAAGCTGACTGATAAATCTGCTTCCCACTTTGCAATAGGAAGGGATATTGATTCATCTAATTTAGAAAGTGTTCTGTATATTTTAGATAATAATTTGGGGGATTTAAGAGTAAGAAAATGTGCCGCACTTACTGGTGTTTGTAATTCAACTTGACTGAGGTTAAATTTCTTTTTTACTATGGATTTAATTTGTTGATATTCTAAAAATCTTGTCTTGTTGATCCCATATTGTGCAACTAGTCTGTCAAATGGAATAAATTCTGTTCCCTCTAATATATGTTCTAAGTATTTAATTCCTTTACAACTCCATTCTGGGAAATTAATCATATTATTGTTTTGTAATATGTCAGGGTTATTCCAGATAGGTGTACGTTTGCATGGGATTAATGAAGACTCCGTTATTTTTAGAAACTCCCACCATGCTGTCAGAGAAAAGCTGATGTTGATACTTTTAAAGCATTCATGTCTTTTGATGTTTGAGCTAATAAATGGTAGGTCTGAAATCTCTAGATCCTTGCATAGTGCCTGTTCAACATCTAGCCAGGGCTCAACTAAGAAGGTATGTTCTAACCATTCTGAGATGAACTGAAGCCTGTTGGCTAAGAAGTATTGGTGAAAATTAGGCAGATCTAATCCTCCTCTATCCTTGGTTCTTTGTAGCGTTTTTAAGCTGATACGCGGGGGTTTATCTTTCCAAACGAATTTGGAAATATATGAATCCAGAGATCTGAACCAATCTTGTGATGGTTTGTTAGGGATCATCAAAAATAAGTAATTTATTTTTGGCAAGATCATCATTTTTATAGTGGCGACCCTTCCCATGAGTGATATGGGTAAAGATTTCCATCTAGTCAGATCGCCTTCTACTTTCTTTAGAAGTGGGATGTGGTTTAATTTAGTTAAGTCTGAAAGCTTAGGAGAGACATTAATACCTAAATATTTAATATTTCCGGATTGCAGTGGGGCAGAGGAAGAATTATGGAAGGAGCAGTTAATGGGGAGAACTGTAGATTTTGACCAGTTAATTGAATAATCTGAAACTCTTGAAAACCAGTTTATTAAAGTAATTACCTCAGAGAGGTTGGTTTGTGTGTTTTGCAGAAAAAGCAACACATCATCCGCATAGAGACTGATTTTATGTTCTATGTTCTTACATTTTATGCCCTTAATTGTTGTAGCCTGTCTAAATGCTGCTGCTAGAGGTTCGATAAAAATTGCAAAAAGTGAAGGGGAGAGTGGGCATCCCTGTCTGGTGCCCCTCAGGAGACAGAAGCTGGAGGATGTCTGGTCATTTGTTCTGATACGAGCTGTTGGGGAATTGTATAATATTCTTATCCAGTTTATGAAAGAGTTTCCAAAACCAAATTTGTGTAAAGTTGCGAATAAAAATTTCCAGTTAACTCTGTCAAATGCTTTTTCTGCATCTAGAGATAATATTATGGTTTCGATGTTTTTATCGTATGAGTAGTCTATTAAATTAAGTAATCTACGAGTGTTTGTTGAGGAGTGCCGACCTTTTATGAAACCAGTTTGGTCAGGATGAATTAAGAGGGGGGTCATTTTCTCTAATCTCTTTGAGAGAGCTTTGCAGATTATTTTAAGGTCTACATTTAAAAGAGAAATTGGACGATAGCTTGAGGGAAATAAAGGGTCTTTGCCTGGTTTTAGCAGGAGACTAATGTTGGCAGAATCCATATTTGGTGGTAGTCTGCCATTTTCCTCGATTTCCTGCAACATGCCGTGGAATACTGGTGCCAAAATTATCCAGAATTCTTTGTAGAATTCTGCAGGGAAGCCGTCTGGACCTGGAGCCTTATTATTGGGCATACTTATCAGGGCTTCCTGGAGTTCACTTGGCGTCAGTGGCGAATCCAGTTCCATTGCTTGACTGTCTAGTAATTTTGGAAGAGTTACGTTGTCAAGAAACAGATCAATTTCATTTTTAGATGGGTTTATTTGTGGTGAGTATAAAGTTTCATAGAAATCCCTAAAAATGTTGTTTATTCTTCCAGGATCATATATTGTGTTCCCCGATAAATCTTTAGCAGCACATATAGTTGTTTTTTCTTTATTTATTTTTAGCTGGTTAGCTAGAAATCGACCTGATTTGTTACTGTGTTCAAAATTCTGCAAGCAAAGTCTTTGTATAAGGAATTGTGTTTTTTTATTAATAATTTCATTTAATTCTAGTTTTGTTTTGCATATTTTGTTCAATGTTTCCTGATCTTGGTGGTACACGTAGGCTTCTTCTAGTGATTTGATGTTTTTTTCTAATTCCTGAATATTTTTGTTTTCTTCTTTCTTTTTGTGTGATGAGAAAGAAATTATTTTACCTCTCATCACAGCTTTCCCTGCTTCCCATAGAACAGAAGCAGATATTCCGGGAGTGTCATTAAAGTCTAAATATGAAGTCCATTCCTTTTTAAAATATTTAATAAAGTCTTCATCTTTAAGTAGTGATATATTAAATCTCCAGTTTTTTCTTGGCGTAGTGTTATTCTTGTGCATTAGTGTTAAAGATACAGGAGCATGATCGCTGACAGCTATAGGATGAATCTCAGTGTCTGAAATGTCACACAGCAGTGAGCTGCTGACCAAAAAATAATCCAGACGAGAGTAAGAGTGATGAACATGCGAGAAAAAAGTATATTCCTTACTGGTGGGGTGAAGAGAGCGCCATGCATCGCAAAGACCAAAGTCGCTCATATACTGTTTGATTATATTTGTGGACTGCCAATTGCGCTGAGTTCCTGTTGTGTTGAGCCTATCCATGTCTTCATTTAGTCCAAGGTTGAGGTCACCGCCAAGAATGAGTGTGCAATCAAGGTGTTCAGAGAGTGCACTAAAAAATCCGTGGAAGAATGAGGGTTCATCAACTTTTGGACCGTATATACTTACAATACATAGTTTTTTGTTCAATATTGATAGTTTAATAATTAGAAATCTACCCTCTGGATCTATAACTGTATCGAGTACTGTAAAATTAACATTTTTATGTATTAAAATTGCTACTCCCCGTTGTCTAGAATTATAACAGGCTGCAAACACGTTAGGAAACTCAGGTGTTTTAAGTTCGTTTAAACCTGTGACAGGTCTGTGAGTTTCTTGTAATAAAACAACATCTGCCTGTAGTTTTTTAAGCTGGTTAAATATCTTTAACCTCTTTCCTCTGGAGCCAGCTCCATTTACATTCCATGTGACAAACCTCAGCATGCCCATAATTGTGTGTGTATGTCTAATGAAGTATGCTGGGTGTTTCGTTTAGACAGGTGGAGAGAATGTGGAAACATCCCTTGTTTGTAAATAGAAAGAGAAAAAGAAGTGTGGTGAGAGGCTCCATTGTTCTAAGATTTACACATCTAGATTAGACATTCACATTACTCACACTCTCATAACACATACATATAGGACCTTGGGGGTGGGCATGCTACATGGCATCCAGAGGCGATCTGTTTGTCTCCACCCCAGGGAAAAAGGGTAACACCTCCTGGGTCTAGGTGCAGGTTAGGGACAAGGGTACCTGGACCTGGGGTATAGAGTACGTTTGGAGAGTGTGATTGTGTGTACAGTGTCTATTTATGTCTGTCTCCACGTTGGGTGAGTGCTGAGTATTTGCATATGTGTGCATGGGGGAGGGAATGGATGTTTGTATCTGTGTGTGCCTCTTATATATTAGAGATGGACCGATCCGATATTACGTATCGGTATCAGTCCGATACTGACCTAAATTACTGGATCGGATATCGGAGAAAAATAAAAAATGTAATCCGATCCATTAAATATCACGAAAGCACCTCACAAAACTTGCAACACGCCGTAACTCACCTCAGAACGTTAGCACGTCGGAGCAGTATGCATCACGTGATAGAGCGGCTGTGGCATGCGGGACCTGTCTATTCTCCGCGGGAGTTTGCTTCATTCATCCTGGCCGCTGTTTACATCCCGCCAGACGCAGATGCGCAGGCAGCTCAGTGCGCACTCGCGGAGCAGATTCTCCACACGGAGCGGACATTCCCGGACTCTCTCATCATTGCTCTTGGGGACTTTAACAAAGCCAATCTGAGCCATGAGCTTCCAAAATATAAGCAGTATATTAAATGCCCAACCAGAGAGGAGAGGACATTAGACCACTGTTACAGCACGATCAGCGGGGCCTATCGCGCGGTGCCCCGCGCTTCACTCGGACTTTCTGACCACGTCATGATCCACCTAATCCCCGCGTACAGACAGAGGCTGAAGCTCTCCAAACCTGTCGTGAGGACTAAAAAACTGTGGAGCAACGAGGCTGTGGAGGAGCTTCGCACGTGTTTGGAGACCACAGACTGGGACACATTGAAGGCTGCTTCTAACAGCTTGGACGAGTTTACGGACACTGTCACCTCCTATATCCACTTCTGTGAGGACAGCATTGTGCCATCACGCACCAGGGTGAGTTATAACAATGACAAACCCTGGTTTACTCCTAAACTCAAAAAGCTGTGGCTGGAAAAGAGAAAGGCGTTCAGAAGCGGAGACAGGGACTGCTACAGAGAGGCCAAGTACAGGTTCACTAAAGAAGTGGACATTGCTAAACATCAGCACTCTGAGAAGATGCAGCAGCAGATCTCAGAGAATGACTCGGCCTCTGTGTGGAAAGGTTTTAGGAATATCACAAACTACAAGCCTAAAACCCCCCACTCCACTGACGACTTGCTCTTGGCCAACACCCTTAACGACTTCTACTGCCGTTTTGACGAGCCATCAGGCAGCCTTCACACCTCCAACGGCCCCAACAATAGAGACACTTTGGACACTCATTCCCCCACCTCTCCCCCCTCCACAGAGCCATCACCACCTTCAAACCGTTCACCTACAACACCCCCCTCCTCACCCCACACAAAAGAGGATTTCACACCACCTCCTCCCACCACAACTCTTCATATTCATGAAGCAGATGTGAGGAAGCAGTTTAAGAGTCTGAATGCTCGAAAAGCTCCCGGCCCAGACGGTGTGTCTCCTGCCACCCTCAGACACTGTGCAAGCGAGCTGGCCCCAGTGTTTTCTGGCATTTTCAACTCCTCACTGCAGGCATGTCATGTGCCTGCCTGCTTCAAGTCCTCCACCATAATCCCTGTCCCCAAGAAACCTAGGATCACTGGACTAAATGACTACAGACCCGTGGCTCTGACATCTGTGGTCATGAAGTCTTTTGAGCGCCTAGTTCTCTCCCATCTCAGGACCCTCACGGCCCCCCTCCTGGACCCCCTGCAGTTTGCATATAGAGCCAACAGGTCTGTAGACGACGCAATCAACATGGCCCTACACTTCATCCTGCAGCATCTGGACTCCCCAGGAACCTACGCCAGGATCCTGTTTGTGGACTTCAGCTCTGCCTTCAACACCATCCTTCCAGACCATCTCCGAGACAAGCTTTCCCAGATGAATGTGCCTGATCCCATCTGCCGGTGGATCACTGACTTCCTGACGGACAGGAAGCAGCATGTGAGGCTGGGAAAGAATGTCTCGGATTCCCGGACCATCAGCACCGGCTCCCCTCAGGGCTGTGTTCTTTCTCCTCTGCTCTTCTCCCTGTACACCAACTGCTGCACCTCCACCCACCAGTCTGTCAAGCTAATCAAGTTTGCAGATGACACCACCGTTATTGGACTCATCTCGGACGGGGACGAGTCTGCCTACAGGAGAGAGGTTGAACGTCTGGTGTCCTGGTGCAGCCACAACAACCTGGTGCTGAATGGCCAGAAGACAGTGGAGATTATTGTGGACTTCAGGAAGCACACAGCCCCACTCCCCCCCATCATCCTGACTGACACCCCCATCACCTCTGTGGACTCATTCCGCTTCCTGGGTACCACCATCACCCAGGACCTGAAGTGGGAGCCCACCATCACCTCCGTCATTAAGAAAGCCCAGCAGAGGATGTACTTCCTGAGGCAGCTGAAGAAATTCAACCTGCCAACACGGACGATGATGCAATTCTACACCGCAATCATTGAGTCCATCCTCACCTCCTCCATCACCGTGTGGTACGCTGGAGCCACTATCAGGGACAAACAGAGACTGCAGCGTGTTGTGCGCTCTGCTGAGAAGGTGATTGGCTGCAGACTCCCATCTTTGCAGGACCTGTACACCTCCAGGACATTGCGGCGTGCAGCTCGGATCTCAGCTGACCCTTCTCACCCTGGACACAGTCTGTTTGACCTGCTCCCCTCAGGCAGGAGGCTCCGGTCCATTCGCACCAGAACCTCTCGCCATAAGAACAGTTTCTTCCCCTCTGCTGTTGGACACATGAACAATAACCGTATGACTGTACCCGCCACTAACACATGACCCTACGCTGTGTCACTGCATCATTCTATGTTTGGCACTGATCACCACCTGCACTCATGTATATATCTTTCAACGTAGCACTCTTAATTCTTATTCTCATGTATATATCTCATGTATATCTCATGCACATATCTTTCCACGTAGCACTTTTAATTCTTATCCCTACTTTTATTTTTTTCCATGTCTATTTAAGTGCTATTTATGACAGCATGTTTGCACTGAAGCACCGCAGCAATTTCCTAATGTTGTAAACCTGCTCAACATTTGGCAATAAACCCCATTCTGATTCTGATTCTGATTCTGATTCTCTCTTCTGTCGGTGGTCTGGATAGCATTTGGAGCTTCGCTAGCAACCCGGCATTTCATCTCCGACAAAGTTATCCCGAGAGAAGTAAAGCAAGTGTGTAAGTCCATCTCTGAATGTAAAGCATTCCTGCGTTAAGCTTAACAAGCGACTGCCTCTCCTGCTGCTACTTCAATCATGAAACTGCTTAACGATCAGGTGATCGGCTTTTCTGTCGCGAGTCCGTGTCTCTAGTTTGCTTTTGGCCCACTTTCTACTCGAGGATCTTTTTCTACGTAGCTGACGCTGGTAACTGTGCAGTGGCGGATCTAGCAAAGTTTAGCCAAGGGGGCCGATAGGGCATGAACAGGGAAAAGGGGGCACAAAGACATACTTTTCTTTCTTATTCTCATTTAAAATGTCTATTTTTTGCCGCTATTGTTTATAATCATCATTACCATTGCATTAATAATTAATATTGATATTGCATTCAGATGTTTAAACATATTGGTACCCAATTAGCCTTTTTTACAGGTGCAGTTATAACCACTTTAAACTGCTGAGTTAAATCTAAAATCTTGAATGTTTACATGCAGATTACATGCATCATAAAAGAACGGCCTAACTCTGAGTATAGTCTGTGCCAAGTAGACAGGAAGCGCAGGCTTTTGAGCGTGCTTGTGAAAGTGAAACTAAAGCAGAATCTAAGTGTAAGTTACTTTGAGGAGCTGTTTGGATGATGCTATTTTAATAACCAGGTTATTCATTATTATCTTCTATTCATTTATATCGTCTGATTAAGCTTTTAGTAGAGGTTCTTGATTAAAACATTTATTTAATAGATTACATATACATAGTTTCAGTTAGGGCATTACACATATGAGAATGGCTTCTGTCTCTCTTTCTGGTGAAAGGTCAGAAGTGCAACGGGTGAGATGAGAGAGCATTTAAGGTCGAGAGACCCACACACACACACACACACACACACACACACACAGTAGATAGACTCATTTATAGGTGAAAGTTTAATCATGTTTTGCTTGTGACTGCATTTTGTGCTTGCAAAAGAACAGTTTGTTGCAGAATGTGTGCCTGATGTTCCAGAAGATAAGTGCGGGCAGGACGTGCGACAGGAAGACACATGGGATGGAGACGAGGCGATGCTCTTTTCAAATTGTGTTACAAGTCATTGTGGTTTTGATTTGACGTATGCATGTATTGTGTCTGCTTAACGCATGAGGGGGCGTTATAATACCCTTATGATATAAAACCATTCCTGTGTAGTTATTGGGCGGAGATCTACAGCTGATGTTTTGCAGTGTACATCTCCCCACGCTGCGTGTGTTCATTAAAATCAATTGTTTGACCAAGCTCTTCTGGACCATGGTTGTTTTTACTCTCGTCCTCAATATTGAACCCTTAACACTGAATATCTACAGACTGTTAAGCTGGAGTGACTGTGAAACCACTGGCCTTGTGTCCACAGCACTTAGTTTCAACTTCTCTACTAAATCTGATGTTTTTCTATTGATGAGATATATATATACACACATATACACATCATCTCCAGTGGTTCTGTGTCTTTAGATAAGAACAGGTTAAAGGTGTTAAAATTTGCAAGCCCCCATTTCTTAGGTGCAATAGTTTTTCACAAAGTGAAACTTTATTAATAAAAATGGTGAACAAATGCTAACCTAAGAGTATAGCTGGCTTAAATTAATTAAATTAACCTCAACACAATCAAACCAAAGCAAATTAAAGTTCAGTACATTGTGGAAGGGAAAAGAAATCATCCTACATAATATGCTAACATGTGACGTTTTATTGTTGTTTCATATTCACATGTTGACATCATTGTTAGCCAGAGCTCCTTATTACCAGAAGCCATGAGTTAAATGTGAACATTTTTATTCTAAGGGTGAAGGTTTAAATATTAGTCACATCATGTGGGTAGCTGATCATTTCCCACAGCAACAATTAGGGTGTGTCACTGGAGACATTACTCAGTCATTCATTATAATTAGTCATCGATTAAATAATTGATCAATGAGCTCCTCACTTGGCCATTTGTTGTAGTAATGAGGTTAATAGAAATGTTAATGGTGACAGTGTCTTACAGGCTGAACACAAAGGCAAGAGCTGTGGATAAGGCTTCTATTCATGAGAACACGGCAAAAATAAAATCCATTTTAAATATTAGCAAAAACCTTTTAAATGATTACAGACTGACGATATAATGAAAGTTGCAAGAAATAATTAAAAAAAACCTCACTTGTACTTGGCTGATGGCGTAGACAGGGAGCTCTGGACATCTTAGACTGCTACCTCTGCAAACTCAATAAAGCAGGATGGATGGATGGATGGACGGGAAGCAGATACAATTAACAGTCACTAGAGTCAAGTCAAGTCAAGTCAAGTTGGCTTTATTGTCACTTCAACCATATACAGTTTAACAGTACACAGTGAGGCGAAACAACGTTCCTCCAGGCACCAAGGTGCTACATGCAACATAAATTTACAACATAATTTAACAGAAAAACTCTAAACTAGCTAACTAAGAGGCCTAGTTAGCTGGCTAGCAGAGACAAGACAGACTGACCTAACATAAATTACAACATAAATTAACAAAAAACTATCTAACTATCTAAGGATGACTTTTTTTGTTATCAGACAGCAGACAACAAAGTGCACGTGCAAATGTGCAAACAAGAGCAGCAAGTGACAGTGTGACAAAAAAAAAAAAAAACGTAACATAATAATAAGGTTTTGTGATGATGAGTTGAGGTAGTGGAGGAACAGTAAACATTCCTTAGTGTAGCAGCAAAAATTAGGAAGTGCAGAAGTTAATGCAAAAAGTCCAGTAATAATATTGTGCAAAAGAGCATTTACAGGTTGGTGTGTACGATGGTTTGGTGGTGTAGGTCAGTGTGTTTGCGCTTGTGTTGATTAGTCAGTCCAGGCTCAATGTTTTGAGGTAGTTGAGTTAAGCTGAGTGATAATGTTAGTGTGTGTGTGTGTGTGTGTGTGTGTGTGTGTGTGTGTGTGTGCGTGTGCGTGTTTATCAGTCAGTCCCTTTTTGCTGAGGAGACGGATGGCTTGTGGAAAAAAGCTGTTGCACAGTCTGGATGTGTGTGCCCGGATGCTTCGGTACCTTTTTCCAGATGGCAGGAGTGTGAAGAGTGTGTGAGAGGGGTGTGTCCGATCAGCCACAATGCTGGTGGCTTTGCGAATGCATCGTGTGGTGTAGATGTCCTCAATAGAGGGGAGAGAGACCCCGATGATCTTCTCTGCTGTTCCCACTATCCGCTGTAGGGTCTTGGGGTCTGATATGGCACAGTTCCCAAACCAGACAGTGATGCAGCCGCTCAGGATGCTCTCGATAGTTCCTCTATAGAAGGTGGTCAGGATCAGTGGTGGAAGCCGAGCCTTTCTCAGTCTTCTCAGAAAGAAGAGACGCTGTTGGGCTTTCTTGTGCAGGGAGCTGGTGTTGAGGGACCAGCCGAGGTCCTTCTCCAGGTGAACGCCCAGGAATTTGGTGCTGTCGATGATCTCCACAGAGGAGCCGTTGATGCTCAGCGGTGATACCAAGATGGCGGCGCGCACAGACGCAGCGGCCCGGAGCTCCTACACTTTTGCACTTTTGGTGGTACTGTGTATTATTTCACACAGTCTGGGGTTACTTCAATACAACAGAGATGATCTACTACAACTAAGCCGTGGAGATCTTCAACTAACATCCGAGTATCTCATCCCCCCGGAGATCCCCCCGGAGATCGTTAAGCAACCCCCGGGGCTACCCGCAACAGCAAGCCGCAGGAGGAGACGTTGCGAGCGGAGGCAGAAGAGAGGCAAGCGGGGAGGCCTGTGGGCACGGCTAAAGACTAGTCCGTTTAAACCACCACTCCCGATCATATTCCTCTCCAACGCCCGTTCAATCCGTTACAAACTGGATGAAATACGACTGCAGATCGCCACTCGACGGACTTTTAATAACTGTTCGTGCATGATTTTCACTGAAACCTGGCTGGACAGCGCCATTCCCGATGCGGCTATCGATCTAGCAGGCCGCACCGCCTATCGAGCCGACAGGTCTGCGGACTCGGGTAAGAAGACTGGCGGGGGGCTGTGCATCTATATTAACAACCTTTGGTGCACGAACGTCACGGTAACGGAAAAACTGTGCAGTACAGAGGTAGAACTGTTGGTGTTAAAGTGCCGTCCATTCTATCTCCCTCGGGAATTTTCTGCCGTTTACATCTGCGCTGTTTACATTCCACCAGATGCTAATGCTAAGCTAGCGTTAGCACAATTGAGCAGCAGCATCAATAACAGCCTGGTAGCACACCCGGACAGTGTCTTTATTGCGGCTGGGGATTTTAACCACGCGGACCTGAAATCTGTACTTCACAATTTCCACCGTAATGTGAAGTGTGCTACCAGAGGAGATAGAACGTTGGACCAGGTGTACACCAACATGGCGAATGCGTACAGAGCCCAGGCTTATCCCCACCTGGGTCTGTCAGACCATCTCTCCCTTCTGCTACACCCAATATACACACAAAAGATCAAGAGCACTGGGATTACAACCAAAACCGTGAGAACATGGCCGCAGGACGCTATTCCGATGCTTCAGGACTGTTTCCACTGCACAGACTGGGATGTATTCAAGGTGCAGGACACTGACAATCGTGTCGCATTGGACAGTTACACCTCCACTGTCTTGGACTACATCTGTTTCTGTGTGGACAATGTAACAACTTGGAAACGATTCCGTGTGTTCCCTAATAATCCACCCTGGATGACACACGGAGTTCAACAACTTATTCGAACAAGGAACAACGCTTTCAAATCCGGGGACCAGGAGGCATACAGTGCTGCCAGGGCCAACCTGAGAAGAGGCATCAAGACTGCCAAGCAGCAGCACAGGAGGCGTATCGAGGCCAGGTTTGAGAACAACACAAACCCAAGGCAGGTCTGGGAGGGCATCAGGGCTATCACGGACTACAAAAGAAGAACACCATCACCCTCAGCCGACAGTTCTACTCTGGCTGAGGATCTAAATCTATTTTATGCCCGTTTTGACAGGGAGAACACCGACCCCTCAACCGACCCTGCTCCGGTCCTGAGCACTCATGAGCTGAGGCGTGTGTTCCGGAGCATTAACACCAGGAAGGCGGCCGGGCCGGATGGAGTGCTGGGCCGGGTGCTAAAAGACTGTGCTGCGGACCTGGCGGACGTCTTCACCTCTATATATAACACCTTGTTGTCCTGTTCACTGGTACCATCCTGTTTCAAAGCAGCAACCATCGTTCCCATCCCAAAACAGTCAAATGTCACATGTCTGAACGATTTCAGACCTGTGGCACTCACCCCCATTCCCGCCAAATGCCTGGAGAGACTGGTCATTAAACACATCAGAGCTGCTTTTCCACCATCCCTGGACTCGCACCAGTTTGCATACAGGGAGAACCGGTCAACCGAGGATGCGATCGCCACAGTGCTGCACACATTACTGGAGCACTTGGAACACAGGAACACCTATGCACGGCTCCTCTTTGTAGACTACAGCTCGGCTTTTAATACCATCCGGCCATACAAACTCCGTCCCAAACTCCACCAACTGGGACTTAACTCCTCTCTGTGCAACTGGATTGTGGACTTCCTCACTAACCGTAGACAGAGTGTCAGAGTGGGTAAGAACACCTCCTCCACCCTTGTGGTCAACACCGGTGCCCCTCAGGGGTGTGTTCTGAGCCCTCTGCTATACACTCTCTTCACCCATGACTGTATTTCCTCCTGCGCGTCCAATCTCATTGTTAAGTTTGCAGATGACACTACAGTGCTCGGACTTATATCCAACAATGATGAGACAAACTATAGGACAGAGGTGCAACAACTAGAGTCATGGTGCCACGACAATAACTTGGTCTTAAACACCAAAAAGACCAAGGAGATCATTGTAGATTTCCGGAAGAGGGGTCATAACAACCATCTGCCTCTCTTCATTGGCAGTGAGGCGGTGGAGAGGGTGAGCAGTTTTGAATTCTTGGGGGTAACTGTGACCGAGGACCTGTCCTGGGGCAACCATATCACCTCAGTTGTACGGAAGGCCCAACAGCGCCTCTACTACCTGAGGAGACTGCGGAGCGCACACATTCCCAGATCTCTGATGTTGAACTTCTACAACTGTGCCATCAGCAGCGTTCTGACGTATGGATTTCTAGTGTGGTTCCCCAGCTGCACCAAGGCCGATCAGCAAGCACTCCAGCGGGTGGTGAAAGAAGCTGGCAGAATTATTGGAACAAGTCTGCCAGAGATCAGTAATATCTTCCCCACTCGCTGTCTGAGGAGGGTGCACAGTATCCTGCGGGACCAACATCACCCTGCGCGCCACCTTTTCCATCTGCTGCCCTCAGGGAGAAGGTACAGGTCTATACAGGCCAGAACATCCAGACTGGCCAACAGCCTGTATCCACAGGCTGTGAGGCTCCTGAACTCTCTGCCCCCCTCTCACGGACAATAACCATATCCAACTTCTTAATAGCAATGAACTGGTCTGCATTGGTGCATCATATCTTTATTCTCTTCCCCCTCCTGCCCCCCCCTCTTTCTTAAATAGATAACTATCATATCTGATATCATATCTCACAGTACAATAATATTGAATGGGTTGCATTGTTGTATTTTGTCATGTTTCTCAGGTCTTTGTCTGAATTTCTACGAACATTATTGCTAAGGATTGTCTTATTGCATTGGAGTCACACTGGGTTAAATATGTACACTTGGGTTTTAAGGGGTATTTATTATTTTCTTCTTTTTTTTGGGTTGTATGGAAGCCCCAAACGCAATTTCATTGTTCTTGACAATGACAATAAATAAATAAATACTAAATACTAAAATACTGAGTGGTCGCCTCGTGTCCTCCTAAAGTCAACAACCATCTCTTTTGTCTTGTCAACATTCAGAGACAGGTTGTTGTCTTTAGTCTCTGCACTTCCTCTCTGTACGCTGACTCGTCGTTCTTGCTAATGAGACCCACCACGGTCGTGTCATCAGCGAACTTAATGATGTGATTTGAACTGTGTGTTGCTACACAGTCATGAGTCAGCAGTGTGAACAGCAGAGGACTGAGCACACAGCCTTGTGGGGTCCCAGTGCTCAGTGTGGTGGTGCTGGAGGTGCAGTTCCCGATTCGTACTGACTGAGGCCGGAAAATGAGCCAATAATCCAGGCTGGGAATTTGACTCAATCCCAGGGCACTCCTACGAACCACCAGACTGTGGATGTTGAAATCTAACCCTGAGTGAGATTTGTCACTGATGCGTGGATTTGCTGGTCAAGCTGAATGTTCACAGCTGGCAGAAATTAGTGCTCAGGTCAGTGGATGGGCCCTAAATGGCAGAGCATCATATTCATTTTTTCCTGTTATGTTAAAAGCTGAGTTTGTGTCATTATGACCACCGTGTTATTGCACTTAAACCTGTGTGGTAAATGTGAAATGAAACTCTGCTTTCAGTCCAAAGACACCTCTGCTGCACAGCTGGTGAAAGAAAACATGAGCTGGAGGATAAAGACAGATAAGTAATTCCTCAACTCAGACAGAAGACAGGAATCGCAGAGTGTGCATGAAATGTAAGTTAAAACTTGGAACAGCAGCGATGACAGAGGACAGCTGTGGCATGAGGAGAAAGAGCTTTCTCGTTTTTTTTTTAAATCATTGACAGTTTTCGTTTTGTCAGTTTTTGTCAGTCACACGCAGACGGAGGACTGTGAGAGCCTTTTTAGTCTGTTCTTCTCAAGTCCACAGACCATAACTTCTTTGCATTTCAGTCTCCTTAAACTCTGAACATGAACACAGCAGGGATCCTTCTCTCTGGACTCCTGCCATGATAGTTTTGGCTGGTAGGTGTCTTTACAGTATTTCATTTATCACAGCATCCCTGGGACTTTGCCTCTTTGGTGGATCTGCTGTACTTGATTTTTTTTTCTCCTACTGTGTTGGTCTGTGCTCGCTGGTTAACTGTTGCAGGTTGCCTTTTGGCCTCAGTACATAGCTAAGCAGTCCTCATAACCAGTCACTTCAAACATAAACCTGAAAATAAATCAGGTGCAGATTTGTTTTGTTGTCGGGTTAACATGAACAAAGATGCTAAATGGAACCACACAAGACATTAAAATATGCTTATATATCATATATATAAGCACATAAATAACATTTCCATCTATGCACATAAAAATATCAAAATACCGAAACACAGCGTGAGGTGTTCATGCAAAACGATGGAAACAGGACGTGGACTGAGGTTTGGCAGCTGAGGTGAAATCGTGTACTGCAGGTGAAAACAAGTGTGTGTGTGACAGGTGCTGGTCTTCCCCCACCCTCACCTCTCTCCCTCTTGCTTCCTCTCTCTCTCTGTGGGGTTTAGCGCTCTGATGGGTGACTTCCTGTTTGTGTCTCTGTAGTTTTCTCAACCTGCTGCTTTCGAATCCACAGGTCGCATCCCTCCACAGGGTGGATTACCCTCTAGAGGTGTGTATGTGCCTGAGTGTGTATTCTTGCTTCTGACATCAAAGGAGCACCACACTGATCCTCCCAATGTGACACTAATGCCTCCTTTCTCTCTCTCTCTCTCTCTCTCTCTCTCTCTACTCTGCTGACTCCTTATTTCCTCACCCTGCTTCCTCTCAGCTTCACCTCCCTCCTCCTATATTACAGTACATGCGTCTCTCATTCTTTTCCATCCTCGCCCTCCCTCTATATGTTTCTTCTTATTTCCTTCTCTTGCCTTTTGGACTAACATCACAGCTGCTCTGTGTACTATTTTCCCTCTCCACATGACCAACGTTTTCTCCTCTTTCTTTCTTTCCCTCACCCTCTCCTTCATCTTTGTCTTCATGTCTGAGAGAGAATACGCAGTTTTTTTTGAAAACTGGTGTATGATTCTGAGCACACAGCAGGAACATAATATTTGGGATTAAGAGCAGTTCAAGACTTGTTTCTCAGTGTTTGCCCCCCCATCCCCCCAAAAAGGATGCAGCAGGACAGGCAGGATGTGCGTGCCTGTTTACAAGCCTGAGCAGGCTTCCTGTAATCCCACAACATCCTCACCACTGAGCTGGTTTGTCTCTGAAGGCAAAAATAAAAAGGATAAAGAATAAGAAATGAACTGGTGTGTTTAAAAAACAGTCAATGAATAATGCGTTTCGCTCCTGCAGGAAGTCAAGTTGCCCTTGGTCAAACACATTATGCTGCATATTTTGTGATCAAGTGGTCCAGTTTACTTTTTAAGTGGCTCCACTTTAGGTCTGCGTGAAATCCGTTGATGCTGGACTGGATTTCATTTGAAAAAAAAAAAAAAAAGAGTAGGCATTGTCTTATTTTATTAAAGTCTTAGTTACTGTGGATGTGTAGATGGGGAAATCCTCCATCCAGTAAGGCAATGTTATATTTAGGCTTTTGTGTATTTGGATCCTGTGATTCTTTGTTTTTACTTGTTCTGTAGTGATTGTGTAAATCAGCTGAGCTGCTGGCTGTAGTGTTGTGAACAAAGCTCTCTAACCCACTGGTCAGAGCTCCCACTGTGAAGCCACAAGTTGATCTTCTGTCTTCACTGTTGCCATCTTGGTGTTTTGGAACCACATACGACAAGCGAGGAGTGGCTCGAACCAACAAACCTGTGAACACCGCATTCTCATTGGCTAATGACTTATATCCAGGTTTATTATCCTTTTAACGCTACACGTTACTGTGATTTAGAAAAGGAACCTCATGTTGTACTCAGTAAGTAGAGAATAAACTCATTAGGAAACTGTTTACTGATGTTATAGATCAAGTGAGCTGAGGGCTGTCCTCCTACAGAGCACAGACAGACTTATTTCTGCCAACAGGAGAGTCACCCCCTACCCGTGTCTGTGAAGGTTCTCAATCGTCCATGTCATCGTAGTCTAAGGAGCTTGGAAAGAACCTCTCTCATCCGAGAAGCTTCTTCAGTTCTAGGGTTAAATGGTGGAGAGTCCCAGATTTAAGCACTATGGGAGTGTCCCCCAAGAGGGACATGGATCCTCTACCTAATCAGATAGGGCTTAAAACATGGCTTTAATTTTAGACCTGCCCTAATCAAACCACACCTATTACATCATCAGATCAGAGGGAAGACTGGTTTTGGTAAAAATGATTTGTAAATGTGCTTATAAACGATACTGCCCTTGTCATAGGTCTTTATTTTATTTTATTTTTTTTATAAATAAATAAGCTTCCACAATAGTGGTTGCTAGTCTTCCAAGCCATCAAGTACTAATAAAAATTACACAATAAAGTAGATGCAACAATGCCCACATATTTTGGATCTTACATCCACATTAAGGTTTTACAATTGTAAAAATATAAGCATGCAAATATCAATGACACTGAGGTACAAACCACACTGTAATCCCTAACAGTTGTTCTAGCTCATAACTAATAAGCTCATAACACTCAAATGTCGTTTTGTAGTTGAGCAAACTATAAAGTATTGAGCTCTGTTGGCTTTTATGCAGCTTTAATTGAATAGGGCTCAATATTTTTTAGCTAAATTTTTTGGAACGCTCAAAAAGTTTAAGAAGCATATATTAGTGACGTTCTGGTGGGTGGAGTCTTGTCGCTCCCTCAGGAAAGCTTAGTCAGCCATCTTGAATTTACCTTGATACGGGGAAGTTTTGGCCAGCCCATGTGGATTAAGAGTCCCCAACTTCAACCCACCACGACCACCACCTTATTTTTTTTCATCAACTGCCCTAAATTTGGTAAGTCTAACGTGTTTTTGTTTTGTTTAAATTTAATTTCGATAAACATTCTTTTTTATTTTTTACTGGAAATATATTCGTACTTTGTGCACAGTGAATGTTTGTTATAAATGAATTCGAATCCAAGTAATTGTAATTTTAGAAGTTTTCTAATGTGACAAATACGTAATGTTATTTCAAATTAGAATGGTGTAACGTTTTGGCGGTTTTCCGTGGGGGACAACATTTCCCATAATGCATTGTATTCTTGCCCGGGAAGTTGACGGTGGCAGTTCTAGCTCCATGCATTTGAACTTTCTACTAAAACTTTCCACTGGTTGTCGTATTTGCCGGTAATGTACGTGCGTATTGTGAGTATACTTATTTCAATAAGTGTCCGTGTTACACAGTCAGTAGTTTACGCTGTTGAGCTGTGTGTGTGTGCTAGCATGAAGCGAACAATAATAAACAACATGAGTGTGTTATCATGATGGTAATTAGACACGTTTGTATTTTTTCGTAGTCTCAAATGTGTGGTTGTGAGATAATCTCGAAATCCTTTTAACAGTTTAGAGGGGTATTCCACTAAGCGAGCTCTACAAGTCAAGGCTTGCGGAAAAATGCATCGCCTGATTCAGCCTAACATTATACACTGGTCGAACTCGGTGCTACGAACGAAGTTCAGCTAAATTGTTCGCGCTAATTCGACAAGGCTCAACCAGCCAGACTGAGGCGCCTCCTTGACACCTTTAAGCCAGACCCTATCGATCTTTGCTAGATAAATTGAAATGAAATGAAAATAAAGAGCCGCGTTCTGCTCCCAGGCTAAGAAAGAATCATTGATGCAGACTGTGCGGATCACAAATACTCCCTAACCTGTAAGGCTGGGGTGTCCAAACTTTTTTCACTGAGGGCTACTTACTAGAAATTAGGTAAATAACCTTAACTTTAGTGTATTAAAGTGTATTAAAGATCACAAAATCACTTAAAAGTGGTCGAATATGTTATATTGTTGAATATAATTAAAGACAAAACTGCTTTCATCACAGCTTTCCATAAATGGATCTTTATTGATTCATTCAGAAAAAGCTTTGGTAGCTTATTTTCAGAACAGCAGCCTCAGATTTCTTCTTAGACAGAAGATTTACAGCACAGAGAAAAAACAATAAAAGGGAAAATAGGACGGGTAAATTTCAAGTTTGTTATTTAAGTTATTAAGCTTAGCAACACACCTATCAACATTAGTTTGAAACGGTTAACATTAACAGACTGAACTGGACTTAATAACAGGAGTGCATATAATCTTAGTAAATTATTGTGGTGAGTATCAGCTGCGCTGGGTATGTAAATCGGGCCATCCAGCTGCGGTGCTGATTCGACGTCACTCGTGCCAAAAATCCGGACAAATGTCACTTGATCAAGGAGCAGATCTGCATCAGATGAGATCAGCTGACTACTTGTGTGTGTGTGCTGTGCAAGAAATGTTTTTGAACATTAATAAGTCGTCTTTGTGCACATATTGTTTACAGATATCAGACTGCAAAGAGCGCTACAGAGAGTCAACATTTCACCAGTTGTCAGTGGGTGAGTTTTATAATTTGTGTCCCAATTTAAATAAAAAATAAATACAAAGAAACTAGAGAATTTTGCCTTGAATTATTCAAAATTTTTAGATTTTTTTTGGGTTACCCTTCTAGATTGACAGGTTTAGCCCGTTACACAAAAAGTTTGGACACCCCTGATCTATAACAATGACAATCAGAACATGGCTATCCAACACTTTGTTTTTACTCTGCATTTGTGTAAATACTATTCTAATAGATATTGTGTGTTCATCTAGGAACAGCATGATGTAAATACAAGACGGGCCCTCGTCCTTCATGCACTTCCTGTGTACCTGCGTGAAGATGCCTCCACGTTATTCAGGACTTGTGATGTAAGTGTACTGGCCTCAGCATCAACCATATGACATTGCTCAGAACTCAAGGAGAACCAGGGTGTACAGTGGGGCAAAAAAGTATTTAGTCAGCCACCGATTGTGCAAGTTCCCCCACTTAAAAAAATGACAGAGGTCAGTAATTTGCACCAGAGGTACACTTCAACTGTGAGAGACAGAATGTGAAAAAAAATCCATGAATTCACATGGTAGGATTTGTAAAGAATTTATTCGTAAATTAGGGTGGAAAATAAGTATTTGGTCACCTCAAACAAGGAAAATCTCTGGCTCACACAGACCTGTAACGTCTTCTGTAAGAAGCTTTTCTGTCCCCCACTCGTTACCTGTATGAATGGCACCTGTTTGAACTCATCATCTGTATAAAAGAGACCTGTCCACAGCCTCAAACAGTCAGACTCCAAACTCCGCCATGGCCAAGACCAAAGAGCTTTCGAAGGACACCAGGAAAAGTATTGTAGACCTGCACCAGACTGGGAAGAGTGAATCTACAATAGGCAAGCAGCTTGGTGTGCAAAAATCAACTGTGGGAGCAATCATCAGAAAATGGAAGACATACAAGACCACTGATAATCTCCCTCGATCTGGGGCTCCACGCAAGATCTCATCCCGTGGGATCAAAATGATCATGAGAACGGGGAGCAAAGATCCCAGAACCACACAGGGGGACCTGGTGAATGACCTGCAGAGAGCTGGGACCAAAGTAACAAAGGTCACCATCAGTAACACACTACAACGGCAGGGAATCAAATCCCGCAGTGCCAGACGTGTTCCGCTGCTGAAGCCAGTGCATGTCCAGGCCCGTCTGAAGTTTGCCAGAGAGCACATGGATGATACAGCAGAGGATTGGGAGACTGTCATGTGGTCAGATGAAACCAAAGTAGAACTTTTGGGTATAAACTCAACTCGTCGTGTTTGGAGGAAGAAGAATACTGAGTTGCATCCCAAGAACACCATACCTACTGTGAAGCATGGGGGTGGAAACATCATGCTATGGGGCTGTTTTTCTGCCAAGGGGACAGGACGACTGATCCGTGTTAAGGACAGAATGAATGGGGCCATGTATCGTGAGATTTTGAGCCAAAACCTCCTTCCATCAGTGAGAACTTTGAAGATGAAACGAGGCTGGGTCTTCCAACATGACAATGATCCAAAACACACCGCCCGGGCAACAAAGGAGTGGCTCCGTAAGAAGCATTTGAAAGTCCTGGAGTGGCCTAGCCAGTCTCCAGACCTCAACCCCATAGAAAATCTGTGGCGGGAGTTGAAAGTCCGTGTTGCTCGGCGACAGCCCCAAAACATCACTGCTCTCGAGAAGATCTGCATGGAGGAATGGGCCAAAATACCAGCTACTGTGTGTGCAAACCTGGTAAAGACCTATAGTAAACGTTTGACCTCTGTTATTGCCAACAAAGGTTATGTTACAAAGTATTGAGTTGTATTTTTGTTATTGACCAAATACTTATTTTCCACCCTGATTTACGAATAAATTCTTTACAAATCCTACCATGTGGATTCATGGATTTTTTTTTTCACATTCTGTCTCTCACAGTTAAAGTGTACCTCTGGTGCAAATTACTGACCTCTGTCATCATTTTAGGTGGGGGAACTTGCACAATCGGTGGCTGACTAAATACTTTTTTGCCCCACTGTATATCAGGAAGGATGTTCAACACAGTCCTCATCTGACTTGTTTTCTCCCATATATCAACTATTGTTGAATAAGATTGCAAGAAGATTGTTACGCATAAACCAGAAAACATGAAAATAGTTGAAAGATTATTATACAAAAAAAATCTGCAGATAAAAACTATCTCCCTTTTTAAAATTCAAGTGTTCTATTTTTTTGGAGGTGCCATGTTGTGGTCAGAGAAATGTTTGGTAAATAACAAAAACAAATATCTTGGCATATATTTATTATTGAAAACATTTATTTACACATATGTTTTGAAACCAAACCCAAATTAAGATTATTGTAATGCATCATGATGTATCGCAATATCAAATTAAATCGTTGACATTATAATCCTAAAAGAAACGTGCGACTTATGAAGATTCACACCTCTAATCAATAGCATGATTTGTGTCCTTGTGGGGCTGAACTCATTCTTGTATTATTTTTGTTTTGCAGTCAGCAGATGGTCCAGACCTCACTGACACTCCTGTGGCTCTGCTGACAGTTGTCACGGATGACACTACTGATTCGGCCCTCTTCAGTCCCGAAAGCATCTGCATTGTCGTTGAGGATGAAATACTTGTGAATGGTCCCACAAATCTGGCTGAGTCATTTCTCCTGCTCTTTGGGTACATCTATGCATTAGACCTACAATACCCAAAGAAACTTGAGCTTACATTCACATTTATCCAAAAGGTTGTGATGTGCCTTGAGGACAACAAACCACTGAAAGGGCGTCTACTGATGCTGAAGAATGATTTGTTCAATGAGTGAATCACTCAGAATGGACTACTTGTTAAGCTGAGTATTGAGGAAGCTTTTTTGTTTGTTTTTTTCCTAATCATTTGCCTCTTCTACCTCACATTTAAGATGAATGACTGTTCAGTTCACTATTCATGTTTAATGTTCTGTTGCCTAATACGTAAATGCACTGCCTTGATGTTTGTTCCCTATAAGTACAGCAGTGGAAACCAGTACTGTTTTTTTTATGTATTTTTAAAAAAGAAAGTGAGCTGCAGCTGTCAAGGTACAGTAAGTGTTAAATGCATCAATGTTCTAATAGCTGCAATTGCTGTTAATACTGAAAATGTTATTGAATTTTAGAATTGAGATGGAGACCCTTGGAGTCTTTTTCTCTTGTTTTATTTATGAAGCACTTTTTTATGAGTGAGCTCTGTTGTTTGTGCCTTTTTAAAAGCACATTGTGTTTAATAAAAAGTTGTTAAATTGTTAGTGTTGTTACTTTCATGTTTTCTAACACTTTTAGCTGATTATAATTTACTGGGTAAACAGTTTAGAATTATTTGTAAGTGTATTTCCCACAGTATTTTAAAAAATATTGAAGATTTTAAGTGTTATTTCCCATATTATAAGTTAGAAAATATGAAAAAGTTTGAGTTTATTTCCCGCATCGTATGAGTTGCAATATGTAAAATATTTTGAGTGTATTTCCCACCTTAATTAAGTTGAAAAAATTGAACATTTTGAGTTTATTACTCCCTAATTATAAGTTGAGGAATATCAACATTTATGAGTTAACATTGAGGTAATTTAAGGCAACTGCAACTATAATTTTTATTGTAGTTAAACTTAAAACTTTTAAAAACATCACTAAAAAATTGTTGTGTAATCTGTTACACAACAATTTTTGAGTTCTGTGAACTTATTAGGTTTTACAGTGCAGAAGAATCAAAAACAGGTCACAGCATTGCCCTCTTACAATATTTACAATAATTAAAAACTGTGTAAATAGGCTTTCAAATGTCTTTTAAAATAATTTAGGAATAGTAGCTAGTAGCATTTGATTAAAGAGCATCTCTGCGTTTTACAATCAAATCAAATATCACAGAACATAATTAATGTATTTTCTCCTTTATTCCATTTAATCTGCCAGAAGAAGAAAAATTCCCCTGAAAGGCAAAGTCACAGTTTCCCAGCTGTACTGTCAAGATGACAAACCTTCAGCTCAGTGGATGAGAACTGAACTAGCTCCTCATCCCCATCACCAGGAGAGAGGAGCGTTTTAATAATTGCTCTGTAAACACTTAAAAACTCTCAAATGCAACTCGAGTAAATTTAATCTGACAAAATGAATCGGAGCATTGGAAAAGCACAAGGCTGCCCTTTTGTTAAATATGCAATTTTCTATGACCTTCAAAACTGGCCCCAGGTTGCATTTTGATAACAGATTTGGTCAGAGCCTGGAAACAGGTGCTTTTGGGGTGGAAAGGGTTTACTTCAAGGAGTTGGTTTGCTCAGAGCATCTTCTCAAAAGCACTTTTCTTTTCCCTCTGCCATCAGTCTCTCAGGTTTGTCTCTGAAGCACCTTGCCTGAACCTTTAGTATCCTAAAGCTAGACATCTACAATGAGATTTAGCAAAACTAAAATATAAAAATCTAAGAGTTTGCTCTCACCCACTTCTCTGCCTTCTTGCAGCACAACAGTTCCTCTCTTGGAAACCCAATTCTGTGCTTCCTGTCATGGTCCTGGGTCGTTTTGACCCAGCGTTCTTAGTTTTCTTGTGTTTTTGTATTTTGTTCTCTATTTATTCTATGGTTCCTAGGTTGTTCAGTTTAGTTTATTGGAATTCCCCTCATGTGTTTACCCCGTGTCTTCCCCCACGTATCTGAGTTCCCATGCCTCGTTTCTCCTCCTTGTGTTTTATTCCATGTTTTCCCCAGCCCGTTACGTCTGTGCTCTTCTTTCCTCCCCTCCTGTCTGCGCCTCTGTGTACTTCCTGTTTTACTTTGACAGTCTCCCGTCAGTATGCGTCATGTTGTGTTTGTGCCTGCCCTGTCTCGTTACGATTATCTGTGTCAGCTGTGCTCCCCGTGTGCTCCCACCTCCCTCGTTAACCCTCTGTGTATTTATGTCCGCGTCTCCCTCAGTTCTTGTCGCGTTCTCCCTCATAGCTGTGTGTGATTCTCCCTGTGTCGCCTGGTGCACATTATAATTAGTTTTTCCCAGTTTAGTTTTGTATTGTTTGTATGATCTGCTTTCCCAGCAATAAAGCTGTGCTTTTGAGTTAAAGTTCTGTGAGTTTGCGTTTGGGTCCATTCCTGCCTGCCACACAGCCGAATCATGACACTTTCTCTAGATCCACAGTGTGACTCCTTCAGACCCTCTCGGTGGTTCTCCATCAGCTCTCTCAAAGCAAATTGCATCTGTTTCTGCATGAAGCCATACTGCAGATCATTAACTGTCACATCTGCCATTAAACTAGCTGCAACAACTCTTTCCCATCTCATCTGACCATCCCACTTCTTTTTTGCTAACCTCACTCACTTTCCTCTGCTTCATCATCCCACCAAGTCTCCTTGTCTTCTGTCCAGCTCATACACGAAACACCGTCCTGGCTGTTTCCCCTCGCCTCTTCAGCATTTCCAGTCATCTGGTCTCATCACCTGCCTGAACTCTGCACAAAATGTTTCCTTCTTCAGCTTCAACCATTTAATCCTTGCCTCTGTCTTCACTCCCTTTTTATTCTTGATTTCTAGATTTCACCTTCTGCATAAGATATATTCCACCTGTGCGCACCTTCCTCCACTCTTTTATGTTACCCTGTGTTCCTCCCTCTTCCTGAAGTACATCTTCACCACATCCATTTCCATCTTTCATGCAAACATCTGCCCTTCTACATTTCTCTCCTGAGCACTGCACCTACCCAACACTTTCTCATCAGCCCTGTTTGCTTCACCTACGTGTTCACTGAAGTCTGCTCCAATCACCGGTTTCTCCACCCGGGGGATACAGTGTACCACTCCATCCTCTTTTACTTCTGACATCCAACTTGCAGGGCATACACACTGACAATATTTAGTCTCACACTGTCTTCTCCTCTACAGCACATATGCATCCACACAGATTATCCATAGCCCGTTTGGCTTCTTATCTACATATTAGAACCATTTGAATCCACCTCCAATGCTACTTGCACTGCTGCCCTCTCACCCGTGGACCTCTACACAGAATATATCAGCCTTCATGCTCTGTTATATCAGCCAGTTATAGCCTCCCTACTTTCACCTCTCCAGCATTAGCACATAGTGTTTATATGTACCCTGCACACAGTTCTAGAAACATTATTGAAACTGCTCTTGCGTTGCTAGTATGTTCCTAGTATGTTGTAGGTGCTGCAAACCTCAGATTTGGTTTGGAAAAAACAACACCCGTGAACATTCAGCACTCGACTTTGCCACAAGGAAAAACTTTCTGGGTTAAATCCAACTCCACTTTTCTCACCAACATACCGCAAATCACAATGGGAGTCCCCAACCATTTCAGCAATTAGCCTACCCACACACTCACAGACACAGAAACACACACATCAGTGTGCATCATGCACAAAGCCACAAACGCATCAGCCTGCAAATTGGTGTTGATTCACTCCCATATACGGAGCGACTCTGAGTCACAGCTCCCCCAGGCACCAGGCACGCTGTGATTGGTTAGGAGACTGCAGCATTTGTGTGTGTGTGAGTGGCCTGAAGCACCCTAATAGGTCTTGATAAGAATCAATCAGAATGGAGAGAGAACGAAAATAAAGACAGATTGACTGCAGAGGGACCGCGGGCGAGAGACAGTCACTGCAGACAGCACAACGAGAGGCTGTATCACAGGAGAGAGAGGGTGGAAAAGAAGGGCAAGAGACATAGTAAACGACTGGAGGAGAAAGCGAGAGAGGGTTAGAGGGTAAAATTACCGCCAGCTCAGACTCCCGGGAGGAAATAATGAGGAGTGTCCACATCAACAAGACCTGACACTTATTCTCACACACTCACACTTGGAGAAATAGCTCAAAGGGCTACCTGAAAACTCTCCATCTGCTGGATGTGAGCAGTGACAGGAGCGATGACTCTGATACCGAGAA
Source organism: Rhamphochromis sp. 'chilingali' (assembly GCF_963969265.1). Taxonomy (NCBI): domain Eukaryota; kingdom Metazoa; phylum Chordata; class Actinopteri; order Cichliformes; family Cichlidae; genus Rhamphochromis; species Rhamphochromis sp. 'chilingali'. The sequence continues at coordinate 2,722,224 of NC_137935.1, read as the reverse complement.
TTACGAGCTGCAAACGTGTTCGTTAATAATTCTGCACAATAGAAGATGTACGTGAGCTCTGTGGGCATTTTCCCCACACTTTTCAGAATGCTAAAGAGTGCTAAATGTGGCTCATTTATGGTTTTGTGAGTTTGGCTGTTCACTGACATAATCACAACAAAACTGCTGTGTTAATCCTCCCTGACCTCTGCATCAGTCAGTCACATGACTGCAACTCCATGAATTTAGCATTTAGACACACAGACATGGTCAAGATGACCTGCTGAACCTAAAAGTGAACTTTGGAATATTTTTGAACAAGGCTACTGGGATTTTCCCCACATAAACAGCTCTGGGGTTTACAGAAAATGGTCTGAAAAAGCAGCCATTAACTGTGTAACCAGGTCATCCCACAACATGTGTTTTACATCTTTGTAACTCAGTGTCAGCTAATGTGTTTGTGGAGCTTTGGGTACTTCTGTTTGAATATAAAATAGCTTGAAAGTTTGGAAGTGCTCACTGTATTACTTTGTTTTCAAAACTCATAGGTCGCTGTACTTTGTACATTTGCATATGCCGTATGCAGAATTGCAACCATGGCTACTTCAGATCTTGCAAACTCAAATTCCATGACACCGTTTGTTGCCTGTATCCTTAACTCATTCACTGCCAATGGCTGGCAGTGAATGAGTTAACTTCGAGGATATATATTCTGGACAAATTTCCACACTAGATATTTTTTCACATACAAGTATTAACAATTGCTCATTTTGTAGTTACACATGTCCTCCCTGCCAGTTATCCTGATAGGATTGTTGTGATTTTTTTCTTGCTCTGTATAGATCTGATTTCAAAAATGTGCACAAAACTTGCACTTGGATGCTTTGCTTGAACAGAGCAGGAGGGGATCATGTCAAATGCTTGTTTTGCACTCCAGGCCAAGCATAAACCACACTTCCTCTAATTGCCACTTGAGGCAAACCTCCAACAGTGAAACAATTCTCATTGATTTCAATATTAAAATGTCACAACTCCATATCTGTTTTGGTCTCCGTGGATGCTCCCCCCTTTAGAGCTGCTGTATTGTGGGTGACTTTTGAATCTGGGTAGCAGCGATATGGACAGAGGTACTCTGACAAAGAGAACATTTTTATTGAACTATTGTATCTTACAACAATTTCTTGCTGTGTGGTAAATATCACCACATTTCTGCTTCAGTTTTGATGAGTCAGATTTACATGTATTAGGTGGTGACTTTGCGAGTAAGTAGCCAATGTGTGCCCCGTGTAGTTTATGGATAATGCTTGCCGATGTGCATAACTTCCAAATGCTTTCCTCTTTTGCCTCAAAAAGCTAAGTTAAGTGACTTCACTGTGGTTTTGTTTCAGTGGTCATTTCAATTTCACCTGTTTTTAAGGTTAAAAAAAAACTTTTATTACATAAAATACATAAATCTTATTAAAACTATCTCCAAAATGTCCTTGAAGTGACCGCAGTTAGGATTAAATCAAATGGTTTGCATCTCCACAGCACAGCAGCTCCTCAGGGAACGCCAAAGCAGAGGAATTAGTTGGGTTGGTAAGGTAGCAGAGATAGAACTACTACAGATGTATGAGGGGAAATGTCTGCACCATAAGTGTGCCTTAGTGAGTGTGCTGTATCTTTGCTCGTTGATGTCTCGTGTTTCAGTGGTGACCATGTTGGACAGTAGGATCAATAAAGCAATTTTACTATCGTTCACAAAGGCAAGCGAGCAAATATTGTATCCTCCATGTGCACTGAATCAAATATTCAGCCTTCATATGCTCACTGCTACCATAGAAATGAAAACACAGACACACATAAACAACACCTAAAAGTGTACTTATATAATCCACCATTGTGTCATACCTCTTTTAATACAGACTTTGAACACAATTCATAAATTCATGAGAAAAGTTTCCAGAATGTAGTGCAGTGAATGTTTCCTATTACACTGTGCTACTTTGGTTATGTAATCCTAAAGCTGGTCTGATATTTTGTTGCTAAAAAAAACCCTCATCTGGCTTAATTTATCTTATTGTGTTTAGTTCTAGTTATTTTTGAACTTTCTGACCTTCAATGCACATTTAATATCAACAGGCTTTATTGTGAGGACAGAGTGTAGTTTAGTTTTCTTTTGTAGCCACATATTAACAAGATTAAAAACTGTTTCCTGAACACAACAAGCTCGTGCTTTATCTGCTCAGATTCATAAATGGAGAACCACGACAGGAAGTAGAACCACAGCGGGGAAATGGACTCGTAATTATACTGAGGGTTTGAGTGGTGGCTGTGTAAGTGGGCGTGGGAATCATGTGTCAGCAGGTGATGGAAGAACACTTAAGTCAGCTTTGGGACAGTTGAGGGAGGATGTGAGACATCAGTGACAGGAAGCAGTGTTTCCCCTACGCTGGCTCCATGTGGTCAGCACATCTCCACAGTTGTTTTGATGAATTAATACTTGTTGGGAAACTTTGTTGCTGGCTAAGGAGTTCTCATCAACCCACCACGTTCTCTTCTACTATTGCACCCTCACTGCCACCCTCATAAACGCACCGTGTCAGGAGTCTGGTGACAGAGAGACGTGAACAAGTACATAAAGAAAATAGTTGTTATCCATGTATATTCGAACAGCACTTGAAGAAACCGTGAGTATTACAGAAGCAGAAAATTTAATCTGCACAGGTCGATTTAATTTAAATTCTTTGCCATCCCTTATTCGTGGCCTACTGACCTCCACATCTGCTCTGTGCTGCTTCAGTCAAAATCTGACTGTTGTGAAGAGGAACGCTTGATTACCTCTGCAGGATCATCCAAACAGGAACACTAAGTACCAACCTCGGTGGGATTCAGCCCTTAAATATAAAATAAAATCCAAACGCACTGGTGGTGGTCCACTGTTTATGGTGCCAAGGACAATATAGAATTCCTCCGACAAAGTTTGAGTGTAGAAACGGAGCGCGATGGTTTATCAGACATTTTCACGCAGGCTGAAAAGCAGTGACATTCATTTATCTTCAGCTGTTAATAATCTCAAGATTAAAGTTGAAACGGCGTCATATCTGCGCCTTTAATATAAATCCTTTGAGCTTTAAAACCTATCGACAAAGCTGTATTGTGGGGAGAAGGTTAATCGATATGTACTCTGAACTTTAAACGGGAACCACATAACTCACTTTTCACTCAGTACAGCTGTGAACGTCATTTAATTAAAGCTGAGCGTCGATCCTTTGAACTCATCGTTACTGTTTTAATTTAAAGCCAATGCGCTGAAGTACCGAGACTCTGTGCCGAACCCCACAATAACAATTATTGCTGCTTCTGTGGTTCAAAGTGCAGAGCAGATGGAGGATGTGAGTAGCACCACCTCTCTGGTATTGATATGGATTAAAAAGATTGATGGTCTGGGCTTAAACAGCGGTTCTTCTGGTCAATACAAACACAGCTCATTCACCGAGCACTCACTGCAAACATCTGTCAACATGGAAATCTGTCAATACAAATATCTTTTGCTTTTAGCCAATCAGAGCTCTTTATTTCTATTTTGTGTTGGTTTTTTTCATTCTTTAATGACCCAGTTTTTTATTCTATCAAAAACAGGAGCATTCATCTTTTTCCCCTCTTTATTCAGACTGCTGAGTGGGATATTTGGTGAGACTTCAAACCCACTTGGATTTTATGAGCAGCAGGAGGTATCGCGGCTTTAAATTACACATAAACACAGATTGAACTGTACAGCGGTGTGAGATGGATTGTGGTGTGAATAAATCTCCTGTAACACTTTCAGGTCCATCTGAGGACGCTGCATGTACATGTAAAACGCTCTCCAAGTCACAAAAAGAAATAAAAGGTTTGACTTTAGAGAGCTGCCTCAGCTGGAAAAAAAGCTTTTCCTCACCACTGTCAATTTTTACTCCAAGTTTGGAAACAATTGGTTTGACACAGGAAGTGAGAGGACCCAAGTCAGATGGTGGGACACCAGGTGCACTCGGCCCAAATATAATGACCTCAGTCTTCCTTTCATTAAAATTTTACAAATTCAGAGCCAGCCATGCTTTGATATCCTTGAGACATTCTAAAATAGGTCTGAGGGGTCATTGTGTTTCAGGGGTAGATAAATTTGACAGTCATCTGCATAAAAATGAAATGAGACTTTATGCTTTTTAATAATATGGCCAAGGAGAAGTAAATAAATGCTAAAAAGAAGAGGCCCAAGGATGGAGCCTTGAGGTACACCACATGGGAGGGGGGGTGGAAGATGAATAAAATTTACCAAGTGAGACAGAGACACTTCTGTCAGACAGGTATGACTTGAACCACTCCAAGGCAGTGCCTCTAATTCCGACGTGAGGTTCTAGGCGAGAAATCAAAATGTTGTGATCTACTGCATCAAAAGCTGCTGTGAGATCCAAAGCACAAGAATTCCCAGAGTCAGCAGTTAGTAAGATGTCATTAAAAACTCTCAGAAGTGCAGATTTTAGAAATGAAAGGAAGCTTTGATCTGCTGGAGCCACTCGCCTAGCTTGGGTGTCACTGCATCGACTGCTCTGGGACCACTGTTACCTTCACCTCCACGCCTTCTCCAGCTTCTCGTGTTCCTTCTTCCTGATGTTGCTGTCATTTGGTATCGCTGCTTCTATCATTATGGCCGTTTTCCTCTGGTTAGCCACCACCAGCATTCAACACTATAATCCCCCAACAGCTCACTCAAAAACTGGTCCAGCTGGGGCTCAACACCTCACTGTGCAACTGGCTGTTGGATTTCCTCACCGGAAGACCTCAAGCAGTACGGGTCGGCAGTAATACATCCAGCACCATCATTTTAAACACGGGGGCCCCGCAGGGATGTGTGCTGAGCCCCCTCCTCTTCACTCTGCTGACCCATGACTGCACTCCATCATACAGCTCCAACCTCTTCATCAAGTTTGCGGACGACACAACGGTGGTGGGTCTCATTAGCAACAGGGATGAGACCGACTACAGAAGTGAGGTGAGACGCCTGGCCACGTGGTGTGCTGACAACAATCTCTCTCTGAATGTGGAGAAGACGAAGGAGATTGTTGTGGACTTCAGGAGAATGCACACCCAACATGCTCCTCTGACCATTGACGGAGCGTCTGTGGAGAGAGTGAGCAGCACCAAGTTCTTGGGTGTGCACATCACAGAGGATCTCTCCTGGACGTACAACACCACAGCACTGGCCAAGAAATCACAGCAGCGTCTCTTCTTTCTCCGCAAACTAAGAAGAGCAGGAGCACCAGCCCCCATCATGTACACTTTCTACAGAGGCACCATCGAGAGCATCCTGTCGAGCTGCATCACTGTGTGGTTTGGAGCCTGCAATGCGTCCTGTCATAGAACCCTCCAACGCATAGTGAGAGCTGCAGAGAGGATCATTGGTGTCTCTCTCCCCTCCCTCCAGGACATTTACAGCACCCGTCTCACTAAAAAAGCCCTTTGCATAGCGGCTGATCCCACGCACCCAATGCAAAGCTTCTTCAAGCTGCTGCCGTCGGGGAGGAGACTGCGGAGTCTCCAGGCCAGGACCAGCAGGCTGAAGGACAGCTTCATCCATCAGGCTGTCAGGAAGCTTAACTCCCTCCCGATTCTGCCCCCTCTCCCCTCTCTCCTCCACGGTCTCACTGAACTCTGTCACACACACTCTCTGACTCACTCACTGGCCTGCACCAGTTACCAGTCACTTTGTGGAGCATTGGACTGCCATTACCTCATAAGACTTTGTGTTACACTATCTCATACCGTACATTACCAAATCTCCATTTGCACTATTTGCCTATTTGCACTGCTCTGCCTGGTTTGCACTCAATGTCATTTACCCTTATATTGTATATTGTATAGCTTTCTTGTTATATGTAAAATTGTATTATATTATTTAATTTTTTTTACTTTAAAATATTTTACTTGCATTTTTAATCACTCTTATATTTAAATGTTCATTTTCTATTTTATCTAGGGATTGAGAGTAACGAAGTTTCTATTCTCTGTATGTCCTGTACATGTGGCAGAATTGACAATAAAGTTGACTTTGACTTTGACTTTGACCATTTTGTCCGTCTGTACCTGGAAGTCCCGCAGGATCTTAGCTCGGTCATTCTCCGCCACCCTTGGGAGCGTCTCCCATTTTGACCTCGGGACGTCCAGGCCATATTCAGCACAGATGTTCCTGTACACTATGCCAGCCACATGGTCATGGCGTTCCATGTATGCCCTGCCTGCTAGCATCTTACACCCTGCTGTTATGTGCTGGATTGTCTCAGGGGCATCTTTACACAGCCTGGGGTCTTGCCTGGTGTGATAGACCCCAGCCTCTATGGATTTTGTGCTCAGAGCTTGTTCCTGTGCTGCCATGATTAGTGCCTCCAAGCTCTCTTTCTTTTTTTATGCAAAAAATATCTCCTAGATAACAGAGACTTAAACAGGTGCATCTTGCTTGTGCTTATCAAGTAAATTCTGGCAACACCAACCAGATGACCAGCGTGCTCGTTATTTGTTCGGTTTTACAGGTTAGTAATCAGTTTAAGGCCCGGTACAACAGAGCTTGTTACATATGCCACAGATGCGGTCCTATATTTTCTTTTGACCTAAATCTCTTATTGGAAAAGTAAGTTTTGCTCCAAGTAATTTTTTTCTAAAGAACAGGAGAAAATTGCTTCGACTCTTTAAACTTTTATGCAGCTCCTTTCATTTCATATTGGATAATTTGCAGCAGATCGAGCAATGGCACAATTCAGTTCTCGAATAGAAACGCAGAAAGTGAGAGGACGCCTGTTGTGTGTTTCTGTCTGTGTGTGTGTGTGTGTCAGAAAGAGTGAGAGAGAAATTGAAAGGAAGAGAGCGAGGGAGCAGTGAGTTGCATGTTTAGGAGTGAAACGAGCAAAAAAATGAGAAGTAGGAGACGAAGCAAAGACGGACAGGAAGAGAAGATGGTGGATGACTACTAATGTCCCACTATGCAGACTTACTACTGACACACACACACACACATATAAAGAGTCGAACTTCCGCTGGGCAGTCAAGAAAAGGGGGTGGGCTATCAAAGGAGGAGAAGCACTGTGAGGAATACTGATGCTCCTGTCTGCCACACACACACACGCACACACACACGCACACACACACACACACACACACACACACACACACACACACACACACACACACACACACACACACACACACGGGGACTCCAAAAACATCAAAGGAGAGGAGGAAGCAGTGGTAGGGTTTTAGAGGTAGAGGAGAGGAAACACATGATGAAGGGAACAGAGGAAAAACAGGAAGAAACACGGTGATGGCTGCAGAGAAAATAAAGGGAACTGTGAAGAAAAAGTAGCAGAAGAACAAGAGGAGAAAACGTGAATGACACGAGAAGAGCTCAAAAGTCAGGAGAAAAGGAAAAAAGAACAAAGAGATGAAAGAAGAGATGGATGAGAGATGAAAAGACACCCACTCCAAATGTTAGCCCATTATGTGGCTAGTATGTAGGCTGCTGTAGCGAGCAGTAAGTTCAATATCATTCAAAGTCATTATTGATAAAGAGAAAGTAACCAAGCAGCTGTTTGCATAATTATCACAGTGAACTTTTGTATTTTACCCAAAGCAAGCGGTTTTCTTCACGACTCTAGCCAAAAATGTAAAAATGAGCGAGAACAAGCAAAGCAATGAAAACAGACTTGGACTCATATCTCTTTGGTGAAGTATCGTCTAATTTACTGAGAAAAGAAAATGACAACAAATGAGTGGGATGACAGGAAAGGTAGAAGAAGGAAAAGTGAACAAATGAAGACAATGATGAGCACAGGGAGTGAGAAAATATAAGCACAGGAAGAGTGGAAAGGACAAAGATGTGCGGATAGAAGCATAGAAGTGGAAAGACAACCTGAGCAGAGGGAAGATGAAGGCAGAGACCCCAGAATTCTGTTTATATAAACTAAAAGAGCAAAACTTGTGAAGGAAACGTATTTCTCTCCACATTTACTATGTAGGTGCTCGCTACCAATCAGACAAAACATGATGACTTGAGTGCCTCTGAGACAAAAAACAAATGCACCGAGGACAGCGTCCTTAATACGCTCCTCTACAACAATAACAAAACGATCAGCAGTGATATGTTGATTTCACAGTTTTAACCAGTTACAGTGAATTGAGAAGTTTATTTATTTTATTTTAATAGCAAAGAATAAATTATTCAATTTAGCATTTTAGTGGGGACCTTAGTACTTGATCCCTTTGGAACGTGCTTCATTAGGAGTTACTTATAAGCACAGCGTTTAGTTGTATTGCTGTGCGACATTGCAAATTTTGGTATTGATCCAGTACCAAGTAGATGCAGGGACAGTGCTGCCTGAAATATACAGCATATTTGGGGGGAGCAGTCTTTCACTCTTTCATGATTTATGAAATGAATCATCATCAAACTGCACATTTTGTACACACTTCAATCATCTTTGTGGTAATTAATTCAACACAAGTGGGCTACTGAACCTAACGTTTAGAAACAAAGTGTTAATCTTACTGTGCTATGATTATTGGTCCGATACCAGCATCGCTAACGATACAATCGATATTTGGATCGATCCGCCCACCTTTATTCAGATGTTTGTTGAAGACTAGATTTGTGGACATCTCGGGGGGATTTTTGACCACTTCTCTTTGGAGTTCATCTCCAAATCCTTAAGGTTTCTAGGTTGCTTGACCAAGACGTTGGCTCTTTCTAGGTTTTCTGTTGGTGGTGTAGGGTTAACATTAAGGTCCACAGTCAATCTTAGTGTGCTGCTCCTTGTGTCTTGCTTTCACTCAATCCTTATTCAATTTTTGCCATCTTTTAGTCTTGCTGTTCTTTTGACTTCCACAGAAATGTTTGACATTAAGGATTGTGGTCTTGGGGTCATAGTCAGCATTCTTTTCACTCAACACTTCAAGTCATTTGTTTGATTCCAAAGCTCAGTTCTGGCCTCATTCAGTCCTTTAGGTCAGCGGTCCCCAACCCCCGGGCCTCGGACCGGTACCGGTCCGTGAGTCGTTTGGTACCGGGCCGCGAGAGTTGAGGCTCAGGTGTGAAATGTATGGTTTTCAGGGTTTTTATCGGTTTTCAGCGTCATTTTGTTATCGTTTTTATCGTTTACTCGGTTTTCCTGGGTCTTTTCACGTGTGTTATGAATAAATTTTCTTTTTTTCGGTACCGGTACTAGTTTTATTTTGTTGTATTTATCTGCGACACCTTAAAGGCCAGTCCATGAAAATATTGTCGGGCATAAACCGGTCCGTGGCGCAAAAAAGGTCGGAGACCGCTGCTTTAGGTGTTAATGGGCAAACTTCACACGAGCCTGAAGATCACAATTCATGAGTAGGGGTACTTTACAGGCACAGCAGGAATTCAAACCGGAATAGCATAAAGTGTCACAAATGCTTTTTTTAGGCTTATTGGTTGATTGTTTTATTGAAAATTTATCTTTCACTATTTTCCCATTTAAAATAAATACTAATATTGTTCATTTAGACTGCTCATTTCTTTATAAAAAACAAATAAACTTTGTATTCTGCACGAGTTCAAATGTGCTAATAATAACAAATAATCACACTGAAACTATCAAAGGCATCAAAGGTCAAAACAATCTCAGCCTTTTTCAATGGATCCTGAATATCTGTAAAAATATTTTTCCGATAATTTAGGTTTTTAAAAAAGCTCAGATATGGAAAAACCGAAGAATAAATAAAAAGAGTCCTTGTGACGTCTCTCTGTGCTCAGATAAGTGTGCTGAGTCAGTGTAATCATGCATGTAGAGAACACAGTGGATGTAAATAGTCGGGACGTACAGTTATCCTTCCTGAATGCTATTATAAATGTGTTTAATAAGACTTTTGTGTTTTCTTGTTTTCCTTGCTTTCAGACAGCAGCTCAGACAAGTGCTGATGAAAAGAGCACACAAATTGCATTTCCAAAGCGGTTCAATCCAAAATATTTTACATGATCAGAAATGTGATGAGCCGTGACATCTCGGGACAGCTGGAAAAGTCACAAGTAATTGGTACACAAGCTTTTTTGTCAATCATGCCGTTTCAAGAATGAATTTGAATTGTTTGTTTTCATATCCTTTCATTGAAATGCTCCATTTCACTGGGATTACACGACACATGAATAGAAAACATTAACAATCACAGCTGATATGTTTTTCCTCTATTGACAAGAGATTGTTCAAATACTTACAGCAGAAGTGTTTTCATAATTTCCATGTTTTTCCTTTCCTTTCCTATTACTGAACCTCCTTTTGTTTTAATAACACAAACAGCAAAGCAGAACAAAGTGCATTTCAATTCTGTTTTATTTTAACTGAATGTCAGATGAAAACGATGCTGTTCGTTAACATGAGCTGAAACATGACATTTGGTTGCCCACAAAGAGATTTTATATTTACGGTGATGTTTTTCACATGGGTCTGTGTAGTTAAACAACAAAACTAAGTATACTTTTACTTTAAATCATTGAAATTAACAAGGCAAGTAGCAGTAAGGTGTTAACACAACGCTGCAATCTTTCCGGGCGTGGTTGTTCCAACAAATTTACTCCAAAGTCAAACGCAGCAGTCAGAGAAATAAAAAACAAACAATAAAACAAACCTTAAAGCTACATCTCAGACTCTACAGGCCTCGATCAGCATGTTAAATGTTAAAGTTCATGAATGACAGTCCAGCGAGAAAAAGACGTAAGGCTTGTTTGGAAGCCTTATCAGGAGACAACCTTCTGCCGCGCTCTCAAGTTCTTGAAAACGAAGACGACAGCACAGCTTCAGAAAGTCTGAAATGCTGTGGCAGAACTTAAGACAGCGGTGCACAAACAAATGCTGATAAACCTCGATCATCATAAGATGGCGCGGCCGCTTCCAGACGCCTTCCTGACCACTCCGCTCAGACTATGCATCTTTTTAGTAGATCCACAGAGGACGCCATCGCCCATGTCCTGCACACCACCCTCAGCCACGTGGACAAGAAACAGAGAATGCTGTTTGTTGATTACAGTTCAGTGTTTAACACAATAGTGCCCAGCAGACTGTTCACAAAGCTGAGGGATCTGGGACTCAACAGCCGTCTGTGTGCATGGGTGTTGGACTTCCTCACTGGCAGAGCTCAGGTGGTGAGGATGGGCAGGTGCGTCTCTACAGCATCACCATTAACACAGGAGCACCTCAGGGATGTGTCCTCTCGCCACTGCTCTACTCCCTCTACACTTCAGATTGTGTGGCCACCCACGGTTTGCTGACGACACAGTGGTGTTGGGTGCCATCTCCACCAACGATGAAGCGGCCTACATGGATGAAGTGAAGAATCTGGCATCATGGTGCCAGGATAACTCTCCAGCTGAACGTCGGCAAAACCAAGGAGCTGGTGGTGGACTTCAGAAGGAGTCAGCACAGAGACTACAAGCCCATTATCATGAATGGAGCTCCAGTGGAGAGGGTGCAGTCCTTCAAGTATCTCGGTGTCCACATCTCCTCAGACCTGACATGGGCTGCCCACATTCAGGTCCAGACCAAAAAGGCTAGGCCGCGCCTGTATCACCTACGACAACTGAGGAAGTTCAGGGCCTCTCCAGTGATCCTCAGGACTTTGTATACAGGCGCTGTGGAGAGCATCCTCACACAGAACATCACATCCTGGTTTGGGAACAGCTGTGTGAAGGACCAAAAAGCTCTCCAGAGAGTGATCCGTACAGCCGAACGCTGCTGCAGGATGGCTCTCCCCCTGCTTCAGGACACCTACACCAGGAGATGCCGGACTAGAGCAGCACCCCCCCCCCCCCCCCCCCCAACACACACACACACACACACACACACCTCAAAGCATCCATAAGTGACCGACACTCTAAACTCTTGATTTTCACTAAGATCAATTGAAAATCAAATGTATCATTGACTAACTCTGATTGATTTCGTGTCATCATATGTCCTTGGTTTAGATGTCTGCTTCCTAAATACTAGCTGTTTAATTAACATGAAAATTAGAATGAATATGTTCTATTAAAGCAGAGGAGATTTTATCACAGAGCCCTCTGACAGTATATAAGCTGATTCCTTCATATATGTGAACTGAAGAAGTACATGGTAGTTTTTCCTCTACAGCTCCTCACTGGTATAGAAAGGTTACATGAACAAACGCATTGAGACGATTACCTGTCAGAGGGGAACACTTCCACTCATAAATCAGATCTGTCTATAACAGCACACTAAACCTGTCACACTTCACAATGTGCAAGATTCAAACTCTGTAAGATTCAAACAGAAGAAATAAGTGTTGCCTGCTCCCACCAAGTTCTAAAAAAAGCTCATCAGTAGTGATATTTGTCTGCCGTGTCTGAGAAAAGGACCAAGACACAAGAGGTAGAAGCATCGAGATACTGACATAAGAAAACTTTATTGGCTAAAAGGCAAAAAACTCATATCAAGAAACAGAAAGTGCGAGGCACAGGAAGCAGGAAAGCAACAGAGAAAAAAGGAGTGGAAACAGATATCTGGACAGAAGACAAAGTGAAAGACATGGCTGTGTTTACACAATGGGGACTGATTACACAACAGAACACAGATAGGAATAAAGGACAGGCAAAAAAAATAAATGTCAGGTACAAATAATGAGGACAGGGTATACAATAATATGGAAAAACAGGACATCAAACTACCACGAGTCACAGAGCAAAAGTAACCCTTCAAAGTTAAAAAGAAACGAACAAAAGACGCGAAGAATGACACTGATGACAGCAGAGACACGGGAGAAACACAAACAGGATGATGACAAAATCAAAGCAGCGACTATTCTCCATAATAATCTCTAACAATGCCACAAGTATTAGAATTAATCAGCAGATTAACAAAGAAATTAATACAGGAAATAAAACTTACTCAAATTTGGCATCACAAGCTACATAATATCTACTGAAAGTCAATACATGAAATTTAAGTGACATAAAATACAAGGTCAGATTTCTTTTAGTTCTGTAAGTTTATATACTCGATTATATAATTAGGGGAGCCTCCTGTATGTAGTTAATTTAAGTTTAAATCAAGTGTAAAAATAGCACCTGTTGCCATATTTAACAACTGAAAGAAACATAACTTTTGAAAATGAAGTTTAGGGATCGCCTTCCTGAAGCATCGGAGCACAGGTACAACGGGACGTTACAGGATTACTGAAAATAGCAGCTGCGTGATGATATAATGGAGTTCAGCCGTTTTTATTGGTTAATTCCAGAAACTTTCTGCAAAGAACTTGCATGAAAAATATCTGGATATCTTGACCTTGTAAAAAATAGCTAAAAGCAGTTGTGTCAAGCCAAAGCTTACATGTGTACAGTCTCCATACATGATGCCTGTTACTGTGCTGAGCACCTCAAGATGCAGTTGAGAGACATCTTGTTCCATGCTGGTAATGTGATGGCATTCAGACTGGTGCTGTGATCAAAGGATGACTCAATTTGAGCGAGGTCGTCCAGGTAAGATTACATGAACTTTCAAGCATGGCTGATATGTTCAGATGTTCAGTCATTTGAAGGTAGTGCATTGTTCACATGCTTTTTATGTTTTCACTAGAGAATCCTGCCAGCATTTGGCATTGACTCTGGCAGTAGAAAAAAAAGGTGAAGCACATGGTATTGAACAGCTAACACACTATTTTGCTATGTGGTCACATAGGTGTCTTCACATAGTTACCACTGTGTGCACTGCGACAGACAGGCGCCCTTCAGAAAAGAGCCGAATCTGAAGTCGAGGTCCTTATGAAAGGCCCTTTGATGGATCTGGCTTCTGACAGCTTTGTGTCCTTAACTGTTCTCTAGTTGACTTTGACCTCTGACATAAAGTAACAGTTGAAAGAGTAGAGGGAGAAATAAGGACACGCCTGCAGGAGAAAAGATTCACGTGTTCAGCTCTGAAGCTGAAACACTGTGTGCGTGTGTGCGTGTGTGTGTGTGCGCATCTAGCTGTTAGTTCCTGGTTTCAAATGAATCTGAGTTTTTTGTGTTTTGGGGAGAGCTCAGCAATAAAGCTGTTCTTGGACTCACCTCTCTGTGTTTGGGTGCTAACCCGCCTTGCCTCACACACTATGAAACTCTCACAAGCACAATGGCGGGCACATGGACGGATGGACTTGAGCATGCTCACTGTTGTCTGTGACCACGTTAAACCACGTACCTGTATGTGTGCATGAGGAGTTCCAGTGTGTCCAACTGGTTCTGTCATGGTGTGGGGTCTTCGATCCAGCTTTTTGAGTTTTCCCTTTTGCTCTTGATGCTTTGCTTTATCAGAATGTTTTAGGGTTGAGATCTGCTCCTCTGTTTTGAGTTATTTTGTATTCATTGCTTTATGAAGAGGTTTTAAATTCAAGTTTTTACTGTTTAGCCTTGAGTTTCCTTCTTTTATGCCTCTAAGTATATTTGTATCTCTGGTTCATGTTTCCTTGTCTCTGTCTCATCCCGGCGTCTCCTGTGAGAGTCTGTCATGTCCTCTGCGTATGTGTCGCCAGTCGTGTCTGTTTGGTCTCGCTCCCTCTCTCGCCTCCTCCGTGTCTCTCCTCCCATGTTTCCATGTTTCCCTCTTTGTGTCTCCTACCTTTGTGTCCCCAGCCCGTCTTCTTCCTGTGTGCGTTCCTTCCACCCAGATCCCTTTCTTCCTCAAGCCGCATGTCATAGACTGTGTCTGTTTCTTGTTTTATTTTGACAGTCTCTCTCTGTTTAGTTTTACTTCCTCTGCATTGTTATGTCTGTTCATCCCAGCTGTGTTGCCACATGTTATCTGCTTCTCTAGTCCATGTTCCAGGGTTCCATGTCCAAGTTTTGTTTGTTTGTCCAGTTTCCAGTGTTTAGTTAGTTATTTACCCAGTTCACCCAGTTTAGTTCTGTTAGCTAAGCCTTAGTCCCTGTTTTGCCTCTTGCTTGTATTTTTGTTCAGTCTTTAATAAACTGCTCGTCTTTTGTTTAAGCCCACTCCCGTTTTCAAGTGTCTCCATTTGGGTCGTCAAACTCTGCCATCGTAGATCATGACAGGTTCAGTATGAACATTATTAAATAAAGGATGGGACTACAGGCACAGTAACACCTTTCATAGAAGTAATAACAACAGAAAATCTCTCTTATATTGTAGCCACAATAATGCTGTATATTTTTTGTTACTTTGCATCAAAAGAAGTATTATCTTCGATATCACATCTCAGCATATCTGAATTTATCAACTGTGCACTGAGGGTGATGAATAAAAATGACCGGCAGAGCTGCAGGACCTTAAATAAGCAAACAGAAATCCTCCTGAGTTTGGCATCAAACATGTACTGTCCTCCAAAGTGAAGGTTGATGCTCAGTAAATACACGTTGTTATTGGTTCATTTTTTTGTTGATTTGGTTAATTATGGACTATTTTCACCCTCCAATATCCAGAATCATCTGTGATTGACTTACAGCTATGTCAGGCCCCTCCTGTCCTCCAGGGGTAACACCTGCCTTCCCTCACTCTCTCTGTACCCAGTCTGTGTAATTGTGGGTGTGGATGACTATTAACCTTCCACCGGGGTGTGTGGCATGGGCATATATATGCATACATGCAATGGCATCTGTCGTCCATCTGAAATAAGTGCGGTCTTTAACCTGGGCCCTGAGGACTGCTTGCCTGACTGTTAACCTGCTCACTTTGCTCAGTCTTTTGCTTTGCATCACTCTGTTGGAGTCAAGTCTGTGTTGCACTTATTCACCGGGCATCTCCTCAACTCAGAGGAAAGCAAACCCGCCTGTTTACCTTCTTGCTCACTCTCACCTCACTTGCTGTCACCACTAATCCTGCGAATAGAAGCAGAGACAGTGAGAATTCTGTTAATCCCCTCATGAAGCGTCAAACCTGCAGCTTCTGGAAACTGACCTTGAGTTGCTGTGAGCCCAGATCAGAGACTGATAACATACCTGCTCTCAGTGCTTACAGTATACTTACCTGCTTGGTGCACATGCTAGCTGTCAACGTTCATTGCATATTCGCTAAGAAATGACTGACAAGTCTGATGTTTGCAGGCTGGAAATGCTTCTCTGAAGTCTTTGTTTGTTTGTGCTGCTGGTTAAGCAACAGATAGTCAAGTTGTTTCTTTTCAGTGCTTGTTAAAACAAACTAATACCCAATTTTATGCAGTTTTCTATGTGAAATCAAATCAAACAAACAAAACACACAGGGTTATAGAAGGCAGCATTTAAAGCTAACAGATGGAGGCTGAGGTTATTTTGGCTGTTTCAAAGATGCGACTGATGCCATCAGGTTTCAAGTACTTTGAGTATTATAAGTATTATAGTATATAAACATATTACCGCAGATTAAATAACACTGGATTTGTGGATTATCTCATCAAAGAATGCATTTAAGTAGGTAGAGAATAAAACAGGACTAAGAGCTGATCCATGGATCACACCACATGAGAGAAAGGTTGAGGATGAGGAGAATTAATTACTGCACAAAATGGTCTGTCTGATGAAGACACAACAGTGGAGGCAGACCCACACGGCAGCAAGCACCAAATCATCCTTTGTCCCTTTGATAAGAAAACAAATCAGTATATCGGGACAGAAAGTATGCAAAATACCTTTAGATTACAGTTCATATCATAACACTTTCTTGGACAGAATTTATTAGCTGTTTAATTGCAGTTTTTCCTTTAATTAAAAAATTTAAATAAATATTCTTTTTTATCTCTGGATAATTGATTTTTTTTTCTTTTATGGAGCTAATTACAAGATTTTCCATCACATCTCGTCTGCAGACTAACGGCACAGTGCAGCAACAACCACTCCAACTCACTGTTCTTGTCTATAAAGGAGGCATTGTGTCACACTGACTGAGGGAGCCACAAGCAGAACACAAATTATTGATCACTGCCGAAATCTGGAATGGATCTCAGCCTGAGACTGAGCAGCAGGGGGACAGAGGAGTTGGCTGCGCTGTGATCCTAAGACATGAAAGTCAAAGACAATTGCAATTTAAAAAAAGGGGAGGGGGGGATTAATATTAAATTTGACCCAAGAACATTACAGAACAAGGGTCTTTCCACTGAAACAATGAGGAAAGGGCAGGAAGCCAGGGTCTGTACAGGGAGGTTTAGGTCTGTGTTCGGGGATCATCTCTGTAGTGTTCAGGACAAACAGGGAGAGCTCAGACAATGAGCATCATGCTGAAGGCCAAGAAGACTGCTTGGAACAGACAATGGACTAAATTACTATTATTTCCTTTTTGTAGAACCTTTTGATACTAGAGAGACAAATGATGGTGTAAACGCTGTTTGGCACCAAGAGTCAGAAACAATCCTCGACATGTTGATGGAAGGTTTTTGTGTTTTTACTACAAATGAAAAGAAAAACCTAGAAAAGAGAACGAGAACAAGAGTAACAGGATTACTGAAGCTTCACATTTCTAAGATTGAAATTTATGGTTTGTGATACTGAACACAAATAGATAGCTTTGTCTCGTGAGTGTGAGAAGCTCGTATGATGTCTGTGTAGACAGCTGGACTCATTTAAATAAAAGGAAAGTGCTTCTGAGACACACGGGACCTTCTTCCTGTTGAGGATCAGCATTCTGCTTTTTCACTCACCTCCTTTGTACTTACACTGATCCAGGTTTGCCCAGTTCGTGCTACTACAGTAAATGTCTGCAGCACTGTAACTGCAGCACGCTGTCAGAGGGTAAAATCAATGAGACTTTCAAAAAGAAGTTAGAGACCCTCACATTATTTATTGAAGATAGAAAGTAAATAACACAAAGTGACAGTGTTCTGGGAACCAGTTCAAGGATAAATATATTTTATTGCCGATGACATGAGCTGCTCGTACTCATCACTGTGATATTTCTGTTGTCAACAGGAAATCGTGGATGAGGCAGGTCATGATTAATAGAAATATGCCTTCGGGGAGGCCCTCTGCAAACACTTGTCTATTCTGGGTGAAATTTGAATGGCAGCTCGGCCTGCTGCGCCTCCTACATGAGGGTGACTGCGTGCATCGTGCATCAATACTGGATACCCCAAAGAAAAGAGAGAGAAAGGAAGCAGTGAACGCCTCCACCTGCTCAATCATGCTGTCTCACATGTGAGCACAAACACCCCTCTCTGACTTCACATCAGATGCTCGGCCACACTTAAAGGAGACACATGCTGAGTTTTGTCATCAATAAATAAAAATCAGCAGAGTTTGAAGTTTTATAAACTTGTGTTTTATGGAACACTGGAAAGCAACTTCCTTAAATTACTTTACTGCTCGTACTCATAGACCATATGTAAAGAAGATGCATTGCTGCTCCTCTTTCACTGCTGTAATTGCTTTGGTGGGATTGTAGGTACTTAAAAGAAGTGGAAACCAAAGTCAAAGATGGCACTTGATGCATGGAAAAAAAAAACACTGACTAGCAGCAAGCCTGAGTGGCTCTGCTTCATCCAGTCCAGTTAATACATCCATCCCTCTTAAGGTTGTATTCACAGAGGTCTTAATTGTCTTTGTAACTGTTGCAAAGTTAAAAAGATAAATATTACACAGTTTGTGCTCATAATGTGAGCCATAGGTGGATGAGAGGGTGCAGTGGTGTGTTATGAGTTAACTTTACCTAATATTAACACTTTTTACTAAAATGTATTAATATATTATATCAGTTTAATACACTCACAATCATATTAGCTTATACGTGCTAAGTAACAGACTCAGTGTGTTTTAATTCTATTAAAATGCTCCAAAAGGCACAAACAGCTCATAAATATTGATCGGGACTAATATTGGCTCCCCTTGGTTTCCTTGGTCACTGCACAGATATAAGTAATCTCTGCATGCCCCAAGCCTGCCTTCTTCCTACTGTGCATGCCGCTGCAAGGTCTTCCCCAAGTAAGCGATGTGCATGCACCCAGCCATCCACGTGATGTAAAAGAAAGTGATTCATCAGACCAGGCTACCTTCTTCTTTTGCTCCATGCTTCAGTTCTGATGCTCACGTTTCCACTGTGGGTGCTTTTGCTGGTGGACAAGGGTCAGCATATTCACCCTGACTGGTCTGTGGCTATTTAGCTCCATATGCAACAAAAAAGTGATGCACTGTGCCTGACGCTCCACCTATCAGAACCAGCATTAACCTGTTTGGTAATTTGAGCTACAGCAGCTTGCCTGTTGGATCAGAATACCCAGGCTAGCCTTTGCTCTTCACGTGCATCAGTGAGCCTTGGCTGCCCAACACCCTGTTACTGGTTACCGCTGACCACTTTTGATAGATTCTGACCCCTGCAGACCAAGAACACCCCACAAGAGCTACAGTTTTGAAGATGCTCTGACACAGTGCTCCAGCCCACACACTTTTCCTGCTTCTAACACAGGGGTGTAGAACTCCAGGCCTCGAGGGCCGGGATCCTGCAGGTTTTAGATGTGTTCTTGATCCAACACAGCTGATTTAAATGACTAAATGACCTCCTCAACATGTCTTGAAGTTCTCCAGAGGCCTGGTAATGAACTAATCACTTGATTCAGGTGTGTTGACCCAGGATGATATCTAAAACATGCAGGCCACTGGACCTGGAGGCCTGGAGTTCCCCACCCCTGTTGTAACACATCGGATTTGAGGACAAAATGTTGACTTGTTCCTTAATCCATCCCACCAACTAACATGTGCCATGATGAAGACTTAATTAGTGTCATGAACTTCATTTGTCAGTCATCATCAGCCTGATTGGTGTATATATATTCAGCACATACAGGATCATGGACACGTCTGTGGACGTGGAGTACAGTTACTGTTCTTTTGCACCAGTGTTAGCTAGTTTGTCATGAAGCTAACTTAAAAAGATTCATAGTTGTGCTTGTCCTTTCTGTCCAGGAGGATACTGCTGTGTATGTTTTAGGGTGGACAGACTACTGTCCCTAAATGCTGCTCATAGGAGACTGTAGGCTCTTTATAGCTTAATAACACAGAGATGACTACTGCTGTTAATGAAACCCATGACCTTAAACGACAAGAAGTTTATATTTCGTCACAGCAACACAAAAGAGTAATGTGAAAGTTGAACAGTTAGATGGCCATAAATTAGCAAATGAATATTATAAAAACTGCTTATTAAACAAACAAGCGTGTGTGTTTGTGTGTGTGTGTTTGTGTGTGTCTTATCGGTATCTTTAATCCACAATCCTAAGACTGTACTCCTGAAATCTCATTAGGTGGTTGTCCACCTGCAGCGATTGTCCAGCTCGTGCAGTCACGATCAGTGAGCGAAATCTAATCTTGTTTCTCTTCAGGTGAATCTGAGCTGTTTTCTGTCTGATTCACATCTTTGAGAACATTTAATTTGGGGGATTAATTTTGCTTGATAACAAAAACCTGTTAGTGTTGATTTTTCCCTCTGCTGGCTATGTAAACACAGCCGTATCCTTGAGATTTCATAAATCAATTTCCATTTTAAAATACTTGCCTTCATTGTTTATTTTACTGTTTACTTTATAGATCATCCAATTGGCTGCTGTTGTTTATTAACGCGCATTAATGCAACTGTGAAGTTGTGAGTAACAGGTACATCTGAAGCAACAGCAGAGACAGTGGGGATCAAAAAGCAGACTTTATGGAAATGCTTCTGACAGTAAAACTGCCCAAACAATTTGAACTGACTGCACAACTGTGTGTTTGCAATTGGAAACATTTAATGTCTAACTTATGGTAATTTGTCCCAAGGCATGGATGCTAAAAATGGATTTAGTCTTGGCTGTGCCTCCATAGCTATTTACTTTGAAGATAAATATAAAGAAAACTCATATGAGCTGAGGCGGTGTCCGCTCTAATGATTAAGGAGGATTTGAGTATGTGTTGTGGTGATGAAGAACATCTCTTTCAGTGCTGCAGTTAATCCTGGAATGTGTTAAAAGGAAATATTATATACATACACATTCATTAATGTACGTAAATGAGCACGGGCACTTTGGTGGTTGCAGACAGTCTGTCGTGTAGATTTGTGAATTAATATGTCCAATAAACTTTATTGCTAAGCTGCAAGTTATATATGAAGTTATTTTACAGTAATGGAGTTATATAATAAAGTTATAGCATTCTGAAGATGTGTTATGTTATTAAGTATACTGTTTTAAATAGATAAGAATTACTCCATTATCAGTATCACCTTTTATTTGATTCCTATTTGATTCTCATTGCAGTTTTCATTGACTCCACGTTGAGAGTCGCCACCATCACTAAGCAGCATATCAAAGACATTACATTCATACAAATTAATTGCATGCTGCATGGTCAAATGTTTTTGTGCATGTTGGAAGAGTAGGTCAGCTGTAAGAGTCATTAACATAATGGGTGCATTTGGTGCTATCCCTAATTTATTTCAACTCCATAGCGCTCCCTACTTGGTTTTGCTTGGTGTCGCTAAGTCTTTAAAACACACATTAATGATAAGACACATGTTAACCTCCTAAGACCCGAATGCTTCCATGGCATGCATTTTTAATATCTCTTTGATATTTGGTCACATTGCGGCCCGATGAATGTAAAACAAAGAATTACCAGATTTTTTTTTTACCTTATTTTTGATTTTAAGAAAAATAAGAGCAACATATGGGGATATTTCGTTTAAAATTTTGATAGAACAGTGACAGTATAATCTCCTCGTAAGTGGATATCAGGCCCTTGTAGAGCAAAATTCAGTATTTTGGTCTAAATAACCCAAAATGTGATGTCCACATATGTGGACACCAGGTCTTAGGAGGTTAAAGGTGTAATCCTTTAAAAAAGCTGAGTGCAGCTATTTTTGTTATGTGTTATGCACCATAACATAACGATAAATGAGCGTTCACAAAGAAAACTTAAACTCGCTCCTATGAAGGCTGTTTGCATGCTTACATTGCAGCATGCATGTAACAATGAAGCATTCCAGCTTCACTGAACAGGTTCTGCTCACTCTTCCCATCTTAGCTGCTGGAAGCTTGTTTGATTATTGAATAAAAGCAAAGAAGAACTTCTGTCAGAGAGTGACACTGTGTTGTTTCCACAATATTCTTTTCCTGCTTCGTGCTCTTACTCTGCTTGACTATGACCCATTGTAACACATGCTGTAATAAGGTATTCCACTATAGTCAGTTAAAAACTGAATCATTAAAGATTACATGGATTTTTGGCCTGGAGTTCGCCACCCTGCTCCACACACGGTGATCCCTGTCTCTTTCTCTAATAACAGGATACTTTTGCAAACAGACGGATCCCAGTGGTGAGGTGCAGTTTTCTACAATATCAGGGGAGGAACCAGATTAATATCAGCAGATTTCTCAGTTTTCTATTTTCTGACCACCATCATCCTGGACCCTACTGATCACTATCAGGAGCATCTACCTCAGCGGTCTCCAGTCCTCGAGGGCCGGTGTCCTGAAGCTTTTTTGTGTCCCTGCTGCAACACCTGAATAAAATTTGTAGGTCATTAGCAAGAGTATAGAACTTGACTGCATGCTGAAGCGTCAACCCCTAACCCTACTCAAGTACATTTAAATAAATGTAAGTTGTGACATGAGTAATGAGCTGCTGTAACATGAATCATATGGTTGAACTGCCACCTCAGCATGCAGTCAAATTCTTAAGTTTAAGACCTGATCTACCTGAAGAACACAGGATGCTGTACTGGTGGATGATGTGTATAAAAGTGTATAAGTCTCAATGATGTGTGTAAAATAACCTTTTTGGTCAGTCATTTTTTTAAAGCTTCCCACATTTCTGTTGTTGAATCAACACCAGTGAATTATGTTAATGATCATGTACAAAGGCTTTATTAACTGCATCCGATTGTGAAAAGTGTTTATTTTAACCAATCATTCAGACACTTTATTCAAATTTCCTGTCAAGGTGTCATCAAACTGTACACAAAGGAAAGATGATCAAAAAGCAAACCTTTTATGAATAATGAAACGTGCAAAGGAAGGAGGAAAGCCACAAAACTAGAGATCCGAACAGGTATGAAAAACAAGTGGAGAACAAACTGAAAGAGAAGAGGTGTCCAAAGGTGAGAGGACACAAGAAGTCTGTGCTCGGGTGAGTATTCTAGTATTTTATCTTGATACAGCTTGATAGCCAAGGAAGCTAGCTGATCTCTTTTTTTTCTTTTTTCTTCTTTTTTTTTTCTTTTTAAAAGGAATTGACCCATATTTACTTTATTCTCCTGTTTTAACTTTAAGTAAGAGAATGATAAAGCTCAAGAAAATGCACTTATTTACATGTAAGTCCTTATTTGCAAATGCAAATTTGAAAATGCTTAAGATTACGAGAATCTCCAAAGTGTTTCTAGTGTGTTGTTATTCTGCCTTTCTTTCATCTTGTCATTTCCCTGTGTATAAACAATTAAAGACCAAAGTGAGTTTATGAACCCCTTTTAAACTAGAGGTACATGTTTAATTGAACTTAATCTTCTGTTTCAACTTTCAGCAAGTAAGCTAGCTGATCTCAATAAGTGATATCGTAGAACTTCACCCAGTCACTTAGATGTGGTCACTTCTGGCAAAAACAACGTAGCATGACACTGAGCCCTAAAACAGGCTTTTACCAAACAGTGGGGGAGTCTCGTAACCATGAAAGAGTTAAGCAAAGGAAGCAATTATATTTTAAACAAAGTATTTTTCATTTAGGCTATTTTTGTGCTCTTAATAAGCGCTAGTTTTATGTGACTGCAGCAGAGAATATGAAGAAGAGAAGTACGTGAGGCTAAGACTACAAAAATACAGACAAGAGCAGCTATTCCAGAGGGACATCTCCACGATGCTCACTGCTTTCCCTGCAATATATGGTGAGATGTAGCGATATAAAAAGGTTGAGGTGGCCCTGTGGGTCCTACTATGGTATGCTGTGACACGATTACCACGTGTTTCTAACACTATTATTTTTTTCTCTTTTTAACTGTGTGTGAGGATACTGTGTCCTTACAGAGGAACATGACAGTTTTTCCTGTGTGGGTGGTATGCACCTCCATTTTATCCACACCTTAACCTCCGTAGGTGGCGGACCTGAAATGGGAACGGCTTCACTGACACAGTGACTAGTGTTGGAGACATTTTCCTGACAGTGTGTCAGCTGTTTGAGCTATCGGTTTCAGAGATGACGTGATGGGGCAGTGAGGAGAGTGATTGGTGCACAGGTAGAACTGCGTGTGTGTGTGTGGGCTGTAAGAAAGAGAAAGTGTTTGGATGTGAAGGACTTTGTGTTTACATGGCTACAGTGTGTACTTGTGTGCATAAAGGTGTGCGTGTGCATCTTTGTGCATTTCTTATTATGTGCATTATTTCCTGGCTGGGGAGAATCTGTTTTGCAGCTCAGTCCATTTTTTGAAGGATTTAGATGCCCACCTATGGCATCCTGTTGTGTCTGATGCGCGTGTGTGTGTGTGTGTGTGTGTGTGTGTGTGTGTGTGTGTGTGTGTGTGTGTGTGTGTGTGTGTGTGTGTGAGTAATTGGATTATTTGGTTGGATAGGACAGCGTCTGTCATCTGGGAGGATCCTTACCGAGGCTGTGGCTGAAATTCATAAATTGTAAAGAGGGTGAATCACCTGGGATTGTACAATCATATTTCACAGACAAGCATGCACACACACACACATGTGCGCACATACACTCACACACACACAGATACAAGCACACATTAATTCACACTATCTTTTAGGTGCTTCAAGCTCAGAATGGCTGTCTGCATTTTCCCTTGC
This sequence comes from Rhamphochromis sp. 'chilingali', assembly GCF_963969265.1. Classification (NCBI taxonomy): domain Eukaryota; kingdom Metazoa; phylum Chordata; class Actinopteri; order Cichliformes; family Cichlidae; genus Rhamphochromis; species Rhamphochromis sp. 'chilingali'. Next base: position 2,697,501 of record NC_137935.1, on the reverse strand, counting down.
ACCCATCACCACACACGGACACCCTTTTCTCTCTCACTTTCACATACGTAACCACCAGTGATGGGAATAACGCCGTTACCTGTAACGGCTGGATAGTAACTAGTAATCTGGGCGCTACAGCTTTAAGCAGCTACGGTAATCACTGTCTGGTAGACGATCACTTTTTGGCAAAACACCTGGAGCTCAGGGAGCAAAACAATGGCATGAGTGCTGCTGGTTTGACTGAGGAAGAAAAAAGCAGTCGTGGTAAGCCAATCACATGACCACTTCAAGATGACAAAGCAACAAGGTGACATATACCAGTTTATAAATTGTGTTGATAGGCCACGTAAAACCAGAGTCATGATAAACAATATATACGCAGCGTTTTTTCCTCAATAGTTTCGTCACGTTTCCTGTCTAAGGACAGCGCAGCGAGCACTCTCTGCTTATGAAAATAAACAAACAAAACAAAAAAACAGCCCATTCGTGTTGGTGGAAAAATGCACCATGTCAACCAATCAAAAATGATATGGCAACATGACATTTGATTGTTTAGGAAGAGGGGGAAGATTTAGGAGTGACGGTGAGAGAGAGAGAGCGAGTTTTGAGATGTGAGAGATTTGTGACGTTTAGCGTGTTTGGAGTGTGTAGTTAATGTTGTGTCTTGTGTAGTTAGTGTGTAGTGTTGTGGATAGTTTTGTGTTGTGTGTGAGAACACTGAGGCGACGGCTGTCTCCAGGTAGAAACAGGAGTGATACACCTGCTGCTGTCAGACCTGCAGGTATCAGGCTGTGATGTTCTTCTTTATAGTGGACAGAAATATTTGGAGTGGCACAAATAATGTGTGTGGCATCTTATTGAAGAACAGCTGATTGTTCTGCAAATAGTTTGAAATGGTTATTTAAAAAAATCAAGGTAAAAGGATGCAAATAACTGTTGTTTGCAAAACTTGTGCATAGGATTTTAAAATTGACAATTTATATTTACATTTAAAGTTATGAAATATGATTCATTAAACATGTTTGTGGTTGTTACAGTAAAAAAAAACTTTTTCTACTCTGATTTTATGTTTTTTGTCTGATTTTAGATCAATTGTGTTAATACAGTCTGTCAAAATGAAAATATGACTGTAAATTCAGACACGTGAGGTTGTGCTGAAAAGGATGATACCAAACGAGGCAAATAAATAGTTTTTAAAGGTAAAATGTGGAGGAAACATCAAAAGTAGTTAAAAATGGCCGATTATACCCTGGACCCCAGAGGGTTAAATGTTTTTTTAAGTAACGCAATAGTTACGTTTCAAGTAATTAATTACTTTTAGAATCTTGTAACTCAGTTACATTTTTGAAGAAGTAACTAGTAACTATAATTAATTACTTTTTCAAAGTAACTTGCCCAACATGGATAACCACAAGACTCCGTATTGTTTTCGTAATGGTTTTGGTAATTGTCTTGCTTGTGTCACTAACTTTGCACTGAAGCATCAATAGATCAAAAAGGAGTCAAACAAAGTCTTTACTGACCACTTGAGGCCGGTTCCTTAAATGAGTCACACCCTGTAAAGCCCCTCAACATTAACAAGAAATATTTACAGCTTGGCAAGTAAAACTTCTGTGTTTTATGACACTATTAAGGCCTAACGTTAGAGCCACGTCTGCTTTAATTGACAGGAGTGTCGACACAGGCATCTGTGACTGCTAGCTGTCTGCTAGCTGCGCCTCCACTAATTGGAGTCCAGCATCTTGACCACATTTGTTCTGTTGTTGTTTGGAGCATTTTAATGAAAATGGCTTAGTATGAGGAGAAGCCTCCAAGAAAACTGTGCTCCAGTGCTGACGAGTGGAATCCAAGTGTTTTATTAGTCTGTTAAACACACTGTTCCTTATAAGGGTTTTTTTCTCCTACACTCGAGCACATACAACATGTCTCATTCACAAAATGCTTTATATCTAACATTCACACTCCTGAATGCAACGGGTTCAGTTTCTCGCCCAAGGTTACTTTGGCATGCATTCTGCAGTCTGGAGCAGCAGGGACTACACCACCAACCTTGCAGTTAGCAGATGATCTGCTTTACGTCCTGCGCCACAGCCACTAATTGGCAGGTATGTGTGTCATTGCACATGTTACAGATGGATGCAGCATGCTACTCAAGCCTGCTAATGTTAGCTGGTGATTTAGCGCTCTGTCTTCTGAATGTGGTTTCTAAGATCAGCATGCCAGTTTTATAAAGTTATAAAGCAAAGTGCACAAAGCAATGAGTTCAGATTTTCTGTGCAGTTGAGGGTCAGGATATAATTAGAGTTTGTACGTTTTAAAAACCTTAAATTATGCTTGTAAGTAGAACTAGTCCTCAAACTAATTCTCCATGAAGCATAGCCACGCAGTAGGGCTGTTCGATATAACGATATATATCGGATGTAGGGCAGGGCGATATGGCAAAAAATATTTATCACGATATAGATTTGAAAATTTGCGATAACGATATAATTGACGCAAAACAAAATACAACTCTACAACTTCATTAGTGGAAAAAAAACCCATCAATTTCTTTTTGTTTAAACAAGCAGCTGTTTATTTTAACGTGCATTACAGCCACACAAAATTCAACAGTCGTTATCCTTTATATACATGGTTATCCATAATCATGTATATCCACAAAACTTAAGAGGTGCTTTGCAACAAAAGTGCAGTGTGCAAAATCTGTCAAATAATAAGTCAAATAATAATATTGCACAAACTCTTGAGTAAAAACATACAGAGCCCCGCAGGGGACATGGGAGAAAAAAAAATTAAGACGGACTTTTGCAAAAGTTTTAGCCACATTCTTTGGACGCTGGCTCGAAGCCGACCGGGAGGTCAAGGCACGATGTGCCGGGAAAGCGGTGTTCCTCCCGGCTGTAGTAGGTCTCGACCTCCCGTTAGGTCAAGAATGCGGCTAAAACTTTTGCGGGATCTCCCGAGTTTGTTTTGCGAGATCTCGCAAAAGTCCGTCTTAATTTTTTTTCTCTCCCATGTCCCCTGCGGGGCTCCGTAAAAACAAAACAAACAAAAACAGATAAATTATGCTACTGCTCCTGGAAGTTTTTCTACATTTCAAGTTTTAAGATTCTTTGTCAGAAACACTAACATGTTCACAGAGGCGGGCTTAAGGGAGGACCTTTGACAAGTTACAATATTTCCACCTGTGCTGAATATATGAGGTGTTTCTGAAAAACCTGTGGCTGTGCTACCCTGATGTGGGACAAGATGCTCTAGTTCACTCAGGACTTGAACTTTGATGGCTTCGCTTTCACTCTCACTGAAATATTCTGTATGAAACCGTGGATCAAGGAAAGAAGCCATGTTAACAAGCCTCTCTGTGACACGGTCTTTGTAGCTTTTGTTCATGTAGTCAAGTATTGCTGTTTTGATGTCTTTGGTCAGCTCAGTGTCACCTTCTTTTACTTTTAACATGTCATTGTTAAACATCTGAAGAACAGGCTTAACACATGAAATGGTTACATACTCTTCAGAAAGCATCTGTAAACTCTAGGAGTGGATTCAGTGCAAAGTACAAAGTATTGAGTTGTATTTTTGTTATTGACCAAATACTTATTTTCCACCCTGATTTACCAATAAATTCTTTACAAATCCTACCATGTGGATTCATGGATTTTTTTTTTCACATTCTGTCTCTCACAGTTGAAGTGTACCTCTGGTGCAAATTACTGACCTCTGTCATCATTTTAGGTGGGGGAACTTGCACAATCGGTGGCTGACTAAATACTTTTTTGCCCCACTGTATTGTGAGGCTCATGTAGGGGTCTGATGTTCGGCTTGACCACGTATCCGTGGTGGACGCAAAAAACTCCACCGAAGATAACGCATTTGACACCTCAGTACGGATCTCTTCATATAAAGCAGGCAAGGCGACTTTAGAGAAGTATTTCTTTGCGGGTAGCTTGTAGCGTGGATCGAACGTTTCAAGCATCTTTTTGAAACCTTCTCTTTCCACACTCTGAATAGGCATCATATCCCTGGCTAAACAATGTGTCACTGCATCAGTTATTTCCCCCCAGAGTTTGTTACTTTTGTCATAAGGCGTGCAGCTATTTAAAGCTACGTCGATTGTTTGTTGAGTCATCTTCTTTGGTCTCACCACCTCGCTAGTTGAAGCGCACAACTCTTCACGTGCTTTAACGGCTTTTTTGTACTCCAAGAAGTGCTTCTGCTTCAAATGATAAAATAGGTTTGTAGTGTTTCCTCCCTTCGCCACGACGGCCCGCTTGCACGTTCTACAAAAAAATTGTGCTTTGGTGGGTATCTGATGGACGAAAACCAAACCACTTCCACACCACCGAAGTTGCACCGTTTTTACTGACCAATTCTGGTTCACCCGCTTCATTCAAAGATGCGCTTTCGTCCGCGTCATCCTCCATTTCCGCCAAACTTTTTCTGCCATGTGCGTATGAGCGTATGAAAACAAAGGCACTGCGCATGTGCATTTTGCCCACATTCTATCGCGATATTTCATTTTCCTATCGTTGACGAACTTTATACCGGTATTACCGTGAACGGTATAATATGGCCCAGCCCTAATCGGATGACGATATAAAGACGTCTATCGTTTCATTTTACGTTATCGTTTGTTTTGTGGTGTCGCAAAATAAACCTTTTACAGCAATATTTTTTCATCATTTAGATGGTCACTGTAGTGGCTATATTATTTAAAGTTCTCTCTTTCTCTTATATTTAATATAACCACACAACGGACGGACAAGCCCCTGTTTTTATGCGTTGTCGTTAGCAACAACCGTGGCAGAACCATCACGTGTCCGCTTGTTTATTTTCCACATAAACCTTTCACAATAAAGCTCAAGATCCTTTTGAGACTTTTCAAAATACACTTAATCACGTAAAAGAGTATGCAGAGTGTTTATGGATGAGAAGCAAAAAAAAGAGTCGTCAGGTGCTAAAAAATGAACCTTAGACTCAAACGTTAGAACAGGCTTTTCCCCGCAGCACGCCGTGTAATAAATGCTGACAAAGAAAACGGCGGCCGTTACAACTTATGTCTAAAAATTTATCGTTTCATGCATCGGTTAAAACACTCGACTCCAGGTACACGCCCAGGTGGAAAAATTTTCTGTCGAGCTGCCCGAGATTCCCAGAATTTACAGAAAATGTAAAATTTTTGTGATGTATATCGTTATCGGGACGATAGCGGTCTTATATAAGGATATGAAAATTTGGTCATATCGCACAGCCCTACTTATGAGGCTGCCAGATTTGGACTTAGCAGAACTGCCCAAAGACCGATAGCTCTTATTCAGCAGCTACACACAGTATCCACTGTGCTGGAGATGCTAAAACAAGAAGTGATGAGATGAAGGATGCTGTTTTGTTCGTGAAAAGAAAAAGATTCCAATTCATAAGAATTATCTTTGTTTAAATTTACTATTTACTACTTTTGTTTTTACTAACTTCTGAAAAGAGAAAGAGAGAATGGACTGGATTAGAAAGAAATGACAACCTAAGAGTCCATCAAAGGAGAGGAAAGGGAGACATAATTTGTGATGTAGCACAGAAACATGGCCAGGTGTTGCTGCTGCTTCGCTCTGTAGAACTAGACCCTCTAGCACCTCCCTGCTATGTGTGTGTGTGTGTGTGTGTGTGTGTGTGTGTGTGTGTGTGTGTGTGTGTGTGTGTGTCCGCCCATTCAGGCTTCTTCTAGCTCTGCTCATTACACTCTTAATGGAACAGAGACATCTGCTACATCTCTATTTCCCTCTTTTTCTCTGCATCGCTCTCTCTGTTTCCTTCTAAGCCATTTCTCACTACCTTTCCACCCCTCCCTAGAAACTTATGAGGGAATAGTGTAAAGATAGAAGGTGAGTGGGAGTAGAAGGGAAGAAGAAGAAGGATGATGGTGCCAAATGTCCAAGAGGGACACTGATGAGAGGTGGAGAGAAAGGCAGGATACAGGAGGGAAGGATGGAGCGTGAGTAGAGGTGGAGACGAGCACAGGAGAAGTGCCAGCTCTCTGCCCCAGGCTGGGTAATAATGATGCTAATGAGTTAGATCAACACAAGGTTTGAGTGCCACAGATTAGGAGATTTTCTGGCCCGCGCTGCTGCACTGTAAAAAATGGCACAATCATGTGGTGAGATTTTCCCCAGCCTCTGAAATACTTCTGCTTGTTTTTTTTTCCCTTTTCTTTCAAAGTTAAAAAAGAAAAAAAATAACAATTAATCTGTTAAACAATTTAGATTAACAATTTAATCTATTAATTAAACAAATCCAATCTTATTTCAAGGCACAATACACAGATGCATAATGTAGCATATATCTTTGTTGAGTCTTGAATAAAATAATATTAGCACTGGGCAGTTCCTGTGTACTAATGCAAAACAAAAGAATGAAAACCTTCACTCTTGTGTAAAAACAAAACACCAACCCCAAAGCTGTAAGGCCAGCATCAATAAGCTCGGGCCCTACAGATATGAGACACTCCGTTTTTAAATACAACACATCTCCTTATCCAGGTGTGCAGGCCAGAATAAAACTGCAGCTAGAATTCACTTTTTATATCCACCCAATCAAGCGTGTAGGACTTTAACAATGAGTGGGTGACAATGTTGTTATTGAACATGTTCTAAAAAATTCTGAAGTGCTGTTTGTTGAAACACAACAATGCATCCAATTTAGTCACAGTATTACTCGGTGGCCATGTCAATGACTGTGCCAGCGAGGCTTGACAAACTTTGACAGATTGCAGCCCCAGTGCAGGAACTTTTAAGGGAAACTGTTTTTACTGTTTCTGCTTTCTGTGACAACTCTTTTCTTTAAAGGTGACTTTTTCACCTTGAAGTAGCTTTATTTATTTTCCTTATTGCTCTTTTTTGCAGAATGTATATTGGATGGGTGTGCGTCTTATACGTGTTTCCCCACACTTCCAAAAAACACTGTGTCATGTACGGCAGTATAATAGAACAATAGAGAGTATATAATGATGTTTGATTTATGAGATCCTTAACCTTTTCGAGAATTGCCAGAGACTTCGATATTTTGCCTTTGATATGAGTAATGTGGGGAATCCAGGATAGTTTGTGATGTATTATCACACCAAGGAATTTTATTTCAGATACTCTAATTCAGTGTTATTACTGTCAGTTTACTGTTAGTAGAATATGTGCGATTCCCAAATATTATGAATTTCGTTTTGCTCAGGTTCAATGTTAATTTATTGAGGTCAAACCAGGTCTTCAGATTATTTAATTCATTTTCTAGCTAATCAGAAGTTGTTCCAAGTTACTTCCACAGCACAGTAAGTTTGTATCATCTGCAAATAATATTATTTTCAAAGACTTTGAAATCTCATTAATATACAATATGAAAAGCAGCGGCCCCAAAACTGATCCTTGGGGAACCCCACACACAACAGGTTTCAGTTCTGACTTCATGGCATTTATTTGGGTAAATTGTTTACGGTTTTTAAGGTAACTGTTAACCCACGATAAGGCCACCCCTCTGACCCCATATGTACATGGTTTGTCTGTATCGAATGCTTTCTTTAAATCTAAAAAAACTCTGACAGCATATTTTTTGTTTTCAATAGCAGTTGTTACTGTATCTATAAACTCCATTAAGGCATGCGTTGTGGTCCTTTTGGGTCTAAATCCATACTGCTGTTCATATAGTACATTGTTTTTTTATGATAAAGTCATTTAATCTATTGTAAAATATTTTTTCCAGTATCTTAGAGAACTGCAGTAGTAGAGAGATGGGCCGATAGTTTGTGAGAAGATGTTTATCTCCAGCTTTATATATTGGAACTACCTTTGCAATTTTCATCTTATCAGGAAATAAACCACTTTGTAATGACAGATTACAAATGTAGGTAAATGGTTTCACAATAGAGACGTGACTTCATTTACTGAGGTTATATTTATCGGGATTTTATTTCCTGATGTTCGTACGTGTCATACGTGTTTCAGTCGCCAATTCTGAATTATAACTAACATTAAAAACATGTTTAAGGAGGAGAGAGAGCAAATAAATCAGATTAACAGCTATCTTTGGGTTTTTGTTAAATAATCAGTGTGACCTGTGTATAAATGCATAAACTTTATTAAAAGAGATAACGTTGGTGTTTCCGTCATGTAGTAACTGCTAGGTTTAACTGTATAAAGGTTGTTCGACACTATGAAACACATACAGACTTCATGATGTTCGTCTAATATTTTTATTGTGAATATTAGTCATGAGGGTAAACGGTCAGCGTATCTGCGATATCTTCAGCTCTGTTGTGCAGTTGTGCAGAAAAATGCTCCAACATTGCGGTATATCGAGCACCAACTGCTCAGTTAAACTGTGACTATCACCAGGTAAGGTGGGCGTGTTTCTTGAATTAGCAGCAGGTGTCAAACAGCTGACAGGATGTAGGTAAACTAAGGGCCTGTTGAGCTGATTGCTGGTGTCGTGAGAAAAATGTCAGCTCGTTCTTTATGTTACAGAAGCACAGAGACACAAGACCGGGCGGAAAGATACGATCACTCGGTAAAAACGAGAATCTGCGAATGCAACATGTGGAACACGGAGAGTGGAATATGCAAACAAACCGGTTACACTCTGTTAGCTGACTGTTAGCAGAGCTAGTGACATCTGTGAAAACATCTGAACACTTTTGCAAACATGTTCTATGTTGACAACCTGACCAGACATTCGCAGCTAAAACACTATTAAAAGTGTAGTTGGTGTCAGCGTCAGTGTCAACGATAGAGCCCTGGGGGACCCCACACGAAAGCACAGTCTTTGGGGATAATGAGTCTCTGCGATTAACAGAGAAGGTTCGATTAGATAGGTAGGATTTAAACCATTCCAAAACAATCCCTTTTATTCCAGTGTAGAGGTGAGAAGGCTGTGATCTATAATATTAGCATGGCAGGGTCTCCAGAGTCAGTAAAAGGTCATTAAAAACCCTTAAAATAGCATGTCTGTGAAGGTTCTCAGTCATCCAGGTCATCGTAATCAAAGGAGCTTGCAAAGAAAAGCATCTGGACTTCTTTATGTTGCTTGAAGACGTTTCACCTCTCATCCGAGAAGCTTCTTCAGTTCTAAGGTCAAATGGTGGAGAGTCCCAGATTTAAACCCAGTGGGAGTTTCCCCTCGAAAGAGTGTCCTTTATCCTTTAGATGCAGATGGACTGCTGAGTCTTGTCCTGTGGAGGTGGCTCTTCTATGTTGTGCCATGCGCTTGTGAAGTGGCTGTTTGGTCTCTCCAATGTAGAGGTCTGGGCATTCCTCGCTACACTGTACAGTGTACTGTCTGCCATCTATAACAGCGGTCCCCAACCCCCGGGCCTCGGACCGGTACCGGTCCGTGAGTCGTTTGGTAACGGGCCGCGAGAGTTGAGGCTCAGGTGTGAAATGTATAGTTTTCAGGGTTTTTATCGGTTTTCAGCGTTATTTTGTTATCATTTTTATCGTTAACTCTGTTTTCCTGGGTCTTTTCACGTGTGTTATGAATAAATCTTATTTTTTTTGTACCGGTACTAGTTTTATTTTGTTGTATTTATCCGCGACACCTTAAAAGCTGGTCCGTGAAAATAATGTCGGGCATAAACCGATCCGTGGTGCAAAAAGGTTGGGGACCGCTGCTCTATAATCCAGTCTATAGTTTGTTTATATATGTGTGTATATATGTGTGTCTATATGTGTGTGTGTGTGTATATATATAGATGTACACACACACACATCCATTTCTGATTTTAGTAATGTGAATAAATCAGCCAAATACTTATATGATGGCATAGTGCTGAGAGATAATTTTTACTGGGTCTGTCATCACCGTTGGCAGGTTACCAGAGTAGCTCCAAAAAACAGTCTCTGGCTGTGGCTCGGTGCTGATGTTTCTTCCACTTGAGTGGATATTTCCCCATTTATGCACACTGTGTGAATTGCGTTTCCACCTGGTTGGCACTGGCTGAAGTCTGATTGTCCTCCAGGTTTTTCCTGACATATTTAATCCTATTTTCATCTCTGTGGACATTGTGAGCTCTTATGCAGAAGATACCGAGTAGCAGATTGCATGTTAATGCCTAATGTAAATGGATGGAAGCTGGTAAATATTGTGGAGGCTGTGGCTGATTTCTATTAAAAAGGCAACAGTCTGAGATCTAGTGATGGGAAACAGAATGGACTGAAAGGTGCAAAGAAGAAGACTAAAAGGAATTGGGGGAAAATAGCAGAAATTGAGGAGCAAAAAGAATAAGAGTAAACAACAGAAAAAGGAGGAAATTTCAGGATGGAGAAATGGAAAAGGGATGGAAATATGAGACCTGGGGGAAGGAGATGGAGAAATAGGCTCAGCGAACAGGTGCTGGATGGACAGATAGAGAGATAAAGGGAAAGAAGGAGTCATCAGGGGAGATGAGAGTGACAGGAAAGGATGAAGCTGGAAAGAGAGAGAGATGGTTAAATAAATGAAAATGGGAGCGAACCCTGAGAGAGAGAGACAAACTTAGAATGAAAATGAGTGGGCTGACAGACAGCAGTACAACAGCAGAAAAAGAATATAAAGGGAGAAACGAGGGCATTATAGCTCTATGTTTTATATAATGTTGTTTTTCATTCATGTAGACATTATGAATATGCATGTGCATGTATATTTAGATATATCCATCAGAATCAAAGCCATTTTTTGTTCCAAGTTTAAAAAAAACTTCATTGTGAAAAATGTAAATACTGTGTAAGAATGTCTTTTTTTGTAGAAAAATACAGAGATGGGCACAAAATATGAAATGCACTTAAAAATTCATTAGGTTTCTCGTTGTCATGCAATTCAATTATATCTTGTATTGGTTTACCATCTGTGCTCCTCTGATTTTACATGGCTAATAAACTGGGTGGAAGGATCTCTGCACACACTATTAAAGAGAGAGGTCATATCCATTTTAGCCATTTTCTCAGGCAGTGTGGGTAAAAATTCTTGCAGAAACAGATAAAAACCATTTTAAATGGCTCTGATGCCCTAACAGGTCCTTTTAATCTACTTTGGGTCAACTTGAAGTTTGAATCTGAGCCATTAGATGAAGAAGTACAGACACAAAGAATGGTTTATATTCTAAAATAGACTCTTTATTTAGTAAATTCAGCTACTTTGTTACAACTACAGCAGGACTGACACCTCTTACAGAATGACTTACACTAACTACTGTCTTCACTTTCTTAGCTTCATAGATCTTCCTGCTCAGAGCAGCAGATGCATAATGAGTTTGACATTGTATTGTGTATGCTTGAGATTTTGTCTTGTAGTTTGTGTAGACGGTACATAACAGAAATGCTTAGAGGGATGATGTATGTAAAAACTTGAAGCTGATAGATAACACTCGTGAATCTGTATTCTAGTACAAAACAGACTGTGATATTGTGATGAGAGTCTGTTGAAGTAAATGACTTCCACTGAATTTTACACCTAAGTTTATGCATAATAACAATATGTGAGGCTTCAGTTCACTTTCATTGCAAAACATCCAAGATAAGATAAGATGGGATAACCTCTATTAGTCCCACACGTGGGAAATTTGTTTTGTTATGCCAGATAGTGGCCAGTGCAAAGTTACAGTAGCAAAAATTAAGAAAAAACACTGGAATAGGATAAGAATAATCTACAGTACACAATAGAATAGAATAAAATACTATATACAACAGAATTAATGAATGGATGATTAATCCTTAATGAATATCTTAGAAAACAGTAAAAGTGCTGTATTTTATAACTATGGAGAAACATTGTAACTGTTTAACACTGTCCTCACTGCTAGACTGAGAAAGATATTTATTTAAAATGTTTTCATTAACATCTTTTAAAAAATATTTATTTATTCCCACATCTTAAATGATACCATCTTATTTTATTGAATATATCCACTATGCACCAGTACTGGGTCAACACAAGACTCTGCTTTTGCTCCAATATGACATGATCTCGACCAGGAAGCAACATACTGGCCAATCAAAGTGCAAACACACACTCCCGGTGGATTTTATTATATCTGTGCTGCACACCTCATGCTGTTGTTGCTTGGACAATCACTGCATAGTGTGGATACTTATGATGAGGACACATACATGAACTCATACACTGACTGATAAAACTGCATATTTGGTCAATAACACAATGTGGTGACTTTCCGTGGAGTCTCAAATCTTGCAGCAGGTTGTGGTGGATCTGTTTCCATGTGTTTCCTGACATCCTGACTTCAGATTTAACTGATGCATTTAATAACATGATTGCGTTGCTCTCCTCTGATATGCTGTTGCTCACAGGTCTATCCTGGGACCTTCTTTATTAAATCACTGTGTAACCTGAGAGACATTTGATTTTTCCCAGCTTGGAAAACAATCTTTTTTTCTTTTTTTCTTCTTCCTCTGACTTCCTGTTTCAGACTGAGTTGAAAATCCTAAATGTTAATTAACTGTCGTGGTTCTGAGTCTCAATGTTTATGTTTTTGACTATTAATATTCTTTGTTTTGGTTAAATTCTTGTTATATCTTTTAGGTTTTTCTAGTTCTTTGGTTTTGCCTCGATGTCTGCCCGACGTGTTTCATGCCCCTTGTTTCCTGTCTAGCGTCTCCTGTGTCTCCCTTTGACAAGTCTGTGTCTCTGTGCCTGTTTCCTGTTTTACTTTGATAGTCTAGTGTCGTCGTCGTCCCCCCCCGGTCTCATTACGTCTGATTAGTCCCAGCTGTGCTTCCCTCCTGCTTTCCATTCCCTCGTTACTCCCTGGTGTATTTAAGCCCTGTGTTTTCCCTCTGTCTGCTGTCGTGTCATGCCGTCACCGTGCTGTGTTTCTCCTTTCTTAATCCTAGTTCTCAGTTCCTGGTTTGTTTTCCTAGTTTGTGTTTCTTTTTTTCTTGTTTCCAGTTTAGTTTCTCGTTTTCATGTTCGAGGTTTTGTTTTGTGAGTTTATTTCTCATGCAGTTTTCTCCAGAAATAAAAAATTTTGTTAATCATTCTGTCTGCGTTTGGGTCCTACGTCCTGCCTGCCGCAGCGCACGCCTTGACACTAACATGCAGTTCACTGTGAACAGCTGATCACTCACTGTCATTAGATCACTGTTGTGCTGTGTTATACTTTTTAATACAAAGGTCAAGTTGTAAAGTCAAATATATTTCCAAGACGATGGTAGTCCCAGCAAATTACCCCCAAAATATGTCCATATAACCCTAACAGTGCTCTCCTGTTCCTATTCATTTATTGTTTTTCATTTAGCTGATGTATATGAAACAATCTATACAACCTAACTTATACAAAATTATTTACAAAACAAAATGTGACTTCCTGTAGAGAAGTGAAAGGGAAACAGGAAGCTACAGCCACTCACAAACAGGCCGAGCAGGTCAATGGTCTCATCTGCCCTTGAAACAGCGATCACAGCTAATAACGCACACAGACACCAGAGAGGTCGGTGAGACAGCCTACTGCTGGCTTTACAGCTGTGAATAGAGTCGTGTGCAAACATGCACACACTGGCAGCTGCTGTATTACAGTGATGCTGCTGTGTGTGTGCAAAGTGGGTGCTGAGATAAAATATTGACACAAGAAATGAGGTGAGATGGTGTTATGATAAATTTGACGGACAGAAAGATAAAAGGCAGAAGACAAGACAGACAAACAGAGATAAAGTAGGATGGAAGCAAAAGACAGCAGATGATGAAACACAAAGACAAGCAGAGAGAGAGAGAGAGAGAGAGAGACAATCATTAGTCATTGTCTACAACTAATCACATGCCCATCTTTTAGAGTGCGCTGAGATTAATTAAATAAATCAAATTAAGATTTGGATGTAAAGGTCAAAGCTACAGTTTCAACTTGTTCTATCAAATTACCATCTGAGCTGAATGTGTGCTAGATAGTTGATCTGTGCCTACGAATACAGAGAAAATGGATGGATGACATGACAACATGTAAAATGAACTCTGCTGTTTGTCATTTCCAAAATAGACCTCGATGCCTGGGGGCCTGAAGCAGCCGGCCAAAGGGTTCAAACTGGCCCGCGGGACAACTCTGCAGAAAGCAAATACTGCAAAAAAGGAAGCCATAAAGTTTAGGCTTCTCACTGTGTTTGAAACCAAGACGCTCTTTGTTGTTAGGAATGGATCATGTCATAAGAATCTGAGTGGCAATTTTATCTGAGATAATTGTATGTCTGTCATAAGTTTAGTGGATGAGGACCAAATGCAGACTCAGGCAGGCAGAATTCAACAGAGTGAGCTGCTTATGCAGGCTGTTGGTCGGCACTCTGAAAAGGCAAAACACAAAGACCAGAGAGGGAACTGAGAACTTACCAAGTGAAACACAAAGCCTGGGAAAACACTGGAGCCGGGAAACACTGTCTGTTCACTTCACCCAGGACCACAGGCAAGGTGAACAGACAAAGGACACGGGGAGACAGATGCTAAATATACACAAAGAGGGGCAATGGTGGAAGATGAGACAGCTGGGCAGAATGAGACAACTAAATCGTAGAAACAAGACGAGGGGAGCAAATCGAAAAGCAAAACACAAGCAACTAAAAATAAATCAGGAAATGAGATATTTAAAAATGGGGAAAATGCAGATGCACGAATGAACTAAACTTTAAAGCAACTAAGAACAAAACTGGATACACTGAAGAAGAATTCAGACAAATTTATAATATATACAACATTTAAATAAACTTACATCCAATATACTCAATACACAATCGCTGGGTCAGTCAACCCGGGGCCGTGACAATGTCAGTGAGAAGGAAACTAAAACTAACAATGTTTAAATGACATTGCAATAAAATGTAATTGCCAAGACTTTGAATCTCTGCCAGTAACGACAATGTGTCTGGATTTAAGTAACAGTACAAAGATCCCAAGCCTTTGACTCCACGGAGCAGGGCCAATATACGCAAAAATGAAAGGCTGATGTCAAAATGACTCTGCAGAGGTCTCATGGTCATTCCCAGTGCTTCTGCCTGCACTTACACAAACATTAGGCCAGAGAAACACTGCCTGTGCCCACCTCACTCACCTTTGCAAGGTTGAACTCTCGGGGCTTGCACCGGTGCATGCCCACACCGCCACCATTGTTACTATCATCTCTAAAACAGATAAACCAGTAATTAAATATAATGCTTCCTATAAATATAGCTGAATATGATATTTAACAGCTCTTTTCACGGAGAAACACAGGTGACTCTAGAGACACCTGAGCCGTGCAGCTCGCTGAGCCTGTGTGGCTGATTGGATTTCACAGCAACTGATATGAAAACCAGGATATTCCACAAAAAAGCATATTTGGGTAAAGTAAGCAGGCTGTCCCAAGGCTGGTTTTAATGTTGGAGCTGATGATTGCATAGCAGTCCTTGCTGCTGAAATAAGTAGAGAGAGAAATATGAGTCTTTATTCCTAACTGAAGACGAACAATAAAACAACAAACAGATGTTTAAGTTAGATTCTCTGTCACTTCAGCTCAGGTAACGTAGTGAAAGACGGAAAACACATCTTTTGTGCCTTTTCTCTATAATCGCCACCACTGGTTTTCTATTCATTTACTCTACCCTCCTCTTCCTCCTCTACTCACTCTGGGTCTGTCTAGTTCCTCCTTCCCGTCCTTCTCATATAGTGTGAACGAGGAAGCAAAGTAATAAAGTTTGAGAGAAGCCGGCCAGCCCCGTCTCCCACCTCAACAGTCACGCTCACTTCCATAAGCAGGTTACACTGCGTGTGTGTGTGTGTGTGTGTGTGTGTGTGTGAGAGAGCTGCCTGTTTGTTGTGGCTCAGTTACAGTTTAGTACGAAGTGTTTCAGCTCAATAATCTCTCATATATACACACACACACACACACACACACACACACACACACACACACACACACACACACACACACACACACACACACACACACACACACACACCTACCTAACCTAATTATAAGATATAGTCTGCTCCAGTGTGTGTCAGGGTGTGTGCTGTCTGCCTCCTCACCTTCACAGCAAACACGGAGCTGTATACTGTAACATAATTATAGTGCGAGTGCCACATGACTTACAGTTGCACTCGCTCCATTCTACATACACATTTACATAACATGATTATTTGCGTGTGCACTGTTAGTGTGTCTGATCTGTAATAAAACCCACACATGATAATAGAATCTCAGCGGGGTTTTTCCCCGTTTTATGGAATCTCTCGATATGAGGAGTACAGCATGCGCAGAGATCCATCTTCCTTATTCAGTTACACTCAGATCACGCAATAAGTCTTACAATGCTTTACTCAACCTGCACATTCTAGTTTTGTATGTGAAAAGGTTTTATTTTAGAGTAATAACAAGCAAGACATACCCAAAAAAGCACGTTTCAGTGGAATGAAGGTGACAAAGCGCAGAAAGCAAGTGTAGAGGGAAGTTGAAATGATCCTCTTATACCCTGAGGGTGATTTCTGAAGTTCCTGCTCGAAAATGAAATTTCTGTGCAATTACAAACTCTGTGTAAACAATCTTGGATTCAAAATAAAGCTAACACTTGTGAGACTTCATCAGAGGTTTAAATATTACAGCAGATGCTACTGTGTCAAAGTAACTGAGGATGGAAAACAGAAGAATACTATTTGTTCCTCGCCTAATTTAAAAAAAATCCTTTTTGAAAATATGCTGCAGTAGACAATAAACTCCAATAACCATGAATTAGCAACATCTGTGCAAATACTGATACTGCTGAAGCGAAACAGACCAACGTTGCAGAGGTTTTAGTGAAGATATAGCCGGGCCTTCTGCAATTTGGCACAATTTGGCAGAATCTATGAGAGTTTAAATTTCTTAGGTATTGAACAGCATAAATCAGCGGTCCCAAACCCCCGGGCCACGGACCAGTACCAGTCTGTGAGTTGTTTGGTACCGGCTGCAAGAGTTGAGGCTCGGGTGTGAAATTTATGGTTTTCAGGCTTTTTATCGTTAACTTGGCTTTCTGTGTTGTAGATATGTGTCTTATTTTGAAAGAAATATTTACGCGTTACCATAGCAACCAGAGAGCATTAAGGGGCAGAGAGGAGGATGTTACTCTCAATGTTGGAGGACGCTGCTAATAAAGTTACACAATTACACAGTGAAGTAGTGTTTATTATTATATTTAAAAAATACCACAGTTTTTGTCTTGGTCATTTTATTTAATTTTGTTGTATTTATCCATGACACCTGCGTGAAAATATCGTCTGACATTAAACCGGTCTGTAGCGCAGAAAAAGGTTGGGGACCGCTGGTATAAAAGATTTAACTTTATGTACATAACTATAAATGTTTGTTTTTTTAATGTTTTATTGATGATTGACCCACACAAGGATAAAGGACCTTGTTTTTGCACAGTGAAAATAGTCTTCAAATTCTGCAGAGCAGTAACTTCAGCTTCTGTTGGCTGACTTGCATGACTGATGCTCCTTTTTTATTATAGAGCCAGTAGGGGTCCATGACCCTCTTGGGGACACTCCCATAGGGCTTAAAATCTGGGACTCTCCACCAGTCACTCTTAGAACTGAAGAAGCTTCCTGGATGAAACGTCTTCAAGGAAACTGAAAGAAGTCCAGATGCTTTTCTTTACAAGCTTCTTAGACTATGATGACCTGGATGACTGAGAACCTTCACAGACACTCAGGAGGTAGCAGATCATCTACTAATCGGAATGGGTTAATGAGGCATGTTAGATAAAGCACTTTGGGTGCTCAGGTAGAGTATATAAGAACCAGTCCATTTAACAAACCAGTCCACAGAGGAATGCTACATTAGTGGTTGGGCAACTCTGTTTACATCTGTAAGCTAATCTTTAGACTGAATGAACCTGAGTAGCTTTGATTTTATCAATTTGTAGCTGTCACAAGCAGCCCAACAGCTCCTTCAAATATAATCACACCAAATCAGTAACAGTTTAACTTATAAAAACTGTAAGAAATCCAAAGCAGAACTCCCAGTTCAGACCAGAAACGGTCAGAAACACATCTATGAAACAAATCTCACGAATGTCCTTTTTCCCCTCCAAACAAATCACAGATCACTAGTTATAGTGAGAAGAGTGCCTCGTGTGATATAGGAAAGGTTTCTCTCAGCAACAGAGAGCTTCTTTTCAGTATATGTAATTCATGTGTGCTTTCAAGTGCTTTAAATAATTCTAGACATTAACACAATAGCGAATGAACTACAACCACTGCCAGGACTACACCTTAAATTATGAAAGGCTTAGATTTCATGTAGCTGAACAGTAACAAGCAAAACTGAACAAGATAGTGTTTCATGACAGATAATATAATTAGATTATAATAGTAGAATAAATTATAACAGGGTCATCATTAGGTGTGCCTCTCTGTGTAACCTCTCCCTCTCAGATAAACTGCATGTTGGATATATCACACAGCCTCCCTTAAGTGCTCCAGGCACAAGTAGACACAATGAATTCTCAGCTGAGCATAAATCAGCACTTGTCCAACTTCATCAGCAAAACAGGCGAACACAACACTAACTTGGCTCTGCCGTTGTTTGTCTTTGCCCTCAGCTCATTTCCATGGCAGCGGCAGCGGTGCAGGCTGTTAGTACACTGCAAAAAATGACACGTCTAGCAAATCGTAGCTCGGTAAGCTTATAATCACTGAAAAGAGATAGATTGCCACCCTAGATATTTACACAGGGGAGGAGTTCAGAGACTTACCCCATTACATTTCTGCAGCAATGCATTCATCGTCAGATGGTAACAGATAATTGTTTGTTCCAGTACTTCAGTCTTTTTTGTAGCAAAGCGAGCTCAATTTCAGAAATAGAGAGAAAAGGTGGAGATAATGAGTGGCTGCCGTTTAGTCCTTGCATGTGATGTCACAGTGATCAATACTAGTTGTAGCAATCAGAAAAAAACGTAATCCAGTAAGACAGAAAGGAGCCGCTGTGTAGAAATTAAATCTCTAGCATACTACTTCTTTAAATAACATGTGGAGAAGAAAAACTGTGAAAGCCGTGAGCAGCCGGCTGTCATTAAAAACAGGCCCACACACGGGCTGCCACCACTGACGGTGTTTGGCACAAAGAAGCACCGTGTTACACGTTTGGGTGCAGGTGCAGATGCTATAGGTGCTGAAGGGAGTGGGGGCAGGTGTTGATATGCAGTTCGGTTGAGGGCACAAACCTTGTTGAGAACAGAGGCAAATAAAGAATTCCAGACAGGTGAATAATAATGTCTGATTTGCATTCTCAGCTTTGAGGCCGTTGTCTGTCTGATCCTTGGTCTCTGGTGTTTAGAGGTAACACAAAAAGAACTTTAAACAAGTTCATGAAAACTACTGAATTTCTGTGGGGGTTTTTTATTATGTAAGGGATTTTTTTCTTCATCACATAATAAGAATTGAGTAGAATATAGAATAGCCTTTTATTGTCATTGTACATGTACAACGAAATTACGAGTGCTCCACATCAACTGTGCTGGAATAAAATGCAAATAGTAAGACGGCAGGAATAAATAACAAAGAGGAGAAATATACACAATTTCTCCAAACAAAGGCACAGAATAGAAAAGGAGGGGCAGGAGCTGAGTCGGTTAGGAAGATACAGGAGCAGGAGGATCTGAAGGTGGTCCCCCTTGGCCAGGATGTCTGGGATTATGGTGTTGAAGGCTGAGCTGTTGTCCATAAAGAGCATCCTCGTGTAGCTTCTCCTGTTCTCCAAATGGCTCAATGGTCTGTGATGGTGATGGCATCCTCCGTGGACTGATTTGCTATGTAAGCAAACTGCTGGATGTCGAAGGAGAGGAGTAGACACTGTCTGCTTGAAACACTTCATGACTACAGAAGTGACAGCTACAGGTCTGTAGTCACTGATGTTGTCTATTCCAGTCTTTTAGGGCATAGGAATGATAGTGGAGGCCTTCAGGCAGGTGGGAACTGTGGCATGAGTCAACAAGAGGTTGAAAAGCCTGGTGAGGATCCCTGCCAGTTGGTCTGCGCAGGCTTTAACAGCAGCCCCTGAGATACCGTCGGGGCCATCAGCTCTTCTGAGGTTCAGTACTTAGTCTCCTCCTGACCACATGTCCATGGAGGGAGAGCAGGGGTAAGCTGGGTGACAGTTGGGGGCAGGGTCTGGGCATGCCGGGTACGGGTGGCGTACCCGGTGAAGAAGGTGTTGAGTTCCTCTGTGAGTTTGAAGTTGCTGCCAGAGGTTAGGGGGGGGGGTCTGGTTTTTGAGGTCTGGATATCTCCTGATGGGGGTTGTTGTCAGTGAGGAAGCCCTCTGTCCTCTTCCTGCAGGCCTCCTCAGCCGGTTTGATTCCCCCTCCTCAGGTTGGATCTAGCAGTGTTGCACAGACAACTGTCCCTCAGCCTTAAGGCTGAGTTACGAGTTCTCATCAAAGCCTGAAATTTACTTGTCATCCAAAGTTTTCAGTTAGGAAAAACCCAGATGGTTTTGGTCACTGTCACCTTCTCTACACAGCACTTAATGTAGAAATGGACAGGTCTCCAGGTCCTAGTATTTGGAGATCAATCAGACTGTGAGATCGAAACAGTCCTGTAGCTGGAGAAACGCATCATCTGGCCATGTTTTAATGACCCGGGTGCTTGGAGGAGTTTGATTCCTGAGGAAGATGTAGACAGGGATGAAGAGCACAGAGAGGTGGTCAGATTGTCCTGCGTGGGGGAGAGGTGTTGTTTTATAGGCCTGTTTGATGTTATTGTACACATGTTCAGTGTCCTGTCCACCCTGGTAGGACACTGAACATGTTGCTGGAATTTTGGGAATACAGATTTCAAACATCCCTTATTGACATCCCCAGCAACAATATGGACGCCCTGCGGGTGCTCTCTTGTTGCAAGAAGACAAAATGGAAAGGCATAAAAAGCACATAAAGGTGCACAGTAGCTGTGGCGCTGCATTCGTTCATACACGCCGCCATCTTGTTAATTACAGAATAATCATAATCCAGTTGATGTAACAGGTATGCTACATGAGATGAAATTAGTTCCATTCGACCACAGCAGGACAGTGAGCAGCAAGTGTCATATCTCTTTCAAACGGCAACACTTCCACTAGAAGTCAACACTCTGATATGGAAATGTCATTGTTTGCAGTGTTGCGTTGCTGTTTGTGTAGGAGTTGTGTTTCCTGAAGTCCAGAAAATAGTTTTGTATCACATCTGTGTTTAGTTTATTTCCTAAAAAGCAAAATAAAAAATGGATAGTTCTTGGTGGGGTTTGTAGATGTGCCAATCATTGATAACAGAGACATAAAACAACCACTTTGAGCAGGTCTTTTATCCAAAATGCCTTGTTGATTCCAGAGGTCAGAGGACAATGGTCACATTGCTTCAAGCTGATAACAAATCACCACTTGTTGCAACCCGCTGCCACACCTTTGTGTTTCCCCGGATAAGCTGGAGGAGGTGGCTGGGGAGAGGGAGGTCTGGGCTTCTCTACTTAGGCTGCTGCCCCCACGACCCGGCCCCGGATGAAGCGGAAGAAGATGGATGGATGGATATTTACTTTAAATAAAATGGAGGAAATCACTTCTGGTCCTCTGTTGTCTTATGTGTTGCACAAGCAACAAAAGAGGGCAGTTTTATTTCTGCCAAAAGAGGGAAGAAGAAAAAAAAAACATTTCTCCATCAAAATCCCCAACTTGACAGACAGTGTTATCTATTCTAGCATGCATCCTTTGAGGTTGCTGCTCCACCCATGTGGGCTGCCCCACGCTGAGATTGGAGCAGCTCCATTATTCAGCCCAAGAGTAGGGGTGTTAGCTGTGGAGGAGGCATCCCTGGGAGGAGAGCTGTGCATATATTAGAGCGTAATTAATCTGCTGGAGACAGAGGGATGAGGATTGAAGGGGAATGGAGAGAGAGACAGAAGCAGAGAGTGGAAATGGGGAAAACAAAGACAAACAGAGGAATAAAAGAAAGTATTGGATCAGAGAGAGTAATAGGAAAATGAGAAGAGGCATAAAAGACAACGGCTGACAGAGAGTGATAGGGTGGGCTTGAAAAACAGAGAGAGGGGGGAAGAGAGTATAATTACAGAGGTTGAGCCACAGGGCTTCTCTATGGATCATTACCCAGCTTAAAGAGCCAGGGCCCCAGCACTGTGAGGAGAGACTCAACAGAAAAGGTCACAACTTCTGCTGCTCTGGATGAATACGCTGCAGTGTGTTCAGGCCAGTTTGCTTTATTTATCTGCTTATTTAGAAGACAAGTGACTAATAAACTGCAAGGGACATGAAAATTATACACAACCACCACAAGGTAGACAGAAAAGAAGGTTTAAGGAGCTTGCTTAAAGTTTTTAAAAGTGGCTTTATTGTTGTTCGGATAGTCCCTCTCATCCAGCTGTGGGGATTTTTTGTCACATATAAATAAATGCTGACACGATGACTCTAACTTTTCTGTTGTTATTTTTGTGGGATTAAACGATGCCTTAATTTCTCTCTACAAGTGTTTTGCCTTCATTGTCCATTTAAAAAAAAAAAAAACATCTTAAAACCCATTTCCATTCCTTGGCATATGACACAGTTTGACCCTGATTTTACTGCTTTAATTTAATTGTAATAATTATTATTATTTATTTTGTATTTGGTTTTATTTATTTTTTATTTAATGTTTTGGGGTTTTTTGTCAAGTCAAGTGTAAAGCATTTTGTTTTCAGCTTGGAGCTCTCTGAAGGTGCTATATAAATTGCTTGCTTGCTTGATGGCAGAAGGACATTGGTGTCCATTCTTTATGAGCTGGGTTTGTCATGCTAATAGGGAATCATAGAGGTCCAATTGCTGTGCTGGTTCCAAACAATTGGTCACATGTTCTTACAGCAGATTGTTCTACAAGCTGAGTAATCCCTTTAAAAGATGGGTCTTAACTCCAGTTCTGATCAGATCTTGTGCATTTATGTTGTGAAAGCTACAGCAGCAGATCAGCTGCAGGGTTTGGAGATGGTAGATAAATGATGCTAACATGAATTCAAATGACAAGCTAATAATACACACATCTGACAATCATGTAAACTGTCAAAGAGGCAATCTGTGTATGCAATCCATCTTGCACAATACTTGGTAACCATGGTAACACGTTCCTTTTCTCCAACATTAATCTCAAAGTCTGAAGCGGTTTATCTGCACCTGGGTTGTGCATTTCTCATTGAAAAGCAACTTAAAAGTAGACGGGGAAAAATCAATACTTTGTATAATTTGTGCCTTTATATCATTACTTAAACGATACGGTAGGAGCGACTTTTCCACTGAGATGTGACCATTCGTGCCATTATATGACAGGTGGACAGGCATTCTAGCTTGTTTGCTCTGTAACACCTCTGCTAATATGAGGGCCACCTCTCAGCTGTGTTTGTGGTGTTGTTGCCTTCTGCAGCTTTAAATTAAAACAATGACTTTCTGTGAGATGCACCTGCAGAGCCCCGGATGGAGCTCGTCACCTGTTGCACAAATATGATCGTTGAGCCACGATGGCAATGGCCATTAAAGTAAAGCGGAGTCTTCGAAAACCAGCGGGCGACATCATGACAATCTTAACACAAAGCAAAAACTGACAAATAACAACAAATCCTGTTAGTTACTTCATGTATAGCTCCAGTGATCTGTGGTATTCAGACAGAGTCATGAATTAGGAACAAACCCTGGGCCATTATGTCAGTTCTTTTCTTACACCATCAGTTTCTTTTAATAGGTTCCTTTACAGAATTTCCTTAGAGATTAATAAAGTATTCTGATTCTGATTAGATTACAAAGTGTGGATTAAAGTATTAGGTTATAAAAACCAGGCTGAAACCTGACCCAGAACTATTTGTCATGATGTGGCTGAATAGCTATCCAGCTTTTGAAGCCTGAGTGAAACAGCTAATGCTAATGCTTTGCCTGTACTCTCCTTCAGTTTCCTACATTCTGCATTGTTTTTATTTGTTTGTGTTCAAAAGACATTGACAAACTCCCCATTCGAGCTCTGTGATGCACACTTATTAAGGGCAAGCTCACGTCTCTGAAGCAGAACTGGGTAGTTAATGTGATAAGCGAGACAACACCACAAAGACTGACACCTACAGAATCTCAAACTTCATTCAGAAGATAACATCAGTCAGCTGCCACCCACGCTGCTTAACTCATGCTATCATGCAGCAGCTGTAAAGCAGGGAGCATTTAAAGACGAAACAGAACAGAAAAGGAAATCTTGCAGATTAAGGTCTTACACGAGCTGCACATGCTAAAAGTGTACACTGCACGGAGCCTGGAAGGTGTCCATAAACAGATTATGTTTTTGCAGCCTTTATTTATTGAAGCACACAATCCAGGAACATAAAAGTGGGACTTGTGCGAAGCCTTCATCAGGATGTCTCGGAGCGTCTTTTCATGATATGGTGGCCGACAGCGGTTTTGAATTACTTGCTTTAAAGCAGCTTGAAGAGGCTCCGTCCTGCCAGGATAAAAGGCTCATTTGAAGTCGTACTGACTCCAGCTCTTGTTAGTCTAAAACAAGCTCCTCAAGAGCTGTCCTTATTATCAGCTAAATTCCTGCATATCTGCAGTGCACTTGGAAATGTCTGTGACAGCTCTCACAGCACACACATGCTTATACAGAGACCAACACACAGCATGCGACGGTCGCTCTGTGACATACACTTTACAGTGAGCATGTTCTGACAAATCATCATATTAACCTTCTACACTGTAAAAAAAGAAACAAAAAATGACATTTTGAAAAGTAATATTTCAGCAGCTGTGCATCCTGTAAAAATGCTGTAAACCTCCAGGAGTTATGTTATAAAAATACTGCAAATTAGCATGCATGCTTCAGTCATGAAACTCTCTCCGTGAGGATTTATATTAAAGCATTAAAGGCCTCTGTTTGAAAAAAAGACTATGTACTTATTTGATTTTCATTATTGAGCACAACAAATTACCTGACAGACCAGCAGTCTGTCAAAAATGTGCAGGTGTTGGAGAAATGATGCAAAATGTCTTATGAAGCCAAATCCTCTGTGACTGCCGTGTAATGTGTTCTCAGCTCGTGGCTGTAGTTTAAAGTGTAGGGAGAAGTCACATGACTGCAGGCTGAATGGAAGGACATGACTGTGCAATCCAGCTTTATAATCATGAATGCTAAATAATATGGAGTCATTAAATGAATGCCTGCGTTTACAGCCAAGTGACTAGTGATGGGATTTCCGGCTCTTTTTAGGGAACCGGCTCTTTCGGCTCCGAACCGGCTCTTTAGGTTGTTTTGTTGCTTTAATTAATTTATTATTAACAATAATATAAAATTATGCACAAAAGGAATTACTAATGTAAGAAAAAGTGGTGTGTGTGTATAATATATATATATATATATATATATATATATATATATATATATATATATATATATATATATATATATAAACACCCAGCACGCCCCTGCGGGCGGTTTATCCTTCAAGCTCGGGTCCTCTACCAGAGGCCTGGGAGCTTGAGGGTCCTGCGCAGTATCTTAGCTGTTCCCAGGACTGCGCTCTTCTGGACAGAGATCTCCGATGTTATTCCCGGGATCTGCTGGAGCCACTCGCCTAGCTTGGGAGTCACCGCACCTAGTGCTCCGATTACCACGGGGACCACCGTTACCTTCACCCTCCACATCCTCTCGAGCTCTTCTCTGAGCCCTTGGTATTTCTCCAGCTTCTCGTGTTCCTTCTTCCTGATATTGCTGTCATTCGGAACCGCTACATCGATCACTACGGCCGTCTTCTTCTGTTTGTCTACCACCACTATGTCCGGTTGGTTAGCCACCACCATTTTGTCCGTCTGTATCTGGAAGTCCCACAGGATCTTAGCTCGGTCATTCTCCACCACCCTTGGGGGCATCTCCCATTTTGACCTCGGGACTTCTAGGTTATACTCGGCACAGATGTTCCTGTACACTATGCCGGCCACTTGGTTATGGCGTTCCATGTATGCCTTGCCTGCTAGCATCTTGCACCCTGCTGTTATGTGCTGGATTGTCTCTGGGGCATCTTTACACAGCCTGCACCTGGGGTCTTGCCTGGTGTGATAGACCCCAGCCTCTATGGATCTTGTACTCAGAGCTTGTTCTTGTGCTGCCATGATTAGTGCCTCTGTGCTGTCTTTCAGTCCAGCTTTGTCCAGCCACTGGTAGGATTTCTGGATATCAGCCACCTCCTCTATCTGCCGGTGGTACATACCGTGCAGGGGCCTGTCCTTCCATGATGGTTCCTCGTCTCCCTCCTCTTTCTTGGGTTTCTGCTGCCTGAGGTATTCACTGAGCACTCGGTCAGTTGGGGCCATCTTCCCAATGTATTCTTGGATGTTCCTTGTCTCATCCTGGACTGTGGTGCTGACACTCACCAGTCCCCGGCCCCCTTTCTTCCGCTTAGCGTACAGCCTCAGGGTGCTGGACTTGGGGTGAAACCCTCCATGCATGGTCAGGAGCTTTCTTGTCTTTATGTCAGTGGCTTCTATCTCCTCCTTTGGCCAGCCTATTACCCCAGCAGGGTACCTGATCACGGGCAGGGCGTATGTGTTGATGGCCCGGATCTTGTTCTTACCATTCAGCTGACTCCTCAGGACTTGCCTGACCCTCTGCAGGTACTTGGTGGTTGCAGCCTTTCTAGCGGCCTCTTCATGGTTCCCATTTGCCTGCGGGATCCCCAGGTACTTGTAACTGTCCTCTATGTCTGCAATGTTGCCTTCTGGTAGTTCAATCCCCTCAGTTCTGACTACCTTCCCTCTCTTTGTTACCATCCGACTACACTTCTCCAGTCCGAACGACATTCCAATGTCATTGCTGTATAGCCTGGTAGTGTGGATCAGTGAATCGATGTCTCGTTCACTCTTGGCATACAGCTTGATGTCATCCATGTACAGGAGGTGGCTGACAACTGCTCCGTTCCGTAGTCGGTATCCGTAGCCAGTCTTGTTAATGATCTCACTGAGGGGGTTCAGGCCTATGCAGAACAGCAGTGGGGACAGAGCATCTCCTTGGTAGATCCCGCACTTGATGGTAACTTGTGCTATGGGCTTGGAGTTGGCCTCTAGTGTTGTACGCCACATCCCCATTGAGTTCCTGATGAAGGCTCTTAGGGTCCCATTGATCTTGTACAATTCTAGGCATTCCAGTATCCAGCTGTGGGGCATTGAGTCATAGGCCTTCTTGTAATCAATCCAGGCAGTGCACAGGTTGGTCAGTCTGGTCTTGCAGTCTCGGCTGATTGTTCTGTCTACCAGTAGCTGGTGTTTTGCACCTCTGGTATTCTTGCCAATTCCTTTCTGTGTCCCGCTCATGTATTGACCCATGTGCCTGTTCATCTTAGCCGATATGATGCCTGACAGGAGCTTCCATGTAGTACTGAGGCAGGTTATTGGTCGGTAGTTGGAGGGGACCGCTCCCTTCTTGGGGTCCTTGGGGATCAGGACCGTCCGACCTTCGGTTAGCCATTCCGGGTGTCTCTCGATATATATATATATATATATATATATATATATATATATGGGGTGGCCCCTAGAGCCAAAGCACATACTCCAAAACACATTTCTAGCATTAACTGAACTTCAAAACAGAGCTACCTAGGTCACTTAAATTACACAATTGAAAGCATGTGTGTATTGTTTGGGTATTTATACACAAGCACTCATATATATTCAAATAATTCAAAAAAATGTTCATTTACCTGTTACTACCACACACCAAATCCGGTCATTGGTACTTGCTGGCTTGTGTAGCCACTAGGTGACAAAAGCTCAACACTGCGCCCAGCATCCTGGAGCACTTCTGTTGTCTTTTGTACGTGCTTCGGAGCTTTTACGTGTTTTGAAGTTTGTACGTACTTCGTCTCTAGGCGCCACCGTAAATATACTTTTATTTATTCACTCCACATAAAATGTAATAAATAAATCATATAATACAAAAACCAACTATTCACATTTCAACTTTTAACTATTCTGCTTTTTCCCTTTAAACAAATTTAAAGTGAAACAACACAAAACACTGCAAACCACAACACAATTAAATATAAATTTAAATATGTAAACAAAAAGAAGATGCATATTCTCTGTCATATGGACCTGCATGAATAAACTTTCTGAATCCTTTATCATCTGCAACTGAAAATAGTTGTGGATGATTATTCTACCTTTCTAATGTGACGTTGTTGTCCCTGGCTCTCTCTCTCCGTCTCTCCCTCTCGCTCTGTTCCTCTGCTACTGCGACTGTAACTAACGCCCCTCCCCCCTCTCCCCAGCGCAAGCACAAGGCTCGCGTGCGGAGTGAAGCGGAAAAAAGTGCGAGAGAGAGGGGGAGAGAAAGAGAGAGAGGAAAAAAAAAAACAAACACTGCTCGCGATAAGGAGCCAGCTCGCGTCGTTCACGTCAAAGATCCGGCTCTAAGAGCCATTTCGTTCGCGACCGACCCATCACTACAGGTGACACAGAGCACACAGTGTTCCTCCCTTCGTCACAATTAAACAACCTCACAGAAGCCATTTCACATGTAGTTGTGAAAATGTACTGTTTCGTGTCACATTCCCCGTTTGAAAAATCCCAAACACCAAACATATGAGTGTTACATCTTTGAGTTGCTGAAATATTTTAACTGTATCCTATGTTGTTATGCACAAATTTCTGTTTTACAGATGTGTAGAAATCATTAAAAGCCAGTTACCAGGACATAACATCTGTGATGAGGGGATGTAAACCTAATAATAATAAAGATTCTTGCAAATCGAACAAAAGGAGTGATGCTAACAGACCGGCTGCAGGGAGAGTTCAGGGCACTGGTGTGACGCGCGTATGATGAGGTAAAACCAATTAAAAGTGAAAGTATCAACAGAGCGGCGCAGAGCAGCAGGTCTCACAGTTACACAGGTGGTGTTTCCTGAAGCGCTTTACAGCACGAGGGAGCAAAAATGTAAAAGAACTTGACCGATTCAGATGGGTGCTGCTATAAATTAATGAGTGTGCTGCTGAGTCATCTTCACAAAGTTTGGCCCCATTAGCTGGAGGGAGTCAAAGTCGGTCGAACCTCGAGGAAGTGTTACGAAAGCACAACGATATCAACATCGCAGCACAGCCAAGTATTGTGAGAGTATTGTGCCTGACTT
Organism: Rhamphochromis sp. 'chilingali'; assembly: GCF_963969265.1. Lineage (NCBI taxonomy): Eukaryota > Metazoa > Chordata > Actinopteri > Cichliformes > Cichlidae > Rhamphochromis > Rhamphochromis sp. 'chilingali'. The sequence continues at coordinate 2,668,398 of NC_137935.1, read as the reverse complement.
TTACACATGTTCCTTTGCTTTCTCTCAGCATTCACAAACCAACCTTTTTAAAAATTCTGTGAAATGTTCCTCGCAGATCAAATCAGATTCGCTTCACTTAAGTTGACGTGGCAGGTCTAAGGCTAAGTGGCTTGGAGCTAGCGGACCACCCACCAGTGTGCTCGAGCAAAGTCCATGAATCTATATGAGAGGGGCAATGGCTGATGGATGAGACATGGCATTATGATTACTCTTGGTTACTATGGTTACATGAATGCATACACTGACAAATTGAAAATCATCTGAGTAGAAGACGTGGGAAAGACATTTGAATTCTTAAATGACTATTAAAGTAGCAGAAGTTTCCTGGGCTGTATGTCCAGAAGATATTCATTGAGTTGTAACAGCTCTGTGAGGACAGGATGATTTAAAGTTTACTGCCACTGCAGCTCTGTGAACTGACAGAGGGAAGAACATGGCTCAGCAACTATGACTGACAAAAAGGATAAAAGATGATGGGAGTAGTGGTTCTGTATGGTCACGTTAAAAATTCTGTTTGGTTTCTTTTCACCTTTACCTGCTGTGCTGCTGATGAAGACTTGCAACTTGTATCTACTTAATATAATGTCTATCTTCTTTGTTGGAAAACTATGAACAAAGGCAGCAGTATTAGTGAAGTTACTGTTCAAAAGACTAAAGAGTGTTAACCACGAATAATAAAACAGCATCAAAAGACTACAGAACAAATAGATAATATGGCAGAGCCATGAATGAGGGATTAGTGATCAAAGCAATCAAAAACAGCATTTACAGTTTATCCAAGGATCTGAAGACAACGTTTCTCACTCAGCCTTCTTCTATAAACGAAGCCAGTCTAGGAAGTCGGAGGAATTATGGTAATTATGTCTGTGTATTCACCAAAGCAGGAGCTGAAGTTCACATGTGCACTACAGACCTGACCAGGTGCATTTACGAAAGGAAATGCTGGACACTGTTGGCTTGGACATGAACTGGTCTCTAATCTGCCAGAACGAAGCTTGTGTGGGTTTCAGATTGTGCCAGTGGAGCATTTGTTTGGTGCTTTTTCTGAAAGCGATAGGGCCTCAACTGTGCTGTCTTCACTCATTATGTGTTAATGGACTTCTCATGTTATTAATCTCTGTCTCTCTTCCACGGCATGTCTTTATCATGTCTTCCTTCTATCACCCCAACCAATCACAGCAGATGGCCCCGCCCCTCCCTGAGCCTGGTTCTACCGGAGGTTTCTTCCTGTTAAAAGGGAGTTTTTCCTTCCCACTGTCGCCAAAGTGCTGCTCATAGGGGGTCACATGATTGTTGGTTTTTCTCTGTATGCATTATTGTAGGGTCGACCTTACAATATAAAGCACCTTGAGGTGGCTGTTGTTGTGATTTGGCGCTGATGAAATAAAACTGAATTCCAGTTGAATTCTCCATATTTAATCCTGAAAGCTCCTTCAAGTTTGCCAAACAGAACATTCCCAGTAGTGGACAATTTCCTTCTGTGTGCTACATGTGAGAGCTCATCATGAATTCCTCATATTACCAGTAAATCTCCAAATTTTATACCAAGTCATAATTTTTTGAGCATTGTTGTTTTAGTCGAACCCATTTGTGTCACTACAAAAACCCAAAAAGAACAACAGCTCCAGATGGACAGTATGATGGGCAAAGCTAATGAGACAGTACTTGGCCAACAGAGAGCCATTCTGGTTGCAAAGAAAAGTCCAGGTTAATGGGAAAACAACTGTAATTCTCAGCACATCGATGACCTCAGTAAACATTTTGCTAGTTTATGACTGATGGTCTCATTCGGTAGTTTCAAGTTTGACAGAAAAAAACATTAATTTGGAAAATTGTGGTGTCAATACAAAAGTATCATTGGGCAAAATATTGAACTCACGTTGCTCCTGATATGTTCACAGGGGTGTGAATGTTAGATAGAAACAGACATAGAAAATGTAATAGTATGAATGTTTGTGAATGGGCTGATTAAACATGCTGTAGCAAACACGTAGTAGTAGAGTGCTATATAAGAACCAGTCCATCAACCATTTAGATTCAGATGGCGTCAATAGCAGCGCACACTTTAGGGGGCCTACCTTGTTGTTGACGAACAGTTACCTCATGAGCATGAAGACTCCCTCGCTTTCTTAGTTTCTTCACAGTCATTGTGACAGATTTCAAAAAACTAAATTTTCAGCTAAAGGTCATAGAATAAAAAAACCCATCAACAATAGGTGACATCACCAAACATGGTGCATGTTTAGTGAAAGGACTACTTCAGAGTTCTGTCTGTAGAGTTTAATTGTTAAACCATCCAAGCTGCACTGGCCCTTTGCTGACATATTCTTGGGTTTAATTCAGTACAACCATGAATACTTTGCAGCTTTTAGATTTTAAGGTCACAGTCTTTCCTACCTGAGGATTCCTACTCTATGATGGCTTTTGCATTGACTCCACAACACGCAGCTCTGACTTTTTTGCCTTTAAGTGAAGGTCGCAATTCTTTGTCAAATGTCACACAACTTGAGACACTTTGCAAGACTCTGTGCATACGTGAGCCGCGGATCTATAAACATGGTGAAGCTAAAGGCAGCTGCCTCTGTGGCCGCTGACTGACAGCTGAGGGAATGAAAGGGGAGTGTTGATGCAGCAGTAGGGGGCATAAAAAGAGAGGCAGGCACAGGATGAGAGAGCGATGCCAGGAATGTGTGATCTTTCCAGTTTTAGTTTCAAAGGGTTGTTATTGGCACTGCTCAAGGTCAGAGACCCTGCCAAAGAGACTTTAAAGTGAGAGACAGAGAGAGCAGAAAGATAAGGAAACAGCCAGAGTTTGGCATTTTATTTACAAAAAAATAAGCCTTTGTCTAAAATGTGTCAGAATTTTCATCTCACAAACAATAATTTGTGAGATGACCAAGTGAAAAAATGAAAATGAGCTGCTGAGGAATTGATTGACTAAATGCTGCCTGTACTTATTAAACAGTTAAATGTGTGTGAATGAACAAAAACCAATTCTTTTAACCTCTAATCTGGCAAATAATCACTTGAAATAATCAGAAATAATCAGCAGCCACTAATAAAAATCAAATATGAAACAGTACAAGAAAGTGTGCTGCTAACACGTTGTCTTTGCAGTCAGCCAAGGATTCCTTTAAACCAAGAAAAACATAAAACACACAAAAATTCCCTGTTTGACAGATAACTTTACAATTTCGTTGTACATGTACAATGACAATGACAGGCTATTCCTATGCTATGCTATGCTAGTAGCACTAGCCATCTGCTATGGCTGGTCTGAGGAGAAAGAGAAGAGAATAAAAGAGAGCAGAGCGAGACAAAGAAAAGATACAAACCATGGATGAGAGGAGATAAAAATTAATGATGTGTAGCGGTGGCATGTGAACACATGGGGTATTTAGTGATGTACAAACTGATTAGACCCTGATTTACATACCTCCCTGGTTCTCAGCGGACTGTGGTGACCCATACTCTTACATCACACATATACCCATGCCACATCATAAACACAGCCACAAATCACAAGTCATCAAAGAAAGGGCACACTCCCACTGGGGCCACTTGCATCTATAAGTGTCTAATCCATCCAGTGCCTATTGCCAGGCTGTTAGCCTGTGACAGTGTGTGCGTTTGTCAGTCATTTGTTAGGATGTGGTTACATTCTTCTCACAGCGCCAAAACCTGGACCCTTACCCCTCATCATCCCAGCTTTTCAGCCCCGGAAGAATCGGTCGCTTTTGTTTTGGAATGAGAGTTAACGCCAGAGTTCAAGTGTAGTTTTGTTACCAAAGGTTGAGTCTTAGTTGACCTCGAGTCAATTCAAGGATCAAATATATTCATATTCATGTTCTTTATTTAATTGCAGTGTGTTGCTTTCTGGGATTTTATGTATTGTGGGTTCGTGTTCACTGTTTGTAGGGACTGGACTAAGGCCCGGTTCCTTTGTAGGGTCTTTATACACGTGCACGTGTGTTAGACTGTTTCTAACTGGTAGCCTTGCAACTATCAGCAACAACTACAAGAAGTCCAAGTTTAAAGAAGTCCAGACGCTTTTCTTTGCAAGCTCCTTTGACTACGATGACCTGGATAACTGAGAACCTTCACAGACAAGAGGAACAGCATTCAAATCACATCATGTCTGACATGACAGTATGAAGAACACAAAGATCGAATCTACGCAGGTGGCTGAGTATGAGTATTCACCTACTAATGTGGCCAATCACAAAGTCTGAATCTGTAATCACGGCTAGACCCCAAATGCAGCATGCAACAGCAGAAATGACTTTTATTTGCTTGTTTTTTACTACATGTCCGTATGTTTAATCATGCATGCGCAGGTGCCCTCAGAACAAGCCTGTGCTGCGTTTGAGTGAATAGGAGACGGTTTGCTTTTCCATAGGGTACGCAGTGATGCTTCTTTATTGTGTTTGTCCCCACTTCTTAAACAGAAAAAAAAGAGTGTGGCTTTTGAGATGAAGTCGAGCGGAGCTGTTGCGTCTGTGAGAAGATTAAAACTGAGGTGTGTTTTTCAGTGATTCACCACCTTCCAGAGGAGGCAGATATAAAAACTTTGTCATGTTTTCTTTTGATAAACTCTGTGCTTTTATTGATTCTGCTGCTCCCGGGGAGATGAGAGATTGCATTTCTTGGCCTTGGTTAAGCCTTGGCTGCAGGTTATTATTTTGTAAATCTGATGGTGCATTTAATCAACAATTGAACTGTGATATTAGTTATTCTTATTTGCCTTCGAGTCGCCAGCCTTTCTAGGTCAACACCATTAACCAGCGTGACGCTCACCTCGAGTACCAGACAGGAACTGGAGTGAGGGTTCCTCAGAGGCACATTACTGTTAAACGAGACCTACCGGTCATTTAATGCTGCTTATTTTATTCATGCACTCTGCTAATGTAGTTTTGCATAATTCACAGTTTAAAATAACAAATATGATGTGATTTATGTTGTACAAGGACTGTGCAGCACTTCAGTTCACCCTCTGTCTGAAACATTTCTTCTGATTGCTGCCCCTTTTGTGGAAGGTTTTCATGAAATATTTTTTAATGATTCATTATGGTCGACTAAACGCCCCACTAAAAAGTCATTGAGAGAAAAGAATATCTTCATTAAAAGCAGACCAAAAAACAAGACTCATGACTCGTTTCCTTGAACTTAAGGATTGCTAGTTCATTATTAAGCCACAAAATCAAAAGGATGAAAAACAAATCCACTGAGGCACACTCAACGGTTATTCAAGAAACGCTGACATTCTTATTTCAGATACGTTTGGCTGCTTATTGAATAACATACAGTGGGGCAAAAACGTATTTAGTCAGCCACCGATTGTGCAAGTTCCCCCACCTAAAATGATGACAGAGGTCAGTAACTTGCACCAGAGGTACACTTCAACTGTGAGAGACAGAATGTGAAAAAAAAATCCATGAATCCACATGGTAGGATTTGTAAAGAGTTTATTCGTAAATCAGGGTGGAAAATAAGTATTCGGTCAATAACAAAAATACAACTCAATACTTTGTAACATAACCTTTGTTGGCAATAACAGAGGTCAAACGTTTACTATAGGTCTTTACCAGGTTTGCACACACAGTAGCTGGTATTTTGGCCCATTCCTCCATGCAGATCTTCTCGACAGCAGTGATGTTTTGGGGCTGTCGCCGAGCAACACGGACTTTCAACTCCCGCCACAGATTTTCTATGGGGTTGAGGTCTGGAGACTGGCTAGGCCACTCCAGGACTTTCAAATGCTTCTTACGGAGCCACTCCTTTGTTGCCCGGGCGGTGTGTTTTGGATCATTGTCATGTTGGAAGACCCAGCCTCGTTTCATCTTCAAAGTTCTCACTGATGGAAGGAGGTTTTGGCTCAAAATCTCACGATACATGGCCCCATTCATTCTGTCCTTAACACGGATCAGTCGTCCTGTCCCCTTGGCAGAAAAACAGCCCCATAGCATGATGTTTCCACCCCCATGCTTCACAGTAGGTATGGTGTTCTTGGGATGCAACTCAGTATTCTTCTTCCTCCAAACACGACGAGTTGACTTTATACCAAAAAGTTCTACTTTGGTTTCATCTGACCACATGACATTCTCCCAATCCTCTGCTGTATCATCCATGTGCTCTCTGGCAAACTTCAGACGGGCCTGGACATGCACTGGCTTCAGCAGCGGAACACGTCTGGCACTGCGGGATTTGATTCCCTGCCGTTGTAGTGTGTTACTGATGGTGACCTTTGTTACTTTGGTCCCAGCTCTCTGCAGGTCATTCACCAGGTCCCCCCGTGTGGTTCTGGGATCTTTGCTCACCGTTCTCATGATCATTTTGACCCCACGGGATGAGATCTTGCGTGGAGCCCCAGATCGAGGGAGATTATCAGTGGTCTTGTATGTCTTCCAGTTTCTGATGATTGCTCCCACAGTTGATTTTTTCACACCAAGCTGCTTGCCTATTGTAGATTCACTCTTCCCAGTCTGGTGCAGGTCTACAATACTTTTCCTGGTGTCCTTCGAAAGCTCTTTGGTCTTGGCCATGGCGGAGTTTGGAGTCTGACCGTTTGAGGCTGTGGACAGGTGTCTTTTATACAGATGATGAGTTCAAACAGGTGCCATTCATACAGGTAACGAGTGGGGGACAGAAAAGCTTCTTACAGAATACATTACAGGTCTGTGAGAGCCAGAGATTTTCCTTGTTTGAGGTGACCAAATACTTATTTTCCACCCTGATTTACGAATAAATTCTTTACAAATCCTACCATGTGAATTCATGGATTTTTTTTTCACATTCTGTCTCTCACAGTTGAAGTGTACCTCTGGTGCAAATTACTGACCTCTGTCATCCGGCCCAATGAGCTGAATGACTTCCGACCGGTGGCACTGACGTCACATCTTATGAAGACTCTAGAGCGGCTCTTCCTCAACCTCCTCCGACCACAGGTACAACATGCCCAGGACCCACTACAGTTTGCATACAAGGCGGGTGTCGGAGTGGAGGATGCCATCCTGTACCTCCTACACAGAGCCCACTCACACCTGGATGGGGGAAAAGGCACGGTCAGGATCCTGTTTCTTGACTTTTCCAGTGCCTTTAATACCATCCGGCCCTGTATGCTTCAGGAAAAACTGAACAGGATGGAGGTGGACCCCTGCCTGGTGGCTTGGATCTCCGACTACCTCACCGACAGACCACAGTACGTCAGGCTGAAGGACATCACGTCTGACACAGTGGTCAGCAGCACAGGAGCACCACAGGGAACTGTGCTGTCCCCTCTTCTCTTCACCCTGTACACCTCTGATTTCTGCTACAACTCTGAATTATGCCACATTCAGAAGTTTGCAGACGACACAGCCATCATGGGGTGTATCTGGGATGATCAGGAAGAGGAGTACAGAAGTCTGGTGAGGAACTTTGTCGCATGGAGTCACACAAACCACCTGCAACTCAACACCTCAAAGACTAAGGAACTGGTTGTGGACTTCGGGAGGTCTAGAGCAGGTCCACTGCCGGTTCAGATAGAGGGGGAGGAGGTGGAGGTGGTCAACAAGTACAAGTACCTCGGGCTGTGGGTGGACAATAAACTGGACTGGTCATGCAACACAGAGCACCTGTATAAAAAAGCCCAAAGCCGACTGTACTTCCTCAGGAGGCTGAGGTCTTTTAACATCTGCAGGAAGCTCCTGAGGATGTTTTACCAGTCGGTGGTTGCTGGAGTACTTTTCTATGCTGTGGTGTGCTGGGGGAGCAGCACAGCAAAGAAAGACTCATGCAGGCTGGAGAAACTGATCAGGAAGGCTAGCTCTGTGGTCGGCATGAAGCTGGACACTCTGGTGACAGTGGCAGAGAAAAGGACACTAAAGAAACTGATGGACATTATGAACAATGCTGGACATCCTCTGCACACGGCCATTAACAACCAGAAGAGTCTGTTCAGTGACAGGTTGCTTCTCCCAAAGACAAGAACTAACAGACTTAAAAACTCCTTTGTCCCACACGCCATCAGACTGTTTAACTCCTCCCTGGAGGGGAGAGGGAGGGGAGACAGGAGGACAAAGGAGGGGGGAACAACTAAGCTGTAGTGCCTCTTCACCTCACTGTGCAATACCTTTTGTGCAATACTTTTGTAAATAGTCAACGGTGCAATAGACTCAATACTTGAAATGTGCAATTCACTTGTATTTTATTTTTTATTCCTATTTATTCTATTTATCCCCTTCGTATATTTTATTTATATTGTCTCTGTATTTATATATGTGTGTGTGTGTGTGTGTGTGTGTGTGTGTGTGTGTATATATATATATATATATATATATATATATATATATTCTGTAACTCTGTAACTTCTGTCGGTGCTGTGCTTTTTTGGAAATCGAATTTCCCAGAGGAACCCACCCGAGGGATTAATAAAGTTCTATCTAATCTAATTTTAAGTGGGGGAACTTGCACAATCGGTGGCTGACTAAATACTTTTTTGCCCCACTGTAAGTGAGGTAACCAATCGACAGTCAAACAAAGAAATAGATTAATAATTCCATGCTGCAGTGCAAAACCTCAGCTCTTTAAAAAGATGGGGCTTTTCTACAATAAGCTCCAAGCAGGGTTTGTTTCTAATTTCATCTGTAAATTGAGTTTATTCCATTACTTTGACTGTAACTGTCATTAATGAATTTGAAAACCTTCTCAAGAGGATGTGCAATCTTAAAATTTCTTTGCATTACTCTCCAAGCTAGGTGAAAATAATGATGCTTAACATCAAACATGACATCCATGGATTTTTACACTAAATCCCTTCTGCAGGAGGCAATTGGATGGGAGAGGAGGTCTCATTTTTAAAGTCCCAATCCATTCATACATTAGCTATAAAAACATCTTTAACACACTCGCCTTGTGAGTGTATGCCATTGCTCACCAGTTAAAAATGGAAACTCTTAATAGAGTACAGTTTTTCTTATTAATAACTCAAAACATAACGTATAGAAGTCCCAAAGCCACGTGCATGATTCCCTAACAATAAGCTCCACTTTAGACCCCAGAGCAACCCAGTCTGGTTGATTGTGTAAATAAAGCAGACTGCACGTTTTACAACGAGAGTCTCGAGTTATTTATCATCATTGCAGCAGCTTCAGGCAATACATCGTGGCAACATAACAGATTATGTCTCCCTGGTTTTCTATGTTTGGGAGGGATTTACCCAGAGAAGGAATGAATCTAAGATGATATTTCTCTTAAGCACTGCCGTTTCCTTTCTGGTCCTTTTCACTTTGTGCCCTGCTTGTCCTTTCGGAGAGCATAAATAAGGATTTTTTAAAAACTCCATCCACAAAATGCCAAACACAACATAACAGTAACACTACTTGGAATGTATCATAACCTATATCTGACCTTTAAAAGGACTAAATATTCTCCAAAGTTATAGAAGGAGCATAAACGTATTAACATTGGCAATAGAAATGTATAAAATATCAAAGAATGCTTGAAGGTCATCGTGTGTGCATTTCTCTTATATAATGATTATGATTTGCAGAGCATAGTGAGCCCTCTCAGCATTTCCTCAAAATACACTGAATCACCACAGCACCACCCCCACACACAAGCCCATCTCTCTCTGAAATACCACCTGCCATTTCTAGATGCTTTTATCTAAAGTGCCATACAGTGCAACAATTCCCTGTATATGTGGTTTAAAAAAAAAGATAGATGTTTTAGAGCAGGGGTGGGCAACTCCAGGCCTCGAGGGCCGGTGTCCCTGCAAGTTTTAGATGTGTCCTTGAACCAACACAGCTGATTTAAATTAGCTGCCTAACATGTCCTGAAGTTCTCCAGAGGCCTGGTAACGAACTAATCATGTGATTCAGGTGTGTTGACCCAGGGTAAATTACTGCACATTTACCAATACACTGCCCAAACTGTCATTGCATAACCTAATCACTGTCACCGACCACACAGTTGTTGTCACAGTTCTGACAATTGCCAGAGACACAAAGAAGAAAAGCTTACAAAATACGCACTTTCAGAAATGATATATTGGCCAATGTATCCTCATCTGCCCAAACCCAAAACAGTCTTTACCAAAGCTCATGCTGAAACATCAAGGTGTGCCAAATACGTTTGGCATTTGTGCTTCATCTTTTGAAAAACAAGAGTGGCAAACGTTCTCTGTGAGCAGGCAGATGTTCTGACTTTCCAAAATGTGACAAAGAGACAGTCTATGATGTTCTCGCTGTCTAAAAAAGACCAGAGTGGTCACGGTTTATATCGCAATACATTACATTTTAATGAAAGTTGTGATTTCTGTGAACTTTCTTCACAGCTAGAATGTTCCTGGTTTAAAACCTGGCAATGTGAAGTTATATGTATGTAGAATTTGCATATTCGCCTGTGTTTTCTCCCAATACACTGATATGCAAGTTAGGACCACTGATGCGACTGCTTCAGTAGAATATGTAGACAACATTCAAAACGACAGAGGAAGCAAATGTTGATGTTTTGGAAGGTTTGCATCTTGTTAAATGTGGTGTAAAACTAAGACAGCATCTCATAAAAAGAGCATGATACCACCGGTCAAACACGGTAGTGGTAGTGTGATGGAATCCAAATGAGATGCTTTGGCATCATATTGGAAAGCCCCTCAGTATGGATGAATTAAAACATTTCTGCAAAAAACCAGTTGGCTTTAATCCTCTCATGACATGAAAAACACATTGCCTGTTATCACAAAAGTAGTTTTCAAAAGACTTTTCCTCTTCTGTACTCTATGGACCATCAGTCTGATGGTAGATCTGTATGAAGCCACCTGGCATACCAGGTTAGGCCAAGAAATCTTTCTTCTTTTCACTGAGGAAAAAATCATGACAAGCCAATATTTATTCACACTAAATCAAGTCAAGTCAAGTCAAGTGGCTTTATTGTCATTCCAGCCATGTCCATACAGACAATAGACAAAATAAAAATGCAATAGAAAATTGCAACAATGACACTTGTGCAAAGGACTGAGCATTGTGCAAAAGCAACTTGATTCCAAATTCCAAATCCAAATGAGATCGGAAAAACAGGTCTTTTAAAAAAGGTAGGGTGTACAGTCCAAAATGAAAATAGAAATGAAATGTGACTTTTTCATGTAGTTGATAAAAAGTCGTGTCTGACCATGTAGCCTCAGCGAAATGTGAAAACCTTGACAAAGCATATCCGTATTCTAGAAAACATATATATCCTTTGGAAAGTGAGGGTGTCAGCCATTTTCAGCAGGAACTATGAAGCGGTGGGAAGGGGTCAAAACGCTTCCACTCTCTGTTATATTTTGTTCAGAGCTGCAAAGAATATTTTCAGTAAAATTCAGTCACTGAAGCATTGTGGTTTGGCCAAGTGCTCTTACTTTTCCATTTCACAATAAAAACCAATAAACGTTGTTGAATTATGCTGAAATGTGTACAAGACAAATGGACTGAGTAAAACACAAATGTGAACTGAACAAATGTTCCTTACTCTAATACAGGCTCACATAATTTTAGCAGGTGAGAGCTAACATATTGCTAAATTAAGCATGGATCCATGTCTTCGCATTACAATACCTCACTCCATACGGTCCAAAGCTCAAGGTCTTCACATATGTAGAAATACACAAACACATCCACACAACATACAGTCGAGGAGTTTACTTTCAATGGCTCAAGCGAATAGGACTTGACTGTTGGCTGATTCGTGTACAAACGCTCCCCTTGGCCTATCCCGCTGAGTTATTGGAGGGATAATGAAGAGAGCACAATCAGCCTGCCTGAAGCCCGCAAACACTGAACCGTTTCTCGCTTTGAGCAACGAGGAAATCTGAATGTTTGGAATTGTAAAAAATTTTATCCATACATACCTTTTAGTAGTTATTTAATCTCTTTTTATACTGACATCGATGCTGAACTCAATGAATGCACAAGAACTTTGTTTTTCGATGGCGATGGCGTGTTTAAGGCAGCAGCATAATTCTCTTTTAAAGATTTTTAGTCTGTAAAAATAACCAAGAAAAGGATAAAAAAAGGTTTGAAGGAACTCTGACATTAATCTGATCTGATTGTAACATCATCTACTTAAAACAAAAGGCCTCATTATTTCATTACTGCAGTGACTGAGTACAAGTCCCTTAGAAATAAATAGATACATAGATAAAGAAACAACACTAAAGAGGAGATCATGTGTGTGCACGAGTCTGCTTGGGTCAGTTTGGATCCCAGTGATGTCAATTTCATCACTGAAATGCACCAACTATGCACGAGCCCAGGCAGCAGATTTCGAAGAAGAACTGACTCGGCTGTCATGACATACGTGAGACGTTCTCTATTGCATGTAGTTTCTCTTGCTATTGTAAAACATAGTAGGGTAATACTGCCCAGTATTGTGCAAAAGGATCCTGGGCCTAACTTCCACTTTAAAGTTATTTAGACAACAATCATCAATAGCATAAAATAATAATATTAAAAGGTTTTTTGCTAAATAGCACAGATGTTACACAGCCTTCCAATCTTGCTCACCAACACTCGTCTGACTTGTCTCCTTTGAATTTCTGGAAAACAGAAATAAAGCTTAAAGATGGCAGTTCTGAAAAAGTTTAATCTGTTTAGTTGAATTTGCTTTAATAATCCTTGAGATGTATTTGAAACTTGACAGCAGTCCAGCTGTGACAAAGGACTTGCTTATAGCTTCGAAAGGCACACAGCTGTATATTGAAATTCCAGTAACTTAAACCACTTGTCAGGACAAAACAAAAAAGTCACAGTCTCATGAATATGCTGTCCTGAGTTTCATCATAATGGCCTGATAAAGACTCTGCTAAACACGTTGAACAGTCCCAGCATCAATGATCTTTTTGCCAAAGTTTTGCCAAAATTAGCAGTTTGGCTACACTGGGGGACTGTGGAAGTGGGGCCTTGTTGAGAAGGTATCTGTAATAGACCTACAGACGTCTGTTTCCAAGATGGAGAAGCTGTCTTTACAGTGGTCTCAGCACTTCAGACAGGTCATTATGACAGAAGCTGCACTGACGCTATTCTTGAGTGAATGCACATGACTCACAGCGTGACAAGGCAAAACTTTTGCTATTTGGGTGGAACTAAGTTTCATGTCTGATGAACACCACAGCAATGCACTGCTCATTATCTGGATGAAACAATGTTTACTGGGAATTATGGTGATATAGGCCATGGTTGACCTGTCAGGATCACAATGAACCAAACTACAACAAAGGTGATGTTGGAGCAGCTCCAGGTCAAGACTCTGGAGAGTCAGAGATACTCAGCCAAAGACCAGACCTCACTACAGAACATCTGTGCAAAGACCAGGAGATATAACAGGACACTGGATTCTGTCGAAAGACTGGCGACCTGTCCAGGGTGTACCCTGCCTCTCGCCCTATGGCAGCTGGGGTAGGACCAGACCCTGACAAGGACAAGCAGAAGAGAATGGAAGGAGGATGGAAAGCCTGGTTTCTAAGTGACTGTTAACATGATGAGTTGGTCATGATTCAGTGCTTTGTCTTTGGTTTTTTTCTGGCCCAAAAAGCTTTTGAAACTATTTTGACTTCTTCAGTTTTGTCAAAACTAGAAAATTGTTGTGGACATACATCCATATCCTGAGTAGATTAGAACACATTACTGCCATAAGACAAGTTGTTTTGAGTGAAGCTTTCACTGTCAGTCATTTAGACACAAATGAAGCTTGTCACGGTCCTGTTACAGATGACAGCGACTGATGTGACAAGATGTTCCTACAGCTAAAAGTGTCATAAACAAAGAACATGTGCTCTGATTTCAGGCATATTCCATTTGTCCCCTAGAGCACCCTCCACAGTGGACATGCTGTGGAAGCTCTGGGCACCTCCAGATATATCTGCCAACGAGTCAAAATCACATGTCACCAACTATCAGGTTGTTTTTCTCCAATAGAAGCATCAGTGTTTTCGAAGCTGAATTAACAACCTTCAAAGAAATCATGGACTGTTTTTTTTAGGTTTGTTAAAGTTGTGAAATTGTAAGGAACTGAAGCCGAATCAATTCCAAAGACACTATAATACAATTTATTAAACAAATGTTGTGTAATATTACTCTCTACCAGAGGCAGATGCAGTTTTAAAACAGACAACCCGTTTCAAGCTTGAAAACCAATCTCATAGTGTGAAACTAATGAAAGGACAATTGGAGCAATTAAATAATAAACAACAATATTACATGGCAGGCTTATAAAGGACGATATATTACAAGAGATTCAACACTGAGCTGCCAGGCAGGAGGAAAAGATCAAGACCTCAGAGGAGGTTTATGTATGTAGTGAAGCAGAACATGTACAGTTGGTGTGACGGATGAAGATGTTAGGAGCAGGGTGAGATCGAAGCAGATGATCTGCTGTTGGGAAGAAGAGGAACTAAAGTGCATTAAAAATGATCAGCTGCAGATGGACTAGGGGCCATCACCTGTTTGACCCGCTGTCTTATGGTCGGCACCTCAGGTCAATCAGGTCCCACAGCTCGAGGCTCACTGAGAGCATCTTCCCCTGGGCCATTCAGAGTGTTAACAGACACTGTCACCCCACACCTGCCCACCAACCCACCAATCTGAGCCATGGTCTGAGTAACCCTCGTCACACAGACCACTAACACTTTTTCTTTCTTCTACTTCCAAGCACTTTGCAACTTGTTCTCTAAAATGTGCTTCTCTCATGTTTTTGTATGTATTTCTCTTATTTCTACATATTTCCTCTGTTATTTATCCGTGCTGTTTACTATTTATATTTTACTCTGGCACAGTTGGTGTGGAGCACCCACAATTTTGTTGTACATGTATAATGACAATAAAGGGCTATTCTGTATTCTAGAAATAGTAAAGAGAGGCCAATACAAAGACTGATGGTTACAGACGTAAGGACAGCAAAATATTAGCACATATTTTTTCTTTTAATTTTTTGTTGCAGTGACCAAAATTGGCCACTGTAGCTGCCTGCTCCTTTCTGAGCCTGCTTCTGTTGGCAGTGTTTTCCTGTTTAAAGAGCGTTTTACCTTCTCACTGCCAAGTCTTTCTCAAAGGGGCTTGTTTGATCAGAGGGGTTTTCTCTGTGTCATTGTAGCGTATATACCTTATAATAAAGCACCTTAAGATGATTGTTGTTGTGATTTGGTGCTATATAAATAAAACGGAATTGAATTGAATGGATGGATGGATGGATGGATGGATATGAATATTCACTCTGTCTGTAACCATTTTATTCTATTAACAATAAAACACATTTTCCCAATGCCTCCATGGAACAAACTGCCACTATTATATCTACTATTTATTATTTTATCATCAAAATTTGAGTGTGACAGCTGTAGCTCCACGGTAGACAGAGTTACCACCTGTGACACAAACTATTACTGAACATCCTGTCTGCAAAATAAATCTGCTGTCTTTAACCATATTCTCACTCATGTCACTGTCTTTAGTTCCATGTCAACTTAAGCAAACACTCCGGTGTTGCTCAGCTGTGGAGAATATTTGTGTTGGATTCATTCGACAGCACACAAAAGCACATTAAGAGGATAAGACGTAGGATAAGAAATGAGAGGTAACAATGGATCTGAAGAAATGTGAAGATGTAAATCACAAATATTTTGTGAATCAGAGGAGTGAAGAGGGGGAAAGGGACAGATAAGAGAAATGACATTTACTTGCTTATTCAGCCAGCGGGCCCAGCTGAGATTAAGGAGCGCTTTCAAAGGAGAGCTGGCTGTGATAAGTCAGGCTGTGTGTCCACTGGGAACGTCCTCTTAAACTGCTGCCTTCCTTTTATCATTGTTTACTGTGGAGAGAGGAGTGTTAACAGAGAAAGTGTTGCAAAGTTTCACCATCCAAGACCAATCCCTCCCACCTTTGCTCTCAGAACGGAAGAAATCTTTTTGCGCTTGATTGAAGAGGTAATGAAGAATAAAGAAGCACAGCACACCTGAGATGAGTTCAGAGCAAAGAAAACCCCATACGCAGCTGTGGTTAAAGTCCTCTGACCTGCCGAGCAGAATGCAGCTGGGGCGGCGTCATGGACTCAACAAATATGTTCAAGCAATTTAACAATTTGTTTGTCCAAATTTCTGCAGATTATTTCATTTATAGCATATATTAAATATATGCTATAAATGAGCTTGTCTTTGGTGTTATCTAAGCAGTATGAAGGACTTATTCCCTTCCAGCCGAAACACTGTACACAGATAAAGACATACAAAGCATAGAGTTTTAATTTAATTCAAAATGCATAATGTTCTGTTCATTTCAAACAGCTTTCTTGGAATTGTAGAAGAAAACTGAAACATTGTGGCAAAATCTTCAGTGTTGCCTTTTCATGTTTAACAGAAGCCATTCAAAACTGCACATTGTGATGTAAATAGATCCAGTTACCGACCCACAATTTACAATGGAGGCATTATGATTTGTTGAATGTTCTGCATTGATATACTGTTTCAGTGATGGTTGCTCATATGGTACACAGCACATAATATACCTAACTGTTTGATGTTATAGAGGACAAGATGCCATACCGACCTACCATTTAAACCCTTTGCGAGGTCCAGCCAATAAGAAAACAGCGGGTTTAATGGAGCCAACATCTTGCTTCAGACATGAGAGGAATTTTGATCCGTGAAGCTCCTAAAATATAGAGATCAAAACGTTATGAACACACTTAGCAACTGGTGAAGTCATGTGGATCAGCTGGATTCGGTTGGAGGGTATCAAACATCAGTGAAAGTTGCATTTATCAGAATTTTAAGATAAAAAATATCTTCATGTAGTGTATGACAGGCTTACAAAAACCATAACCAGATGGAGTTATGGTGGAGTCCTGTGGTCACATGACAGAAGAAACCTGCCAGGAAACATAAACACAAACCCAGTGTGCGAACAGCAGGCAGAAAGGCAGTTAGTCAGAAGGGAAGTCACAAACTCTGCAGCCTGTTTGGCTTTGTTTTGAGTTTATTATTTGAAGCATCAAGCTTACACTGATCATATCCTTCACAAATCATTTTTGGGCCTCGATGTTAGACCAAAAGCTTCAAAAGCAGCAGACCTGCTCAGCGAGCACCAACTGATCAACCACCTGTAAGCCCATCAAAGACCACTTGGAGAAGATCAGCAGCATTGTGGGCTTTGATGTCAAACCAGATGTGAGCATGTTACTGCAGAAACACATCTGATACGTGCGTGACGGTGGAGAGCCCAACAAGCTGGAATCCGGTGTGACATAAAAAAGGCTTTAGAATCTATTTCCTAAGATTTTTCTTCCTGTCCAGCAGCACAGGGCAGCTTTTCACGCACCAAACACACCCTGTGTGTCCATCCTCACCTGAAGAGCTGCTTTAAGGCCATCATCAAACTGTTAGTGTCTTTTTCTCACCCAAAGAAACTATTCTGTGATCATTCACAGTAGTTGTCTTGTATGGTCTTGCAGGCCACCTGGTCTTCTAAATGTGCCATTAATTAGATTTGATTTTGGAACTCCTAACATTTGTTCAATGCCTTTAGGATTCTTTTGTTTTTGCAGGCTAAAAAGGACATCTGTCATCTCATCAGCATTTCTTTGGACCTCATATTAGGAGCTTCAGTGAACAGCTACAAAAAATCAAGTTCAGAACCTGGGATCAGCTCTGGTCCATTTGTCATGGAATAACAGTCCAAGAAGCTGCTTGTCAGCCAATTTTGTTCAATTTTGTTTGTTCAATCTCTGACTTAAAATCCACTTCGTTGGCATAGAGAGCTTTAGAAAGAATAATCCCAAATACTTATGGACCCAGATGTATGTGGCATGCATTTGGATTCATGTCCGTGCTTTTGTGTCAAAAGACAGGGCAAAATGTTTTGAGTAGAACCTTGTACAAAAAACCATAATCGGTTCACAGAGTACAAGATGGCGTAGTTGTTGACATTCAAGAGAAGGGATGGAGAAAGCGAGACAGTCAAAAGGGAAGGTAATTGGAGGAGGTGGCCAACATGACTACATGAGCCAATGATTAATAGCTTAATTAGCCTCAGTTATCCAATTAATGAGTGCTAATGAAATCCTGCAGGCAGTTGTGGCTGCACTGACATGTCACTGCTAAAAGAAAAAGTCTGTGTGGCTGTGTGTGATCATTTTTCTTCTGAAATGTGGCCCACAAACACAAACTACGTAAAAATGCATAGACGAGCACATAATGCACATAAATTATGATCAGTCTTGACATGCCTGACATAAACACATTAACAAACTCACACATTAGAGCCTAGTATGGCAACAATTATCCAACATTAGAGACGCAGAATAAAGACTCGTGGATAAAAATCTCCTGCGGTACAAATGAGCTGACCTCCATTTCATGTAAATAAAGAGATCTGCCTGTTTTAGAAACAAACAAAAGTCCATTAGTGCATTATTATTTTAATTATTGGGATGATTAACACCAATTAGTGCTAATGTCTAGATGAGTAGCAGGTAAGTTCATGCATTTGAATAGCAGCAAGGTGAGAGCAAAGGACAACTACAGGAAGAGCAGTGTGATCAAAACTTTGGCTCCATGGGCTCATGTGAGAGATTCGTATTGGAGAGAAATTCAGAACCATTCAAGCAATTATGTCATTCATAAATGTAACAATATTCATAAACAGCAGAGGGCCGGGAAGGACTTCCCACCGTCACGTCAGAGTTGGTGTTGGACAGTCTGAACCCAGCACATCAGGTCTTACAGTCAATGTCTAAAATCTGGTGACCCATCCCAGTGATGACAAGTAGCCTCAACCCTCCCAGTCTGAGTCCTAACTGGGATAACTATTAAAAAATGCTGTCAAAAGCATTCTTATAGCACAGCTTTAGGGTTACAGGTGTACCAAAGTGCTTCAGTGGTACTTCTTGTAAAACTTCATACAAATGATGACAGAATCACATGTTGTGGTAGTTAAATGTTAGACATTTAGAAAAAAAACTCTTTCTTTTGTCCCAGTGGAAGTAAGTTTTCAAATTCTTTTGGTGTATGTTGTTGTTTTAGTTGAAATATCCGTCCACATTTTTCTGGTCACACAATTAAAATATGTAAATGAACATTTCCTTTTCTTGTTACTGTCGTCGGGGAATTCTTTGCCAGTCTTAACATTTTTTACACCAACTCGACAAGCCATCTGCCATCGACGAGTTTTTGAGTCTGAGTTTTCACTTCCAGTTAATATCTGAACAATTAACAATTCTTGCCACACTGCCAACAGCAGCGATAGCAACACTGACCGTGATTCTGGAGCAGTGAATGTCAACTGGTGGCCTGCGGGCACATTCAGCCTGCCAGAGCTTTCCATCCGGGACCCAGGAAATTACTGAATTGAGGTAGAACCCAGTGAGGAAAAAACATCGCTCATTCAACATTTATTTTTGCTAATTTCATCTAGTTTTTTTCACAACTTTTTCATGCTTGAAATATATTCCGAAGGCCATTCTCCTGCCAGTGTACCCAACAAACTACAATATTGCGTGTGTCAGTGGTGGATAACTTGACAGCCTCACAAATATGAAGCCTAAGATATCGCAACCGCCCTCTAGTGGCGTGCTGCAGCAAAGGTAGTGTGAGTCTGTTAACACTGACAAAGGCTAAGAGATAAGATTTATTCTGAGTATCTGACCCTCACAGTGTCTGCAAATGCAGTTGATGATCCCTATTTTAGGGTATTTCTTTTGGTAAAAGATCAAAGTCAAGCCCTCATTCTGGTCTTGACATAAAGAATGACACAGAGAAACAAAACAGAGCAGTGTTTCCCTGAGCTGCGGCACATAGGTGTGCCATTAGAAATGAGCAGGTGTGCCGTGGAAGATTGTCTGGTTCCACCTGATTGGTACTCTAAGCCAGCGGTCCACAACCTTGTTTTGCGCCACGGGCCGGTTCAATTTAAGACAATATTTTCATGGACCGGCCTTAACTGTGTCGCGGATAAATACAACAAAATAAAATGACGCGACCAAGACAAAAACTGGAATTTTGTCTTGTATATTTTATGTATATTTTATTAATAAACGCGAATTTACTTTGTAATTGTGTAACTTTATTAGCAGCGTCCTCCTGAAATGTGCCAACAACTTTGAGAGTAACATCCTCCTCTCTGTCCTGTAATGCTCTCTGGTCACTATGGTAACGCGTAAATATATCTTTCAAAATAAGACGCACAACTACAACACGGGAAAAGAGGGAAACTGAGCTAACAATAAAAAAAACCCCTGAAAACCATAAATTTCACACCGAAGCCTCAACTCTCGTGGCCCGGTACCAAACGACCCACGGACCTGTACCTGGCCCGGGGGTTGGGGACCGCTGCTCTAAGCGATCGCCGTGAGTAATGGTCAGAACAATTACAAGCCCTGCCACAAGAGGGCAGTAAAGATATCTGCTCTAATTAAATGGGTTACCAACTGCCAGTACAACAGAAGAAGACGAAGAAGAAATGACATAATAGTCATGCTGTGAGTGAGACGACACAGCATGTAATAGCAATAGATGAATATTTGAAAAGAAAACGTAGTCAGTCTGACCTGGTCCTGGAGAAAACTCCGACCCAGATGAAGGCGGTCGGAAGAAAGCAAAAAAGGTATACTGGGGACAAACAGAGCCAAGTCCGCTATGCCTGGTGTGCAGGGCATGACATTTTTGTTTGGTGGTGTGCCGTGTGATTTTTCTAATGTGAAATATGTGCCGTTGCTCCAGAACAGGGATGGGCAATTCCAGGACCCGAGGGCCGGTGTCCCTGCGGGTTTTAGATGTGTCCTTGAACCAACACAGCTGATTTAAATGGCTAAATTAGCTCCTCAACATGTCCTGAAGTTCTCCAGAGGCCTGGTAACAAACTAATCATGTGTGTCGACCCAAGGTGAGATCTAAAACCTGCAGGACACCGGCCCTCTGGGCCTGGAATTGCCCACCCCTGCTCCAGAAGGTTGAGAAACACTTCAAATAGAGTACAAAGACGAATTTTAGGATGAGGTAACTTATGGCGTTATTTTTGTGCCACTATTCTGAGCGCACGTAAAAAAAAATTTGAGCGCACGTAAAAAAAAAAACTGCAGGTGCAAGTGTTGCATTTTGAGGAGAAATTTATTTTGAGCGAAGAAAAGATAAATTTGAGTGAACAAAATTCATCGCTGCGTGCAAAAAATGTATGTCAGTGTTTGCTATTATCCATACAAACACATCCCACCTGAGGAGGAGCCACTAGAGGAGACGAGTTGGGACATCAAGCTTTTAACGAAATGTGACGTCTTTGTTTCAGAACTGTCAATGATTTTTAAAGCATTGTCAATTAAACATGACATTTGGTACAGATTCAGCATCTGTTCATTGTTTTGTTAGAGCCAGCTGCTGAATTTAACACCACTGTGAATTACCAGCACAATGTGAGAAGAAATTAAATATACAGATGTCATACTTTTGTGTTTTTACCCACAAATTGTAAATATATATTTTTACCCTGCAGCTGATCATCTTAATAAATACAGCCTATAAAATACAAAACAGTGAGCTGCTGGATTGTAAAATGATGCAACCCTACATATGACAGTAATGGAAGCTTTTTATGGAAGGGAGCAAGATGTTTGTGTTCTTGTGCAGCAACAAGGAGATGAGCTCACAGTTATGGTTAATCGTACTGGACCAAAACTCAGAATAGATAAATACTTTCATTTAACAGCACGTTCAGCAACAAATGACCAGACAAACAAATGACCAGACATCCTCCAGCTTCTGTCTCTTGAGGGGCACCAGGCAGGGATGCCCACTCTCCCCTTCACTATTTGCAATTTTTATTGAACCACTAGCAGCAGCAATTAGACAGAATTCAGTAATTAAGGGCATAAAATGCAAGAACGTGGAACATAAAATCAGCCTTTATGCGGATGATGTGTTACTCTTTCTCCAAAATTCACAAACCAATATCTCTGGGGTGATTGAATTGATAAACTCTTTTGCAAGAATATCAGATTACTCAATTAACTGGTCAAAATCTACAGTCCTACCGATTAATTGCTCCTTCCATAATTCCTCTTCTACACCACTGCAATCGGGAAATATAAAATATTTAGGTATTAATGTTTCTCCCAAGCTTGCAGATCTAACTAAATTAAACCATATCCCACTTTTAAAGAAGGTAGAAGATGATCTGGCTAGATGGAAATCTCTACCCATATCACTCATGGGAAGGGTTGCCGCTATAAAAATGATGGTCTTACCAAAAATAAATTATTTATTCTCAATGATCCCAACTAAACCGCCACAAGATTGGTTCAGATCTCTAGATTCATGTATGTCCAAATTCCTTTGGAAAAATAAACCCCCACGTATAAGCTTAAAAACACTACAAAAGACCAAGGATAAAGGAGGACTAGAACTGCCTAACTTTCAGCACTACTTCTTAGCCAACAGGCTTCAGTTTATCTCAGGATGGCTAAAACACACCCTCTTAGATGAACCTTGGCTAGATGTAGAACAAGCACTCTGCAATAATCTAGAGATCTCAGACCTACCATTTATCAGCTCAAACATCCAACGACATGAATGCTTTAAAAGCATCAACATCAGCTCTTCTCTGACAGCATGGTGGGAGTTTCTAAAATTGACGGCGTCTTCATTAATTCCATGCAAACGTACACCTATCTGGAACAACCCTGACATATTACAAAACAATAATATGATAAACTTTTCAGATTGGAGTGATAAAGGAATCAAATATTTAGAACATATACTAGAAGGAACAGAATTTATTTCATTTGACGGACTAGTTACACAATATGGGATCAACAGGAAAAGATTTTTAGAATATCAACAAATTAAATCCATAGTAAAAAAGAAATTTAAACCGGGTCAAGTTGAACTACAAACACCACCAAGTGTGGTTCAATTTCTTACTCTTAAAACCCCCAAATTACTATCCAAAATATACAGAATGCTTTCTAAAACAGATGAATCAATATCACTTCCTATTGCAAAATGGGAAGCGGATTTATCAGTTAACTTAGACCTAAACTTCTGGTCTCAGATTTGCTTAAAAACCTTTCATCTAATTAGAAATCCCAGTCTTCAATTAATTCAATACAAAATATTACATAGAGTGCACTATACAGGTCATCGGATGTTCAAGATGGGCTTTACGTCTACCAACAACTGCTCACACTGCCAAACCAATTCACCGGACAATTATATCCACGCTCTTTGGTTCTGTCCACCAGTTCAGAAGTTTTGGCGCGAGATATGTGAAGACTTATCGAAGTGTCTGAAATGTAACATTCCAACTTCCCCCTTAGTGTGTTTGTTGGGCAGCTTAGATAATGTCACTTCAGAAAAGAATATAGCCCATATGGTTTTCACTGCCCTATGCATAGCCAAGAAAACAGTCCTCATGAACTGGAAAAATAAAAATAATCTTAATTCTAACCAATATAGAAATTATCTATTAGATTACATTAGTCTTGATACAGCCTCTGCCACCACATCAGATCAATTGCTCTGGGCTCCTTTGATCAGCTCCATCACCTAGTGGGGGTGGGGGGTCATAGTTTGGTCCCGCCTTCACTGTTGTGATTGGTGTGGGGGTAGGGACAGGCTTAGGGCGTCGGGGGGTTCCCCGGAGGCATCTTCCTTGGGGGGCTCAACCCGGGGTAGCGGTCATGTCCGGTTAGGGGCTCTGTTGGCTCTCCGGTGACTGTTTCCTCGCGGCTGCGTGCAGCGGGGCTAGGGGAGGGTCTGTGCTGACGGACGTGGGTTACTGACCTGGTAGCCTGGCTGCCCCTGGGTGGGTCCGGGATGGGCGTGAGGTTCTGGGGGCGCTCCGTCTCTGGGCTGGGACCCGGACCGGGCCTCGGGGGCTTGGGTCCTGGTTGGTGTGTTGCCGGGGTTGTGGGCGGGTGGGTGCATGGGGGCCCAGCCCTGGAGCAGGGTGCCGCCGGTGCGTCGAGCCACCTGGGGGGCTCTTCAACTGGTGGGGGAGATTGTCACATCTTGCAGGAGCTTTCCTCTCCTCAGGAGCTGCCTCTGCAGGAGGGGGAGATACAGGAGAGGTGGAGGAAGATCTCAGCCTGGGTGTTTATTGTCTTATGTAGTCTGGAAGATGAGTGGATGGTGGGGTGGGTGCAGTTTTCTCTGTGGTGGGGTTGGGTGGACTGTCCCGGGCTCTGTGGGGCCGGGTGGCGCTGCTGCACTGGGCCCGGTCTGGATGGGCCTGGGCCCCCTTTCCCTGGCGGGTCGCGGAGTATGGGGGTGCCTACTGGGGTCAGCGGGGGAGCTGGCCCCAGGGAGGGGTCACTTGCCCCTCCCTTCCTTCCCTCCCCATCTCCAGCTGCCTCCCTCTTCCCGCTCCACCACAACCACCCACACATGCAGGGCCTTGGAGTAGGGGTATGTCACCAGGGTGCAGAGGAGGCTACCCCCCCCTCTGTCCCCTTCTGGCTGCCTCTGCCTCAATTTTATCCCACAACTTAGACATTCACATTACTCACACTCTCATTACACATACATATAGGATCTTGGGGGTGGGCACGATACACGGAGTCCAAAGTACCATCAGGGTGTACACCCCACCCCTGGCATCGTTGCCCACCTCTCAATTTTAAATACACGTAGACATTGAGGGCTAGCAGGAGGGACCATGCGCTTACCTGCTGCTCTCTGGCAGGTAGCTCCATGCCCTCCTGGGTTTTAAATGCACCTTAGAACACACATGCATCAACATTACAATGAGCGGGTGGAGGGAGGTTCGGAGTCTTCTCTCACCCCCGTTCTCTGCGACCTGCTGGAGCAGGGGGGCTAGGACTAGGAGGAGGAGTTGACCGTCCGACTGCGGTCTGGAGTGTGGAGCCTTCCTGCTGCTGCGGAGTCGGGGCGGTCTGCCTCCCCCCACCGCAGGGAAAAGGGAAACACCACCTGGGTCTGGGTGCAGTTCCCCCCTCCAGGGGCGGGGGCACCTAGACGCGGTTTGTAGAGTACGCTTGGGGAGTGTGATCGTGTGTACAACGTCTCTTTATGTCTGTCTCCACGTTGGTTGAGTGTGGAGTAAGTGCATATGAGAGCATGAGGGTGGGAATGGATGTTTGTATCTGTGTGTGCCTGTATGTCTGTGTCTATATGTCAGGTTGGGTGTCAGGCGCCACCTCTCTGGGGACATCTCAGGCCCTCCAGGGTTTGGAGGCCTATCTCCCCCTACCACCACTTTCCCTGCCAGTGGCGGACCCCCTCAGACATCGGTGCGTTGGTGGTTCTTTGTGTCCGGGGATGGGCGTCCAGGTACACACCGGCTCACTCCTTGGCGGCCGCTTATCGGGGCCTGGAGCCTGGGGCTCGCTCGGGCCACTTCGGAGGTGGGGTGCCCCCGGCCTCTCGGCCTGGGGCTCGGTCACTCAGGCGCAGCTGGCTGCCGGCGGAGCTCACGGGCGCGTCACTGCAACTCCCCCTGGCTTCTGCTCCGCGGCTGCTGAGTGAGCCCTCATCTGGGACTCTCCTCAGCTCTTTCCGGGACAGTGGCACAGCTGCCCCTCTGTTGGTCTTCCTTGGTCTCTTGTGTTCTGGGGGCCTCTGGATGTCTGGAGTTTTGATCTCCTCCACACCTGCTTCACGCCCTGGAGGACGGGGCTGTGGCCCCCCCACACCCTCTAGCAGATTATTACATGAAGGAACCTTTTAAAAAAAACAAAAAACAAGCGCGTCCATGCTCACAGGTGTACACACTGGTGATCACACCCACAAACTACACCCTTTTTGGCTCCTACCTCAAAGCACACTGTGTTCTGTTGATCTTATGTGCTGCACAATAATGTTTAACATTTAGTATTTACTGTCATATTCCCATATATCATTGTGATGTTGTTTATTCTATTACTCTTGTTCTCTTCTGCTTGCTTTCTTTTTTCTTTCTCAGCAGGTGATCCAGGTGATTGATATATGCATTTTTTTTTCTCTGCCCGTTCTGTTGGTTTTTGTCTTTTGCCCTTCTCCCCCGTCCCTCTTCTCAGCTGTTTCTCTTTCCCTCTTTCTTTCTCCCCTTCTTTCCCCCAGTCAAGTCTGTCCCGTATTCAGTAAGTGAAAATAAAATAAACAATAAAAGGTGAATCAAATGGACCATTACGGCAAGGCTGGGATGGTCAGTTTGGTAAAGTAAATCCGTTGGGCATCTTTCTTTGCCTTTAGACAACAATTCTGATGGCAAAAGAGCCAAACGGGACAGGCCAAAAAAAAAACAAAAAAAAAAAAAAACAGCACGTTCAGCTTTAATCAAAGCCTTTGATTCTTTAAGTACCGTTACTGTCCCAGCTGAGGCCACCAGTACGAGTCTTCAGGCTGTGCATCCCCTCTAAGAAAGCTTCTCTTCTACATGAGAGAAGATGAGACCCACAGTAACCCAAAGGAATTACTTCATCTCCATGCAGAGTAACATATCCTCATACATGGAAGTGCTGACTCTATTTCACACCGAGCTGCTAACTACAATGTGGTTTACACTCTGTGTGCTCCAAACCAGAAGCAGAAGGAATTTTTCACTGGTGAAGGGAAGAATGGATTCACTTAAAGGGGACCTACTATGATCATTTCCAGCTCCATATTTTTATTTCTGGTGTCTGCTAGAGTAGCCTTACACGACTCCCTGGTTCAGCAGCTGTTAAACATCTGTGTAAAACAAACTGTTTTAGCTCCTCTTTCTTTAGGCCATCCTACAGAAACCTTCTGTTTAAGAGTAGCAGCCAATCTGAACTATACTGGCTTACACAGCATGGGAGAAGCATCTGTGCTCACTGTGCAAGCAGACTGCAACATGAGGAGGGGCCTTCTTATGCTCTACAGTTTATCCCAGGCCTTATTGGACATGATTTTCGGTTCCCTCAGAAAGTTCACTCTCATTTGAATATGTCCAGAATAATTTCACAGTCGTTATTGCTCCTGCTTCCTTACAATATAACGTCACCAGCAGTTAGCCTAATGATACAAAGGAGCAGCGGTTATATCAGATATCCTTCCACAAAGAACACAATAACCGACTTTAATTGCTTCACTTGAAGCAGTGATTTACTCTCAGCCCAAAGGGATTACTTCATGTATTGGCATGGAACATGCCCTCATACATGGAGGCACTGACTCTCATTCACATTTGTTTTACATGCAGTCCAGAATTGTCACTGTGCGCATCATAAAGCATTGTGTGATCAAGACAGGAGAGCATCATCTGCAAAAAGAAGAGCACCCCCCGTATACATAATTCATTAATGTTTTTCTGCCCAACATGTTTTTTTTTTAATGGTTGTTTACTTGTTTAATTTTCCAGTCACTGGATACTGAATATGTTGCCAGTGCATTGTATGCTCTATATATGGTAACAATGTGTTTTATCTTCACACTCTGAAAGCCTGTGAACCTTTTAGTGCTTAGTTCTGGATTCAGATGGGTGATGCTGTCCTTGGTTTGACGTCCCAGCGGGCAGGTCAGGGTTAGGCTAATACTTCTGTCTCACTATCTTTCATCCACGTTGTTGGCCACATGGTAGATGATAGACCTACATACAGTCTGCCTCTTAGTTATGTACGACTATGACAACACACTTAACCTGTTTGGAAGAGTGCTTTGTTGAAGGGTGAGCACATCTTAGTGAGTACATCACATATATCTAATGAAACATGATATGCCGACAGATTGTCCAACAGTGAGTCTCATATTTTGAACTGAAATCCTACATGTGACCTAAAATGACCTCGAGAAGTTTATGAACTAAACTTTTGTAACAGTAAATCGGTAACTGAATAAAAGAGCCTCCTTTCCATCGTACATCTAACTAAAATTGGCCATTTGAGAAACAAATATGAGCATCACAAATTATAAGTATCAGAATGAAGCATCATGAGTTTGCAGCTGATGCCTTTTTGAAACAAATATTGCAGACTGACAGCACGATGAACACAAGTACATTTGAATTTAAGAAACAGTGCGGCGTTTCTAAAACCTTCAGCTGTTAAGCACTGCGGCTGGATCGATCATGCTTTGAGATGAGGTTGCACAGGGAACGTTTCACTGATAGAGGGAAGAATTAATTCAATCAGTTACCAGCAATCTGCAAGCAAACCTCACACCATCTTTATGAAGCTAAAGATTAGAGAGGATGGCTTTTAAAACAAGGTAATGATGTTAAGCTCACCCTGAAACTCACAATCAAATGTCTCAAGTTGTCAAACTGAAAGGTTTGTGATGGCCTTCACGACCCCATGAACAAACCAGCATAATGTGTACTTTGATACAGCAGTGGATGCATAATGGCTTAAGAATGTTCAGTTTGTTTTCCACATCCATGTGTTTCACTTCCAGGTTTCTGTGTCAGCCTTTCTACCAGTGTATTATGTTCCAGTTCATTCCATGCATCATTAGTTAGACTAAGTTCAGCCGTGTACTCAAATGTTTCCAATTGCCGTCATCATCCAGCCTGTGTATTTAAGTTCCTCAGTTTCACCAGTTCATTGTTGCGTCATTGATGTTGTCACTGCTGCACAGCAAAATCTCCAGTGTTAAATTAACACTAGAGAGTGTCTATATGGGTCCACTGCTCTGAGTGTTAAATACAACACTGTTGAGTGTTAAATTAACACTTTTGACAGTGTTATATGTTTAAAAGTAACCTAGTCAGTTTTGAAGATTAACAAAGACTAACACTGAGCAGTGCTGATTTTCTAACACTGGATTATTTCTAACATTTTGAGTTATTTTCCAGTGTTAGAAAATCAGCACTGCTGTGTGTCTATTCCGTGTTTTCCTTTCAGTTCAGTTCAGTCAGCCTGCCCTGTTCTGTTCATCCTTTCACCCTCCACTCCAATAAACATCCTTAATCCTCACGAGTCCAGCGTTTGCGTCCCCTCTTCTCCACATCCACACAGCAACACCTGACATTTTACATGTGTTTCTGTTTCTCTACATACTGTAACAGCAGTCTGGCGAGGAAGGAGCGGCTAGCCGGTCCAGCGGGCATGTGGTGTGGAGGTTAGCCGGATAACACGGAACCAGTCGGTTAAATCCAATAACAGACCTTTATTCGCCGTCAGCAACATTACACTTTATAAGCCAGGTCTCCTCGGCTGTACTCGTCCGAACCTACATGCGCGGGGATTGGTACCACCAGCGCCAGCTTGTCACAACAGTAAGTAAGGTGCTTTCTTGGAGCATGGAACATGAGCAGCATGAAATGGCTGCCGCTAACAACTCACACACCCACTAGGAGACCCCCACAGCTACTACAATAGTTGGGCAACCCCCCCTAGTGGTGCTATAACCCAAAAGGGTTGTTACATCACCCCCCCGGCAATTAGGAGGCTGTCCTCAGCCGGACCCAGGTAACGCTCCTCCCGCTACCCCCTTTCACTATACATAGCTACTTTAGGTAGTAAGCAGGCTGTGGAGGAATTGTTATACAGCATCGGTACAGTCAATACAATCAATAAACAAAAGTAGTGTTTGCCGGCAATTGGGAGGCTGTCCTCAGCCGGACCCCAGGTGACCCTCCTCCCACTACCCCTTTCACTATACAAAGCTACTTTAGGTAGTAAGCAGGTTGTGGAGGTACACCCTTACGGCATTGGTACAGTCAATAAACACAATTAGTGATTGAAGCAAACAATACAGAACATGCAGTGTTACTGGCTAGTCATCCTCTGGAGATGGTCCTAGACAAGGGAAAAACAGTCAAAAGTACAACACATCCCGCTGCTTAAATCAGTACAACAGAAAACCAAACCAAAAGCCTCTCACGGGCTGTGGTGACGAGGGTTCAGTGGAACAGAACAAGTAATCATCCCTTGCGAACAGAATAATTACATCACATACATCTTGCACGAAACCAACCCTTAGTCAACCTCAAGATTGTCCGTATGATAACAGTTAGTCCACCTGGTACCCGTCCAACCAGCGGTCATTACGGGGCACCGGCGGGGTTCGTTGGGGAGATGGCCGCTCTCCCGGCGCTCCCGTAGCTCCCTGATCCAAACACTTCAGCAGGCTCTTCTGCCGCTCCAGCGAAGCCTGTAAGCAAACTCGTCGCTTCTTGACCTCCCCTTTCAAGTTTACCACTTCAAGGTTGAGGTAAAGAGGTGTAGAGTGAGGGATGATGTACTTTGTCAGGCCAGGCGCCTCAGCATCCGGGTCGCAGCCATCTTCCTCACTCCTCGTGTCTGCGTGGGACGCCATTTTAAAAGTGTGGAAACAACTCGCTCCCACAAAAGTTATGGCGAAGTGAAAAGAGCGTTCACACACAGTACCTAAGCGCATATATCAGTCAGACCGAGAGCGTCCATGCACACTCTGATGTTTCAATGCTTGACACAAAACAACACGTCCTTCTGAATAAACACTGAGTCAAAGTCACTGCAGCATTAGCCTTAGCTTTAGCGCCGCCGATGTCGTAACGGTCCAACAGCACTGAGTTGGCGGTCCGACGGACCGTACAGTTACTCACGGAGTACTCTCCCTCGGCAGGCGAGCGTCTCAAGCGATGGGTCGGCGCTCTTCCATGCCTGCAAATGTCGTTGAAATCCCGGGGGGTCGGCTCCTTCACGGGGTCCTATCGGCCCGGCCAATACAGCCAGACGAAGAGAAAAAAAATACACGCCACCTCAGCCGAAGTGTCTATCGTTGAAAAACACGGGAAAAACATCCGAGCCCACCGTCTGTCGGTCCGGATGACGATCAAGATCCAGAGAACAATGTTCGGGCGCCACTTTGTAACAGCAGTCTGGCGAGGAAGGAGCGGCTAGCCGGTCCAGCGGGCATGTGGTGTGGAGGTTAGCCGGATAACACGGAACCAGTCGGTTAAATCCAATAACAGACCTTTATTCGCCGTCAGCAACATTACACTTTATAAGCCAGGTCTCCTCGGCTGTACTCGTCCGAACCTACATGCGCGGGGATTGGTACCACCAGCGCCAGCTTGTCACAACAGTAAGTAAGGTGCTTTCTTGGAGCATGGAACATGAGCAGCATGAAATGGCTGCCGCTAACAACTCACACACCCACTAGGAGACCCCCACAGCTACTACAATAGTTGGGCAACCCCCCCCCTAGTGGTGCTATAACCCAAAAGGGTTGTTACATCACCTAAATTGCATTCGATCAAACCAAATGCACATTTTGTTCTAAATGTATTTTTTAATTCAACAACTTAAAACAACACAAATTAGATGAAACCATGGCTCCTGGATTAAAACCCCTTTTTCTTAAAAAAAACAAGGTTCTGATAACTGGGGCCTTTCTCTGTTCAGCATGTCTCTCTCTGCCGACTCTGACTTCCTCCCACGATCCAAAGACATGCATGCTAGGTTAAGTGGTGATTCTACATTGCCATTAGGTGTGAATGTGAGTGTGAATGGCTGTCTACCTCTCTATGTTAGCCTTGTGATAGACTGGTGACTCGTCTAGCAAGTACTCCATCTCTCACCCTTCGACAGCTGGGATGGTTTCCAGTTCCCCCGTGACCCTGGAGTGGATAAGCAGAAGAAAATGGTGATATTTGTTTTCTGTACCAGAAGCGCAGATGAATCTTTAATGAATAGGAACGGTGTTTTTAACTGAATGTATATGCACAAGAAATGAGTGCACAAGAAGGACTGGAAAGACTAATGACATTCAGCAGACTCCTTGTGTTTTCTTAGTTTCAGTTTAACCCAAAGTGGCATTTCATGTTTGGGTAAGAATGTTTGCCCGGTATGCCCGCTGGTGATTTTTCGTTTTTATGGGCTGATGTTTTGTTTTTTTGATTTTTTTCCCCCGTATAAACACTGAAAGCTGGTGGATTGGCCAGATGCTGGGAGGTGCGTAAAAATAACTCAATTGTTTAGTGGTGGCTATTGCAGAGCTTCCACAGATTCAGTAACATTAGCAAGTGGTGGAGGCCTGCAGATGCAACACGCTGGCAGGTGGATGACGGAAAGGCAGGAGGAGCAGAGACCCGAGGCGGTGAACTGAACTTCAGGTAAGAAGTTATGACCTGCAGTCTACCTGGGTCAGATATAAACCAAGTTTAGGTGGAGTTTATTTTCGTTATGCTGACTTTTTACAGTCAGTTATAATAACTCATACTGCGTACTAGCTAGCATGACAGAGTTTCTATACTGCTGGGTGGGTGCTATGATGTTATTGATGTTGAACTTGTTTTATTTTATTTTATTTGTAAGGTTAGTTAGTAGAGTTTCCAACCGTCCCGTAAAAAATGGAATCGTCTCGTATTCAGAGAAAATATTGCGCGTTTCGTGTTGAGGTGAAAAGGAACGCAGTTTGTCCCGGACTTCAGCTACAATGAAAAAGACACAAAGCTGGAGCTGCACAGCTGCCTCTTCTCCTCTCATTCTCTCCCCTCCCTCTCCCGTTTCTACTTCAATCATGAAACTGATCAATGATCAGCTGATCGGCTTTTCTCTCTTGTTTGTTTATCGCCCACTTTGCGCCAGAAAGAGGAAACCAGTGGATGTCGCGCTAAACAACAGCAGCACGTTTAAGCTTGATCAGCTGTTGTTAGAATTTATTTAATATTAATTTCTAGTATCAGCTGATGTTTGCTGGAGCCACAGCTGTAAAGCTGCTGGTCAGGATGGTTTGGATATGTGGTGAGTGGGAAACATGAAGATGAAACCAGGAGATGTCCTTACTGAATCATCAGAGCTGAACAGGTGATGGAGAAACAGGTTTACCTTTTAGGTGACATGAATGAGTTGAAGGGAAGTTATGAACTGTTTCTGAGAGACAAATAACACCAGGATCCTTTTTTATGTAGCTGACAGCTGGTAACTGTGCAGGGGCGGGTCTAGCAAAGTGTTGCCAGGGGGCCAGGTAGGGCATTAAAACGGAAAGGGGGGCACAAAGAAATACTTTTCTTTCTTATTCTCATTTAAAATGTCTCGTTTTTAACAAATAATTATGTGAATCTTACAACAAACATTTTCATCTGATGTAAAATGTATAGAAATCCATTATTGTACATACAAATTTTTTTAGGGTCCCATCAAATTTTCTTCAGAAGTAGCTAAGTACTGTATATGATGCCAGTATATTCCCACATTTTCTAGATACTGTACCAGTACTGTGTGTAAAATGCCATCAAAAAGTCAATCAAGTTTTATTCTTTCTCGCCTGTCTTTCTGTCTCCTTTCACTTTTTAAAGGTTGCCATGTTAGAAAAAATATTTTGCCCTGCCATGCTGTTTATTGATGTGGCAAATGAATAGTTTATGAAAATGTATCTAAATCTGTCATCAGTAATGGTCATGTCTCACCTCTAGTCTTCTCTGTCTTAATTTCAGGTTTTCACCATGTGTTGTAGATAGTTCAGGAGGTTAACTCGACCAAGCAGTCTACTTTTCGGTACTGTTTAGAATACCAGAATAGGGAGGATGGTGTAGGTTTAAGTTTATTAGATTGATACATATATGCCAACAAGACAGTATACACACTGTGACAACAGTGTTTGTTTTCACTCAAAGGCTTTATGGTTTTTCCTGTAATACCTGGTGGGCCGGTCTCTAGTCAAAATGCCCGTGCCGATTTTTTTGTCCCAGTCCAGCCCTGGCTGGTGGGCTGAAACCTATCTTAGCTGAAAATGAGTGAAAGTTAGAGTTTACCCTGGACTGAGAGACAGACAACCATCCACTGCTAAATCCAGTCAACACAAAGAAAGTAACACTAGGCTCCATCCATCTTTCCTTCCATCCAGCTCTTCTGGTTGCACCCTTTTCATTAGAGTTTGGAACATATCCGCTGGGATTTGCTCCCATTCAGTCACAAAGGTGTCACTGAGTCACTACAACTCTAAGACCAGCATTCCAGTTCATTACAAAAGTGCTGAATTGGTTTGAGACCAGTAAAAATCTCCTGTTGAGTTTAGTAAAACAAATTTCTGTTACCCTCAGCTATGGAACATTTCAGAGCTAAGTAAACTGGCCAGTTCAAAATTAGGCTATTTTCATAGCTGCCACCTTTATAAGGAAAAGTACCTGATTACTTGATGGTAACATCCCCGTGTTCATGTATTACTTTCACTTTTATGTAAATGTTTTGAATAATTTATTAGACAAAACCGGACACTAGCTGGTAAGAAACAAGAAGATGTAAAAGGAAGAATGTAAATGTTGTACATATTCTGTGGGGAAAACGGCAGGTAACAAAAGATTAAAACAAAAGAAATAGCATCCACAGGATATTAATGTATGTATTCTTTAACTTGAGCCCAAGAACACAAACCTATGCCAGCAGAGATCCAGTTTTTCTATCTATCTATGGATCTGTCTTTTGTATGTGGATGCTGTATGGATTGTGTTGGCTGTCAAATCTCGTCTGTGTAATTAGTGCCTGCTGGCGATATTTGTGCTCTTCTTCCCTCTCATCCTCTCTCCCTCACTCTGAATTATCTGTGATGCCTCTCCTTCTCTCTCCCTCCACTCTACAAAGCAATAAAAGAGACGGGAGCGTGGGTGTCGATTGCTGCTTCACGTTGCTGCTCAGCTGACAGGCAGGAGAGGAAGAAAGCAAGGAGAGGAGGAGGAGGACAGAGGGAGACAGAAGGAGAGGCGATGAGATGGCGTATGAGAGAAGGAGGAAAGAGAGAGAGTAGGAGGGAAAGAGTGTTTTGTGTCTGCAGCTGCTTGGGTGACAGAGAGGATGGAGAACAGAACAGAATGTACTCTGTGTGTTTGTGTGCATTCATGTGTGTATTTTGGTATACAGTATATGTGCTGCAGCTTGCGCACTCTGCGCATGTTGTTAGGTGTGTGTATGAGCTCCTGAATGCATTTGCATGGCCGAATGTGAAGAAGAGAATCCACGGAGAGAGATGAACAGGTTTGTTTTGATAGTGAGATGGAGGTAGCATTGACCTAAATACTAAAAGCATGTTTCACACAGAGGAAATGAGGCTCTTAAGCCCAACGATCTGCAGCAGCAGCACAGCTACTTAGCTAACTAGGGGAGATTTAATGACCCAAGAGAATACTATTAGAGAAAATAGTGAATTATATATGATGATTTGATACAGTTAAAAAACAATGCTGTGCTTTGTAACCCGAACTCATTTGTCCTAAATAGTGTAAAATGAATTGGATCAAGTACAGCTCATGCACATCTGATCAGAATCAGCATGGCTGGTGCAGCTCCCCTTCTAAATGCAGATGTGCAGACCAGGCAAATTCCAGGTTGTCGAGAATCGATCATCCAAATGCACACTTTCCCCCCACTGAGATTGAAGTTTTGGGGGGTTTTGGTCAGCTACACTATTGCCAAAAGTGCCCAAACCACTGAATTCAGGTGTTCCCTCCCTTACTGTGCACAATCAAGCACCTAGGCTGCGGAGTGCTTCTACAAACGCTTGTAACAGAATGGGAATGTCTCACTAAATATTCCACAGTGACTGTTATAACAAAGTGGAAGTGATTAGGAATGACAGCAACTAAGCCACAAAGTGCTAGGCCACATGAAACCACAGAGACCGAAGGTCAGCAGAAGCTGTGGTGCGCAGAGGCCACCAATTTTCTGCAGAACAGTATGTAGAGAGCTCGAGGAATGGGTTTCCATGGCCGAGCAGCTGCATCCAAGCCAAGCCTGCATTTGTCTTCCCAGAGGGCTGTTATCTCTGCTACATGGGTTTTCAGCACCTAGTAAACAGATGTCCTTCCTGTTCAGGATAGCAGTTATTGAGGAGTTTGATTTAATCTGATGAGAATCAGAATATTAAGCTCTCTCTGTGTGTGTGTGTGTGTGTGTGTGTGTGTGTGTGTGTGTGTGTGTGTGTGTGTGTGTGTGTGTGTGTCTACTATTGTTTTATGTCATTATCTGTACAGTAAGCAACAGGAGGATTAGGGTTATTTTTTATTATATTTTTATTGAAATTTATGATTTAGTCAAAAAACTTTTTCTTAGTCCTTTTGTTTTTCATTCAGATAACAAAATGTGAACTCGGTGGCTTGACAGTGTGTACATAATGCAGCATGTTTAACCTATTTACATAAAGTACATTCAGTACGTATTGTGAAGTAGAGGGTCAAACTGACGTTGTACAGTACATGGGAGGAACACCTATTCAGGGCTGGTGTTACCTAAAGTCAGGGCAGAGGGGGGATACAAAGCAAATCCATTTATTCCATATTTTGTAGAATTTGTCTTTTCGAACTTTTAAGGAGAATGTCAATTTTTCCATTTCAAAATATCTCAAAAACCACATTAACTCAATCCTCAAGTGTTGGTAGGGAAGGAATTAGGGTTAATAGAAAGAAATCTGCTAAATTATGAGAACAACTCACACTTGACATCACACCTCCTCAGGTCCTCATGAAACCCCCACCGAGTGTGAAGCAGATCAGATGCGCAGCAGAGAAAATTCAAGAACACAAAAAATGAGATGCCCTTTTGTCAGTCTGATTTGCAACATCATATTTAATTATGAAACAAAGCTATTCTGAAAGTGTTTAGCATATAGTGCTAAAAGTACAAATATTTTGCTAACAAAAACCCAACAACTGTAAATTGATGTGCGATTCCCAATGAGACGAGAATATTCCTCCGATTCGAAGATTAAACAAACCATTTAAAAAGCAACTTGATTATCAGACAAAAATGTGTGTGAAAAACAACAATAACAGTCAGAGTTCCACATTCGTTTGTAGATCATTGGCTCTTGTATGGAAGTGTTCAAGCATAAATTAACGTGAGATAACGTGTTTCTCTGTTTTTATGTTTGGACACGTTCACTTGTCCTTAATCTGTGGTTTTATCCAAACTGGGAAGCAATTTATAGCTGTGTGCTTTTTCACTATACAAGTAGAAGTTACTATTAATTATGTGTTTTATTATTAAAGCTTTCCTGAAGGAGGCAAACAGGTGGATGATGAAAGATTTTTAATGAATCTGGACCACAACAACAAAATGTTGTATTATTAAACAATTTTCGGGCTAATTTTTTAAGGAGGTCTTGTTTGAAAAATCACGGCCGTT
Source organism: Rhamphochromis sp. 'chilingali' (assembly GCF_963969265.1). Classification (NCBI taxonomy): domain Eukaryota; kingdom Metazoa; phylum Chordata; class Actinopteri; order Cichliformes; family Cichlidae; genus Rhamphochromis; species Rhamphochromis sp. 'chilingali'. The sequence continues at coordinate 2,631,384 of NC_137935.1, read as the reverse complement.
TTCCAGAAATAGCAAAGAATAAAACCTGCCACTCTGTGAGTTCTATGCTCACAGATTCCTGTTTGGCTGAATGTGACATATAACAATAAAAGTATATGAAATGAACTCATGTTACAGATTCGGTGCAATGAACCCCTGGTGTCAGATTACTAAAGATTGCTATTAAAGCAGTGGAGCAACTGCTCTGGGTAGCTTGCTGCATGCTGTGTACATAATGTAAAGGATAAAGTACACACACACACACACACACACACACACACACACACACACACACACAATATAATAAATAGAAGGCTGTTGTTTGTTTAGGGAGGTTGACTAAATCACAGCTTCATCTCCTCCACCTCCAGGGTTACCCTTACCAAAGCACTTCATCATCCTCCTCCTGGTACCTTCCCAGTTATCTGTGCAGCAGGTGTTGATGTGTGAAACTGTGTAAAGTTGAGGCACAGCGGTGCTGCGTGCTCAGCAAAAACACCTCGACAGATAAATTTAGCTTAGGAAGGGGGACAAAGAAAGTAGTAAGCAGAAGCTTTTCATTAAGCAGTTCTGATATTTCTTACTGTATGTGCTCTGCTGTCCACAGTGTGCCCAAGAAACAGACACAGAAGCACGCAGTCATTTACATTTAACTAACTTATTGAGATATCAGAGGAACAAAAACCCAAATCCTCTGAGCTTTAAAGGTCTTTTTAACATATGTATTGATATTGCATTTATATATTAATGCAGCAAATTCACAAAAACCGTTTACAAAACATTTTTTCTCCCAATCCTTGTGTGAATTATTGATTTTCTTATTAACGCAGCACAATAAATTATGTCAGGCGTGTGGCCGCGCACGTTTGTCTTGCTATAAAACAAAGCTGTATTAGTTTGACGCCTGATATCACCAAAGAAACCAGAACTTAAACTGTGTGTAACAAACGAGTATATTCTGTTGTTCAGTTTGTCCAGTGGTCTCACTGATAGTGAATAGTAGAAATTGACTAATGTTTTACCCTTAAAATATGTTTATTTCAGTCCAAATTTAACTGGTGTCAGTTGGGGGATGACTGAGCTGTAAGACAAGGAAAGGGCAGAGATGCAATCAGAAGCTAACATATTGCACAAAGGGAAAATATGCTCTTTAAGAAGCACTGATCTGTAGCAGCAGCTCTGACTCACTGACCTCAGGACTCTGAGGGCCACTGAAGAATTTCTGTCAATTGCTTTCTACAAATGCCATGAATTATACATTTTTTTTATTTGATGCACTTTCAGTGCAAAGTAAACAGATGCTGCAGGGCACTAACACAAATGAATTCAAACAAATGGAAAGTCACAGAGAGCTAATGGTGTGCACGTGTGTGTGTGCTGTTTGTGAAGTGTTTTTCATTTCTTTGCACATGTGCATCCCACTGAAAGTGTGTAAGAGTGTGTCTGTGAGAGTGTGTGAGTGCGGCTCCTCTGCAGAGTTCCACCCTTATATGAAAAACATTTTATGTGCAGATTTATTGAAGCTCATAATTTTCTTATTTATGAGAAACAGTATTTACTGAGGGGCAGACAGACCCGATAGGAACCATCAGCAGTGTGTGTGTGTGTGTGTGTGTGTGTGTGTCTCTGTCTGAATGCATATACCTATTGATTTCTTTGATAATACAATCTTCAGACCAGTCTCTCCGCACAGACTGAGATGACTATCTATTAAAAATAATGTATGACAGTGGCGCGGCTGCCCCTCTGTGGGTCTTCCTTGGTCTCTTGTGTTCTGGGGGCCTCTGGATGTCTGGAGTTTTGATCTCCTCCATACCTGCTTGATACCATAGAGGACAGGGCTGTGGCTCCCCACACTCTCTAGCAGATCATTACATGGAGAAACCTTTGGAATGCAAGCATGCTGATCCACACAGGTATGCACACATGGGTATTCACAGATGCGGACTACAGCTTTCTTGGCTGCTGCCTCAAAGCACACTGTGCGCTGTCTATCTTGCGTGCTGCACAATATCGTTTATTATTTAGTAACTATTGATATCTATGACTAGCTAGTTTATTGTGATGGTGCTTTTTTTTAAAATTATTATTATGTTGCTCTTTGTTGTTTGCTGTCTCCCCTGTTTTTTTTGTTTTTCTTTCTCTCCATACAGGTGACCCAGGAGTTTTTTGTTTTTTTTTTCTCTCTTCCCCCCCTTCTCACCGTCTCTTCTCCCCTTTGGTTTTCTTTCTTCCTCTCCCCCTCTTTCTTTCATTCTTTCCCCCTGTCCTATTAAAAAAAAAAAAAAAAAAAAAAAAAGGATGACAAAGGATGAACTGAAGCTCCGCCATCACGTGATGTCACATGCTGCTGTTTCTGATGTCACTTCGAGAAAAAATAAAAATAAAAAAAATAATGTATGAAATATACTGATGGACATAGTTTCTCCTTAAACAGTTTGATCAGTCAGATCTCTCTCAGGACTCCCAGGACAGGCTTTCTCAGGACCCAACACTGCAGCCACACACACACACACACACACACACACACACACACACACACACACACACACACACACACACACACAGAGTCAGTGTGAAACTTTATTGAAAATCAGCCTGCCTAAAGCTAACACTGAACCACCGATGGGGCACAATGCTCGCTGGAGCCCAGACATGATCCATTCAAGCCTTTTGTTGACAGACTGTTAATCCGAAATACATTACTTCATACCACAAGTTTCCATCCGAACTACCTCAAAAAAAGCCAACCTGTAAGCCAACTGATTAGACTCAAACATTTTTGTGAAATTCCAGAGAAATACAATGATGGTAAAGAAGAGATGTCGAACAAATTTAAAGAAAAACAGAGAGGACTGGTTAAGATCTGCAGAACAGAAGGTGACTTCTGTAAGCAGGAAACTAAGAAATCTCCCAAACTTAAACCTAACCTTGTCTTTTGTACAACCTTCACACCAAAAACCAGCAACATGAAAGACATAATTTGAAAACATTAGGACCTTATTAGGGACCTTCAAAGAACCACCTATGATAAGCTACAGGAGAGGAAAAAATATTAGAGATAGGCTTGTTAGAGCTTCCCAGGACCCTGATACTTCAGATAAAACCCTGATAAGCCATAACCTCATTTTAAATGTGGGTCATCGGCTCATCACTAACCTATCTGGGAAAACACATTTGGGGCCATCATGGAAACTGAGGACAAAAGTAGCTGGGTTCCAGGTGGGTAACCCAAGTGGGCCCCACACTCATTTGTTAGCTGGGCCTGATTTGGGGCCCATCTGGGTCCCATCATTAATCCATCTGGGCAAACACATTTAGGGCCACTATGAAAACTGAGGACAAAATTAGCAAAATTACCCCAGCTGGGTTTCCCAAGTAGGCCCCAAATATTGGCCCTGCTACTCCCTATTTGGGCCCCATATATGTGTGTTGAATGGGAATTGTCAATGCACCGTAAAATTATTCAAAGAGCCTATCAGTGACAAACCATTGCCATTAAGAGCTTTATTACACACAAACTAAAAATCTACTGTAACCTACATGATGCAGTGACCATGCAATACAATATATATAGGAGAAAAATCCCACCCTCTGAAAGATTGAATTAATGAACACAGAAGTGCGATCAAGAGAAACGATCTAACCAGTCCTGTTGCAATGATAAACACCATAATTCACCTTTAAAGCCATTAAAGTCAGCCAAAGAGGTGGTGATAGTAATTCTATCCGGAAAAAACGAGAATAAATTTGGATATTCCGATTAAGAGTTTACATGCTAGAAGTATGAATGAGGATTTTTCTATCAATGATTTTATCACTTCTAACCTGTTATTTTGCCGTGTCCCTTATTTTTGCATGGGTAATGTTTATTTATTTATTTATGTTATGAGCAAAAAAGAGAAACATTCGAGACAACTCGTTTTATGAGTCCGCATCCTAGAGACATAAATGAGGACCTTTTCACAAATGTGGTTCCATATATGGTGTCTTCTTGTTTCCCAATCACACTGATGTACTGACTTTAATTTTTTTCTTTTCTGTATTATTCCAACATTCTTTCTGTTTGTGTTTTTCTCGCATGCATTATGTTAAGATAGGTGGGGATTGTGGTCCCCCCCTGTTTTTATCCTTAATGGTCTAGTCCAGTTTCACTTGGGCTGTGTCTTAACCAATTAACCTATTAACCAATACCAACCTGTTATATGTCAGCTGGTTTACCTATGAAGGTGTGATTGGTTCATTTGATTTTTTTTCTGTTTCCTGTACTTTATTTCAACACAAATTGGTTTATATGTTATTATAACCCTGATGAGGGTCACATGCTGCACACGTTGGTCAGGTAATAAAGTTGTTCCTCTTTACCATTAAGTGTTGCTGGAGTTCCTGTGTTGTTAGTTGGACTGTTAATTCATTAATGAAACTAGATTAGCCACAAAGGTCTTCCTCGAAGCTCAAAGTCAGCCACTTGGTCTTTCTTATTTTTCAATTTCATGGTACTTTTCTACTCTTATGAAGACTATTCATTCTCGCACACATTCACAGACCACGCTATTCTGTGCCTTTAACCATTCGTTAATCTACATAACAGTTTGGAGGTCAGCATCTTGCTCATGGACAAAACACACAAAACACAAAACACTTACTATTGACCTCCTGATTAGAAGACCTTGCTCTGTCTCTGTGGGCTTTCATGGTCACACTACAAACAGTCTTCTAACATTTTCTGTTACAAATGACTTAATAGGTAGAAATGTGACATTTTTCTTCTTTTTTTCTTAAGAAAAGCTGATTAAACCGAGTAAAAGCCTTCAATGTGAGTGTGTAAGTAACACCAAATAAACTTTAGCTTAGCCAAGCTGTAGCCTCTTTTCACAGCAGAAACATTTAGTCTGATCACATTGGATTTGTCATTGGATTGGTTCCTCTCATTCCCTGCCCTGGTACCAACATACAGGCAAAGTTGTCCCCTCATTCATGCAGCTTTATTTTGTAACAGCCACCAAACCATCAAACATGGTTGAAACATCAACATTATCTCACTGGTCAAACTGGTCGTGGTGTGACAGCAAAAACCGTCGGTGGTTTCTGACAGAGCAAGAAATGCTGGTATAAAAACATTTGATCAACAGGAGCAGCATGGTGGCACAGAGGTTAGCACTAGCGCTAACGGAGCTAGCATAACTGGTGATTCTACATTGGCTGTAGGTGTGAATCTTGTGATGCATTACGTGAGTAGAGCCGTTTATGCAATAATCGACTTTAATTTACTTATTCAGCAACTTTCCAATCTCCACTAAAAACATCAGCATCAGATCAAAAAGGACAAATTCATACATTATAATAAATAAGAGGTCGTTTTATTTGATGGGATTTTGTTGAAAGAAATGATGCATTCTCATATCATTGGTAGAAAACTGATTCGGCTTATTACCTGTTAAAATAACCATTATTATAATAATAATAATAATAATACGCAGCATCCTTTCAGTTATTTGAAAAAGAGGCAGAGAAAAGCACTGGCATCACATTATAGGCAGCAGACCTCCTGGCCACAGACAGGAAGACAAAGAATCAGACTGTCATTGATGAGAAGAGTCCTGATTACCTCAACACATCCAGAGGTGCCCACTCTGTTTTCTCCCATTCTGCTGTGATGTGGAGGTGGGTGGTGCTGATGCAACAACTTTTTGTTGAGCCCTCTGGAGGTGTTTAACTTTACATCCCACTACCCTCCCACCTTTAGTCTGAAATCCTAGATATAATTCAGTGTAGTCACTTCCTGTTAACGTGAGTCTACGCTTAAAGCTTCCTGACACTGAATCGTGGGACCAGCGTGGGATGACCCTGTTCTCCCATTGTTGTTTGTTCCCATGGTTAGGAGACAAGCATTAATTACTCTTGCATCATTCTGCTTTTTTTTTCTAACATGATTCTTCTGCACAGCATGTTAGCTGAAATTAAAGACGAGTCGTCTCCTTTGAATTAAAAAAACGCAAAACCCAAAGTGCATGAAATTGATTTGGATCAATATGCGTCAGTTTATAAAAGAGAGAGGGAATTATAAAAGATGATAAATACACACATATTCATCGGGTAAACTGGGAAATCTGTCTGACATGTGACAATGGTCTGGCTTTGAAAATGCTGGAATCTTATTTCCAAACTTTTTTTTTTTTTTTGCTGTGCAGCACATGGATGTACTCTGATTTTGTCACGGTCTGGTGACCCAGTGTTCGAGTTTTTTTTATTTTGTTTTGTTTATATTCCTTGGTTTGGCGTCAGTCATGGTTTTGGTTCTCTTGATTGTGTTCTGCTCCTGTTATATTTGTAGTTCTAGCTTATAGATTCGGTCACTGTATTTTCCAGCAATAAGGCTGCTGGCTTTAGTTAAACTTTCTGTCTCCGAGTCCAGTGCTTGGGTCCTAACCTGGCCTGCCACACAGCTTATCATGACATTTACTGCTAATGCACTTAAGGTCTCACTAAAATGTTCCCGTGTGGACTTTTATGCAGTATTTATACTGGTATGCCTTCAGTCTAACAAGGTTTAAAAGTCAGTAACTCAGAGTCACGGAGAAAGAAACAGACATTTCTTTCCTGACTCTGCAGCTCTCTGAAGACAACATTCAGCTGTATTTGTTGCCTCTGTAACTTCCATCCATCCATTTTCTTCCACTTATCCAATTCAGGGTCACGGGGGGCTGGAGCCTTTGCTGGCTGCCTTAGGGCGAGAGGCGAGGTACACCCTGGACAGGTCGCCAGTCTGTCACAGGGCTAACACAGAGACAGACAACCATTCACACCTAACCCCACTAACTGCATGTCTTTGGACTGTGGACAGACCCCACACAAACCCAAGGAGAACGTGAAAGATCCTGGTGGCATTGAATTCAGGACCTTCTTGCTGTGATGCAGCCGTGCTTCTGTGTAACTTGGATGTTAATATCAAAACAATTACAGTCTTACATCCATCAATCCAAAGTTCTTCCATTTAAACAGTTCAGATTCGTGGTTAGCTTGAAGGCTCTGCCTATCATAGGGCGAGAGGCAGGGATAAACCTGAGCAGGTCCCCAGTGTGTCAGAGGGCTAACAGCAACCACTCACATTCACACCTGCAGCCACTTTAGAATCACTCGTTTATCCACCCGGCTGAGCCTTAGGTTAAGTAAGTGGATTACGTAATATAGTTAATTATTCAGTGGTTTTTAACAAAGTTTTGAAAATGACAAACTGCACAACAAACATCTTCCAAGTGTTATGGTCTCTGTGATTATGGGATAGCGAAGCGTACTTTTACTGAGCTTTTACTTGAGAAAGACGAATGGTTGGCATGTCATTTAAAGACATACCTGTCAAACTCTGTACCGTCCACATTTTGTGATTTTTCAGCCAGAGAAGCCTTCAGGTGGACATGAAGATTGTAGCAGTGTTTCACAGAGAGCTGAGTGTTTAGGTCAGGATACTTCTGTGAGCTTTCTATCATTTTATCTATAAAGCCACATCATCTATAAACTACACTTTAGCACATCTAATGCAAATTAACCATCATTTTCCTGCAGTTGCTGGTTTCTAAATGTCTCCAGAGCAGCAGATTGCACATCAAGGTCTCCTCCCCCAGATCCAATTCCATTTGTTCAGCCAAAAACAAGATCGCTCCATCAATATACAAGTCATTCTGGATGCCAAATGCCACTTGTTAAACAAAGCAGTCAGCAGCAGAGGGGAGCCCACAAATCATTACTGCAAACAGCCTGGATCAAAGGTGCTGCTCGAGCTAAATGTAAATGATTTGTGAGACATTTCTATCAGCTTCAAAGTTTATGAATATCTAACACACTTCCTGTTGTGCTCATTGTCATGCAATCATGTTACATGGAAGCTCTGTTGTTTCATTTGACCTAAATGCACATGTGTTTTCACTGAGTTCGTTTTTTTACTGGTTGTAGATGTAGATGAGTACCCAGGTTCCTGTGGCACACTTGGCTCTTCATTAGGGTTTATAGAGTCATGACCAAACGTTTAAGGCCACTTGAAAAATGACAAAAATCATATTTTGCATTATTGGATCTTAACAAGGTTCCAAGTAGGGCTTCAATATGCAACAAGAAGAAATGGGAGTGAGACCAAGCATTTTTTGAGTGTGCAATTTATTTTGCAAACAACGCTTAAATTGAAACAGGCTGTTTTACAGCTGATCAAAAGCTTAGGACCACATGTCTTTAAAAGGCCACATCTGTGCAAAAATGTGGATTCATTATCATTTTCTGTCAGGTTGTTACACTGTTCATGACGACTTTTTCCATAGCAGCTCTTTCAATGTACCAAAGTCATAAACAGTGTAAAAGATGGACGTAGCAGCTGCGACTGTAACCACTACGCTTCTCAGTTAACACAAGCAAGTCTGGTTATGCCCGGGCACCCATACTGGCTGATTAGTGGTGAGTAATTGTCAAGAGATTTATTCTAAAGACACTTCTTCAGCTAAGAATCTAAAGGTAGAAACACACAGACGCTGCAGCTTTTACTTGCAAGGGCGATCAGAACGCTCACACCAGAGTGGGGGCCCTGTGATGTGCGCTCTGTTCCTGCACTTGTCTTTATTTATATACAAAAATAATACAACAGTGAATACGTCTATTCATAGGAAGAGGAATGTTAGTGCGTATGTATGTGCGTATGTAGGTGTATGTGTGTGTGTGTGATTCTGAAGGACGTGGCCCCTCTTCTTGTTAGGGAGTGCAGATAAAAGTGTCCAGCTCTCCTCTTCCTGGCAGGAGTGAAATAATAACAGCTTGTTCAGCTATTATCGCTGTGAGAAAGAATTTATAAAACAAGTCTTGTAGTGGACAACAGTCTAAGTCATAAAAAGGTCATCATGCAGTATTCTATCATATGCAAACTTATATAATTAAAAGCTTATACTGACTACTAAGTACAATTTTATATTGACAGTAATATACAAATAAAACTCTGGAATTTTTCTCGCCAGAAGAGGAGCACAAACCTGAGTCGCACAGGAAGTCATGATATGAGCCAGATAACCTTCATCATCAACATACTTAACATATATGTACTACCGAGTGGATCCCAGAGCACCATGACAATAATTTAATGCAAAAAGCAATTGCAATAATAAAAAGCAATAATAGCAAAATGTGTTTACTCACGAATCATTATTATGTGACTAATGTCGTTTTGAGAAAATAATTTTTGCAAAGTTACAATTCATTTGCATTTTTTAATAAAACTAAAATCTGAACTTTTGAGTTTTTTATTACTTAAAAGCCAATTCAGTGCTCTTTCACTCTAGCATCACTTAATTTGTAATTTTGAATAAACACTGTCTTGCATTTATTTGGTGAAATAAATCTGGGTCATTTTGACCCTAATATAAAATACCTGAAATAAACAAACAACCGGCCATCCCAGAGGTATTCCCCAGGGCATCACCTGCATCACCCAGGATGAACTGATCCTGGTTAGATGTCTGAACCACCTCAACTGGCTCCTGTCAGTGTGGAGCAGCAGCAGCTCAACTCTGAGACCCAGATATTCTTTGGAGGAAGCTCATTTCCAACACTCATATCTGTGATCATATTCTTTTGGACAGTACCCGTGGCTTGCTAGCAGGGGGGGATATGAATAGTTTTGATTTCAAACCTTCTTCTATTCACCACAACAGACCAGTACTGCGCTGTAATGAATACAGATGCTGCACCAGTCTGTCAGCCTTCCGCTTCACTTTCCCTTCACTTGTGAAAAAGTCCCAGAGATGCTTAAACTTCACTGGGAGCAGCAAGTCATTCCTCCCAACCCAGAGAGAGCATTCCACCTTTTTCTTGCTGAGGACCATGAGCTCAGACTTAACCGTGCTAATTCTCATCTCAACCAATTGACACTCAGCTGAAAACCAACCTAGTCCAAGCTCGAGGTCATCGTTCATTGAAGCCAGTAGAACCGCATCATCTGCAAAGAGAAGAGATTATGAAACCACCAATTTCACACTCTCCACCCTTTGGCTGTTCCTGTAAATACTGTTGACAAATTTTATGGCTATAATCAGTGTCAAAGGACAGCTGTGGGAAAGCTAAAAACAGCTAAAAGATAAACACAGGCTAACACGGCAGATACGGCACACAAAGGTGACACCTTCTTCTAATAGATTTTCCAGCCAAATGTTGGACAGTCACATGAGCAGGTGGAGCTTTCCTCATGTCCAACAAGTTAACTTGCAATTATGGTAGCTATTGCAATTTTCAGTTTAGCAGCATCATCTCTTGGTTTCAGTGCAGACCCCACCTGTCTCAGGTAGATCCAGCAGCATTTTGAATGTTCTAATAACTTCAGTCTTTGTTCTATAAAATGACTAATAAAGTGCTCCTACATACTGCGTGATGCTTTAATTTAAAAGGCCTTAATTAATCGAATAAATAGTCCAGTTTATTGAAACTGCACAGGTGGAATTGGGTACTTTGGACTGGAGTCCTCTGGAACCACAAAACCACATTTTAAAAAGCACAGTGGTGTGACACGATTAGCGACAAATTTATTATCAAAGTCATAAAAAATGACCACGATAAAAACAAAAGAAGGATAAAAAACACACCTCATTATCTCTCAGTAGGACAAGCTTCAGGCTAATGACTTGAAGTAATGAACGTGAGTCTTGCAGATTCTCATCAGTTCCAGTTGCATGTTCTGTCACTCAACACTGCTTTTAATGCTGTAAAGTTGGGCATTTTAACACGGGACTCTGTGTGGACTTGTGCCTCAAGTAGCAGCTGGGGGAACAGCGCACATGCATTTTTAGGCTTCAGAGATTGCATCTTAGTCAAAGCAGGAAATGTGCACTAAGAGATTTGACACCATACTTTTGGTTTTACAGAAAATCCTTCTTATGATACCCAAATGAAATGAAATAACGATGGCTCTTCTTTTCTGGCAGTTGTCAAAGCTCAGCTATGAAGAATCTCCAAAACTTGATACCAACGGGTTCTGATCAAGGACGCCGATGTGACAAGTAGAGACTGAAAATTCAGTGCATCTTGCAGATCCCAGAAGTTCCTTTAAAAAATAATAGGAAGTTCTGTCTTTGATTCGGTGTTGGTAGCTGTTGTAACAACACTGAGATCATTTGAAGTGGTTTTAAAAAGTCCTAATGAACAACAAATATTATGACAAAATATGACAAACTTTATATTTTATTCACTGATATTATTGCTTTTAAAATGTCACAGTAAACATATAAAGCAGGGAACAAGGGGAAAAGCTATTCTGTCAAACCTGCAGGTGGTATCTAACACTCAACGCACACTCAGCTCACATACTTCTATCTGTCAGCACTAAACTATATTTGAATGCAGAAGGTGTTTCACTTTTGTTTTACCAAACTTTAGTCATGATTGTTTTAGATGATCTGGAGCCACATTTTTAATGAACCTCCTCCAAGACATGCAGAGTCAGATCGACCAAGCCATTTTCAACCCTGTCTGATTGAAAATAAGAAGCCGAGCAGACTGGAACACAGCAGAGCTTGTGATTTTATTAGATAAGTGACAACTCACTTACGCATGACGGGCACATGTATCTTATTTCATTCCTGCACATCCAAAGAATAAATTAAGGCCGTAATGAGAAGAGGCGTTCCCCATCTCTCCTCGGCAGGCTAATTTGTCTTAGTGTCCTTCAGGAAAAGTTTCTGAGTGTTTTAAAAGTGGCCTTTTTTGTCCGTTACACTTAAGACATCCATCTTACCGATATCTCAGTATCTACTATTGAAAAGCAAAGAAAACAGCACCGTGTTACATAACGGGTAGTATGGGACCACTGGCCTGAATTCATTATTACAGATATGTTTATTTGGTAAATGTGCAAAGCTTGCTGTTTCCCAAACCGTCAGCCCCGCTGGCTTTCCAAACTTGGCTGCTCTGCTTCACTCCAGAGACCTGCAGGAAGTCTCAAGGAGTCGCTGTAACAATGAGAAATGTTCAGGCCTTTGGTTATTTAAGTGTCTAGTGAGCATAATAATCACAATTCTAGGTCATCCTCATTGGTCTCCTGATAATATGGATCACCTTTAGGCCACGCACACACACACACTCATGCACACACAGCTGGATTTTAGCACTAACTCCTAACAACTGTACGATAGTAACTGATCTTTCAAAAAGGATAAAATATAAACGTATCATATCATTTCCACTTTTTGGCTACACACAGAAATAAATAAAGGAACAAATAACGCCAAGCCAAAACCAAATTATTGTAACATGGTCTCTTACATTTCACAGTAACTTCTGTAGCTTCTGAACCGCACATTTATCAACACACGTGGGGACGTTGTGGTAGCCCAGCATCACCCGCTCGGCTGCTCCTGATCAGTAACACTACAGCTACAAACATACGTACATACAAGTACACCGTGTTTTTCAAATATTGCCCGTAAACCTGTTTAAAGTATTAATGCAGTAATGAAGTACTTTACAAAGCAGTTTCCATCCTGCATGCATCTCCAGCTTGGTGAAGACCAAACGCAATCCCAGCATAAAACCAATGAGACATAAACCATAGATGAGGATGCACTGTGACAGGTGATCACTGTCCTTTGAGATGCTGCTTTACAACCACTCATTAATAACATAGTAGCCGAACATGCCAAGAGAAAACCTCTTCATAAAATTAAGTTATGTTTTATCAACCCATCGATATTAAAATGTTTTTTAATGATGGGGTCTTTCTGTATGAAGTTCCTATGTGATGTCCTTCATGTGCCTGTGTGGATTTTCTCCCTGGAGCTGTGGGAGGACGCCTGGTGAAATGTTAGGTTAATTGGTGATTCTAAATTGGGTTAGGTGTGAGTGCGCATGGTTGTCTATGTACCCTGCCTCTCGCTGTATGACAGCTGGGGGCTGAGTCATACTAGATTATGTAGGTGACCTTTTGTGATTGCGAATCTGCCCACCGTCCTTATCACCCAGGTAATCCAAGTAATGCAGCTTTCAAAGTGAATCATCTTTTTTAACCTAAAGCAGAATTTTTGTATGAAAACAAGTTGTGGTCCCAGCTAAACCTGGCCAAACAGTGAGTGAGAGGTGATGCACAACAAAACCAAACTTAGTTTAATGATATTTTAAAAATGCAGCAAGTCAGCCGATGAAGCCCATAATAACTCTGTCATCCTCTAATGTGGACTTTGTCGCCTCTATATCTTTTCGCCTACATGGCACTACCTCAAATAACGAGCTAATGATCTTCCCAACTTCCTACTGCAGCCACAGATATACTTGTTAGGTTAATTGGTGATTCTAAATCAGGTGTGCGCGTGCAGCGTTGTGTGTCTCTGTGCATGGCCTGTTGATGGATCGGTAACTTGTACAGGGTGTAAAACATTTACTGCACCGTGTCAGCTGGGACAGGCTCGACATGAGTCAGCAGAGATGAGTCGTGAAAACAGGCTGGATGATTGCACCAATCTCCACATTCTTTCCATTCTGATGTTTAAACACTTATTCTAAGGCCACAAGTGAGATCATGAAGCAGTCTTTCCTTTTATTAAAGAAATATACAAAACTTTAATACCCTTGAAAACTAGAGTCTTTAAGAAGCAGTGAGGATTTCTGTGTACGCTGGTATCAATCAACACTGACACTCTCCAGAGCCCAGCTCAAATACTGACAGCTGTATGCAAACCTGTAAGACAAAAAATGTCCATTTAAAAACATAATTTTATCCCCTTTTTAATGCTTATTTAAAATGACAAAACTAGACTCACAAGTTTCAACTTGTCTGACGTTCAGAGAGGTAAACAAAACAACACGACAGATTTCTGTTATTTATCGCTGTGAGCATGTGTAGCTAATAATAAGTATCATATGATCCTTGCTTAAGAAGGTGATAGGATGACAAGTGGAAAAAGGCACAGTTGTGTTACAGAAGACAAAGAACAGCTACAATGTTGCTCGTACAGCAGCAGGTATGACAGCTGAGCCTGAACACATACGGGGATTTTCTGCTGTTTCTGGTTAACCTAAACTATATACAGTGGATTCAAAAATGTGCCTGATGTTTTCAACACTTGGTATTTATTAGAATTAAATATCTTTTGGTTGTTTTGTAAATAAAATTAAATGCCTGAAATGATTGGCTTCTCACGTAATACTTGTTAAAAGCAAGTGTCCGAGGAATGGCAGCCTCTAAAACCTCTTCTTAATGATCCCACAAGCTTGGCGTACCTTTTAGAGGTTTCTCCCTTTTTTCTTGGCAGAATAACTTAGGCTCAGTCAGGATGGATGGGGATAATTTCAGCATAATCACTTTTGACAAGAGCCAACGTGCTATGTTACTGTGACACTTCATCATTGTAAGAATCCGAAATTTAAAGACAGGTTGTTGAGAGCTGTCATGCTGTCCATGTTCTGGAGCGCTGCACTGTTTAGCAGACACTGAGACACCAAGAGGTTCTGACAGAGGTACAGTTTCAGTTTTCAGTTTTATTTGTCATATCCAAGTTAGCACAGGGTCAACATTGCAATGAAATGTGTTTGACGAGCAGCAGTCACTCAGCAGCATGATACAGTAGGAGAAAATATAATAAGATAAGATAAGATAACTCTTTATTGTCATTGCACAGTCATACATAGTACAGTAGTACAATAAAATTGGAAAACTGTCCTACGTCGGCACTATATATAACACAACACGACACGATAATAAAATAAAATAAAATAATAAAGAAAATAGAAAAATAGTAAGGAGCAAAATATTAGAGAGGCATGGTAAAAGAGAAAAGATGACTAAATATATATGTATCTGTAAATATAAATATATGTACACTAGTGATTAAATAAGAAAATCTTGAAAAGAAATATGACGGGAGGGCAGATGGGATATTGCACAGGAATGAGCAGCAGAAAATTACAGTATTGCACTTTTAAATATAAATATCAATGACAATAAAGTGGAGTGACCAGTGCAGATTAAACAGAGTACTTGTGAAGCTGCAGGGTAGCTTCTGAGTGCTGTGTTGTGTGTGTTTAAGTGTTGTGGTTGAGGTGTCGTATGGCTTGGTGGTAAAAACTGTTTTTAGAATAGAATAGAATAGAATAGAATAGAATAGAATAGAATAGAATAGAATAGAATAGCCTTTATTGTCATTGTACAGAGTACAACGAAATTGGAGTGCCACTCCCTTGGTGCAAGTTTCAATAATAAATATAAATGTAAAATATAAAAAGTACAAAAAAACAATCGTAAGTACTCAGACAATAGTATGTACAATATATACAGGATAGCAGCATTAATATAATGACAGTATGAATAGCAGCATAATATAATGACAGTGACGGTATGGAATAGGTTCAATTGTTTTTGTGCTTATTTACTACGGTGATAGCTCTGGGAAAGAAGCTATCCCTGAATCTGTTTGTCCTGGTTTTATGTGACCTGTACCGTCGGCCTGACGGTAATAGTTCAAACAGTTGGTTGCTGGGGTGAGAGTGGTCCTTGATGATATTGCCAGCTCTGCTGAGGTACTGAGAGTTTGCAGTGACCTCCAGGCTGGGCAGAGAGCAGCCAGTGATCTTCTGGGCTGTGTTGATGACCCTCTGCAGTACTTTCCTGTCTGCAGCTGAGCACCCTGCATACCATGTTGTTATGCCGTACGTTAGGATGCTCTCTATGGTGGCTCTGTAAAATGTCACCAGCAGCCTCTCCTCCAGGTTGTTCCTCCTGAGCACTCTCAGAAAGTGGAGACGCTTCTGGGCCTTTTTAACCACCGCCATGGTATTTGCAGTCCAGGAGTGGTCAGCAGAGATGTGCACGCCCAGAAACCTCATGGACTGTACCCTCTCTACACAGTTCCCGTGAATGTAGAGTGGGGCCGGGTCTGCTCTGCCCTTCCTGAAGTCCAAGATAAGTTCTTTAGTTTTCGTGGTGTTCAGTTGGAGGTTGTTAACTGAACACCACTCAGTCAGTCTGTTGACCTCATCTCTGTAGTCCGACTCCTCCCCCCTTGAGATGAGTCCAACCACTGTGGTGTCATCCGTGAACTTTATGATGGTGTTTGAGAGATGGGTAGGGGAGCAGTCGGATGTGTAGAGCGTAAACAGGAGGGGACTCAAAACACATCCTTGTGGAGACCCGGTGCTGAGTGTGATGGTGCTGGACCGGTGGGGGCCGAGTCTGACAGACTGTGGTCTATTTGTCAGGAAGTCCTTGATCCAGAGGCAGATGGGGTGGAGAGTCCCAGGTGAGACAGTTTCTGGACCAGGATCTCCGGGATGATATGATTGAATGCTGAGCTGAAGTCCAGAAAGAGCATTCTCACATAGCTTCCTCGGTGCTCCAGGTGACTCAGCGCAGTGTGGAGCGCTATGGTGATGGCGTCCTCGGTGGATCGGTTTGTCTGTAGGCAAATTGGTGGGGGTCCAGAGTGGGAGGCAGACCGGCCCTGATGTGCTGACAGACCAGTCTCTCAAAGCACTTCATCACTACAGGCGTAAGTGCAACAGGCCTGTAGTCATTTGGGCTGACCACAGCTGTCTTCTTGGCGATGGGGATGATGGTGGAGGTTTTGAGGCAGTGCGGGATGGTGTTTGATGACAAGGAAAGGTTGAAGATTTTAGTGAAGACTCCGGTCAGTTCGTCAGCACATGCTCTGAGAACCTTTCCATGTATTCCATCAGGACCTGCCGCCTTCCTGGGATTCACTGACCTTAGAGCACACCTCACTTGATGCTCCCTGAGTGTTAGTGTGCCAGTGCTGGGGGCGGGTGGAAGTGGTGTGACAGCTGAGGGCCTGGTCGTCTCAAAGCGGGCGAAGAAACGGTTTAGATCCTCAGCCAGTGAGGCATCAGTCCTAGATGTTGCCTGGTTATTGCTTCTGTAGTTGGTAATGTGATTGATCCCCTGCCACATTTTTCTGGGCTCCTTGTCAGCAAAGTGATCTTCAATCCTCCTCCTATAGGCAGCCTTAGCTTTCCTGATGCCTCTACTCAGGTCTGCCCTGGCCGCCCTATACGCAGCCCTGTCCCCTGACTTGAAGGCAGTGTTGCGGCTTTTTAGGAGGGATTGTACTTCGCTATTCATCCAGGGTTTTTGATTTGGAAACACCCTGACCCTTTTGTTGACGGTGACATTGTCAACACAGTTCCTGATGTACGAGAGTATAGTGTCCGTGTACTCCTGGAGGTTGTGGCTGGAGAATAAATCCCATACAGTTGTTGAGAAGCAGTCCTGCAGTTGAGAGAGGGCTCCTTCAGGCCAGGTTTTTATTGTCTTTGTCTGGGGCTTTGTTTTTCTCAGCAGGGGGGTGTAGGTGGGGGTGAGGGACATGCAGAGGTGGTCAGATCCAGCCAGGTGGGGGAGGGGTGTCGCTCTGAAAGCATGCCTGATGTTTGATGTTTGTTGTCTGAGCAGACAGGCTCCTGTAACATCTGCCAGATGGTAACAAGGAGAACAGCTGATGTGCGGGGTGGCTGTGGTCCTTGATGATGCTGTGTGCTTTACGGAGGCATCGCTGGAGATAAATGTCCTGAATGGCAGGAAGCCTCGTGCCAGTGATGTGCTCTGCTGCCTTCACCACCCTCTGTAGTGATTTACGGCTGCTGGCAGAGCAGCTTCCGTACCAAACTGTGATGCAGCTCATCAGCAAGCTCTCAATTGCACACCTGTAAAAATTTGAGGTGAGGTTGGCGTTCATGCCAAACTTCCTCAGCCTCCTCAGGAAGTAAAGCCGCTGGCGAGCTTTCCTGATAGCAGTGTCTGTGTGAAGGGTCCAGGAGAAGTCCTCAGTGATGTTGACTCCAAGGAACTTGAAGCTGCTGACCCTTTCGACCTTGACACCGTTGATGTGGATGGGCTGGTGTTCTCTGACTGGTCGTTTCCGGTAGTCCACTATCATCTCTCTAGTTTTGCTGATGTTGAGAGTCAGGTTATTTTCCAGGCACCACTCGTACAGCGCCATCACCTCCTCTCTATAGGCCGTCTCATCGTTGTCTGTGATGAGGCCTATGATGGTTGTGTCATCCGCAAACTTGATGATGATGTTGGACTCTTGTTTAGCAACACAGTCGTGTGTGAACAGGGAATATAGGAGGGGGCTAAGCACACATCCCTGTGGCGTACCTGTGTTCAGGATGAGTGATAAGGAGGTGTGCTTACCAACTCTCACCACCTGGGGCCTGTTTGTGAGGAAGTTTAGAATCCATCTGCAGATCGGTGTTCCCAGCCCAAGGTAGACGAGCTTCGTGGCAAGTTTTGAGGGGATGATGGTGTTAAATGCCGAGCTGTAGTCGATGAAGAGCATCCTTGCATATGTATTCCCTTTCTCCAGGTGAGTGAGGGTGGTGTGCGTTGCCAGGGCGATGGCATCCTCTGTGGCTCTGTTTGTCCGATAGGCAAACTGAAGAGGGTCCAGTGTGTCAGGGAGGGAGGAGCAGATATGACCTTTGACCAGCCGCTCCAGGCACTTCATGATGACGGATGTCAGTGCAACAGGACGGTGGTCATTCAGACAGGAGACCACTGATTTTTTGGGAACATGAATGATGGTGGATGCTTTGAGGGACGTGGGGACCACTGACTGCCTCAGGGAGAGGTTGAAGATGTTGGTGAACACCTCTGCCAGCTCGTCTGCACACACTCTGAGTAGCCGGCCTGGGATGCCGTCCGGTCCTGGAGCTTTGTGAGGATTTACCTTTTTAAAGGTCCATCTCACAGCTTCTGTTTTCAGAGTTAAAGTTGCAGCCTCACTGTCCTCCTGAGGGTAGAGGATCTGCTCTCTGTTGTCTGCGTCAAAACGGGCATAGAAGTTGTTAAGTTCGTCTGCAAGAGATGCAGTGGGCTGAACACTGACTGTGTTGACCTTCTTGTAGTCAGTGATGTAGCGCAGTCCGTTCCACAGTCGCCTGGTGTCAAAGCTGTGGTAGCTGGACTCCATTTTGTCCCTGTAGTCCTACAGAACACATGTAGACATGCTCAGCCATAGATTAGATTTTTTACAGTAACTTAGGACAGTTTTTATCTTGCTTCTTTAAGCAAAATGATATCAGTTGGATTCTAAAAGCAACCTTTTAAACCTACAGATGGTATTTGATACTGATGGCATCCAGCTGATATTTAGTGTAATTTTGCTTCCAACAGTAAACATAACTATTAGTTTGCAGTAGTGACACCATGTTTTTGCATTATCTTTATTCATCTGCCTGAGTGTGTTTCTGTCTGGGTGAAGGTTTGTTTTGTTGCAAAGGTACTGTGCACGTTTAAATATTGTATTTGCGTCATCGGTTTTTTGTCTTGTGTTTGTGCATGTCTGCATGTGTGCATGTGTGCGCTCGCTAAATGATGTGAGTGAAGTTGACAGCACTCATATGCTGCTTGTTAGAATCAGACTCTTCTGCAGCCCACCTGCTGCAGACTGAGCGAAGGGGAAATCATATTACAGCTTCCCACTGTGACCCTTGTTAAGTTACAGTGATCCATTATGTGTGTGTGTGTGTGTGTGTGTGTGTGTGTGTGTGTGTGTGTGTGTGTGTGTGTGTGTGTGTGTGTGTGTGTGTGTGTTAAAGCAGTGTACCCATCATCTTGCACTGTTTGCGTGTATTTTGAGTGTTTATAGAGTTTATAGAATTTAACACTTGGCTTATTTAACTGTGAGATTTTATTTGCATTTCTTCTGAAATCTCGAAATGAAGAAATATCTCCATCTGTTTCTTTTCTGTCTCAAAAACCATCTGATCGCCTTCAAACCTAAACGTTTTCAAGGTACACATTCAAAGGCTTGTTTGTTTTTAACATTATTTAGTTTTTTTCTTTCCCATTCTATCATTTACATATGACATGACTACACAGCCTCGATATTCTAACAGAAGAATTCAGTTGAGTTGTTCTCATTTCACGATTTTACTGCCGAGTCTCCATGAAGCAACGTTTGGTTGAGCATTTTCCGGGTATTATACAGTTTATTTTGTTTAGTCATCTTGAAATAAGCATTTCTATCTAATATATATTTCCTAAAAATAAAATGATAATAAAAGATAATTAATAATCACAGGACTCTCAACAATCTGCCAAAACAAACCTGAACGGGTGTGTCGTTACTTCAACAACTTACCATGTTTCAGGTTTTTAAATGTCTGTGGGTCACTGTTTGTGGAAACACTCCACGCTGTCCCAGATGTCAGCTGTCTTTCACAGTAACACACGACATCGGATGAAAATTAATAAGTGCGCCAAACGCTGACAGTCCACATCTGTTGGGTCTGGCTGATTATAACACTTATATATCACTGCAGAGGAGTGCACAAAGGAAAAAGGAGGCACACGAGACAGATGTTTCCCATAAGGCGAAAGGGCCACAACTGTATTTTAGACCAACGCATATGTTGTTTAGTTTATGGGTTCCTATTAACTCTGCAACAAGGCTAACTCTCTTTCTAGCTTTGTTACACTGAGGCTGAACTATTGTAATGTTTTAATATTAGACTCTTTAAAGCAGGTCATCCAAAAGACTACAGCTGAAATAATCACAGGGATGAGCAACAGAGATCATGTTTCCTACAGCTTTCAAAAGAACAATAGGCAGAGCCTTCAGATTTCTGGCCCCTGTTCTGTGGAACCAGCTCCAGGTTTGGTTTCAGCAGACAGACACTATTTCTACTTTTAACAGACTCAAAAAGTTTAAAACTAGAGTTAAATCAGGTAACTGTTTGAGGAGATTTCTGTTATAAATTGGCTCCAACTAACAATGCAACATCAAGATGACACAGCTTTCTGGGATTTCCTTCACTGGATGCATCAAGAGAAACTGGAACTATACACAATATATAAAGTGGCTGACAGAGTATACAGGAACATCTGTGCCAAGTATGCCCTGGATGTCCCGAGGTCGAAATGGGATATTCCCCCCAGGGTGGTCGAGAGTGACTGGCCTAAGATCCTGTGAGACTTCCACATACAGACAAATGTGATGGCTAACCAAGCGGACATAGTAGTGTTGGAAAAGCAGAGGAAGACGACCGTAGTGATAGAGCTTCATCAAATGACAGCAACATCAGGAAGAAGGAACACGAGATCAAGAAAGCTGGGGAAGTACCAAGCGCTGAGACAAGAACTCGAGAAGATGTGGAGGGTGAAGGTAACTGTGGTCCCAGTGTTAATTGGAGCACTCGATGCAGCGACTCGCAACCAAGGCGAGTTTCTCCAGCAGATCCCAGGAACAACATCTCTCTGTCCAGAAGAGTGCAGTCCTAGGAACCGCTAAGATACTGCACAGGACCCTCAAGCTCCCAGGCCTCTGGTACAGGACTCGAGCTTGAAGGTGAAAGACCGCCTGCAGGGGCGAGAGGAGGGTTATATATATGAATAAACCTGAATTATACTGAATATCGGTATAATTGATCTCATGCACACAGTAAAGCACACACTGTGACCTGCTTGCCATTGAACCCCTGGGGTTAAGGACCTTCCACGAGGGCACCACGGTGCTGTAAATGATACTATTTCTGTTTTGTCTACCTGCTGTCAGGTGACTAATCTGGTAACCTTTGAGCAGAAGCACTCTTCTCCTGCCTTCAGGCCTGCTCTGCCCCATGTGTGAGGACCTTGTTTGGCAAGTACGTAAAAGCTTCCTGAGAGAAAGCAAGACTTTGTTCAGCCAAATTTAGTTCCCACAGCTACTGGATGTAAAACTGCCAACTCAAGTGTATTACCAGTGTTGCAGTCACAGCGACTGACACATCTGATCAGCGAACTGCCTTAACAAACACCCTAATCTGAATAATCACAGCCTGTGCGGCCCGTTGGGTGACACCAGATCAGCACTAATAGGACCGCCTGTCCTGTAGGCTCAACACACACACGCACGCATGCACGCGCGCGCACACACACACACACACACACACACACACACACACACACACACACACACACACACACACACACACACACACACACACACAGGCTTCTTTCTACTTATGTCTTCCTCACTTTATCAATTTCCATTTCAAATGTGTTTCATTAGTGCAATAGCAGCGACTGGTGGCCTCTACCTTCTGCAGATACCAGTGTGGATCCAAATTCAAATTCAAATTTTATTTGTCACGTACACAGTCATACACAGTACGATATGTAGTGAAATGCTTGGACAACTGCTCGTGACCTAAAGAAAACAAAAAAGGAAAGGCTATGAATAAGATAGGAAATAAATATGAAAAATTAAAAAGGGTAAATTTAACTAGGAAGGAATAAAATATAAATTAAGGTTAAAAATGAAATAACTGTACAACACAAATTAGAATGAAGGGTAAATTTAACTGGGAAGAATAAGATAAAATATATAAATTAAAGTTGAAAATAAAATAACTGTACAACAAAATACACAATATAGAACTATATAAGAATGTATGAAGAAATATAAATAAATATATACACAATAACAGCAGCTGTACAAGTATTAACTGGAAATGAAGAATATAGTGACCAGTGTTGTGCAAAAAAACAATGTGTGCAAAAACAATGTCCAGAAAGTCCAGTGTGTGTAAGAACCATATGTGTGGGTCAGTACTGTGTGGTGGTGTGATTGAGAGACCGTATCGCCTGCGGGAAGAAGCTCCTCCTCAGTCTCTCTGTGTTGGTCTTCAGGGAGCGGAATCTCTTTCCTGACCTCAACAGAGAGAACAGTCTGTTGTTGGGATGGCTGAGGTCCTTCACGATCTTCCTGGCCTTGGTCCAGCACCGCCTGCTGTAGATTGAGTGCAGGTCAGGGAGCTCGGAGCGGATGGTGCGCTCAGCTGACCGCACAACCCTCTGTAGAGCTCGTCTGTCCTGCATGGTGCTGTTCCTGAACCAGGTTAAGATGTTTCCCGCCAGGATGCTCTCTATGGTGCACGAGTAAAAGTTCCTGAGCACCTTGGAGGGCAGTTGGAAGTCTCTCAAGCGTCTGAGGTGGTAGAGACGCTGTCGGGCCTTTTTCACCACGGTGTTGATGTGACAGGACCATGACAGGTCCTGCGTGATGTGAACTCCGAGGTATTTGAAGCTGTCCACTCTCTCCACTGGGCACTCGTTGATGACGGGGGTCTGGTAGTTCCTCTCCTGCTTAGTGCTGAAGTCCACTATCAGCTCCTTTGTCTTACTGACGTTTAGAAGGAGGTTGTTCCTCTGGCACCAGTTCTCCAGATTCCTAATCTCCTTCACGTAGGCCGTCTCGTTGTTATCAGAGATCAGGCCCACCACGACGGTGTCGTCAGCAAACTTGATGATGGTGGTGGAGCTGGTAGTGGCCACACAGTCATATGTGTACAAAGAGTACAGCAGGGGGCTCAGAACACACCCCTGGGGGGCTCCAGTGCTGAGAGTGGTGGAGGCTGAGACATGTCCGCCCATCCTTACTGCCTGTGGTCTGCCAGTTAGGAAGTTGGAGATCCACTGACACATAGATGAGCTGAGTCCCAGATGCTCCAGCTTGGTGGTGAGTGTGGAGGGAATTATGGTATTAAATGCAGAGCTGTAGTCTATGAAGAGCATTTTAACATAATTCCCCCTTCTAGTGTCCAAGTGAGTGAGTGATGTGTGGAGGAGATGAGAGATGGCATCGTCTGTGGAACGATTTGGACGGTAAGCGAACTGTAGTGGGTCCAGTGTGTCTGGTAGTGAAGAAATGATGAAGTCTCTGACCAGGCGTTCAAAGCACTTCATCACTACTGAGGTGAGGGCTACAGGGCGATAGTCATTGAGAGAAGCAGGGTGGGGTTTCTTCGGGACAGGAACAATGATGGACTCTTTGAAGCATGTGGGGATCA
Source organism: Rhamphochromis sp. 'chilingali' (assembly GCF_963969265.1). Lineage (NCBI taxonomy): Eukaryota > Metazoa > Chordata > Actinopteri > Cichliformes > Cichlidae > Rhamphochromis > Rhamphochromis sp. 'chilingali'. The sequence continues at coordinate 2,607,603 of NC_137935.1, read as the reverse complement.
CCGACTGAGATAAAGAGATGTTGAATATCTCAGTGAACACAGGAGCTAGCTGGTATGCGCAGTCTCTGAGGATACGACCTGGGATGCCGTCTGGTCCTGCTGCTTTCCTGGTGTTCACTCTCTTGAAGGCTCTCCTTACTTCATGCTCGGAGATGACGAGCACGTTTCCGGTGCTGGCAGTATCTTCCTGTCTGCAGCCGTTAGCGCCGCTAACACTAGCATTGTTGGAGACCTTAGCTGCAGCCTCGAAGCGAGCATAGAAAGTGTTCAGCTCGTCTGCCAGAGTCACGGCCGCGTTCGTCATACCGGTTGTTGGTGCTTTATAGTCCGTTATTGTCCTTAGTCCCCGCCACAGGCTCCTAGAGTCACTCTGTTGGAGTTGTGACTCTAGTTTCCTCCCGTAGCGCTGCTTCGCCTCTTTCACCGCCCTCCGCACGTTATATGACGCGGCTTTGTACGGGTCCATGTCCCCCGTCATGAGTCCCGTGTTGTAGGCAGCGGTGCGGGATCTCAGAGCGTCGCGGATGGTTTTATCCACCCACGGCTTCTGGTTGGGAAACGTTGTGATAGTCTTTGTCTCCACGGTATCATCCGCTAGTTTCCCGATGAATCCCACAACCGCTTCCGTAAACACGTTGACGTCATCGTCGGAGCTGTTTCTGAACATGCCCCAGTCCGCTTCATCGAGTGCGTCCTGTAACGCGGCCACCGATTGATCCGTCCAGCGCGCGACCTTCCTCTGAACCGGAACTTCCTGTTTCAGCCTTTGTTTGTATTTTGGCATGAGGAAGATGGCGGCGTGATCAGATTTGCCAAACGGGGGGCGGGATTGTGCCTTGTAGCCGTCCTTGACCGTAGTGTAGCAGTGGTCCAGTGTCCTTTCACCCCTGGTGGGGCAGGTGATGTGTTGATAAAAGTTCGGCGCTGCGCGTTTGAGGTTGGCGCTATTAAAGTCCCCCGTCACAATAAGCGCAGCGTCCCGGTGTTGTGTCTGGTGCTGTGTGAGTGCCTCATGCAGCTCGCATAAGGCGGTGACCGTGTCCGCTTGTGGTGGAATATAAACGGCACTTACAATGACCGATGTAAATTCCCGAGGTAGATAAAAAGGACGACACATGATGGACAGTAGTTCCAGATTTGGTGTGCAGGAGCGTGTGAGAGGAACAACGTTCGCACTGTTGCACCAGTTGTTGTTCACCATTAAACACACGCCGCCTCCCCTTGACTTCCCCGAGTCCCGTGTCCTGTCCATGCGGTGAACCGAGAAGAACTCGGCCGGCTGGATGGCGTGGTCCGGCACCGCTGGGTTCAGCCATGTCTCGGTGAAGCAGAGGAGATTGCAGTCCCGAATGTCTCTCTGGAACTTTATCCTGGCCCTGAGGTCGTCAAGCTTGTTCTCCAGTGACTGGACGTTGGCGAGCAGGATGCTAGGCAGAGGTGTGCGGTGTGCACGAGCTCTCAGCCTGTTCCTGACGCCGGCTCGCTTCCCTCTAGGCCGCCGCCGCTTCCCTTTGTTCTCCCTCGAGATCTCACTCGGCCAGCTCGGATCCGGAGTTAAAAACTTCGAATTGTGAGTACATTGTATACCAATAGAAACAAGAGTGTCACTGTCATACCTAATGTACCCAATGGTGATGATTTTGCCGATTTAGAAAAGCTGAAAACTAACTTAAAAAACAAAGACAAAGAAAAAGTGGTCGGAGCAGTCGTGATGGCAGCCGACCTCACCGGCGCCATCTTAACTTGATCCTGTAGTGTTGCTAATGTAAGCGGGTTCTGCTTCATGCTGCTGAAACAGGTCGGCCCAAATAAACCCTTCGACTCTGCGTTGTGTTGTATTTTTAAAGAAGACAAGGAGTCTCTGCTTGATTGATGCAGATTTATTTCCTGGATGGAAACATGGTGTCGGGTCAGTACAAATGGCTGCACAGCACGCTAAAGCAGAACATCCTGTTAGCATCCACTTTAGCATACAGAGTTTTACACAACATTAAACAAATGAAAAGTGCACAAACTGGCATGAGGCTCTGTGTGCGTCAGTTGATCAAACACGTTTTATCCATCTGTAATACATAACCGCATTATGTGCGGGACAGTACAACTCACCTCTCGTGTAGCTTCAGCAGACGGGCAGTGATTACTGCCGCCAGCCTCACCTAACAGGCCACACCAAGACGTGCACTGACATTTCAGGAATAAGGCCACATAAACACTGTTACACTAACATGGTCTGCAGTGGAAATCAGAAGTTTTAGGTCATGGTTGTCATGGTCTCTGTGGCTTCTATTAGTTTTAAATACTTCAAGTGTTATTTTCTCCTGTTACGTTCTCTCGTGTTTAGTGTTGGTTCTGATGTTTCAGATAAGATAAGACAGATCTTTGTTGTCACTGTTAACAGAGCAATGAAACACAGTTTGACATCTCTCCATTTACAGCTGCAGGTTTTTACAATAAACATTCTTTGGATAGGAAGATAAGATAAATAAAGATAAAAATACGTTTAAGAGGTAATGTGCACATTATATACAGAAACAAAATATATATAAATAAATATATATGGGGGTATATAAAGCTTCTCACAGTGCACTATCTTAAAGGATTTTGTTTTGAAGGACAGAAGACAGAGGAGGCTGCAGGACGTCCCATCACTGAGGAGCTGTTTTTACCTGGTAAGCCTTAAAGAGGAGCGGCACACAGCTGGGTTGTGCAAACCGTGAGGAGGACTCTCAAAACTTCTTTGTCTTCATGACTTGTTTCAGTTATTTAAGATAATCTGCTTTTTTCCCTCCTTGTTGTTTGTGTGTGATTGTTTGTGAATTGAAAGAAATCAACTCCTGAATATGAAAATGTTAAAAGCTTATATCTGAGATCATAAAATAAAGAACGACTCGGGAGATTACAAAGCAATCTGAGATGCACTTTATTTACATCATTATAAAATGAGACCTTCGTCTCCTCTCTCCTCGTGTTCCTCAGGAACAAGAATGGACAATCTGAGAAGAGAGGGGGGCAGTTGCACTTTCCTTTTGTCAAGGAAACATCCTTCAGACATCCTTCGTACTTTTATGTTTGAACTCTGCAACAGTGGCTTTGCATGATTCACAGTTCAAAATAATCCTTCTTTCTCTTATATTGAGCATTGATGCATCTCCTCAACTGATCTTCTATGAAGGAAGCCACTGTAGTCATCATTGTCTCCCTTCCAGTCCAATATGGATTCATACACTGAATGAGGCTGTTTCCTGGATTAACTGCTGTGGGACCAATACCGCAGTTTGCCCATAGTGAACACGTTATTTTGAGAAAGTAGTGAGAAGCTCGGAAACATTTTGTTAAACACTTTATTTCATAAATCCTTCTGTTTTCTTACATAATGTAAAAAAAATAGTCAGAGTAAAGAAATCCAACCGTTGGACTGGTTCTGTAGAAACAACTTAGTCATCCTCCCCCGACGCCCAAAACTCTGACTTAATTTAAGCAGGAACATCTGATGTGTGAAGTAAATGTGAGTCAGATATGATGTCTCTTTCTGTCCTGAAGCCACAGTGAAGCGAAGAAAATTAGGTCACACAGGAATTTTAAATAGAGCGGGGTGCTAAACCAAATGAAATCACTACTTTGCCCAAACGAGACAGGGAATTTCCTGCCAACAGATTTTGGTAGGATGTATCCCGGAGATCCACAGAGGGAAAAGTGGCAGATGGTACAATCAATCATTGTGGCTCTTTTGGAAAATCTCTGAGCTGTTTTGTTGTTTTCCAGGGAAGCGAGATTTGAGTCTCACCACATCTGAAGGTGGCGTGCTGGATGTGGCTCTGGATGTCAGACTCTGCAAAACATGGACACAGAGGTGGTGACATCATCCACTGGTTTAGATTTTTAACTTATTGTAATCATTAATTTCATTTTCTCATATATATTATTTTAATGTTTTGTTTTGTGTTTAATGTATTCATCTCCTTTTGCCTCGGTTAAGCACTTTGAATTGCATGAAAGGTGTTATACAAATAAACTTGTACATTTGAAGTCGGCCGTAAGTGGCCATTCGAGGAGCTGGCTTCATTCATCAGTCCTAAAGTTTTCCTGAACTTCCCTTCAGCTTGTCCTGCTTGCTTTTCTGGATTTCCATAATCTTTAGTCCTCATTTTTCTTTCTACAAGAGTGCATGAGAGATAGACTTTTAGATATTTTAAAGCTTACAAATAGGCAAATATTTTATTATCTTCACTTTATTTTGTGCTCAGCAGGACAGTTTAAAAAAAACACAAATCAAAGCAGAGATCACAGCTCACTCTCATCATTGCTGCCCTTTATTGGTGACTTCAGGCTATAGAATTGATTTTACCATTTTAAAAATGTGTATGCACAACAGGCTAAAGGTGTTGCTGATGCTAATGTCAATTCCATTACATTGTCTAAGTGTCCAGATGATGTGTGATTCCCTCATTTGAGACTCTTGAATCTCAGATCTTGGTTATTATGTGACATTCCTGTCATATGCTGTGGGAGTGTCTGGTCGGGTGTGGTCCAGGTTCCTGTTGTCCGTCCCTTGGGGTGGAGTTGGCCAACTCGTCACCTGCTTCCAGTTTCCGGGGCTCCATCTAGAGGGTTTTTAAGCCAGCACTGCCTGCCACTCCTCGCCAGTTCGTCCTGCTACCACCCGTGGTAAACTTGGCCTCCTCTGTGCTCGGACTCTGTGTGCCTGGATCGTGGGTTAATGTGTTCTCCGTCTCCTGTGTTCTCAAGATTCATCATCCGTCGTACTCATCAGCAGCGCTGGTTCTGTTTCCATCCCGTTCTCCAGTCTGCCTAGAACCCTAGGACCACACACTCATCTTCTCCTCAGCCTGCCCTCCAGCCCGTACTTCAACTTCCCTGGACACCTTGGAACCTGGACCAGCTTCCCCACACTCTCAACCATCCCTGGGACGCTCCCACGGCAACCCCTTCCCCTCCTAATAAACGGTGTTTTCAAGTAAGCCCAAGACTCTCCACTAGTACCACTCACCTCTGCCATTTAATTGTTTCCCATTAAGTAAAACCCTTCTCCTGTGTTTGCAGAAGTTGCCGCCCGTGTTCTCCTTGTGTTCAACGTCCGTTTCTCCGCCCTCGGGCCTCCCTCAGTTCCTGCGAATGATTTCTGTTAGACCCAGTCTTGTTTAAGTTCCTTTTCCTTCAATAAATTGTACATAGTTCAAGCAATCGAGTCTGCTCTTGAGTCCACTGCATCCTTGTTTGTGACAATTCCTTTGGGTTTGTTGCTTTTTATTTGAATTGATTCTATTATTATCTGAATGTCTTCCTCATATTTCAATTATTTCTTTTTTGAGTGTAACAACAAACCAGTAAAGGGACTTGGGATCTGTTTAAACCTTTGGGAAATTACAGATTATTTAATTAGCATCTATTTATATCAAAGGGACTTAGAAGGGGATTAAAGCTTCAAGTTTCACACCTTAATTTAATCAAAATGATATAATGGTTCTGTCAGGATAAGCCAGAGAGAGGAATCAAAGTGCAGGGCAGAATGGGAGGCAGGCTGGAGAACAAAACAAGAGCTTTCATCAGCTCAAAGTAAAAGAAATCCACGAGGAACAAGAGGCGGTAAACAGATTATCTGAAATCTGACAGAATTATGCAACACATACACGGGGTGGATTGGACAAAGGTGAAACCGGGGTCGGGCAGAAAGTCAAAAAGGACGGAAATCAAACCCAGGTAGAGAGAGGGAAGTCAATTGCTGTTGTTTGTAAGGCTTCAATTACCAAAATAAAACAGGAAATTGATATGAGGAAAACAAGGGAACTGATTGATAAAACAGAGCCAGACGAAGAAATATTGGCAACACAAGGAAAATATGAACAAAAAGGAAACGCAAAAGACTGAAATCAAAATAGAACCAAACTCAGGACCATCACAGCCTGTTAGACAGTGAGTTTTTTTCTGAATTAAGCAGGACGAGGGCTGTTTGCAGCCTTCAACCTAAAACCAGCTGTAGCAAATGTCAGTGTTGAATGTGGGGCGATCGTGGCTCAAGAGTTGGGAGTTCGCCTTGTAATCGGAAGGTTGCCGGTTTGAGCCCCGGCTTGGACAGTCTCGGTCATTGTGTTCTTGGGCAAGACACTTCACCCGTTGCCTACTGGTGGTGGTCAGAGGGCCCGGTGGCGCCAGTGTCCGGCAGCCTCGCCTCTGTCAGTGCGCCCCAGGGTGGCTGTGGCTGCCATCACCAGTGTGTGAATGTGTGTGTGAATGGGTGGATGACTGGATATGTAAAGCGCTTTGGGGTCCTTAGGGACTAGTAAAGCGCTATATAAATACAGGCCATTTACCATTTGAATGTGAAAAATGTAAATACATCGCAAGTGTCAAAGAAGTGATCTTTGCCAGTGGGAGTAAAAAGACCTCTCTATTCCCAAGCTCTCATTGGCAAAATTAACACAGCAACAGTGCATCTGATATTCAGCCTAATGTCTCTACAGTGTTTCACCAGCAATGAGCAGATGAGATCTGGGTCACAGAGGAATTTTAAACAGCACTGGTAATACAATTAAATCAGTGACAGTGACATCAGTGATTAGCTGGAGGGCTCATCATCAGCAGAAGACAGAAGCTACACACGAGCAGAGAAATGCAAACTTTTTTACACTGTGATATTAAATGACAGTTGAAGCTACTGACCAACAAGGGGTGAGAGGTAGCAGGTCAGTTTTAGGTGTGCTCTATACACAGTTTGTATCATTGTTCTTATATTGTTCCTATTTTTATACCCACTGCTGCTGTTAGTGGGTATAAAACCAGAAAGAAATCTGTTTTTCATAGTTTGACTATATGCTTTTCAGAAGGCTCTCACATTACAACCTGATCCACACCTGGGCTTTTCTGAAGTGTGGTGGTAAATTCAGGCAGCTGCAGCCACCTTCAACACTTTCTGTCTATTCTGGAGCACCAGAAATGAATCCAGGTGGGAATAAAAATCTTCTTTTTTGACTTTAAAGCTCCTGATTGAACCTGGTAGTTCCAGCAGACGAGACACTTCTGTTATTAGAAGGAAGCACGTCTCTTTCTAATCTTTGATCCTTATATTTTACTGTTTCTTTTACACACACTACAATGATGAGGTGATGTGTGAGCACCTTTACTGTTTCTTTCTTTAAAAAAACCTGTAGCCTACAAAAATAACATGAATGGATGTTTTGACATTACCAGTGACCTAAAAGTGTTTCTAGCTGCATCCCACTAAGTGGACCTAGAACTGTACATCACTACCAAAGCTTGAGACACCCACCGATAGCACTGATCAATCACTGAAAATAAAGACAAGGACAGCGCTATGTCTTCCATGGTATTGTAATACACTATTGTATAAGCTCCTACTGTATGTCAAGAATAGCTGTTGCACATTAGAAACTGTGTTAGACAGGTTTTTTAAAAATATACTTTAAACATTTTATCATGTCGTCATGATTCGTCAGTGGCTCCTGCGGTGCTGTGTTTTTCTGCAGGGTGGCGCCTGTCTTCCAGTGTTCACCTGTTCTCCACGCACACCTGTGGCTCATCACGGCTGATGAACCTCAACCATACCCGAGGCCCTGTTGGAGTGTTGTTCCTCGCTTACCTGTGTTAGTGCAGCCCAGTGCTGGCTCTTGTGTATTTCCCTGTGTTCCAATACGAAAAGGAGTTTGAGCGTGTGCTTCTCCCTTTCCCGACTTGCCCTTGGAATCCCTGGAACCCTCTTCTCTCTATATGCATAATATCCAGCAGTGTTGTAAACAAACCCTTCTGTTTGGCTGCACAGTACAGAGTCCAGCATCAGTAACTGTGACAGTCGCTTTATATTCGTTAAAGACATAAATCAGTAAGGAACTCATCTCCTGTACTTTTAGAGGTGTGCCTTTTAAAATACATTGAGGTGCACTGCATCCTTTGATTTTCATTAAGTGCTGAAGGAAAACAAGTCAAGACAAGAAGGAAAAAAGCAGCTGATGTAAACACTGCTGTCTTAATACAACTCATCCTGAGAGACTCCTGTTTGTGGAAGAAAGGAACGAGTGAGACAAGAGTCGAGGTGAATCACAATGAAGAGACAAGACTGAATACAAAAATCGAATGAGTGCATCCATCGATGTTGGGATATATTTTGCTTCCATAACATATTCTTTCATATGACTGAAAAGACAACTTTAAAAATGCATAATTAGTTCTTTATTTGTTTTGTTTGGTTGGTACTCATGGTGATAGCTGTTAGTTCCATTTTCATTGTTCACTTGTAGTGGCTTCACTTAAACAGAACTGCCTTTCACATGTTCGCTGGTTTCATCTCCTCTCAACAGTGGATTTATACAGATCCCATCATGCAGTGTTTCTGTGAGACGTGAGCAAACATCCAAGAAGGGGGCGGTCGACTATGAAGCAAAGACTGCTGTGAATCTGTAATATTTTATTAAAATAATGTGACTTTGCATCAAGTGACATCAAAAATACATCAGGCTGCTCAGCATCATTGCAGTAGTAGGTGGCTATGCATGCATGTGTGACTGTGGAGTTTGGAGCACAATACCATCAACTTACTCATCACCATAGTAGTGAAATGGTGAGGCTCTCATTCACTAGTTACAAAGCTTATGCAACAGGTCTGTGAATTACTGCTGCCATTAGGAGCACAGAGCAGTCTATGCTTTGGGCAGGTTAACCTTGACAGATGCTGACAGATCCACCCCACACTCATTATCTCCACTTTCAAAATACCCATGTGGTCACCATCTATTCACAATCAGATTTTAAAACTATTAATTAGGAGAAATTCATCGGTTTACAGACGTGTTGTATCAGGTGGAATTTGAACCGACGCCGCTTGAACCAAATTCCCAGATTGCTTCTTGCTGCCAGTCCCCCCTGCAGGAAAGCGATCGCACAGTGAGACTACAACTGGAATTCATTTGCATATGAAAACAGGATGTGTAGTGAGAATTCACAGCTCGTGTCTGAAGATTAATTTTACATTTTCACACTTCTGCTTATTAGCTTCATTTACCCAATTCACTGAAGTGCTCGGCCCATCAAGTACCACAAGAAGCATATTCAAATGGACAGAATATCTCAGCTATTAGCTGCCCTCTGGATAATTCTTTTAATTTTGTTAACTGGGAGCCTCCATTTAAACACAGATTAAAGAGTCCTCTGACTGAGCCCACGATGCCTCTTGGTGAACATGTTGCGATGGCAACAGAGGGAAGAATGACAGACATCGAAGAAATAAATAAATAAAATACAGAAAAGAGGGAGAAAGGGGTGTCTAGATAATATAGAAACCTCAAAACAGGAAGTGAATGCCTTTTATTTGCCAAATGAGTTGGTTAGCCCCATTACACAGAGAACAGAATTGACTTATTCATTAATCTGGAAATGGATTTTAAACAGCAGAGTGTGCCAAGCTACACAGAAACACTGTTCACAGTTTCCCTGGGAAACTGCTTGAAGACAACAAAGTCTTTGACTCTTCACTTAGTAAACAGATATAGTGCAAGATAGGATACATTTTTGCGTGGGCAGCAGTTAATCTGCTAGTTATATTTCAGCTAATAGCCAATAACTTTATGTGCAATCCTCGTAGGATTGCTACAGAACTACGGTTACACCAGGTGAAAAAGGGACTAACAATAAATGGCCACAACACACAAAAATATCAGCAGCAATGAAATTAAAGTAAAAAAAATTAATACATATCTGAGTTTTCATATAATTGTTTTAAAGACTGACAGAAACCAGGTCATCAATCAAAATAGTCTTTATCTATGAAGAATTTATGATCACGTGGTAATGAAACAAGCCTAAACCTTCTCATCTTCCACTGTAATAGCAAACACGCTGACTCGTCTATTCCAACTGTTCCCTGCTTCCTTCTCAGCTCAGTAAGCTCAGGGGTTGTGCACAGTGGGCAAGTCTTTTTAGACCAACGGCGGGAAAATCTGTAAATTATATAAAGTCAGCAGTTGCAGCCACTCCCCACCAACATGTTTATGGCAACGCTGAAGACACCGCTGTGTCATGTGGTGCCTGCAAGCCAAGTTATGTGGCTGGTGATTCAGATTTACCTCTAAAGCCTTTAAAACCAAGGCATGAAATTCACCAACATGTTTAGACATGACATTGTTTCTTACCATCTCTCTTCTAGTTTGGGGTTTATATCTGTGCAGTATTCTTATTCTTGGACCTTTAGATGAAAGTAGCTTTGAATGTACAGCTTAAAATAATCTATAGTGGAGCCCCTCAGTTCACACACACTCTCTTTACAGTGAGGTTTTTGTTTTGTAGTTGAACAGTCTTAAAGCTGATGAAAGGCTGTCTGGTGGCTTTTACTTGGAAGCTGCAAAACCTTCTGCATGACAGGAGAAGTACAAGCAGGCCATGTGTGAGGTGTACGACATCGTTCATGATGCAGATGCTTCCTCAATACACCTGCTAGGTTAAATGCTACTGATGGTGGAACCGAGCAGCTGCAGTGCTGCACGGTGCAGGTGAGGCTTTCCACAACACACCTGTAGAAGGAGGCGAGGACTGAGGGAGCCACTCCAGCTTCCTTCAGCCTTTGGAAGAAGCAAAGATGCTGATGTACCATCTTGTTGTAGCTTCAGGTTGGTGTGCCTTCTTGGTGTTACCCACTTCAAGTACCCGGGGATGCTCACAGGTACTCGATGCAGGTGGGGTGCAGCTGCTGCCCACAACCGCATCCTTTTTTTGGCTTGTGTTGATGAAAGAGTTGTTTCACACACAACATGCAGTGTAGTCCTAGATCAGCAGCATGTGGATGAAGGCGCTCATGAAGCATCCCTGTGACCAGTATTTCATGGAGGAGGAGATATGAATTCTGACAGTTCGGGATCTGTTTGTAAGAAAGTCTAAAATCCAGTGTGGATAGTCGTCCTAACAGAGCCAGTGTATTTACTGGTGTCTTTAGGATGATGCTTTAGTCTAAAGTAGGAGCTGTTTTCTTCCAGATGAGTGAGGACCAGAAGAACCACTAAAGAGATGGTGTCACATCATGACTTCAGAGGAGTCCCTGGGGACTAATCATTCCCTCTTTGGCACAGGGATATTGACAGCAGTTTTGAGGTATGTGGGAACGCTGTCGAATATATCTGTCAACAACTCAGAGAGCTGGTGTGAGCAGACCTTTAGTGCCCTACCTGGGATGCCATCTGGGGAGAGTTCCCATCCAGCATTTCAAGGAGTAACCCTCTGCAGAGAAAAACTCACCTCTGCCGCTATGATGCTGAGGGGCAGCTCACTGGGTGGAGGATGAGCTTGGAAGGGGCAGTGGTCTTCCTGGACTTATGATGCAGGGATTTAAACACACATAGTAAATATAGCCCTGAACTTAACAGGAAGAAACCTCCGGCAGAACCAGGCTCAGGGAGGGCGGGGCCATCTGTTGTGACTGGTTGGGGTGAGAGAAGGAAGACAGGATAGAGGCCCAAGAATGTTTCTCATGCAGACTGGATCAGCCAGGGATCGAACCACCAGCCTGTTGTACCTCCCGACATACAGGCGCCTCTAACACATCTGAGACTTAATATTATTTTCTTATAGTCCACTCACTCTGTTAAATGTAAACACACTGCGGCTGTTTATGATAAGACGACACTTCAATGATCCCCGTGGGATAGTGTGTGTGTGTGTGTTCTCAACAAAACTGAGTTTTCTTTCTTTTTGTGCAGCAGCTCAGGGTGTGTGTTTGTAGTTATCTTGCCCTGGCAGAATCCCTGACTTCTGACAGGGAATCGAACTGCCGGCTCATTGCTCCCTCTGCTTTGCAGCTCATCACATCATCAAACCTGACAGCTCGTGTCAAAGCTCGTCCCTCCCGTCCCTCACTCAGGCTCCACTTTGCCCTAAAGTCTCTCTCCTACTCAAATACACTTTTATTTTTCTTTTATTTGATTCTATCATTGCAGCAGATGCCAGACAATGTCTACTGACAATATCAGACATTACCATGATATTAAATGAAAAAAAAACAGCTGGTTTATATTGATTTTAATACATGCATGTCTGAAATCCTTTAGGACATCTTAGTTGATGCTTAAATAAATATTACGGTACTATTACCGTATTATAAAGCTGGAACTAGCCCTCCCTTATGTTCTCAGCATTTTGAATATAAAATGCAAAACTTCCTATCGCTGTCTAATTCTATAATGATCTCATCCATCCATCACTGCCCACATATCTGGGACTGGGTCTGAGCAGCTTAATCAGAGAAGCCCAGACCTTCTTTTCCTGAGCCACCTGCTGTAGCCCATCTGTTGGAGCTGCTCCCGGGCCAGCCGAGAGACATAATCTCTCCAGTGTGCCCTGCATGTACCCCAGGGTTTCCTCCTCGAAGGATATGCCCAGAACACCTCCCCAGGTGGGACTCAGGAGTCTCCTACTCAGATGGGAGGGGCCAGCCACCCTTGTATCTGTGATCTTGATTTTTGAGTCACTACTCAGAGCTCATGAATACAGAAGAAAGTAAGGATGTAGATCAACCCGTGAATCGACAAGCCACCACACGAGGAAGCCAACAGGACCACATCAAAACGCAGAGACGAGCTCCTGAGGCCATCAAAGTGGAAGCGTTTGGCCGCTTGACCGCCTGTAAAAATGTCCATAAAATTCTAATTAAAAATAAGAATCAGTGAAAAAGAGCAGCTCTGAAAAAGGCCGATACTCAATGGGAATGAGACTAACTTAATTCCAGCAATGCAGGCTAACCCCTCGCTCAGGTTATACAGGGAAATATTTAATTTTTCTTCCCTCTTCTCACTTTCACTGATTAGTTTCACAGGTATGTGCTTAAACTGTAAAAATACGAGGTTGTCTAAATGAAACTAACGGTATGGCTTTGTAGTGTGGAAGGAGGAAACCCACTCAGGCAAAAGACACCATACAAACTCTACATAGGAAAGCAGGATTTTCCTTTATTAGACAACAATACTTAACCACTACAACACCACGCAGCCTGGAAAAGACACCAGCATCGCAAGGTATTAGTTCGAGTTTACATCCTGGGAGAGAAGTATGTGTGATACCATCACAGACCTGTTTTGGCTTCACTGGTGCTTAATGGCACTCTGTAAAGGGTGTGATGCTCCAGTGTAAATGGAACCAGACAGACAGCAGGTAGTGTGAAGTTGTTTTAGAGGCACTGGGGATGAAGATGGTCACTGCTGTTTTTACTAGCACGGTTACCCCACAGGTCCGTCTGTCATTATCTGCTTACACACCCGCAGCAGCCACACTGCGTCCTCATACAGCCTTTCCTTTTGAACCTCATCTTCAGCCTTGCTTCTTCTCCAAACTGCGATATGTTCCTCAGTCATTTTTAAGACATTTTCTCCTCTCCGGCTTGTGATGAACCTTTTCAATCCTTGTTACTCTTGAGAGTCCCTTTTCCCTTCTTCACATTTTCCTTACAATTTGAAGAGAGACATCACACTTATAACTAGTTTAGCTTCTCTTTGTTGCTTTTCTGCACAATTCAAAATGTGTAATAGTGCTAAAGTACAACAATCTTCTCATTTTCACCAGACTAATCCTTCAAACACAAGTATTCCCAGAATTACCCAATTCTCTGTTTTTCTTTTGTTTTGTCTCTCTATAGATACCATCCAGCCATCCTTGGTGTGACATCACAATTCATTTCCATTCACATTTGTCAGCATTTGTCTTTACTGTGTTTGGACAGATGTTAAATTGGTTTTTCCCCAAGCTGGCACAGATCTTCTTTGATGAATATGAACCAGCCCAAGTTTCCCCTTAAAGCTCCTGCCAAATTTGACCCATCTATGTTCTTGGGAACAATATGGGAGAGTGAGGAGACTGATCCAAGCTGACCTGTGTGGCATGGCTGAGTTTCGACCTTGGGTGGAGCCTACAAATGGCAGGGAGAAATGGAAGCGGCGAGGGAACTCTGTAATAGGCAAGGCAAGTTTATTTATATAGCACAATTCAACAACAAGGTGATTCAAAGTGCTTTACAGAGACATTAAAAAACAAAAACAAGAAAAAGCCCGATTTAAAATTGATTAAAAAAACAGTAGATAAAATCAGAACAGTAGATAAAATCAGTAGTTAAAATGTAAGTTTTGAAATTTAAGCTTAAGTGCGGATTTGGTGCTTTATTCAAATGCAGCTGAGAACAGGTGAGTCTTCAACCTGGATTTAAATAAACTGAGTGTTTCAGCTGATCTGAGGCTTTCTGGGAGTTTGTTCCAGATATAAGGAGCATAAAAGCTGAATGCAGCTTCTCCGTGTCTGGTTCTGACTCTGGGAACTGATAAAAAACCAGATCCAGATGACCTGAGGGATCGGGAAGGTTCATACTGGGTCAGGTAATAATAGGAATATAATTTTAAATCCGCCAATAAAGGCTCAAAAACCATAATTATGGACAAACAACAATATATACTGGAAGCTAACAGGCAATTGGCACTATATTCCTATTAAGGACAGTATTCAGAAAAATACACAAATTCGGACTCGTGCTATTGTGGACAAACTATACAGTAGGAAATATATTACCGTGAAACAAAGAGACTTTTTATACAGTTATTTATACAGTTATTTATTTATTATTATTTCAGTTATTTGAAAGATACGTATCATTTTCTAGAACTAATCAAACCAATGAGACTCTGGACAAACACACATTTATTCACAACAGACATTGATAGCCTGCACACGGACATTAATACAGAACTAAGGCCAAAAACAATAGAAACTATTCTGAAGGGGCATCGAGACCCTAAGATGAGTTCGCAGGTAGACAGTATCTACAGGTGGAGGGCACAGCAATGGGGCATAGGTAAGCCCCCTCATATGCACATTTGTACAGGAGTCAGTGGGAACAGGAAGCTCTGGCTAAATGCCCTCAAAAACCAACTTTTTTTCTCAGGTATTTGGATGACATCATAGGAGCATGGTCTCATGGTGAGGAAAAGTTTTGCAAAGTTATTAATGTTTTAAACAACCGTCATCCCTCTTTTAAGGTGAAATATGAATTACATTCTTCACAAGTAAACTTTCTGGACACAACTGCTCCTGGAACAATTGGATTCAAATAGGAAAAAGATTTCTACCGAGGTCTATTTCAAACCCACAGATTTCCATGCTCTTCTACAGAAGTGCAGCTATCATTTTAAACACACGTATAAAGGAATTATCAAACCTCAAATTATTCGATTCTATAGAATTTCCTCGCATGACTCAGATCTTCAAGAGTCAATTAGCAGACTATCCCAGAGTCTTAGAAATAGGGGCTATTCCTTAGAACAATTAAAAGCAGTATGCTCGCGATGCGTAACTCAAAGATAACAAGTGCAGGTGCAGATGAGCCAAATGAAGATGTGGCTCAGAATCAAACCCAATTGGAGGACCCGAGCAGACTTATGGTTACTACCTATTCACATCTCCTACTTACCGTTGCAACATCAGTTAAAATCAAACTTTAATAAGTATACCTAAGATTTGAGACCATTCCCAAAGTATAGAGTAATCTCGGCTCATAGGAGGAACAAGAATTTAAAGGACATGCTTGTCAGAGCTAAATTACCTGAACAGTCAGGTAGAATAGAGCTGGTGAAATCAAACCACAACAGTTTATATATAACCCCCATGGACGAGCCGGAGCACCCATTTTACACAAGATGACATTGAACATGAAAAACATTATTTATTGTATTTTATGTTAAAAATGTCACCGTGTGTATGTAGGAGAGACAGTATAAACACTACTAGACAGACTAAAACAACACATTTATAGCGTTGGGGAAAACAGACTGAACAGTCCCTTGGTCTTGCACTTTCAAATACACCGACTGCAGTACTGGAACATAACGGGACTTCAAGCCTGTGCGACGTGGACGTGCCTGCTCCTTTGCTTTCATAGTTGCTTCATACCTGTGAGGTCCGCAGACTTTAATGCAGAATTCGCTGATTCCTGCATTTGCATCTATCCTATTTTTAAGCCTCTCGCATTAGGGAAAGAAAAAATTGGGAACAATCTGAAATATAACAGGTCTTCATGTCTGTAGAAGGAAACTTAAAAAATCAAACACTTTGGCCAGAAACTGTTTATCAAACTAAGCGGATTAGTCGTAGTGGTTCAGTAACATTCGTGTTTCTAAACTTGCTCTAAAAATACTGCACAGTAACTCTCCTGAATCTGATGCACATCTTCTGTTACTGCTATATAACACTACTGTAGCAGCCTCTGTTTCAATGCCACGATTGGCAACCTGAACCAAAACCTCTGGTTGGTTTTAGTACTAAGTGTCCCAGAAGCACAAACACATAATGAGCTTTTGGTTTTTCTTTGCTGTGTTTCTATTAAGTTTTCTCTCAACTGATTATTTCACTAAATTGCAGGTAATCCAAACTGAAGCAGGCAGCTCATATTACGTTCTTATCCAGCTGCCCTTACTTGAAAAAATAACAGCAACAACAACAACAACAACAATCATAATAATAAGTTCATACATACTTAGATAAACACAGTAAAATATCGAGTGCCTGTCGAATCAGCTGCCACGACTCATATGTGTGGTATTCTAGCTCGTTTACATGGCTTCCATGAAAAGTGCATCAGTGTCTTTGAACCTTTTATTTCAAACCAAACCTCACAATAATCCTTCCATCCAACCCCGCTTCACAGGCCATAGTACAGACTCTCTGAATGGTTATTGATTAATAACTTGTTAATAACAAGTGATCAGACACTGAGCATCCAAGTGTGTTAAAACAACACCAGGGATCGTATCAAGCTTCATTAACCAACAAGTGATATCAGTGTGGTGATGTCCATCTTTTTTACAGAGTCTATGATCCAAACAAGACACAAACCAGGTCTGTTGGTCTAATGTGTGATTAAGCAGACTTTATAGGTTTTTAAAATGGAACAGTTATCTCCCAGCAGGCAACACTGCATATGCCAACCCACTGATTTCACAAGACGCCATGCAAGTCAAGTCAAGTGGCTTTATTGCCATTTCAACCATGTGCAGTGGTACAGTACACAGTGAAGTGAAGCAAGACAACATTCCTCCAAGACCATGGTGCTACATATAACAGACGATCAACACAGGACTCCATAAAGTGCAAGTGTGCAAAAACACAAAACAAAACAAAGACAGTGCAGACACAAGACCAAAATGCAACAATGACAGTTGGTTGTGCAAAAGACAGAATTGTGCGAAAAGTAGCTTGATGTGTGTGTGTGTGTGTGTGTGTGTGTGTGTGTGTGTGTGTGTGTGTGTGTGTGTGAGAGTGTGTGAGAGAGAGAGAGAGAGAGACATTGTGCAGATAACAGGGTGACACAGAAAGCACCTGACATACCTGAAGGCATTAATGTACAGCCACGGATGGGAAAGTAGTGAAAACTAAAATAAGGACATCTACCTGTCTAACTTTTTAAACTAGCTGCAAAAATTGCAATACACTGTTAAAACAAACCCAAACTGTTGGACTAAACAGCAAAAATCTGTTACCCGTAGAGTAAACCAACAACTTAATCAACTGTTGTTCTTCCAGCCAAGAGGAGGAGCGTAGCTTTCTCACCACGGGTATCTGATGGAGCCCTAGAGGTGGAAACCAGCCCACAGTATAATGTAGCTTACAGGAGAAAACTGAATGACAGACGCATGGGTTTGGAGCTCGTGTGTGTGTGTGTGTGTGTGTGTGTGTGTGTGTGTGTGTGTGTGTGTGTGTGTGTGTGTGTGCATGACTAAGCTAACCCTGTGTGCAAAGATGGTGAAGTGTCTTGGCTTTAGATTATGCAGCTATAGACCACAGGCTGCTGCATCTCCATCCAGAAACCACCTCCCAGCTGCACCACGTGGTGCCAAAGTCATTGCGCTCCAGCGTGTTCCTCCCAGCTGCACCATCCGTGGCCAAAGTCATCACACTCCAATATGGGCCTTCTGGATGCAGCATCTAATGCCAAACATATCAAAACACAACATGGGCTCTCAGCTCGATCATCTTAAGACTCATTTCAATCCAGTGAGTACCCTCCAGCCGTCCATCTGTGTGTGAAAATACATTTTAAAAAATTCAGTGCACCTCACACAAAAGGAAGAATAATTTAACGCAGTCCTAATCCTCCATTTGATCCAAAAGACATAAAAATACCATTTCATCTGTGCCATCTCCAGCCAGACATACTTCAGTAATTACTAGCATTAAATCCTCGTCTCAGTTTCACCATCTGAGGACAAACGTGTCATCGCTGCATGTCTCGGTACCACCTGAGGCCAAACTCATTGCAGTTTAAATTGCATATCTGTTTCTTATCTACTAACATTTTTCTGGTTTCTGTTCAGTGTCTGTTTATTCTCTTTGATTTGGTGTAATTCAGATTTCATTTTCTCCATAAAGAGAACTTGTCCCTCTGGGCGTTAAACACTCAGCATCTGAACAATAAAGCTCCACTTGTACCTTCAGGCGGTCCAATGCAACGCCAAATAAAAACCCACTATCGTCCATGTGAGTCAGTGGAAGACAAATCAAAGGATTCTGTGGGTCTGTGGTCTGAGGGAGAGTTTGTGTTGTACGCTCTTCCTCCTACACGAAGAGTTTTGATTTATTTTTGGCTTACAATTTAACCCCAAAACATGATTTTTTGCTTTTATTTAAAGTTTAAAAGATCTGGAGAAAAAAAAGACTTTAACTTGTGAATAATCCAAATGTTGACAGAGCAGTTGCTCTGTGTAAACCTCCCACTAGGTGCTTGGAGTGTAGGAGGGACATATTTTAAAGTTGCTGAGTGAACACTGACAATTTGTTGCTGTCCACTGTGCTGGACAATTGGACTCATTGCTGAAACTCTATATGAACTCAGTCCACACACGATGACCTGCAGGTCTGCCTTTACTGTTTAATCACAGCTCCACTCGACAACAACAGGCTTTGTTTATCGGTCAGCTTTGTTAACAGAGATTAAAGACTGTCAGTGTGGAAAACAAAGGCAGCTGTGGGCACTCGTTCAAACAGAAGTTTGAATTTCTCTAAAATCCTACGTGCACATCCAAGCCAACTATGAAAAACAGCAAATATGAAGCGTGTTAAAGCCTATTGTATATGCTGTGTATGCTCCAAATATAGAGTTATAGTTTGTGTACAATCTGTTAAGAAAAAATAAAGAAAAGAAACATCAGGGAACCACTCGTGACATGTTCTTTGGCAGCATGAGTACTTTCACTGAGGTTTATTTTGACTCCCATAAACTAAAGCAGCGTCAATAGACAATAGAAAAATACAGACTTATCCACAAACAGCTGGAGTTCATCGGGTACTAATCCATGAAGATGACTATTGTTATTGTGCTGTTATTGGACGTAGTGTCATTGGCACTTTATATTACAGCTTGGATAATATAATAATAAGAAGAGAAGAGGTAACATTAATACATTACCAAGGTAATGTAACCAAGTAACAGCTTGGCACTGATCTTGTTACTGGCTGAGTAGTATTAGACTATATTTTAAATAAAATGACATGTTGGTAATAATCTCCTATGTTTGTAAATATTTGCACACTAACACTGTATACAGTTAAAATGATTCCTACATTATGGACAAACATTCTCCTTTGTTTGAAAACAAAAAAGTGAATATTATATAGGGTTGGGTATTGATAAGATTTTCACGATTCCGATTCCATTTTCGATTCTGTTTAACGATTCGATTCTTTATCGATTCTTTTTAAAAAAGGAGAACACTAAGTTCGATTAGCTCAGAACTTTGTTTTATATCTTCTCTTTGAACAAGAAAGAAATTTAGGAGTAACATGGCCTTACAAACCCAACAGTGAGATCTTAAGAGATCCAGCCTACGGCTCTTCAATGGGGTGTCACAGGGTCCCCAGGAAAAAGAAAATTGTAAATGTAAAATAATAAAATAAATATTCTTCTGTAGCAATAACACATGAATATCCAGTAAAGTCCCTGCCTACAATTAAACACATTCACTTACTGAAAATCATCTGCTGTGGCAAATGGGTGCAAGCCTTTGACCACAAACTGAGTCACTGCTCGGTGACATTCGTCTATCCTGGCCTGAAAGGAGACGCTACCGGTAGACTGCAGCGAGAACTGCCAGCATCTGAGCCAGACTGTCTCTCTCATCACGGTCACCTAAATGCACAGTAATGGCAGGTTTGTAATAAGGCAGGTCGCGCTAACATAATATGCACTGTTAGTTGATTATTTACCTGCCGCATTAACGGGAGAGGACGTGCAAACGTTACCGCTGCTGCTGGGTTGAGATTCACGAGTCCAGAATTAAAAACACGACATTCATTTAAGGTCATCGTGTGTTTTGTGAGCACATGCTTTTGCATATTCGTAGTGTTTCCTCCCTTAAATGAAATATCTACTTTGCAAGTATTGCAAGTTGCCCTGTTGTCATCCGTTCTCGTAAAGTATAACCAAACTTTTGAGCATTTGAGCCGCTGGCGCCGTGTTTCCTGCCAGGTAAATGACGCTCCGCAATGTGGTGACATCATTCGGGGCGACTGGAATCGATAAGGGAATCTTTTGCAAAAATGGCAAACAATTGCAAAGAATTGAAACAGTGGGAACCGGTTCTCAACAAAAACCTGTTTTCGATACCCATCCCCAATATTATATGTTTGATTCTGTGGCTTCTTATGTGGAAAATGCAAAAATGCCTGAGTGCTGAGTGGAGGAATAATAATAATAATAATAATAATAATAATAAAGACTGAGCATGGCGGGTATGGCTATATTACTTCACAAAAAAAAAAAAAAAAAAAAAAAAAAACCCAGAACGAAAAAGTAAGCTTAGCATGAGGAAAAGACACACGGAGAGAAAATGATGCAGAGACTAAAAACTTTAAAATCTAAACTCCAAACAGAGCAGCACCATGACACAGTGTAAAATTCTTTCCTGACATTTAGATGGAAGCTAATGTTTGCTCATTGTTTCACTGTGAAAATCGTTCAAAGACAAACAATTGTGAGCTAATTAATTAAAAGTAGATTCAATTAATTTTCCCTGAATGCGTTCGGGAACCAGGTTGAGCGTGAAAAGTACAAAGTTTTCATTGCCAACCAAGAATACTTTAATAATCACTAAGGAAATTATGTGGGTCACAGTTGCTTCAAATCAGTAACAGTAACAGACTAAACTAATTAAACAATATGTTACAAAGTTTACAAATTTAAGAAATAGCACTAATATATACAAGTCGCTCAATCATAAATATCAAGAATATTAAAGAGGTGAAATATATATGGTTGATATTTGACTCTAACCTGTGAAACTTTATCATCTGTTATTTTACTGGAGAGCATGTAAAGGGTGTAACTATTGCAGTGTGCTTTGGAGTTGTACAGGGAGGCAGAGGCAGGAATGATGTCCTGTGTCGTTCAGTGGTGCATTATGGGTAAGCTCAGTCTCTCATTGAGCGTGCTCCTGTGACTGGCCAGCATGTCATGGAGTGGGTGGGAAGTATTGTCCAGCATTGTCCTTATCTTAGACAACGTGCACCTCTCAGACATCACCTTAAGGGAGTCCAGCTCCATCCCCACAACATTAGTGGCCTCGTGATCAGTTTATTGGGTCTGTTGGCATCTGCAACCCTCAACCTGCTGCCCCAGCATGCAACAGCATAGAGGATGGCACTGACCACAACAGACTCAGATGTTGAAAGACCTCAGAGACGACTCTGTACCTTCCTCAGTGGTGTTTTTAGCTCAGTCCAGTTTATTGTCTGTGTGTACTCCGAGGTCTTTATAGTCCTCCACATCGACCCCCTGCACTAAAAAAATGTTCAAGGGTTTCCGGTCTGAGCTGCAGATGATTCTGCTCACACCAAAGAGTCAACCACAGCCCAGTACTCTCTTTTAGCCACGGGCAAACCTTAAACATGCCGCTTTATCCATGCGTGATGTGCTTGCCATGCCCGTGGTTTTCCCTAACCATGGAGACAGTGGTTTAACAGGCTTTTATGCAATTTGAAAAATAGTAATGAGTTCTATTAATAAGATGCAAACATAAAAATGTCTCAGAAAATAAAATGGCCTCTTATGTTTCTGGCTCACTAACTTCATCACCATTCACTTCCTTCATTTAATAGAAATGCCATTTCACAAACTCTTTACATCAGCAATAATAGCGCTGATAACTGCGCTGGAAATTGGTACAAATGGCAATATTTGTAAAGATGGCAGGTCTAATTCTGGACTGTCCTAATCTACAATAAACTATCAGAGAGATTTATGGGTAATAAAAACTGTCTCCTGTGACTAAACCTCACAAAGTAATAAAAGTCCATCTCTGCACTCTCCTAATATACGAAACCCAAATTTAATACACTTGTCAGAAGCACTGATAAAGCTCTCAGAGAAAAGGCCGCCCCTCAGCAAAGTCCATACAAATTCAACAGGCTGGAACTTAAAATTTAGACATACAATTATAATCTTATCAAAGTGCAATTACAGAGATTGTGTAACATCTATCCACATCACCATATGCTCCCACTTCTTGGTTGTAACAGGTCAAAATAAAAGAAGCTCGCACACACTGCTGCGTGAAGACAGACCTGGGAATCACACGCAGTGACGTGCCACATATTTCATTGTCATAATTAAATGTTTGCTTTGCTACTTCTAATCACTGCGTGCATTAACATGCACATAATAATTCAATTATGGACAATAATTAGAGTGAAGCATTACTCCAATCATGCGGCTTCTGTTAAATATAATTAATTATATATCTTCTTTATATATCTAGCACCCAAACTGTATGCATGGTCGTTTGTGTCTGAATTTCTCTCTCTCACACACACACACACACACACACACACACACACACACACACACACACACACAATCGTGTTTTCATATCTTTGTGGGGACATCTAATTGACATAATGCTTTCCCTAGCAGATTAACCCTCAGCCTAAACCTAAGCATAACCTAATTGAGACCCTGACACTAAAACCACATTTTGAGTCTGAAAAATGCCTTCAAACTCATGGGGACCATAATTTTGTCCCCATAAGGACTGTTGGTCCCCACAAGCATAGCAAACATCCAACTTTTGGTCTCCACAAAGATATGTAAACACACACGCACACACACACCTGGGTGTGTTTGTGCGATTATGTGACTGCAGTGTGACAGTGCAGCAGCTGATGACTAGAAGCTGGGGCAAAAGAGGGGACATGAGACGTGTGTGTCCTCAAATCTATCTGACAAGCATACCTGCACACACACACACACGGATTGTTTTGCTCTCGCGTTCACATCCAGTAAAATCACCTCTAACTGCAGTGGACAGGTGGCCCTTTTAAACTCCTACTCACTTTCTCTGCACTCTCATTCACACAAACACATCAGGCGACAGCGCTGCCAACTCCTGTGGACAGCTAGCCTTTTTAATTCACACTTTGACACACACGCGCGCACCAAAATGTCGACCAAAACAGACCCGAGTGCCAGGAACAGTGCGCGGGCTCTGCTGCTCTGGACACAGCTAACCATGTGTTAGATGTAAGTATTGCTAACAGCAGGAGACAGGTGTTTTTTTCCTCTGCATCTGTGTCTGCTTGTGTTTAAGACACTCTTGACAAAAAAAGGTGCAAATAACCACCGTGGACAGGTATCTTTGCACCCTTTCTGTCGCTTGCTGTAAATGTACGCTTACCTCGACGTTTGTGTGTCGCACGTTTTTCCCCACCTTTGTTCATACATGACTCAAAGACGTCAGACAGTGTTGCTGGCTAACACACCCTGATACTGAGCCTTTTTTAACAGTTTGTTCTGATGAGTCACATCTGTGCAGTTCTACCAAAATTCCACCCTATTCAAAGCCTATATAAGACATGAGCCTACTGTCAAGCATGATTACTTAATATTAGTATACATATAAAAACAAAACAATAGCTTTATTGGTGCAATATATAGACACTTAATTCCACACAGACAATGAGTTCACAAAACCAGAAATGAAAGCACAGGAAACTGTGACTTAACATAACCACCAGCTACACCTGACATCCAACCTTTTTGATTTACTCACAACAGAGCTGCGGTCCCCAACCCCCGGGCCCTGGACCAGTACTGGGCTGCAAGAGTTCATGTGAAAGTGTGAAATTTATTCATTTTTATCGTTAACATGGTTTCCCTGGGTCTACCGGTACCGGCTTGTTGTATTTATCCAGGTCCAAACTCCGTGAAAATATTGTCGGACACAAAAAAGGTTGGGTACCGCGGGAATTGAAAATATAATTTAAAAAAAACATCAAATGTTCAAACTGAGAAAATGTAAAATTTTACAAAAACACACGAGCTCATTATGAATCTAATGGCAGTCCCAAGAAAGTTTGGACAGGGCCGTGTTGTTTCCCGCCGTGTAGCATCCCCTCCTTCTTTTTAACAACAGCCTGTAAACATCTGGGAACTGAGGAGACCAGCTGCTGGACCTTTGTGAACATGACCATTTAGTTTAACTGTGCTGTTAAGCTAAATGGTCATTAACATATCAGGGCCCGAGGAGTAAACAGACACCAGGCGTTCACGCCAAACACAATCAGGATTTGAGGTTAAAGCCTCTCAGCTGCTGCAGCTCCATTTGTGAACTGATCTGCCAACAGATCCTCGGTGGCTTTAAATCTGAGTATTTGTGGTCTTTGCTCTCTTTCTTTTCCTTGTGTCTTGTGTCTATATTTGGCTCCTCACTACAGCCATGACAGATTCAACATTAAAATGTCATCTCAGTCTCCTTAAAAAGCAAGGTTCTGCAGTGACACCTTGGGTCTTGGCATTCATGTAGATTTCCTTACAGTCACCCATGTGATTGTAAGTGACTCACTTAACAGAATAATGTATCCAACTACAACACAAAGAGACTTGTCTGATTTGTGAGAAACACAACAAAGAGGCCAAGATATTCCAGTAAAGAGATCCCAATCCCATGTGCCGAAGCAAGCTTAATCCACAGCGGCAACACCATCCACCCTACAGGACAGAGCAACTATTTTTGTATAGGTAGCTGTAACTGATAATGTTATTAGTCTTCTTCTTCTCCTCTGTCTATTTTTACTGTATAATTTTTGTAACACCTTCCTGGTCACTTCAGGCTGCTTTAAAAAGATAATATAACTACAGACAGCAGACGTGATGCATGAGCATCAAAAGTCCAGGTGCAACACACAGGAAATAAATTTGTATGCGACACCAGGTAGAGATCCTGTGTGGTTTGTTCTGTCATTTATGCATGACCGAGCTTGTACTTTCATCCATTTCCCAGAAAACATTTTTACCAAATGTTCTTATCACGAAAACAAAGCAAAGAGGAAGAATGCATCAGATAAGAGAGCTCAGAGCCTGACTCACAGGTTGCAAAGTGTGGGTATAAGCCTGCGCTGACCTCCCTTCATCAGTTGTGCATTACTGTTCGCTAAATTCCCTTCTGCCTCAGGAAGCAACGAGAACAACATCCAAGCTGGCAGTCCACACATAGAAAACCACGGCGCAGACATGCAGCTTTTAACGTCTGTTTTCCTGTATTTTCCATTTTGAGACAGTGGAGTAAAATTTCACTGTGACATGATTTTCCATCCTGGACATGAGGTCGACCAGGATTAGAAGCTCAGCCGGTCAGACCTGGTCTGATGGAAATCCTTTAGCTAGTCTGCTGGCTTTGGGGGCTGCTCAATTCCGATTTTTGATCAAATCCGATTTTTTTGTCTGCTTGTTCACACTACAAATAAAATGCGACAGCAAAAGCGTTCAGTGTGAACCCTCAAAGCGGCCGCATGTACAAAAGAAGACGTCACACACAACAGGCTCTGTTTAGACCCAGAGCAAACAATATTGTTTGACTAATGGCCCTTAATATAAAGACTTCGGACTTTACGTTTCCCAATTTTTGCTTAAAGTTATTTTGTTATTTATATAATAATGTAAATAACGTAATGATTATCCTTATATCTGTTTTAGAGGAGCGGTGCTTCAAAGGATAGTTGCAGATTTCTGTCAGAATCTGCAACTATCCTTTGAAGCACCGCTCCTCTAAAACAGCAATAAGGATCACGAAAGTGACCCAGATCGGATTTGAAAATATCGGATTTGTGCCGTTGACACTGTCATACCATGATCGGATATGAGTCGCATAGGGTCGGATTTGATTTGCAGGGTGAACGTAGCCTAAATGAGGCAGGTTGAATCTTCTTGCATTTTAAGCATGCGCAGGACTGGAATGTAAGTGGTTTTGGCCGTTTCAATGTGAACAATGTGAAAATGTCCGGGCTAATGTGGACGTAGACTTATTCAGCACCGCCACCAGTTGTGTGGATTGTAATTGCCGAGTGTGTCATTAGACAAATGACTGATCCTATTTTTCCTCATGTACTCAAAGTCTGCTGTAAATACTCGGTAGAGCCCCAAATATTCCCACCACTTTAACAGAGCTGTTTTTCGAGTTTCAGATCATCTTAAAAGTCTAATTGTTTTCTTTTTTGTTGAAGGTTAATCACCACTGACAAAGTAGTTTTCTTCAAGCAGCATTTTATCCTTTTTCAAAAAAGAACATTGATTTCCTGTTTCTAATGCTAATTATGCATAAGGCTGGCATATTCTCACAAAGGACTGCTGAAAAAGAATTTCTGCAGTGCTAACTAAAAACATTAAGAGGATCCACCATGATCCTCTTAATGTCTGCCAGATGGATAAACCGGAGCTGAAATCAGTCAAAGCCTGTGCTTTAAGTACAAGTCCTCGAATAAATCTTATTGAATTATTCTTATCTTGGAAATGTTCAAATCCCCATTCAACAAACACCACCTACAAAGTGTTTAAGTTTATTCCAACATATGTATTTCCAAAGGTTCCTGAAACGAGACAAAGGAGTTAAAAATGGAGCCTCTGATGTCAAAGCACTGAAAGCTGCACTGCAAAGCAGGATTTTGTCTTTGGGGTTAACCTGAGGTTTGTCGTTCACTCCTTGCAGGGATGCATTGCCATGGTAACTTAAGCTGCCAAGCTAACATGCTGTTGGCTGCAAACAGTTTTTACGTTTGTGTTTTTATATTTATTTTTTCCTTGCTCTCATTAAACACTGGTTTTAATAACTCAAATTAAATCTGTCTATTAAACATTACATTTAAACAGATTGTGATCCATCAAATTGTTCTGTATCTTAATGTTAGAGCAACTGATATTAAAGCACATAATCGGCAAAAGCAGATTTTCTCTTTGTTTATAAAGGAAGCTCTGCTGCCAGCACTGTAACTGTAACAGTGATTGGTCAGACACCAATGCTACACTTTTCATATGAGCTCAAAGGGACATTGGGATAACCTGGTTTATCTTGGCGAGCTGACAAACAGCTTCCTGTGACGGTTTGCCCTTATCTTACCTGATTACTAACCCTGATGTGGCAATCAGGATAAAGATATGTTGGGAATGATAAATCAAAAAGTCTGTGTATAAAAGAGAAACGCAGTCAGCATTTAGAGTTGGAAGGAGACTTCATGTATCGGAAGTGTTGGCAGGGAAGTGAAAGATAACTAAAGGAAAAGTGGTCTTATCTGCAATGCATTTACATGCATGCATGCATGCATGCATGCATGCGCGCGCGCGCGCGTGCGCGTGCGCGTGTGTGTGCGCGTGTGTGTGTGTGTGTGTGTGTGTTGCATAGGCTTGCAGAGCCGGTGGGAGTTTTCCAGGCTGGAAGCTGTCGCTACTTGACACGACAGTGCTGTGATAACTACTAATGAGGACACAGGAGAGAACATGTTATTAGACTCAAAATAAACACATCAATACGCAAACATCCTGCTGACAAAATGAAAGACAGACACACACATACATGTATTTGTTCCCAGAAAGCACTGTGAGAATTTTCCCATCATAAAAATAACAAAGCAAAAAAAGAACAAGCGAGTGGATAATCCCACTCGACACACTAATGCAGCTACCACCAGTTTGCTAGCCGAGCTTTAATTCAGGTTAAGCTATGTTCATGAAAGCTTGATACCAGGGGACACAGTTTTCTTCTTGCTATGAATAAAACAGCATCTTCTTTAACTGTGGGCTACCTCGGGGAAATTAGAAAACACTGAGTACTGCTCGAGGTCAACCTTGATTTTTTTCAATGAAAACTGTGAGAAAAATGTTTTGGATCAAAATGCATTTAAAATGAATTTAAATATAACAAGGTTTTACAAGGTTTTGTTAGTAAATACAATTTAAAATTGCATTTAAAAATGTTCACAACTGGATAAAGTACTCAGATTTATTCCACATGTGTAAAACCTTTTTGCTTTGTTTCTCAAAAACCAGGAGTGTGTGAAGCATGAATGCACTGCTCAATCAGGATGTCCTACATTTCAGTTCATACAGAGAACTTAGAGTTGCAATACAAAGCTAGAAATTCTGAGAAGTGTGAAGGACTTTATTTTGTACAACTTTCCTCAGCTAATTATATATATATATATGAAACATGTCACTGTATTTGTGTTTCAGACATAATTATGTTGTTTTCTTTTTCTTTCTTTGTTCTCTGTTCCCATGTATACTCTACTTTTCCTGTCACATGTTTCATGTCACCCTCGTCTCTATATTCCCCATGTTTCCCCAGTGACTGTTAAGCCTGCGTGTCTTGAGTTTTGATCTGTGTGTTTTCCGTTTGATTTTTGTAGTCCTTGTCCTGTGTGCAGTGTATCTAGTCTTGCCTCCCCTTGTCTCTTTATGTCTGATTAGTCCCAGCTCTGTTTCCACCTGTTCCCCATTCTCTCTTCCTGCTTGTTTTAAGCCCTGTGTTTGTTTGTCTTTTTGTCTGTTTTT
The DNA here is from genome assembly GCF_963969265.1 of Rhamphochromis sp. 'chilingali'. Classification (NCBI taxonomy): domain Eukaryota; kingdom Metazoa; phylum Chordata; class Actinopteri; order Cichliformes; family Cichlidae; genus Rhamphochromis; species Rhamphochromis sp. 'chilingali'. The sequence continues at coordinate 2,578,748 of NC_137935.1, read as the reverse complement.
GTGTTGCACGCTGACTGTGCTGTGTTTTTTCTCTCCGTGTGCCTAATCATCTCCTAGCTCTCAATTCCTGGTCTATTTTCTAGTTTTTTAGTTTTAATTTCTTGTTTATAGTTTAGTTTTGTATTTGATGTGAAGTGTTTCCAGTAATAAAGCTGCCATTTTCAGTTATTCCTTCGTTTTGAGTCCTGCATATGGGTCCTCATCCTGCCTGCCACACAGCGAAACATGACAGTATAAAACAGTAAACATTTACCGACTGTGTGTATTCCCCCTCTTTCTACTTTGAAGTCTTAATAAACACATATTTATTTGTAAATGATGATCCATTCAGTGACAGGTTTTTAAAAACGAAATACAAGAGTAACCCAAATATGAAACTTTAAAACCAGGACTATCCGGTCATTAGCTGTTTCCAGGTCCAAACTCCGCTTCAGGTCCCAAAGTCAAACGAACACTGTGACATCACTGAGAGTTACAAACTGTCTGAATTCTTTCATCTGTAATAAATGATCAGTGTTGCTGCTCTACCAGGTGTAACAATTAAGTTTAACATCCAGGCATCCATGAAAACAGGATTTATCAAGTTTAACAGATCAGGGAGTTCGATTCCTACACAGTGTTCAAAAGTGTTAAATTTTTTGGTGTTAATAGTCTCCTTGCAAAAGTAGAGTTAATTTTACTCTAAGCAGAGTCACATTCATTTAATGTAACTCTGAGGTGTAAAATGATAGTAGTTAAAATCGAGTGTTAAAAATTAGTGTTTCTATGTCAAATCTGGAGGTGTTACAATGGAAACATTAACTCTTGACCTCTTAACTCTGAACTCCGACAGGGGCTATGACACCAACAGAGTAAATTCACAGACTCCGCCCCCAGCACGGCTCCAATCGAAGCTGAAGTGAAGCCGTTTCAGAACATTTTGCTCTACATATTTGAGTTGTTTGCCATGCTTGGTAAGTCATTCTTTCAAAGATTGTTTCAATTATTATGAGCTTTTACTTCTGTGGCTCTTTGGAGTTGAGACAAAGCTGTGTGAAAGGCATTAGCCATGTTGCTCGCTGATAGCATAATATTCTGTTTTAGCTAGCTGAAAGGTATTGTTTGCGGGCAAATACCACAGCCTTGAAAAAAAGCTTGCATGTGAATTTTCAGTCAAACTTTTGGTCAAATACACCTAAAACAATGTGTAGAATGTGAAATGTTGGTATAATGGTGCTACTTGAAGCCTGAAAACGATCGCCCATAAAAAAAAAAAACGAGCAAACAGCAGTAGCAGACGTCCTGACTGGATTCTACGTTAGCATAGATCCCTCCAGAGTTTTGTGCACACGGTTTAGGTAAAAATTAAAAAGGTTGAGGTTTTACATTTAGTTCAGTATTACCTGTTGCCTGTGTCCTTGTCTTTTGGGAAAATACTTTACACAAGTAATGGCTCAAAGAGGATTCCTTTTTTTTTTTTTACTGTGCTGCAATTGTTTACTGGATTATTTGTGCCATTAATTAGTGTCAACTAATTTTTATTCGATCTCCGCACAGGATATGCTTGTGAAGATGGAATATGGGGGAGAGCAGAAGTGCATTGAAGTTCCACAAAGGGATTAATGAAGGACATGCATATTGTATTGAAGAAATAAGTGATGAGAATGCTGTTATTTGCATTTACCAGCTCACCTATGTCAGACCTTTTGATAAACACAATTCTAATGAAAGTGAGAACATGTATACTGTTACATCTTTCAGAAAATGTTTTGAAATTGTGGTGCACAGTTCAGAATAAATGTTTTTCAAAAACCATTGCATCTTTTTAGTAAATGTTTATTTCCAAAAGAAATTTCTAGAAGTTCTGAACAGTAAAATTCCTGCTTTTTAGAATGAATTAGAAGATAACTCTTACGTAGTTAAACTAAAATACTCTTTGAGAGTTAATATATAAACTCTTTACACCAAGTGTTAAATTATCAACTCCAGACAGATTTGGTGTTTAACACTAAATCAGAGTTAACGTATCAACTCTCCAAAAAGAGTTAAATTAACACTCTCTGGTGTGGACCCATATAGACACTTTAATAGTGTTGAAATCAAATCCGACAGTGTTAATTTGGACATGCTGGATTTGCTGTGTAGTTTCCATCTAAGCATGATATAGCATGTTCTGACTGAGGGATTTCTGAAAAATGCAAACGTACAGCTCTGCTATCACTTCCAACATAAATGAAGACAGGAAACTAAACAGCAGTGACGTTTGTAGGGTTACTGAAGTTTGGCTAGTGTTACGTCCCTCTGCAGCCCCTAATCTCTTCAGTGGGTTCAGCTGTTGCTAATTGACCACACGTAGTCAGGTGTGGATGGAAGGATACCTGAGGCAGGCTTTCAGCAGGCCTCACTAGCCGTTGCCGTGGTGGCATCAGCTGTTCTAGCCAACTTGCAATGCAGTTTAAGATTAAACCTCTTCTCACCTACGTAATGTTAGTGACACAGCTATGTTAGCATAATATAAACACAGTGAAGATGGAGGATGAACGCTAACTGTTTTCCAGTCAATAAAAGTTAACATGAGGGTTCCCGATGGTTAGGGACAGGATGCTGTAAACGGACCACACTTCAGTCAGGAGAACAACTGAGATAATCCATCCACAATACGAGGTTAGTCATTCATATACTGCTGGGCTGTAGCTACATCGGAAGGCTTAAAAACTGAGCTTAAAAATTAACAGAGAGGCCGACAGTGATCACTGACTGTTTTTAGGGGCTTGTTGAGATTCAATAGAGCAAGATACAAAGCATTAAAACATGTTAAAAACACAACAGCCTTAATAAACGCAGAGTAGACCACAGTGGTGGCAGCATCAGGCTAAGGCAGAGCCTCTCATTAACACAGCCAAGTACACTGTTCAGAACTGAGGCAGATCCTTACAGAAAGCATTCTCTGTGATGAAGAAGGAAACATACTTCTGGAGCAGTTTCCAGCCCAGCCAAAGCCCACAGGAAATCTGCAGGAGAAATTTAGGTTATCTGACACTCAACGCAATGCTGATAATGTTGGTTTTCAGGCTTTAACACACTTGATTATGTGTAAACTGCAGTGACTGTAGTAACCATTTCTTTAGAGAAAGAAATAGTCCAAACACTTTTTTGGAAATAGTATTCTTATTAGAATATGCAAATTCAGCATGAAACAGAATTACTGGGCTGTGTGTCCCAAAAACATAACTCCGAACAAGAACTGGAAAACAGAGAGAGACACTGAAGGTGGATTTTAAAATATAAGTTGAAATCACCAGATTTCATACAGGCCGATTATTGATGAAACAATGTATTGAGATATTGTTTGAGCAGTTAAGCAGTTTGCTGGACATTAATGTGAGGAAGTGGAAATGAAGTTTTGAATTATGAAAACACCAGTTCAGGCTTTTCAGGGGATCAAACCTTTGTCTAATTATCCCAGGGCTTTGTTTTCTGTGTTTTTCCCACAGTGTGTTTCAGTTTTTATGACTGAAACAGAGTTAAACTGAGTTAATTACAGTGTCTCATTTGGCCAAATAAATGACTCTGCTTGATGTTTCCTCAGATCTTTGTCATTGCTTATTTTCTGTTGTGGTGGCGGGATGCCAGTGTTAGGAAAAGATTGTGATCCAAGTGTGTGCATGTCAATGTTACTGCTGTCAGTGGTGATTAAGTAGACTTATTGAACCATAAAATGTGTAAATGGACCCGAGTGTAACAGCTATTCATGTTAAATTCTGTTGACTCAGCCCCCAAACAGTAAACAGGGCTAACTACTGAGGCAGCAGGTGGCTTTTCACCTTTAAACATGACTGTAGTTTCTGAGGAGTTGATACAAAATCTTTACTAAACCTCTTGAATTAATGGTGAACGTCTCTTTTTCAGTCACGTTTAATTTAAAATCTACTCCAAAGCTGTACTGGGACAAACCTGAAATATGGCAAACCAATAATGTAACATCTTCTGGTTTGTTTAAACCAGAAATCTGCCCATTAAAAAAATGTACAAGCCAATGTTGTTGTGTTTTGTGAAATGAATGTAAACACTATCAAATAGATCTTCACTCAAGTGCAGCCACAACTGCACGTTTATTATGACGCCAAACACATCAATCTGAGGCCAGAGACTCAAGCAAAGTCTAATGAGATAATCAGTTACAGCTGTGACAGGTGAACAGAGGAGCGCAGGTGTGGAGGATGCAAACAAACGAGGGACAATCAGCTTCCAGCTGTGGGAAATAATCCACCATATCAGCACCACACAAAATATACAAGAAAGGTGTGATGATGCAACAGCTGCATTAAAATAATAAGAAATGCAAACTGTGAAGTGAAACGTGAGCTGCTTTTGATGATTTTATTTATCACAAGATTTCTTTCAGCAGGGAGTTCTGCCAGTGATGTATGGATGAATTAAATATTTCTGACTTTTTTGGCTTTTTTGATGGATTTCTTTCACTGTACATCATCGTATTAAAGCTGGGCAAAACATGAGTCAATTTGCAGGAAACATGAAGGAAACAATGAACAAATCACAGATCATTGGGATATGGAGAAAGCACCCAACTGGGAATAACTTTATGCTACATTCATGGCTCATCCTACACACTTAAAAAGCAGGAGAAAGGGAATGTAAAGAAAAAAAAAAAGAATTGTCACTGAGTTTTATAGGCTTCTCACTCTAATGCCGTTCTCAGCAGACCTGGCACAAAGAATTAGATTTGTAAAGCAGACGTGGTCAGTGCGCAGAAACAAACCAACAAAGGGGATAACTCAGAGGAACAAACCCATACAGCATCTACTCGGTTTGCAGCTCCTCTTCAAACTGTTTTATGGTGAGTTTCAGCTCCAAAAGCTACATTTTGGTTCACAAAAAAACAAACAAGGACGAAAGCAACTGTGCATAAATCAAACTGTGCAACAACTTTAAAAAAAAGCCTTGCCAGATAATGTAATGGATGGATTCCATTTAAAAAGCAGCATATTTCTCTTTTCTAGCTTTGGTCACAACCAAAAGCAGAGCTAGAAATGAGATCAGCAAAACAAAACTTCAAGTTAATGTTGCTTAATTACTCTGACCTGTGAGTGAGCATCATGTATTTCAGTCAGTTTCTACCACCAAAAAGCCCAGAATGAAGCAGAACCTTGAGTTCCTCGTCTTACTTTAACTCACTGGAGTATCAGTGGTCAACACCACCGAGCCGTGGCTGACACGGTTTCCTTAACTCAGCAGAGGAGTATTTGAGATCAGCACTCTGGCTGCTTGCTCGCTCCAGCTTCTTTTCCCTGTACGTTTCTTCTTTCGTGCACCATTTATCATCTCCAGAGTTTACTGTTTATTTACACCACACGGCATAACAACGGAGCGCTGGATGTGAGACACGCAGGATTCCTTCTGTATGGCTGTTAGATCGCTCAGAAACACAAACATGCAGATGGACTGGGAGACCATAAAATCAGTAGAAGATGCAGCATAGAAAGCTTTTGAAAAAACAACACGAATACCTTTGTAATATTTTCAGAGATAAAAGATAAAAGGACACTTTGGTTTCGTCAGAGGGCTCATACAAGAAAACTGGATTTTGATACATGTTTCTGTTATTAAAGATAAACATAAATAGGAAGTATATATATTTTTTAATACAAACTTGGTGAATGTGTGCACAATTTAAATGAATAAAAAAGTCTGCAGCATGAATCACTTTCACTACAAGAAGAAATATTTGGTAACAATATTATTGCAGACACGAGTTAACTACCTCTGTAAAAACATGAATTAATTAAAGAATAAATCATCTACATGTTTATTCATCATTGTGCATTTTGGGGTGTGTGGGATAAGACATTTTTGAAAAGTTACCACTGATACTAACATTGAGTAATTTTGACCAATCAGAAATCAGTGTGGCAAAAATGCATGTCTGCATGTCTGGTTGCTTAGCAACACATTATTTACACACATTTAAAGGTTCCGGCAACATGAATGCGATAGCTAGATGTGACTGAAAGATAAGCACACAGGGGACTGTGGTGAGATAAATGATGAATAATTACTGCAGGGCTGAGCTGTGGTTGGCTGTGCCGAGCAGCGAGGGAACCTTAGCTCAGCTGAGCCGAGAATCCGAAGAACTAATCTGATTAAATAAAGAGAGAAATCCAGAGTCTCAGGTCTGAGGAGCAAAGCTCATGTTTTCTGGTTATGGACCATCGTGATTTTCAGGATTGTTTGATTCTCGGGCCGTGAAAAACATTCTTACACTTTTCCTCCGATGCATTCGAATAAACTGCCAGTACCTGATGAGCCAGACTTCAAACGGCTTTGTTTGTTCGGTGAATGTTAAACCTGAATACACATCTTGAGGTTTTCTCAAAGTAACATTGTTCCCAGCCTACTTTCTAAAAAGTACTTTGTGCATGAATAGTTGCCAGCTTGGCTCTATAAGTGCTTTTAATGCTCATTCTAGCAGCTGCCGAACACTTTTCTAATGAGAACAGACTCCCTGCAGCGTTTTCAGGTGCAATAAACCTCATTTTCCAAGGTCATGTCTCTAATGTAAAGCAGTGGGGGGCCTAGTATTTACAGGCAGAAGCACGTCTGGGGAACATTTTCAAAGATGAGGAGCACAAATCTAATGGAAGGGAAGAGAATAAGAGGTGTTCTACTTTTCTAAGCTCACTTCACTTTGTCTCTTCTGTAGAACTTTTCTATGAACTTCTACCATTTCAAACATTCCCTGACAAAAAGACCAGTCTCGCTGTATCACTGCACCACTCCTCCTTTATTCTGGCTCCATATTCCATATACAGTATTTGTGATTGTCTCTGTCACTCTGACTCTGACCACGGATGTACCAGAAAAGTCGAAACACACCAACTTCTTCAGGTCAAATTGTTGGTTTTGATAAAAAAAACACTATTATTTCTCTGTTCATGCTTCTTTGTTCATCCCACCATCTGCTCACTGCTCAGTTTAAAGAAACTGATTTTCACACATAAAACCAGCGGATGCACACGTGCATGTTATTAGACGTGCTTGTTAACTTTGCTTAACTGTCATCATGTTTTCAGTTCCAGTGCCATTGTTTCTCAGTCAAAAACACGTTGCACTCAGATTGGGCATAAAAGGGTCTTGAAGCATTTAAAGCAGCTTTAAATAATTTACATACTTTCTAATATCCAGCAGAGGGCGACTGCTCCAAAACCAAGACTGGTTGTAACGTAGAACCTAAACACTGAGCTATTAGTGTGATCCTCAAGACTGGGTCCTCTAACACAGACCTGGGAGTTTTCTGCACAGCATCTCGGCTGTTCTTAGGACTCCACTGACAAAGACAACAGTACGTACACACACACACACACACACACACACACACACACACACACACACACACACACACACACACACACCATTTCTATAGTAGAAGGGTCCAAAAATCAATTCTTCTCTGTGAAGCCTCGCCATCTTTGGAAAATCTGATTATTAAAGGGACACTTAGACTGTACCAGTTAGTAAAAATACTTGCACACAAAAATGTGTGCACTCCATCACACACAGACACACAAAGCTTTTGTATTCAGTTCATGTGACTGTCGTATTGACAGATATCTGCAGCAGCTCTGAATGCCACTGCCTCCTGCCTCATCGACTCAACAGCCCGGACTCGACTGAACTTTGCAGGAAGTTTAGACGGTTTTCTTCACTGTTGACTCTCTGGACTTAATGTCAGCATTTGTTTATATTATGTAGCCCATTTACCTCTGGGGCTTAGTGTGCAGCAAGCCAGCTAACACCTGACAGTATCATTTTGGAAAATGGATTGAAGTGTCACTTTGGTACAAATCAGGAAGCAGTCAGCCTTTGGTGTGAATGCCTTTATTTTCCTCCTCTTGGCTCTCGAGCTGCACGGCCGTGCGGTGACACAACGTTTAAATTCACAGCACCAGCTGAGTTGTAATTAAGCTCAAGAGTTTTTTGTGTTTGGAACTTCTGCAGCATCTGAATACTTTATCCTCTAATTATATCTAATGAGCAAATGTACTATAGCATGTATTACAAAGACACATTTTGTTATAATTATCTGTATTGTGGACAGGGTTATGGATTTCTGAGCGAGAGTTATTGAAGCTGCTGGTGCATAATGACTTAATTTGCTCTACAGGCAGTTGAAACCTAAATGGTGTTTTCTGCTGTGCTAGTTTACATAGGAGCCAAGGGCAACTGAAATGCACTCATCCATAAACCAGATGTGGAGCAGGAAGCTTGCTGATGTAGCGTTTGCGAGCTTGTTGCTAGTTCAGAAACTTCAGTTTCCAAAGCTGTGTTGAACTTGTTGTGAGTTTAGCTCTGATGAGTCGAGACGTTTGCACAGTTTGTCCAGTTTGTCTTGTCTGCACACTCTTGGTCTTCTATGTAAAACATTTTTGTTCAAAGGGAGTAGGCCACACTGTAACAGAGTCATGCCTTAGACTGGCCTCACAAGTGGCTTTATTGGTCAACATTAATTAGCAATAATTTGTTGGTCTCCTATACTAATATTTCCCTGTTATAAGCCATTCTGTGCTGTTACACCAACATGAACTAGTATCCACTACTCGATGTGGTTATCTCCCAAGATATATCATATCTTACAGCTGGTCTCCAAATTGGCACTCAGTCATCATAACTTGGGTGAAACCTTACTGTAGACAGAGCACCGCTGCTGATTAATAGCGCCACTTTGGACATTTTTCTGTCTCAAATCACAGTGTGTCCATTCCTCTGTGCCAATATTGCAGAGAGAGACTTTCAAAACAAATGAGAAAGTGAAAACAGGAACTATAGCCAAGCCAGAACAGCCACTGCCAAACAATCAATCCCAGTTCCCCACATATTCCCTTCTGCAGTCCAGGCGCCCGGAGCTTTAGGCTCATTTTCACATTGCAGTAAAATCAGGGCACATATCTGCAGGTTCCACCCCAACAGCCTGCAAGTGTTACAACTCAATCAGAGCTGATCTCCTCTGTAGTCCAGTCCAGTTTTCTACCCCCCTGCCACACACACTCACACACACACACTCAGCTGGACCTGCAAAAGTATGGCTGAGATCAAAACAAGCAGCAGATTTTTAAGGTCAGAAGGATTCGCTTTACTGCGGCGCTCTATTCAAAGTCAGTGCTCTGTTGTTTGACTGCCAGAAGCCAGCGTGCCGTCTCTCTCTGGGTGTTTTCTTGTCTTGGCAGGCTTTTGGTGTTTTGTTTGCGTTTATTATTGAAACTTTAAGAGAGCAGATAAATAATAGTTGCAGTCATGTGTATTTCAACATAGTTATGTGTTATTTTTCCTGGCAGGAATATCTCCAATGTTTGTGTTCAATATCGAAATAGTTATTTCTGTGTTATTGTCTGTCAGGTTTGTTTGTGTGTGCCAAATAAACTTTATGCACATAATGATTGTTTGTACATACACTTCATTCCCTTTGCTATTATATACTGAGTGCAGGGAAGTGTATACACAATATGAACACTGGGTTTGTGTATCGATGTATTTCTGTGTGTGTACAAAAATTATTCTCAAACTAAATTCCAATATTTTCACTAATAAAATCATCCTTGGTCAGTGTCACTGGAGACAAACTGAAGCTGCAGTTGTTATACAATGTAATTTCTACTTTCACTCAAAACCATTTAAATATGTTCTGGTTGGAATAGTAGCAGATTTGGAAAAGTATTCCAGGCCCTTCTCTCCTCGGCCCTGTCCATCCAAATTCAGCCCAATTTGGGGTAACCCAGGCCAGATGGAAAGGGAAATCTGTCCAGCATGATGTGAATCAGCCCTAGGGTCTCCTATCATTTTAAAATGCCCAGGAAATCTTCAGAAATAAGCCAAAATCCACAGGTCCAGCAAACATTTAGATCAGATGCCTAAAGGATTTCAAGCAGCAGGGGCTCCAATCAGATTTCCTAATCCCCTATATGAGTGAGCACAGATGGGAGAGTTAATCAGCACTGTCATTATTTTGGGCAATAGTCAGAGTTAATGTTGTCTTTGTGTATTGCAGGGTGGTATCATAGAGGTGCTGAGTCTTCTGGAAAATTTTGAGTACTGCTATTATGTTTGCACCATGGACCTTAAAAAGAGTCAATCTTAACTTCTGTGTCAAATTGCTCGTATCACCAGTGATGCCTGTCAACGTGAAACTCGAGTCAAAGTCCCAGAGGCTGACTGGAGTTTATCAATGAAAGAGTACACAAGCCTGAAAGAAACGCATCACATCAGGAGTGTGACCAGAACGATGTTTGTCTTGCGCTGGAACTCATCCCATGGAGTCAAGCCGTCGATGCAAAGTTCTACTGTAACATCCCGAGGCATCCGGGAAGATTTGGTAGGACCAACCTGAAATGGGCCGTGTGGGCAGACACACAGTTCACTGGAAACTTGAGGTTCGGTCACACCAAATACATTTTTACTCACCACTATTCCATTTATCTCCACAACAAAAGGCCCCACCTGGGCAGTGGATTTGAACCCAAGACCTTCCTGCTGAGCAGTAATATTGCTAACCACAGCACTGCTATTCTGCAGCATTCTAGTTGATTCTATTTGTTTATTTAAGCAGAAGGCGTTGGCTTCACACTATCACAAGGACCGGACTCAGATGTCAACCCTTTCTGTAGCTACAACCTGAGGAAATTAGATTTAACATCTATGATTTGAATTGCTGCTGATGAGTAGATACTGCTATTCGTGCATTTATTATTGATGTAAATAGCTTTGTAATTGTTAATTTAAAAGGTCCTGTAGGACGATCATTATCTTTCACTCTCTCACACGGTGGTTGCAAACAGATGACAGTTCATGTGTCTGCAGATCAATTTTGTTGATTGAACTCACCTCTCATCTTGCAGCAAGTGTGAAGAAATGAATGAGGCTAATTGATGCTGCATTGTGCACTCTGTCGGGGTGTCTGACAGAACCCTGAAACTTTGCTATTTCAGGCAGTCACAGCTCTGAGAGAGGGGAGAAAGAAACACTTGTGCATATGTTGTTTTTCAATTCTGGTTTCCTTACTTGTTTCGTACAACTTGTGTTCAGTTACCCAGTTGACCTTTTTAGTGGATACATGTCGTGCTTTATTCAAGTTTTCAGATTATCTTGCCAATATACACTCAAGATTTCCATTAATCGTCCTGGTCACTTTTTCTTACACGTTTGGGTTTCCTTGTGTTTTCATTGGTAGTGTCATCATCTGTGTGGATAGTTCTACTTACATTTTGCTTCTTCTTAGATTTTGGCCTTCATGTCTGGGCTTTCCTACTTCATCATCCAACCATGTATAACTGTAGCTTTGCTTTGAGGCAGAGAGAGCAAAAGCCAAAAATCTTAGTGTCTCGTCCTTACAGAGACCAAGGCCTTCACTGGCCGGAGTATCTCAGTGTATTTTGTGTGAACAGCTTAACAATAAAAGTTTTTCATGAAAGCAGAGTTTGGAACAAAATGTAGAATTAAAAAGATCATTTAAACAAGGTAAACAAGGCCACTTCAATCCAGAAAATCAAAAAGAAGAACTGAGGACATAAGTGATGCAAAGAATCTAAAACACAGGCAGATAACTCAGGAGGAGGATTAAAAGACCCTCTGACACAACTAAAGAGAAAAGAAGGGCTTCGATAAGCTAAAACAAGTTAAAACAAAGAAGGCAAGAAAGTAAAACTAGACAAAATTAGACAATTGACTATCAAAATAAAACAGGAAGCTACTATACAGGGAAACACTTTGCACTGAAGAGGCCAGACCAGGGCCCTATGTTACAAAATAAGTTCAGCATACCCAGAGTATCACTCAGTTATGTAGATTTACTCACCTTAACACTGACAGTATGGATAAACGGTCACTCGAGGCTGGTTATCAGTCCACTACCTTAACCGTCATCCTTAGTAAAGATGCAACACTGTTGTAAAAAGGACAGTTATATTTTTATGTTCTTTGTAGAATGTTAATCACCATTCGATAACATATCTAGAGTAGGCAGCCATCGTTCTCATAGGCATTTTCTAAGGAAGAAGCCTCTTATGATCCATAAAACCCAGGAGAGTGATTAGATGTTAACACAATCACCCATTTCACATGAGCATGCAAAGGAAACTTAATAAGAAACTTAACATTGATAATAATTGTAAGAATAATGGGTCTGACCCAGTGTTTTGTGTTTGTTGGTTTATTTATATTGTTGGATTATTGTCATCCTTGGTTTTCTGCTTCTGGTTATTCTTAGTTCCTAGGATTTACGGTTTATGTTATTTTTGCCTTCCCGATGTTCCTCGTCTAGTCCCTCTTGTCTCCGTGTTCCCTTTGTCTCTGCCTCAGTGTCAAGTCCCAGTCTTTGTGAATGTCTCTTGTTTCTTGTTTTATGTTGATAGTCCTGGTTCTGTGTGCAGTGTATCTAGTTTTTCTTCCCCTTGTTTCATTATGTCTGATTAGTCCCAGCTGTGTTTCCCCCGTTTCCCATTCCCTCATTACTCCCTCGTATATTTAAGCCCTGTGTTTTCCTTTGCCCTTTGTGTCCTATATCTTCTCTGCTGTATGGGTTCCTTGTGCTATTGTTTAGAGTCTATGATGGGAAATTTCTTTCTTCTATATAATGATCAAATGTTTTAACAATATCATTTTAGTAATAGTAGTATCTTTGTCACATAGTTATATTCATGTAGGATGTTGCCACAAGTGGGTCGTATGTTTATCACACCTTCACAGTGGGGCCATTGTATGTGGGTTGATGACATCCAGGCGCTGCGTGTAAGGGAGGTGACGGTTAGTCGTAACTCTCGTGTGGGGGGGAAGGGTCCGAGGATGAGCTGAACTAGGAGGTATAGAGCTACGTGATGTGCTGTGGAAGTTTCTTTGTATGTGAGCTTTGCCAGGTCATATATAAGACATGAGCGGGCGGCGGCCATCTTTAGAAACCATTTTGGTGTGTGACCAAGTGTTTGCAATTTATTTAAAATTTCCACGGCAGTTCCTAGCTTCTCAGTTCCAACTGAAAACTCTCAATAATAATCAGGAGACATTCCAACATGGTGGTCTTCAAAAATCAGATGACATATGTTTATTCAAAACATAGAAATGGGAACAAAACATTTTTTTTTTTTTTTAGTTGTTTAATGATCATCTCAAACACAGGGGGTAGAATAATGCACAGAGGGAGTAATGAGACTGACATGATTAAAATATTTAAAGAAAGAAAGGAGTCTGAAGTTTTCATTTTTTTTTCTACATGATCACTTTAAATAATAACAACCAGCTGCAGGAGAGAAGAAATTAGAGTGCAAAAACACACTGCCAAACACTAAAAAGGAGAGCCACAAATGGTGAGAAAAGAAAGGCATAATGACTGGAAACAGGAGAACAACAGCCCAACCATGTGTCTGTCTGAATGACAGATAAAAGAAAAGTGAGTGACAGCGAGAGAAACAGAAGGACAGAGATGGGCACTCATGCAGGTGTTGAACTAAAGCAAATTAAAAGATGACAGGCTCATTTCAGCTGCCTGTCTGTGTGCCAGTGAGATGACTGTTTGGTTTCATTTCCATTTCAACATGTCACTCTGCTGGAGGACCTAATGGAGGGTGGCCATCTCTCCATCTGTAAGATATCGTCTGTAACAAGCTCTGCATATGTTTTCATGGGAAGTAATAATTCTAATACTAAATTAATACTAAAACGTAATTAGTAGTGATAGGTTTGTAGCTTGAACCCATCCGCTGGAACGTTGAAGGCAATATAATTACACTGCAAAGCAAGACACAAGTAGGCAAGCTTCTTCATGTTTCTCGTGCACGGGAGAGAACCAGACAGGCACCGTTCCTTCGCTTGGCCCCAGTTGCTCTCGTCCGTTCTCCCGTATCACTGTCCTTTTATTGAGGTTACATGAATATGCATAGGTTCATTAACATATGACGTCTACATACACAAAGAGTACCGTGTGTGTGTGTGTGTGTGTGTGTGTGTGTGTGTGTGTGTGCTACTGCTGATCAAAGGGTCATAAAAGCACACAAGCAAACATCCTTGGTCAGGAAGAGGGTAGACCCCCCCTCATCCTAGATAACACAGTAAGGAAGTCTAGCAGTTCATTTATACACAAAAAGCACTTAAACTAAAACAAATGTAACTACGTTAATCCTACCATAACAATTAAACAAGGTACGAACTTTCCCATGCTCCCAGTGTGGAATGCACACCAGGCCTCTGTAGCCTGTTAAAGATCACACAACTTATCACTACACAATTGATTATACACTTCTAAGCATCTATGGTTAAATATTTCTAAGCATAAATGAGTAAATGTTTCTAAGCATAAATGACAATCAACAATACAACTCTATCATTCCCCCCTTTTCGACATTTATGCTAGAAAAGTTCCCAGTTATGAATACCTCATGTCTGACAGGTTCAATGCAAACATTGTTATATTCAGCATATGTCAAATCACCCTAAATTACTGAAAAAAGTACACAGTTTAACAAATGTATTAGCAGTTATCCCATTCCTCATTGATCTCATCTCATGGCAAACTGCATCCTATAAGCAACCAAAGAAATTGTTGATTTAATAGTGAAAATAAGAAAGTAACATTTTCAAAAACATCTCAGCTTGGTGATGCTTCCTGCGGGTGTGCAAATCACATGTCTCTCTGCAGAGTTGTTTGAGTTCTGCAAGGCGTCATGAATGTCTCTTCCAGTTGTTTCCATCATTGTCCATAGGACCAGAGTCCAAATGTATGTAGAATAAACATTCAAACATACCAGTTGGTTTTGTTGTTTGTCAACATGGGTCTCAGCTATTTCCAAAGCTGCAGACCTCTCAGCACTCTAGTTTTATGGCCTCCACCAACCCCCATCACCTCATTCAAGCCTTCATCCTGTGAGGGGGATATTTATGACTCCTTCATTGTCCACGCTCTGCAGAGAAAGCTCTCTGTGGAAAGGGTGCAGGGTTGTCTTACTGCTGTTATGATCCCAGCAGCCTTCAGAGTGTCATCGTATGCACAGTACAGTGGCACATTAGGTGATGTTCATAGTAAACTGCTGTCATCACCACCATAGCTTCTGGTTCCTGTGCTTTCACAGAATCATGATGTCATCCTCGAACTCCTTCTGCGCTGTCGATGGAGCTTGGCACGCTCCTCATCCCTCGAGTTTTCGTGTTCCAACGCTGCTGAAGGTTTAAGGCAGAGCACGTCGTACACCTTAGTTGTCTTCCTCAGCGTCAATATTGAATCTTTCATTTTATTTAAATCTTGCTGTGGGAAGTCTCCTCTTGATCTCCTGGAAGCTTAGTAGCACAGCTCTCTGTGTCCTGTCTGCTGTGCTGAAGATGATCTCTGATCCTCCTGAAGTCTCTCTCCCATCTTGTGGACGATCCTCTCCTCTATTTTGCAGGCAGTTTCATGGTCCTTGCTGTGGCTCCAAGGTCTGATTTCATGATGGGCCCCAACCAGCTTGATCTTTGACCTCAACCACTGCCTGGGCTATGCCTGGAATGTTTCTGCTTCTCACTGCTACACCTGTCCGAAAGGCTTCTATTTGGAGAGCATGTCAACAATCATCAAACCACATTCTTTAGTTCAGTGAACTTATAGACCATCAAAGCCTCATCTGAACATGGATGCACCACTTGCATAGATTTAATACTTGTAAATAAACAGCTAATCACACAAATCACTGCAACAATAATAGTAAACATTGTTTAATATTAATTCTGGACCCCACCTCTTGACGCATGGACACGCTCATGCATCAACTCACCAAACCTGGATCCCTGTCTTAAAAACTGGCTCCACCAGGAGCCTGCATACACAAGATCTGGAAATAAAATCAAACTTCACACGTATAAACAATTATATCAAAAGAGTAACAAGCATTCAGCACGGGCAAGACAAGTGTCATGTGCATGTTTTCTCAAATCATTAAATCACTATCATTACCATAATTCGCCCCAAACATGGATCATCCCATGTGCTCAGTTAACATTAACGTAATCGGTGACTTCTCTTAAGCAAAGTCACTCCACTCACATATTATTATTATTATTATTATGGGCTCAAAGTGGCCAGCAAAGAGCCCATAATAAACTATTCCATAAATACCGCAATCTCTTATTTGTTTTACTCATGTCACTTGTCCGTTTCAGCTGAATCCTCCACAGCATTCTCAAAGAAACAAACATTAGCAATACACATTGACTGTGGTCAGACGGAGGTCAGACACAGGTCAACAGGTTCCAGAGGTGCCATAAAAAAAAGACCATAAAATCAACCCTAGCTGTGGAAAGAATGTCAGTCACATGTAAACCCAGAAATCCTATAGTAAAAAAAAAACATTAACTAATCCTCTTATAAACCACATAATCAAACACATAAAAAACTGTAATGCTGTAGAAAAGAAAATACAAATGTTAGCGCTGCGCAGATGTATACAATTTCTCACAGTGACCTCTGAGCAACACAAAATAGGGAATAGCACCCTTAGTAAATGCACAGACAGAGAAAGTGGCATTTCACAGGTTAAATCATCATGCACCCTCGAATGTTGCTGTCATCTTACTGCTCCTGTAACAAAAAACACATATAGATTCATCCACCCTTTGTCCTGTCTAGGTGGAGATTAACTTTGAGTCGTGATGAAGTCTTGTCAGCTTTCACCAGTCGGTCAGTCAGTTTGTTTGTTTTTATTTCCATTCATTCATTCACTCATTCATTCTTTCTTTGTTTGTTTCTTTGTTTGCTGATAGTGGAACCTGTAGTCGCATTTTAGTTTCCACTTCCAGCAAAATGACGTCATCTCAAAAAAGAAAAAAGAACTTTAGATTGGATTACATCGCTGAATCCAGTTTTAGGCTGGGACACTTATAAGTGGCCTTCTCCAAAACCCAATTTAATGTGGAGAAAACTCACTTGTCACAATTTTCTCGACGACGTGTAGCACTTTTAATTCCCGACGTGCGGATCTGCTTAAAGAAAAGAAAATAGACAAACAAAATCAGTGCCTGTTTAAAAGATAAAAATGGAAAATAACAAATTATCAAACCAAACTTTCAGTGCACTGTAAAAGTATCAAAATAAAAAGGCCTTGTTAAGTTATGACACAAACTCCTCATCAGCTTCACACAGAAGAAGAATCATCAGCTAGATTCACTCCAAACCAACCATCAGCTGCACAAAACACAACATAACCCTAATGTCATATTAGCTATGAGTTTAATCACCAAGTCTGTGCTCGTCACTCATTTAGGCCACAGATCTATTCTATTCAATTTTCCTTTTTCCTTCATCATAAAACATGTAACATGTTGTCATGCACTTCACAAAAAACGTTTGTTCTGACGTATTCAGAGTTGTATATCTAGATACAGAATTCCCTCGCACATCAAAGCAGGAACTCAGTGTTTTAGAGTTTCCACTCCAACACATCTCATTCACTCGTGCTAGAATTCAGTCACCTTTCATTAATCTAAAACCGATCAACTAATTTGCATATCAGCTATTAACCCACTAAGTTGACAGGACAACAGAAAAGCATGTTCAAAATAGTATCACAAAAGACAATTTCCCTCATACAGTAAATTACTTGTGCTGCATCAATCAAGCAGGAAGCTTCTCCCAATTTACTATATTAACACTAAATTTATTGCCTGATCACTGATTTATCAAACCAGGATTTTTTTTTTTTCCCACAAAAGTTAAATTGTTGTCCTGCAACTTGGAGAGTCAATTTTTTTTAGGATAAATTCAATATTTGATAACAAGTGTCTGCTAAATTGACACTATTTTACACTGATGAAAGATAACAAGCTAATTTTCATTGCATGTGTGTGGAGCTGCATATCCAGCAGAGCATGCAATGTGCTATGAGTTTCACTGGTCTTTACATCACACGAGGTGACTTGGACAAGATAATAAACAGACTCACACACTTAAAATGTTGTCTAATCTTCATAAGCTATTTTGTGTTTGGAATTGTTAGTAGGGTTAATATATGTTCTGTTTTTATGTATCCTTTCATGTACCTTCCCCCTTTCTTCTGAAACAGGTTACCATCGGCAACCACACTGCGTGTTGTTAACCCCTTCTACAAATACCCTCTTTTAATGAGTAACACTTTGTGTATGGTCTTGTGTTATCTCTGGTGGATATCAGCTGCATGTGTGGTGTCACTTTCCATTTTTCTAACAGTACACTTGCATACCTCAGTGCTTGTCTTCCTCCTCCTTTTGTGGTGGTCTGGACACTGTGTCAATCCTCCACTTCCAGGCAGTCGCTTGTCTCCCCGAATTCCTTAACCTAATTTGATTGCCCACACTAAAACAGCAGCCTCAGTCCTCCTCTGCTCCTCTCCTTCTCTCCCACTTTTCAGTCCAATGGCAGTCAGCTTTTTTTTTTTTTCCCCAGCTTTGTCCCATGTCTCTCTTTGTCCCACTGTCTCTTTCATTGCCATCTCACTCCAAACATGGCAAAAGTTTAAATATTTACCTATATCACTTCACCTCACATGTCATTGTACTGAATTTAAGCAACCACAAGTTTAATGTAGGTTACTTTTAACAACTATCCACCTCAATGGTTTGGCACACAGGCTGTTAACATTTTGTGTCAGGAAGGGGTGGGGGGAAAGCCACCCACCAGAGCACAGCTGCTGATGTGGGCTGGCCTTTTCCACACACTCTTCAAGGCTGGTGTGTTTTCTGAAAACTTCTAACATTTGAATCTCTTCCATTTATAAGCCTGCGATTAACCGCACGGCTCAGGTCCGCGTGAAACCCGCGCGACCGCATTCGCGTGCACCCACGCAGCTGTGGAGCCTTCGCTCTCTCTCTTTTATACATAAATACTTTGTGCTGCCAGGAGCAAAGTCCAGCACAAACGTCTTTCTCCCTCTAACTCACTCTTGGTTGCTTAGAAACCCATAATAACAACAACAACTGCTGACGTCACACACCACACGTTCTGCTCCGCACACACAACAACAACAACGAGACGACGACGAAAATGACAATAACACAAAATAGGCCTACTCCGGACTCACACCGGACCGCTCGGGACCTTGACCCAGCTGTGGGACGCTCACCCACTCGCGCGACAAAACCCAATGAAGGGACGCTCGGGACACACACCCAGGGCGATTTCAAAACCGGACACACACCGGACGCTTGGGACCCTTGGGCGATTTAACCAAAACTTCTTTTTCGGGACACTAACCCAGTTATCGCTCCACAAAGCAGCGAACTTCTCAACGCCTCACAAAATGGCGGAGACTGCACAACGACACGGTTATAGAGTCGGCCTCTCTAAACTTACTTGGCTTTGCTTAGCGTGTAATATTGGCCTCGAATCCCGCCGATCGCCATTCATCGAGGAGAAAAGACAGACAGCGAATCCACAGGAACTTCCTGGCTGACGTCAGTCTTTCAGCGTGTCCCTCCTCCCCTCGGTGAATGCGATTCCAGGGCTCCGGCATCGAAGGACCAATTAATGATAGGTTTGTAGCTTGAACCCATCCGCTGGAACGTTGAAGGCAATATAATTACACTGCAAAGCAAGACACAAGTAGGCAAGCTTCTTCATGTTTCTCGTGCACGGGAGAGAACCGGACAGGCACCGTTCCTTCGCTTGGCCCCAGTTGCTCTCGTCCGTTCTCCCGTATCACTGTCCTTTTATTGAGGTTACATGAATATGCATAGGTTCATTAACATATGACGTCTACATACACAAAGAGTACCGTGTGTGTGTGTGTGTGTGCGCGCGCGCGTGCTACTGCTGATCAAAGGGTCATAAAAGCACACAAGCAAACATCCTTGGTCAGGAAGAGGGTAGACCCCCCCTCATCCTAGATAACACAGTAAGGAAGTCTAGCAGTTCATTTATACACAAAAAGCACTTAAACTAAAACAAATGTAACTACGTTAACCCCTTAGCAGTCCTCCCAATTTTGCCTAAAATTTGTGAAAAAGGCATCTCCAAAATAAATTGCATGCTGCTCTTGAACCATTTGGAGTATATGCATGGTTTTGGTCTCTTTTGAAAGGAGACAATCTGTAGTTTGTTCCTGAGGTGTCAGAATCACTTTATGTCATACTGCTATTGAGTAATAGAACTTTGAACACACTAAAAAAGAGAGAAAAAAAAATCCGCCCAAGTTTTTTTTTGTAAGGAATGCATGCAGATGCCTACCTTGTGAGGTATTAGCTGGAAAACACAACAGGATCAAAGCATGAAGCCTTACCAAGCCACAATTCAAATTTGATAACAATATCTTAGAAAATGAGTGTTCTATGCAAGTTTATTTAGGTCTATGTATAGGCGCTACCCAAAAAAGGCCACTTGGAGACTCCAAATGGCCCTTTGTAACAATCAACACATAAAAGGCTGTAATTCTTGAATGCTTTTATGTACAGTCCTAATTTTGGTCTCTAATTAAAGGTTACACTCAGAGCTATTCTTACATCCAGATTTATTGTCAATACTTTACAAAATTACAGGAGCATAAACATTATACAGTGTTTTTTTTTCAATTTCGAAACAAATGTAAAGGGAAAAAAAAGTATTATGGCATTAAAACTCACTATATATACACATTATGTATATGCATCTGTGTGTGTATAAATATATATATAGTTTTTCACACAAATGTATTTTTACAATTATATTTTTTAGAGATCATTGGCATCATGCCAGTCTTTATAACAATCTCGACTTGGCAAAAAGCACAAAGGCACATCACAGGAGGAGCACTTTACTGGTGTCTTTGCCTGGCAGTGTCTGCACCTCAGACGACCTGTGGTGCTGTGTCCACTGATATGCACAGGCTTGTGATGTGCTCTGTTTGGAGAGGGTGATGGTGCGGGCGATGGAGCAAGGCTGCCAGCTGCCGCTGCCAGCTCCTCAATAAGTGTCTCCCGAAAAGCCTTTTGGTGCATGGGTACCTCTCCTTTACCCTTTGTGATGCTCTTGTGAAGCAGGAAGGCATTCACAACAGCAATGTCCAGAAAATGATAAAAAAATGTCTTATACCACCTCTGAGTCTTGTGGATGACTTCATAGTAGTTTATCAAGGCATCGGAGTGGTCCACCCCACCCATGCACCTGCATTGACAGAAAAAACAAGAACAAACAGAATTGGATTTCCAAAAAACAAAATAAATAACATAATAGTTATATAGATTGTTGAATATAAAATACATACCGATTATACTCCTTCACTGCTGGTGGAACAGAGATGTCTTTCAGCACCCAGTGTCCATCTGCATCTCTAACTCTCCTTTGAACAGTGTCCCCAGCATGGGCTGTGTGGAGGGTTGAGCACAGGAACACATCCCTTGTGTCTCGCCACTGAACGAAGAGAAGGGAGTCCTTTCGGATCCATCTTATGCTGCCACGGGGAGATTTAGAGTCCAGGCAATTTTTTTTGGTTTTTGGAAATCCAATTCTATTTGTTCGTATTGTTCCACATGCCCAGATCCTCTTCTGAAGGAGGTCACAGAAAAGGGAGGGACTACTATAAAAATTATCTACAAAAAGTTTGTATCCTGTGCCAAGCAACCGTGTATCGATAAGCTCCATCACGGATTCATAACTTAGTCCCTTGCCACTGTTTCCCTGCAGCTTCCCTTCATACACGAAAAAGTCCCATGTATATCCGTTGCTCGAATCTGCCAAAACAAAAAGTTTGTATCCCCAGCGAACAGGCTTATTTTTCATGTATTGCTTTATTCCAATACGTGCTTTGGAGGCAACCATTCGCTCGTCAATGGAAATTTCTTGGCCAGGGTTATAGTTTTTTTTACAGACCTCCCTCATCTCCGTGTATAATGGTTTTATTTTGCAGAGACGGTCAAAATCTGCCGTACCTCTTCTCTGCTCATTAGCAGCATTGTCCTCCAAACTGCTTAGGTGAAGGGAGCGGCAGATCCTTTGAAACTTCTTACAAGACATTATTTTTTTAGGGAATGGAAGGCTGTACAGTTTACTACCTCGCCAGTAATCAGTGATTGCAGGGAGTTTGACCAGACCCATATAAATCACCATGGCCATAAAAGCATACATGTCCTGTAAAGTCAAGTCAATCCATGGGTTAGAGGGCTTGTGGCATGTTGATCCAAAGTCATTTGTGTTTTTAATTATTGTCAGCAACATGGAGTTTGTGAAATAAAGTTGAAAAAGCTGTAAAAGTGTGTATGAAGCTGTAGTTATGATCTGAGGTCCTGGTGATTTGATGGGCCTGAAGGTGGGCTGTGGTGGTATTATGTCTGGAACATCTGTATCATTCCATCCCTCTTCAGATGTACTGGCTGGCATCTCAGCTTGACTGCTGCCAGTTCTCCCTCTTCCTCTTCCTCTCCCCCTACCTCTTGGCCTTCTGCCCCTACCTCTTGGCCTTCTGCTTCCAGAAACTCTTTGGAAAGTGGAAGGATGTGGCTCCTCTTCTGACGAAATGCTGTCATCGTGTTCCTCTGTACTTGTCTTTTTACTGGCTGGCTCCCATAGTTCATCTGATTCTGATGATTGTCTGTGATATACAAAAAAACAACAACGATATAAGTTAGCAGGAACACCTCAAAACACACACAATATATATATATATATATATATATATATATATATATATATATATATATATACACACACACATTATATAAAGACACACGACGTGAGTTAGTAAGAACACAATCAAAACACAAAGATGCACACACACAAACAAACAATATAAACACAGCAGGAGTTAGTAAAAACGCATCAAACACACAGAGGAGCAGGCGCGCGCACACACACACAAAGGCACACATACAAACAGTAATATCATTCTATGATATAATAAACACTTACATGTCGAGCGTAGCGTCTCCTCCATCCAAAAAAATATCCTCTGCTACCGAGTCACCAAAGGAAACATCACTGTCTTCTTCGGAAATATCTTCCTCCGACTGATCACTGTCACGCCGAGTGCATTGTTCGAGGACTTCTTCCAGTGAGAAGTAAGTTTTCCTCTTTGCCATTTTGTACTTACAAAGCTCCTTTGGTCGCAAGTTCTGTCAAAATGCTGTATGAACACAGACGCTGTCGTCGCTATGAAAGTTTACGCAAGTTTACGCAAAAGCGCACGAGTGACAAAAACCTTTTGCGCATGCGAATACAAGAGTGAAAACAAGTGTCCTCCCCCTTAAGCTGCATATCAATCTTCTTTAAAGATCATTGGCTATCTGATACGCCAATCATTTTGACACTCTGCCACAATTGGAAGAAGTTACTGCCCATCAAAGGGGGGCTGGCCAGACCGCTGACCACCAGCTGTGTTTGGCTATCGCTGCTTGTTCACACCTGTGTGAAGCACCCATTGGTTCAAATGAGGTGTCAATCGAAAGTGCAGAGGTCAGCGGCCATTTTGAGATCAAAATACCCGGAATATTTACATGTCAAGAGCTGCTAATGCTTCAGGAAGCACCGAAAATAGGATTATTCGCCGGCTACTTTGAAACAATACTATTACATTCAGTGGATGTTTATCAACATATAAATGTCTCAGAGACTAAATATTGGACTGATTTGGATTGCCTGGACTCTTGGCAGTCTAACTACACCGTTTTTGTTGGAATATTATGAACCAGTGGACTAACAGGTGCAAAATAAGTGAGTACAGACCTTACTTTTTTTTTTTTTTTCGATGTTGGCAGCCTGACATAAACACTAATTGTACCTGCTATGTTGATTCTATCTTGAAATGCTTTACATCGTTCGAATCACGAGAATCTCAGCTTTCCAAATATATATAACATGTTTAGCTTCTTTTTTGATAAGTTTTTGTACGTAACCAATTAGTCCCCTAAACCATCCAATGTACCGCGGGCGGTACGTCCGACTGCTAACAAGGTACGAACTTTCCCATGCTCCCAGTGTGGAATGCACACCAGGCCTCTGTAGCCTGTTAAAGATCACACAACTTATCACTACACAATTGATTATACACTTCTAAGCATCTATGGTTAAATATTTCTAAGCATAAATGAGTAAATGTTTCTAAGCATAAATGACAATCAACAATACAACTCTATCAAGTAGCAAATACAAATTTGCGAAAGATGTCACACAGCTTAATTTTTCAATGTTCACTGAGCCCTAACCTGCCTCTCTCAGCTTACCTAACCCTGAACTAGTGGGTACCTGACCAAACCTGAGTTATAGTGTCCCGCTTGATTTACGCTCTTCCTCGTCTCCTTTCATGTGGATTCTGTTCCTCCATCCTGTGGCAGATGGACACCAGGTAAATTGATAAAAATATCTTTGTAACACTTCACAGTGTAATAAAGTGGGAAAACTAATTTAGTTAGTCTCATGAAAGTGGCCACTTTCTCATTACTTTCATATATTGTTTTAGTAAGTATCCAAAACATAACAGTTCCATTTATATATTTTTTCAAGGGATCTTAATCTGTTTTCACTCTTGTATGCTTTTCATACAAGTTTCACACAAGACCGACACAAACTTTATACGATTTATATATATCTTTTCCATGTGGGTGTCACGGTCTGGAGGTTCAGCTGGTCGCTGATCAGCTGTCTCTCCCTCTTTCTCTCTAGTCCTCTCTCTCTCCAGGGCTGAACTCATTATGGGTTCACGCCCTTGGCCCACGCCCTCGAGGAAGAAACACCTGTGCCTCATCAGTGTGGATGGTATTTAAGACAGGAAGCAACGGCTGTTCTTCGTTGGATCGTTGTGAGAATCGCGTCAGTGAAAGTCGAGCATCCCAGCAAGTATTTTTCCCGTGCAGTAGGTGTTTAGAATCTAACAAGCGTTTCTTTGTGTACAGATTCCCTGGACTGTTTCCCTGGTGTGCGAGAGGATTCGTGTTTGGACTGTGTGGAGAGAGACGAGCGTGTTCCCCTGGATTTTCCCCGGAGCCCTGCCCCCCTCACCTTTTGTACATAGCACTGCCCTGCATCTGTGTATATACACTCATTGGACATTGTTCTTTAATAAATTCTCTTGTGTACATCATCCCCGGAGTCCAGCGCTTGAGTCCACCTTGTACTT
This sequence comes from Rhamphochromis sp. 'chilingali', assembly GCF_963969265.1. Classification (NCBI taxonomy): domain Eukaryota; kingdom Metazoa; phylum Chordata; class Actinopteri; order Cichliformes; family Cichlidae; genus Rhamphochromis; species Rhamphochromis sp. 'chilingali'. The sequence continues at coordinate 2,553,690 of NC_137935.1, read as the reverse complement.
CGTGACAGTGGGATGACTCAAGTCTGACCACTACATTTACTTGCTCATACAGCTTAAGTGCATTGTCATGTTTTTTTTTTGTTTTTTTGTCTCCAACAACATACCTGACAATTACAAGTAGTGATGAGATTAGTGGAGTGTTACAAATATGTAACACATATTTGTAATAGATCCCAAGCAAATGTAATCTGGGAGAAAATACACTTCCCTCTAAAATAACTGAGAATGTACTGTGACTGTGTGGCATTATGTGCATTTTTTTGAGACACATTTGTTCTTAATGACAGTTTCTGTGTCCCGCCATCTCCTTGTAGTAGCTGCAACAGTGAGGTGTTGCAGATGAAGCTGCACAAGTGAGCACACAGATGCAGAGGACAACAATCAGATCGATCAGTATTCTCACAGCAAGTCTGTATATCAGCATAAGTGATATAAATACAGCCTTTCTTTCCTTGCTCTTATCTCTACCACTGAGACCCCCCCCCCCCCCCCCCGCCCCCCCCACCCTTCTGTCCCCTTAATCAAATTGATCGCCCTGCAGACCCTCTACAAACAGCACTCTTATTTTCTGTCTGTGTTTTTCTCTCCCTCTTCTCCATCATTGCTGGAGACGCCCACACAGTTTAATAATCAAAGTGTCTTTTTCTGCATTTTGTTGTTCATGAGAGTCGGCATCGAGGAGAAAACAACTCTCCAGCTACTGCGAACTGAACCACTGGGTCACTCCAGCTGCGAGACACTGAAATTACTGATGACATTTCAAGTGTTTTACTGCAAAGAGACGTCTTAGCAATGAGTCAGAATCCCCCCATTTCTGTCCATAATCGATGCATCTTCTACAAACTAAATGAATTTCCCTTTGCTGCTACCACCTCAGTATTATGCTCTTTATCTGTCTTTTCATCGTGGAATATTATCCTCTTTACCGGACACCCTGTAGATGGGTTTTATTTCTCGCTGTTACAGGACATGTAGGTCAAGTGCTCCAAAAGCTGTTCAGCTCCACAGGGACTTGATTCGGCTTGGGGATAAGAAAGTGATGATTAAAGGCTGCAGCAGGTTTAATCCTTTGATTGGAGGTTTGACCATGTGGATGAGATCCACATGATTCCCACAGGACCAATAATCACTGAGTAAAGAACTCCTCGGGGCCTTTTAAAGAGATCAATCTTGATAGTTAAACCGCAGCTGATTGGAGGACTAGTCTATCAGTCGCACTGAGCTCATCTGAGGTCGTTATTTCACTGATTTTTTTCCTCAACCTTTAAGACCACAACAGTCAGCAATAGTCACAGGGTTTAGAGCAGCGATGTCAAACTCATTTTACATGGCGGGCTGGACCAGTGAGAGTCCACCTTTTCTGTCAGCGTAAAGAAGTTCTACATTAAACTGTTTTTCTACACGATAAAGAAAAAGCTGCTGTGACAAAGACAGAAATCTGTCAGCATGACTCTTTGGTTTTTTTTTTAACTGTATTCATCTAATGAATCTAACCAGGGGTCAGTGTTCAAGGCAAGTCGTTTGCTGTTTGGATGGTGCCTCTTCTCTAAATTGTCTTTGCAAAAGATAAATAATTAAATAATTAAAAACCAAAACTATGAATATATGCTGAAACGCAAAATGTCAAGAAGAAAAGAATGGGACAGCTGCAACCTGTGAGAATGTGGGTTGTTAGATGAGTGGAGGTTTACCACCACATTGCTAATCTTCGAGTCTGTTACAGAGCTTTCCTCATGTCTTATTTTCACCTCCTCTGTGCTTCATCCTTCTGAATGTGACTGGCAAATTTATCTCTGTGCACCATCGCCAACAACGCCTCAGTTTCTAAAACACCTGCACTGGAGCTGTGAGTGACGATTGACAGCTTTATCCTTTCTGAAGACCTGTGACGTGACACTGTGACACATATGAACTCTGATGGAGGAGGAATCTACAAATGCAAGGTTTTGTCTAATTTGCTCCATTCTAACTGCATTGTTGACATTTTAGCCAGTTTAGTTTCCATAATTATGACATGTTTGTGAGCACAAACCGCTGAGGTCAAACTATATCAATAATATTGTCTTGCATTCAGCACTAATTTGCTGTGTTTCACATCGTTAGGCAGTAGTCACATACCTGTTAAAATGCTAAGGGTTCAAGTGTCATTCTAAAAGGAGCCCATGTTGATGCTGTTTCAGCCGAAGATGTGCAGTAAATATTCATTTAAACTCTAATTTTGTTACAGCTGAATAAGCTTTATAATCAACCCTCTGCCTGTTGAATCAATCACCTGGTAACAGGCTAAAAACATAGAATTTCACCAGTTTACCCCCCAATTTTATTTTCATATTGTCTTATGAAATTCATAATCCTAGTTTGTTTACAGTGTTTGGAATTACATGGAAGATTGGCCAAACAGTGAGACAACCAAAACATGGGTACAAGCGGCAGAAATGAGCTTCCTCTGAAGGGTGGCTGGCCTCTGCCTTAGAGATAGGGTGAGAAGTTCGGCCATCCCGGAGGGGCTCAGAGTAGAGCAGCTGCTGCTCCACATCCAAAGGAGCCAGCTGAGGTGGTTCGGGCATCTGACAAGGATGCCCCCTGGGTGCCTCCTGGGTGAGGTGTTCCGGGCATGTCCCACCGGGAGGAGGCCCCGGGGCAGACCCAGGACACGCTGGAGAGATTATATCTCTCGGCTGGCCTGGGAACGCCTTGGTGTTCCTCTGGACAAGCTGAAGGAGGTGGCTGTGGAGAGCGAGCTCTGGGCTTCTCTGCTTAGGCTGCTGCCCCCGTGACCCGGCCTCGGATAAAGCGGATGAAGATGGATGGATGGATGGGTTTTAATCTAATTGCAGAGAACAGCAATTTTGATTTTGACAACACTGAAAGCAGCCAGGATCTGTAATACTGTTATTTATAGATAAAGAATAGAAAGAAAGAAATGGCATCAACTGGAATAGTGGAGCTGAATTAAGCTTACAGGCTACAGAAAGAGTAAAACTTGTTGGGGTGGAACTTGGCGATACCCTTAGCCGTGCAAAGGTTCTCTAGAACAGCGGTCCCCAACCTTTTTTGCGCCACGGACCGGTTTATGCCCGACAATATTTTCATGGACCGGCTTTTAAGGTGTCGCGGATAAATACAACAAAATAAAACTAGTACCGGTACGGGAAAAAAATAAAATTTATTCATAACACACATGAAAAGACCCAGGAAAACCGAGTAAATGATAAAAACGATAACAAAATAAGGCTGAAAACCGATAAAAACTATACATTTCACACCTGAGCCTCAACTCAACGGTACCAAACGACTCACGGACCGGTACCGGCCCGAGGCCCGGGGGTTGGGGACCGCTGGTCTAGAAGGCTCAAAGAGCCTTCAAAAGCCCCCGCTTCAGTCCACACTGCGATGCAAAAACAGCGTTTTCAAATGTATCCACTTTGGAAAGCGTCTTCAAAAAGCTCAGTTTTCCTTGAACAAAACCGCCATCTCAGTGTGGACATGACCTGAGACAGAGACAGCAGGAACATGGAGCACAGGAACAGAAGCCAAGAGTCTAGAAATGATAAATAATCAACTCAGAGATGATATAATAATTCCAAAAAACCCAGCACTGTGACAGTTTCCACAAGTCAGGTGATCCATCAGTTTTCTAGTTGCTATTCCACACTATCTTCTTAGTTAATATTCTTTGTGTCTACTTTCAAAGTTTGTATTTTCTTTTGTTTTCCTCCTGTTCCTACTCTTGTTCCTGTTGTGCATGACCTTCTTGGACTTTTCCCTTTGCCTGCCCTTTTCTTGCTTTTTCTCTGTGTAGCCTGAACGTGTTTTATTTAAAGATTCAGCTTTTAGACTTTTACTCCCCCCCCCCCCCCCGTTTTCTCCGTTTGGTCCTGTGCTCCTGTTAACTACTACAACCCCCAGAGGCAAACAATGTATCTTTGACCAAATCAGTGTTTGGTGCAGTACACAAACTGGAGTGATAAGTGATGAGTGTACTTAGGATCCAAGGACTATAAACACAAGACTTGGAAATTGTTTGTTTGCTCTCACAGAGACATTAGTAAATGCAACAATAGTCAAGGTTCAGTCCGAGCGCACACATGATCAGGCTGTGGCAGAAGTTGGGCAATGATTCTAACTTTCAGTTCTTCTCTGTTTGGGCCTCAAAGTGAATGTGTGTGTCAGACACTTAGAGGAAACAACAATGTCTAATTACAACTGATTGAATGTGATGAGTGCAATTTGGAATAACATCGCCCACACACATAACTGCAGTTAAATTCAGTTTAAATCGGGATGGCTGCTTCACTCATAATCCTTCAAATGAAATTAAAACCACTGATTAAGTTTTCACCACAGCGGAAGGTCTAAGTGTTGCTCTTTGTCTTTTGAATGGCTGCCTTACGTTCCTGAACAAAACCCTTCAAAACTCACTTTGTCCGTGTGTCATGCCTGAACAGAAGAGTGCCAGGTAGAGAAACGAGGCAGCGTACGTGCTACAGCAGAAGCGTTTCTTGGCTCTCCTTTCATGAAAGCTCTTGATCCTCTTTTCAGCGGTAGGCCGGGGAGCTTTAGACGGTTGCTCTATTTTAGCAATGACAGACAAAGTGTTGGAAGTGCAGCCAAACATCCCCCAGCTGTCACATCGATGCACAGATGATGGCCTTGTTTTCTGCTCCCATGTGGTTCGCAGAAAGCTGACACATGCTCGTCTCTCCCCGTCGTTTCTTTTCTCGCCCCCCCTCGTCGTCTTCTCCTGTATTCTTATTGCAGCCGTTCATGTCACTTCGCTCCTCTTAGCTTTGAGATGAAAAGTAACGCATTACCAGTAAATACTCAATTTTTTTAACATTTAGGTTTGAAATGTTTGCTTTTTGGTAATGGCAACTTGCATAAGCAGGCAGTGGTTCCTGACTCTTATTCTCTCTGGGGAGGGAACTAAATATGCACAGGATGACCAGGTGTCATTGTCACTGTCTTGTTTCTCCTTGAAGCAGCATCGTAGCCCAGTCACGCTGTAACCTATGAATGAATCTTTGCTTAAAGCAGTAGTTCCCAAACTTTTTTTGCTAGGCCCCCCTTTGTTTTACAAGAAAAATGTTCGCCCCCCCCGTGTGCACACGCAGGCACAAACACATCCTCTGCACACGCCCATATTTTGCTCCATTGCGGTTTATTTCACACCTCAAACATTTAGTAAACAATTAAGCAAATACAAGTAAACTGCAATAAATTACAGGTAGTAAGAAAATAAACTACTAACTCTTTTACGCTGCGTCCGCACCTACACAGGTATTTTTGAACACGCAGCTGTTTCGTCCACGTAAACGACGTTTCGAATCATTGAAAACTGAGATTTTTTAAAACTCCTTTTTTGCGTTTACGTGTGGACGAGGAATACAGAGTTCGTCACGCAACGTCAAAGGTATGTGTCTTTTTTCAGTTGCAGAATGGCAGATAGAGACGAAATACTGTTAATCTGACTGTCTGCAGGTTTTACACGCAGGTACTGTCCCTCTATTTACAAAGGCAGAGGCGTCACGCTGTGATTATTTTACTGTAGTTGTTTTTTTCCTGTGTAATAATATTCAACATTGCTATCAATGCATTTTTCAAAAAACGCCTCTCTGTGCAAAATGGGTTTAAAAACATAAACAGCTGTGGGATCCTGTTTGTCCGTGATTTGAACCGAGGGGACAAATCGTGGCAGGATCAGCCCGATGTTATTTGTATCCCGCTGTAACTTTACTGTATAAAGAGCTAACATCTCCAACATGTCAGGAGCAGTTAGTCATTACAACAAGTGTTTGTGAACTAAAAATCAAGAATGTGGGATCCTGTTTGTGATTTGAAGAGCCCAGCGCTGCTCCCGATGAAGGGAAAACCAACCCTGCAGGGAGACCTACCTTGGCACTTGTGCAGGTGAAACCAAAGGGCAGATTTGCTTCACCATATTTTCTAGTCTTTGGCTTAGAATGAAGTTGGTTTGGAAACGTATTCAGCGATGCTTCATCTCCTGCTTTGCGTCTGTGTGGGCGCCTCGTGATAGCAGTGTCCAAGCGTTGTGTTTTTTGTTTTTTTTTCCCCTTTTCATACCCCGCCCCCCCTGCAATGGCTCTGCGCCCCCCCCCCCCCCCAGGGGGCGGGCCCCACACTTTGATAAGGTCTGGCTTAAAGGATGAGTGCATAGCAGCTGGGATTCTTAGTGAACACAGTGGAGAAGAGACACACAACTGCAAACATAACCACAGGCTGTGATGCATATCTCAATCTGCAGCACTCCTACATCACCGGCAGTCATATGTGGTCTTTAAGATTTACAGAATACACACAGGTGATCACACCCACAAACACCCTTTTTGGCTCCTACCTTAAAGCACACTGTGTTCTGTTGATCTTATGTGCTGCACAATAATGTTTAATATTTAGTATTTACTGTCATATTCCCATATATCATTGTGATGTTGTTTATTCTGTTACTCTTGTTCTCTTCTGCTTGTTTTCTTTTTTCTTTCTCAACAGGTGATCCAGGTGATTGGTATATGCATTTTTTTTTTTTTAAAAAAAGAAAAAAAAAAAGACAATGGAAAATGCAAAAATACAAAATAATACAAAATATGCAGAAAAAAAAAGATTTACAGAATCAATATATAATTTTACATCATACATTTATACACTCAAGCTAATGAGGCCCAAGAAAGTCTACCTGCAAACCAGAACATGCACTCTCCAAAAAAATACAAAACAAACAAAAACACAGCTGCTACCGCCCACAAGAAAAAGACAGATACAATAAGAGTTCTGTAAGCTGATGGATCATTTTAAAGAATATAAAGTGATTCTGTTTGTCAAGTCACCAACACACTACTGACGCGAGTATATGTCAATTCTAAGGGCGAAGTAAAACCATTAAGTAGCCTTCTTGTCATGGTCCTGGGTCTGTGACCCAGTGTTTTGGTTTTGTATTATTATTTTTTACTAGTCTGTGGTTTCTTCTTGGTTCATGTTTACTAGTGTTTTGGTTCCTGTTCTATATTTCTTGTTCTTAGGTTTTGGTTCCTGTGCTTCTCGTGTTACTCTGTGCTCCCTCTGTTTAGTGTCTAGTCATCCTTGCTCGTGTGTTCCCTCTGTTCTCGGTCAGTATATTGTCTCTGAGTTCTGCTGTGTACTTCCTGTTTTACTTTGAAGGTCCTTGTCTGATGTCAGTGTATTCAGGTTGCATCCTCCCTGTCTCATCATGCTTATTAGGTTCAGCTGTGTCTCCCTCCTGTGTGCAATTTCCTTGTTTCCCTTTGTGTATATTAGTGCGTGTTCTCCAGTGCTCCTGCGTTTCAGGGTTTGGTTTTTTTTGGTTTTTTTAAACGTTGTACAGCACTTTGGTCAACTCTGTTGCAATTAAATGTGGTTTATAAATAAATGAAAACCAAACAAACAGTTTCTGGTATGTTTTGTTTGTTGCTCTTAGTTCTGTTCTGGCCATCTCTGCTTCTGTTTGTGTATTCACCTTTTGGAATAAAGCTCACTCACATCACAGCCTGTGCCTGCCTCTCTCATAAACTCCACATGTCTGCCGTTGCAGCCGTGACACTTGTGTTATCTTTTTTTGTTGCCTGTCCCATTCGGTACTTCAGACAATAATGCTGATTGCTAAAGGCCAAGAAAGATGCCCCCAGAGCGCGAGACCCCAACGAGGATCACCTGAAGGGCACCGCACCATCCTCCTGAGGGAGGCCCATGAAGGCGGGCGTCCCTCGGGAGATGGCTTATGTTGTGCCTCATTTCTCTCCTGGCTCCGCTCACGTCTATCCCTCTGAGGAAGCGGAAGTCACTGGGAAACATTGGGGACGCTCAGCCAGACCAGCAGGAGCAAACAAACTTAACTAGCTCTCCCAGTTTACGGGCAAATTACAATTCTCAAGCTCAAGTTTTTTTAACTGAGCAGAGATTCTTTTAAATGATATTTCACCATCTTATTGGATTTTAAGACTAAAATGGGAGCCCCCTTGTCTTTGCACCTGTTTCTTCCTGTGTGGCCCGAACGAGGCATCAGGTGAACTGTGTGGATTAGCTGTTCTCCAAGCCTCTAATACAGGGGTGTCAAACTCAAATACACAGTGGGCCAAAATTCAAAACTGGAACAAAGTTGCGGGCTAACGTTAATATTTATTGAAATATATTTATTCCTCCAGATATAAGAATGAACCTTTTCTTATGGACTCAAATACATTTTGCTGAAAAACTGAATATGGAACAAGCAAAGCTTAATAGTAAACAATATATATATTAGCTGTATAATACCAGTAGGCCAGCTCTGATAGTAATTTGGTATGGCTTCGTGGGCCAAATGTAATTAGGCTGTGGGCCAAATTTGGCCCGCGGGCCAGAGTTTGACACCTATGCTCTAATACAACAGACTGTGAGAGAGGAACAGGAGACTGAGAGAAGGTGCTGCCTGCTGGAGAAGAGTCGGTGGACAATAGAGGAACCTCGTTTGTGCTGGTCTGAGAGCATGGAGTGGGGCCAGGGGAGATGGGGATTGATGAAGTGCCAATTAGGCCTGATTGGCCCGTGATCAGACGGTTTGGGAGGAGGCGAGCCTGCCTCCAGATTGAAACATGCACCCGAGGCTGACACTAGGCAGTGTGTTTAAGACCTCTTTAAATTAATTCAAGCAGTGCACCACAGAAATGTGGTTGAAGAAGCAATAAATACGGGGATATATCCAACGGGCATGATGAGGCAGGCCCTCAGGCTCTCCGGCTTCATTAAACTGGCAGCAACAACAAAGTGAGTAAGAGCGCAATTGGCGCAAAACAGACCATTGGATGGCCAGGAACATGGACATCATACATGAACATTATGAAAACACTATTGAGGTTTTAAACAGTGTAAAGAAAATTCCTCCAAAGGAATTGGAGGAGAAGAGGGAATCACAGATGGAAGATACCCGCACCCTGCCTCAATTGGGGTTTCACTCAGGTTTTAGAGAGAGTTTGGGAGAGGAAGGGGGAGGATAATGGGGATGGACAGGCCGGCTCATCTTGGGAAAACTGTTAGATCCAGTGTGGCTGTAGATCTGGATGCAGCGATTGAAAACTTACCTGCCTCCTCTTCTTCTTTCTGTATGTTCTGGGACAGTTGCGGGCCAGTTGCCGGTGACTCCTGCATTGGCAGGTTCCCGTTCGGCTTCCCCGTGTTCTCACCTTTCGCTGGGCACAGCGGGGGCGACTTCGTCGGATGAGACGTGCCAACCCACAGCGACTCAGCAAACACAGCTACAAAGTAAAACCATAACTGTAACAGGCAAAAAAGATATTGGGGAAATGATGATAGAGGTCCTGGAGCATCGGGACCAAGCGGTTAACATGAGCAGTGACTCGCTGGGCCGCACACATCCCCTCTATTTTAATTTCAACTGTAATTTCGATTTGAGTGCCAACAACAGCGGTGGTGATAGCACCGCTGCTGCCGAAGAACCACAAGCCGTAGGGCCAGGCGCGCAGTCGGGGGAGGGTTTTATATCGCAAGCTTTTTAATGAAAATAAGGTGAAGAAACTAAAACACAATTTAAATAATACAACAGCCATAACTGAACAAAGGAACATAATGAGTGCCAGATGGAGAGACCAAAGGTTCAATCAAGGTGGCTTTATATGCTGGGACTGGCCTTCTCAGGTGTATTGCATCTACAATTGGGTCAGCTCCACCTACCACATACCTGAAAGAGATGGGCAACAAGAAAACCAAAACACAAGGCCAGCCCACTGACTGCCACAATTGACAGAAACATTTCTGCAGATGCATTAATTGCATATATATATATATATATATATATATATCTACTGTGTGTGTGTGTGTGTGTGTGTGTGTGTGTGTGTGTGTGTGTGTGTGTGTGTGTGTGTGTGTGTATATTATTATTAATGTGTGTAATACACCTGACAATTCCCCGCACACTCTTTGGTTCTGTGTAGTATTTTGTATTTTTATTAATTGTAGACTGGGATTTCTAATCAATTAAACAGATTTAAGCATACCTGAGACCAGAGAACAGTTGCCTTGTGTTCATACTGTCATTATATGAATGCTGCTATCCTGTATACATCTTACTTACTATTGTTTGAATACTTTGCGATTGTTTTATTGTACTTTTTATATTTTACATTTATATTTATTATTGAATCTTGCACCAAGGGAGTGGCACTCCAATTTCGTTGTACTCTGTACAATGACAATAAAGGCTATTCTATTCTATTCTAAATAAAGGGCATCTGTAAATGTTACTTATGTAATTGTCAAATAATTAAATGTCTTTTTTAATATTTAGGAGGAGTGAATCACCTGATTCCTGCTAAGTATCGCCTCGTTATTTAAGAATTAGTCCAAAACTAGATTTGTTTTTCTTAACAAAGAAGATATAAAACTAAAGTGTTAGCAGTACTGCAGGTGGAGACGAGCTAGCAGTTACACAGCTGGAACAATCTTTGCTAATGGAAAGCTAAACCAGAGCTAAAGGAGCATGAATACTGGACTTTCGGTGGTGCAGTGTTTCTTCTCAGAAACTTGCACAATTGTTTGGTTAAGTAAATGAATGATTAAAACTTCCAAGGTGACACAGACAAAGCCACTTCAACCACATGGAGGTAGCTTCACCGCTGTTAAGGATTACGTTTAAATCAAACCCAGGCAGTCAGCTCGGATAAATCACCACTTTGTAGCATCTGAAGACTGAAGCTGAGCCGAGGCCAAAGAAGTTCAGGCTCACCAGAGACCAGGATTTCCCAGCAGGTGTTAAAATTCAAGCCGGAAGCTTTGTGTTGAAAAGCTTTTATTACAAGAGCTTTAAGCTACTGCTGTCACTGCTACACACAGTGAACGCAGCTGGAGAGAGAGGCCGCATGAACACTGGATCCATCTTTAAAGCGTTGACTTCTTTTTCATGTTTTTCTTTAAAGTGTGAGGTTTGTATTTACACATTCCCAGCATCACTGACGTCTTATGGCTCCAAACAGAGACGCCTCGCATGCTCTACTTTATTTATTTTGAAGGATATTTGACAGTAAAGTGGTTTCATTTCATCAAAAGCAGCGAGCTTGTTTTTGAATTACTAATTCAGAAAATGTTGCTTTAAAAAAAGAACCAATTGGTATCTGCATAGTAAGGCTACATGAAGTAATTTCTTTTAGGTTATTTCATAGGCAAAAAAATGCTGTACTTATTAATATACATTGATGTGTGTAAGATAAGATAAGATAACCTTTATTAGTCCCACACGTGGGAAATTTGTTTTGTCACAGCAGGAAGTGGACAGTGCAAAAGTTATGAGGCAAAAATTAGAATACAATAAGAATAAATACAGTACACAACTGTACAGAATAGAATAAAATAAAATACTATATACAGTAGAATAAAATAAAATAAATATACAATAAGATAAAAATAGAATACAAATACAAATACTATATACAACTGAGTAAAAATACAACGATGACAGAAAGGATTATTGCACTTAGTATTATTGCATATGTATGGATGTGTGTGCTTGATCAGTTAAAGTCTTTATTATGGAGTCTGACAGCAGTGGGGAGGAGAGACCTGCGAAATCTCTCCGTCCCACACCGTGGGTGCCGCAGTCTCCCACTGAAGGAGCTGCTCAGTGCTGTCACAGTCTGCTGCATGGGGTGGGAGATGTTGTCCATCAGGGATGACAGCTTAGCCGCCGTTCTCCTGTCACTCACCACCTCCACTGGGTCCAGAGGGCATCCTAGAACAGAGCTGGCCCTTCGGATCACCCTGTTCAGTCTCTTCCTGTCCCCAGCAGAGATGCTGCCGCCCCAGCAGACCACGCCATAAAAGATAGCAGAAGCCACAACAGAGTCATAGAATTTCTTCAGGAGTGGGCCCTCCACTCCAAACGACCTGAGTCTCCGCAGCAGGTACAGCCTGCTCTGCCCTTTCCTGTAGAGGGCGTCTGAGTTATGAGTCCAGTCCAGTCTATTGTTCAGATGAACACCAAGGTACCTGTAGCTGTCCACAGCCTCAATGTCCATACCTTGGATGTTCAGTGGTTGCAGTGGAGAATGCTTGTGCCTGCGGAAGTCTACCACCAGTTCCTTGGTTTTACTGGCGTTGATCTGGAGGTAGTTCAGCTGGCACCAGTCCACAAAGTCTTGGGTCAGACCTCTGTACTCCTTGTCGTCCCCATCAGTGATGAGGCCGACTATTGCAGAGTCATCAGAGAACTTCTGCAGGAAGCACTGGGTGGAATTGTGGGAGAAGTCTGCAGTGTAGATGGTGAAGAGGAACGGAGCCAGAACCGTTCCCTGTGGGGCCCCCGTACTGCAGACGACCCTGTCCGACACACAGCCCTGAGTCCTCACATACTGTGGTCGGTCGGTGAGGTAGTCCAGGATCCAGGTAGTGAGGTGATGGTCCACTCCAGAGTTCACCAGCTTGTCCTTTAGAACCGAGGGAAGAATAGTGTTGAAGGCACTGGAGAAATCAAAGAACATGATTCTCACAGTGCTTCCAGCGGTCTCCAGGTGAGCGAGGGAACGATGTAGGAGGTGAATGACGGCATCATCCGCTCCAATGCCAGGCTGGTAGGCAAACTGAAGTGGGTCCAGTGATGAGCTTATTAGGCGCCGAAGCTGAGCCAGGACCAACCGCTCCAGGGTCTTCATCAGGTGGGATGTCAGAGCCACCGGCCTGTAGCTGTTGAGGTCCTTGGGGCGTGAAGTCTTTGGCACTGGTACAACACAGGAGGTTTTCCAGAGCTGTGGGACTCTTCCCAACCTCAGGCTCAGGTTGAAGAGGTGCTCCATCACCCCACACAGTTGGTCCGCGCAGGACCTGACGACCCTCGAGCTGATGCCATCTGGACCCGCTGCCTTCTTGCCATTAATCCTCCTCAGTTCCCTCCTAACCTGGGTGGTTGAGAGAGACAGGCTGGAGCCTTGTGTTGAGTGTGTATTGGATGCTGTTGTTGGGGGTGGGGGGGAGTGAGCAGGGTGAATAGAGGAGGTGTGAAGTGTCTGAGGTGGAACAGCAGCAGTGGGGGTGGGTGAGTCTGCAGCCGATGTTGCAGACTGCCTCATGGCTGAGTCAAATCTGTTGAAGAAATGATTCAGTTCATTTGCCCATCTCACATCCCTCCCAGGCAGAGAGTTCTGCTGTTTGTGGCCCGAGATGGTTCTGAGGCCTCTCCAGACTTCACCAACGTTGTTTTGTTGAAGCTGGTTCTCCATCTTCTGCCTGTAGCTGTCCTTCCCATTCCTTATCAGTCCCCTCAGCTCTCTCTGCACCCTTTTCAACTCCTCTTTGTCTCTGGATTTGAAGGCCCTCCTCTTCTGCTTGAGGACGGTTTTAATTTCTGGGGTAATCCAAGGTTTGTTGTTGGAGAAACACCGTACAGTCCTGGTAGGTACAGTGTTATCCACACAGAAGTTTATATAGTCAGTAATGCATGTAGTAAGGCTGTCGATGTCCTCTCCATGGTCATCACAAATCACCTCCCACACAGTCGACTCAAAACAATCCTTAAGAGCCTCCTCGCTCTCCTCTGACCATCTCTGTACTGTGCGGGTGGCTGGTGGCTCCCTGCGCACTAAGGGCTCATACACAGGGACAAGGTGCACCAGGTTGTGATCAGATCTGCCCAGGGGAGGGAGAGGTGATGAACTGTATGCCTCTTCTGCATTGGCATACAGTAAGTCCAGTGTTTTATTGACTCTGGTTGGGCAGGTCACATACTGGGTGAAGGTGGGCAGTGTGGAGTCCAGTGAGGCATGATTGAAGTCCCCTGATATTATGAGAAGGGCTCTCGGTGATTGTGTTTGCAGTCTGCTGACCACAGAGTGGAGAGAGTCACAGGCTGCATCCGCGTTGGCCGAGGGGGGGACATACGCTGTTATCGCGATAACATGCGAGAACTCCCGGGGCAGGTAGTACGGACGCATGCTAACGGCTAACAGCTCAATGTCTCTGCTGCAGAGTTGCTCTTTTACAGTGATGTGCCCAGGGTTACACCATCTGTCGTTCACAAAAACTGCCAGTCCCCCTCCTTTCCTCTTACCGCTGTCTCTGGTCCTGTCCGCTCGCAGCAGCTGGAATCCCAGTAGTGTCACGCTTGTGTCCGGAGTTAGCGATGTTAGCCACGACTCCGTTAGCATCATGATGCTACATTGCCGGTACTCCCTCTGTGACCAGGTTAGCGACATGAGCTCATCCATCTTATTGGGCAAAGATCTTACGTTTCCAATAATTACAGAAGGAAGAGATGGTCGATAACGTCTCCTTCTCAGGCGACGGCGCTCCTTCCCAGCACGACACCCCCGTCTTTTCCTCCTCAGCTCGCTGGGAATATCGGGTCTGTCCGCCGGCAGTACCGCTGCAGGACTCAGCGCTAACAGCTGATCCTTACTGTAAACAAAGGATCTCTGCTCTGGGTCCCCAGACACGGGTGAAAAAAGTAGAAATAAACTGAGAAAAACGACCAGGACTAGCACAAAACGGTAGAACATGGTTGCAGAGTCTAATTACTAATACGTTAGTTATAAAAAAATTACGAGAAAAAAGATAAGAAAGAAAGAAACTCAGAATGAGCAGAGCTGCTGTAACAGGCTGCCGCACACGGGGGGCGCCGGAAGTACAAGCTTACATCTTCCAACAAACTTGGAATTATACCATTTAAAATACACAGGGGCGGATACCAGCTTGTGGAGGCATGTCCAGAGGAGGCCTATCAGCACTCTAAAGACCTATTAAAAGGAAGCTAGCTGAGCACTGGGAGGAGAGAGGCCCCAGGTGGAAAAGGAGGGACCCGCTGCCCCCCAGGAGTGCGACGGTCAGCTTGACATGGCGACCCAGTCCTGACAGCAGGAACAGCGACAGTAGGAGATAACGCATGTGGCTGATAGCAGAGCAGAGGCATACCTCTGTCTGTATTTGTGAGTAGTATCTCCACTGTCGTTTACCGGGTGCAGCCGTGTTGGGAAAGGTTTGCCATGGCTACAAGCCAAGGCCGTTTTCCGGGATGATGATTCTGGCCCCTATTTGTTTATTTACAGGGCGCTGATGCGAGGGGAGCCGTGGTGGCATCGAGCGACGGACGCCAGTGCAGAATGTGTGATGGGCCCAGTGAAGGGACGGACAGGGGGATAGGAGGCCCCTACCTGTCTGCCTGGGACGAAGCTGGCGTTGACCCCGCTCCGCAGGATGAATTTTTGTCCAGCTCATGAACACATGGGGAACGTTCATACTGGGTTGTGGGACAGTTACTTTGGGAAACTGGGTGGGATTTTAGTGAATGTGGAGAATTGTATTTTTACCGGTTTTAGAATTGTGTTTGTTTATTGCTGGGAGATTTTAGTATGTTGATATCATTTTATTGCATACCTTTTTTTATACTAGTGTTCATGCCTTTTTAATTTGTCATTTATTAAAATTTATAAATATATATTTTAACTCAAAAGTACAGTTTTTAAATTTAATGTTGCTGAAACAACAAAGTAATAAAATAATAAATCTATCTGATCGAGAAATCACTCATCTTTGGAAAAGAGAGTTTATTACAGAGAAATGGCTCTTTCAAAATAAAAGCTATACTATACGCTTCTTCTGGGCTATATTCTCAGCAGCATATTAAACATATCAGGTCCCCATAAGGAGAATCATGTGCTAACGGCTGTCTAAATGACTCGGGTAAAGTTTGTAGCATGCGTGCTTGTTGTTTTTGTCTACTTCCACTTGTCTTTGCACTAGGATGCTGCCGGAATAAATGTGCAGTCATATTCGTTGTGTTCCCACTAGTGCTGTCAGCGTAAATCTCGTTGAAATGACGTTAACGCCACAACACGGCAAATCTCCGTTAACGAGCTACCGCGGATCGCCCCGTGTGTGGGGCTGGACGGCGTCAACACGTTAACGAGCTAACTGCGCTAACGCACTAGTTCCCACCCATGTAATTGAGCATTGCGTGGCACATCCGACATACTGTTTTACTTTTGTCCATGACGCGCTTACCTTCAGGGTCATACGTCACATGAAGACCAAAATAGTTCCAAACGCCAGATCTGAATGAGGGTGGGGGAGGTTCAATTTGACATATTGCAAGGAGAGCTTAACTTCTGTCTCGCTAGCTTGCGCTGCGCTCAGTGAATCTGCGTTCGACTACTCCGCCTAGGCTGCACTGTCGAGCGCAGATCCACTGAGCGCTCAACACAGACAGCATCGTCAGAAGGAAAGTTGATCAAATAAATTAAAAATGTTGTATTGTTCGATACATATGCGTACCGAACCGAAAGCTCTGTATCGAACGGTTCAATATCGATACGAGTATCGTTGCACCCCTAGTGGCTACATGTACATGTCTATTTTCATCATCGCCTTCTAATTATGTCTTTCTCCTTCTCATTGCTCTCTGCTCCCTCATTTCCTCCATCCTAATCACCTCAAGATGTTTTCAGATTCATAAGTTAGTCCAGAGATTATCTAGAATTTTTCACATGTGGAAAATCGAACCGATGCTGAAGTGCTTCAGTTCAGCATTCTGTCAAACAGCTTTCAGGTTTTCACCAGAAGATTTGACTAAGCAGTGATGTCACACTGTGTATGTCTCTCTTTTGTTTACAGTCTATAGTAAGATCACAAATATCTTGCTGTGATTTTTGTTCCTGTGCTTTTACGGACTCTGTCTCTTTAACACAGCTAGGCCATTAAAATATTTACATTGGGTGTTAATAATGCAGTGACCTCTGCAATATGATACAGTATTAAAATGGATTTTTGCATATTTGATCACAGCAGTTTCATAGTGTGTGTGTGAACAATTTGAACGGTTTCTTTGAATCACACTGATACAGTGTCGATGTCCACATGCCTCCAGAAACAAAGCATTTCATTATTTTATAAAAAACACGATACTATATTGAGCGACTTCTGGACGCTGTCAGAGCAGACCTACTAAAACGACTGCAGCCTGCAGCTGGGAACAAACACACAAGTCTAAATGCAAAGTAGCTGAATTTCTCCATGATGAAGACATGCATTTCTAGGTAGTGAGCAGTCGTACCTTACACATTTTCTTCATTTCTACTATTACACCTCCTATATTCTTCTTCTTCTTCTTTGGCTCTCGGAGGAGGCGGACGCACTTTTTCTCCTCTCCCTTATCTTCCCTGCTTATGTCCTTGTCTAGTCTCGTGTTTTTTGTATTACTTTTCCCTGGAACACTCTCTCACAGTCTGTTCTCTAAAACCTAAAAGAGGAATTATGGATTGGATCAACTGGTCCCTAAATGCAATTGACACCCCTTTCTCAACGAGAAGTTTGGGCTCGGGTGAGCCTGAGTGCTGAAGATATCTACCTATTCGGAACCATGGTAACAGGGTTCTGGCTGATCGGAGCTGGCTTGGCCCTGACTTATCGAAGAATTAAGGAAGCGGAACCGGCTGTTCAAACCCCCACAAGGCTGCCCGCTGGGATTGGAATGATGGGATGAGGCGTGAGTTTCTCAAAATGGGCTCATTGAGTCAGCCCGGATAAGATCCTGGAGAGGCTACGGCTGCGGTGAATATTCAGAATAAGATCTCTGACTGCAGACTGGATACATCTCGGAAGGGCTAGCCCGGAATAACATCTCTGGGCGCAAAATTGGATGACATCTCGGGGAGGCACACTGCCGTGAGTTCTCAGAATCGGCTCCTTGAGCACAAGAAATGACAACATCACAGAATGCAAGTATGGCAAAGCTCACAGCTCGCCAACGGGAGATTGAGAGACCAGTGTTGGACTGTAGAACTGCTTTGAAATTCATATGAGCTGTTCGCACTAAAGTAAAAAATACCATAATTTATGCGGATACCCCTCCGGCGCCAGCTGTGGGCTCAAGACCGGAGCTGAACAACAACACCCTGATAACGACTGTGTTTAGTCTGTTCCTTCCCGTTCCATGCAAGGCCACCTGGGTTGGCTGGAAGACTGTTTACACGCACACACATACATATACTGATACTGATAAGCACTCACTGACGCATCACCCTCCCTACCCTGGATCCAACGCCACCTCCAACGCTTACCTCACCTCTGATGTGGACATCGGGTCAGCTGGAGGCGCAGTCGAAAGATTGCAGCGGTCCCAGATCAGATGTACACACTGGAACTCTTTCCCATGTTGCTGTCTGTGTTTATTGTGCTATGGTGTGTTGATATCTGTGCATTCCTGTATTATCCTTTTGTGTTACACATTTCAATGTTTTTTCCTCGCTACCTGGCCTGACCTGTTACCCCAATGTGATGTTTGTGTATTGTATGTACGGTCGGCAAGGTCTGTCATCTCGGCTGTGGGCAAAAGACCTGCAACTGACAAATAAAGGCTATCTCATCTCATCATCATCTCATATCTCCACCTTATTGGCCTTCAGAGTCTCCGGGTGGTGCGTAGGCTTGTTTTCATGAAAACAAGCCTACGCAAGGAATTAAGGGAATGTGGCTGGGAGAGACATCACTTCTGCTGTTCAGGCACTTTGTGCTTATGTAACGATGTAAAAGAATGGATATGGTTTTGTTGTTGTTAAATTCCTGTTAAACTTGGGATCGCAACCATGGGTTTATTTTGGAACTTTTATTTTGAAAATCCGCAGCGGAAGTCTGCTACTGGTAAACGGGCTACCCCCTAAGCCTATCGTTAGTAGCAATGAAGCTTTCGCTGTGGTAAGTTCCTCTCTGTCCGCTCTCACAGAGCATGAGTTTAAAACATATTTGAAAATCCTCATTGAAGCTAATATGACAGTGCACTAACTGCATGAACTGCCCATACGGTAGTATTTGAGTAGATTTCAGGTTTATGACCGTGTTTTGCAGTTAATAGATTAGACGGTAAGAAAAATGGACACGTGGAGCTAGCGGCTAACAGCTAGAGGAGGCTGTCGTGTCTAATAATTTTGAAACTTCTCTCAATAGTTTGGGCGGAATCCTGTTGCTGAAACCCATGGTTATTCATGTCCCATGTTATTGCAGGTATGTGTACTTTGAAACATGTATATGGTTGAGCTGCAGGCTAATTCTGTTTAAGACATATTGCTTATTAAGTTTGCCCAGTAGATGGCAGCATTGTTCCATTTACTATTGTACGTAAAAGGGAATTTTGGCTTTGGTTTATTTATATTTACATGAATGTGCATTTAAGTGAATTAATTTTTCTTTTGTTATCTAAACCACAACGCAGTAATGTTTCTATTTTATTTTCCGTGATAAGTATTGTTGCCATTTTATTTTTCAATCAATATTTGTTTTTATTTATTTGGGAAAACTAAGAGTTCCACTATACGATCATAAGCCTATAGTTAGTAGCAATGAAGCTTTCGCTGTGTTTGGGCGGAATCCTGTTGCTGAAACCCATGGTTATTCATGTCCCATGTTATTGCAGGGGAATAAATCACGCCTGAGCTCTACCCACTTCGAGTCCAGAGAGTTTTATTCACACAGCGCTGGAAAGAGAAGCTGACCAGGGGTTACACTTACGCGTGTTTTTACTTTGGATTGAAATAAACCTCCATCGAGTTATGGTCCAGGCCATAACTGTATTTTACAGTTTTTGCCCGTTGCCTGAACACATTTTGCAAAACTTTGCTCATTGTGCCAAAACCCTAAACACAAGTAAACATGACACAACACTGGGAAATATACCATTCACATCTGCACCAAATTGAAACTCTACTCTCAAAACCTAAACTCTGCTATCAAAACCTAACATTCCTTTGTCAAAATGTAACTCTGTTGACAAAATGACACATACTTGCATCATATGCAAACACTTACAGAGCAGGGGGAACACACTAGTCTACTTTATATAAAGCACTGCAGTCTTTGATTTCCATTGTTCATTCAGAAGGCATATTGGTACATATTCAGCTCGAAGTCCTTTGACCCCGTCACTGTTCCTCTCAAATGGGACTCTGTAGAGCTGCTTCATGGTGATGCTGTGTTTTCCCAAGATGCGTCTGATGGTGGTGATGCTCACATGGTCTATGTTGCTGAACACTCGCCTGTCTGCAAGTATTTTCCGTCGTAGCTGGTGGAGACGGATAGCATTGTCTGCCCTCACTAGGTCCACAACGGCAAGTTCCTGCCGTTGTGTGAACAGGCGTTGGCGTCCTCCCCCAGAAGGTCTTCGAGTCATTCTAGAGAAATACAACCACATATTGTCATCGGTTTGCTTATTTTTCTTACAGTACTTTACTGTATATACTGTATCATCCACTGTACAACACTGTACTTCAATATAAGTAATCATGGTATGTTTCACAGAAACTACCACTTTGGCTGCAAAAGGAGCATTAGCACCCTGCAGTACGCTGTACACTTGATATGGTGATATACTGTAGAACAGTACTATAAAACCATCTGAGTAGAGTAGAAGGCAGTGAGATGAAGACAGACCTGTTTTCTAGTCGGAATGTTCGTATTACAGATGCCACTGTGAAGCGGCTTAGATGTGGGTGGACTCTCTGCCCAGCTTCCCTCATAGTCAGGCCGTGGTTGATGACATGGTCCACCAAAGTTGCTCTTATATCATCAGAAATATGGGTCCGTGCATGGCCTCTTTGACCTCCTCCTCCTCTTCCTCTTGCTCTCCCTCCATCCATGCTTGCAAAGTTCTTGAAATGGCTAAACTGAGGGCTTTTTGTAGTTGGCTAATTGGTGTTCAGTTTTGCAAGTAAGTGCCTTCAGGTGTATATTTGAGTGGTTGCAATTACCCGATGTGTTTTGTATTTTGGATACATGTGTTTTCCAAATGGCACCCTGAAATTTCATTTTTGAACGAAGTGTCTTATGTATGAAATAGAGTGTAGTATGCAGGACCATGTGTGTTGCATAAAGGAGTAAGTGTGTTGCATAATTGCAACCAGAGTGCAAAGCAGCACTTTTGTTTAAGGTATGGGTACATGTGTTTGAGGTATGGTAACAAAAGCTTCAAGTTGTGTTACTTTAGTCTAAGCATGGCTTTATAGTGTTCAAGCAACGAGCAAAAACTGTAAAGGGTGGATCTCAGCAGTTTTTTATATCTCTAGTATTCAGCAGCTGTCATCTTTTGAATATTGGATTATAAAACAGAATTGAAGTCATTTAGGCCCTGTTGAATTGTGTGCACTGCATTGAATATGGAGTCTTATGTCACAACAGTTGTCACATAACATCAGCGTATGATGGTATAGCATCTTTGTAAATCTCCATGGAGACGCAGCAAAGTGAGGCGGACACATCTTTAGAATGAAAATGGGGAAAAACCCACACGAATGATGTCAGGTTACAATAATTCTACAAGAACGTCCTCTGAAGAAAAAGAGGGAAAAGAAGAGCATCTCCACTGTGACACAGGAAGAGGCTCACTTCTGTTAATGGGGCTTCTCTGCATCTGACACGGGACGCCTCCATCCTGTGCCAGAGCCCAATTAGAAGGACGAGATGGATAATTCAAGGAGCTTTGTGTCATTTGAAGCCAACCTCCTCCAACGGGATAATGGTTCAAATCATACATGTGCTATCAAAAAGCATTCAGAACATTCTCAGGTTCTTAATCTTAACAGTAACCATTCTGTTAAATGTGGAATAGAGCGCTGTGGCTTGCATCATGTTCACGGTGTTTTAGAGAAAATTACTTTGCCTTTGTTTAAAGATGATCCTTTCAGCATGAAACGTGCATGGATGAATCTCCGGGACAGAGAACAGTTTAAGGTCTGAGTCATTAGACATCTGCTCCACGGTAATTGGCTGGTATGTTCAGTGTCAGAAGTTTTATTTTCTTCAAATGGTCATAAAGATTTATAAGAGCCGAAAGTTCGTTTGCAAATGTGAAGTATAATATAATTGGGAATACTTCTGTCAGGGAGAATCGTGCATCACTTACTGAGCTCCATTAAGCTAGAAATGAAAATAATCTCAACAACGTTGAGTGGGGTGATGATGGGGTCACACGATAACGGCTTTAAATGTAATTACACAATTTTATTTCGTTCTGTCTTCATTCCTCAGTATTCATTTGCTTCAGTGCCATCTGCGCACCCTTAGAGAGTTTTCAAGTTGCTCCTGGGTGTGGATGTGGATTTCTGCTCTCTTGCACAACAGGGAGTTTCAGTTCTTCTGAGGACTTGAAAAAAATGCTGCTATTTTCTGTATTTCAGGGACTGGCAGACAGTGACACAATGAGGGACAGCTAACATTCAAATACAGAAAAGAAAAGTGAAAGACTGCGCTCTCTCCTCTGTGACGCTGCTGTACCACACAGGCTGATGGTGTGTGACCCTGTGGGGGTGAGGACTTGCTGTCCTCTGCATCTAAGGACAACAGGAAGTGACTCATGTTCTAATCGTTAACCTGTGGGGATGTGGCACGGCTACGTTTGGTCAGAATAAGGCTACGTTCACAGGAACCACGGGTATTTTTGATAATGCAGCTTTTTCTATGCATTTGGTCCTTTCGTCCACACGTAAACGGCATTTTCGATCACTGAAAACAGATTTTTGAAAACTCCATTTTTGCGTTTAGGTGTGGACGAGGAAACTGGAGATTTAATCACGCAACGTCAAAGGTGTGCGCCGCTTTTGACGTCATGCTGTGCGCCGTTATTGTTTACATGAGATGAATTTCTACAATAGCAGATAGAGACAAAATACTGTTGCTGTTAATGTGACTATCTGCAGTTTTTACACGCTTACACACACACACAGTTACTGTCCCTCCATCTACAAAGACTGAGATGTATACGGTTCTACAGGAGCCGTGGCTTCTACATTCAACACAGATGCTGTCACAACCCAAATGCCGACGTCAGGATAAATAGATAAATGCGTTTGAATAAATGTAATTTTTTTTAAAAAAATTAAGTTTATGTATGCTGTATTCATTTTGTTCATTCCGATGTTGTAAGTCTACACAACAGCCAAAATACTGTCTTTAGTTATTAACGATGGAGACACTTGAAAAGTAACACAAAATTAGTTGCTTTTCCAGGGAAATACAAAAACACTACTATTACAGTACTAAAGATTTACTAAAGGCACAAAACCCAGTTTCTCTTCCAGGCTTCTAGTCTTCTGATTGGCCAACATTTCTACACGGTTAGGATTTGGCATGTTCCTGACAGCATTTGACTCTTAGCATTTACATGTGGGACGGAGATATTTTTTCAAAACTGCATGTGTGGACGGGATTTAAAAAACAGAATATTTCAGTTTTCAAAGATACCCATGTACGTGTGGATGTAGCCGAAAACTTTCACACATACACTTTGTAAGCTACAACATTTATTTGTTCAAACCACATTTAGAGGAGATGTCAGAGAAGATTTCATAATGGATTTTGAAAAAGCGTGCGCTGAATATAAAACCTTAACAAGCTTTTCCCCCTCTGGGCTTGGACAGGATCGGCTCTGTGGCCTCCTTATTCCAGTCCAAGAGTACAGTTTGTACTCTTGGACCTGGTATCAGCTGACATACTTGTACTGTATTGTATCGAAAAAACCAGACCCCTTCCAGATTAGCATGCATACGTATGGATCTCCACTGGTCAGATCACAAAGAGACAATTGTCCTGAAAATTATAGACATTCATAACTAAGTGTCCAGTTTTGGTCATGTGAGCTACTATTGTAAACAGTGGAGAGAGGAAAGAGAGATATTAACTTTTATTTTGTCATTATTTTTCGTCCGTTGGCTGAGATTTTAATGATTTCTGCACTTTGGGTGGGTTTTAACATACATCCTATAACATCTAAACTTTCAGACACATGGAAAACAGTGCAAAGAAGACTGAAAGTAACCCCAAGTGATCGACAACATTTTCAACATTTTTCCAAAACTGGATTCTAATTTAAAATATGTTTTTGTAATCTTTGTGCTCTTTACTGAATGGTATTATGTGAGGTTACCACTTTATTAGCTATATGTAATTTGTTTACTTTGTTTGCTTCAAAACTCTAGGAAACTGAAGCAAGTTAGTTCCAAAGCAGACTGTTCCAGACACATAATCGTCATACCCATATCAAAATAACCGAATCAGAATAGCAGACACTTTTCCTCTCTTAGTTTCTACAAACTAGCAACAAGCAAACTGCACTATCCAAGCCTAGAGGGAGTCTCAACTTTAAAAAAAAATGTGATCAGACAAGTGCCTGCTTTCATGTGGTTGAAGCAGAACTGCCGCAGAATATTGTCTATATTTAAGGCATTGCTGCAAAAAGCGACAGGAACAATCGCAACGAGAGTTGGTGACATATGTGAGATGACATGAATCTGTTGTGAGGCAGATTCTGGCTGCAAAGCCAGAATATAGTTTGTGTTTTGAGGGCTGGAGTAGATGAAGAATCTTCTGGGTGGTTCTTCTTCTACTTTTCAGAACTTTCAGACTCATCTCTTTCTCTCTTTGATTCTCTTTCAGGGACCACGGTGAGATGGTACTGACACTTAAAGGGACTGAAACTCAAATATGTTTGTATTGCCAGTGAAAACCGCTTTCAGCATCTTCAACTGAATCCTGTTTTTGATGGCGTTGGTGCCATCTTGAAAGTTGAAGGATTTGACATTTACACGGCAGAGTGACAGGAACAATAAATGTAAGGAAATTACACAGATGCTATCTGACGAACACAAATGTACAATGTCACGTTTGTTTAATATAAACCCCGGTGACTCACCAGGACGCCTTTTTTTTAGCTTAATGACATTTTTATAACTTTCTATTCTTGCAAACAGGTGGGACCAAACACAGATCAGTAATTCTGAAAATAACTTAAAAAATAATGCTATCAGAAACAAAAATTATCTATAAACTCTCACTAGAGTTTGTATAATAGCGTCATACTAAATTGCATGAAGTTTTAAACAATGACAAAAAAATAGGCAACTATAAACTGGAACATCCCTACCCTCAACTATGGTCACGAGCTGTGGGTGACTGCGGATACAAGTGGCAGAATTGGGCTTCCTCTGAAGGGTGGCTGGCGTCTCCCTTAGAGATAGGGTGAGAAGTATGTCCATCCGAGAGGAGCACAGAATACAGCAGCTGCTCCTCCACATCAAAAGGAGCCAGTTGAGGTGGTTCGAGCATCTGACAAAGATGCCTCCTGGGTGAGGTGTTCAGGGCATGTCCTACTGGGAAGAGGCCCCGGGGCAGACCCAGGACACGCTGGAGAGATTATATGTCTCGGCTGGCCTGGGAACGCCTTGGTTTTCCCCTGGACAAGCTGGAGGAGTTAGCTGAGGAGAGGGAGGTCTGGGCTTTTCTGCTTAGGCTGCTGCCCCCGCGACCCGGCCCCGGATAAGCGCAAGAAGACGGATGGATGGAAACTGGAATCGTCTTTAAGGCATCTATCACTTTACTCTCTTCTGGTCTTTTTTACGACATCTTTTACTAAAGATGTAACATTTGATGTTGTAATAAACAGTCTGTGATTTGGACTCATCCGTTTACCAGTTTAATCTAAAAAGCCAGACATATTTAAAAAGCAGTGCCTCTCAGTTCCCAGTCAAATCCTCCAGCCTTACAGTGCTTGTAGTCTGCGAATGCTGAGTGTTGAAAACATCTACATGAGTTTCACATGTGAATTCTCTGTGAAACCTGACATGCAGTCCTAAAGAAGCGAGGGCCAGGCCACTTTAGAACTGCTTCTGTTTCCTGAAGAATAAATACGACAATGGACACAACCATCGCACACTGACTCTTGTCCAAGAACCCTCATTTTCCACAAGTAGACACATCACATTTGCATCAACTTCCAATATGAGAAAGCACAAGTATGTGGTGAGCTGGCAGACGAGCTCCAGCCCAACAACAGTAGTTCACATCTTGTCTGTGATGGCTTCTATTATAGTTTTGTTTTTGTCGCTGTTTAGGTTCAGGCAATAAAACTACTTGGTTAACAGGTTAGCACAGTTCTGCCACCCTACTAATGATCCCAGTGATGTTGTTATGTCACATCTTTTCCACCAACAGACTCATCACATCTATCAGTTTTACAGATTTTTGATTAACACTTAAATTGAAGAATTCATGCTTTAATAGCTTTTATAACTCCTTTGATCAACTTTAAATAATTGAGCTCAGAAAAAAAAATTCTTTGCGTGTCAGACGAGTGAAAACTGTGAAAACAGGAAAAGGCGAGCACGACGAAAGAAGGTTACGAGTGAGAAAACCGAGGAAAAACAATGGCTGTTATTTGCTTTTGCTAGCTGTACGTCGACATGTCTAGTTTTTTCTTTAGCATGACAAATGCTTATGTGTTGACCTATTTCATCTTTTGGTATTTATAAAGAGCTACTTGGCATTCAATAAAGGAGAAGCATCGGTGTAAAAAATGTTACACCGGAACTACCTGAAAGAAAAGATCAGCTGTCAGTTGAACAAGGAGAAGGAAAAAAAAAAATTTCTCAACACCCAAAGTGGATGTGAACTTTGAGAGCAGCAGCTCCTCCTCAGCTGAAGGGAAAACAGAGGCTCCTCTTCGAGTGTGATGGCACATTGTCATCCTTCTGTCATCTCTGAGGAGAGATTGACGCTGTCAGTTTGTCAGCTGAAATTTAGGATAACTCCTCGGTTTGACACGGCTGCTTTTGTTCAGAAAAGCACGGGATGGATCAGAGGTGATTTTGGACGACCGGGTCGACTGCAAAACAGCCCCTTTGTCGTCTTTTACAGGCTAAATGCTAAATTTCACATTTCTAATGGAATTGACTTGTTCGTCACAGTGACTGTGTCACGATCCTGGGTCTTAGGACCCAGTGTTTTGAGTTTTAGTTCATTTTGATGTTTATAGTATGTTAAGCTCATCAGGTCTCCTATGTTCATTTGCTTATTAGTTCCCTCTTGTGTTTTCAACCCCTGTGAAGTCTCCCTTGCCCTTCGTGTGTTTCATGTCTGTTGTCTTATGTTGTCATGTCTGCCTCTCATGTTTCCTGTTTCATTTTGGAGAGATCTCGTGTTTTTATATTATGGATTATGTTTTGAGTCCTTTGTGGTACTGTTTCGTGTTTCCCTAGATCTGTTATGGTTATCTTAGGTTTTGCTCTTTGGCTTTGTCATATGGCTTCCCTGTGTTCCATGTTATGTCTCCCCTGTTGCTGTTAAGTTTGCATGTTTAGAATTCAGTCAGTGTGTTTCCTGTTTTACTTTGTAGGTCCATGCCTCATCTGAGTGTTTCTAGTTTTGCGTCTCTGTCTCGTCCAGCCTGATTTCTCCCAGCTGTGCTCCCCTTCTGTGTCTCATTCCCTCGTTATCCCTCTGTGTATTTAAGCCTTGTGTTTCTCTTTGTCAGTGTCGTAGTCTCCATCATAGCTGTGTGATTTTTCCCTGTGCTTTAGTTTTCCCAGTTTAGTTTATTTTGTATTGTTTTTCGTGTCCCACTCCACGCCAGCAATAAAGCTGTGTTTTTTGAGTTTACCTTTTGTCTCTGTGAGTTTGCGTTTGGGTCCTCTCCTGCCTGCCACACAGCCGAAACATGACAGAAGACTACGACCAGACAATGGACCCAGCAGCTCACAATCCCTCTGCTGAGCTCCAGGAGGACATGATCTACACGGTAGAATTTCTCTGCCAGGAGTGGTTTGCGCTGCCATTTAAGGAATACCAGGAGGAACTAGCTCTCCGCTTACAACGGATGATCTCTGGACTCCCCTGGTTATTTGGCATGCTCCACCCTTTAATCCAGGACTTCCTTGTTTCTACTGTGCGTGTCTGCACTGAGCAGCCACTCCTGTGTGAAGAGCCGGAGGCTTTTCAGACGAGTCCGCTTGAGGATTTGCGGGCCGACTCGTCTCCTCCCTCTTCCAGGAGAAAGCGGCATTCACGCCGCCATCGCTCCACAGCAGCTGAGCAGACCGTTTTTGTGAGTAAAAGTGACTGTTTGCCACATTCTGACTCCAAACCTTCTGCCATTTCATCCACTGTTAGTCATGCTGCTCCTATGAACACTTTAGTTTTTCAACCAGCTCCTCCGAACCTTCATGATTCCAATCCTGTGTCTGAGACTCTACGTGACGCTCTTCCAGTATCTCAGGCAATTATTTTTTCTGTGCCTCAGCTGGGAGGTGTAAACAGTAACAGAGTGCCTCCCACCATAGTTAAACTGGCTAGAAGACTTGGACTTGATGCCACTGAGCTCATGAATCAAGTTGAATTTTGTGTTCCACAGCCAGCCATGTTCAAACACACTCACCATGTTTTAGAGTCAGACCAAGTTCAACCTGCACCTCAAGTGACTGTTTTGGGTGTGGCCTCACCCCTGGACTTTGCTGCTCACCAGTCAGCTTATTCAGAAACTGCCTTTGCAAACCTACCTACGCCTGTGACCGCTCCTGAGCTCCGCTCTCCACCACCTGTCCCGGCTCCCAGGGTGAGGCCAGCCAGGGCACAGCCTACCTCCGCACCCGTACCTACTCCTCGGGTGGGAGCGGCTCGTGTCCGGCGGGTGCCTGCACCCATTGCTGTGTCCGCTGAAGTCTCAGACGAGCCTATCCAGCCCCTGTCCTTGTGTTCTGTAGGCTCGGAGATATGTCAGCAACAACTACCACAATCACTACAACCTCTCATTTTTTCCATAGTTCAGTCTGTTGCTCAGTTAGCTCAGTCGTGTGTTCAGGCTTCAGTTTTGTCTCCAGGTCAGGCTTCAGTTTTGTCGCCCATACCCCTTTCTTTGGCCCAATCATCTGAACAACCAACCGCTCAACAGTCTGCTCAGCACTCCGCGGCTCCCACGCCGCCTCATGACACGTCAGCTGGAGGGCCCGAGGAGCCCGTCCGGCCTCATGCCACGTCAGCTGGAGGGCCCGAGGAGCCCGTTCAGCCGCCACCTGTGGCCGCCTCTGCTTCATCGTCTACGCCTGGTCCGGCCTCTGCTTCATCGTCTACGCCTGGTCCGGCCTCTGCCTCATCGTCTACGCCTGGTCCGGCCTCTGCCTCATCGTCTACGCCTGGTCCGGCCTCTGCCTCATCGTCTACGCCTGGTCCGGCCTCTGCCTCATCTGCTTCGCCTGGTCCGGCCTCTGCCTCATCTGCTTCGCCTGGTCCGGCCTCTGCCTCATCTGCTTCGCCTGGTCCGGCCTCTGCCTCATCTGCTTCGCCTGGTCCGGCCTCTGCCTCATCGTCTAGGCCTGGTCCGGCCTCTGCCTGTGCTGCTGCTACGCCTGGTCCGGCCTCTGCCTGTGCTGCTGCTACGCCTGGTCCGGCCTCGGCTCCTGCTTTGCCGCTACGCCTGGTCCGGCCTCGGCTCCTGCTTTGCCGTCGCCTGGTCCGGCGTCTGCCTCGTCTGGTCCAGCTTCAGCCTCTGCTTCTGTGTCGGCCTCGCCTGGTCCTGCGGCTGTGTTGCTGCCGCCCACGCCACGTTTTGCCCTTCGGAATCGCCAGCCGCTTTCCGGGCCATCAGCTGGACATCGTTGCCATCGGGGTCGGCCGCCTGAACTGTTCCACCTGTGGTGCTCTCGACCTCCGGGTCGGCCCCCTGAACTGTTTCCACACCGTTGCCGTCCGCACGGTCGGCCCCCTGAACTGTTTCCATGTCGCCGCCGTTGCCGTCCGCACGGACGGCCCCCGGAACTATTTGACCATGAACTCCTGTGCCGTCGGCCTCCGGGCCGGCCCCCTGATCAAATGAACTATGGACTTCTGGACCGTCACCCTCCGGGTCGGCCCCCTGAGGAGTTGTGAACTGTTCCCTGCGCTCCTGTGTTTTTGATGGACATTGTGTTTTTGTGGCTTTGTTTGTGATTTTTCCCTGTGGCTCCCTGTGCTTTAGTTTTCCCAGTTTAGTTTATTTTGTATTGTTTTTCGTGTCCCACTCCACGCCAGCAATAAAGCTGTGTTTTTTGAGTTTACCTTTTGTCTCTGAGTTTGCGTTTGGGTCCTCTCCTGCCTGCCACACAGCCGAATCATGACAGACTGTGTGTGATTTAGAGGAAAATCCAGCATTACTGATGCTGAGCTCCACCTGTGTTTTTCCTTTTATGACAAATATGAAAATGGACCCTGCATCGTTTATGACCAAACACAGCTCGGTCACTTGACAAACATAGGGGTTATCCACAGATATTGTAGAATAAAAACATTTAATGAAAATCTGCGAGAGCCCACATTCTTCTGGCTTCTGCTTCCTGCCTTTCTACCTTAAGGGCGTGCTGCCTCCTGTGTTGGCTCTGGTTGTTGATATTGGTTATAAATTATGCACTGAGGATTTGTCCAGTATGAATGTAATAGGAAAACTGAGCTGCAGGGCCTGAAGGTCCTTGTGAGGGACAAACAAGTACATTTCAGGTAAAAAATGCAATACAACAGGCTGCTGACATCTCTTTGTGCCAGAGCAAATATTAAAAAGTCCAGCACACACAGTTGGCAACAATACTGTGAATTCTTAAATTTACATCATAAGTTCTGTTTTGGAAACTGTCTACAAAAAGCGTTGATAATCAAATCAGCTGAACAGCAGATAGTTAATGTCGAAATTGTGGAGACAAAGATGACAAATAGCAAAAAGTATGTTTTCATTGAGCAGCAGAGAAAAGGACAGCGGCATTGATTAGTCAGAGCGTCTTTTCGTCCTCTCTCTGGAGAAGATAAGATAAGATAACCTTTATTAGTCCCACACGTGGGAAATTTGAAGCATGAGATGGAGAGGAGGATGAAGAAAGAGGCTGACAGAGAGAACTGTCGACCTCTGCAATCCAAAGGTTTGAGTGACAACTGTAAATGTCAGTGCTTTCCAGGAGGACAAACGAACAAATAAAGAAAGCGGAAATCACTCTTATTATACATGAGCAGAGCTTTTACACTATTGCAAAGAAGAAACAAAGAAAGAGGATAAAACAGGTTTCAGGACACATTCAAGGACAGTCAGACAAACGGGCTGCGAGAGTTTTTCCAAAGGCAGGTAATGCATTTATGACCTCAGTGGGATGTAATAACGACAACAATGATTGATTTTCCAGCATTGAAATGCTATGGAGTGGGAAGTTTATATCAGCACCAGCACAGATGATTCGAGACCTCTGGCAGGTTTAATCTATAGTGAGACTTTAAAGAAAAAACTCATCTTTGATTCCCACAGTGGGAGGATGTGGTGACTCTTGTATGATTGAGGGTATTTATGTGAGATGGTGTCAACGTCACGATGATGTCACATTTGTCCTAGGATGTCAGTGCTCAAATCCGATTTGATGTGTATGAAAATTATATGAACCATAATGTGTAAAGACTGCCCATTCGAATGATGTTTGAGTCTCTACACCATCAAGAAGCAATGAAGGCATTTGACAACTACTACTGAGTTTACATTTAATTTATGCCTATAGAGCATATAAAAGTCAAACCTTTGATTATTTAGCATTGTTTAATGTATTGTTTTTGTCACTGGACATGGACAAAGAGGATCTTCTTTCAAGCAGTACACTGGAAAATAAAATAAATCTTAATACTGTAAATACAGGGAGGAAGAGAGAAAGGAACGGGAGTATAATTGCTGTTCCTGCTCTGTTACATCATGTATTCCTATTTATAGGCTGACATTTTACCATCTACAGAACAAGTCCAAACAATGCACTGATGCATAGATTGTGTGTCCATGTGTGAGTGAATTCCCAAAGAGCAGAGTGATGGATAGCGGGCGTTTGTGCATTTCACAGTTCAACACACCTTCACTGCAAAGTGTGTGTGTGTGTGTGTGTGTGTGTGTGTGTGTGTGTGTGTGTGTGTGTGTGTGTGTGTGTGTGTGTGTGTGTGTGTGAGAGAGAGAGTGTAGATACAGGTTAGTGAGGTCTTGTTGTTGATCCACTCTGTTTAGCTGCACATTAAGCCACCATGCAGCAGTTAACCCGGACCATGGCACTGCATCCCCTTTCATGGGCACATAATGTGAATCTAGCTGACTTGCCACATCTGAGCATTTAACCTTCAATAGGTTAAACTGTTATGTTATGTCACTGAGCTTTAAAAAGATTATTCAATCAAATTGGTGGTTTTATCTTTGGTGGTGCAGTGGTTAGCATTGTCACCTCACAGCAAGGATGTTCTGGGTTCGAATCAGCTGGGCAGCTGAAGCCACTGAGTGTGGAGTTGCATGTTCTCCCATGCCTGAGTGGCATTTTTGGCTAAGTGGTGACTCTAAATAGCTTGTGGGTGTGAATGTGTCACTGTGTTAGCCTTGTGATGGACTGGTGAACATGGTATGGCAGGAGGCATAGGATCTAGCCTCCTCTTGACCCTAAACTGGATAAGTGATCAAGAAAAAAGATGAATGGGAATTCTCATTTTCATTCTTTTTGTTTCCGATGTGGACCAATAGTGGTGTTTCCATCCAATCTTGGAGCCCATTTTAGCGGGCTATGTGATGAGATAAGAGTGGCAGTAACATACATAATTACACAAGTACCGGGTATCCCACAGGCCAAGGGGAACCATGAAAAAGATTCAGCCACAGTCAAATATCTCCAGATGTTAATACAGATGCTCAGAGACTAGCTGAATGGGAGGAATAAGATCCCAGCCATTAATCCATGGGTTCTACCAGTCATCTGATACATAGCTGAAATAATAAGAGCGGCGCCTGACAACACTGAGGAGAAAGAACTGGAAGACTACCAGCAGAAACCGGGATGGCTGCCCGTCTTTAATTCTGGTTCTCTGGAATGTGTGAGAATCAGACAAGTATGGCCAAAAGTAACTAACAAGCAGAAGTGGCATATGAGCCTATAGCAGCATAACTAAGGAATGGTTCAGATTTTTTTGTCATTGGGTGATGACTGTGGGCACTCAATAGTGTCATAATGACCATCATATAGGCATGCTGTTATTTTGGAAAGGATAAAGCAATAAGTTTCAGTGAGACAGAATGTGCACAGAAGTTCTGAAATTAATTCCGTTTCTGGTCATTCTAAAAACAGCAATCATCCAGTTAATGAAGTTAAATAATGAGAAGAAGAAGAATCAGATCTGAATCCAGGATTTGCGTGGCCTCCTGGAGCGTTTTTGCAAAGATTTACTCTGTTCCAAAATCTGGAAGAAGAGGTAAGATGTATGTTTGATTTGCATCCAAGAATGCACTCCCTGGGGAGCCTTCTTCATGTATGCCAGCCCCATATACTCCATCCTTCTTCCACTGCGTTACACTAAAAGCCGTCTGAGAATAGATCAGTGTGGCACACTTTAATCTAGTTGGGAATGTTGTTTCACTTTAGTTTCCTATTGGTTCTTATTTCATTTTTCTATTGGAACAGACCTAAGAGAAAAAGTAACAGTACACATTTTGGACTGAGCCAGCTGGCAATTGAGGCAGTCCTGTTACCACCCAGACAACTTTGGACTTTACCTTACACACTGGCTCTAGTTGTTCTTCAGCCCTTGGTATCGCTCAGTTTTCTCGTGCTCCCACTTTCTGATGTTGTCGATGTTGATTTGTCAAGCGTCAGGTTGCTAGGCGGAGGCCTCCATGCATTGTGAGAAATTTCCATGTCCTTGCATCAGTGGCATCTATCTCCTGCAATACATTCTTTCAACTGGGTATCAGATGACCTATAGAGCCTATGAATTAATGACCTCGATCTTATTCCTGCCATTCAGCTGGTTCCTCGGCACCTGTATTACCTTCTGGAGATATTTGGCTGTGGCCGAATCTTTATCCTGGTTTTCAGTGGCCTGTGGGATACCCAGGTACTTGCCGCTGTCGTGTAAATCTGCACTGTTAAAAAAAAATCTTAAAAAAACTGTAATATTCCAGCAGCTGGGACGCCAAAATACTACCGTAAAATAACAGAAAAAAACTGTCCCATAAAAATACAGTTATTTTCAGTAATGAAAACAGAGTTTGTTGCGTTAATTTTACATGGGATCTTGCCTTTCCCAAGTGCTTTTAGACATTAAACTAGGAACATTTTAATGTGATTACACAATGAAATTACCTACAAACAAGGTCAATGAATGTGGCAATATGATATGAATAATAATGCTTAAATCCACAGAAATATACAGTTAACAGTTGGGTTAAATAAAATCATTTGATGTAAAAAAAGTTGTATATTCAATTATATTTGATGTAATACTACATTATACAGCACAAAATAAATTGATTTATCTGTCAAAACATGTCAAAAAACTAGATATTGGCTTCAAAACTACAAATCACTGCTAATACTACATAATATCACAAGTAAATTTAGATTTTAAGTGTAATTTAAGATAAATTTCCTGAATACTTACTGGACTGTCAGTTTGAATTAAGTGTGCTCACTGTAAGATTGTGGGTCATATCTGTCAACCCCTGATTATAATTACATCAAGATTATGTTAATTCTTGATCATGTTGTGTGCGAGCAGTCTGTAGATGTGTATCTTACTTATAAGACATGAGACATTGTTTCAATCAGTAACATGAATTTTAATGACAAAAAACAACCATTCCTTGAACAACCCAAGAACTACCACTTGTGCTGAAAAAAAAAAACAATTCAAAAGAAGGGGACACTGTCACTGAGAAGGTCCATCTGCCTCCCCACATCTGGAACAACAAAAAGAGGACACTAAATACTCTTAATGATCACAATGAATTACGAAAACTGACTTCATTGCATTGTACATCATCTACCTATTAAGGCGCTAAGGCAAACCCACTGTATACTACATCATTACACTCTGTCTATCTGGGTGAGGGGGTGGTGGTGGTGGTTATGCTGATTATAAACTGATAAGTATTGATATCTTGTAAGTTGTCACTGTAATACAAACTTCCATGAAAATAACTGAACGGATGGTACTGTGTTTGCAGAGTAAGCACCACAAGTGTCAATGTATAGCCTTTTACAATAAACTGAAATGAAGATAATACTTAAGACAATGCTACACCTGAAGCGAATGCAAACTAAATGTGAATAGGAGTTGCAGCTTATATTTCACTTTTCCCCTATCAAGTGGACCACATGTGCTGTTGACACTGGCTGTGAACCAGAGACCAGTGCTACTGAACACCAGATTATGTCAACCACAGGATGAAAATAAGACCTTTTTAGGCTCTCCACTCGTAGTCCGCAATTTTGGTTATCAACGTCAGGACCTTTGGACTGACCGCGAGGTGTGTCTTAGGTGTGTTCCACACCACTTTGGATCCCTTGTCGGGGTTTATCTTAAAGAGGCATCTGTCAAATGGAAAACAACAACTTAATCAAGAAACACAGGACTGGACTGTATTTGTTTTTTACGTTTGCAATTAATCTAAGTGTAGATTGAACTTGCTTTTGAGTGTGCGTTTGGACATACAGGTCATTGTGGAACAGAGGGGTGATGCAACGATGTTTGGTTAACCTGTGAGTATCCATTGCAAATACTATTTCAGGGTAGTGAAACATCTGTGAACATCTACTACTCAAAGGTCCCTCTCTATAACTTAAGATAAGATAAGATAAGATAGAACTTTATTAATCCCTCGGGTGGGTTCCTCTGGGAAATTCGACTTCCAAAAAAAAAAGCACAGCAACGACCGAAGTTACAGTTACAGAATTGTTATATATATACACACACACACACACACACACACACACACACACACACACACACATATAAATACAGAGACAAATATAAATAAAATATACAAAGGGGATAAATAGAATAAATAGGAATAAAAAATAAAAAACTTGACATGAGCATTACTCAAGGATATTTCAGAGACAGCCATCTGAAAAGCAAATATTGAGCATTTGTTGATTTATCAATCTACAAATCTTCCCAACACTCTAGCATTGCTCAGTCGTGTGCGTTTAAGCTGCAAATTAAAGGAGATGTTTCAGTGTATAAAATTGTCCAGTGCCGCCTTACCTTTGCAAGAATTCCAAGGTTGCTGCTTGGCCTGCTGGATAGGAAATGTTCATGCAATAGTAAGAGCCAAACATCAGGATAAGTGCCTTGCTGAAGACAGTGATACGGCCATTCACAATGGTCTGGTCCACAGATAACATGTAGTGCTCTGCTGCCAAAGTAGAGTTTCCTGTTGTGTACACGAACAAGAGACAAGGGGACAACGGCATTTAAAAAAGACAAAAACAAATCCACACATGACTCTAACAACTGCTATGTTACAACTGATGTATATCAATTACATGCACTGGCACGCAGCTTGGGCCCCCCGGTCAACTGCAAGGTGTCCAAACCTCTGTGTATAGGGAAATCCCAGGAATGCTTACGCCAATCAGACAGAAATTAGCAGTATAATAATCACATCAAATGTCAATGGTCTTATTATACTATACCATTACTATGGAATTGAGGAAAGCCACAACAACCAATCAGACCACAACGCAACTCAGGAGTGTAAACTCAAAGTTTTAGGTGACCAAAATATAAAGAGGTATCATGCACAATGTTTAAATAGATAAAGACAAATATTAATACCACAAAGGACAATGTATGGTGTACTTGGGAGTTCAGTACAGCCCACTTCAGAGGGCAGGGTTGTTTGATCCACTTTGAAGAACATCTGGTCTTCCTCTTCATTGAAGTACTTGAGCAGTCGTGGAAGAAACACTGCAACATTGATGTCTGCAACATTCTTGCTAGATGTTTCCATTTCTCTGAAAATCGCTGCCATCCTCTTGTCATTGTGTTTAAGGAATGAAACAACTCTGGCACATTTATTTGCTATGTTATTCTCATCCATGTCCATGCCAGTGAGCTCTTCAAAATGAATCTTCATGCCAGTTATCTCAAACAGATATGGCCATTCCTTCATCAAGTCCGAGGTCTCAGTTCCACTAATAATGTCCTGTCTCAAGGTTCAAGGTTCTTTATTTGTCACATGCATAGTTATACAAGTATAACACACAGTGAAATGTAGCCTGACACGCTCCTCGACATGTGCAAAATGGGGGGGGGGGTAGAGGAAGAACATTATATATGTATAAAAAAAAACACCCAGCACGCCCATGCGGGCGGTTTATCCTTCAAGCTCGGGTCCTCTACCAGAGGCCTGGGAGCTTGAGGGTCCTGCGCAGTATCTTAGCTGTTCCCAGGACTGCGTTCTTCTGGACAGAGATCTCTGATGTTGTTCCCGGGATCTGCTGGAGCCACTCGCCTAGCTTGGGAGTCACCGCACCTAGTGCTCCGATTACCACGGGGACCACCGTTACCTTCACCCTCCACATCCTCTCGAGCTCTTCTCTGAGCCCTTGGTATTTCTCCAGCTTCTCGTGTTCCTTCTTCCTGATATTGCTGTCATTCGGAACCGCTACATCGATCACTATGGCCGTCTTCTTCTGTTTGTCTACCACCACTATGTCCGGTTGGTTAGCCACCACCATTTTGTCCGTCTGTATCTGGAAGTCCCACAGGATCTTAGCTCGGTCATTCTCCACCACCCTTGGGGGCATCTCCCATTTTGACCTCGGGACTTCCAGGTTATACTCGGCACAGATGTTCCTGTACACTATGCCGGCCACTTGGTTATGGCGTTCCATGTATGCCTTGCCTGCTAGCATCTTGCACCCTGCTGTTATGTGCTGGATTGTCTCTGGGGCATCTTTACACAGCCTGCACCTGGGGTCTTGCCTGGTGTGATAGACCCCAGCCTCTATGGATCTTGTGCTCAGAGCTTGTTCTTGTGCTGCCATGATTAGTGCCTCTGTGCTGTCTTTCAGTCCAGCTTTGTCCAGCCACTGGTAGGATTTCTGGATATCAGCCACCTCCTCTATCTGCCGGTGGTACATACCGTGCAGGGGCCTGTCCTTCCATGATGGTTCCTCGTTCCCTCCTCTTTCTTGGGTT
Organism: Rhamphochromis sp. 'chilingali'; assembly: GCF_963969265.1. Classification (NCBI taxonomy): domain Eukaryota; kingdom Metazoa; phylum Chordata; class Actinopteri; order Cichliformes; family Cichlidae; genus Rhamphochromis; species Rhamphochromis sp. 'chilingali'. The sequence goes on along the minus strand of NC_137935.1, from coordinate 2,515,926 downwards.
TCTGCTGCCTGAGGTATTCACTGAGCACTCGGTCAGTTGGGGCCATCTTCCCAATGTATTCTTGGATGTTCGTTGTCTCATCCTGGACTGTGGTGCTGACACTCACCAGTCCCCGGCCCCCTTCCTTCCGCTTAGCGTACAGCCTCAGGGTGCTGGACTTGGGGTGAAACCCTCCATGCATGGTAAGGAGCTTTCTTGTCTTTATGTCAGTGGCTTCTATCTCCTCCTTTGGCCAGCCTATTATCCCAGCAGGGTACCTGATCACGGGCAGGGCGTACGTGTTGATGGCCCGGATCTTGTTCTTACCATTCAGCTGACTCCTCAGGACTTGCCTGACCCTCTGCAGGTACTTGGTGGTTGCAGCTTTTCTAGCGGCCACTTCATGGTTCCCATTCGCCTGCGGGATCCCCAAGTACTTGTAACTGTCCTCTATGTCTGCAATGTTGCCTTCTGGTAGTTCAATCCCCTCAGTTCTGACTACCTTCCCTCTCTTTGTTACCATCCGACTACACTTCTCCAGTCCGAACGACATTCCAATGTCATTGCTGTATAGCCTGGTAGTGTGGATCAGTGAATCGATGTCTCGTTCACTCTTGGCATACAGCTTGATGTCATCCATGTACAGGAGGTGGCTGACAACTGCTCCGTTCCGTAGTCGGTATCCGTAGCCAGTCTTGTTAATGATCTCACTGAGGGGGTTCAGGCCTATGCAGAACAGCAGTGGGGACAGAGCATCTCCTTGGTAGATCCCGCACTTGATGGTGACTTGTGCTATGGGCTTGGAGTTGGCCTCTAGTGTTGTACGCCACATCCCCATTGAGTTCCTGATGAAGGCTCTTAGGGTCCCATTGATCTTGTACAATTCTAGGCATTCCAGTATCCAGCTGTGGGGCATTGAGTCATAGGCCTTCTTGTAATCAATCCAGGCAGTGCACAGGTTGGTCAGTCTGGTCTTGCAGTCTCGGCTGATTGTTCTGTCTACCAGTAGCTGGTGTTTTGCGCCTCTGGTATTCTTGCCAATTCCTTTCTGTGTCCCGCTCATGTATTGACCCATGTGCCTGTTCATCTTAGCCGATATGATGCCTGACAGGAGCTTCCATGTAGTACTGAGGCAGGTTATTGGTCGGTAGTTGGAGGGGACCGGTCCCTTCTTGGGGTCCTTGGGGATCAGGACCGTCCGGCCTTCAGTTAGCCATTCCGGGTGTCTCTCGTTAACTAGCAGCTGGTTCATTTGTGCTGCCAGACGCTCGTGGAGTGCAGTCAGCTTCTTTAGCCAGTAGGCGTGAACCATGTCAGGCCCTGGTGCTGTCCAACTCTTCATACTGGAGACCCTTTCTTGGATATCTGCCACTGTGATGGTTACTGGACCCTGTTCAGGGAGGTCGCTGTGGTCTGCCCTCAGATCCACTAGCCACTGAGCATTGCCGTTATGGGTTGCGTCCTTCTCCCATATGCTCTTCCAGTATTGCTCCGTCTCCAGCCTTGGTGGTGCTGTTCTCTTATTAGAGTTCCCTTGCCACTGAGAGTACACCTTTTCTGGTTCTGTGGAGAACAGCTGGTTTATTCTCCTGCCTTCTATCTCTCTGGTGTACCTCCTCAAGCGGCTGGCCAAGGCTGTGAGTCTTTGCTTGGCAGTTTCCAAGGCCTCAGGTATGGACAGCTTGCTGTATTTCTTATGCACCTTCTTTGTCGCACCTTTCTGCAACTCCGTTAGTTGGCTAACCTCCCTCCGTGCTACTTTGATCTTGCCCTCTAGCCTCCTTCTCCATGGAGGGTACTGCCCCTTGTGGCTGTTCAACTTGTAGCCAAGCATCTCACTGATCACTGCTGCCGTATTGTAGATCAGCTTGTTAGTGTCGGTAATCGTGGTTGTAGGTATTGTCCGTAGTGCTGCATTAACATCATCTAGCAGACCTTCTGAGGGTACTTCACGTAATCTTGGTAACCGGCTACGGGCGATCCAGGTTTCAAGCTTGGCCATGATCCTATTTTTCAGGTCAGTTCCTCTCGCACTCAACGATCCTTCTCCTATCGCACTTGGGGCTATGTACCCAATCTCAGGTGGGGGTGATGATATCTCCCCCCTGACCTGGCGTCCTGACTCGTCCTTGCCGTAGCATTTGTGTTGTACCTCGTCAATCTCTAGCTGTGAGAGGAGTCCCTTCTTTCGAATGTTGGAACACTGAGCTACTAGTTGTTTCGCCGTCATTGTGGATGTTGGGTATCGAAGAATCCATAGGTCCGTCATCCTATTCATGTAGCCCCTTCCGCCGGGGTTACTTGCGTAGTAGCATTCCAACAACGCCCTGTTTTCGTCTCTTGCCCACCGATGCCTTCTTGTTCCAGTAGCCCACTTTTCGTCAGGGTGCCCTGGTTCCTCAACACCTGACGCGGACCTTGTTGATCCGGGCGACGTCCGAGCCGGCATGCCTTCATATTTATCTGTTTCGCTCATGTCTGCGGTAGGCTCGCTTAGCATAGGGGGTCTAGCCTTAGGACCCTTACTGGATACAGACGCCCCAGGCAAGAATCGAACTTGCGATCCTCTGCTCCAAAGGCGTGTAGTCTAACCACTACGCTATCCAGCTATATATATATATATATATATATACATACATATAGTATATACACTGGGTGACGAGTGTCTCTGAGTGACGAAGGTGACCCTCATCATATTCTCAATAGCTTTGGAGTCACAGCATCTTTCTCTGTACATTTTTTGTAACTCTTCCTTTCCACGTTTTTGGGACCCAGGGGTTTCACCAGGCGGAAGCAGTGTTGGTTGCCAGTTTATCCACCCATAACTGTCTAGCCTTCTCTTTTGAGTGGTGCTACCCTCTCCTCCACTGCTGCTAATAAGCTGTCTCTTTATGGCAAGTGAAGTCATTCCTCTCTTAAGGTTATCCACTCTGCTGACCATCTGTATGGTGAGAGCGTCATACCCACTGCCTACAACTTCCCCTTCAATTACATCAGTAAATGCCACAGGGTAGGTCTTTGTCATCCGTCTTGCTATCTCACTGAGGTGTTTCTTCCCAGGTGTTGGGCATATGGTCAAGACTTCACTGACAATGAGTCGGATGATTTCAAGTCTCTCACGTCTTGTTGGCCGTTTCCCTGTTTCCAGCTTCCTGATGACATCAGATGGAGTCTTCTGCCAAGGAATTTGAAATTGAAAATGCCAACTGTTGTCAGGCAGTCGACGAGGTCTGAAAGCCACATCCATGGAACTACTTGACTGTAGTGAGATTGTACTTGCTGAGCCAGAAGCTGTTTGGACATAATGATACAACACTTTGAAGCCATCAATTCATATAATATGGCCTCCATTATTTTTTACTTTGGGTTCCCTTTTTTTTTCCAGCCTGTCCCGTTTGGCTCTTTTGCCATCAGAATTATTGTCTAAAGGCCATAAAGGATGCCCAACGGATTTACTTTACCAAGTGGACCATCCCAGCCTTGCCGTATTGGTCCATTTCATTGACCTTTTTATTTATACCTCATATACATGGATACACACACACACACTGTATGCTGCATGTATGCAATGTACGTTTATATGTAGTCTAATAATTCGCCTCAGGTGCTTTAGCCTACTTCCTCTCCACAAAATAAAAGGTAATACTTGGCTTCTCCTTTACATGTCCATTACATTTTACAGGGCAAAGCTAGCACAGTGGGCTACTTCTACTTCCTATTTCTCTCACTTCATCACGCAGCACATCTAGGCGCACACAAGCTCTCTACAGGAGTGCAGGTGTGTTGCTGGAGTGGAACAGCTCGCCTATTAGCTCTTATGTTGCACACTTCATTTCACATTGAGACAAATGCATCAGTGTCAGCTTTCGTTGCGGGCCGCCTAACGCGTATTAGCGGTATAGAAACTATCGGCGTAGCAACTGCTGTGTTTACACATAAAGCGGGCAGCTGACAAATTGGTGAAAAACAACTCTGCTAGACAGCAAGTTAGTATACAGCTGGACCAGCCGCTAACTGCACCTTAAACTGACAGACAACGTGTTTTTCCTTCATAGCTAGGGATTCCATGCCTTTTACCGTCTCAGTAAACTACGAGCCATAGTGGTCAAGCAATGCCAAGTTAATTCTACTGAGCTGAGTTTGATATCCTTGCCTTGCAGCACTGCGTGGATGATCTTTCAATCTCTCTCTTCCACCGCACTTTCCACAGCCATACCCGCGACCTTGTGGTTGTCAGTTCTAATTCATTGGCCGATGTTTATGGTCATGTCTTTATGTGTCCGAACATCCAGTGGCATGTCACATTGTTTTCATGACCGCGCCCTCACCCCAGGTGCAATGTATTTTCACAATCTAACTATGCATATGTACAGAGAAATATATTTGGATAACAAGGAGATTATGTTTTATTACATTAGTGATAAGTGATAAGCTGGCTTAGGGGGCTGTCCTGCAGGACCGCAGGAGCACTTCATGGTAATTTGTGTTGGTCTCCAGTGTTGTTATCCACAGTCCCGTTGAGTTCTTGATGACATCTATGTATTACAGCAAAAAGTGTTAGGATAACATTTGTAACAAGTTCTTTTGGACTAAGTTGTTTTGGATGTGAAGGGGCCTTATGCTGATGTAGAGCTGGCATGAAGAAGTTTGCATCAACTAGTTAAAAGGTTGGTTCTGTTCATCTGGACGTAACGTTTTCAGTGGGAGAAACATTTTGTCACTCATCCAAGTGACTTCTTCAGTCCTAGCTGTCTGCAGGTTTCCAACCTTATAAACAGTAGATTTGTATAATGACTGAAACATCTTAACACATGCAGTTTTTCTTCTCCTCATTATCACCTTTGAGATTGAGTCAGGAAGGGCATCCAGCATAAAACTCGTGTTTTTGCTCCGTGAGTAACTTGGTCTTACAAGATACCCAGAACAAATGGATGACTGCAGTTCAGCAAAATAAAGAATAAACCATCATGAAGCCTGAATATATGTGTGGACTAATTCAAACTCAGCATGAGCACTCTTTCAGCTAACAGGCTACACAACTACTGAGCGGTTCCAAAAGTGGGCAATGATCCACTAATGATCAGAGCATGCTACATTACCCAAGAGCAGCGATGACAAAAGCTGAACATGTTAGTAAAATACTCCAGTTCTACTTTTACAACAGCCTCCCGGAGCTGAGTACCATTTGACGATGGTTTTGATTTATGCATGTTGGAGGAGGCTCCAACATGTCTTTCTGCCAAATTAATATTCATGACAACAGTGGCATACTCATTAAAATATCATGTAATGATACCTGAGGCATCTGAGTCAAATTCTGTAAACACATAGAGTAAAACAAAAAGGAGACATCTTACTTTGACTGTTTTATTTTGTGCAACTGGACAGAAATGGGATCACTTGTTAGCACAGAGCAGAAGTAACACAAAATTGGCAAAAGCGGCTATCGCCAAGGTTACAGCTCAGTCAATGCCAGAAAAATGTAGTGGCAACAAAGCAAAAAGAGCCCCTTTCTGAGAATCTGATGCACCATTTAAAATATTTTTTCACTGGACAGGCTGTAAAGAGACAAACTCACAATTTTGTGCTAAAAATAATAATGGTAAGACACGACTTTTAGTTACAACAGATTGTGTCAAAATGACTAAAGCTTGAGATTAAAACCGTGGATGAGAAAGCAGCTACCGTTAAAATAGTCTCAGTACAAGACAGAGGTCTGTTCTAAAAGTGACCCTGTCGACTGCATCCTTACATACTCCTCTGTTTTATCTAATTCAGGTCTAGTTGATGTTCTGCAATCATGTGATCTCTGCTAATTTTGTGATAGCAACTTTTTTCTTCTGAGTGCTGCTTCTTCTGCAGGTCAAGTGTCTTTGGAAGTTTTTATATATCCCACTGTGCTCAGTCACAAAATGCATTCAGGCTGCAGAGTGCCGTACAGCAGCACTGCAGCTGCGGCTCATTCAGGACGAGTGTCAGGCGAGTTAAACACTCATCTTATATCAAACTGAATATTTAATCAACCTGTCAACTCACTGAAGTGACGATTTGCAAATCCCCATTCTTTCCCCGCTCTAATACCAACCCCTGGACCCCTTTCATCCTCCTCTGATGGGATTTTGAAGCATTTTGAAACTTTTGTTCCCTCTCCTTACTTCAAGAAGCTGAAACAACATCAAAAGATGGCTCGTTCCTGATGAGTCTGTCCTCTTACGGTTCCTGCTGAGTTTTAATCCTCTTGAAACATAATGCTGCAGTTTGTGTGCCACTGACATAAAACAAGACAGTCAGCTTAAAGCAGGCGATTGGGTTCAGTGTTTTTGGTTCCAGCTGATGGTAATTGAAAATATCAGGATAAATCTTGCATAGACACGTGTACATTTACAGAAATAACTATCATACAGCAGTCTACTACTTCCTCCTTTTTACTGTTGGGGTCTATGAAAAATAACTCATGGTTTGCAACTGCAGATTCCTTATTTATTGCATCTAGTGACATTTCCAGCACTCCTGCTCTTCCTCAGTCAATGAAACACCAAACAGCACCATCTCAAATCAACTGTGTTTTTGGTCACATGACTGTTCACAGGTGGGTTAAGATGGTGCTCAGTTCTGCAGCGTGCAAAATGTGCAAAAATGTATTTTTCATTGTCCCTTTTTTTTTCTTAGGATGAGAAGGATTTACAGGGATTTCTTTTTTCCCTCCAGGGTTGCGGTTTGAGAACATTTCATCTTATTCAGCTCGAACCTTACCTTTTGGTGAGGGTCCAGCTCTGGTACAGGACACACAGTTCTCCCTTCCAAAAATGCAAAATCAATTGCAAGCTAATGCCCAAATGGGACATGATACAACAAGAACTCAATCTTTGGTCAACTTTATGGTGGGGTGTGGTTAGCAGTGCTGCTGCAGAGGAGGAGTGGAGCAGTGGGTTCAGGGCGAGGTGGTAGGGAAGGCTGGCTTGGCACAGTCGGTGAACATCTTCTAATCATGCCTTCCCTATTTCAGTAGCGACCGGAGAGGAGAGCTGCTGCTGGTGGAGTATGGGAGTCAAGGCAGCAAACACTGAAAAGTGCATTCAAAGTGTGTGTGTAAAAAGTGACAAAATAAAAGCCATACAAAGAGCCACAGAGTCGTGTCGGGTCCTGTTTACAAACGTATTCAAAGCTCACTTGGAGTCAGGCTGTACAGAGTGCGACTCAGAATGCACCAACAAGCAGGCTTTCTTCTCATTAGCTGGCTCGATTAAAATGAAAAATTTGAGATAATTTGTATCACGACAGCAGTTATCTACGTTCTTTGTTAACCCAGACTTTCTGCCTGGATTCATATTCTCATGACAGTCGCCGCCTACATTGGTGTGAGATATCAGTAACAGTTGATAACGAGCTACAATGAACAAAAGAATCTAAGGATAAAAAGCAAAGCAGCTGTGGAAAAGAAGGCATAAATAAAAGATGCAGAAAGTCATCACTTTTTAATAGAAACGTGACCTTAAACACGTGGTTCTTCCAAGCTCATTAAAAGTCTTGGAGACAAACCAGGAGACTTGCTCTGTATTGCTTTACTTGGTTGATGGATTCTGATGATAATCTCACCTGAGTAAGAGCTTAAGGTCTACACTGGTGATGTGTCCTTACTACTGACAGGCAGCCAATAATATAATTACAAGACCAAACATAGCTCAGTGGACCAGCCTCAGCCAGCCCACTTGTTTGAAATACATTTGTGGTGGCGTGTGGCCCCTGGCTCAGCTGCAGGGGAGGAGTGGTGCAGTGAGCTCAAGGGGCCGGTGCCGGGAGCGAGGTGAGGCCACAGGTGGTGGCGATTGGACTGATGACAGTCTCAGTTTCTTTCATAGCGAAGGAAGAGATGAGCGGGGAAGAAGGAGACTGAGACCTGAGCTGAGACGAGACTGTGGCTGTATCCTAATTCAGGGTCTGCAGCCTTAAAGGTCCACAATGCCGGCGTACTCAAAGACAGCTAAGGCCGGAAGTGCGAGGCTTGTGAAATGGGACGGTCTAACCTCCGTCGCGCTGCTCAGGTTGCCTAGCAACCATGATACTAACCGCTGGAAATGTTTCATACAGCTTTGTTTGACAGAAATGAAGGAGAAAATCTTTTGTTCATTTGTTTGTTTGGTTTTGTATGAGCTTTGTGTGATTTGATAAGTATCTGAGGCTGAGACCACAGGACTGTACAACATGATTGTTGGGCTTCATTTCTGTACTGAACAGTCATTTTAAGATTAGCTAGTCTTGTTCATGAGACTGAAGTCATCTCACTTTGGTAATGTAAATATAATGTGGCCAATATTAAAGTTATTACAGCAGTGAACTTGAACTCTGTGTCAAATACTGAGCATCAGTAAAGATTAAAGTTGCAGTTATTTATATGTCCTGTCACTTTATATTTTCACTCAAAGACGAGTATCTGTGACAGTGTATATACAGATGTATTATATATATAACAGACAAATATTGTTCGTTTAATATGTTGGCATTATTACATTTGGCTCAATGCTTACATGTATGTGTAAAAAGCACATGTACGAGCTGTGATAACTGTGTCTGATAGAATGAAGAGTAGACTGATATATGAAATATTCCTTTATTGGGTGAGAAAATCAGACCATGTCATAACTGCTGTAAGTCACACAGAATAGATATCAGAGCCTTAAACAGGCTGACGTCTGCTAAATGGGTCAAACTGGGCAGAAAGTCTACAAACACATAACATCCTTGTAGAATATGATGTAACACTATAGATCAACGTAGCTCAGAATATATAAAGCATATAAACAGTTACAGCAATATGATGCAACAAACACAGCAGTGCTACTGATCCAAAATACTCAAAGCTTCATAGAACTGAAACCAACATTTATTTTAGCTCCATTCTGCTGCTGATACAGACTTTAGGTTTCTGAACATTAAACTTGTTGCTGCCTTTCATAGTGTGTAACCTGAAGGCCCTGAGTACTTTCTCCCACACTGAAAACACTGGAATGATAAAATTATTTGAACATTACCTAATAAGACTGATTCAGCACAGACAGTTATGTTAAACTTTCCTAGCAGTCCTTCACAAACAGGGAACAGTCTGTCTATTCTCTCCATCTGTCAGCTGCTGCTGGCTCTTCCTCCTCCTCTTCCTCACACACTGCTGAGTTTGTCCTGGTGGATCATCAGGGGTGCAAAGCCTCACAGATGATGTGCAGCAGTGGGTCCCTCAGTCTGTCCCCACTCTGGACACTTGCAGTTGTCACACATGGAAATCAAATGTGTGATAAGCTGCAGGATTCAAACACAAGTGTAACTTATAAACACATGTTCATACTTTTATTCCACAATCAGAGAGAAAGAAACAGAGAGAGAGTGCAGGACAGACAGACAGGTGACAGTCTCAGGTGTATACACTGCTACAAACAGGAGGATTTAGTGTTTGTGTTATTACGAGTGCTAAACAAGAAGAGTTCCCAGATGGTGCAGTGGACACATGTGTAACTGCTGTGATTAAAGCATCTTTCTTTCAGCTTAACGAGTGAACCGTTAGTGAACCAACAGGAATGTTTTAATGTTCTTTGTTATTAAACATTTGCACATAAATAAGTGACATAATATTCAGTACTTACTTTTAAAAGTTTACTCTTCGGCCGCTCCGCTTCAGCCGTCTGACAATTGGGGGTTTTTTTCGGCAAAATTATGCACACCCACCGCCGTGCTATGAAGTCTGGGATATGTTGGGCCATGAAAGGTACACCGACCCATCCTTAAAATTCAGGGAAATGAAGGACGCATTTGACGGCCACATTTCAAGCAGCCTTCCAATTGGGACAGCCTTCGTCACGTCACTGTGACGTAATCGGCCTTAAAATGCGGCCTTTGAGGCTGCAGACCCTGAATTGAGACACGGCCTGTGTCTTTGTGTGTGCAACTGCCAATAAAAGTGGAAACCAGTGAGCACAACCATTGTGTGTGTTGGGTACAATATTATTATTATTATATAATGCACATATTAAAAAAATATAGAATAATGTCATTCATTATTATCAGGAAGTCCTAAAAACTTTTGTTACAGCATATAGTTAGGATTGGATCAGGTGACCCTGAGTCCTCCCTTAGTTACGCTGCAGTAGGTCTAGGCTGCTGGGGAAGTGTTTCTTGTTTACTTTCCTTTTTTCCACTCAGTATGTGTTTGTACACCACTCTGCATTTGATCATTAATTGTTATTAAACTCTGGTTCTGCCGGAGGTCTCGTTGGATTGTTGGGGTTTTCTCTGTAATCTTGTGGGATCTTTAGCTTACAATATAACGCGCCTTGAAGCAACTGTTGTTGTGATTTGATGCTGTATAGAGAAAATCAGATTGATTTGAAAGCTGACCTCCTGATATTTACATCAGCGATCGTGGCTCAAGAGTTGGCTTGGACAGTCTCGGTCGTTGTGTCCTTGGGCAAGACACTTCACCCGTTGCCTACTGGTGGTGGTCAGAGGGCCCGGTGGCGCCAGTGTCCGGCAGCTTCGCCTCTGTCAGTGCGCCCCAGGGTGGCTGTGGCTATGATGTAGCTGCCATCACCAGTGTGTGAATGTGTGTGTGCATGGGTGGATGACTGGATATGTAAAGCGCTTTGGAGTCCTTAGGGACTAGTAAAGCGCTATACAAATACAGGCCATTTACCATTTACCATTCAATCATGAAACTGATCAATGATCAGCTGATCGGCTTTTCTCTCTTGTTTGTTGATCGCCCACTTTGCACCAGAAAGAGGAAACCAGCGGATGTCGCGCTAAACAACAGCAGCATGTTTAAGCTTGATCAGCTGTTGTTAGAATTTATTTCATATTAATTTCAATTATCAGCTGATGTTTGCTGGAGCCACAGCTGTAAAGCTGCTGGTCATGATGTCGGTTTGGATATGTGGTGAGAGGGAAACATGAAGATGAAACCAGGAAATGTCCTTACTGAACCATCAGAGCTGAACAGGTGATGGAGAATAATGGATTGCATTTATATAGCTCTTTTCGGGACCCTTCAAAGTGCTTTACAATTCCACTATTCACTCTCACATTCACACACTGGTGGAGGCAGCTACAGTTGTAGCCACAGCTGCCCTGGGGCAGACTGACAGAGGCGAGGCTGCCATATCGCGCCATCGGCCCCTCTGGCCAACACCAGTAGGCGGTAGGTGAAGTGTCTTGCCCAAGAACACAACGACCGAGACTGTCCGAGCCAGGGCTCGAAGCGGCAACCTTCCAATTACAAGACGAACACCCAACTCTTGAGCCATGAAACAGGTTTACCTTTTAGGTGACATGAATGAGTTGAAGGGAAGTTATGAACTGTTTCTGAGAGACAAATAACACCAGGATCCTTTTCTAAGTAGCTGACAGCTGGTAACTGTGCAGGGGCGGGTCTAGCAAAGTGTTGCCAGGGGGGCAGGTAGGGCATTAACAGGGAGAGGGGGGCACAAAGAAATACTTTTCTTTCTTATTCTCATTTAAAATGTCTCACTTTTATTAAATAATTATCTGAATCTTACAACCAAAGTTTTTATCTGATGTAAAATGTATAGAAATCATACATATACCAACAAGACTATACATCACTGTCACAACAGCGTTTGCTTTCATTCAAAGGCTTTATGGCTTTAATGCCTGGTGGGCCGGTCTCTAGTCAAAATGCCCATTTTTTTTGTCCCAGTCCAGCCCTGGGCACGACACGCAGTGAATCAATCTGAGAGGTGCATTAAAAAATAAATGGCCGGGCCAGCGATGCACATCGCAAATCAGCTCGCATAGACACATTAGTTGTGCCGCTTCTTAATGACGATATCTTAGCTAACAACCCCAACTACCAGATTCAACTTGTAATTGGCTAAAAATAACTTTGAGCGATGAAATTTCCACATTCCAACACTTCAAATGCTTCAGCATCTGTCCGCTCAGCGCAGCATCAGCACCACGGAAACACACGGATACATCCGTAGACTGAGACAGAATTCACAATGTGTTTTCAGGTGTTTGGACCAATGTTTTCTTTTCTGATCAAACCAGAAAGCTTCAATGAGCAGCTGGTTTGTCTCACATTAACCGGCTGAGTTAATGCCAGTTAATGTGACATCGAAATGCAGCTGATGAACTGAAAAGCTCGACTCTGTGGGGGTCAAAGTTTGCAGAACTACAGACGCAGCTGGAATCCACAGCTGTGCGTGTTCATGGACCTGCATGCTCACCTGCTGGACATCACTACCTGACAAGTTTAACTGTCTTCAGAACATTGCAGAGGCCTTATTGACAGTATTTGGCTCTACATATCTGTGTGAGCAGATTTTCTCTCACATGTGTCCTCAGGCAGCCTCTGAATGCTGGACACTCTGAGACCTGTGTCTCTGAGTGGGAGACCAGAGATCACAGTAACATGTGTGTCTCTGTATTAACAAACATGCCATATTGGCTCATTTTATTTTTCTTATCATTGTTGTGAGGAGGCCATAAATAGCATTTGCATTTTCTGTTGTACAGTTCATTTGCTGTTATGGATAAAGTCTTTTTTGTTGTTTCAAAATAGCTGATAACTATTCGCTGACAGCTGCCAACATCTGCGAACAAATATAATTCTATAAAGTTGTTCTATATAATGTGTAACTGTTAATATAGAGCATTATTAAATTTATTGCTAAAGCAATCATATGGCACACTGACTGCTGAGCAAATTTTAGATGCACTCGTCATCAGAAAGGTTGCCGACCCCTGTTCTAAATAAACCTTTATCCATACCCATGCTTTCAAACATCTTAATAAGAAAAATATTTTTTTTCTTTAATTTGTCCAGTAAAGAAACCTCAGTCTATTAACAAGCAAGACAACCACAATTATTTCACACCCAACATTTACCTGAGCAAACATGCAGAGATTACAGTAAAACACCTTTTCACCCTGGACATCATGCTGATATGTTGCAGCTAAGTATAGGTTTTGGATCACACATAACCAACAACATATACCTGCCGTGGTTGTGAATTGGAGACTATGACAGGTTGTGACCAAATTTGTGAACATGATTGAACTTGCACACAAAATAAGCAAACTAACCCATGCAACTTCATGATCCTGACCGGGTCAACTCTGCAATTCAGTTCTTTGTCCAAGAATGCAAAAGACAGTTCTATAAACTACATCATTTGTCTTTATTTCTTCATTGTAGCACAGCTGACAACAATTCCCCGTTCTATGAAATTACTGGTAAAAGCAGGGTCCACAGGTCAGGTTACCAGCCATGACCTCACGCCCTGTAAAAACATATTTAGGCATTAAAAAATGAATTTATCAGGTCCAAAGCTTTGCAGAAAATATCCTTAATGCATGAAGCGTGAGGAGGCTGCATTCTGCATTGTCCATATGACGGCACTGCTTACATTTTAGTTTGAAAGCAGAGCAGTTGCCTACATTGTGCTTTCTGTTGTTTAGCACTGCTCTTAAAAAAACTTAATAACATACAAATCCAGCAAAATAAAAAATTTCTCCTTGTACTGTAATAATATACATTTTAAACACCTGCATTTTAATTCTTACTGGCTACATTTTTAATATTGAGAAACTATAAATGCCTTCTAAAAATGTTCTTATGTCCTACTGGCTAAAATGTAACACTTACTGTCTTACACACTCACACAAACACCACAAAATGATTTACCGTGGTCCTCATGAATGACCCTTTGCGGTGACTGTTGCTAACTCCTCCTTTGATTTTTGACTAGTGTGTCACTAAAACTGTTCAGGACCACTCTGATTGTAAAAACTCCACCTATGCATTACATTACATGAGTTGCACTGGCTCCCCATCAACTTCAGTCCTCTCTGAGATTCTGGTTTTAACTTTGACAGCTCTGCATGGCCTAGCGCCGGCGTACATCACTGAGCTTTTCCCCAGCAGGTCTCTGAGGTCTTGGGATCAGGGCCTGCTGACCACAAGACAAAGCTGAGGACTAAAGGAGACAGAGCTTTTGCCACAGTGGCTTCCTTTTTGTTGTGTTAGTATTAATGCTGAAAAGCTAAATCACAGGATGAGCTTCTTACTAACATCATTTAAACCAGCGGTTTGCCCCCTTTTGTTTTACAAGAAAACATAAACAGCAGTGGGATACTGTTTGTTGGTGATTTGAAGAGCCCAGCGCTGCTCCCGATGCAGTGAAAACCAATTCTGCAGGGGAGACCTACCTCAGCGCCTGTGCAGGTGAAGCCAAAAGGAAGATTTGCGTCACCATATTTTCTAGTCTTTGGCTTAGAATGAAGTTGGTTTGGAAACATATTCAGCGATGCTTCATCTCCTGCTTTGCGTTTGTGTGGGCGCCCCGTGCTAGCAGTGTCCAAGTGTTTTTTTTTCCCTTTTCATCCCGCGCCCTCCCTGCAATGGCTCTGTGCCCCCCTTAGGGGGAGGGCACAGAGAAGGGGCACTTTGGGATGCTCTAAGATCTAATCACCTAATCAACAGCCGGCCTTGAATTTGGCTTATCACAGGATAAATGCCTTAGATTGTAGCTTGAGAATTAAAGTAAGCAAGCAAGTAAATAAAATGTTATTTCTATAGCACTTTTCAAAACAAGGATCACAAAGTGCTTCATAACAAAATAACAGAGCATTAAAAAAAGTTAAGTAACTCTGCTCCGTTTAAGGAACGAGTAAGTCATCGGCATGTTCTTTTGTTTCTTCCAGTGTCTCTAATTAAGTCAACAGCCTCATGCGTGGATGTCAAATCCTGGATGTTTGTACGTACTTCCTGCTTTTGGGGAACTTGCCCTCTGCTGAGATCATCTTGTAACACTACAAAGTGCATGCTGGTGATGTCACAGCTTTTCTGTAATTCCTTCTCTGTTGAGCAAACTGTCATCATTGTGCTGACAACACACACATCCAGCCACCCTTCGGTGGCTTCACCACACTTGTTCCCACTGCATCTCTGGCTCTAAGCACACACACAATTGTGTGTTAGCCTGTGGAAACCATTTGTGCCTAACTGGGCAGTTTTGTTGTTCACATCCGCCACTAAATCATAAATGGTTGCCATGGCTTTGCAGGCCCACAAAGACAACCTGAACCTGGACCAGTTTTTACCTTTTCTCTGTGTTTTCGGTGTGCAGTCATGCATGTCTGTGTGGATAAGTTATAGTGCATTTTCAGTGCTCGTTTACATCATTTTATGGTGACTGTTTGGCTGTAATATGGTCCTGTGCATGACTATGCTGATTTCTGCCTGCAGCTATGTGACTGATTGACAGTGCTGTATTCCCATCGTGCACCCCGAGGTGGCACCTAAATGTTGAATAATGCATACTGTCAGCATCTGCCAAAAACTGGAATGGTGTTTATCACAGGTTTAGTTACCAGTCAACACCCAGACATTTTGTAGACATATAAGCAATATATTATCTTTGATATGCTGTAGTTTGCTCCCATTGTGATGAGGCTCCTTCTGCATACTAGCAGCAAATTCTCCTGCCTGTGCAGGATTTCTGTGTTTGACTTCCTGCCCCAGCAGAAACATTTCAAAACTGAAGCACCGCATGAAGTTCCTGTCAATCATCATCACCCTACGAAGTCTACTAAAGAGGAAACACTGGAGTAAAGTAGCTTGACTTTTTATGTAATCTTACATGGTGTGGTTTCATTTCACAACTCCCTATATATATATATATATATATATATATATATCCCTTTTTCTACCTGTAGCAGTTACTAGTGCATGGTAAATATAAGGATAAAAGGTATTTTGAAACATGTTAAATGGCTGCCTCTGTCCGACCTGTGCAGCTGTAGAGTCGGGATGGCAAAGGCACTCTCTCCTATTCAAACCAAGCTTTGTGGTTTGGCAGAAACCCTTCGAACCAGTGCTCTTTTTCTGTCTCTTTACACAATCAAACAAAAGAATGCGAATCATAAAAAGGACTCGGGTGATTCGAGGGGTTTTCAGTGGCACTGCAGACATTCATTGCAGCTCATGCAGAGTATAAGCTAAAGTTGTGGAAATCATGTGGCTCTTTGCAGCTGCTCATTTACTTACACAGAATTATGTTCCTTTGTATATTATCCTGAAATCCAAATAATAAGACATCAATAAATATGAAGAAATGCAGACTCGGACAAGTAAAGTTGACAATGTTTGCAGCTACACTTAAGTACAAGTATAGGATCCAAAAGATGAGAAGAAACTGCTGTCGCTCCATCTTTCACTCCTTGTGAGTTAGATAAAAATGTCAGACAAGCTTGAAACATGAATAGAGTTACCCTAATCCAAATTTAAATGTTGGTGTAATGAGGGTAATTTGTTTCCTTCCTGGGCACAATGAAAAACATTCACTGTGTTGTTATGTGTGCTCTGCAGCACAGTATCAGACATTACGAATTTAGTGCGATAGAGAACCAAATAGCTTCTTTTATGGGGTCTATCAGCCTGTAGTCAAACCTTTATCGCAGCCCGAATGGCCTCATTAACCTTGGCCTGCCCAGGCACTCGGTATTAACACAGAAATTTAATGAACTGTCAAACATTATGGGAGGATACAGCTCATCTTCACCAAGAATGTGTGTGAGCGAGATATATGTATGTATATCCATCACTGAGCTTGTTAAGATAAGGCACTGAGTTTACACCTGCATGCATCTACCTGCAGTTTCTGTGTGCAGTGTATTATGGTCTGCCAATGAGCTGATATCAAGAGGATGAACAGCATCCCATAAAACCATCCTTCCATCACTTTCCTCGGATCCCGTTCTCTTCCGTTTCTTCTTTTTCTCTCACTTCTCAGATTTTTATTTGTCCTTTCTTGCCTAATTTTGGTAAAGTGTGCTAAATCTCCCATCTCTTTTTCCCATTCAGTGAATTATTGTAGCAAAAGGTTAAATAGGATTTCACATAATCGCACAATCATCCATGAGAGTTCATTTCAAGAGAGGCCAGAGTGCAGGTTATTAGCATATGCAGTTTTAAATAAGACTAAAACAAACATTCACAATTCTACTTTGCATGCAGTACAAACGAAACCCAATTATTTCCAAATGCCAATTTCCTTTTCATCAGTTTTGCTAAAGGCAAGTGTCTAGTGTGAAGAGATGTAGTGATAATTGATTTATATATTTAGATCTACCAGCAGAAGCTGCTGTTAGTATAGGGGTGAGGTGCTGCTGAGGATTTGGCTAATGGCCCAGTGCACACAAGCAATTTGTTGAATTGGGAGTAACGAGAAGCGTCTTGTTATTGGACTTTGGCCATTGGCATTCTCCACCACTGGAAAAAGACACTAATGCTGTCCTGCTGTATATTTAAGTTGGGTTTGCCCCGGGGATGCTGGCCACTGTTAAATTCACAGCCCAACCTGAGCTGTACACTGCAGAATTTAATTGCCTTATTATGCTCTGCCTCTACGTTGCTTTTGGCTTCGAGTGGGAGACGTGATCCATGTGATCTTTGCAAAATGATGATCTGTTAGTTTGACCAATATTTACAATGTTTTTAGCCTCAGGTTTTGTATTGAAGCGGTGTCTTTAAGTCTCACCCCAGTTAATGCAGCAGAGTCTAGAGTTATCAGCTCATAGCAGACTGGGTCCAGTTCTGCTTGTTACTGCGTTTTCTAATGCTTTGTGCTCCATAGAGCTGTAACTGAAATTATCTATAAAGACTTCATGCTTTTCTTACATGCCTCTACAAGAAAAAACAGGCTTCTACATACACAGGATAGTACGGGCAGGAGAGTGATATATTGTCACAAACAAAGAGCAAACTTGAAAGAAAAATAATAGAAAAATATGAATATGTTAAACACCAGCACAGTTGCTGTGTTTGAGTGAGACAGCAAAATAGTATGCATAGTATTAAAAAGCCTGCATTAATGTGTGTGTGCTTTAAATGCTGTGGTGATTAAGACTGGAAGAGCACCAAATCAATCTGATTAGTTTAAAGCCAGGAAAGAATGCTTGTGAAAAATGCTTGCAGATTTATCCATATCACGATTATTGATGTTTTTAAAGATCTGGCTACAATGACAAGCATGCGTTCCTTCATATTTCTGTGTAGTTATTTGCAGCTTTAATTTAATTTTAAGCTAATTCTCACAATCTGATGGCAAGCAGTGAACAAATAAAAAAGAATAATCCAAACCAGTATATAGGCTGGCTCGCACATTTTATTTGGTCACAAAGTACAAAGCTCAGGTTCCCTGTTTTAAGATCATATATCAGGGTTTATAGAACAATAAAATTCCCTGCAGTCAACAGAAAGAAGCCTAAAGATGATGCAGAGAATCTATATTTCTTATTGGTACTCACGAGGGAAAGACAAAGGCTTTTGATGGAGTCTGTAACTTTAGATCCTCGTACCATCTTCACACTGAGGTCTGAGGCAGCAGTCCCCAACCTTTTTTGCACCACGGACCAGTTTATGTCCGACAATATTTTCACGGACTGGCGTTTAAGGTGTCATGGATACCAGTCCATGGCCCGGGGTTTGGTCTGAGGGGTCTGCCAGGAACCGGTGACACTATTTTCCATGGACCAGTCAGGAAACTGTGTGTGTTTGTGTTCACATGTACATGTGTAGTAACAGGTTTTACACATACTGTCCACAAACACTAAACAAAGAACTGTGTTACCCAAATTATAGATGTGCTTTCTTTGTGTATTCAGTCTAATCTGTCTGATCTTCTGAGGTTCATGTTCCAAAGTATCAGTGATTACCTGCTCTGATAGAAAAGATGACTTAATTTCCAAAAATAAAAATAAACCCCCAGTTGGTAAAACCTCACATTTCTTTGAAACTTGTTTAACGACAACACTGAAGTCATTTCTTTCATTGGCTTTTTGCAGCACTTGACAAATAGAAAACACAAACGTTTTGTGCTGTAGTTTGGAAATATGACATCTCAAAGCAGACAAATATCCTTGTGTGACCTCTGTTGGAATATTTACCAACCAATTTAATACAGTTCACTTATATTTAAATAGATAAAAACGTCAGTGCTTTATAATGAAAAGTACAGCCCTTACAACAATGCAGAGAGAACTCCAACAATCGTGCTGCCTAATGGTTGAACCTGTCACTCTTACCATCAGTAACTCCCTTTAAGCCACATTTAGAAGGTTCGTCTCTGTGCTGGAAAATCTTGAAGGTTCAGAAAGTGAGCTTCGAAATCAGGAACAAGAAAACACCTTTTCTCTCAGAAATGACATAATTCATTTACTGTCTGCATTTAGACATAATAACTGTCAAAATAATGATGTTTTCGCTAATGAGCAGCCTGAAAGCTCACAAATCATAAACCTGCTCAAGGATTAGGATGCAAACGATGGCACAAGGTAACTTCTGTCTGTTAGCACAGATGACAGATTGGTCAATCGTATACGACGGAGTCAGATATGATGGGAATTCAGTTTACCCGGTGTGCAGTCATATTGTCCACAAATTACCTCCCACGTCCTGTCGTAATCACTCTGCCTGGAGCTCAAGGTAGGTTTTACACTTTTTTAAGTTGCAGAGACAGAATGAAAGAGATTTGCAAAATATCTCGTACGCAGCTACAGAATATTTGGAAAAGACAAATATGAACATAAATCTAAATATATTTATCTAATTTCAGCGCTCCAAATATTTGGATGAAACAGAACAGTTCAGCTTATCGGGCAAATCATCAGGGTAGCTAAGCCAGTAATTGAAAATGTAGCTTCATCAAGATATTTTTTTCTCAATTATCTGCATTTACTTGTAGAATTTCCAATGTTTTTGCAACAGAATAATTAGTTTCCACATTAACATACGCAGTTATGCAGCAGGAGTTCCACGTGTTAATCAGATTATCCACTCTGTGGGAGATGACAAGCTGATGGCATGAAGTTCAAGCTTCTATCACATGTTGGTGCTTTTCTGTCAAATGAATGTGCTTCGGGTTGCGTGACACAATGGAGGGACATCAAAACGACCGACAGCATCACAGCCCCGTCTCTCTTCCGCTCTCCTCGTGTTCTTTGTGTCTCTCTCAGCCCCTTCAGTAGCATCAGTAATGCATCCAAATGAATCAAAAATAAGCTGCTTCAGTAAACTCTACATGGGTTCATTAGGCTACTGCTGAGTGTGTGTGCGTTTGTGTTAGAAGAAGCCTGGGGAAAAGGAGAGAAAACTGACAGCAGAGCAATAAAGCAGGATGTTCAAGTGAAGTGTCTGAACACGGAGACGCGAATAGATGAGACGCGCTAATTTGTCTGCCGAGATCATGATATGCTGATACAGATAAAGAGGGATGGGTTTCAGATGTTACCACTTGACATTACATAGTAACATTTCACTGTTTAATCGTTGTAGCATTTCTCCACATGTTTCTGAAAAATACTACAATGTTGTGGAAGTTGCTTCTCTGTTATAAGCTAAATGTTTCTGGTTAAATCATCAAGTGTAAAGCTTGGGGACTGAAAAAAGCCAGTGGGGAAGTGTATCTGTCACTACATGCAAGAATCCACTCTCCCTCCTCTGCACATGTCCAAAGTATCTCAGCCTCACCTCTCTGTCTCCAAAACATTCAACCTTCACTGTCCCTCTCATGTACTCAAGTCTAATCCTGTCCAACATGCTCACTCCCAATGAAAATCTTAACATCTTCATCTCTTCCACCTCCAGCTCTGCCTCCGTCTTTCTGTCAGTGCCATCATCTCCAAACCAAACATCACAGCAGGTCTGACTACTTTCTTGTAAACCTTATTTTTCACTCTTGCTGCTATCTTTCCATCACAAATCACCTCTGACACTGGTCTCCACCAAGACTGTGAGAGTCTGACCTCATCTGCCAGCCTGTCCATCACCACTGCAATCAAGATCATGATCATGACGTGAAGTAATATAACACCATCTGCTTTCTCTTGATCCCCAAAGACACCGTGCAGCTGCGTCTGACCTTCTCTATGCTGTACATCAACACTCTCAAAGCAAACATCATATCTGTAGTGCTGTTTCTCAGCATGAAGCCTTACTGCTGCTCACTGATCATCACCTTTTTTTAACCTACTTTCAGTTTCGGCTCATCAACTTTATCCCTAGTTGCTACAGTTCTTCAGTTTTAAAGTACTTCATCCAGTTTCTCAACATACTTCATTCACTTTTCGATATATTTACATTTTTGTCGTAATCACCCTAAACTGCTGCACATCCTTTCTAGTTTTATCTCTCTGCCTAGCCAATAAGAAATTGGGACGAATGCTTTTTTGAAGCTTGTATTCAGGTCTCTGGGCACTTATTCCTCACAAAAAAGAAACTGATTCATGAGTGGACTGAGTAACAAAATCTCTGAGAATCCCAGAGATCCAACAAACTGATACTTACAAATGTGATGGCAGTCCATGCAGGACATCAGTATATACTACTGCTACTACTGTAGGCCATCACTGCCATCCACAGTTAAACTGGACTAAAGTCAAATAAAGTCCTCACCGTTGTGACAGCTCTAAAAGTATTTTGGAAAGAAGAACATACCAGATAAAACACCAGGGCTTCAGTCATGGAGAAGAAACCCCACAAAGAATACTAAGAATCCTAGTAATGCTGTTTCGTTTATGTGTTTCTCACATTTTAATCTTCTTCGTGCTTTGTTTTAGTGACTTTTGCTTATCTGATAAGGTTGCAGAGTCCTGAAACTATAAACAAAATGTCCCATTTCTTTGGTTTTGTCACATTAACTTTTTACAGCTGAGAGCAGAAGCCATTTACAGAGCCGTCCTCAGTGGTGCATTCAGACTGATCCAGCCTCAGAGGATGGCTCTGTCACCTCAGGTTGAACTCTGCTGGTCCAAGCTGGTGTCTCTCAATGAACCTTTGTCCATCTTACGCCCCAACAGATCTAATTCACTCTGAAATGAGAGAAGGAATGTATGCACAGCACTCATTCTGCAATAGAGATGTTTATGTTAACCGTTTCCTGTCCTGAATCTGAAGTTGTTGATTCCAATCTGATGAAATTCAGCTCTCGGTCACTTAATGCTCTGGCTCTTGAAATCTGTCAGGCAATAAAAATATAAAAACACAAACGTGAAGAAGAGCAAAACTTGATTAAAATTCAACTGATGTTTTGGCCTTACTTCATACATTTGTGTTAAAGCAGTAATGCAGTTTCTGGGTTTTTGAAAGACAAATATGATCAAATATTTTTGTCTTTTAGTACAATTAATAAAACATAAAAAATATCAATATACCATTACCTATAAATCATTTAAGGTGGTTATCCATCTCAGACAAAGAATCAGAAGACAGGGACACGGGCACGCACATGTGCACAACCTCCGCATACACAGACACACACACATTTAACAAGATCTATAAATAGCCTGGGCTGTTACCAAGTGGATGAAAGAATGGAGTTATTAATATTCAGGGTCTCACTGTAATTTCCCCTCTAATCAAAAGACAGAATCTGCTTCTGAATCTGAATCATCACTGACCTACACACACACACACACGCACGCAGGCACACACACACACACACAAATATAGAAGTAAAAGGATTCACACTGTCACAGCACACACACACAAGTTATTTATCTATATATAACTAGACACACGCACACACACATATTCTTATATTCCTTTTTCCTTCTCACAATATTTACAGCATAAACACAGACAGGGTTCAATTACATTACACGCTGGTGGTTAATAGCTGGAGCGATGGTTTCTGTAATGAGCTTTCAGGGAAAAAATGAATTAACATGCAGAGAATGTTAGCACTGTCTTGATTGACCAGCGCACACACACACATGCACACACACACACAAGTCATGATGCAAAAGAAAGAAAGTGTACACCTAGGTCTCGCAACAGCACACAAACACACACAAATAAACCCACATGCTGATTTTGACTCGTCACAGTTCAGCTGAAGGGCTTCGGGGATGGAGCCAGCGAGGCTGCTAATGTTGGCGTCTTGGTTTATGGTTATTAAAATGCTTGGAAATGGCTGTAATGAAATAGTTGTGGATTAAAGTTTGGAACGTAATGCGGGAAGAAAGCATGACCACTCTTTCATAATGGAACAAGGCCCAGAAGGCTCAGCTGATTATTGTTTTTTATTTAGTGCTCTAAATTAACAGCAGAGCCGCATGGTGGGTTTCACCACAGTCACGATTATATCACGTACGTTTCGTAGCCTTGGTAAACAGACGTGGGGTGTAAGTTACAGAGGTAATTGTCTGTCATCTTTTTTTGTCTCAGGAGAAATCAGCAGCTCTGACTTTAAGCATTTTGGAGTTTCTCTTTCTTACTTGAAATGATGGGTTTATAAAGAAATTGTATGCATTGCCCGAGTTCCACCAGCCTGAGCTTCTGATTCAAAAAAAAAAAAAAATAGCCTCCACTGTCTATTGCAGACATAATGGAGGTGAACGTCTGCCAGGCTGATGACCGAGTAGATGGAACTGAGGGAAACAAAAACACCAACACGCAGATTAGTGGCAGAGCCAGATTGATTTTTGGTGTTTGGGTGTCCAGAGACCATTTCTCACACGGGGGAGGAACAATACCAATCTCTATTGATTCTGTCCATTTGGCCAGTGCTGTCAGCAAACTATTACAGTTAGTTTGCTGACAGCACTTATCATTTACTTATGCAGGGAAGACTACAATGCAGGAAACATTTGCATATACGATTAAAAATTTTTCATAATTTAGTCCTGAACAAATTTAAAAAAAATCTGGAAACATTTGTTATTTATTTATTTTTTTATGTCCTTATGTTATATAATCACCCTATGAGCTGAAGCTCAGGGTGATTACATTTTAAATATGTGATTGAATTCCTGTAGTATCTTTCTGCTTTCTGCTTGAGAAAGTACCGGTTAATGAATCCACTCATGTGCCTCCAGCTGGCCTCACTGCTGTTTGTGTTTGGTGGTCAGATATTGGTCTGTAGTGGCTGTGGTCACCGTTTGCTTCACCCCTAAATTATCACAGTGGCTTAAATGATTGATGACGGTAAAAACAAAGAATTGCAGCTGCCTTGTGAAAAGGCATTTAGAGGTCAGCTATTTGCATAACTGACCGTGTGTTGTGTAAACATCTAGTGGTAAAATGAAGAAACAGCAGATAAATACCAGGTTTGTTTTCAGTCAGTTGTAAATGCTTTCAAACAAATAGCTTTACATGCTTGTGTGTCAGAGGGGCACTGCATCATGTTTAAAGCTCTGACTGAACAGGAAGGGGAAATACACACATCAAAACATAAATCTGAGGGTTCATCTTTTTCCAACATGCATTTATACTGAAATACATGTTGGTACACAGGCATCTACAGCCATGAGAAAAAACTAAATATGCCTTTAGCGTTTCCTTCCTTCCTTACTGCTGAATTAACCCTCTACTGCATGACTTTTTAATTTTGGGGGAAAAAAATATTTCTCCCTATTTTGGGGGAGCTTTAGGGTCCCTAATAATATATCAATCATAAAATTTGACACCCTGCCCCCCCCCAAACAGATATTGGTTTGTTGCTTCAAGGCAACACTGTGCAACAAGGGTAGTAAAATGCCAAGTTATTCTATAATAAGTTGTATTAGTGCAACAAGGATGAACAAATAAATAAACAACAAATAAACAATGTAAACATTTCACAAAACAATAAAACACCAAAATACATCCAACGTTTGACCCTAACCCCATGCACGTGCGTGCGCGCGCGCGCACACACACACACACACACACACACACACACACACACACACACACACACACACACACACACACACACACACGTTGTGTTTCCATCACTTTTGGGGACATTACATTAACTTACATTAGTTTCCTGGAGACTTATCCTGACTCTACCCATCACAAGTCCCTGCCTGAACCTTACCCTAACCCTGACTCAAGCCTTCACCCTAAAATTGAATGATTTACCTTGCAATTTGTCCCCATAAAGTAGGCGAGACGTCACAATATGAGTGTGTAAACAAATTTGTGTCCCCACAACAATAAGTAATACATGACCACACACACTGACACCCACACAGCAATATTGGTATGGCAGGGATCAGGCCCACACAATGTGCTTACACATGGCTCACATACCGCAAAGAATAACGGCCCTTTGGTGGCCCAGACCTGGTTTGCCAGAGGTGGCCCACACATGGGCCAGCACAAGGCCAGTTTCAGACACCCTGGTGCTGGCCCATGTGTGGATTACCTCTGGCAAACCTGATCTGGGCCACCAAAGGGCCGTTATGCGGTATGTGGGCCATCTGTAGGTGGTGTGCAGCCACGGGCCAGTTGTAGACACACTGCTGGCCCTGTGCTGGCCCAGAACGGTTTCAGCTCTGGCCCCAGATGTCAGCATAATGTGTGCCTTAATCAAGCCATGCAATAACAACATGTGCCAGAACATGCAAAACAGTGCAAAAGTAACATGCCGAAACTCTGTTCAGACAGTGAATGGACTGATTTTTATGTAGCGCTTTTCTACTCTCCCAGATTACTCAAAGTGCCGGCTTGATACCAGATCCTGGCCAGACCTGCTTGCTATGTGGGCACTAACACACACACAGACACCGTTACTTTACCAACTGACCCCTGACCCCTGAGCTCCTAAGTGCCCCTCAAACCTCATTCAGGGATCCACTCCTCTACTTCACTGTCACTCCCTGAAAGCTCACTGTCCTCACTTTCTGACGACAGAAAGTGCACATTCCCTTGGTTCCCTTGGTTTCCTTGCATAAAAAGTTTTTACATCCATGTCCTGTAATTATGAGTAGATTGTAAAGTAAAAAAAACATTGACTATGATCATATAAATGCACACAAACACATCTCTACACACACATATCCAAATGCATTATATTGCCTGAAAAAAAATTGGGCTAACTGCGCAGTGTTGCCTTGAGGCAACGAATGAAAATGAACAATTTTACAGTATAAATCAATTTTAAAAAGTAGAACAAACAATCAAATATGCTTCTTAACATATTCATGCACATGCAAGTATTTTTTTAATATACATTTATTTCACTATAAACATGTAAAATAGTGATCTTTATCTTGCCTCCTAATGGAGAAGTCTCTCATGTAGTGCAGCTTGCAGAAAGGGGCCCTGCCGCCCCAAATCAAAGTCACACCACCTTCAACTCATCATTTTATTGGAAAGAGATGTGCCTGGTAGCATTGTTCGAAAAAAAAAAAAAAAAGTTGTGTTTTTTGAAGGGCCACCGTAAGGGATGAAAATGTGGTTTGTTGCCTCAGGGCAACGCTATGCAGTAGAGGGGTAAGAGGGTAAGTAGCAGCCAGGTGCTGCTAATCTAATACACTTGATTACCTGATCATCAGTGAATGTTAGCACCCGGATAAAAGCAAAGATATTAGCAATTTACAGGTCTGGAGCATCCAGGTGTGTGTTAATACAATGCAAAGGAAGAGAGAAGCAGTTCTACCTGCCCATCAATCTGGGAAGGGTTATAAGGCCATTTCTACACAATTTTAAGTTCATCGTTCTTCGGTGAGAAAGATAATGGAAATTATGGAGGATAATCAAGACAGCTGCTGATCTTACCAGGATTGGATATCCTGGCAAATTAACACTAAGGTCAGACTGTGCTTAGCTGATTCATACTGCAGAAAACCCAAGGGCTACATGTCAGACTGCAGGCCTCAGTTAGAATCTTAAAGGTTAAAGTTCATGACAGGACAATTAGAAAAAGACTGAAGTGGGAAGTTGGCTTGTTTGGAAGGACTGCCAGCAGAAACGTCTCTAAAAAGAACATGAGACCCAAATAAAGATGTTTCTATAATTTTCTCTCCACATTTGGAGACATCAAACACAACATATCAGCACAAACAGCACAGTCGTGGTGATTTGGGTTTGTTTTGAAGCCACAGGGACTGGGCACTGCAGCGATGAACTCCTCCATTTACTAAAGTATCAGAGGCCAACAGCTAAAGCTTCACCTAAATCTGATCACACAAGAGCATAATGATCCCAAATACAGTAAAAACAGACTGATTTAACAAAAAATCATGGTGCTGCTGTGGTCCAGTGAATGGCCCAGACTTCAGCTTGTTTGATATGTTGTGGCGGGACCTTCAGAGAGCTGTGCATGAATGAATACCTTGAATGAACTACAAAGAAAAACAGGACAAAATTCCTCTACAATAACATGAGAGGCTGATAAAGTCAGAAAACAATTACTGAACATCATTGCTGTTAAAGGAGATTTTGAGTTACTGAGTCATGAGTCAACATAAACTGCAGTCATGTAAAACTTTGACTCTCAGTCACTTTCACTTGATCTGTAAGTCAGGTTAAGGCAGGGGTGTCCAACTCCAGTCCTCGAGAGCTACCGTCCTCCAGCTTTTAGACGCATCCTTCTTCCGACAAACATGAATAAAATGAATGACTTGTTATCAGGCCTTTGTCAAACCTGATGGCATGCTGATTCAGCTGTGTTGGAGTAGGGATGCATGTAAAAGCTGCAGGACAGTAGGTCTCGAGGACTGCAGTCGGACACCCCTGGGTTAAGGGATATTATCTAGGTGTAAATGGCTTCCCAAACACATCTCATTTCATGGTGCACTTCTAATCAAGTGGTGGTAAACAGTCCACTAGAGCCACCTCGGTACGTCTCCCTGAGCTTATTAGTATTTAACGTTAGGCTTCATAATGCAGAACAAAGTTAATCCTGGGATATTGGATTTCTACATTACGTGCCCTTATATCCTTCCTATTGCAATTCCAGTCTCAAAGGCAAAATGTCAGAGTAGTGTAACTGTATGAAAGGCAGGAGTGAAAGAGGTGGACGGCCCCTTCTCCAATAATGAGACGTAACTGCGTGCCCGTGCAAGTGCTCAAGAAGCTGCTCTTCGAATTGCAGTGATTTTTCTGACACGTGACATATCTCAGAGATGAATCTTCTCTCTGCTCCCCATAATGAGTCATTTCCCTTCAGCACAGCCAGAGGGGAGAAGGTGGAGTTCACAGAATGCAAATGAAGAAGCACACACAAGTAATTTAGGTAAAGGTTTCTCATCCGTGTACCCAAATATGATGGTCAGACACTTTAAATATGCCAAAAGCGGCCTGCTGTGTGCTCATGGCTGCCATATCTCAGAAGATGTCATTATATTAGACATAGTGAAAAATATTAGCCATTTTAAACATGACATGCAAACATAGGTGAGGAAAGAAAACGTCATAAGGCACCACCTCTGTTCTGTGATGGTCATTCACAGTGGACAAAGATGGCCTCCTTTCCTCCTTTTTCAAACCATCTGTGCTCTCGCTCCATATGTGAACACTGGCATCCTCATAAGAATGACCTTTACCCTTTAGGTGAAGATGTACTGCTGAGTCTGGTCCTCTTATGAACCCATCACATGGGTGAGTCGCTGGAGTCCGCATGAAAGTTTGTGGACCTATTGGTGTAGTCCAGGGATGGGGAACTCCAGGCCTCGAGGGCCGGTGTCCTGCAGGTTTTAGATCTCACCCTGCATCAACACACCTGAATCACATGATTAGTTCATTACCAGGCCTCTGGAGAAGTTCAAGACATGCTGAGGAGGTCATTTAGTCATTTACATCAGCTGTGTTAGATCAAGGACACATCTAAAACCTTCAGGACACCGGACCTTGAGGCGTGAGAGAGATTTTCCCCTCTCAAGTCGAGTCAGTGAGTTTGGATTGTGTGGAGTGGCTGCTGGTTTGGTTTGCAAGTTGAATTCCCTCCTGTGTGGACCCCTCAAGCCCCCTTAGACCCTTCCTGGATGTTCCATGACCAGCCTGTGTGTTTCACTAGAATCATCTATCTGTAAATAAACACTTTGTGAGCCCTGCCTTTTAGTCCACTCACCTAGTGCCTGATGTGACAGCATGCATCTCCCCTGAAACAGACAAGAGTCGAAGAAACTAAAAGTCTTTTGAATAGCTGTCATTCATTTTGCCTGCCAAGAGTTTCCACCCCAAAAAGTTCAAACCAAAAGGTGTGAGATCAAATCTTTTGGCCAATGCCTCCATAGCCGATCTTTACTACACAGTTTACTTAGATTTCATGAGCAAAGCTCAGCCAAGGGAGAAGTTGCAATTAAGATCTGTACAATTTTTGCACATGACTGAATTGATTTTCTTTTTCATCAAAAAATGTATTCAAATCAAGCAGTCGTGCAGGCAAGTCCCGCAAAAGCCCTTTAATCAGTGAGCGTCTAAGATTAATCCACCTGGAACTATCAGGTGCTTGTTATAATTGGAGGACTCTCAACATTAATAAAACTGGCCCTTAAGTAATCAGCAGACTGCCTTCTCAATCAAAGACCGTAGAGCACCACAAAGAATTGTTGTTAAATATTAAACATTTCTCAGTCCGTGCATGTTCTCACAGACATCAGATTTTTCTGAAAATGATCAAGCAGAACATTTAAATGTTACCAGCTCTGAACAGTAACATGATCTCACTGTGCACCCATTCACAACCACACAGACGCTCCACTGTAGTCCCCGTTTACTGATGAAGAAAACAAAAGCTGCCCATCCTCTTGTATCAGTGGGGATGAAGTGTTTGGTTTTTTTTTTAAAATAAATGTCATTGGCATAATTCTTTCTGATGTTATCGTAATATCGTTTAAGAGCTGACTTTAAAATGACTTTGATTTGAGAAGCTTTGCAGTTCTGACATTATTCTCTAATTAGCCTGAGGTCATCACATGCAGTGAGAGGCACTGCTGGTGTGCAATGGCAGCTCTCTGACAGATTTTCCTGATTCTTTTATTTTATTCAATGAATTTTTGATCAAATCAAAACAATTTTGAGAGCTGCTAAGTTTCCTGTGCTGGAGAAGTAGGAAAGTATGAGGCACCGGGTCAGCGGTGTTCGTGTTTATGTCTTTGAATCACTTTGTTTCTTTCTCACTCCCTCTCAGGCTCATTCTCTCTCTTCAGCTTGCAGTTTGACTTAAGGCTTTGCTCTGATTTGCATCTCATAAATACACAAAAAGTGAGTCAGCACTCCTACTGCAGAGAAGCACACACATCAGTGAGTGGTAAGATCTCAGCCAGTTAAGATCTATGAATAATTAAGGCACCACCATATTTTATGTTGGTTCACTCTCGGGGGAAATCAGTGGGTTGGACGGTACTCACTCTCATCCTGCGACTCAACTTCCTTTTTCTTTCTCTTTAGTTCAAATCCCAAACTCTCACACAGTTGATTTTTCTCTCCTGTCAGAGCTTCTCACAGTTCAGAGTTTTTGATTTTGTTCCATAAAGTAACAAGTAACTAATGTTAACTTTATATCAGCTGCCAGTGTGCATAATTCATCATTCAAACCCTTTCATCCACCTGTCTTCTGATTGGCTGCCCTTGCCTTTTGCCCCTTGTGAAGCATAAATACAGTCATGACTGCAGTCGTCCACCAGAGGCTGTGAAATGTTCAGGGCTTGCCGTCCTCACCAGCTGGCCCTTGGCCCACAGCTTTCCTGAGTAATACAAAGAGTTGTAGTTGAGCAGTGCTGTATGTACATCAATAACTTCCAGTGAATGCAGCACAGGGGAGTCCTTGTTTAGTTGTCGGCTCTTCAACAGATTGTCACCATGGGCTGAAATGAACAGTAACTTTTGTCCTGATTTTTGATTTTTTTTTTTTTGTCTGCAGCGAGGCACAGGTGCTGTATATGCCAAGACTCTTATGATGTCTCTAGAAAGCGAGACAATGATTCATATGTGGATATGACTCAATCCCAGGACACCCATGCATGTTCACACATACCAGACTGCCAGGTCTGTCGGCTGACACGTAATGGTTATATAACAGGTGCCACACCAGAACGTTCATGTGGGAGGATCGTTCCCCCAGATACAAAAACCTAAAAAAAGAAAAGAATGTGACTGACCAACAAGCTTCAGAAGGAAATAACACAACCTCTGTCCCTCAAACCACCAGTGCACATGAAAAATATTCAAGACTGAAAAATGTCCAAAATATCCATGTTCAGCTCTTCAAACTCGGTTCAAAGATTTTTTTATTATACTGACTTTGCCAAAGATACCTCGACTACCTCAAGTGCCAAGTTTTAATGTCTTAGAGCAGGGGTGTCAAACTCCAACCCTCCAATAAAAAAGGTCCACACCTGAATAAAATTCATAGGTCATTAGCAAGACTATAGAACCTGACTGCATGCTGAGATGGTAACCCCTAACCCTACGCAAATAAATTGAAATAAATGTAAGTGTTTAGAAAAATGGACTTCTAAAAGTCTTTTAATTGCACCACATTCAGTCACCGATGAGCTGCTGCAACATGAATCAAATGGCTCACCTGCCATCTCAGCATGCAGTCAGGCTCTATAGAGTCTTGCTAATGACCTACTAATGTTATTCAGGTGTGTTGCAGCGGGACACATGGAAAGGTTTCAGGAGTTTGACACCTGTGTCTCAGAGAAACTTTATTAATCCCAGAGGGAAATTGAGTAATTGAGTGTGTCTGGTTACTTTGCTTTCTGTATGTTTTTAAGTATATTTTCTTTTTACCTCCTTTGTCTAATTATCTCTGATTAGTCTCACCTGTCCCTCAGCCCAGCTGTGTCCACTCCCTCTGATTATTCTCAGTGTTTGTATAAAAGCCCACTTTTACTTTGAGTCTGTGTGTTTACACCTCAGTGTCAAATAGCTTTTCTTTAGGCCTTGTAGTAGCTGTCTGGACTCTGTTTGCCTGCTCTTATGGACTTTTGTTGCTTCTTGGACTTTATTTCACATTAAAAGTGTTGTTGAAAGTCCTCCTCCAGAGTCTTGGACTTTAGGTCCTCTCACCCTCACACTGCCCTAGTGCCTAGCAGCATTTAGCTGTGTCATTGTGAGGGTGTATCTGTCCTGTAAACATTATTTCTTCAACAAGTGATTCATTTACATCCGTCTGCAATGAAGCAGGTGGATGCTGTTCTTTGACAGGCTTCAGGTGTACTCATGCCAGCATCCCTGCAGTTTGTGCTCCAATGAAAGAATGCAGACTAGATGTAAAATGCCTTTCCGATGAACCATCCATTATGTAGGGTTACAGGTGCAACACTGCCACATGCAGTCATACTCATTGGTAAATCATTGGATTATAAGCCTGTATTACTCATTAGTACGTTCAAACATACTGCTGGGTTTTACTAGAAACCCTGCTCTTTACCCACAAGCCACAGGGTCAACAAGCCAGTGCCCTGATGAAGTGTCTCCACACACAAAGTCTTGTTTTGTAACGGCGTAAGATGAAAGACGGTATATTCATGCTCGCTGTAACAACAAGGCATAATGAGCTGTTTGTGTGCATATCAACACTGTGAAACTGGTGAGCTTACATTCTGTACTTGGAGTGAAAATAACATGTGCTTAATGTCTTTTAGTGTTTTATTTTCTCTTCTCCTATTATCATCGGCTGCAGAGCCAGAGGCTCGCCAAAGGGAAATGTTTTCACAGGAGGCTAAATTTCTCCAGCACAAATCTAACTTGCTACCTCAAATTTCTTTATAACCCAGCCAATCAATTCAAAAACACTGCCAGCTCCTCTATGTGTATGTAAATATGTCACCGAGTGTTTACCACAAGGGCTAAGCTTTTCATATTAGTACTGATATGGTACTCTGCATTCTTTATAGCAGTGCCAACCGCTGGCTAGAACAGAGCTGACACGTCCGCGTCTGTGTAAATCTTATCACCGTTTGCCATAGGGCCAAATGTAGCACATTAGAATTGATGCTCGACAATAGCGGCATTCATCGCCGTGGTGGTTTCCAAATATTGCAAATCAGAGAACAGAGGGAGCATGGCAGAGCAGGAGGTAGGAGACAAATACATATAGAGAGACAAAGGTGGTAATCAGTGCAGAAGGTAACAAGGATATTAGAAAACAGAAAAACCAGAGGAATACGACGAGAGAATGAGGAGGGTGGTCCAACGGGAAGACCTCGTGTTAGAGATAAAAGATGAATTTAAAAAAGGGAGATAAATGGGAGTAAAGGGTAGAGCTAACCTCTAGGCTCTAACACCTAAAATGAGAGCTCAGCTCCATGATTCAGTCTTCAGTGTGAGCCCTCACCATCCTCCAGTGTGAGAACAGTGCTGGCTGGGAAAGACATGAATATGTAGTCAGGTAAAATCAAAAAATATATTCATAAATATACATTATAGTGTAAATGTTTCCAATGCATTTTCATAAACTTAGAATTAAATCATTGAATATATAAAGGAGTGTGTTTGTGGAAGCTGCCATCTTGAAGACAGTGGTGCGAAACAGCATCACCATCCCAGTTTATTCATCGTACACTTTAGGTACCCAGTGTCTGTACGTTGTGGTTATAAAATATTACTTTAAAAATGCTTCTCTCACTCAGGTCCGTCTCTAACCTTCATTCAAAAAGAAACAAATAAAAACTCATCAGTTCCAACTGATTTCACTCCAACAGCACAGCCACACGCCTTTGCACATTTGTGTCTGTGAGCCAAGCAACATCCTACAGTGCAAAGCGCTCTCAGGCTGACATGCTGTCTTACTGCGTTCATGTTTACCTCTGTCGTCCAGGATCAGCGCCAACCCCAGGAAACCCGGTTTCCTATACTACAAATAGAACTTGGACAGGTGAGGTGGAAAGATCAATAAAAGTTCACCAGAGTGCTGCTCCCACAACTATGTGTCAGTCTGGAACCAAATTTAGAGGCTACAATTTTCAGCTGTGTTTTATGCAGAAGCTCGTTGTGAATTATCAGTCAGGAGTTTTGTGTTGATTTTGTTAGTCTTGCTCAAGGACACCTGGCAGGTACGAGGCTGACAGTGAGACCTGCTGGGTACAGGAGCCTCTCTTTACCTGCTACTCTGCCTTTCGTGCTTGTTTCATTTCAGAACTCGGCTGTAAAAGTGTCAGCTTTTAGAAAAAATATCCTGCCATCTCTTACAAATGACTGCAGGCAAGGAAGCAGAGCACAATAGGGCTGTCTGTTAAAGTTCAGTCATTTTAAAGTAATAATCATGACTTTTTTCCTAGTCTGATACCAGCTAGTGGAACAATTACATTTCCTAATTAAACATGAAAGCTTTAACATTGTATCCTCTAAACATCAGGATCCTTTAAACACTGATTTTCAAAATGTAACGTACTTTATCCACAAAGACAGAGGATACAGGAAAACTACGGTGATGAATACAAGGACAAGCTTTCCAAACTATTTAAAGGACGAGTAATCCTAACTGTCTTTGATGACAAAACATAGAATTAATCTAATTCAACAGGAAGTCAAAGTCTTGTCAGTGTTTCAGATCTGATCTAAGATCTGTAGTTAATAGTCTTCTCAGTCCCATCCTTGAGCTCATGGCATATACTTCCTCCAACGTATTTGGGATCATCTCCCAGCTAACACAGAGAAGATGCTGAACCACTTCATCCGTCTCCCCTTTGAATGTAAAAGTTCTCCTTTAAGCTCTTTCTCAAAGTCTCTGCTCACCTGTGAGTTCTTCATATGAGACACATTTCCACCTGTTTGAGAGCGATCTAAAGTTTTAAACCCAGACTAGACTGTGCAGTACAACCAGGGATTGCAGCGGGAGAGTAGCTGGTGGCTAAATCGGTTACAGGGAACTGCAGGTGCTTTTTTCAGCTTCCTCTCAGAGTTCCATCATATGGTCATTCTGCTTGTAGAGTGATTGGAATAACAACCCTAACCCCAACATGTTATCCAGCACTGATGTGGACGTCTGCTAAGCAAGGTTTTGTAGTTTGAGGGTGATCTCAGTTAGAGGAGGCAGACAACAAAGGAGAGAGCCCAGGGACCTTTGGCTGCCACAGAGGAGATCAAACAGAGAGCAGTCCCGGCACTGCAAGCGCTGGGAATACATGAATACATATACTGGTTGTGGAACGATGGATAAAAGGGTGGGAGGGAGTGGGTTTGGAGATGTATGGACAGGCGACCCTTATCAGGATAAACTAACAAAAAGCAGCCAATACCAAAATGTGATAAGACCTGAACCACATACTAATCAAAGCCCACAGTGACATGACTTCATGTCGATGTGTTAATAGCTAACATTTGTGCTCGTAACCATCTGAAAGGTTCATTTAACATGTGTTCTGAATTCTGTCGTTTACTATTAATTTAAACCCAGTTTAAGTAATTAAACCATAAAGGTAATAGTTTTTTTTTTTTTTATTATTTTATTTTTTTATATCTGGAGTGACCATATTTATAATTATTAGCTAACACAAACAAGTTGTGCTGACAAGGCGTATCCACAGATATCAGTTCATTGCAGAGACACAGATATCCGCTAATTAGTGCAAAATAAGATTCAAATAAAATAGCAGAGTTTCACCTACCAGCACTGGAGCTCACGCTGTTTGGGTGTACTGTTAGTACAATTAACTGCAAAAATAGTTGCATTATTTTGTTAGTCTAAGGAGACTAATTAAAATTGCAGAATGACAGCACAAACATGGCAGAGGGGTCCAGTGACCGACACTGAGGCAAAGTTCACAGACAGCCAGCAGCAGCCTTTAACATTTAAACAGTTAAGTTAAAAACAAATCCCCTCCACACATTTATTATGAAGCTGTGAGTTTGCTGTAAAGTGAATGCTGTAAGCATGTTGAAATCTGCTGTAATGTTGAGCTTTTTAACATGAGTGTTTTATGAGAACAGACTCAGTTTTGGACAGTTTTTGGCCCCCATGGGTACTTTCCACCTTCACAACAACTCTGAAAAAGTTTTCAACTTCCTTTAATCCTCATGGATGCTGGAGCGAGGTGGAGCTTTGGAGCTGATCAGTAGGCTGAGTCACTGAACTGGACCTCTCACTGTGCGCTGTTTATAAATTAGCACGCCAGTCTCTTATCCAAATATGGTCATTTCTGCATCCAAAACACCAGCGTGGTGGGGCCACAATGCTGTGAGACACGATGATGATGATGATCTCACAGTGGACATGTATAGTCATTATTTAGCTCTCTTTTAGCATAGCCCACATTCATTTTAATGCTAAATATATTTGTGCAGCCATGTGGGGACGTGATGCAGTCTGCATGTGCCACATGACAAAACCTTTAACATGTCAGTATGAACATGATCTAAAAACGTCTGCTGCTCACTGTTAGCCTCAAAATGTGTCACTGGTGATGTCACCTAAGGCTACACCTGCCTCTTTTGTGGAATACAGAAGCGCGCACACGCATGCACGCACACGCACGCACAATATGTTGGGTGAAAACAATCAGCTTTTACAAATCTGCATTTATCTTTGTTCAAGGTATCTGCATCGTGCCACACAGGAAGCAAGAGACATGCCCTTGACACACAAAGAAAAATGCACACTGAGAGACACACACACTTTGAGAATCACATGTTGAAGTCAGAAGCTGAGGTGTAAATGCAGCCTCACAGTCTAAAGAAGACCTTTCTCTGATATCACATTGAATAATTTATACAGCACAGGTGAGTGAGTGAGTGAGAGAGAGATCTCCTGCCATACAGCAGGTATGAGTCCTAGCAGTGATTCATGTGCTGCATCCTGACATGCAAACAGGAGGGGGAGCGACAGAGGGAGGGTGAGAGGATGACATCCTCCCAAATGTATTCACACTCATTCTGTGAGGCAGAGCAAATATGGAAGGGAGACTGTTGAAGTCATTTGGTGCTGTGATGGCTCTACACAAATAAACAAGATTGAAATACATCCGCAGAGAGTCATTGAGACAGAGGCACCAAGTTTTGTGTGTCACTACACCAGTCCAATGGTCAATCAAAACCATGCCCAGAGGTGATATCTCAAGGAATTACAGCCTGTCATTTATGATTCGGTAGTGAAATTGTGGCCCAGGAAACATGTAGAGATCCCGGAGACACTAAAAGACACTGCTTCACTTACTGAAGCACATGTGATAAATGTGATCACCGATGCTGCCCACACACCTCAACGCGATCAACTGCAACACGCAAAAGAAATGAAGCACTCACTGTGATCATCACCCACAGACAGAAAGGTGGCATGAAATTAAAAAAGCATAATGGATAACTGATGATTTGATACGGGGACTCTCAGAGTGGGAGGACTTAATAAGCTGAACACGTCTCCTTTGACAGGTGTGCGTGCGTGAGGAGGGACGGCAGAAAGCGTGTTCGGGTTCAGCCAAATTTTCTGTATTCGTGACTCGCCCTGATGACTGCTGCCGTAGGCGACCGCTCCTGATGCTGAGGTGTCCTTGAGCAAAACACTAAACATCCTGAGAGGTGACAAGAGAAGAACAAGACGCTGGGAAGAGATTAGTGGTGAGAAGGCGAGGGGAGGATTCAGAGAGGAGTTTACTCCTGAGATTTGTCTGACAGTGAAAAAACAATTTTCGCTTTCACCTCTTTAGTCAAGCACAGCTTCTGATATTTTTATCAGGAGCTGTGTGTGTGTGTGTGTGTGTGTGTGTGTGTGTGTGTGTGTGTGTGTGTTTGTGTATTCTTACATTACTGTGTCTGTGTGTCCAGCCTGTGGCAAGGGTAGCGCTTACACTGAATATTTAGTGGTCCTCTCTAAATTACACGGGGAGCTTAATATGCCTTCTGTGCATGTGTTTGTGAGACAGTACGGTACGCTGGCGCGATATGGCAGCCTCGCTTCTGTCAGTCTGCCCCAGGGCAGCTGTGGCTACAACCGTAGCCTCCACCAGTGTGTATGTGAGAGTGAATGAATAGTGGAATTGTACTTTGAGGGCCCCGAAAAGCGCTTTATAAATGCAATCCATATTATTATTATTATTATTATTCATGCTTGGGAGATACCTGGGTTTCCACCTCTGCAAGTCAATCACGCACTCGCACGCCTGTGTTGCAGCCTGCACGGTGTTTTGGAACTGAGATGTCACTTTATTTTTAGCCGATTTAATAAGGCAAGTTGAAACAGAACGCACTTATCTAGAGCAGCAGTCTGGGGACAGACGCAGGCTTACAGAATATATTAGGAGGTGTCATTTGCACAGAGCTGTCAGGAGCAGTTTGTCCAGCAGTTTCATTACAATCCATGTAATCTATTACTGTAGTCTAACAAATGTTAATAATTATAATAATAATTGTTTCCTTGCAGAAACAAAGCCATGTCTAAGTGAATGAGGAGCTGTAGCTTTGATTTCAGTAGTTGCTGGGACATTGGTGCGGTGCATGCATGCAGCTTTGCAGCATCACACCTTCGCTCTACAATGACAGCTCTGACCTCAGATCTGTCCTCACAGTGCTTCTGCTGTGCACCTGCTTGCTGCGATGATGCAATGCACTGTATTCAGAAAGCAAGATTTCTCCCATATTAGCTTTTTACTCTTGTTTTTTTTAGCCTTTTACCTTTTTAGGCATTCAACATTTGTCTCTGTGATGTGATTTTGGGTTCTTTCGGTTGAACGTGTGACCTTAATTATGTGTCTGCCTGAACTTTTGCTGCTGGTCTCAGACAAGGTGGTGCCATAACAAGCATGCTGCTCGTCCTGCATCTGAACCTGTGACCTGTGATTCCTGCAGAGGTCACATTTTTGCACCAGCTGTGCCAAACACAGAACTGAGAAAACAGTAATTTACCTAAAGAGTTCAATCTGTGAAAACATGCACGAACAGGACAGAGTAATGAGCGCTGTGGTGTTTGGGTGGAGCAACGATGTAGCAAACCAAAAAGCCAAGAAGAGTTGGTTAGAAGGAGAGAGAGCAGCAGATGGACTAAAATACCTGTATTTGATTACAGTTACTATAGTATTGCATACTTGACATGTCAGATGATGCACCAAGTTTGAAAAAACGAGCGTCCCAACCATGCCGAACAGTTACCTGAAAAACACGACCCTCTATATGCAGGTGGACAGAGCGGGAATATAAATATATATTATAAACTTCCAACACCTGACACTGAGACATCAAATTAGTCCCTGGTGAAATACAACAATCCCCCCCTAAAAAATGATTCCTACACAGCAAATCCAGCATGTCCAAATTAACACTGTCGGATTTGATTTCAACACTATTAAAGTGTCTATATGGGTCCACACCAGAGAGTGTTAATTTAACTCTTTTTGGAGAGTTGGTACGTTAACTCTGATTTAGTGTTAAACACCAAATCTGTCTGGAGTTGATAATTTAACACTTGGTGTAAAGAGTTTATATATTAACTCTCAAAGAGTATTTTAGTTTAACTACGTAAGAGTTATCTTCTAATTCATTCTAAAAAGCGGGAATTTTACTGTTCTGAATTTCTAGAAATTTCTTTTGGAAATAAACATTTACTAAAAAGACGCAATGGTTTTTGAAAAACATTTATTCTGAACTGTGCACCACAATTTCAAAACATTTTCTGAAAGATGTAACAGTATACATGTTCTCACTTTCATTAGAATCTTGTTTATCAAAAGGTCTGACATAGGTGAGCTGGTAAATGCAAATAACAGCATCTCATCACTTATTTCTTCAATACAATATGCATGTCCTTCATTCATCCCTTTGTGGAACTTCAACGCACTTCTGCTCTCCCCCATATTCCATCTTCACAAGCATATCCTGTGCGGAGATTGAATAAAAATTAGTTGACACTAATTAATGGCACAAATAATCCAGTAAACAATTGCAGCACAGTAAAAAAAAGGAATCCTCTTTGAGCCATTACTTGTGTAAAGTATTTTCCCAAAAGACAAGGACGCAGGCAACAGGTAATACTGAACTAAATGTAAAACCTCAACCTTTTTCATTTTTACCTAAACCGTGTGCACAAAACTCTGGAGGGATCTAAATGCTAACGTAGAACCCAGTCAGGACGTCAGCTACTGCTGTTTGCTCGGTTTTTTATGGGCGATCGTTTTCAGGCTTCCAGTAGCACCATTATACCAACATTTCACATTCTACACATTGTTTTAGGTGTATTTGACCAAAAGTTTGACTGAAAATTCACATGCAAGCTTTTTTTCAAGGCTGTGGTATTTGCCCGCAAACAATACCTTTCAGCTAGCTAAAACAGAATATTATGCTATCAGCGAGCAACGTGGCTAATGCCTTTCACACAGCTTTGTCTCAACTCCAAAGAGCCACAGAAGTAAAAGCTCATAATAATAATTGAAACAATCTTTGAAAGAATGACTTACCAAGCATGGCAAACAACTCAAATATGTAGAGCAAAATGTTCTGAAACGGCTTCACTTCAGCTTCGATTGGAGCCGTGCTGGGGGCGGAGTCTGTGAATGTACTCTGTTGGTGTCATAGCCCCTCTAGGAGTTCAGAGTTAAGAGGTCAAGAGTTAATGTTTCCATTGTAACACCTCCAGATTTGACAGAGAAACACTCATTTTTAACACTTGATTTTAACTACTATCATTTTACACCTCAGAGTTACATTAAAAGAATGTGACTCTGCTTAGAGTAAAATTAACTCTACTTTTGCAAGAAGACTATTAACACCAAAACATTTAACACTGTTGAATTTGCTGTGTACACTTTCCAGATTGCCTATCTTGTCAGGAAGCTCCATCTCATGTCTTGGATTAGAAACTTGAGCCAACATAACGTCTGACATCATCAGGGTTATGATTCCCAAATCCCACAAACCTCCTTCAGAAGACTAAAGTGGTATTTACGTGATGTGTGAACTGACATGTCATCTTGATCCCAGTGTAATATGAAAACCGCAAAAAGATTACAGTAGCATATTTTTACCTTATTGTGTATTCCAGGATGTCCCAGAGCAGATTATTTCCTGCTCTGGTTTGAGGCATCTTTGGAAATGGATAACATTTCTGCATTATTTAAAAGGAATAAGACGTGGTGGTTGGGTGAGATCCATCATCCTTTCTCCTGTTTGTTTCCCAAAAAACAAATGAACCACTAAATCAAGCCTCAGTCTCTCTGGCTGCCAGCGTCCCTGAGTCAGGCAGGATTTTTACACCCACGTCTCCAATCTTTTGCTCTTTTGAGGGGCACACCAGGTTCAATGCAACACAGAGTGAATTTTGTTTAGCTTTATGCTCGCATATCTCATAAATATGGCAATAAATCAGTCATGCTTTGCTGCAGAGTACCCAGGGTTCTGAAATTTCAATTTATTAGGTTTACAAATCAGGTCAGTGCTCAGTAGAGGTGAGAGCGGAAGCTTACCGACCTGAACGCTGCAGGTTCTGCTCAGTGAGAGTCTGTTTATAAAATGAATCTCATCCCACAGCAGAGTTTCCCTTTTGATTTCAGTTTAATGCACAATTGTACGCTGCTAAAGCTGATCCTGTCAGGAGATGCTGCACACTGATGCTCTTTATCTTCCTCCTGTGTTGCCAGTGAACTGTGGAAAGAGCTCTGTCTGCCTGAAGCATGCAAATCCTTTAAAATCACCTCCACAACTCCACACTTTATTTTAAAATACTGATCCTTGATTATCGCACAAGTTGCCAAACACCAAATATAATGGATGAGCGATTATGAACACTTTCACCAGATGCACACAGTATGTGCAACATCTTTAAATCAGTCCACTTTCCAGTGTTAAAATTAAGCTATCCAGTGCGCTTTTGCAGCCATTTTCCCAGCAGTTTATCTCGATCGCACTGAGTTTTTCGAGCTGTCAGAAACCCAACCACTCTGCTTAAATGGAGCGAAGCCGCTGTTCAGCTCAGCGGACAAACGGCGATGCAAGTGAAAGGTCGGCTCCAGCCTCACAGTCAAGTGAGTTAAACAGAAGGGAGTGGCAACACAAAGCTAGTTGAGCTCACTTGAAGCTGGGTAAGACATATGCACTGTTAGCAGCTGGTGCAGTTCTGCAGGTGGGTGGAGGAGGACAAATGTCAGCAGTCTGGTTTCTTAAATAGTAGTTCTTAAAATATCTCCAGAGATGAGATTCCCTCATGCAGGCAGGCAGGTTCTCTTCTGCCTCACAAATGTTTCTTAACTGCACGCTGTCCTTCTTTGAGTGTAGTTAATTTGAAGGTTAGCCATCTTCACGTGTCTCGCTGTGTTTTTATTCCCAGCTTTTGTTCCTTTTCCTGCACTTGCTTTTGTCTTGATTGAGTTCACCTGTCTCCCATTATCATTCTCCCTGGTGTGTACTTAGTATGCATGTCTCCTCTCAGTCTTTATTTCCTCATCCTCCTTGCAGTCTCCAGCTGGCTTTGTCTGTTTGGTTACTTTTTTCTCTATTGTGAACTGTGGATCTCCTTCCACTGCAGTGCCTTTTGTTCATCACATGACTTCTGAATGCAAGTTCCTTTTACTGCCTGTTTATTTTTTCCCTTGATGCCAGAAACCAGCTCGCTTTAAAACTTTGCACCAACCATGGCAGGTAAATGAAATGAAATGTCTCAGCTCTGGTTCTTACTCATTCGAGCATTCTGATTGTTATTAATCTCACAGTTTAGTATTCTGAAGCTGTGAGCACCAAGTCATGATGAGTGATAACCCTAACTGTAAAAACAGGAAATGTTTTCAACTGCATGTCAGTTAGTTTGTCAGAATCTTGCTTAACCCTCTGCTGTTTGTTTTTGGCACAGCTGTTGGCGATCAGGAGACAAACATACAGTCAAAGTGAAGGGACAGACATTTACATGTTGCAGCTTCAGAGCACTGCAGCTGGTTTACACAACAGCTTTAGCAACATTGACTGTATCTAAAAGATGGAAGTGGCTTCTGGCTTTCAGAAAAGCAGTCATTGGTTGCAATGCTCTGAGCTCAGTGAACACGTGCCTGATGGGAGTGTGGGCCAGTGTAGCACAGCATGACAGGTTGCTAGCATATAAGCACTCAGTG
This sequence comes from Rhamphochromis sp. 'chilingali', assembly GCF_963969265.1. Lineage (NCBI taxonomy): Eukaryota > Metazoa > Chordata > Actinopteri > Cichliformes > Cichlidae > Rhamphochromis > Rhamphochromis sp. 'chilingali'. The sequence continues at coordinate 2,473,194 of NC_137935.1, read as the reverse complement.
CAGTCTCAAGTGGGACTCTGACTGAGAAACAGAGGAAAACTAAGTATGAGTAATAACTGCTATGCACACCATCATTCATATACAGTCTATATTTAATACTAATTATGTTTCCACACACTGATGGTTTAACAGCTAATATGAACAAAGTTCTACTTACAAGCTTTTCTTTTTAAATGAGGTAAATCCATGATGTGATGAGACCGTCCCACTGAAAAACATGTTATTATATATTAATATATAGTGTTTTGTGTGTGTGTCTACACAAGATGCTTTCAAGCATATTTTGAGATGTTTGGCAGCTCTTGGAGCCCAACACACAGTAGCATAGCATCACACTCCATATGTCTGTAATGCATCTCCTCCTAGTTCATCTCTCTCTTAATGCATTAGTCTGCAGTTATGGTTATGAGTGTTTCAACCTTAAAACTGCATTACTTATAAAAACATCAGTGTAGTATTTATGGTTCCTGTGGTGTAAAAATGCTATTTTAGTTTTGTAGCGCTTGTCTAACATGCTCCACCCTCTCCTCATCACCCTCAGAAAAACCTTCACTTTCCTCTCCCTCTTCACTTCCATCATCTCTCACATCCTCTCGTTCACTGTCTGAACTACACGCAGACCTCTGTGTGTGAACGAAGCACGCAGCATCGACGTTACCCTCAAAACCTGCCAAATGTTTTCAACCTGTTTGCTGTTGGGCACATCAGAGGTCCAACCAGATCACCAAAGTGCACCAGATTCATTGTAAATAATGTCATTAACATTACATAACATAGATGGCTACCTCTCATAGTGTCCTGCAAACCTCATTGCACATCAGCTGAGAACTGCTGACCCCGCATACAATAAAGTTTAATGCTGCTTTGTGTTAGTGCTGCTAAGCTTCTATTTGAAACTGTTATTGATTTAAATGATTGCTCAAACAACCTTTAGCTGCCACTATATGAGCTCACCTCGTGTCACATGGTTTGGAGAGAGACGGGCTGCCGTTGTTTCACTCTGTGGCTGTTTCTGAAATTAAAGGCGACGCGTTTCATGGTGCAAAGTTGTGCTGAGTAGATATATGGTCACACATGATGCTGGCTCAATGTTTTTAACAGCTGCTGTTAGCTAAAATATTCTTAACCTGTTAATTTTGCCCTGCTCACCTCATTTGAAAGAAATTCTGACTTCCTTCAGTTTGCCTTCTCTTGCCTGAATTTGGTTTCCTGCGCACAGACATGAGTCGTGGTGGCATTAGCTGTCAGCTGGATATTAGAAATCAGCTGTGCTGTAAAGGAGAGTGAGAGTGTGGGGTGGGCTATACCATTTGTCATTTGTAAGGGCTGAAAGTGGAGTCAATATTCAATTGCAACCAATGTTTTTTCATGAACTTTAATTATGACACTAATAACCTAGAATTAAAAAAAAAATCCAATGAAAATGGAATTTCATTCCTGGCTTGTAAGGGCTCATCCCACCACTGAGACCCTGAGTAGTATTTATTACTTCTCCTCTAAGATGATACACTAGCTGGCTTTGTCTGGACTTCGTATTCAAATCCTGGTGGTCAGCAGCGCTACCCCTCAGCCTCCTGTAAACTCTTTAGGTGGCACAAATCATCAATAAAGACATTCCCCTGAAACACCGAGGTACCCAGAATTGAACATAACTGAAAAAACCTTAATGTACCAATGTTCTCTTAATCTCAGTCACAATCACAGCGCTATGTGAACAAAGAGTGAGTATACTTCATATTGCCTCTTATTTGTCCATTTAAACACATCAACACCTCATTTATAATTGAGAAGAAATACATAAATATATATATTAAAAAATACACACTTTGATCTATGAAGCATTTGATTGTGATTTATCTGTGATTAACATGTATCTGAAAAATGCTTCCTGTGTAGTTGGTGCTGTTTGGAATTAGTCAGCTGTGAAGATTTTAGGAGATCCAAATGAACCCACACAAGTTGTTGATGACTCATGCAAAGTGTTCTGCGTCCACAGAGGAAGAAAACATGTCCCGAACGCCTTTGATGCATAAACAGAGCAGGTTTAAATAATTTCAGAGTTTGGGGGTAGAATAGCTTTGTCTTGCTCTGTTTAATGTTTTTATGCTTCTCTCTTATCCAGAACAGGGTGTGTGTGTGTGTGTGTGTGTGTGTGTGTGTGTGTGTGTGTGTGTGTGTGTGTGTGTGAGAAAGAGACCAAATGCAGATCTGTCAAGCAAGTTTTCCTCTTGAGGAGAGCAGATGCTGAAATCCCACCTGTTCTCTCTCTCTCTCACTCGTTTTCCTATCTTAGTGAGGACATCTAAGTGACATAATGCTAACCCTGACCCTGAGCCTAAACCAGACTATGACCTTGTTGTATTCCTGACACTAAAACCAAATTATGAGCTTCAAAAATGTCTTTAAACTCTTGAGGATGTCCACTTTTGTCCCCATAAGAGCTGTTGGTCCCACCAAGAATAGTAAACTTCATTTTTTACGTCCCCACAAAGATATGTAAACATGGCACACGCACGCACACACGCACACACACACGCACGCACAGAGCCGATCAGCTCTGTGTTTTAGCAGAGCAGGCAGAATCATTTTGTGCGCTGCTGTCTGGATGACTTTTGTCAAATGTTCTAAAACTTCGAAGCCCTGAATTAATGTGGAAGATTAAAGGAATCTCGGCTTGTAGATAAAACGGTCATTTATTGAAGAAAATAACGCTGAGCTTAACTGGCCTTAAGCTCATTTAAAATGGTTTAAGTGGAATTGTCTCAGTCTGCTGTTGGAGATCGCTGCAGGCTGAAGTCACACAGAGATAAGAGCTCTACTTTACAGATCCACAAATCAGCTTGATAAAAGACAATACCTGCTCGCTGCTTAGTTTATGTCTGTAGTGAGACCGAACAGGTCGGTGTGCAAAATTGTATAAAGGGCTGAATGTGGCGTGAACCAAAGGAAACAAAGAAACACGCAATTTATTTATTAATTTTTATTTTTTTTTTGAGAAATGAAAAGAAACATTAAGATGAAAAACTGGGAGCTGTAAGGAGTTGTGAATATCACAGAGTCAGCATCTATCTTGGGTTTAAATATTCACAGAAAAAAGTGGAGCCGATCTCTGGAGAGGAACGACAATAAAACCGCATCATCTTTGCACTGAGGCCCACAAATCCCCGAGGAGACTTGCATGCAGCTCTGAGTGTGTGTGTGAATGTTTGCGTGTCATCACAGTCTAAATCCCTCCTAATCTCTCTGAATAATTAGCAGAGTTTCTAGATTTAATCATGAGTTTCAGCACTCAAATGCTTAACAGGGTTTTTTTTAAGTGTTTGTAAATGGATCAGTTTGACAGAAACTTTTCAAGTCTGTGTTTCTGTATCTGTGAAGAAACACAATGAAGCAAATACAACACACAGAAGCTTTTTCCTTATCTGGCATCACTAAGCTTAACATCTTTAAGTTCTTTGGTGTCTTCCAACTTTTAAATACACCCATAAATAAAATGTACTGTCATAAATTAGGCTAACATGAATGTGGTTATCAACTCTGGAAAAACCAGGGTTGACTTACTACCTATCCTAGGACCAAGTTTTCATGAAGGACGTGGAGTTTGCAGCACTGGACCAATCAGAAACAGGGACAGGTTTGTCTAAAGCAGTGTTTCCCAACCTTTTGGAGCCACGCCACATATTTCACACTAGAAAAATCACTCAGCACACCATCAAACAAAAATGGCACAAAAAGCATATTGATCATTTTTTCCCTGCACACCAGGCATAGTGGACTTGGCTCAGTTTGTCCCCTGTATACCTTTTTTGCTTTCTTCGGACCACTACTCAAGTTAGAACCTTCACCTGGGTCGGAATCTTCTCCAGGACCAGGTCAGACTGACTACTTTAGCTTTTCAAATATTCATCTATTGCTGTTACGCGCTGTGTTGTCTCACAGTATGACTATTATGTAATTTTGTTCTTCGTCTTCTTCTGTTCTACTGGCAGCTCTCGACACTTTTAATTAGAGCAGGTGGTTGTACTGCCCTCTAGTGGAAGAGAAAGTAGTCATTGTGCCTCTTACAAAGAGTACTAATCAGGTGGAGCCAGGTAATCTTCCACGGCACACCGGTTGGGAAGCACTGGTCTAAAGGTTGTGTTTTCCAAGTTAAAGTCATAAAGGAAAGCTGGCTAAAGGTCTGTCTCTGCGCATTAACAGCCTAATCAGTATTATGCTAACTGCTGCTCCACAGTCACATCCCAGCCATCAACTCTTCCATCTATCCATCATGAGCTCCTCATTTCTCCATTTACAGTTTTGTGTTCGTGTTGCTTGGAAGTTCTCCGATGAAGGGTAAGATAGTGGTTTCAGGCTGCAACCCCAACAGCATCTGATACACAGTAAAATAATTATTAACCTGAAAAAAACCTCACTAGCTGAGTCTTTGTAACAAAGATTTGTGCGGTTTGTTTGGATTTTTCTGTTTTGTTGTTTTGTTTTGGGGGTTTTTTCCTCTGAGTCCTCATTGTGTTTTATCAGCCATTGTTTTTGTCCTGCAGTTTTGGTACACAGAAAAATACCCAGACATACATGAGTCGGGTTGTTGTTGTTTGCTGATTGTTTAATTATGTGTACATATTCATGGTAAACAGGAATTAAAAAGTTGTCTTTGCATTCCTGTGCGTGTTTTAGCTGATTTCTTTTTCCTTTTGACGTGCTTGGTCGGTCACAGATGGATCATCGCATGACACGGAAACATTTTTGATATTAGAGATTAGGTGAGAAGGGTCACGTCTGAACACTTTCCAATTTATAATCTTCTCTTGAAAAGACTCCAAATGTGTTATAGTTTGAGTTTTAAGGCCAACAGTAGCTCTTAAATCTGGTTATCTGCTGATTTTAGCCGAGATGGTAAAAGTTCAAATCCAGCTGACACCTGGATTATATTTCTCCCAAATGATTCCAGCTGTAATTAAACCAATGTAGTTATTTGTTTTGGTTTACACAGTATATTTTTCCATTTCAATATTCTTGCCTTTTCCAGTGATGTTGATCCAGGAGCAGGCTGTAAAACACAGTGAGAGTAATGGGAGAGGTAGTCACACTCAGCTTACTGTCCAAGTCATCAAAATCAGTAAAACTAATTTCACTTCGACCATAATCCCAGCTGTTAATGGTGTAGCTGCTCCTCTGATGAGCATGAATTCACAATTTTCTGCAACATCTTATTCGAAACAAGAATTTTTAAAATTTGTATAGATCTGTCACACGTGAGAGTTTGTGCAGCTTGTGTTCAGTTCATCATTTTTTCTCAGTTTTTGTGCTGAAGAGTGAAATGACCACCACTTTGCACCAGTTATTGCTGCTATCTGTGCCTACGTGATCCAGGTGTTAGAGTTCTGATCCACTAAACCAGATGTAGGCAACTCCAGGCCTCGAGTGCCGGTGTCCTGAAGGTTTTAGATGTGTCCATGATCCATCACAGCTGATTTAAAGGGCTAAATGATCTCCTCAGCATTTCTTGAAGTTCTCCAGAGGCCTGGTAATGAACTAATCATTTGATTCAGGTGTGTTAACCCAGGGTGCGATCTAAAACCTGCAGGACACCGGCACTCGAGGCCTGGAGTTGCCTACCCCTGCACTAAACCGTCCTCAGTGCTGACAGTCAAACATGATGACACGTCTAAACGTCATCTAGAAGAAAAATTAAGACGTGCTTTTCATCAGAGATTAGTTTCACCAAACACAGATTTTGTGATGGCATGTGTCTGTCCGCGGGCATGTTTAGACATCTTTGTGAGGACAGAATGCTACTATACTTTTGGGGACCAACAGTCACTTAGTGCAGCCGTCTCCAACCTTTTTTGCGCCACAGACCGATTTATGTCCGGCAATATTTTCACAAACCGGCCTTTAAGATGTTGCGGATAAATACAACAAAATAAAACCATTACCAAAAAAGAAGATTTATTCATAACACACGGGAAGAGTCCCAGGGAAACGGAGTTAACGATAAAAAATATTTTAAAAAATAACGATAAAATCCCTGAAAACCATACATTTCACACCTGAGCCTCAACTCTCATGGCCCGGTACCAAACAACCCCCAACCACGAACGCCCGGGGTTGGGGACTGCTGACTTAGAGGGATGAAATCCTAGTCCCCATGAGTTTGAAGGTATTTTTGAGGTTCGAAATGTGGTTTTAGTGTCAGGATTACAGTTAGCCTAAAAGGGTTATGCATTCATTTTGATGGTTAGGGTTAAACCAGCTCTTTCTTGCTGCTAGGGAAAGCATTATGATGTCCCCACGAGTCTGTTTCTATATGCTTCAGCTTTTCTTTTTTCATTTTCAGTTTGTGTGTGTGTGTTTGTGCTGCAGTTTTTTTAATCAATAAAAGCAGGTGGAACTGCTGATCGAGTTTCTCAAAAGGCGGTGGGTTGCATTTTTAGATCCACCCTGCGTCTGCTGCGTGAGCCTTCAGGCTGAGAAGGGTTTGACTTTCCTCTTCAGTGCTCCAAATATGTATTTTGTGAAAAGCACTGTATATATGCTTTCCTGCTGTTCAGCCACACAGTATCTTCAGCTGATATTTAGAACACTTATGGTTACATTGGGATGGAGAACAGCACAGAATGTGGAATAAAGTATTTTATGCACGCGGTTGCCCTTAATTCAAACGTGTCAAAAAATAGTAACTTCTGCACAGAGTGGAAAATGTCCCGTGGGATTTACTCAGCATGTGTGTGCACATTTACATACCTGGCACTGAGCGCATTCAGCTGTTATATATATGCAGGGAATATTGCATATTCCCTGGTGTCAGGACTGTACAGTTCATCCCTGCATTTCTAATACTCATGCTGTGGGCCGTAAACCTGTTTACACAGTAACTCTGTGGGGACTCACGTCCCTCTTCTTTAATTATTGTTTTTACTTTAACTTTGGGTTTAGATTAGATTACAGTAGGGGCAGGATTATGGCTCGGGAAGTAGCAGTTATGATTAGCATAGGAAATGAATGCAAGTCAAAATGCTGTGTGTTAATGGTCTCTGAGCTGCAGCTGGTCCACTCTACAAATCCCCAGGTGTGATTGGATTTTATACAGTGTTTAAATACAGACTGTGCATTTGTGTGCATGTGTGTGTCAGCATGCCACTGTTTATTATTTTTCATCATCAGCTGACAGATGTGTTAGCGTTTGGCTCCGTGTTCATATGTGCACATACATGTGCTTCAGCCTCGGTGTTCCAGCTGAGAGACGCAGATCAGAGCTGCCTTTGAATTAGGATTCTGTAGCAGTAGAAATGTGTCTGTCATTGATCAAAATACAAAGTCATAAAAGTGTAATCATGTTTTCTTAATTATTCTATTGACAGATTTTGTCCAAAAACCTCACATTTTGCAGTTTTTGCAGTAAAACTGTCCAAAAAGAACATGGCAGTAATTTATTTGCAGAGTTTCTCCTGAAATCCCTTCAAAGCCAAACTTGTTCAGTCTTTTTCTAATTGAACTGTTATGAAATTTACCCTTTAACACACTAACCGAGGCCTTTAGAGTCTAAGATGGAGCTCTTGGGTTTTTCTGAGAGTTTCATGCTCCGACCGTGGGGTGAATTTACAGACACTCATGAGGAGATTGTGTTAACACACCTGCAATAACGTTTTCTTTGCACCTGGTTACCCTCCTATTTCCTTTTTTTTTTTTTTTTTTTTTTTTTTTTTTTTTTTTTTTTTGGCCTGTCCCGTTTGGCTCTTTTGCCATCAGAATTGTTGTCTAAAGGCAAAGAAAGATGCCCAACGGATTTACTTTACCAAACTGACCATCCCAGCCTTGCCATAATGGTCCATTTGATTCACCTTTTATTGTTTATTTTATTTTCACTTACTGAATACGGGACAGACTTGACTGGGGGAAAGAAGGGGAGAAAGAAAGAGGGAAAGAGAAACAGCTGAGAAGAGGGACGGGGGAGAAGGGCAAAAGACAAAAACCAACAGAACGGGCAGAGAAAAAAAAATGCATATATCAATCACCTGGATCACCTGCTGAGAAAGAAAAAAGAAAGCAAGCAGAAGAGAACAAGAGTAATAGAATAAACAACATCACAATGATATATGGGAATATGACAGTAAATACTAAATATTAAACATTACCCTCCTATTTCCTATGGAAGCAATAAGGGTGTGTGGTCTTAAAACTGTGTTTTTCATATGACTGCACCTATATAATATAAAATATCTATAGTATATGCATATGAAAGGCTCGGTCAAGCGATGGCCCATCCATCTTCTAAAGCACCAGGGTAGAAAGTTCAGCGCTCACACAGGGAGTGATTTAGCTTATTTAAAAGAATGAGTTGGGGACCTTTGGCTGTTTATTCATATTACATTCCAATTTTTGGTGAATATTTGGAATTTAAAGGCCGGAGTGTAACAGTGAACTGATGTTAGGTAAAGCAGGACCGGGTTAATCTGTCACACACACACACACACACACACACACACACACACACACACACACACACACACACACACACACACACTTCTTGCAGGCTGTTATCTACAGTAAACAGCAGAGTTTATATTTCTTTCTCTGGAGAGAAATTCAGTGTGTTTTCGTGCGTTTGTAGTTCAGGTTAAGCCCCAGTTTGCACCATGCTGGGCAACCCTAACACAAGTTTAAAAGGCCAGTGGAAACAGAATCAGCATGAGCAGAAATGGAAAGAAAGTGCTGGAAAAACAAACATCTTTAACTTATTCTTGGTGGTTGAATAACAAAGCCAGAGCCATAAATTAAAATGGGACGTTTTGCAGAGTTTTAATGAAACACATTAGCCAAAGAGCCATTTGCAATCCTCTTAGTCTGTGGTTTCACAGCGCTGCCGATAAATTAGCAAATGTTTCTTCTTCCGGCGTCTTTGAGACAAAGAAGCCGCTCTGTCACAATTAAAATGAACAGTTAGTTTTGGACGGCCATGTTGGGCAATTTTCCATATGTGCACACAAAAACTGTATCCAGCATGCCTACTGCAATTAAAACTGGAATAATTTATCCTCCCAAACATGGAGTGCTGCAGTTCAGCACATCACATTCACATGTTGAGTAACGTTTTCTCAGGTAACATTGAAATAACAGTTTTCCTCTGAAATCAAATATTTGGAAAATGGTAAATAACGCTGTAAAATGTATAATTTTTAGATGTCACGCACTGAGCTGGACTTTGTGATCCTTGATTGTAACACCTCGAGGAACAGACTCATCTCCTCCTGGTGTTAGTTTCCTTTGGACCTGAAGAATAACATCGTGTGTTAAACATGATGCTAATGGGGTAAAGAGACAAATTATTGTGTTTTCTGTTCTAGTTTGTGTCCAGTGTTGGGTAAGTTACTTTAAAATAGTAACTCAGTTACATTACTAGTTACTTCTCTCAAAAGTAACTCAGTTACTTCAAGTTACTCATTACTTTCGAAGTAACTAGTTACTAGGGAAAGTAACTTTGGTTTTACCCAGAATTCTCTTATTAATGTGTTGCTTCCCTAACTGGATACCCAGCAAGGATGCCAGTCTTCTAGCTTGCTTACATGTTAGCACTATCCAGCCACAAGTACACTGTGCCACCTAATGGCCTGAACCTAAAATAGTTAAAATGGCAGTGTAGTAGTGCGAGTGCAAGTTAATGATGAAATGAATGAAACTAAATTAGAAATTAACAAAGTTTGTTTTATGTGTCACTTTTTTATCTGTGTGTTTTAATCTATTTCTAATGTTTCAACCCTCTACAAATGCAAACTCATCATTCTCGGGTTGTTACAGCAGTGTCTAATCATTGTACGTAGTATCACTAGGAAGAAGCAGTGGATCACAAAACACAACATACAGTGTGTTGAAACTTTTGAAAGATATTTATTTTTGCCATTTAAATGGACAGAAAGTATGCTTTTAGCAGTGCCAACATTAAACTGTACCTCAGACAATTTAGGACCTGTAGGTATCAAAGTAGGTATCAAAGTAGGTATCAAAGTGCAAAAACATGTAGTGCAAAAAATGATTTAACATAAACACGGTGAGGTTTGTCCATTCTTTGTAAAGTTAACTGAACTTAACTTTGTAAACTTAACTGCTGAATTCCACCAACTGGAGACCTCATGTTCAGTAATAAAAGTATTTTCAGAGAAAGAGAAGAGAAATAAAATTAATTACAAGTATGTTCAGCCCCACAAACAGAAATAAAATAAATAATAACTATTTTCAGCTTCATAAACAGTCAAACCAAAATAATATTGCCTCCATACAGGCCATGTAGATAAATAAAATATAAAGGTATTTTAAGTGCTTCAGAAGCCCAAGTTTCACTTGGAAATAACCCTACTTTACCTTGTAGAGCACCACTGAAGGCAACACATCATCATCATATGAGCACTACTCAACTTTGGTTTCCATCAAACCAACGATTGTACCTCAAGAGGAGAAGCTTCTCAAACTTATGATCAGTCAACTTGTTCCTCTTTGGAGTGAGAATCAGGTTTCCCAGGCTGAAAAGCTTTTCAACTGGGGCACTTGAAGGAGTAGCTGCATTAAGTTTAAGAGAGAGTTTCTTTATCATTGGGAAATGATTCAGAGAGTCTAACCCTGTTACTCCTGATTTGAGGTACTCGGCTACCTCACCTTCAGCAGTGGCATATATGTCCTCATTCTCTTCAAAGGAGAAGAACTCATCCTCTTTGCTAGAACCCGCGTGCTGTGTTGTGTTGGTGGCGCTGGTACCTGGTTGTAGCTGATCTTGCTCAGGGAGAAGTTGTTCGACTGTTACGTTTCGGTGTTGTCAGTGTTTTGTTTTTGCGTGACTGTCATGTGTTTCCTGTTTTACTTTGAAGGTCTGTTGTTATCTTAGTGTGTTCAGTTTACGTTTCCTTGTCTTGTCAGGTCTAATTTGCCCCAGCTGTGTTTCCCTCTTGTTGTCCATTTTCCTAATTGCTCCTTCTATGTATTTAAGCCCTGTGTTTCTGTATGTCATGGTCGCGATCTTCCCCCCGTTGTAAATAGTTTGACGTCTTGTGTTTGGTGATGTAAATAAATGTCGTATCTTGCTTTAAATCTCGTTTTGGGATTATTTTTGTGGAAGCCGGTATTAGTTTTTCTCGTGTGTTTTTGCCTTATTTTTATTTTCCTGCGTTGCACCCCGGTTGCCTAGGCCGGGGTGTAACATATGGGGGCTCGTCCACTCGCTGGGGGTCCGAGGACCGCTTCAGCCGTCCGCCGTCGCTGGAGGGTCCGAGGGTGGGACCGCTTCAGCCGTCTGTCTTCGCTGGAGGGTCCGAGGGCCGGTCCAGCCTTCATCCGCCTTCGCTGGAGGGTCCGTGGGACTGCTCCAGCCTTCATCCGCCTTCGCTGGAGGGTCCGAGGGACCGCTCCAGCCTTCGTCGTCTGCTGGAGGGTCAGTGGGACCGCTCCAGCCTTCATCATCTTTGTCTGCCTTCGCTTCAGCTGTCCGTCTTCGCTGGAGGGTCCGTGGGACCGCTCCAGCCTTCGTTGTCTGCTGGAGGGTCAGTAGGACCGCTCCAGCCTTCATCAGCCTTCGTCCGTCTTCGCTGGAGGGTCCGTTGGAGGGACCGCTTCAGCCTTTGTCCGCCTTCGCTGGAGGGTCCGAGGCACCGCTCCAGCCTTCGTCTGCCTTCGCTGGAGGGTCCGAGGCACCGCTTCAGTCTTCGTTTGTCTTCGCTGGAGGGTCCGAGGCACCGCTCCAGCCTTCGTCTGCCTTCGCTGGAGGGTCCGTGGGACCGCTCCAGACTTCATCCGTCTTCGCTGGAGGGTCCGGGGGACCGCTCCAGCCTTCGTCGTCTGCTGGAGGGTCCGTGGGACCGCTCCAGCCTCCACCAGCCTTCATCCGCTTTTGATCAAACATTTCACTTGGGGTTACATGTTTGATTTTTGGGTGGGGGGAAATGTTACGTTTCGGTGTTGTCAGTGTTTTGTTTTTGCGTGACTGTCATGTGTTTCCTGTTTTACTTTGAAGGTCTGTTGTTATCTTAGTGTGTTCAGTTTACGTTTCCTTGTCTTGTCAGGTCTAATTTGCCCCAGCTGTGTTTCCCTCTTGTTGTCCATTTTCCTAATTGCTCCTTCTATGTATTTAAGCCCTGTGTTTCTGTATGTCATGGTCGCGATCTTCCCCCCGTTGTAAATAGTTTGACGTCTTGTGTTTGGTGATGTAAATAAATGTCGTATCTTGCTTTAAATCTCGTTTTGGGATTATTTTTGTGGAAGCCGGTATTAGTTTTTCTCGTGTGTTTTTGCCTTATTTTTATTTTCCTGCGTTGCACCCCGGTTGCCTAGGCCGGGGTGTAACATCGACACTCTACCAGCAGACGTGCCTTTGCGAGGTCCTTCCGCGCCTGGTCATGTAGCCAACGAAGCTTAAATTTTGGTAGTGTCACAGCAGCCAGCAAAGCATCTTCACTTCCAAGGACATGTGCAAACCTTGTTTTGACTGCCTGTAATAACGACACAGTAAAAGTGCAAAAAACATTTTTGCATGAGAAAGTATGCATTGTTTCAACATTAAATTAATTAAATATTAACAGCATGCTGTAGTTTTATATAGAATGTATTTTAATTTGTAAATAGTGTGTATTTTACTACGTTGTATTTATTTTATTTATTTATTGGGGTTAAGTATCTGTAACTGTAACAGCATTCACTTGCATGTGAACAGCACAGCACAATATAAAAAGCAATTTCATTAAAGATAAACACAAATGAAAATATCATCTCTTACCTGGACAACTGTATCTGGTAGCCCAACAAGAATTTGCAGACCATTTTTTATAGCCAGAGTCTTGGTCATTAGCGATTCCAGTGTGGGTAGGAGTGTGCCATAAAAACAATGGTCTTCTCCTTGAAGAATGTCCAGTGCCACAGTAAGTGGTTTCATGACTGCACAGTACTCTCTGATACACTGATGCTCCCTCTCATTGAAACATTTCAACCGTAATGTGGATGAGATTGTGTTCAGCTCCACCACAGGTATCTTTGAAATTCTCTCCAGAGCATAATAGAACGAGTTCCACCTTGTTGTGCAAGGTACTAGTAGCTTCTTTGCAATAATGTCGTCCACAATCTCAGCAGCCACTGTGGAACGACTGGCCTTGTTCCACAGCCCTGCACATTTTGTGGTGGCACTTCTGTAGATGGTTTTTGTTGCAGCTTCAGACAATAGCCACTTCTCCACATCAGTGCAAGAGATAAGATTCATTGTGTGCGATGCACATCTCTGATGTGGCGGTAAAGAAATTGCATCATCAGCATCATCAGCAGCATTCTGCAGCACATCCCCAATTGAAACAAAAGTCACCTCATCCTCCTCAGATTCAGAGTCATCTGACTCAGGTGCTGGCTGGTACACTTTAAAAGCCTTGACAAAATTGGAGCCATTATCCGTTACAGTTGATGTGATTTTAAACGATAGGCCATGAGATGAGTTAATGTTGTCCAGCTCAGATGCAATACTGTCATACGTATGTCGACCCATAAATCGCCTGCATGCCAGCGCTGCTTTCTCACGTTTCATGTTTTGTGCATTTATCCAATGCGCGGTCACACCAAGAAAACTTTTATTATGCACAGTCCAAATGTCTGCTGTTGTGGAGATGTATTCTACCATGTCAAGTGTATTTTTGAGCTCTGACTCCATGTTGGTATATTCTTGGTCTAGGAAACTGGAAAATGTCTTTCTGGATGGTGCCTTCCCAGCTCTCCCTCGCACAGGTATATGACTAATCAGTTGTCTGAAAGCATGGGACTCAACCGTTGAGATGGGTTTCATGTCTTCCACAACATACCTGGCAATCAGCCTGTGTAGCTGGGGCTGGGTGATGGACTGTGCAGCAGGCTGTCCGAAATCAAGCTTTCGTTGTTTTGCTGGAATAGCATCAACGGAGCTAGAGTCACCGACGTTGCCTTCAGGTTCTTTTTCAACTAAGTTGGTAGATGCATGCTGTTTCTGAAGATGTTTCATCAGATTAGAATTGCTAGTCTTTGATGTCGAAAGAGTTTTAGAACCTCCACAGAGAGTACAGTTCATGACAATATTCCTGTCTTTTTCCAACACAAAGGAGAAATAATGTGAATATTTCCAGGAGAGAAAACACATGCCTGGACCATCTTCGACTGCCGCCATGATTGTAGCTTATGTCACAGTGTCACGTGCCCTTTTTACGTCCAGCACGGAAACTGCAGTCGTGGTGCTTTCCTTTGTACTCGGGACTCAGAAATTCGGGACTGCAGATGAGCTGCATATGTGTAGTAGTAATTTGTTTTTGTAGAGAGCTAGCAAAACAAGCGTTTTCGAGGGCGTCGCCATATTGGAATCCAGACTTCTCCAACGAGGCTAACCAGAACACCGTTTACTTGAGTGTGACATTATTCCCAGGTTCGTGTTCCGATTTCCGAGGTAAGTTAAACGCAACACACGAAGTAACGAGTAACGACCCTATCTAAATCCCAGTAACGAGTAACACGTTCCTGATTTTGGCATAATAACTAGTTACCGTGCTCGTTACCGCAATAATAACGTAGTTACTGTAACGCGTTACTTAATAACGCGTTAGTCCCAACACTGTTTGTGTCTAATGAAAAACTCTGAGGCGAACTAGAAATGATGGACTGAGATGGAGGTATGGATGGAGGAGTGCAGTGCAGATGGAGGGATGCCAGCCGTCCTAGCATGGATGAGAGGCTCCCTGCCGTGTGTGTTTTTGCACCACTTTGTTTGTTTGTTTATCTCCTGTGCATTTGTTCAGTCTTGTTGTCTTTCATTTCCTGTTGTACAGCGAGGCTTTGATGAAAAAGCAGCACATCTGCGCCAGCCCTGTCGCCCGTTTTCTCTCTCATGATATCTCTTTGAGACTCTTCTGTCATTTATTATCCTCTGAGTGACCTCTGACCTCTTTCTCTGTCACCCAGTTTTATATTTATAAAGAGATATGGTGAAAGAGCAAATTAAAGTTTTCATGTATATCAAGTTTTGTAATCATTGTCAGTCAATATTAAATTCATGCCTGATTCTTTCTAACCACCAATTAAAACTTGTCTCTCTGAGACAGTTAAATGTTTTCAGAGGACATCTGAACCACAGCAAAGACAAAACCACAGCACGGTGTGAGGCAGGCTCATCTGGTCGATACGAGGCTGAATAGATTTCAGGGAGGAAAAACAAGAGAAAGACAGATTGAAGAGCGAGTTTCATTCATCTACTCGTGGCCTTTGGGTGACAGACTTACAGGTGGAGAGCTATAAAAAGGAAAAAATCTGCCACTACCCTCACCCTGCAACAAAACAATAGTCAGCTTGTCCAGAGGGAAGAAAAACACTTATTTTAATGCTACCATACAACAACACCAGAGGATGGTGGTGGTGATGGTAGGGCGGATGGATACCAACCTTAATCCTAATGTCCAAGATGAGGTGAAGATGACGAGGAGACGGTCAGAAAGGTGACACAATAGTGCTGAAGTGGAAAAGAGAGTGATTGGCTGGGAGAAGGCAACAACATGTTTGGGTGGGGATGATGACAGCAGAGCTGAGGCTCAGGATGATAAATAAATCTCATATCTCAGAAGCCTTCCAACCCAATCTAATTCAATTTCATGTCTAAAGCTCATTTAAAACAATAAAATTGACCGAAGTGCTGCACATAACAGAGGGTTACGCAATAAAATAAGACACACACAGAATTACAAGACAAAATACGGCCTAAGCTTTTTCTCTTCTTCACATTTCCACACTGTGCTTCTCACCTTACCTTCCTTTTTCTCTCTGTCCCATTGTCATCAGCTTCCTTCTCCTTCCTGCTCTCAGGGTAGAAGATAAACCCACAGAGCGATAATCTGTAGCTAAATAGACAGCTGATCCCTTTAAAAGCCATGCTATGGAGGGGAGGAGAGTGTTTACATGGCCTCCAGCAAATGCGCTGCACTACTGGGAAATTAATTAGCCAGTCCAACTCTCAGATGCTTCAAATTCCTCCTGCATTTGTCTCTCTGCACTTTTCAAGTTATCGCTGCTTTTCATTCTGAGATTCTGCCTGTTGTTTTGGTTCCACACAAGCACATTTGTTGCCAATTACGTTGTGGTGAATTCAAGAAAGCGGAGGGAAAATAGCACATTACAAAGCAGGGAGAGCAGCTTTTCTTCATTTCTTGCCATTAAACATGATAAACAATGATAGAAGTGCATCTGTTGAAAAGGTCTTTTATTTCTGATGTTTCCACATAATTCATCCATTTAGATTCTTCCCATAGTTTTTACATTAGTACACTCACAAGCACAGTTACCTTCTCTGTGCCTTCAAATGTGAGCATGAAATTCCTGAAAATAACCACAGAGGACCTCGCTCACTGCAGGCAGATTCTCATGTGATGTGGAGGCAGTTTATTTATTTGCTTTAATATACGTGTGACAAGTGTGCCTACCCTGTCAAAGCAATCGTTCCAACTAATAGGGATTTTGTACACAAAAATAAGCTGCAGACAGCAAAACAAGATAAATCACAGTGTGAGATTGCATAAAAATAACAATGTGTGTGAGGTGGAGCAGGATCCAAACGCTGAAGTTTCAGCTCTCTCAAGACAGCTACAAACTTGTCTCAGACAAAAGATGAACTCAGCATTACCCTCACTCTGGGCTCTTGGTTAGCTTTGTGTTAGCATGCCGTCTGTGCAGGTGCCTGCAAAGCACCAACGTTGTGTTAGCAGGATAATGCAGTTGTTTCTGTCCCGGACCCAGTTTACCATCTCATATTGTCCTTTTTATGCAATGAAAATTAAAGTGATGCCTTTATCTCCTCTCCTTAAAAGTTGTTCATTTTCCTTTTGCCAGCACATGAAATAAAATCAGCTGATTGTAGCAGGAAGAAAAAAGGCCTGTTTGATTATTTTTTTTATATCCACTCAGCATGCAGATGACTAGGACTACAAAGGGTCTTTAGTTAAGATATAATTGTACCTGGAATGTAATTTAATTAATTCAGAACATTAAAGCATTACATTACTAAGAAAAATACAGAAAAATGTAATGTAACACATTATATTACAGTGAGCGCAGCAACCCAGTAGCACCAACTTCAACAGTGTGTGTGTAGACAGAAGTACAGTTCAGGACTGCTGGTTCCTGTTTCTGTGCACAGTGTGTAGAACACAGGTTTCTTTGTAACTCTGTTGGACACAGCTGTGACGTCTTAATATGATTTGTTTGGTTCAAATTGTCTTGAGGCTCATGAACTAAAGGTTACATCGTCCTTGCAGCCAGCTGTCCATCCTAAATGACTGCTTTCAAGTTTCTACCCTTCACAACTTTCTTAAAGTTCAAAGACTGTGTGTGTGTGTGTGTGTGTGTGTGTGTGTGTGTGTGTGTGTGTGTGTGTGTGCTTTGCTGCAAAAAACACCTTTTTCATCCGAGGACACCAAATAGTGCTTTTCTTTCAGACGTGTTGCTGTTACAGAGTTTGTCCATTTAAAGTTGGGGCCGTCGCACAAACAATGACCGTAATGACGGCAGGAAGGCTGACAGACATTACCAGACTGTCTACAAGACATCTGCGGTTTTTGTCCCGTTTTAAACTTTTCTCTGTTCAGTCATGCTGTGATTCGTTTTTAGCACCAACAGTTGGGCTTCAGCACCAAAACAACTCGTCTACGTTAAGTCATCAATCTTGGCTCAATTTTGCTTGTTTACAACATTAACCCTGTATGTTGAAAGAAACAATACTTTGTGGTCACCCAGTGTACTTAAACGTGTCACCAGGTGGTCCCAATCAACCGTTTAGATGTGATGAGATTCACAGCAGGTGTATCTCAACAATGCTAGAAAAAGGACCTCTGGGAATGAGAACGTAGGTTGATCAAACCACACGTTGATCCGAGGGTGTTATTCTAGCTTGCTGGGTTCAGCAGGTGACCCACATACTGTAAAGCTGATGCCATTGACCTGCTCTCCCCAGCTTTCCTTACCTCTCTGCCCTGTCTTAACAAAATAAAGGCTGAAAAGCCCAAAAGATGTATGAAGAAGTTGTGCAACTAAAATTTGAAACTAAATGGTTAATAAATCATACAGAACTAAGTGGTTAAATTAACCCTTTCATGCATAGTGGTCACTACAGTGGACAGCTATTCAAAGGCTGTGTCCTTGTATTTGTGTCAGTGTTGATGGTATACTTGCACATAAACCACAACATTGGACACTGAAGTCAAAATGTTGTCCACCTAATCAAAAACCCTGATTGAGGTTGTCTTTTTTTTTTTTTTTAATTTACCAAATGGTCTATTTGATTCACCTTTTATTGTTTATTTTATTTTATTTTCACTTGCTAAATACAGGACAGACTTGACTGGGGAAAAGAAAGAGGGAAAGAAAAACAGCGGAGAAGAGGAACGGGGATAAAGGGCAAAAAACCAACAAAATAAGCAGACAAAAAGACAAAAAAAACTGATTGAGGTTGTCATAATTCTGTGGGGCCCGCCCCCTAGAGTCCCACACTTTGGAGGGGGGGGGGGTTATGAAAAAAATAAAATAAAATCATCATGGACGGGTTGTTGTCGGGGCACCCACACAGACGCAAAGCAGGAGATGAAGCATCGCTGAATATGTTTCCAAACCAACTTCATTCTAAGCCAAAGACGAGAAAATATGGTGAAGCATGTCTCCCCTTTGGTTTCACCTGCACAGGTGCCGAGGTAGGTCTCCCTGCAGGGTTGGTTTTCCCTTCATCGGGAGCAGCGCTGGGCTCTTCAAATCACAAACAGGATCCCACATTCTTGATTTTTAGTTCACAAACACTTTGTAACGTCGGGTTGTGTTGTGTGGTTGAGAAGAGGCAGCAAAACACCTAGCAGGCTAGGCGGAAGGATACACACCCACACTGGTATCAGTAATCCACGGTGGTTCTTTAATACGCATTCTTCAGCAACCATATAAAAGCCCGGCTGAACGGCTGCGGCTCAACAACAAAATGCCCAGCGTTCATACAACCCAAGCGTTGCAAACAAAACAAAAAAAAAGGGTCTGGAAAAGAAAACATAAGTCCGTCCCTCGTTAAGCACGAGCGAGAGAGCAGTGGCACAAACTCATGACACCATCAACCCTCGACTTGGGTGTCTTAAAGGGACACCACACCATAGTGGCTGTTACATATTCCCCCCGGGTTAAACAAAGGCTGCCCTCAGCCGGACCCAGGTGACCCTCCTCCCGCTACCCCCTTTCACTACACATAGCTACTTTAGGTAGTAAGCAGGTCGTGGAGGAATTGTTACACACCTGTACAGCATTGGTACAGTCCAGACTTAACCAGCCTCCATACATGGTCAGCAGGATAAGAAGTTAAAACCAAAACAGGGAAATGTACAGTGCAATATTGACAAACTGGCATACATGACAGTGTCCCACATGGTGAATGTCCATTTAAATAAATGTTAAAGAAAGAAAATAAACTTAGCATAGCCAGGACAATTACAGAATGAAATTCCCTTTTTCTTTCATTGCGTTTCTTCTACTTCACAAACTTGCAACAGACAGCATAATATGTGAAAACAGTACCAGAAAGTACTGTAGAAAACCCAAACAACAGTCATGTTACAACAGTAACCAACACGAAATGCATAAGAAAAAAAATGCAAATTCAGGAACTATGGCAAAGCTGCATCGAACCCACGCCCGGGAAACGCAGGTCCACGCACATCCAATGGAGCCACGACGAATAGGCCAAACAGAGAACGGCGCCACAGTCCACAAACCATGCTGGAGCAGCTCCAGTCGTTGCCATGGAAATGCACCACCGCGACCCTTTGATCCTCCCGACGTCCTCGTCCAGGCCAGCCTGGTCCGTTCCCGCGAAACATGGCGGACAGCCACTTTGCCGCGTCGTACCTTTTTATGTACCAATCATCAGATGCTCGAAGATACTGCATACTGAGGTCCAAGAGAAGATGTTCGGGCGCCATTTTGTAACGTCGGGTTGTGTTGTGTGGTTGAGAAGAGGCGGCAAAACACCTAGCAGGCTAGGCGGAAGGATACACACCCACACTGGTATCAGTAATCCACGGTGGTTCTTTAATACGCATTCTTCAGCAACCATATAAAAGCCCGGCTGAACGGCTGCGGCTCAACAACAAAATGCCCAGCGTTCATACAACCCAAGCGTTGCAAACAAAACAAAAAAAAAAAGGGTCTGGAAAAGAAAACATAAGTCCGTCCCTCGTTAAGCACGAGCGTGAAGGGACGTGTCCTCATAATCCCAGAGCGAGAGAGCAGTGGCACAAACTGATGACACCATCAACCCTCGACTTGGGTGTCTTAAAGGGACACCACACCATAGTGGCTGTTACAACTTGTTGTAATGACTAACTGCTCCTGACATGTTGGAGATGTTAGCTCTTTATACAGTAAAGTTACAGCGGGATACAAATAACATCGGGCTGATCCTGCCACGATTTGTCCCCTCGGTTCAAATCACGGGCAAACAGGATCCCACAGCTGTTTATGTTTTTAAACCTATTTTGCACAGAGAGGCATTTTTTGAAAAATGTATTGATAGCAATGTTGAATATTATTACACAGGAAAAAAACAACTACAGTAAAATAATCACAGCGTGACGCCTCTGCCTTTGTAAATGGAGGGACAGTACCTGCGTGTAAAACCTGCAGACAGTCAGATTAACAGTATTTTGTCTCTATCATTCTGCAATTCATCTCATGTAAACAATGACGTGGTGCACAGCGGGATGTGAAAAAGGCACATACCTTTGACGTTCTGTGAGGAACTCTGTATTCCTCGTCCACACGTAAACACAAAAACAAAGCTTTAAAAAATCTCAGTTTTCGGTGATTCGAAACGCCGTTTACGTGGACGAAACAGCTGCGTGTTCAAAAATACCCGTGTAGGTGCGGACGCAGCGTAAAAGAGTTAGTAGTTTATTTTCTTTACTAAATGTTTGAGGTGTGAAATAAACCGCAATGGAGTTTGAAAACCAAATATGGGCGTGTGTGTGTGTGTGGGGGGGGGGGGGGGGTTAGGTGGTGGGAGGCTGCGAACATTTTTCTTGGAAAACAAGGGGGGCCTAGGAAAAGAAGTTTGGGAACCACTGTCATAGTTCATGCATGAAAGGGTTAAGATCCAACACATGTGGTGAATCTAGCTGTCCTGGGAGAAAGTATGCCTCCCACCTTCCTCTTTATGTATTTATCTTCAACATCTGTTCATGTCCAAGCTTTATATTCATACATATCATGGTAAACGTAACCCTTTCATAACTCAGTCCTTGCCTGTGAAAACTAATAGCTCATAAACCGACAGACTAGTAAGTGACCCAGTCTCACTGAGCAAGAGAGGCCGAAGCAGCGAGCGAGAGGAGACCTGCTGTGATTTGAACAGCTGGAGTGTCATGCATTTAATTTAAGCTCCTTTTAACCTTTCCCTCCTGCTCTCCTCACAGTCACCCCTCCTGCTTCACTCCAACAGGTCTGTTTTACCTCCTGCTCTGTGTGTTTGTCACTATTTACTCCCTGTTAGATTATGCTCAGGTTTAGCACGTTAGCAATGTATCACCCGAACTGAAAGTTATTGTGGTTCAGCAGTTCTCTCACCACTGTGTCACTGCAATAACATCACCGGGAGTTGACGAAATTAGAGTGCCGACGGTTCGGCTTTTATTGTAATTGTATGAACGAACGTGTCTGGGATGCTTGTTTATGCTTGTATGAGAGGAGGTTATTTAACTTCAGCCAAATTGAGTCCAACTCTATGATACAGTGGCATAAAATAAATATCAGCCGCACCGTTAACTACTTGTTGGTTGCCATGTTATTAAATTCTAACACAATTAAGGCAATTAAAGCACATGCCTTTTACATAAGAATGCTGTTTTCAATGTTCTATCACATGAAAGCACAGACGGAGTTTAAGCAAGCTGCTGTGAGCTAAACGGGAAAACAAATCCAGCTGTTTTATGTAATTATGTGATTACAGAACACTTTCACAAAATTTTCACATGATCAGGGCGGTACGGTAATTACCACTGTTGCCTCACAGCAAGACGTTCCTGGGTTTGAATCTACCGGCTTTCAAGAGTTTCCATGTTCACCAGGAGCCTGTGCAGGTTGTCACCAGGTACCCAAGCTTCCTCCTACAGACCAAAGACAAGCATGGGAATGCGAGCATGAATGGTTCTCCGTGTCCAAGTGTTCGCCCTGCAACCTGCCCAGAGTGCACCACACTTCTTACAGCTTTGATAGGCTCTAGCCCCCACAACCCGGAAGAAAATGGGTGGATGAATAACCAATCAGTCAAACAACCACGAGTAACATAATGCATCACATCCTATAGATGAAATTAAAGTTGCTGAAGCCCATCCAAGCCATCACAAGGCAAGAGGACACCAGTCCTTCAGTCTTTTTTACAGGGCTAACACTTCACATGCACACCTATGGCTAATACGGAACACCAGTGCAGCATCTCCTAATGGCACGAAGATGCAAAAGTCATCACTGACAGTGAGTTCACAGGACTCCTCGTTATCTCTTAACTCAGCTACAAAACTTTGGGATGTAGTAGCAGAACAGGAAGTTGACAGCATGAATGGTGTGATACAGCCGTGTCAACATGAAGCAGAATCTCAGATAAGTGTTTCCAAATAGAAAAGACCTGAGGCTATTTGAGAACAGGGGGGCCAGAATTAGTATGCTGTTCCTCAGTGTTTCAGTAGGAACTAATACGCTCGGAGATGAGAGCCACTTACATGATAGGAAACTGATAAAACATTTATAGATGGGCAAACACATTGGTGCTTTGGGTATTTTAATGGGATATATATTGGTAAGATGAGTATTACATAAAATTACTTCATATTACAGTCATATCAATTACATTTGGTTTAAACTTGTTAAGAGGAGATTATGCTTTCATTGTCATACTGCTGCTTAATGTGGGCAAGAGGATTTTTCAAAGGGAGAAGCTTCCAGACATGTCATTAAAGATGAATGCACCATTTCAGTCACACTTATTATCTTATAAATCATTGATTTAAAAAGGGGATAGGAAACTGTGTGTGTGTGTGTGTGTGTGTGTGTGTGTGTGTGTGTGTGTGTGTGTGTGTGTGTGTGTGTGTGTGTGTGTGTGAAAAACAAAACAAAAAAAAAACCAAACATATTTACATTTATAGAGTAACGGGCAGAAAACTAGACATTTATCTAAGAACTGCTAGTATTACAAGTTCCCGTTTCCTTTGTGATAATTACAATATAGAAATGTTAAATAGTATTGGCAGACTTTTTGTGTACCTGCTGTCATCTGAAACAGCAGCTGTGAAAACGCTGTGCTGTATTTAATACAGATTTTTAAAGTACAATAGTATAAATAGTCTTTGCTACAGATTGCAGTCAAGTGCATTCTGTTGTCTCGCTCCTAATTCAAGTGCACAATCCTAGCTATCAGAATCAGAATCAGAATCAGAATACTTTATTGATCCCTGGGGGAAATTATTTTTTGTTACAGTGCTCCATTTTAAACCAACATTAAGACAAGACAGACAATACGCTAACTAAGAATAGTACAATATATACATATATATACATACATACATACATAAGTCACTTATAAATAAATATTTGGAAAAGAAACATGTGTAGCTGTAGCAGCAAACAGTGTGTTAAGTGGATGCGTTGTACAGGGAGATGGCCACAGGCAGGAATGATTTCCTGTGTCGTTCAGTGGTGCTTTTCGGTAATCTCAGTCTCTCACTGAACGAGCTCCTGTGACTGACCAACATGTCATGGAGTGGGTGGGAGGTGTTATCCAACATTGTCTTTATCTTGGACAGCATCCGCCTCTCCGACACCACCTTGAGGGAGTCCAGCTCCATCCCCACAACATTGCTGGCCTTACGGATCAGTTTATTAAGTCTGTTTAGGACAAACATGGTTTTGCTCAGACAAGAGAGATCAAAACAATAAATCTAGAATGCACCATCTAATGGCCACGGCTGCAAGTTTCTGCTATTGTTTGGATCCACACCAGAGTTTTTCCCCATTGGTGAAAGCCTGTCGATTCACTGTTTACCTCAGCTGTCAAGGGCGGGTGAGAAGCTTCTACATCTATTTACTCTGGAGGAGGCTGTAAATCGTTGTGAAGAGTCCCGTATGAGCCCATGAATCAGAGAAGCTCACCTCTGACATTTGACAGTGATACTGAGGCTACGTCCACTCGTGCATGGGTATTTTTGTAAACTGAGATTTTCCGTTCTCGTTCCACACATCAATGCCAAATCTCAGTTTTCTAACATCTCCACCCTGGCAGGAGTTTTTAAAAATCTCTGTTCTGCCGCTGTTAGTCTCTGTTAGCTGCTGTTAGCCAGTGTTAATGAAGCCGTATTTGAAGAGACTGAAACTTGTTGGACTCTGATGGTTGTTGGATAAATTCTCATATGAGAAGGCAGTTAAACAGTTTAGCTGTGAGAGAGTGACTTTTTGTACACTCACCTAACATTAGCTGGCGTAATGTTAGCTTATAACCAGCCATTGTTGCTGTTTAGCTGGCTCGCTGTCAGCTGATGACATTTAGTTATTGTAACAGTATCAGGAATAAACACATTTATGTGCATTTCGTTGTGTTATAGGTCCTGTGTTCAGTTCAGGAGATGAGGCTTGAGGTGTGGCAGAAGAGAAGGACATTTTATTAAGATCTTGTTGAAGCTGTGTTTTTCTTTGTGTGTTGGTCTATATTGTAGAGTCTACCTTACAATACAAAGCACATTGAGGCGACTGCTGTTGTGATTTGGTGCTGTATAAATAAACTGAATTGAATGGTCTCTTTGGTGAAGGGGACTCCACCAACAATAAAACATCGGTATGATGCTTCATATCTTGAGTCTGAAGGTGTAGGCACAAATTTAAAAGTACCTCCATGCAAATGGGTAGGACTTTCCTTCTCCTCCACCTTTGGTATAACTCAGTTAGTCGTAAAGGAGATGTTCTTCCCAGCCACTGTATTTAAACATGGTGGGGAAACATGGTAGTTCCACAGATTCCCTGTATTTTCATGGATTAATTGTAAGTTCATGAGAATCCATCAGTTTGTTGCTCGATGTAATTACACACTAATCAATATATATTTGAGGATAATCTCTTTTTCTGTATTAAATGGGATAAAAAATGACTGACTGAACATTTAATACTCTCACTTTATAACTGTTAAATAAAACTGAACGCAGCTTCTTGTCTTTCCTGTTCTCTCTGCGAGGGCTGAAGGAAACTGCTGTATTCAACAATTTACCACCCAATGTACACACTATGTACACACTACACTTGTGAAGAGGTGTCTCGGCCAAACCTAAACACAGTTTTTATCTACACAAACAATGAAAATGGCATTAAGTGCAGTCTATGCAAAAGAATTGATTTTTTTAAATACATTTTAAAAAATATAAGCAAAATATTTCCCCCCCCTTAAACACATCAGCAGTCACACTGTGCAACAGTATGTACAAAGAATTTTACATGACAGTAGGGCTGTTCGATATAACGATATATATCGGATGACGATATAAAATCGTTTCATTTTATGCTATCGGTTGTTTCATGGTGTGGCAAAATAAACTGTTTACGGCAGTAAACTGTTTACTGTATTGGCTATATTAATTTCTTCTTTCTCTCTTTCTCTTATATTTAATATAACCACACTATGGACGGACAAGCGCCTGTTTTTATGCGTTGTCGTTAGCAACAACGATGGTAAAACCATCGCGTGTCCACTTGTTTATTTTCCACATAAACCTTTCAGAATAAAGCTCAGATCCTGTTGAGACTTTTCAAAATAAACTGAATCACGTGAAAGAGTATGCAGAGTATTTACGGATGAGAAGCAAAAAATAGCCCCAGGTGCTAAAAAATAAACCTTAGACTCAAACGTTAGAACAGGCTTTTCCCCGCAGCACGCCGTGTAATAAATACTCACAAAGAAAACAGCGGCCGTTACAACTCATGTCTAAAAATGTATCGTTTCATGCATCGGTTAAAACACTCGACTCCAGCTACATGACGCGCAGCTGGAAACACTTCACGCAAGTCGAGCTGCCCGAGATTCACAGAACTTTCAGAAAATGTTACATTTTTGTGATTTATATCGTTATCGGACGATAGATGTCTTATATCAGGATATGAGATTTTGGTCATAACGCACAGCCCTACATGACAGTATTCAGTTTCAGGTCATTTTAGTCACTTGTTGAAGTTATCCTTCAACAAGGGGCGATCGTGGCTCAAGAGCTGGGCGTTCGCCTTGTAATCGGAAGGTTGCTGGTTCGAGCCCTGGCTTGGACAGTCTCAGTCGTTGTGTCCTTGGGCAAGATACTTCACCCGTTGCCTACTGGTGGTGGTCAGAGGGCCCGGTGGCACCAGTGTCCGGCAGCCTCACCTCTGTCAGTGCGCCCCAGGGTGGCTGTGGCTACAATGTAGCTGCCATCAGCAGTGTGTGAATGGGTGGATGACTGGATATGTAAAGCTCTTTGGGGTCCTTAGGGACTAGTAAAGTGCTTTATAAATACAGGTCATTTACCATTTTATCCTAATGCAAACATGCCTCTGTGCATCTTTTCCAACCAAAAATAGCATTACTGGGTAGGAAAGTGAAAATGTAATATCTATTCATGTGGGGGGATTTTTATTGAGGTTCATTTGCAATATAAACTTAATATGGCATTTACAAACAGCTTCATTAACAAATGTGTCATTCTTCAGTAAATTCAAACAATGTGCACCACAGGAGACTTTGACATGCTAACTGACTTTTGATGAAAGTTCTCTCTCTCTGTAATCCTTTGTGTCTTCTCTTTTTCCCCCATTATCACACATAAAGAAACTGATTTCACTGACTGAGCGTTGTTGCAGAAACAGTTGGCTGCCTGAGTGAGCTCCCTTTCTGTCTCTTCTTTTTTATTTTATCTCATGTCTTTCGCTCTGTTTGTTCATTTAACCAACAAAAAATATGACACAAAAAAAGCCACTGAAGATTTATTTTTCCACATGCGCTTTTATTTCAAGGTTATCTTTGCCCCTCAACTTCCCATCAGTGGAACAATAAAGATAACCTTAAAATAGAAAAGAACAAATATAAATGTTTTCAAGTGATACAGAATAAATATCATTACTTTTGTGGCCATCTGCTGCTCTGCTCTGCAGCATAGTGCGCAGATAGCAGTAATGCTAACACTCACACTGGCTGTCGAGAAAGTACGAGAAGCTGTTTTCTTCAGTTTTGAAATACTAACTGGATTCACTGAGGAAATTATACACTCACCAATCACTTTATCAGCTACATTTGCATACTTTCTCAAACATGCCATTATCCACTCAGCCAATCAAGTGGCAACACTGGAATAAAAACCTGCACATAAAGGTCAAGAACTTCAGGTAATGTTTAACAGACATCTGAATGGAGAAAACAGCAACATTCAAAGTGAGTCACAGGGAGCTGATTTTTAAAGTGAACACTGAAGGAGACATAACCAGTGTGTAGTGGCTGTAAGGCTCAAATGTGCAAATTAATGAAGGGCCCAAAGTGTATGAACAGGAAAATGACATCACTTTAATCATTACCTGGCCAAAATGTGCTTCTCACTATTAAGGGTTGTGACTGTGAGAATGGCAGGGTTATACATACAGTCATGTGACGAAGACGGGACTCTCTGCAGTCCTGTAAAAACTCAGTACAATCTTACTCCCTCCATAAAACGTCAGTGGGTAAGCAGCAGCCATGTGCTGCTAATCAAATGCACTTGATCATCGTTAAGTGTGTGTTTGCACAATACCAAGGAGGAAAGCTTGGTGCTCAAAGAAACAAGAACTGATGTCCATCTGGGTTAGCAGGCCATTTCCAATCAATTTGAAGTCCAATAATCTACATCGAGAAAGATTATTTATAAGTGGAAAACATTAAAGACAGTTTCTAATCTTATCAGGAGTGAACATCCCAGCAAATTCCCCCAAGTTTGGAACGTGCAAAAACTCAGCAGCTCCATCTCAGGCTCTACATGCTACAGTTAGCAAATGTTAAAGTTCATAACAGTCCAATTTAAAAAAAAAAAAAGACTGAAGAATTAACAGTTAAAGTAACTAAAAGTAATTCAAACACTGCTCGTTCCCTTTGTGCATTTTGTCTCACAGTTCTGTTAGATGTTTCTCTGCCAAGTACAGCACTTTATTGTAACATGCTAATTAGCCATTCTCAGATGAGAGCATAGGAGCATGCAGGTGGCTTCTCATGTGGTCCGCTATCCTTCTCTCTGCCTTGAAGGTGTTCATGCAGAAGTCCAGTAAAATGAAGTCGCTGTACTGTTTTGTTTTTAAACAGTTCTGGGAGAATAAATCCACCCAGCTGGCAAAGTGAGAGCTAACTCCTCTGGTCATTCGCACAACACAACGCAAAGAACTAACGGCAATCAGAGTTTAAGGCCAGACCGGCTACATAAGTAAGGGTGAGAACTGATTAGAATTTAGCGACTCTGATTCCATTATCAGTATCACTTATCGATTCACTCCCTTATTGATTCTCTCATCGATCCTCATTGGGTTGAGTGAGAATTACTACCATCAGTAAGCAGCTTATCAAAAATATTACATTCATGCAAATCCACTGCATGCTGTGTAGTGCATGTTATAATTTTGAAGTGTTGTATTAAAAAAAAGTAATGTATTACACCTATTACACAGAACACATTTCTTAAAGGTAATGCAGTACATTACTTAACTACTCCGAGGAGAAAGTAGCACTACTTGTTACATTACAAGGATGTGCGGTAAGAACACTAAAGTCCTCTGCTTTCCTAACGATATGGTCAACAACCTGAAGGAGAGAATTCTTCAAATTGCAGATGAATATCCAACTGTGACAAACATTGTTCTGCATACAGGGCCAAACGATGTGTCCAAACAACAGTCGGAGGTTCTGAAACGGGACTTTACTGGATTATTAAATACTGTAAACTCTCTGAATGCAGCTGTATTCATCAGTGGACCTGTACCGCCGGTCAGAGGAGGAGGCGAGAGATTCAGCAGGTTGTTTACACTGAATAAATGGCTTATATCAGCATGTACTGACCACTCAGTGCATTTTATCGACAACTTTAATATTTTTTGGGAACGCAGGCATCTGTTCAAAGCAAATGGATTTAATTTTAACAAGTCAGGGGTGAAACTGTTCACCTCCAACTTGTTTTATTCCATACGTCATCCATCCGTGCTTGGTGCCAAGGCTGAGATAAACGAGGAGTTATCTCATAAAGAGGAACAAACAGTACTCCAAGAACAGACAAAGCCCAGCAGAAACCTTGAGGAGGAGCTCCATTTGCCCCCACCCGGGAAGAGCCTCAGAAAGGAGAGACATCCATGGCATCTGAGGAAGAGCCTCAGAAAGGAGAGACATCTAAGGCAAGAAGAGGGGTCCCTATTTGCCTCCAACTCTCTCAACAACACCAACGACCAGGACAAGGGACCACGACCTTCCCCAGTCCCCCAAACCCCTGACAGGCCATCACCCTCCTCCCCCTCCCTTTCTCCCTCCTCCCCACACCTGAAATTCACTGAGGAGATGATGGAGCGGGTCAATGCTGGGCTCAGATCTACCCCCGTCCCAATCCCTTTTTGTCCCCCATAAACCCCCCACCAGGTTCGCCATCGAGCCCCACCCTCAACAGAGCAATCGAAGTCACATTGCCCAGCCTCGCCCCCCTTAGTTCCTCTTCATGCTTTGTCTCCGCAGTCTGATGTGTGATGTGTGGAGGGTCCGGGCTGTGAGGATTATGGCAGTGATGACTTTTCCCAGGAGAAGCTGGGACCCTGTTTACTAGAAGGTTTTAAAATTTCTGTACTTTTAGGTGACAGGAGACATGTGGCCTGGTCAAAACACAGAGAGCTGCACTCTAAAAGATCTTTAAACATAGTAAACATACCTTGTGTGCCACAGACTGCTCCCAAACACGAGGGGACAAGTAATACCTCTAAAACACTTAAGTTGGCTTTATTAAACATTAGATCTCTAGCTGGGAAAACATTTTTAATTAATGATTTAATCACTGAGCACAGCCTTGATTTTATGTTTTTAACTGAAACTTGGTTGGACCAAAGTAACAGTGGAGCTGTTCTCATCGAGACGACCCCTCCTAGCTACAGTTTTATCAGTGAGGCCAGGGTGAGCAGGAGAGGAGGAGGGGTTGCTGTCTTATTTAATGAATCATTTCAATGTAAGCAGCTATCTCCTGGAAGTTTTCAGTCTTTTGAATATGTGGCTTTACAGCTGAAGGCCCCATCCAAAGTTGTGTTTCTTAATGTTTACAGGCCTCCCAAATACTGCACAGACTTTTTTAATGACCTCAGTGAACTGCTGTCTGTGATCTGTGTTGATTTCGACTGTGTAATTATTGTTGGGGATTTTAACATTCATGTGGACAACCCTCAGGACAAAGGGACTAAAGACCTGAGTAACACTCTGGGCAACTTTGGGCTGACTCAGCATGTAACAGAGGCCACACATAATAGAGGACACACTCTTGACCTACTGATCTCCAAAGGCCTGAGCATTTCAAAGGTTACTGTGTCTGATGTGGGCCTGTCTGATCATTACTGTGTTTTCTTTGAAAGTAAAATCTCAGCCCACACAAATATATCAACAACAGTGATCACAAAACGGTGTATAACTGAACACAGTAGTGAGATCTTTAACCAGGTCTTCCCATTAACACCTGACCTGTCCAGAGGGTCAGTCAATGAGCTCGTCAATAGCTTCAATGCTAACATGTTAAATGTAATGGATACTATTGCTCCCATTAAGGTGAAGGTTATCTCTGGAAGGAAAAAGTCTCCATGGAGAAACTCCACACTGGTGAAAAATGAAAAAAGAGAGTGTAGGAAAGCTGAGCGCAGATGGAGAAAAACAAACCTCCAGGTTCATTATGACATTTATAAAGAGAAACTTCACAATTATAATTTACAACTGAGGAATGCAAGGAGGTCCTACTTCTCTGACATCATCACTAAAAACAGCCATAATGCTCGGGTCTTATTTTCTACAGTTGACAGGCTAACAAACCCTCCTGTGTCAGTGGCAGCTGAACTTCATTCGACCATGGCCTGCAATGACTTTGCCAAATTCTTCACTGAAAAAATCCAAAAAATTAGACAAGCAATTGGTACATCAACAGCAGATCCAGGATATGTACTGTGTCCACCAAAAAACTGTTTAAACACCATGAAACAGTTTCAGCCTATTAACAGCAAAGACCTGGAGGACATCTTAGGTCAACTGAACTCCTCCTCCTGCTGTTTAGATGTCCTGCCAACAAGTTTTTTCAAAAAGGTCTCAAAGACTTTAGAGTCAGACCTGTTACAGATCGTCAACTTTTCTTTAATATCAGGTGTGTTTCCAGAATCACTAAAAACTGCTGTAATCAAACCTATACTGAAAAAGGACAATCTTGACAAGACACAAATGAACAACTACAGGCCGATCTCAAATCTCCCGTTTTTAAGTAAGATCATTGAAAAAGCAGTTTCTCAACAGCTCAGTTACTTCTTAAAACAGAATAACTGCTACGATGCCTTCCAGTCAGGTTTTAGACAGAACCACAGCACTGAAACCGCTCTGACCAAAGTGTTTAATGACATATGTCTGAATACAGACAGTTGGAAAAATGTCAGTCCTAGTTTTACTGGATCTCAGTGCAGCATTTGATACAGTTGACCACAACATATTACTCAAACGACTGGAGAACTGGACAGGTCTTTCAGGAACTGTACTAAACTGGTTCAAAACATACGTAGAAAACAGGAAATACTTTGTATCAATAGGTAACTTCACATCTGAGCAGACAAGTATCACATGTGGAGTTCCCCAAGGTTCCATCTTGGGACCCCTTCTGTTTAACATCTACATGCTCCCACTGGCACAGATTATAAACAACAACAAAATAAACTATCACAGCTATGCAGATGACACACAAATATATATCACAATGTCACCAGGAGACCGAGGCCCTGTACAGGCTCTTGGTAAATGCATTGAGGAAATCAATGACTGGTTGTGCCACAATTTTCTCCAGCTAAACAAAAACAAAACTGAAGTAATAGTCTTTGGCGCCAAAGAAAAACGATTACAGGTCACCAGAGAACTTCAATCTATACATCTAAAAACCACAAACCAGGCGAGAAATTTGGGTGTAGTGATGGATGCAGACCTAAACTTAGAAAAACACATTAAGACAATAACAAAGTCAGCTTACTATCACCTCAAGAATATTTCAAGGATAAAAGATCTGATGTCTCAACAGGACCTGGAAAAACTAGTCCATGCATTCATCTTTAGTAGGCTTGATTACTGTAACAGCATCTTTACAGGTCTACCTAAAAAATCAGTCAGACAACTACAGCTCATTCAGAGCTCTGCTGCTCGAGTCCTCACTAAGACCAAAAAAGTGGACCACATCAGTCCAGCTCTGAGGTCTTTACACTGGCTGCCTGTCCGTCAGAGGATAGACTTTAAAGTTCTGATGCTGGCCTATAAAGCTCTGAATGGTTTAGGACCAAAATACATCAATGACCTCCTGACCCAGTATGAACCATCCAGATCCCTCAGGTCATCTGGGTCCGGTCTTTTATCAGTTCCCAGAGTCAGAACCAGACATGGAGAAGCTGCATTCAGCGTTTATGCTCCTTATATCTGGAACAAACTCCCAGAAAGCCTCAGATCAGCTGAAACACTCAGTTTATTTAAATCCAGGTTGGAAGACTCACCTGTTCTCAGCTGCATTTGAATAAAGCACCAAATCCACACTTTAAGCTTAAATTTCAAAACTTACATTTAACTACTGATTTTATCTACTGTTCTGATTTTATCTGTTTTGATTTTATATACTGTTGTTTGTTTGTTTGTTTGTTTGTTTGTTAATTAGTTAGTTACAGTGGGGCAAAAAAGTATTTAGTCAGCCACCGATTGTGCAAGTTCCCCCACTTAAAATGATGACAGAGGTCAGTAATTTGCACCAGAGGTACACTTCAACTGTGAGAGACAGAATGTGAAAAAAAAATCCATGAATTCACATGGTAGGATTTGTAAAGAATTTATTCGTAAATCAGGGTGGAAAATAAGTATTTGGTCACCTCAAACAAGGAAAATCTCTGGCTCTCACAGACCTGTAATGTCTTCTGTAAGAAGCTTTTCTGTCCCCCACTCGTTACCTGTATGAATGGCACCTGTTTGAACTCATCATCTGTATAAAAGACACCTGTCCACAGCCTCAAACAGTCAGACTCCAAACTCCGCCATGGCCAAGACCAAAGAGCTTTCGAAGGACACCAGGAAAAGTATTGTAGACCTGCACCAGACTGGGAAGAGTGAATCTACAATAGGCAAGCAGCTTGGTGTGAAAAAATCAACTGTGGGAGCAATCATCAGAAAATGGAAGACATACAAGACCACTGATAATCTCCCTCGATCTGGGGCTCCACGCAAGATCTCATCCCGTGGGGTCAAAATGATCATGAGAACGGTGAGCAAAGATCCCAGAACCACACGGGGGGACCTGGTGAATGACCTGCAGAGAGCTGGGACCAAAGTAACAAAGGTCACCATCAGTAACACACTACAACGGCAGGGAATCAAATCCCGCAGTGCCAGACGTGTTCCGCTGCTGAAGCCAGTGCATGTCCAGGCCCGTCTGAAGTTTGCCAGAGAGCACATGGATGATACAGCAGAGGATTGGGAGAATGTCATGTGGTCAGATGAAACCAAAGTAGAACTTTTTGGTATAAACTCAACTCGTCGTGTTTGGAGGAAGAAGAATACTGAGTTGCATCCCAAGAACACCATACCTACTGTGAAGCATGGGGGTGGAAACATCATGCTATGGGGCTGTTTTTCTGCCAAGGGGACAGGACGACTGATCCGTGTTAAGGACAGAATGAATGGGGCCATGTATCGTCAGATTTTGAGCCAAAACCTCCTTCCATCAGTGAGAACTTTGAAGATGAAACGAGGCTGGGTCTTCCAACATGACAATGATCCAAAACACACCGCCCGGGCAACAAAGGAGTGGCTCCGTAAGAAGCATTTGAAAGTCCTGGAGTGGCCTAGCCAGTCTCCAGACCTCAACCCCATAGAAAATCTGTGGCGGGAGTTGAAAGCCCGTGTTGCTCGGCGACAGCCCCAAAACATCACTGCTCTCGAGAAGATCTGCATGGAGGAATGGGCCAAAATACCAGCTACTGTGTGTGCAAACCTGGTAAAGACCTATAGTAAACGTTTGACCTCTGTTATTGCCAACAAAGGTTATGTTACAAAGTATTGAGTTGTATTTTTGTTATTGACCAAATACTTATTTTCCACCCTGATTTACGAATAAATTCTTTACAAATCCTACCATGTGGATTCATGGATTTTTCTTTCACATTCTGTCTCTCACAGTTGAAGTGTACCTCTGGTGCAAATTACTGACCTCTGTCATCATTTTAAGTGGAGGAACTTGCACAATCGGTGGCTGACTAAATACTTTTTTGCCCCACTGTAGTTTATTTGCTTGTTTTAATCAATTTTAAATCATGCTTTTTATTTGTTCTTGTTTCTAATGTCTCTGTAAAGCACTTTGAATCACCTTGTTGTTGAATTGTGCTATACAAATAAACTTGCCTTGCCTTGCCTACTTTCACATTTCTCCGTGAAATGATCTCCATTTAACAATATAAACCTACAACCTAAAACATTTGTTTTACTATTTAGGAATGAACACAAAGCCGACAGCACAAAACAAAGATGCAAACCGGCACAAAGACACTTTAAAGTGATCTCAGGGATTCAGTAGAAACATGGGCCACAGCCTGACTGCTCATGAGTTTGTTGCTCGTTTCCATTCAGAGTCTGGCTGCTGGTCTGAGGTCAGCATTACCTCAGCTTACGTCACTCTGTGTTTTTGGCTAGCTTAGCGTTAGCATGCTGCTCATGCAGATACTTGCAAGTTCTTATTAAGCTGCTATTTCATCCAAGTGGAACCTATAAGCAAATTCAATAGGAAAGCAGACTAACAACTCCAAGGAAATGAACCGTCAGGCTCTCGTTTCAAAACAGAAAAGTCAAACGGAAAAGGATTGTGTCAGCTTAATTTTTAACAGGACTCCATAGAGCCGTGTGAAACCCTTTTTTGAAGCAGACATCCATCCACTACAGACAGTGTTCCAGGTGTGTTCTGGTTACTGTTTTTCCATTGTTGGTGAGGAATAATCTTCACAGACAGCTGTTTAGTGAGCGAATCTCTGCTTAATGGTATCTGTAGTGTCTGATCAGGTTCCTAGCATCACTGTCAGCCCTGTCAGGTTCCCCTCACCCTTTTTAGTGGGTGGATGACTTCAGTTTTATACTAGAAGAAGAAGGGAAGTCACAGAGTGTAGACCTCTGCCAAGGACTGTGTCTGTCAGTCCAGGCTTTCAGGTTTAAAGGAACTGAAAGCCTGGCCTTTTGCCACTGAGCTTCATGAAATTTGGACGCGTGCTTTTGTGTACTCTTGCTGACAGACTGACAGAAAACAAATTGAAATGAGACATAAGAGTGAAAAGCAACATCCATTTCATAACTGAGCATCCACTACATTTGTGCAGTCATGCCATCCAGTGAAAACTGTTTGTGTGGCTGATGTCCTCAAACCAGAGGGGATCATTTTTCTTGCTGGATTTATTAATGTGACAAAAAATGCAGCGGGAAAAAAATAAACTAAACTGCTAAAAGGCAAATGAATTCGGATGTTTTAGCATATTAATGACTTGATTTTACACCTTCTGATGTCAGGGCAGACTTCATTAATTCAGTATCTATTTATTTGAGGATGTTATGCATTACGATTCATTTTCTTCCTCTTTGTCACAATTTTCTACCCACACATGTTTTATTTAAGCATTAAATGAAGCTATTAGTCATGTCAGCAAGAGATAAAACCAGGCGTAGATTATACAGGAGGCTGATTGTTCTTCGGTCGTGTTTGCTGTTGTTCAACATCTTGTTTTCTTGTCTCTCTTATTTTGTTTTGTTTTGGTTTGTTGATGTTTTTTTCCTTTTATCAGCAGCTGCATTTTCCATGAATACTCACTAGGGTCTATATCTACTCCTGATATTGCATATGACAGTTTCCACATGTTGGATTCAGACAACACAGATTTGCCACACAGACTCAGTGAAGCTGTCAGATTGTGACTCTTACTATGAAAGAGTTGAAAGAAAAGAAAAATCGTCAGGAGGAAAAATACAATCAGTGCAGAAATTACAAAAACTGCAGTTCCTCAAGTGGCCGTTTGAGCTGCAGTTAGAGACTCTTTTAGGCTTCAGTCACACAGGCCTAGAGAGCGGTCAGTGAACCCTGCAGTAACCACTACTCACCAGGGGAAAGGCTGTAATCCAAAACATGATTGGCACAACGGTTATTTTGAAGGTGAAGACTCACAGTTTCCAGTTTGTGTCACATTTCCACTACCACTGAGTAAGTTGTTGGCAAGTGTTTGCAAACAAGTCAGCGACTGTAGAAAACTGCTAGTGACCAAAGGAGTGTGTATAACTCTTTGTGACTGTGGCGAAGGGGTGGTCTCTGGCTCAGCTGCAGCAGAGGGGTGGTGGAGAATAGAATAGAATAGTAAAGCCCTTTATTGTGACTGTAGAAGTACAACAAAATTGTGGGTGCTCCACACCAACTGTGCAGGAAAACATAAATAGTAAGACAGCATGAATAAATAACAAACGAGGAATATATATAAAAACGATACAAAGGCACACATTGGAGGACAGCTTTCAAAGTGCTTGAATGTAGTGCAAATGGCTTGGTCTGAGTATAGAGTCTCTGTGAGTGTTCAGAGTGACGAGGGTTACTCACAACCATGGATTGGTGGGCAGGGGTGCGGGATGGTCATTACCTCAATGACCTTGTAGTACCATATCACCCTATTAGAGCGCTTCGCTCTCGCTCTGCAGGCCTACTTGTTGTTCCTAGAGTATTTAAAAGTAGAATGGGAGGCAGAGCCTTCAGTTTTCAGGCCCCTCTTCTGTGGAACCAGCTTCCAGTTTGGATTCAGGAGACAGACACTATCTCTACTTTCAAGATCAGGCTTCAAACTTTCCTTTTTGCTAAAGCATATAGTTAGGGCTGGACCAGGTGACCCTGGATCCTCCCTTAGTTATGCTGCAATAGATGTAGGCTGCCGGGGATTCCCATGATGCATTGAGTTTTTCCTTTCCAGTCACCTTTCTCACTCACTATGTGTTAACAGACCTCTCTGCATTGAATCATATCTGTTATTAACCTCTGTCTCTCTTCCACAGCATGTCTTTATCCTGTCTTCCCCAACCAATCACAGCAGATGGCCCCGCCCCTCCCTGAGCCTGGTTCTGCCAGTTCTTCCTGTAAAAAGGGAGTTTTTCCTTCCCACTGTCGCCAAAGTGCATATGATTGTTGGGTTTTTCTCTGTATGTATTATTGTAGGGTCTACCTTACAACAACTTCAAGGCGCTTTATATTGTGATTTGACGCTGTGTAAACAAAATTGAATTGAAGTTATCAGTCTGAATGGCTCAAGTGTAAAAGCTGTTAGTGAGTCGGGAGGTGTGGGAACGGGCAATGACCAGAGGACAGCAGGTCAAACAGGTGGTGAATGGATTGCGAGGGGTCACCTGTGATGGCCCTGGTTTACCTGAGCCATCACCGAGCTGGTGATGGCCTCTCCTCCAGGGTGGCAGAGGGCAGCCTATGATTTTTTGCCCAGAAATTTGAAGGTGGAGGCATATTTCTACATTTATAATGAGAGGGGAGTGGGCCTGTCTGTGACTCCTGAAGTCCATGATTAGTTTTGTTTTTGTTTTGTTTTAAGGACGTTCAGTTTCAGGTTAGTTCCTGAGCACAAGCAAGACAATTTCTGTCTCTGCTCTGTACGCTATCTTATCTCCTTCAGTGATGAGCTGGTGGTGTCATCAGCATACTTTTATTATCCTTTATTTAACCGGGTAAAAAGTCCCACTGAGATTAAAATCTCTTTTCCAAGACAGAGCTGATGAAGAGGGCAGCAGCAGTTCCAACAAATACAACAGGTAATAATATAGCAAGTAAAAAACAAATATAATATACCACACACACAAGGGAACACAATCGTGTGAATAAACTTATGCTGTCTATTACAGATTATATCCCTTTTTTCTCTACTGACCAGTGGTGACCAGGGTGTTACTGCAGTCTCTAGACATCTGAGACTCTGGCTTTGAAATCAGTTTCACAGCAACCACCAGCAGCCCTTCACAGCCATCCGGGGAATATCCACAAACCAATTTCTTGGCCTGTGTTACAGAGGCCTTAGTCATGTTCTTTCAGCTGCAGCTCTGATCGTATTAAACAGTGAAAGCGAGCAGTGTGCAAATGACAAAAAGAGTATTCAAACCGCTAAGTATACAGGTATGTAAATTTCATGTCTTTGGTTGTCTTCTTCTTTCAGTGTATGAAAGCATACATTTCTGTAAACCAGGGAGTCAGGAAAAAAGAGTAAACCTTGCTCTGCTCAGACTTTGAATCTCTACTTAATTATTATTATTGTCCGCGCACCGAGATCCAAGCTATCGTCTGATGCAGTTTTCCAGATGTGCAGTTTAGAAAATAACCTGTTTTAAACTTTTTGTTTTG
This sequence comes from Rhamphochromis sp. 'chilingali', assembly GCF_963969265.1. Classification (NCBI taxonomy): domain Eukaryota; kingdom Metazoa; phylum Chordata; class Actinopteri; order Cichliformes; family Cichlidae; genus Rhamphochromis; species Rhamphochromis sp. 'chilingali'. The sequence goes on along the minus strand of NC_137935.1, from coordinate 2,434,489 downwards.
TTAGGCTAACTGAGTTAAGTGACTTTGGCCCAGATATTCATATTTCTGTTTGGCTGATGGGAGTCATGAACCTCTTCAAAAAAAGAGTTTAGACCTCAAAACACTCACAAATTCAAATTCTCACTCTGAACATGCCTCTTACTGACGCTAATTTAATAAGTAAAAAAATAGCTGTTATTAAGTAGCTACTTGTAAAGTGTTTTTTAATAATGGATTGGATTTATATAGCGCTTTTCAAGGCACCCAAAGCGCTTTACAATTCCACTATTCAGTCACACACTGGTGGAGGCAGCTGCGGTTGTAGCCACAGCTGCCCTGGGGCAGGCTGACAGAAGCGAGGCTGCCATATCGCACCATCGGCCCCTCTGGCCAACACCAGTAGGTGGTAGGTGAAGTGTCTTGCCTAAGGACACAACAACCAGGACAGAGAGCCCAGGGATGAAACCGGCAACCTTCCGGTTACAGATACGCTTCCCAACCCCCTGAGCCACGGTCGCCCCACTTAAAGTAGTAACTGAATAAAGTGACTAGGTGCTAGTAAATGAAATGAAATCCAAAGCAAAGGGGTATGCTTCCCAGTCACCAAGTGAGGTGAGGAGACATTTGGACATAAAGGTAATGAAGAAACGTTTTATATATATATAAAGACTCTGTAGTCTGGATTTTACTTCATCAAGAAATCTTCATTTTCTTAGCTGACTGAAAAATCTGACGTTTACATGTCTTGAGACATAAGATGTTCAGACAGACTTTGGGGGAAGTTTCACCTTAAATGACGTTAACTTTCAAAGGAGCTTAAAACTTTTGTAAAGAGGGATCCCCAACTTTAGAGTATAATTTACTTCACCTCACCTCACAGGAGTCGTCTTTCATTATAATCAGAAGCTCTCATTAGCACATAATCCATCCAATCATTCAATTGTGATTTGTCTGATCATTAAACCAGTGGACAGCACCTTTCATGTGTCAGGGCTGCTTTGCTGGAGCAGCCAGAGATGTCAGGTTCAGGCTCGCACTGTTTTAAAATGACGTCCTCGGGTTTCACTTCCACTTCATCTCCAAAATTTGAATGCGTTTGATTTACAGTTTCAGAGGGGAAGCGTTTTCAGACAGCCGTTTGGAGTGAAGCCCCACACTGTGCTGCTGCTGCTGCTCTGCTGCAGAAGAGAGCTGAAAATCAAGCACAGCTCACTGGGGAACAGGCTTACCAACAGTCTGAGAGTGGGCTTCATTCTCTGGGCTCATTTGCTGGAATTTGTGCACGTGTGATTTATATCCGAACCCCGAGGAGTAAATTATGAAGCAAACCTGTAGATGGGAACTACAGGGAAAATAATTTCAACAATACTTTGCAGGATATGAAGAAAATGTTCCAAGCAATGGGGCTATGAAGACAACAGTGAATAAATATATGTGTGTGTGAGTACAAGCCCCCCAGCGTGCTTTCAAAACTTTTAAAAGGACTAAATTTTCATGGCTGGGAGGAAAGTGCATTCATCACACATTGTATGTAGGCCAGTATATCTTCGTGTACCCGGGCTGTAACTAATGCTTATTTTATAAGTCACTGTGGCTTCCACGAGCACAGATAAGCTGCTGTGTTGCTTTAGAGAAGAGCTTTAGGCCTCTTATACATTCAAAATTGAAGAGTTTCATTCTGAGAAAAAACAGTGGGATGAGAATTATAGTGTCATACTGTTAATCCGCAGTTTTACTGTTTGAGTCATTTTCAGTCCTTATACTGAGTCCCAAAACTCATCAGCATCCTGGGGTTAAAGCAAGCAAAATGGATTTTAATGTATGTTGTACAACATTATATAGAACTGTTAATTCTCCCTCCCAGTGCACCATCCTGTCTCAATTTTAAAATCTGAACAGATGAGAGAGGAGCCACAGTCAAGGATGCACAGGCAGTGTTGGGGAGTAACGGAATACATGTACCGCCGTTATGTATTTAAAATACAAAATATGAGTAACTGTTTTCCGTTACAGTTACTGTTTTAAAAGGTGGTATTCAGAATCCAGTTACTTTGTTGAAATAAATGGATTACACGGCAGTATTTTCCTGTTTCATAAGGCTATGAACTATATTTTTGGTGTCCACCCAAACAAAACACGGGTTAAGAGGCTCTCATGTCTGTCTCAATCTCGCGGCCCATGTCACCTCTACTTGCGGCCCGCATAATGACGTGAAGGAATATTTTAAAAAATGATTCATAAAAATGATTTAATATGAAGGCAATAGGCAGAGTGTTACAGGCATATCCCTAAAGAATGCAGCTTCATGGGCAGTGTTGTCCGTGCTGCAGGGAGAATGGACCGCCATACCTGTTATGTGTCTGTGAGCGAGGGAGAAAAAGAGTCGAAAAGTAAGAGATGTCACCGACCAGAAACGGGAGATGGAGGCATGTAAAATATATATATATACACACGTACATACATACATACATACATACATGTATGCATGCATATACAAAGTCGACCCAGACAACAAAGTAAAGCTAGTTTTCGGCTACGAGCCCGACACGGAGCCCGACGTATCAGCCAGAGGTCTCTTTATGGTTTTATGCCTTTACGAGCAGCGGATCTGTTTTATATTCGCGCTGAATAGTTTTCTACACGAGATCGCTGCAAAAAGTGCAGCCTTACCTAATGTCCACCTACTGTTACTCATTTATATTAAGATTTAAAAATCTAGTTAGTATTGGTATGGCGAATAACCTTCAGTAAAAATAATAAATCACACATCAATAGTACATTTATGTAGTTGTAAAAAGCATGATAATATATTGAGTAATCCAAAGTATACAGAATACATTACTCTCAATGAGAGTAACGGAATACGTTACAAAATACAGTTTGGGGCATGTAATCTGTAATCTGTAGTGGAATACATTTTAAAAGTAACCTTCCCAACACTGTGCACAGATGTTTCTAACCCTGACTAATGAAAGAGGCATGACATGCAGCCGGAATAAATACATCTTTTAGGGTGGTCCTAAAGTTAGGAAAGAAGCCAAAGAAAGGAAATGAGGCTGTACACTCTCACATTTTGAATTTGTGCTTACCCCCTCCGTCCTCCTGCCTGCTAGCCTCAAATCAGCCTCAGTGGACCTCACTGAAGGATCGTGACTCCTGAACTGTATCTGCAGGAGGAGAGTCTGGGCCAGATTTACTAAACAGAGCAAAATGGCACGTGAGCACAATTCCCAAATACCGCTGATAGGTGTGGTCAGCTGGCGATTTCCAAAAGTTGTGCTGTTTTCTAAGCACAGTCAGTTCATTTCCACATGACCTACCCAAGCTGCCGAGAACTGTGCAATTTAACAGGTTACACATTAAGAGATGATATTCAGCTGTGGAGAATTCACTGGACAGGCACAGCTCGTTAATTCTAATCAGAAAACCATATAAACACAGATCATACACGCGGACGCTAAATGTAGGCCTATGGTGGCAGTCTGGAAGACAGACTCGTAATAATGGAAGCAGACTGTCAGTAACTGACAGACTCTGATGTAAGGCTGTAAATCATGCAATAATATTTTGACAATGCGTTCTGTCGCATTCTTGTTATTACATCAACTTTCATCCATCCAAGGAATAAAATGAACCGGAAATGCCTGATTGACAGAAGATTATCTCTACTTTAAAAAAAAAAGATTTGCATATTTCATGGAGGAGTCGTGTGTGTGTGTGTGTGTGTGTGTGTGTGTGTGTGTGTGTGTGTGTGTGTGTGTGTGTGTGTGTGTTTTGTCGTCAAAGTGCATGCAGCTTAGTTTGTGTAGGTCCACCACTACAAACCGTCAGAGCACAGCTGAGTTTACAGTGAAAACTGTGTGCGCTGTCCATGGTCCTGAACAGTTTTGTTTGAGTGTAATTAAACCTTATCAAGGAAAATGTGTTTTAAAAGTTTTTAAATTGAATGTAATTGCCGAACAGAAATAAAGACACTTTCAAACCGATTTAAAACATCAAAACGAAAAACAAACTTAAGACTTTCAAAGGCCTGTGCTGTGCTTAGTGTGACTGTGCAATGACAATAAAGAGCTATCTTATCTTATTAGTTTCAAAGTCAGTGTAGTCATCCCTCAGTTCTCTTCAGCCATTTATTTTGAACTCCACTTCACAGGCTATGCTGAAAAGGGCCCGACACCAAAATAGTTTTGTTGCTGCCGGTCTTGTGTCATTGCTGTTTGGTTGGAGGGTCCAGGTCATATTTCAGTTCACTGAACAAATTTAGAATTAGCTGTCCGGTTAATCCTTGTGTTTTTATCCCATCTTAATGTGGTGTTCGAAATAACATGCCACAAACAGAAATGTCTCAGCCTTCCAGCTTGTGCTGTCTGCGGGCCATAGCGCAGCCATATGAGTGCAAGAAGTTAGGCATAAAATTTCAGTGGAATTAGCAGCGTGTCGCTAATGTTGGTTAATTAGTGCACGCGTGATTTAAATATTCTCCTATGTTTTTCACAATGAGAAAGGAGCTCCCAGACATGTATATTAATACCAGTTGGGGGTTTTTTACACCAAAATCCAGTTTGAACTGGCGCAACACTTAAATCTGACCCTATAGGAGGCGCTATAACCTCAAGAGTTTTATTTTGCTTACATGAGGCATCGTGCTCGGTGGATTGTACAAAAGACAGAATAAGGGGGATTCTTCAAAGAGTGTTTTTAATTCATATGTTGTTTGGTCTTTTGGTCACTGGATAGCTCGTCACATTGTGCCATGTTATAAATTTTAACAAAAAGTTGCCAGAAATATAACAAAATTTCAAGCACCTGCTAAAAATCATAAAATGCAGCAGCAAAATGATTCGCGGTGCAGCTGTGCCAAACACTGACGCCATTTGAAACGAGAGGCAAAGCAATGATGCCAAATTTTTGTTAAATGTCTTTTGCTTCACTTCCTCTGCTCACGTCTTTGCTGGGAGGAACTACGATGTGAGGATCTACAAACTGAGAAAGGAGGGTGTTTGTCTCCTGTGGTCCCCACTTTGTCTTGTGCATGTTTGTACCTGAACTTGACACTCACTGATCACCTGCTCTGCAGCCAGCCTGCACACCTGACACACATTCACAATCAAGCTCAGCAGTGAGTCTCTTTTCTTCTCTTCCAGTCAAACAGTGTGGTAACACATGCACTCGGGCCAGCTGTGGGTGAAACTTTGCTTGGCCTGAAGGTAAAGTCTCTGCTCTTCACTCAGCCATGATCCTCTTCTCTGTATTCCAGAATCCCTCCCCATTCCAGCCCAACTCTTCACCGCTGAAACTGCTCAGAGCTCCCATCAGGATCTCACCTTCAGCCTGTCTGACAGTTTTCACTACAGCCTTTGATCCATTGATCAAAAGAAATACTTTCACAAAAAATTTGGCACGTTCCTGTATTATTACAACAGCAGCATAGGAAAAAAGACCAATGAAAAATAAAGAGGCTCGGGAGAATTAAAAAAAAAATAGAGAAACAGCTTTGATTCAAAAAGAAAAAAAGGTTAATAAAACGGAGAAGATAAAAACTGATAAATAAGTAAGATCTCAAGTTTTGTGCGTGCAGCATACAAAGTGTGCAAAGTGTAGTAAATACTGCTGAGGCTGCTCTGTATGACACAAAGTACTGAATTGTCAGGAGTTGTTGGATGGGGTAGGAACAATTTCCTGTTTCTGTCCTCGTGTCACTGGAGCTGAATCAGTCTGATAAAAAAAGTGCTCCACTGCTTGTCGTCTAAGTGGTGCTGTGACGGGTGGGGGTTCTGGATTATGCTGCTCTTGTACTTTGAGGACAGCAAAGTACTTTTCACTGCCCACCTTTACTGATGGATGATGGGACGTACTCATACTATCAGATGCAAATTTGGAAAACCAATCAGAATAGATAATACTATCATAAATAGTCAGGCATTTTTCAGGTTTGGAAGAAGTGTGTTGGATTCAGCAGCACAGACTGCAGCCAGCTGACATTAACCCTGGATTTCCAAATATTCCAAATACAAATTTCTTTATTGTAAGCTGAAAGCTTTCTGTAATCCATCATGTTCTATAAAACCATGTTTGCTGTGTGCTCTAAACAATGTTTATTGGCTGCTAATGTCTCCCAGTCTCCTCACACCACAGATGGATCCCGTTAGCTTTGTTCTCATGTAGCAGAAAGGTCAAAATAAAAGTCAAAAAAACGTCATTTATCCCCAAGGGGCAACTAATATAGATGAAACTTTGCCGACCATACATACAATACACAAACATCACACCGGGGAGACAGGTCAGGCTAGGTAGCACTGGCCGGTCAACCACACGAGCAGCGACCCGAACCGAAACCATCGAAAATGCACAACATGAGGAAAGACGAGGAGAAAAAAAGAACTCCCCCCACACTGAGCTCCAACAGGAAGATCAGTTTGAGAACAGAAAAAAAACCACCTCAGCACATGAATCATCACATCTCACAACATAGAAGACATAGCTTCAAAGGCGTTTGGGGGGGGGGTGAGTGTACATATGTGTCAGTGTACATGCGTATGGGAGCGTATGGGTGTGTGTTCTGTGTTCAACTGAGAGAAAGTATCTCTTCACCCGGTTAGGCAAAAGTCAGCAATCTTTGGTCAGTGCGGGTGGCCTTCAATGAGGGGGCGGAGAGTCACAACAAATAGTCTTATCTAAGGGAGAATCATTATTCCCGTCGGCTTTTGACTTAAGCATCCAGTTGGCGCCAGGGGGGCTGCATGAGATGAAGATGGTAGTTGTTTTGGTTAGTGCGAACAAACTGTGGCATTCTTCATCATCATCAGTGGTTTAAAATGACTGAGAATCACCAACATGTGCAGGGTAGTAAAAAGAAAATGAGTCTGTGTCATGAGTCTCATGGTATTTCTACACTTATATTAGTGAAGGAGGCCTCCTGCAGCAGGACAGGAAGACAAGAAAGTAGCAAATAAAATGATCAGAGAGCCTTAAAACTTTCGTTTTCAAACGTTCATGACCTCATAGCTTCTGTGACAAACTCTGTTTTTATGTCTAGCTGACAGTTTCTGCTCTTCTTCATTTTTCCAGCAGCTCTTTTTGTGATTAATCTGCTCATTGCTCTCTTCTTTCCTGATCATTAAAATGATATAATGATCATGCAAAACTTAACCAAATCTGCAAATATGCATAGACTCATCAATCATTGGAGTTAGTTACTGGACACACACACGGTAACATCAACAGCATCATTCAAGCTTTGATCAGCACCACGGACAGAACCACACTCAGAGGTCACATTTATTTAAGGCTGTGCTCTAAACTCAGACGTATCCTTACTAAAGTATCACAAACACAACAACACGACTAAGATGTCTATAAGTGAGAAACAAACAAGAGAAGCCCATCAACCACAGGTCACAGTGGCAAACATGTTCACTCATTAATAAAATTCATCAATCAATTTTCAGTGGAGCCGCTCCACTCATAATGTATCTAAGTGGCTGAAATAGTGTTTCACTGCTTTACAAAAGCAAAATCTACTCACATATCAGAGCTTCATCTGTCGGGCCCTGCGCTCAGCAAAGGGACGCAGCTGAAAGTTCCACCATTATTTAAAGCAGCAGGAGTCCAAGATACGAACACATCTGTGACCCCTGCTCTATCAACCCAACACCAAACCAACTCATAACATCCAGCATGTCAAGCACACTGAATGAGCTCACCATGCAAAACCCGTATAATTTACATTCACATGCATATACATAAACTGTATGAAAGTATTTGAAGTAGAAAACATGGACTGGCTCTTCTGCTCACAGAAACTGTCAATAATAATAATAATAATGAACAAAATGTATTGAAATGATTAACTGACCACAGCTTATGGTTACCTCAACATGCTAACCATAAGTCATATTTTCTATAGGTACATGTCTTTCTCACTGCTTTGATGATTTAAAAATGCTGGGGAAGGAATAATGCTTGACGGAGCCATGTAAAGGATTTTAGCCGTCAGTCTTTACATGTCGTCACTTTTCAGCCGAGTGTCGTCATCGTCAGACGCCCGCAGAGGCCATCTGTTCAACATGCTTGCAGAGTTTTTGTGAGGCAGGTCTCGCCCCGCCTGTGCCTCACTACTACTTCTCCGTGTTATATTGGCAACCTGTCCACAGCCTCGGATGTGAACAATGTCAGGATGAAACATGGGAGGAATCGAGGGCCCGGCTTGTTTTTCTCCCTAACGTGTCATTTTTTCCATTGTCAGGTGTCCATCCCCATCTCTCTCCACTCACAATCGGCACTCGTCAGTGTGTTTTCTTTCTGTGGAGTTTGAGATTTTACAAATGGACAAGTGTGTCCACCTCCTGACATTACAGTTATTTGCCCGTAGCAAATTGTCACGATCTGGTTATAGGGACTCAAACGCAGAGCGGTTAGATGTCTCCAAAGTGCAGTTTATTTACAGTTCCAGTGCACAATATATATACAGTGAAGGGAATCCAAAACTCCAGGGAATCACAGGGTAGCTCTCTCACACTCGCTCACGTCTTCTTGCCCACACTCACACACGTTCACACGGCGGGGAGGTCGCAGGTCCGGGGGGGAAGGTCTGAAGCAGAAGAGAAGGGAAGTCACAAACTAATCACAAATCACGAAGCACAAGTCCACAGGAGCTGTGAGAACACTAACGTCAGTAGTACAATCATCCAGCGACGAGAGGATCTGTGTTCCAGCCTCAAATAGTGCTCCCGGTGATGACAGGTGATTGTTGTCAGGTGTGTGGGCCAAGGGCGGGAGCCCACAGTGAGCTCCGCCCAGGCAGAGAGGGAGAGAACCGAAACAGCAAATGTAGCCTTGTGGGGCTGGCCGGGCAGGCACGGAGACCATGACACAAATAAAGAGTAGTCAGTCCACAAACCACTGTAAAACCTACAGAAATGCCCCAGGCTCTGCGTCACACTCTCACAACTGTTATTGTTGATTGTCTCGGGTCTTTTTAAAGTGAATGAACGTGTTATTCAAGCTGTTGCAATTCTTTTTTAGGTCGACATAATTTAAAAGGTGACAGGTTATTTCCCTCTGGCAGTATGCCCCTTGGTAAACTACTTTGCCTGCTCGTGTGTGTTTTACTGAAGCAGGAAAACACGGAAAAATTGCTCCCGTGAGGTGCGTTTTATTTCTGGAAATACGTGTTGAGTTTGAACACCACAAATTAAATTCCCTTCACCTTCATTGTCCTGTGGCAAATATTTCCCAACCTGAAAACAATAAAAATGATTGAATGCTTTGAAATGAACTAATGATTGTTGCCACCTGATCCAAATTTGTCATGCTGCTGTTTTGACAGAGAAAAGCCTCACAGCTGTGTCTGTACTTCGTTCTCTGTGAGGCTCAGTTCTGCACATTTCAGGGAGAGAACGGTGGGAACAGGCTAAAGGAAAATGTTTGTGAGTCTAACTGACACATTCTCACCTTACTGCCTGATATTTTTAACCATTGCTGATTATCAGCAATCTGTGGTTCAAATGTGTCTTTTTGTTGATGTTCTGCTGATTATTTTAAGTCCTCGACTGATCACTAGACTCCTCCACCGCTATTCCCTCAATTCTGCTGCTCTGTTGTTGGCTGTTGTTCGTAGTTCCTGTTTTTTGTTTTTTGGTTTTTTTTTTTGCCTGTCCCGTTTGGCTCTTTTGCCATCAGAATTGTTGTCTAAAGGCAAAGAAAGATGCCCAACGGATTTACTTTACCAAACTGACCATCCCAGCCTTGCCGTAATGGTCCATTTGATTCACCTTTTATTGTTTATTTTATTTTCACTTACTGAATACGGGACAGACTTGACTGGGGGAAAGAAGGGGAGAAAGAAAGAGGGAAAGAGAAACAGCTGAGAAGAGGGACGGGGGAGAAGGGCAAAAACCAAAAACCAACAGAATGAGCAGAAAAAGAAAAAAAAAGAAGAAGAAAAAAATGCATATATCAATCACCTGGATCACCTGCTGAGAAAGAAAAAAGAAAACAAGCAGAAGAGAACAAGAGTAATAGAATAAACAGCATCACAATGATATATGGGAATATGACAGTAAATACTAAATATTAAACATTATTGTGCAGCACATAAGATCAACAGAACACAGTGTGCTTTGAGGTAGGAGCCAAAAAGGGTGTAGTTTGTGGGTGTGATCACCCGTGTGTACACCTGTGAGCATGGACGCGCTTGTTTTTTGTTTTTTAAAAGGTTCCTTCATGTAATGATCTGCTAGAGGGTGTGGGGGGGCCACAGCCCCGTCCTCCAGGGCGTGAAGCAGGTATGGAGCAGATCAAAACTCCAGACATCCAGAGGCCCCCAGAACACAAGAGACCAAGGAAGACCAACAGAGGGGCAGCCGCGCCACTGTCCCAGAAAGAGCTGAGGAGAGTCCCAGATGAGGGCTCACTCAGTTCGTAGTTCCTGTTAAAAAGAATTTACGGCACCTGAAAGTTGTCAATTTAAAGTAAGTGAAGACAGAACCTTCCATCCGATTCAGGTCAGTTTTATTGCATTTATATAAAATGAAATTTCCCCATATTTCTTGGTGTGCTGAAGCATTTTGTCTTCCTTTCACTGGAACTAAGAGGCCGAGGACAACTGCTGCAAAAAAAAACCCCACACTGAAGCACAATACCAAGCATTGCATTAAAGCATTTATTGAAGCTGTGGATATTACATTAAAGTCTGTATTACAGGTGGTATCATAATCATATAATAATCTTTCATTGCAGGAGCAACTGTAATCATTTTATACACATTGCATTTTGGTGCTTATTAAAGAGTTGAAGCTCGGTCAGTTAATTGATGGTCAGAAGCTTCGTCCGGCGCGATGTCCGGGCGATCTATTGAGCAAAGTGGCCTAGAGCTGTGGAAGGAATTGCAATACATGCTTACAAAACACATATATCAGGTTATTCTTTATTATCTTTTATTTGTTCATATTCTTTTATTAAGTTTTGAGTAGTATCATTTGATTAAAACATTTATTCAATATATTACACATATAGTTTCAGTTGTGTACGTGCTGGCCTTCTGTCTGGTGGAAAGGTTACAAGGTTTAGCTGGTGAGGTGAAACTGAGTGCATTTCAGGCTGACACACACACACACACACACACACACCGTAGATGGACTCATTTATAGGTGAGAGGTTAATCATGTTTTTCTTGCAACTGCAAAATTGTGCCTGCAAAAAAGAACAGTTTGTTGCAGGATGTGTGCCTGTTGTTCCAGACGATAAGCGAGCGTTCGGCAGCGACAGGAAGACACCTGGCATGGAGACGAGGCGATGTTGCTTTTTCAAACTGTGTTCAAAGTCATTGTGGTTTTGATTTGACGTATGCATATATTGTATCTGCTTAACGCATGAGGGGGCGTTATAAATTTCCCTGATGGTATAAAAACAACTGATTGTGTATTGTTCGAGCGAGATCGATGCTGTCTGCGTACAGTGTTCATCTCCCACGCGTGTTCATTAAAATCATCGTTTGACTCCACCTGGCCGGATCAGTGTTGTTATTTTGGAATTCCTCCTATATCCCTCCTCAATATTTGACCCTTAACAGGTTCCTGCATGCAAACGCTAAAGTTTGGAGACATTTTACCAATAAGCAGTTGAAGCAATGACTTCTGAAAAGCTATTGTTAAATATCAGGATATCACACAACAGCTTTTAGTTCATGACTCTGTGGGTGAGGCAGTGAGCTGTAAGGTGAGTGGGTGGGTGAGATTGGTTGAAGTGGACCTTTAAATAGCCTGGCACCATCTCTGTGTATTAAGAACCAAAACACTTCATCTATGATCATCAACCCAAGTCTGTGTCAGCCTACGACACATCCATCTATTTACAGTCTTATTGTCATTGTCACCAGTGAAGAGTCGGGACAGTTGAGGTGCACGTCCATGCGCTCTGTAACAACTGCTGCTACTTCTACTATTACTGCTTTAACTATTTACCTGGAAATACTAACCAGATAAAAAAAACTCAACCATTTTGGGACGATGATCGATTGTGATTAAAGTCACTGCTGTTGTGTCACACGGGTGGAAGTGTGCAGCTCTCTCAAGGAACTGAAACAGCTGAAAGCACCGAACACATCTTCATGTTTGTTGTGTTTTCCCAGAGCAGGAATGCTTTCACTGATCCTGTTATTACCTCTTACAGGCAGGTCTGTGTGCCTCGGGCGATCGAGTACTGTATTTCGAGTATTTCGAGTTCTCAGATATTTCATGGACTGGTGTTGATGCCTGATGTTAAACTAAAAAAAGTTCACTTTTTTTAGATAAAGTACTGAGAGGATGGGGATGAATGTGCAAGATCCTCACTTACACCTGGTTGATCCCAGCCACCCCACAAAAGAGACTCATTTTGGTTGCTTGTATTGGCAATCTCTCTCTTTTTTGGGGGGGTCACTAGCTGCAGTTCAACACCAGACACGAGCACAAGAACTGCTAAATCGAAGCTCATTCTGCCTCGGGTTCCTCTTTATCGAACCGGCCTAATGTAAAGCCCGTGTTATGGCTGCCAAAACACAAGACACACAAACTCAGAGTGCAGCACGAGTTCTTACATATTCCTCATAATGAAAATCCATCAGCAGCACAGCCGTCCCTTCTTTGTCACAGTTGGAGAACACTGTGTCGTAATCTGAACACTAATTGGTGTGAGATCACCATCTTGTCGTCCGTGGCTCTTTTATAGATGCTGACCACCTTGTTTCAAACAGTGTTTACCTAAAAACACATGAATTGGAATAATTAAGAAGAAGAGAAGTTGTATATTGCAGATATAACCTTTTCTCATTCACATCTCCCCCCCCCGCCCCGCCTGGCTCTCCACAGACCCCACACTGGTTAAATAACAGGAAAGAGTGGAGGCTATTTAGCAGTTTATGCTATCAAGTGTGGAAATGAGATTAAGCTTTGTGGGGTGGGGATAAGAGACCCACTTCAGGGACAGGATCTTTTCTTTTGTTTATATTTGTTGCTGCATTAAAAAGCACTTTCTTGCTTCCTCCCTGACAAAACTTTCCTCCCAGGGAAGGCTTACAGGCTACAGACGCCTTCAAAAATGACACTGAAGTGCTGTAAATGGTAAAATGTGCCACCAGTCACTCTGACTTGGTGTGTTTCGGTGTGCAAATGTAAAGAAAAAAGGAGGCTGTGAAGGTAGATGTAGAAAGGCTTGTGTGATTTTTTTTTTGTCCTTGTTAAAAGCTTATGTGTACCTATTCATTTGTCTTCTGTGCAAAGGGTAAAAACACAGTTGTAGATGTTTGTAGTGAGTTCTGAACCTGGAGCAACAAAGAGACATTTCACAGACATGTAGTGTCCAGACCTCATGGAACAATGCACAGGCTTTCATTCCAGCCAAGCCTTTCAACAGCTGATGTCACTAATTAGAAGCTTCCCTGTCTGAGTGAAGATAATTAGTGAAAATGGGCTGCTGTGGTGCTTGGTTTGCAGAAGATTCAAGGCCAAACACTGAGCGCACACTCAAGATGGTTAAATTCAAATCTGTCTGTAACATTTACTTTGTGTTTTGGCTCTATTTAGGTCAAAAAAGTAAGTCTTCCTTTGTAAACCCAGATAAGCATAATTCACTCACCAGACCCCCAAAATTATCTGTCGAAAACAATAACGATAAAGGACCTAAACAAACTGTAAATACAGAATACAGGTCTGAGTCAAGTCAAGTGGCTTTATTGTCCTTCCAACCATGTGCAGCAGTACAGTGCACAGTGAAACAAGACAACGTTCCTCCAAGACCATGGTGCTACATGTGACAGACAAACACGGGACTACATGAAGTGCAAGTGTGCAAAAAACAAACAAAGACAGTGCAACACCAGACAGAACAGAACGATACAGACACAACAGTGCAAATGAAGAGTGCAACAGTGACACTGCATTGTGCAAAAGAGTGAGGACTGTGCAAAAATTAACTTGGTGTGTGTGTGTGTGTGTGTGTGTGTGTGTGTGTGTGTGTGTGTGTGTGTGTGTGTGTGTGTGTGTGTGTGTGTCAGTCCAGTCACTGGATGTTCAGGAGTCTGATGGCCTGGGGGAAGAAACTGTTTCTCAGTCTGGCAGTGAGGGCCGGATGCTCGGGTACCTTTCCAGAAGGCAGCAGGGTGAAGAGTGTGTGTGAGGAGTGTGGAGCCCTTCACAAAGCTGGTGGCTTTGCAGATGCAGTGGGTGAAATACTTGGAATGTAGCTTTGGCAACTCAGCAGAGGGTTACAGTGTAAACTCCTATTAATACACTATTAATGGTTCATGTGAACATATTTAGCTCCTGCCAAGTGAAATTGTTAAAGTAAAACAGAGTGGATGTGTCTCAGGATGTGTGTAACGATGAATGATCGTTCTATCTCTCACTAATTCTTCTGGGAATTCACACTATTCTCCCAGTTCTCACTTCCATATCACCCATCACTTATTCTGTCCCCAAAATCCCCCGTTTCATTTCTGAAGTCATGTCTGACCAGTGATCTTTCTGCCCGTGTTCCTCCTCAGAGGCCATGCTTTAAATGTCGCCATGTTTGTGTCCTTCTCTTTTCCAGACTTGTGATTATTTATCATCAGATTTCGATCGGCACCTTATGCTTCAGGATGATAAGGTTACAGCGACAAATTCCTGTTTCCAGGCTTTACCCCATCTCCATCATCTACACAGTGATGGGACAATAAAATATGGAGTGAGGTCTACTTTCAAAACAATTTTTTAATTGTTAAAGTAATAGAGAGAACCCATGTTAGCCACTTGTATCTGCAAACATGTTCTGTACCTATGACGACAGGTGAGAGCTGGTACATAGAGCAGCTGGTAAATCACAAGGCTTCACCTTCTTTTTTTCTTTTGTGTCAAATGATTAGTTCGTTACCAGGCCTCTGGAGAACTTCAAGACATGTTGAGGAGGTCATTTAGTCATTTAAATCAGCTGTGTTGGATCAAGGACACATCCTGCAGGACACCGGCCCTCGAGGCCTGGAGATAGACCCAGCTTAAACTCTCATGAGAAGTTTTCTTGTAAGTAGGCTTCAGGAATAGTTCTCCAGGGACTAAACATTCATAGGTCATTTCTAAGTTCTTTAACAAACAAACATTGATCTGAAAATGGCCAGGTACCAGACTGATACCTGTGAACCAGAGAAAGACTTCACAAAGTCTGGAGATCAGTTGCTCAACATCACTTTGAAAATAACAAATTCTGGCTTCTTGGCAGCAAAATGTCCTTTATTTTGTTCATATTTTAGATTTGTTTCATTTATTTTCAAACATTTATATGACGTTGCTGACTTTTAAACCTTTTATTATTACTATTACTGTTACATCATTATTATTACTATTATTATCATCATTATCCTCTCAATTATATCTCAGTGATCATCAAACATTGACCCAAACATTGTTGTTTTTAATACCAAGTATTGTCTTGATTCATCCTCAATCATCCAGGTAAGGAAACCCCAAAGAGTCGATTCTGTTGATCTGCACGGAGCGTTTTCAGTGAGACAAACATTTGTCCAGGTGAACAGAATCAGCTTTTTTAAATAACATTATTTGCACCATCACAACTTCTCAAATGTGCACATTATTGTTATCAGCAAAGACTTGGCAACATCTGACCGCCTGTTCTTAAGCCATCTTTAAGCCATAAGCATTTTGGCCCAACCCTGGTCTTTTCCTAGACAAAGGTAGAATAAAAGTGTAGAAATAGCTAGGACTCTGTCATCTGACTAATATTGTGTCATGCACACAACAGAGAATTGAATGTAATGGATTACCTGGACTTGCAGCAGAATACACTTGTTATTGGGACGGCACTAGCATTTGTCCAACACCTGTTAAACCAGGAGGATAGTGTTTCACTCCCCAAAAGCTAGCTGCACTCCTAAAAAGCCAAGAGCCACTGCTACACTTCAAAACATCTATTTTTGATGTAGTGTTGCTCTGCAGAAAGGCACAAACAATACGTGTGACACATTGTTGTGTGCATGTAGGGAGGCGAGTGTCTATTGGCCGAGGATGAACCGAATCCCCTCCGGCTGTTGTGCTTGTCTTTGCTCACCAGTAAAGACGTGACTGAGCTGACAACAGAACATTTGAGGTGAGGTCAGGCTCAACAAAGACACGCTGCTTCGCACACACACAGTGCTGGGCAGCGCAGGACACAACAACGCCTCTGTGTGTGTGAGTGACACATAAATATTCGACTGAGCTCTGTCTCTGGTGTCGTATTGATGTCTGCTGCACGCGTCGTGCTTTCATCTCTCCTCACCCCTCCCTCGGTCCTCTCTGGGTTGTTTACAGTGTCAGTGATGTAAGACTTCACAGATATGGAACGCAACTTTTGATCTCCAGGCTGCTAAGTGTACGGTTAGTCATGCCCTCCTCCTCTTCTTCCTGGGCTGAGAAAGTTTTGAGAAACAACACTCGTCACTTATCTTCACGTGCAGCGTCTCTGTGAGATAATCTGGCGCCGTTAACATGCGCTGCACAAAGACACAGCAAACTGGCGTGCGTCTGAGCTGTGCTGCAGCACACAGCCAGCTCCTCTGTCACTGCTCAGCCAGCCCTTTCTTCTACTTAAAATAGCAGCAGCCTGGAAAATTAACTGTGATGCCGGTTGTAGTTTTTGAATAGGGTTTTTGTTTGCCGCACAACAGCTTTGTTGTGCTTTATTAATGCGCTCCAACAGCGTAGTTGTTGCTGTGCCATCTGTGCTGCAGCTACCAGCTTCACCTCAGCAGCCACATCATAGGTCTCAGCTGTCCACGCACAAAACTACAGTTAACAATGCCAATGTTAAGAACAGTAGGTCCATAATCTCCTCTCACTCATCATCCTTCCAAGGCGGGGGGGACGAGTGAGAGGGAAACACTAAAACACATACCAGAGGCTCTCTGGCTGGCTTTAAGCTCCTTTTGGTTAAGCAGTTCAGTAAATGGACATAAACAGGTCATTAAATAAGACTATTTTCTCTAATAAATCTTTAATCTTTCATATTTCAGTTCTGTTTGATTGGTTATACCTGGAGTTTCCATGGTAACAGCAGGTGGGATTAAGTGCTGCAGCAGGAGAGCGTCGGTTTACAGCCTACAGTTTTAAAGAGGACAGTGATGCTGATCTCAAGCTCCACATTTGCACCCCTGGATTCTACTGAAAGTAGCTTTGCTTGATTCACAGTTCAGAATGATCCTTATTTGTCTTACACTCAGCCCTTCACCTGATCTCACTCATTTTGCAGCTTCAACCTCAGTGTTGTTTAAGGCCGCCCTCATTCTTTGTACTGCTGCAAACTCTTTCTCCTGTTTTCTTACCTCCTGCCTGTTCCTTTGTCTTTCTTCTGTCTCCTCTGATCTCCTCCCACCTCTCAGTGCTCTCTCCCCCCTACCTGTAAAGAATCACACGAATCTCTCAGAGGTGAGCTGGGTTGAGCTGTATGTGTGTGACTGCTGCTGTCATCTCTCTCGACTTTACCACGTGAGCATTCAGCACAAACGACAGAGAGCTGCTGTGGGCTGAAGAACCTAAGAAAAGAGTAACGAGTATACAAGATGGACTTGGCCCCTATGACATCACCCAGCGGTCTGAGAAGTCCTGTTACAAGGTGTTTTTGCCATGGACATCATGGTGTTTCGGCTTTACCGACATATTTAGTTAGGCTAGGTGGAAGAATATCAGAGGAAGAGTTAAAAAAAAAATTCTTATTTCCTGCATTAACTGAGATCAGGTGAGTATTCAAAGCAGCACTGTGGCTGAATTAATGTGTCCTTCCTCGGCTGCCTCTCGTTTTCAAAAGTCAGCACTGCAGGACAGATACTTTTCTAAAGCTCAAAGAAGAACACACAGAACATGGTTATCATGCAAGTTCACCTGATGTCACACTAGTTGACCAAAAAGCCAAATCCCTACAAACACACGACACAATTCAGACGGTGAAAATAAGAAGAGTTGCTGTGTGACGCTAGTGCAACGTGGGGACGGTGGGTTTTGCTTTTGAGTTACTTGTAACTTTTACACAAAGACAATAAGATGTGAAGCGAAACTCAATCAGTGCATCCTCCCATCCTGTTTCCACTTATCCAATTCAGGGTCATGGAGGGGCTGGAGCTGCCATAGGGTGAGAGGTGGGCTACACCAGTTGGTTGCCAATCTTTTGCAGGGCTAATTCTAGGGTTTAAAATACCCTGAGTGCTCCGTCCCTCCCTGATGGATGGGGGAGGATACTGAACCACCTGTGCTCCCTCTGGAGGAGGGAGGAGTTGGGTTCCTGGAAGAAACTCACTGTGTGGCTCAGAAAATATGTGCCGAGATACGACTGAATCCCAACGATAGCCACCGAGAACAAACTTACAGTTAATGGTTGGAGTTAAGGAAAAGGGAATACACCACAGTGTCTGCATTTGAGCACAAGCACAAACGTTCACTTTCTATTTATGCTCACCATATTTACTCAGAGAGGAAGCTCGGGAAACCATAATGTATTTTTTAAAGTTTGCTTTATGAAAAATGTTCTTCTTAGCTCTCATAATGTGTCACACACAAACACTGGTCACCCTCACAGTGTGACCTCACAATATTTCTTAACTCATTTCTTTTTCTAATGCTGTATTGATTTTAGCGTTCAATATTTTATGTGAGACTGTGTGATTTGAGGAGGTCTTTATTAAAAATGTCAGCGCTCTTTCTTCCTCTGCGCTGCCTCTAAGAGGAAAGGAAATGGCTCCAAAATTACAGCCACATATGGAGAAAATCACCTGTGTGTGATACTTTTAATATTTCATGCAGAGTAATGTTAAACGCTTTCATGGATGCCTGTGATGTTTCCTCGCACACAAGCAGAAGCTTTAATAATGTGCTCTCTGATCCCAGAACAACATTCACTGCATCCTGAAGTTTGACACGAAACAGAGACATCCAGCACAGCCCAACACACAACAGGACCAAACCCCCGAGACACAAGTATGGAGAAACTGTGTAACGCCTAAACATGGAAAGAAATGAGGCAGAAACATTCACACACAACTGAGGCGGCATGTTAGGGAAGATGAAATAGAACTGTAGTATAGAAGTGCTCCTAAATAAAGAAAATGTTAGAATAACTACTGTTGCGAAATCAGTTTCACCCAAGTTCTTTTTATTCCTCGGGTATCCAGAGACGGCACCAGAACTCAGTAGTCATTTCACAAAACCTTTATTCATCTTTATTTATCTTCATTTGAGCATGCATCTTCTAGAAGGGAAGACGTGCAAGGCCTTTGTCTGTTACAGTCAGCTTTATAGAAGTGACCCCATCATAAAACCCCCACGGTGTGCTGCAAACTCTGTGTTTGTGTGTGTATGCACGTGCACGTGAGTGCCTGTGTGTGCGCGTACCCGTGTGTATGTGTGTGCACGTGAGTGAGTGTGCATGTAGGTGTGTGTGTGTCTGTATACGTGACTTCCTGGGGGTCATAAAAGTAATCTCCTCACCCAAGCTACACCAGATTCCTCTACACAACATAGAAAACACAGTTAACATATTAGAAACACTGAGACTCCCACTCTGCATCCACTGGGCCAGTGGCCTCTTGTTGTCTTACATTTACAGATCAGGTGGAGAGTCTCCTACAAACCTACTTCTTACATTTATAACAATTATGAGTTTTATTAAAGGTACAAGCATCAGCATCAGCAACCCCCAACTGTAGCTTCCTGTCTCCTTTTATGACAGCAGAACCCAGTGTCCATAAATTCCTTTCCTTCTAAACAATTACACTCACTCAGGCTACAGCTAAGCCAAACTAAAACACAAACCAATCCTTCCTTATTCCTCTGATCTAAACAAATTTAGCACATCATATTATAATAATTATTTTCTTGTACTCACACTACAAAGACTAAAGAACGTTGAAGTTTTAATGTGCATGTTCTAAACTCTGAAGGAGGCTCATGCATTTTAGTTTTTCCTCACAGCAGCCTAAATCTAAATTCATGAGGTCTAAGAGGCGAGGAAGACAGATGGCAGATTTCGAGCAACTCCTAGAAGATTACCTTTCAATTTTCACTTTTCTCTTTGCGATTTGACAAGGCATCATTTCAAGAAGGCTACATAACAGATGAAGGCTGTTTCACTCACATCAGTGATTTGTGATTTGATTTGATCAAAATAAATCCTCTCCACAGCTGATTGGACAAACGCATGTTTGGCTGGACTGACAGAGAGATTATCTAGCTCAAAAAATATCTGATATTAAAGTTTAATCCACTCATTTACCCGCTGCTAATTCACATCTGGACTGATGGCAGCGGAGTAAAACTAAGTAGCCTTTTCATTAGTCGCATGTTCCAGTTGTCCCTTGGCTTGTTGTGACTAGATTGATCGGGGTCTCCTCACTCTGATGTGCCTAGAATATCTCGAAGTGTCTGACCGTTTCTCACATTCTTAGCTCACTGAGAGAGAGAAAGACTGTGAATGCTTAGTTTGGAGGGGGGCCGAAGTTATGACCTTGGCTTCCTGTGCAGTATGTTTTGTTCTTTCTAATCAGACAAATGAGGCCATGATTCTCCGCAAACAGTATTTCTTATCAATCAGCAGTATCAAGCATCATAAAACAGTGTAATATCCAATTCCTGTTTTTCTCAAAATGAACAATCAATTACAATCAAACAATCAATCTGCTGGTCCCTCTCTAGTCTAAACAACAGTGTTTCAGTAACTTTCCACTCAAAGATGGTCCCCTCTTATCTACTTCTATATCTACTTTCTACTATCTACTCGAGCGAGAGTCTACAGCTTTCTACCCACCAAGGACACGTAGTCGAATGCCTTTATTTTCAGGGCCGTGTCCACTTAATACTACACTTTATGGTTATGTGGCATTTTAGTTAATATTTCAATGTGTTCCAGAGTATTCTATGTTTAGACTTAGATCTCCCAGTTTAGTTATTGCTTAGTGTCGCCTTTGCCTTTGTTTCCGTACTGTTTTATCAGCCTCCAATAAACGTCTCGCCCTCTGTTAAAATCAAGTTTAGTTTGGCGTGTCTGCACTTGGGTTCCCCTCCCCACTCCATACAGTCTGCTTCCACAGACTGTGATAGGATCAGGCTCTGAGAACTTCATCGTGAACAATGAGCACTCAATCGTCCTTTAAAATCTTCATGTTCTCAAAAGGTAATTAGACTAGTCTGGCATCTCAGTCAAACTGGACAAGAGTAGGCAAAAACAATCTGACATCTATGTCTTTGTCTTGTGGGGAGTCAATCATACAGAAAAGGAGAAAACTTCATCTTTATTTTCATATTCTCCTCTATGAGCAAGTTGTTTACGACTTAAAATTATCCCCAGTTAACATCATTATTCAGAAAAAGCCCAGCGATCCAAACCTCAGCCGCTTTGTTCACTCAACGTATTTCCCATGTGTGATTGCTGCTATCTCAGCAGGCACACAGGAAACACAAGCAGGATTTATGGATAAGTTGACATTTTATTATGCTTATCATGGGCAGTGAAAATAAGCACTATTGTATGAAGGACACACAAATATCTGCACACAAACGTAATGAAACCAGCTTTTTTTCTCCACTCTGTATATCAGGAGCTGCAAAACTTATTAAAATGATTAGTATGACACACATACAAAAGGACGCACACATGCACGTAACACACAAGTGTTTACTGATGCGTTGAACTTATTCTGCTTATCAGCACTTATGAAAGCTAGTGCTATAAATAAGGGACACATTCCCCACAAATGCATTAACATAAAAATGTGCATATCTCAAATATATATTTGAGTTAGGTAAAGCAGGAGGGCACACAGAGGCACACAGAGGCACACTCCAAACAGGGTGAGGAGGCGAGAGTGGAGCTCCTGATTGTGCTGCATGAAATTAATAACCTCAGGTTTATTAATCTCTGCATTGTCGCAGAGCTCGTGGTGAAGGGAATTTTCTTTTTGCAGAACAAACAGTAAGTTAGAAAACTACAAATGAGAAAAATGAAAATACAACACTGCAAAATCTGTACACAGGATCAGTTCCTGATGAAAGGATATATATACCAATAAGAAACGAGAGAAACCACAGATGAGAGGGTACACAGTAGACACGAGGAGATGACACTACAGGGAAAGGGAGAGAGAATGATGATTGTCAGACAGACAGGGGCAGGATGAAATCCAATGAAAAATGTTCTTTTTATCCTGGAATATTTGCAAGAAAATGGCCAGAAATGTTGGACTGTTCAGGCGTCTGAGTTATCCTTACTTCAGTTCTAATCATTAATATCTGGAAAAAGAAATCATACAATACGTCAACTGTTCCACAAGTCACTTAAAGTCACTTAAACATTTCTACCCCTGTGCACGCAGACAGAGTGCACAGTGACTCGTTCAGGGGAACCCTCTATTCCTGCAGGACAAACAAGAAAATATGCACATAAGCTCATAAGCACTTGTTCCAGTATGTCAGACATTATGCTTAAATTAGAGCTGACAGTGTGATTCGGTACCCAACACGAGGCCTGGAGGACTCGCAGCACTTACTGAGTTCCATTGTTTTGATTTTGACAAATATTTCCGAGGCAACTGCCGAGCGAGAGAATACTTTCACTCTGGTCCTTCGGTGGGTGTGACATCATTGTTGTCATTCCTCCTTTGTACGCCAAAACAATTGTTTTGCCATTTTACGCTGTCGCTCCATTTCACAGGTTCAAAGCAGTCGGACGAATAGCTGTCAAGCGGTTTAGTGTTGCTATCGTTTCATGACAAATTAAGGAGATAAAACAACATCTGTGAAATTGTGCTTGTAATGAAGGTCTTCTTACACAAAATGCACATTGATAATTTCTCCAACACACGTACACACTGAATACAAGCACACAGAGATTTAACTTTAATGATTAGTGTTTCCATGTTGGCAGTCAAACATGATTATTTTTTATTTTTTCTCTGAAGTGACGAGTAGGAAGCTTCGAGTTTATAAGCTGATGGGTGGAACATTTCAATTGTGTTTCTAGAGTTTATCTTTCCTTCCTCTGTCACTGCCCAAATTGTACATCCTTGATTCCTTAACTCCTCAATTCCTCTCCTCGTGTGTCAGTCCCTCACTCCCAGCACAAGTTCAGAAGGTGAGAAACAGACACGAGGAGAGAGCAGCAGCAACACCAAACACAACGAGACAGCCTCACGTCACAGTAAGTGAAGCCAATTGGACGTGATGTTTGATGCAACGGTGTCAGAAATTGTTGTGTTAAGTTGTATTTAGTGAGGGTTTGGTCTGCGTGATCTTTACAATCAAAATCAGCGTTATTGTCACTGTAGCAATGAAACGCTCAACAATGAAACTGAGGTGCAATTTTCTCACTGCAGAAAGAAGCTCAATTGTTTCTGTGTTTTCCATGTTTAATGCTGGTGAATAAAACACCTCCTCTCCGCCTCAAACCTTCCATATTTTCTCATACAGTATTATTATATGAAAGAAGTATGAATGCCCTCATGTGTATGATGAAATATCATTTTCATATTTGTGTAAGGTCTGACTTTATATAATGTTTATAAATCCATTTCAGCAAATAATTCAATATTACTGCTGGCAATAATAGTACTAATAGAATCAGTTCCAGTGATAATCAACATGTTTTAGATGACAAGAATATATAACTGCAGGTTTCAAAGGACTGAAGGGCAGACTTGTTGCTTCCCACTCTGCCACACAAGCTGATCAATGCCAGATTAATTACCCCTTTAATTTCAGACTGACAGCCTAAAATTAAAGGGGCTCCAATAATGAGGAAGTTATGACAGTGTGTAATTATAAAGTTTGAGATCAGTGTGTGTGTGTGTGTGTGTCTGTGTGTCTGTCCACTGTCCAATCAATAAATAACATTTATTTTGTGTTTGCACACATTAGAAGTAAAAATCTAATCTGAGTAGAATCAGCTCTGGTGTAAACACGTATTTTTATTTTTTTACTGCTTTAAGAAACTCCTGACGCAGCAAACTGCATCACAGCTGGAGTGTTAGGAGTAGCTGCTGCTGTACATTACTGGGTCGTGCCAGTGCTGTCAGCCTGCATTCTGGTCCCTGTGTGCTTCTCTGAACCCTGCTGTGGTTAAAATCTCTGAGTCTGTACAGATGATACATTCTGTGATGAGTCTAAAAGCTCCCATGAGGCTTCCTCCTTACTAAAGTCCCCCCAGTGCTCCTTCTTATTGTCAGGCTCCGTAATTAAACTCTGCACTGCTACTATGACGGGTCTGTGCTGTTTGTATCTACATGTTTGAAGAGACTCTAATGTCTTCACACATTAAGCCTTGAGCTTTTTTCTTGACTGATATATTGATGGTTAGCTTGCTGACACCACGTGACACACAAATGGATTTATTTTTACTTCAAAGGAAAAGCTCTGTTTCCATGTAACTTCAATGCATTCTTGCTCATGTGTCTAGGGGAATGCATTAGGTCGCAGAAAGCCAGGTCTTCTTAGCTAATGTCTAGAAACATGCCACAGCCAAATAAGTCCACATGGAGTAACGTCTGTTAGCAGAGTGAGCTGAATCCTGGGGTTTGGATCATGCAGGACTTTTACTTTGTGTTAAATTTTTCCCTTGCCTGGTGTTTGAACTGAGCATTAAAGCTACTTGAATAGATTAAAACTAAAGATTGTATCCATCAATCTCTCACAAACTGGTGGAAATACGAGAATCACCCAAGTGCAGACTCTATTTACAAAGTTTTATTTACAAAAATGTGAACTTAAACAAGAAATGTGGCTAGAAACTGAAACAGGGGACGTGGAGCCGAGGACAGTCAACGGCGGAGAAACGCTTAAACACAGGGGAGCTCTGCAACAAACGACAGGGCAGGAAGGCAAGAGAGTGACCAGAGGTGAGTACGTACTGCCGTGGGGTGTTCTTACATTTTTCTTGGTAGGTACACCTACTGTATCAGTTTGAAACTCCTAGCTTGCTTCATTATCGTGTTATCGTATATGCAATGAGAACTGTGCAATTAATTGGTCATTACGGTTAAATTAGGCCTGACAGTTTGATTCAGTACCCAACATGAGGTCTGAAGGGGTTGATTTTGCCGTAATGGCCTGCTCCCTGGACATTAGCTGCTTTATTACACTGCTGTTTACAAAGACATTAATGATTTATTACAAACTCAAGTAACGCGCGCATTTCTCCCCAAAACATCTGTGCTAACAAACGAGCAATATGGTTTTGCTAAAAGGCACTTCTGAGTTCATTTAGATCAAACAGAGCTGAACTGACTCAGCTGACAAAGTCTGCCCTGACCAGTAGAACCCAGCTGCAGGGCATGATGGTTATTTTCACCACTGCTTGAAAAGAAATTGTGTTTTTTTCTTGATCGTGTTGTGGATTGCTTTCTGTGAACAGGATTGACATTTTCAAAAGAAAAGTTTATTCCTGTTTGGACTCTAGAATACAATCTCTGAACATAAAAAAAACAAGTCACACAATCAGCTTTGATTTGTTGAACAAATGCAGAGCAGATTTCCTGTGTATGCACAATAATTTACCTCTGCCGGTACAAATGAGGGGCCTTCGCACTGAAGCGATTCAGAACATTTCTCCATGAAGTCAGTGATATTTAGCAAATGTTAACTTGCTGTTGCCTTTATGTTCCTGCCAGTTAGCTTATTGTGCACAACAAAAGAGGAGCAAAGTTTCAGTCCCACTTCACACACACATTTGTGCTTCTCCATTTCAGCACTACGTTCATCTCTTATACTGTCTGTGAAATACATGCAAATAAATGCATGCATTTAAATGTATTTGTGCATTTTTCTGTGTTGTAGTTTCAAGTCTACAACAGCAGTCTGTATAATTCAACATATTTACACGGGCTCATGCATTTCACAGTTCAGAGAGTTTAGCATTTCTGGCAAAAACAGACTCACTGGGGAAGGAAGAAAAACTGCATGGAAATGCACCTGCGATTGAGCCAGTGGAAACACATGAACCAGCAAGAAATTCAGGAAGATGATCACCTCAGACAGCTGTGCCAGATTCACAGACGGCACTGGTGCCATGAGCTGGAACAGCAAAGTTGCTCCATCGATTCACCTACAAGCGTCAAGCAACCTATTAAGTATTTGCTCATCTGTCTTCACACTAATATAAACTCGAGTGACATCGCACTCCTAATCCACTGGGGATAATATGATATCAGCCCACCCTTTGCAGCTATAACAGTTTCAACTCTTCTGGGAAGGCCTTCCACAAAGTTTAGGAGTTTCTATGGGAATTTCTAACCATTCTTTTAGAAGAACATTTATGAGGTCAGACACTGATGTTGGATGAGAAGGTCTGGCTCGCAGTCTCCGCTCTAGCTCCATCGGATCAGGACTGTGCAGGCCGGTCAAGTTCTTCCACACCAAACTCACTCATCTATGTCTTTATGGACCTTGCTTTATGTGCTCGTGAACATGAAATTGTCCACAATGTCTTGGTTTGCTGAAGCAAAACGAATTCCTTTCACTGGAACTAAGTGGCTGAGCCCAAACCTGAAAAACAACCCACTGTTGTAGACGTTTAAACAAAAGCCGTTGTGTGTCCTGTGCGAAATGATTATTACCGCCTACAACAAGCACGAGACTTACTGCTGCTGTCCTTCATCTTTCTCTCCAAGTAATCAAACCATCTGGATGTGTGGAATATGATAGAGGTTGGGGAAATGAGACCCATCAGAAGCATCCCGGTGCTGTGAACTCAGCGGACCTTATGCTTCTTAATGGATTTATTATGAGCTGGAAAACGGGCAAACACTTTAGCCCGTGAAAGAGAGGAAAACACCAGGATGGAGACATTTTCCAGAAGGCTGCTGTTGATCGCAGCCTTGGAAAATTTCGCTGATGTTATTTTTTTCCTCTTCTGGGAAGAAAATAACTCGTCGTGGCATGGCTAAAATAAGAAAGGAGGGAGTGTGAGAGAGGAGGAGGAGGATTGAATTACCAACACTGGCTCAAAGAGCTGTTTGATGTTCAGATGCTGTGATAAATTATTGATGTGGAGCCTGTTAAATAAGGCCAGTGCTCATTTGATTACAAATCTCATTAGGGCTTTACAAAATATGCTTTAATAACAAAATCCCTCAGCATAATCGCTGTGTAAAGAGATTGAACACTGTCATTACACAAAGCATACAGCTGTGGTATTGTTACTGTAGGCTAACGATTTAGCCTTTCAGTGTGAATGCACTGATTAACATTTCTGACAGAGGAACATTATGAGTAACAGTTAAAAATATAATAAAATACACAGCACAATTACACCAGAGACGACTGCCCTTGATCTCTAAATGTTGTTTGGACGTCTGGTTAAAGTCATTAGTAAATAAAATGTTATCTGCATACTGAAACGTCACCAAGGCTACTAATTAGTGAATAATATCTGATTACCACCAAGTAAATGTTAGCAGGGTGAAAGCTTGCGTTGACCTCACTAAGAATTTCTACGGCCTTTGCAACTCAGCAGTGGCTTTTTAAAAACACCTCTTTTAGTTCACAGTGTCAGTTTTATGGCTCACTCACAGTCTGCCTCAGTGTCTTGGTGTTTCCAGCATCAGCAGGCCGCCGTTTTCAGCTCACTAGTGCCAATAAAACCATTACAGACATTGTTCGAGACGAGCTGGTGAAGGAAGCAGAACATCAAGCAGCTAAAAAGCCTGATATGTTGCACCAGAGATGGTGGACATCAAATGTTTGCTGCCACATTAAGGACCAGCAGTGCAGAAGTTTGTACACCAACCCCTCATCGTGACGTGGAAACAGCTAGAAATTACTGCACGACACATTATATCACTTTTCTTTACTGCTGATTTTAAGGATTTATTGATTACTTCTGGAGCACACTCAGGCAGTGTGTGCTGTACTGCATGTTTTATACCCAAACTTCAGTTATTTTGTGCGGTGCCCTCCCCAGAGCCGACTTTGGAATACAGGCGGTGACAAGAGACCTTCATTTTCCTCTATCCAGTGCTCCTGCCTCAAGCTAGCTCCAGGTAAGGTCTATCCTCTTGATGTCTGCCTGGAGGTGTCTGCACCAGGTATTTTTCGGTCAGCCTTTCTGTCTCTTCTGTTTAGGGTTCGATGTCGGGGCCTGAACAATGTCCTGAGCCTGAGTCCAGCTGCAGCACACGTGTGCAGTATTGTGCTCGATCGCTGCATCCAAGCACAGAACTACAGAGTCTGAAAGTCATTTATAAACCCATGAGACATGTGAGAGGTGTGTCACAGCCACCAAGAGCAGATCATCGTGGACTTTTCCAGTAACTCGTGACCAGTGTTGGTCAAGTTACTTGAAAAAAGTAATCAGTAACTAATTACCGATTACTTCCCAAAAAAAGTAATCCTGTTACTTTACTGATTACTTATTTTCAAAAGTAATTAATTTCTTAGTTACTTAGTTACTTAGTTGCTTTTTAAAAACACGATTTACAACCTGAAGAGGTGATAAAACGATAGATCTTTCAGCCCAATTCTACTTTTTCTGCATAATCCATCATACAAAATGTAATCAAATGGAAAAGTCTCTTTTTAAAACTTGTTTTATTAGTTTTAATCTTTTAACTTTATGCATCAAGCAAACATTTAATTATATGCAACATTCTCTGACTGGAAGAAATTTGTTTAATATTTAAACCTATTTTCTGCACATTCCAGCACATAAAATAAAATATTTTTGTGTTTACACTCAGTCTTTCAAATAGATGCAAGTAAAACACAGCAGAACATAAATAAAGTCAAAGACTCAGCGGTCCTGTTGCTCTATTTTCACCTGTAAAGCAGGAGTGGGGCAGGCGGAGGTTTACCCTGGTGCAGGTGTGCCGCGGTCAGTGGAAGAATCCGCGAGTTTCTCTGTGAGTTTCCCATTACGTCGTAGCTACTCGGTGCTTGTTGGAAGTTTAGGGGTTTTTTCGCTGTAAAAAGAAGTTTTCTTCCCACGCACAGCGGACACTAATGTTTTTGTCACTTTTTATGGAATCAAACTCAAAGTAAGGTCAGTACTTCCACGCTTTAAACGCTGCACGCTCATACTCTCTCCCACAATCGATATATGATCCACTGTTGACGTCACACTCGCTTACGTCACTGTCATGAGACATTCTCGCAAAAAAATCACGGTTTTAGTAACGCAGTAACGCAGCGTTCCTACGGTAAAGTAAGGGTAATCTCATTACCGTTTTTGCAATAGTAATCCCTTACTTTACTCGTTACCTGAAAAAAGTAATCAGATTACAGTAACGCGTTACTGCCCATCTCTGCTCGTGACAGCTGATGCTCATTTAGGTACTGTGAGTTCACAGTACCTGGCAACAGCTGGACTCCAACATGGAGTTGTTCCTTACAGACTCTATTATTCAGATTCAGATAACTTTATTTATCCCCATGGGGGCAATTGAGAGTGCAGAGAGTGGCAAAGAAGAAGAATAAATAAACAAATGAAATAAAATAAATGTGTCGTGGCATCTAAACTCTGGAACTTTAATGCTACGGTGCTTAGAGCCATATCTCGTCATTAAAAACAAAAGGAGAGCATGAAAATATGGAACCAGAACTAAAATGAATTCATATTTTTCACAGAAATTGTACATTTTACATTTTGACAGTGATGCCAGTATATGTTGACATTTGTGAAGGCGACACTAAAATGTTCTGTTAATAGATTAGAAGCTGAAGAACGTCCACATTCACATAGCCTGACTGACAAAAGCTATGTGTTCAACCACAGTTCTGGCTGTGGACTAAAGAGAAAAGACACTTTTCTAAAACTTCAAAGTTGTGAGTGCTAAGAACCTTTGAGATGCATAAATGCAGCCTGACAATGCAGGGACATTCTGATATGACTTGAAAAAGACAGAAG
Organism: Rhamphochromis sp. 'chilingali'; assembly: GCF_963969265.1. Classification (NCBI taxonomy): domain Eukaryota; kingdom Metazoa; phylum Chordata; class Actinopteri; order Cichliformes; family Cichlidae; genus Rhamphochromis; species Rhamphochromis sp. 'chilingali'. Next base: position 2,404,627 of record NC_137935.1, on the reverse strand, counting down.
CTGCGCAGCAGCCTTTAGAGGCTCGGCAGACTTGTTATACAATCCAGTCTGCTTGAAGAGCTCAGATCTGGCTTTAAACCCCAGCAGGGTTCAGAGGAGCACACGGGAACCGGAATTCAGCCTGACAGCACTGGCATGACACTGTAATGCACAGCAGCAGCTACTTAAAACACCCCTGCTGATGTGATGCATTTCTGCTGCATCAGGATTTGGTTCTACTTTAGGAGAAACTGTAAAATAAAGTCTGAGAGATGCCAGAGGGAAAACACTGCTGTCAGTTTCTCCTTCTGTGTGTAAACTCTCTGATGTTTTCAATAATTGTAATTTTCAGCGTTTGTTGTGTTTGTTGTTTTTGCAGAATGAAGAATTTCCTGCTGGAGATGCATTAGCTCAATATGAAAACACAAAACCCGACAGGATGGATTTTGCTCTTGTCTTACATCGGGGTTCGGGCTTACGTTTATTTTACCCACTAAATTATTAATAATACCTGTTTTTATATTTGTGAAGCATCGCAGTGCTGTGAAAGCTTTGTGTTGATTCCAGAAGCAGTTCGTGTAAGCAGGTGTGTAACGATTCTCATTTCTGTTGACAATGTAAATGTTGCAGGGTACTTTACAAAGCCACTATTAAACACGGCACACTACCCAGCAGTGCCTCCTTTTATTATTTTATTAGAACCTGATCTCTGCAAGGGCTCACCAGGACTACTGAGTCAGTGAAGGAGGAGAGAGATTATGGATGATGGAGTTTATATAGATTAAAACATTTTGGGGGATTAACAATACTTTTGTTTCTTCTAGTCCACGTATTTCTGACATCTGACAGGAGTAATAGCTGCCAGCAGTGATCACAGCATAGCGACTATGCTGAGCAGTGACCAGTGCTGCTGGTAAAGACAATACTTGACATAAAAGTAGGTGTTAATGTCATTCAATGTGATTTCTTGCCTTCTGTGTATCATCTCGACTACGTCCACGGCAGGTTGAGGCTCCAAAAGTAAGTCAATCCCCACAGACTCCAGTATTAAAATGCTCAACTTTACAGCAGAAATAAATGTGTTTTCAGTCCTCTACAAAATGCTGGTGCTGCTGCTTGCTCTTGAATGTTTTTGTGCCATTTTGATGGAAATGTCAAAAGATAACATGGCTTCCTGTGACGTACAGCCTGTCCAAGTTCAGTTCTAGTATTTTTAAGCACTAATTAGCTACTGTCTCTGTTACAGCTTGCTAACAGAGCTTGTTAGCATTAGCACGTGACCCTGTCATGCAGAAATGGTAACCTCTGGCTCCAGAAAACCAACACGATGGCAGCCATTATACTGAGGCGTAGTCAAAAACAGCGTTCATTCATTTTACAGTCTATGTGACAAAGAAAACATTTAAGTAGACCGCTGTTTTATGAGTGTTTTATTTGTTAATATGCATCTGGATGATGCTGGGACTCTCTTGCACAGTGTTTATTAGACTTTATTTGGAGTTTTAGAGTTCTGCCCATTTATTAGGCACAGGTTATTAGACTGTTCGAGGCGGTGCTTGAGTTTTGCCATGTTTGCACTGATGATGTGAGTTGAAAAAATAATATGAAGAAAAGCAAGATGGTTAAATGACCTGATATTCCTTTAATGAACTCATACACGGGACAGTCAGCTGTCACCAGGCTGTTAGTTTGTTACCAGCTGCATGAGTGAAGCTGGATTTGCTTTCACCTTGTGAGTCTGTTTGTGTGTGATGGAGATAATTATGCTTGCCACAAAGATCCAGTTGTATGAGCTCCTAATTCATATTCATATTCTGGGAGTAAAAAAAGACCCAGTGCTGAAAAAAGAGGCACCATCTCAGAGGCTTTGTTTCGTCTGCGAGCAGTCTTTCAAAATAAAAGTCACCTGAGTCATTTTCAAGGGAAGGATCTATAAATATGACATCAGATCTTTGGGATGCATCACAACCACAACAAGGACTTGTCAGGCTGTGATCTCCTCCACCTACACTGTGCAGTTTATCCCTCCTGGGAAGAAATGGATCAGAGTGACTATAGAATTACTGCCAGGCAACACAAACAGCTTGTGACCTCTAGAGGCTCTCCACATTATTTGATTGCTATTTATAAAGGCTTGGCTTTGAAAGCAACTTTACATTACCTGATGTCATGGAATTGTGTATAAAACACGCTGCTCTAGGGATTTATTCCATACAGTGTCTCCAGTTGTTTGCCTGTTTGCATGAAAGTAACATGAAAAATGGTTAAGGGCAAGGACACGGGTGAGGGCTAGAGTGCAGTTACCTGCTCTGCTAACATCTACCGGGTCTTCGGTAACACAACTGGAGTTAATTTGTGTTTTAGCCTCATGTCAAACCAACATATTTCAAAGAAACTAAAAGACTTTACCCTTCAGATGAAATCTCACACATGCATTTTGGTCCTTCAGCTCTCTTATGCTTTTGTGTTTGATTGTTCCAGTGCTACAGTCTCTAAATCCATGGCTCAAAGGAACCGAACATAAGATGGCACAATGTTGCCACAGTTCATTAACCTTTTAATAATGAAAGCATAATTACTCACAAAGATTGAACACAGATCAGGGTGATGGGAGCCAAAAACAAACAAAAGAGGAAGTAGACCGTGAATCAACCACACACTCCACTAAACTAATGTTAGTAACATTTTGCACTCTCTCGTAGTATGAGGCCCTCACTGAACGCCTCTGGCACTTTACCTTTGTTGTTTATTGCAGACTGTATGATTGTTATTCTTTATCCTTCAGCTGTAACACAACAATTCCCCTTTTAATAGAGTATCTATTGATCATTTATCTATCTAACACAGGCTGCCCAGCGACAGGGTGGATGTTGGGAACATGTGCAGCAAATCCTGGTCCTGCTTCGCAGCGTTGTGTAGAATTGTGCAGCATTGTTTAGTGACTAAACAAGCGACATTTGAACCAGTTTTCCACCAGATTCAGGTCCTGATTGATCCACCAGGACAGACGATAAGACAAATCAGAACTAGGTCACCAGTCCAAGATGGAGTTGGAGTCTGTTAACCCATGACATAAAAGTTTACAAATTCATGGATTTTACCGATTTTTCAGCAGTTGTTATATGTTGTATTTCATGAAATGTCAAATGTCATATTTCAATGTAGTTGTTCAGCGCTGGTCCTCTAAGGAAAAATGCTCACACCCCTGGGCTGACCTGTGCCTTCTGAATCATTTTGATATGTTTGTGAGAAACAAATAAATTAAAAATTAAAAAATAAAATAAAATAAATAAAAAAGGTTAAAAAAAAACATAGGTAATAAAAATCAAGGAATCAGGAAATAAACATTTTAACTGACGCACATAAAACAGTATATTTTTTCCAAAAAAGTGCACTTCTCCAAAATAAGGGCGGTTCTGTAGATTCGGGGTCATGGTAGACATTGGTGCTTAAGTTGGAGGTAACTGGGATGTTTTTGGACTGAAGGGAACAGAGACTGATGGTTAGAGAGAAACAAATAAAGGAGGCCATCCACATCAGGCTTGAATAACAATCGTTGAACAGGGAGGTGGTGATAATACCAACCACCAGTCATCTGTAACATGGGTCAACAACCACCAAGATAACAACCCCACGAGGGGTTAAATAGGACTTATAATCAGCTGATAGAGGAAACACCTTTGAAAGAAGAACTCGTGTGCTTAAGGTTGGGGGTTATCACCAAGGATGCCCTGGACCTCGGAGGCTTCAGGAAATTGGTGTGCTGCTCATTTACATGTTCAGGCTACCAGGCTGACGGTGGGTGTGTGAGGAATTAGAACGATGTGCATGTTTAGCATTTAATAGTTGTTACTGCTTTTTTTTCTAACCTGTCACTATTAGCAAAAGTAATTAAGTAAAATCATCTGTTTAAAGCTTCCTCTGTGGATTTCTTCCTTTCCTCTGTTTCTGCGTTTCTCACTGTTCAAATGGTTCAAAGGTTTTTTTAACATGAGGCATTTGTTTGTTCTTTGTTGTTCTTCCTGTGTCTCATCACTTACCCGCTCTCGTCTCTTGCCGTGTGATTGAAAATGTTCTTTGAATGTCAGTAGCCATTTGTCTCTCTCTAACTTGCACATTGTTTATGAAGTATGAGTGCCGTTTTAATGTCGAGTTCTTTTCCTCTCGTCTTCAGGTATATAAGTGCTCTTTAAACGTTTGTTTCTCTCTTTTCTCACTCTCTTCTAAATGGCATTTTAATGTTTGTTTTTTCACCGCTCTCGTCCGCCTCATCCTGACAGCGACTTCTTTGATCATCTGAACTTTTTCTTCAGTTTTTCTTTTCCCTTCTTCCTCTGCTTCCCTCACTCGTTGACTCATCCATCACTTTTCCTCAGCAACTGCTCGAATTTCCTTTTTACTGTTGTTCACAAATTTCACTCACACTCTAGTCTCCACTGTTCTTTTGCCTTTTACCTCTCCTCCTACAGTGTTGTCTGTGCTCTCCTCCCTTTCATGTATCCGCTCACCGGTCTCCATATTTTTTTTCTACTTTTCATTTTTGAAAATGAAATATGTGCTGGTTCAGATCCCAGCAGTTAAATGCACCTGACACGGCGAGGTTCAGCTAATTATCGTTCCATTGTGGCATCTCTCCGCCTCATTGCGACTAATGAGGGCAGAGAGACAAAGAAACCCCAAGGAGATGAACACTGGAGAATTCTGAATGACAAATGTGTGTCTACGTTCCCATGAAGAAATGCCAGCTATTTGAATTTGAGTGTGAATGTGCCTGTCTACACATATTGTGTCCAGTGTCCATTCAGTGAAGTGCTGGGAGTGCTGAAATAATGGTGTGTGTGTGTGTGTGTGTGTGTGTGTGTGTGTGTGTGTGTGTGTGTGTGTGTGTGTGTGTGTGTGTGCGCGCGCAGATTTTCGGTCACTGTAATGGAGACATGTCTAGTGCAGTAACAGCTCCAGTTTTCAGGATGTCCTGTTGTCCTTTTCCCTCTGCCTTTACCCTTCGTGTCCCTTTTTCCATTTGATGTAGCTCCTGTGGATTCTGTTGCAATGAATCAAATTCACCTGAAATGGGTGTGCTCATAATAGTCCACTGGGTAAACTGTGTGGGCTGTGGAGTTTCCAGAAATTCAGGCCCACACGTGTAAACACACCTGTGGCTGAAAATGCTGCTGCATCCCCAGGTGGAGCTCTCAGGTTGGTGGCTAATGTGTGTGTTAGTTCAGACTCTAAAATAAATTGATTCATGTAAACATCACAGCTAAATTTGAATTGTCCACTCACCCACTGTGCAGTGTTTGCTAAATAGTGCAGACAGCACACATTGCAGACATTAGACGGATGCACCGCTGCTACTTTCATTATGTGCTGATATTCGTCATTAGCTCGAAAACTGCTGTAAAACATTGTAACAAATTTAGGGGACTAGATATTTAAACATTGCCAAGTACCAATGAAAATTTAGAAGATGCAACCACTATAACATTACCCAGAGGGTTTGGACCCCACATTTATGCATCAACATTAGCATTTAGGCCCCAACCATGAGAGGTTTTTGGAGTCATATCTGGATGAGGGAGTGAAGCACTAAGGCAGGGGTGTCAAACTCCAGGCCTCGAGGGCCAGTGTCCTGCAGGTTTTAAATCTCATCCTGGGTCAACACACCTGAATCACATGATTAGTTCATTGCCAGGCCTCTGGAGAACTTCAGGACATGTTGAGGAGGTCATTTACCCATTTAAATCAGCTGTGATGGATCAAGGACACATCTAAAACCCACAGGACACCAGCCCTCGAGGCCTGGAGTTCGACACCTGTGCGCTAAGGTATCAACTAACACTAGCATGATTAGCAAGCTGCAGTATTTGAATAAACTCGTGCTAACAAACAAACAACACACAAAGTGCTTGGATGGTCTGCACCACACAGAAAGCCATCTGATCTCTCAGATAATTCTAAACAAATCTTCAACAAAACAAAAAAATATAGTGGAGAGGTTCAGTTCAGTCATTCCAATTAGTGGAGCTACCCTGCAATAACACAGAGACAACAGCGAAAATCCCAACAATCACATGTCTCCCTTTCGGCAAGTGATTGTCGACAGTGGGAAGGAAAAAAATCACTTTTAACATTTAACTGGAAGAAACCTCCAGTAGAACCAGGCTCAGGGAGGGGCGGCCATCTGGCATGACTGGTTGGGGTGAGGGGAGGAAAACAAGATGAAGACAGCCTGTGGAGTTTCGCTGGAACTCTAAAGTCATCAGGAACGTGCCCAGTGGCCTTTTAGCATCGTCTTTGTTTTTCTATTGGAAAGCCACGCCCATCCGTCGACTGAGATTTTGAAAAGCTTTACAAACAGACTCCTTATAGTGCGGCTCTGTAGTAAATGAGTGGGCAGTTCAAACACTGCGCTTGTTTTTATGAAGCTGCAGCCCCTATTATCATGTTGTTTCATGTGATGAGTACAACGTCCATATGAATGAAATAAACTGTAATTATATTTAAAAAATGCATCAGCATTCATGCGTAATACCATGTGTGAATGGACTTTTGTGCCATTTAAATGAAGAACTTCCCCAAACCTACAAGTTCAGTTCAAAAAAGTATATTTCTAACACAGAAGCTCATCATGAAGCAGCACTGAATAAATCCCTTGACACAAACCTTTGGGAAAAGAAAACTGTAAAAAGTCTTAAAAGCTCTCTGAGGTCAGAGGTTACGCTTTAAGCTGCCTGTTTTCATACACAAACAGCAGCAAACACAGCTGACTGGCCTCAGTCATCAGGGACACTCAGACTCTTTATGCAGAAGAAAGTCTGAAAAGGCAAGAGGAAGGTTTTGGAGAGAAGTCTGCAATAGCCAGAGGAGGTTAATGATGACTAAATGGAGAGAGTGGACTTTGAACTGATGTGAGAATTAGTTCCAAATAATTAATTAAGCCTGAAATGAGAGATGATTTCTGTTCACTTATCTTTCTCTCTGTGTTAATGGTAATGAGGCTGATAGACCAATGCATCAGTCCACTGATGCCCTTTATCAGATACACCCTCTAATAAACAGTCTGGAACATCTGCAGTGTAATGATATTTCTTGAATGCTGGTTATTCAATTTCTAAACCGACAGTTATCGTCCGAAAGCAATAAATTATTTATAAGGCATCAAGGATCAAGAATGAGAAGATAAAAGTAAACATTCGCATCAAAATAGGACATGAAATCCACAAAAGGCTCATTAAACTTGCTTTGTTCCCAGCAGGTCTGTGTTATGATGTCCAGTGTAATGAATCGGAGTTTCTCAGTTTAAGGTGAAACCTAACTGCCAGCTGTGCATGGGCATGTCGGGAGAGGAGGAGATCAACTGCTGTTCAGTTTATATACGAATGGGAGTTAGGAGTGATTTCCACTGGGAAGAAGGGGCTGCCAGAGATCCGCCCGGCACTGGATTTGCCACAAACACACACACACACACACACACACACACACACACACACACACACACACACACACACACACACACACACACACACACAGGTTTACAGTCATCCAGGGAGTGTCAAAGCAAAACCTGTCAAAGCAAAGCATTTATCATTTTGGTGAATCTGTTGGCTGCAAGACAAACAATCAGTAAACCCGGCAGTCAGTCGGCTGAAGCGCTAAAACAAACAGTTTTCCTGCGACGCTCCTGGAAATGTTCACAGAAGAGTGAAGCGACTGATATGTGAGGGAAGTACATAAGAAAAGGGGACATTAACAACTTAGACTCTACTGCAGTTTTGTTTAGACGGAGGTAAAAATGGTCAGTTTTTGTTGTTTTTCTGATCTTTGTCTTGCTTGTCAACCTCGCCGTGAGTGGGCTTCCGGCCAGTGTACTCCCCATGGCGGTCCCAAGCCAGAATAAATGATGGGGGCTGAATCAGGAAGGTTATCTGGCAGAGCAAATCAAATACGTGGATCAAAGTGACTACATACGCCCAGATGGAGGCAGATGATCTGCTGAAGTGAACCCTGGTCTGTTTATGGGGGCAAAGAGACTTACTGCAATGCACAGACAAACAGGATGTTTAAAGTGGCCTCATGTTTGTCCGACTTTAAGATGGAAAGCTCAGGTGTCCCAGTTAAGGGTTAAAAGGCTGAAAAAATGATGAGTGAGTCAAGTCAGTCCAGCCAGTGAGCATGGCATCACTCACTGGTTTGTGAGATTGTGGTGTGAAGCAGTGAGCTGAATGTTTTTGCTGGGACCATCACAGAGCTTCAAATGGGATGAACAAAGGTTGGGTTTGACTATGAAATCATTTTATTCGATCTGTCAGTCGCACTTCATCAGTCAGTGAGCATATCCCAGATATTTCTCCTTTTTCACTCTTACTGTGACCATAATTTACAGAATGAACTCTGTGTTTTATCTAATGTGGTGCAAATAAAGTCTATAGGAAGCTCCCATAGACCTGCATCTACACAAGTCTCCCCCTTGTGGTTGTTAACGAGTATGCAGGTTTAAGGTGCTGAAACAGCCTGTGTTAGCTCCTCCTCTTCGCCAGCAGAGCAGTTCGAAATGCTTCCACATACACCGCTTCACGGAGGAAGTGCATAGATATTTGAGTGTGTGTGTTTTTATATAAGGCTGCTAGTCTCCTCTATGTAAGATTTGGCATTCGTGTGTGAGGAAGGGTAGGATGCAGGAGTGCTGGGAGCAGCGTGTTAAAGAGATTAGCAGTGATTAACCAGCAACTGGAACACATGACCACTGTTTCACATGAAGCGTGTAAAGTATGTCTCATCCCATGTTCAGTTTGGGGGACATAAAGGTGTGTGTGTGTGTGTGTGTGTGTGTGTGTGTGTGTGTGTGTGTGTGTGTGTGTGTGTGTGTGTGTGTGTGTGTGTGTGTGTGTGTGTGTGTGTATGTTTCACTTTGTGTTTCCATGTGGGGGCGTGCGTGCATGTTTCAGCAGCAGCAGGTAATAGAAAGCTAAACCCTGCCATTAATTATTTAGCAGCAGGAAAGAAACAAGGAAGCAAGGACACGAGCCAAGGCCAACTCCTCCTCCCCCTCCTCCACTTTCTGCGTCCATCTTTTGCACCTGCATCTCTCTTTGTTTCATTTTCTTGCTTTCTCATTGCTCGTTTGCCATCTTTCATTTCGGCTTTCTCCACACATCCCATCTCTGTGCTTTCGCTCCCTTCTTTTCTCCTCCTTTGGGAATCTTATTTGCTTTTCATTTCTTTTTTCATATTTAATTTTTCTCTTCTGTCCTTTTTACTCTTACCCCATTTCCTTGTTCATCCCTAATCCCATTCCTTCCTCTTTTTTCCTAAAATCACCTTGTTTGTCACATATTTCTCTCTCTCCTTAATAGTTTGTGTATTTCCTCATTCAAGATTCCTCACCTTCACTGCTTCCTCTTTCCTTCCTTCATCTCATTTCCCCTGCATTTACTTCCCATTTGCCATTTTTAAATGTATTTTGTCATTTTGCTTTTTCTGTTTTCCTCCTCCTCTTCTATATTTCCTTAATTTCCTTTTCCTCTGTTTCCCCTCTCTTCCTCCACCCTCCTCCATTTTTTCCTGCTTCATTCATTATGCCTGAAAACAACCACAAGTTTCATTATATTTGTCCCTGCTTCCACAGTCGTGAAGTGGCAGAATACCAATGAGCTTCCAGAGGAAGCCACACTAATCTGAAGCGTCAGCTGGCTGCCTGCAGAAGGGAAATATTTTCTCCAGGACTTCTGTGAACACCGGCCGAGGAATCCAGCAGATCGGATAATAATAAAATGTCACTGCAGCCTTGTCAGGAAAAATAATGGGCTGCTTCTCTGCTATTTTGGCTCAATTTCCTTTTGCAAGGCCCAATGTAACAAATGAATAAGAGTCAGACAGCAAAGGAAAAGTTAAACAACACAAAGGTTTTTCCTTTTTCCCTCTTAGAGGAGATTTAATGGGCCTTTTAAAGCTGCACTAATGCACGCTGCATTCAGCCCTGTTGGCAGCAGGCTGTTAGCAATACTGCAGCAATATTTGCATTATTGTTTTATTGTAAAATTTGTCATTTCTGTAGTTTACCATTCATAAATTCATCAAGAATTTTCTCTTCAAACTCACATCCCATGTGCAGTCATTTTATTTTGCCAGAAAAATCCAATAAATACAATTTCTCTTGAAAATGAAAATAATTAGTTTTCCATTCTGTGCATATTTGCAGTACTTTCAACAAAGCAGACAACTATTTAACAAAAACAACAGAGATGCTAATTCCTTTTTTTATTTCCTGGTGGTAAAAACTCAGAGCGATCTTTGCTCCGGTTATGATCCCACCACCAAATGACCTGAAGAAGAGCCCTGTTCAGAAATGAACGACTGTATCACAAACAAAGGATGGCTGTTTGTTTACAGCATCAACTTTTTCTGACTTTGATTTACTTTTTACTTTATCCTACTTATGTGCTCTTGAGCCAGACTGATTTATCGGCCATTAGCTGCTGGTGTCAGTATTTATAACAGCCAATAAAACAAAGTAATGAAGAGACGAGAGTGTTAATCAGAGATGGGCAGTAATCTGATTACTGTAATTATTGTACTGTAATCTGATTACTTTTCCTGAGTAACGAGTAAAGTAAGGGATTACTATTGCAAAAAAGTAATTAGATTACTGTTACTTTCCGGTAAGCATGCTGCGTTACTGCGTTACTAAACTGATTTCGTTTGCGAGAGTGCGTCATGACAATGACAACAGCTGTGTGCAGATCAACAGTGGATAATATATCGAGTGCAGAGAGAGTATGAGCGTGCAGCGTTTAAAGCGTGGAAGTACTGACCTTACTTTGAGTTTGATTCCATAAAAAGTGACAAAAACATTAGTGTCTGCTGCTCACTGTGTGGGAAGAAAACTTCTTTTTACAGCGAAAACCCCCCTAAACTTCTGAGCAAGCACCGACAGTACGCTGCCACGGGAATGTGAAACTTCCAGATTCTTCCACTGACCGCTGCGACACACCTGCACCAGGGTAAACCTCCGCCTGCCCCACTCCTGCTATACAGGTGAAAATAGAGCAACAGGACCGCTGAGTCTTTGACTTTATTTATTTTCTGCTGTGTTTTACTTGCATCTATTTGAAAGAGTGAGTGTAAACACAAAAACCTATTTTATTTTATGTGCTGGAATGTGCAGAAAATAGGTTTAAATGTTCAACAAATTTCTTCCAGTCAGAAAATGTTGCATAATTTAATGTTTGCTTGATGCATAAAGTTAAAAGATTAAAACTAATAAAACAAGTTTTAAAAAGAGACTTTTCCATTTGATTACATTTTATATGATTAGGCTGAAAGATCTATCTTGCTTTATATCCTATTTAGGATAAATCATGTTTTAAAAAGTAACTAAGTAAGTAATTAAATTGAAAATAAGTAATCAGTAAAGTAGCAGGATTACTTTGGGGGATTACAGTAATTAGTTACTGATTACTTTTTTCAAGTAACTTGACCAACACTGGTGTGAATGGTGCATATTTTGTCCTCCGGGAGGCGCTCTCTCATGTCTATGCTGGTGAAACTGAATATTGTATGTAAGCAGATTCTTCTCACCATGTTCACTTGCTCATTTCCTGCTAAGTGTTTGACTTTAAAACACGTTGCTTGGCAGATGGCGGGTACTCGGCACGCTGTCACGTTTTGTTTGTTCAGTTTTTGAAAAGGAGGAAGGTCCATGTGGTTCAGAGCTGCCATATTTCTGCCATCAGCTTGAGGCGCTTGTCTGTAGAAAAGCCCTTAAAGAAGCATTTTTCTCTTTTCTTGTGCTTCCCATAACCAGTGTATCCCATGAGCAGTTATTTCCAACAACTGTACAAAATAAATTGCCAAAACAAAAAAAGGTTTTTCAGTAAAGTTTTAGGAGACACAGTTAATGGCTTAAAGTAAACTGTCTATCTTACAGCGACCTGCATTAATTGTGTTTGAACCTGTGCAGGTAATCATCATGCTGGTTTTGGAAGACAGGCATCAGCAAGTAGACACCATCATGCCAGAACACAAAGAGCGCTGACCTGAAACTGGGGCTCAGTGAACCACATCTAATGATGCATGCTGGATATTAAATTAACTATAAAGTAATGATGGGGCAAGAGGAAATCTGCTCGTGGGAAACATTTACCCTGTGTGAAATGGAGCAGCAGGTAAGAGCTTACTAATGACAATGAAGAGTTACTCATGTGTTAACGTCTTAATTCTGGCATTTTAAAAATGTTTGGCAGATCAAACGTTGTGCAGCTGTGAGGCCAAACACAGCAACACTGGCCGGCTCGATACCTGCTGGAATTTTAATGCAGTAAGTCTCCGTTTCTGCTATCGTCGGGAAGGATTGGAATCAAAAGAAAATGAAAGAAATAAAAAAAGTTTCTGCCAAAGCTGTAAATTAGAGCATAAACAGGGTGCAGCTCCGTCTGAAACAAAAGAACAACATCAGCCTGGTGATGATGAATGGGACAGTCTTTGTCCCAGTTTGGGTTTTATTGATCTTCTAGTGTTTGTGATTTTGATTTTTGGTTATTGTCTGTTATCCTGGTAGAATGAGTTTTATTTCCTTTTATATTAAGGATTTTTCTGTTTTTACTTTATGGTTATTGTAGTGCTGAGTTGTGCAGTACTGTATTTAGTAGTTTCAGTTCCCTCTGTGTTTCCTTTTATGTTCCTTTGATTATCATTTTCTGCTTTGGTGTTTGTGTCTCTGTGTTTCATTCCTGTCTTATGGTTTCCTAATGACTGGAAAGAACGCAAACACAAACTAACATGAAGCTTAAAAGTCTGATTTAAACAAATGAAACTATTTACTATAAACGCTTTCAGTAACAGCTGGCAGTGGAGAACTGATGCGGCGTCTGGTAGAGTTTTAGAGGTAATGGAGAATGGTCTTGGGAGGGTCTGTAAGCAGGCAGGCTGAGTGGGCTGGTTTTGCCGTTGGAGAGTGGACATGCATGTAGGTTACAGGTTACTAATATCCATAGAGCACTCCCAGGCTTGAATTGTTGCTACGACTCTTATACTCCAAGCAGCATTGCAGGTCTTGATGTGGGTGACAGGTATACAAACTAGGAAGAATCAACAAATAGCTACAAACCAGGGAGCCGATGTACCTCTGTAGTGGACGGTGGCAATCTGGAGAATCGCAGCCAGTGGTGGTCCTTAAATACACAATCGTGATGATGACAGACTGCAGGTTTGTGCAAACAGCCTGGGAAAATGCCACTCCGCCCATGGGTGTTTACACAGGATTCATCCACATCCCCACCTGAAAGCCAAAAGAAAAACACACTCAGCCTCCTGACAGGTGTTCCCTGATTCCTGCTGTAACTGTGGATCTCTCGTTGTTCCCTCACAGCCTAATAAAAACGATTGTCTTTCGTTGTTTAACTGCTCTGTCCAGCAGTAGGTTCATCACCCTACAGTCCACATGCTTGTTGTTACACCTGTGGATTAAACTGTAAATGGGAAATTAGAACAGGCATAGTATGTGACTCATTTAATATGAAGATGTCAATTTTAGTAACTACCTTTGCCTAAAGGGACTGGTTTTCTATTATCACACACACACATGGATGAATCACAGGCAGTTTAGCACCTTGCACATGACCTTGAAGATTAGTAGAGAACCTGCTCTACCTTCAAAGACACAGCCCCCTCTGTCTAATGACTCAGGACACCTTGGCCTCACACCTAGACCTTAAAAATAACCTTCAGTTATTAACAACAGTCATATTAAGACAATAATAGAGAGAATCATCTGATTGTTGGGGTTCTCTCTCATACTGACGGGTTTTTACAATTTAAAGTTCCTGTTTTGTGAACTGAACTATGTGCCTCAGCAAAGATCTTCTACAGAGAAGCCCACGGCGCTGATAATCAGGAAGAGACCTCTGCCTGAACCAGGCTCAGAGTGGAGCAGCCATCTGCTGTAAACGGTTTGTGAGTTTGAGAGGAAAGAGGAGCATACAGCATCATTTCCTCATACTGTGCAGAGATTGTTTGGATTGTCGTGCACGTGATGGAGTAGAGTCTGTTTGAGTGTGAGGTGGGAAGAAGAGTCGGCATGGACTGTCTGAAAGTGCTCTCTGTACACTAAGTAACTGTGAGATACAAATGGAGAACTCTCTCGAACAGAGCGATGACATAATTGAGATTATTTTAATCTTTCATAAAGGTGATGTCGACTTGCTTGAATACTTAATACCTGAACGCTGAGCTCCAGCTGTTTTTCCTGCTGTTGTTTCTCCCAATAACAGAATTCAGCCTGTGTAGTTTCTCTTCTTCCGCTGTGTTTTTATGAGACTTTTCATTAGCAAACATTAATGTCCATCCATCATTCTATCTTTAGCAGAGGACAAATGCAATAGAAGAAAATTTCCTCTCTTCATGAGTCTTTTATTGCTCTTTTTACATCAGTCCTAGCAGTGCAGTGCGAAGATGAGTCCTTGTGTAACAAAATGTGTCAGTCAGCAGCATTTGGTCCATTAAAGAACTTATGAAGCCTGCACACTCTGCTCTATTTCTCACAGTTCTCCTTTTGTATAGACGCTATTTTTCTTCTGCCTTCCATTCGGTTCCTTTTTGAGAATAGTGATTTCACCTTCACAGGAGCCTCACATGACCTCCTCATCTGTCCCCTCGTGACTCCTAAAGTGCCAATATGCCCCACAGCCTAAACAGGAAGTTCATATCAGAAAGTCGTCAAAGTAAGAAACTCTCAAAAGCAACGAAAACACCCAAAAATACACACGTTTAGATCTGTATGTATATTTAACATATGAATGTCATCTAATAACCATCAGTGACACAGTGAATGGTTCAATGTGCCCCTTTTTAACTTTGAGCACCCGCCCCTTTAAACGTTTCTGCACGGCCCTGGTCATTTGGTCAACAGAACAGTCGCTAAAGGCTTTTAATAAATAAGCAGCGATACAAATACAGCTGAGCAGCTCCAAAACCACACGTGTTGTTACGTTCCCCTAAAAAGGTCCAGGGGGTGAGGGAAAGCAACAAGTGGGGGCTCGTCCGGGATTTGAACCCACGATCTCTCGCACCCCAAGCAGGAATCATGCAATGATAAGAACCTACCAAAGGTAAGAAAGGACAGCCAGTTAACCTGCAACAGTATGATACTGTAACATAATTCAATTCAGTTTGAATTATACCAAAACAACAACAACAATCGCCTCAAGGCGACGCAACAATCGCCTCAGTAACGCAGAGAATCTACAGTCATACAGAGAAAACCCAACAATCATATGACCCCCTATGAGCAAGCACTTTGGTTACCAGGGGAAGGAAAACCTCCAGCACAGCCAGGCTCAGGGAGGGGCGGGGCCATCTGGTGGGTGGGTGGGGACAGGACAAAAGCCAGTTTAGCCAGAGATTAATAATAACTGAGGATTAAATGCAGAGAGGTGTATAAACAGAGGTTCTTAATGCACCTCTGTGGGTTTTCTCTGAGTACTTAGCTCCCACAGTACTGGAAGGACTTAATTGGTGATTTTAATTTGAAGTCTGGTTAATGTCATCAGGAATTTTCTGGAGGCCATATGAGTTTTACAGCAGTTGTGGTATTAAAGGTATTAAAGGAACTAAAGACTCAGGTAAGTAACATGTGCCTCACTCTCCTGACGTCATAGACCAAAAGTCCTCTTTTAAAACTCCCTCTGACATCACAGTGAGCTGCTTCAACCACGTCACCAACATGTAGCCACACATCTGAAAGCATATTGATTCGCTCTCCTGATAGTTAGACTGTAGTATTGATATTTTAACCTTTGCCACGTCAGCATCCACCTGTAGGCTTGAGTTTCCAGTTTCTATTTGATGTATCTGCAGATGTATGAGTTCAGATGCCAAAGTTGCCAAAAGATCACGAATCGTCCTATAAGCAGGTATCATTGCCATATTATCTGCTTTAAAAGGATAATTATTAAATGCCTTGACTGTATTTTCTTCCTTGACAGGTGAGTCTGCCGCATCTCAGTGATGGACAGCTTACTCACACTCCCAGAAAACAGAGAGAAAATGATTTTTTGGCCTTTCAGACAGTTTGGAGTGAAGCTAAACATACTGATACCTTACCCACTCACAGAACTGGGACAGAAAACAGAAGAGTGACAAACACAAATCACACGATGACAAAATCAATTTCTCATCACACACGTGCTGGACGGAGCTGAAATAACACTGCGGTAATCTTCCCCTGAAACTCCCGATGCTGCTGTGAGCAGGCTGCTGGCTTTACCCAAATCCCTGGTTAAACCTCGGTCTCGCTGGGAATTAGAAATTAATAAGCTTTATTACTGGGGTGGTAAATAGAATACAGCTTTAATGCTACAGTTGTGTAGCTTAAGCAGCGATTCAGTAAAGCAGTGTCCGAGGAGAGAGAGGGGAGGCGGACAGCAAACGTTTGCACCAATATGGACTTTATATAAATATTAATGTCATTTATGAATGACACAGGCTGTTATGTCAGTGGTTTGGGCCCTCTCGCTGTTGCCACAAGCTTTCAAAAGATAACCTTTACTCCTGCATTGTAGTATAGAGCCCAGAGATTAGTATTGCATACATGTTTCAACAGCACCGCAGTGGTTATACTTACACATGTAGTTTCTTCTTACTCTTTTCATTCTAACTGAATGTTTATTGGCGAGTCAGGATATCAGGTCTGTGGTTTCTCTTTCAGCGAAACACACTCCCGCAACAGGATTCCTACAATCTCAGCTGTAGCTTTTTAATCATTTTGCACACAGCTGGAGTGCTCTCTTCAGCGTGGGCACGTCAAAGTGCAAACATGAATGAAAATAAATGGAAGAAGAGCCGTCATGACAGAGCAATAAAAGCAGGAAAAACACTCGTGAGACCTTAAAGATTTGCTTCAACCCACAAGCCTGAAACAAGAGAAAAGAATGAGACTAATTTGACTTCACCATCTTCTCTGCTGCAGCATGGATGGAGCTGATATGCTGGCTGAATAAGTGAGGACCACGGTTCCAGTCTGAACAAATGCTGTTTATCTTTAGTGCTCAGATCTGTGCAGACACACCGGGTATCCATACTGGAGGTTTATGTATGTAACACATAGAGCTAGGCAGTGCTTTGTAGAAACACTGTTAGAACCCAGAAGGCTTGACATACCCAGCTTGATCATCTTTGACACTGACACAAGTGACCATTATGTTGTTGTGAAAAAGACTTGAAAGTAGCAACTGAGCCATAAGCTCTGCCGGAAAATGTTTGTGTCGGTCATAAATCCAAAGAATCTAAGGATCATTCTCTCAGGCCTTGAATAAAGCATTTACCCCCTGCTGGTCATTAGAAAGAATGCAGGTTTAAGACATTTCCACATCGCTTCAATTTGAGGCCACAGAAGCTGTGTCCAGCACATAATGCTCCATCACAACACTCCTTCAGTTCTGTTTGTACAGATCATTTTCAACTTCCCGGTGGGACAGTGATCCAACAATCAGCACACAGCTCTTTGACAGCTAAAACATGCCGTAAACGTGGTGGATATGTCTTTGAAGAGCGTGTACCATTAGCACCATAGGTGGTCTTTGGGTCCATCGCATTTTGTGTGCAGGAGGATGTTTTCCAATGTGAAGGAGAAAAGATGAGAAACTGCACTGGGAAGCTTTCAGCTGCTGTGTGAACGTTACCTTTGAGATCTGGCGAGCTCGTGTCTGTTCCAAGGACTCCCCTGTAATCTCACTCTGTATGCACACAGACCAAAAAAAGAGGAGAAGAAATCGGGCCGTTTGTCAAAAAAATTACCATCAATTAAAGTGGAAACAAGACTGGTTGAAATGCTTGAGTGTTACTGCACGAGGCACAGAGAGAATAGGATATGAGACCACAGGGAAGTAAAGGGGCTTACAATACACCACAGGGACTGGTGAGTTAGGGCCGGACCACACAGGGAGTGACTGATGAGGGTTTTAAAGTACCCAAGGAACGTGGAAGCACTTCTCTAAAGAGCTCTTTGTTGGAGCAGGTTAAGGTATGACACATCAGGATCTGGTTTGTGTTCACAAGGTGAGTGATTACTGCTGCACTGCAGGAGATGAGAGTGCAGAGCTGCGCAGTGGGGAGATTAGCCTTTAGTGAAGAGGCCCAGGGCACTTTTGATAAGTTTCTTTCCTCCGGTTTTTCAATTTTTTCTGCTCCCTACAGGAACAGAGCATGTCTGGTCTGCAGGCTAACTGTAGTAATGGTCCTCTGATTCTTTGTTGAAAGTTCTGGATTTCAAGTATTACTTTTGATAGACTGCCTATATTCAATCAGACAGCTGGAGTGCTTAGATGGCCTGACTTTACCCGACAACTCGCATCACTTCCTCAGTGAGTTTCAGTGTGTTCCTCATCGAAGCGCGCAATAACACAATATCGTAATCTGTTTCATCATCACTCGGTTAACAAATCGTTTGTGTCAAGAGAAGCAACATTTTTAATGGTTTTATCTTTATTTATTGTCATTTTTGGAATCCTGAAGCTCTGCAGATATCCACTGATAACCCTGTGTTCCTGTCTGTTTGCATACACATTTTCTCTTTGTTGGAATCTGGAACATTTTATTTTCCACATTTTACTTCCATCTTTCTAGTTTGAGTTTCCAGGTTGAGCACAGCCATCACATAGTGGAGAGATGATGATATGAGAGATGATAGTGGCTGGCATGGAAACACGTACACCTGGATAAGTACAGTGGGGCAAAAAAGTATTTAGTCAGCCACCGATTGTGCAAGTTCCCCCACTTAAAATGATGACAGAGGTCAGTAATTTGCACCAGAGGTACACTTCAACTGTGAGAGACAGAATGTGAAAAAAAATCCATGAATCCACATGGTAGGATTTGTAAAGAATTTATTCGTAAATTAGGGTGGAAAATAAGTATTTGGTCACCTCAAACAAGGAAAATCTCTGGCTCTCACAGACCTGTAACGTCTTCTGTAAGAAGCTTTTCTGTCCCCCACTCGTTACCTGTATGAATGGCACCTGTTTGAACTCATCATCTGTATAAAAGACACCTGTCCACAGCCTCAAACAGTCAGACTCCAAACTCCGCCATGGCCAAGACCAAAGAGCTTTCGAAGGACACCAGGAAAAGTATTGTAGACCTGCACCAGACTGGGAAGAGTGAATCTACAATAGGCAAGCAGCTTGGTGTGAAAAAATCAACTGGGAGCAATCATCAGAAAATGGAAGACATACAAGACCACTGATAATCTCCCTCGATCTGGGGCTCCATGCAAGATCTCATCCCGTGGGGTCAAAATGATCATGAGAACGGTGAGCAAAGATCCCAGAACCACACGGGGGGACCTGGTGAATGACCTGCAGAGAGCTGGGACCAAAGTAACAAAGGTCACCATCAGTAACACACTACAACGGCAGGGAATCAAATCCCGCAGTGCCAGACGTGTTCCGCTGCTGAAGCCAGTGCATGTCCAGGCCCGTCTGAAGTTTGCCAGAGAGCACATGGATGATACAGCAGAGGATTGGGAGAATGTCATGTGGTCAGATGAAACCAAAGTAGAACTTTTTGGTATAAACTCAACTCGTCGTGTTTGGAGGAAGAAGAATACTGAGTTGCATCCCAAGAACACCATACCTACTGTGAAGCATGGGGGTGGAAACATCATGCTATGGGGCTGTTTTTCTGCCAAGGGGACAGGACGACTGATCCGTGTTAAGGACAGAATGAATGGGGCCATGTACCGTGAGATTTTGAGCCAAAACCTCCTTCCATCAGTGAGAACTTTGAAGATGAAACGAGGCTGGGTCTTCCAACATGACAATGATCCAAAACACACCGCCCGGGCAACAAAGGAGTGGCTCCGTAAGAAGCATTTGAAAGTCCTGGAGTGGCCTAGCCAGTCTCCAGACCTCAACCCCATAGAAAATCTGTGGCGGGAGTTGAAAGTCCGTGTTGCTCGGCGACAGCCCCAAAACATCACTGCTCTCGAGAAGATCTGCATGGAGGAATGGGCCAAAATACCAGCTACTGTGTGTGCAAACCTGGTAAAGACCTATAGTAAACGTTTGACCTCTGTTATTGCCAACAAAGGTTATGTTACAAAGTATTGAGTTGTATTTTTGTTATTGACCAAATACTTATTTTCCACCCCGATTTACGAATAAATTCTTTACAAATCCTACCATGTGGATTCATGGATTTTTTTTTCACATTCTGTCTCTCACAGTTGAAGTGTACCTCTGGTGCAAATTACTGACCTCTGTCATCATTTTAGGTGGGGGAACTTGCACAATCGGTGGCTGACTAAATACTTTTTTGCCCCACTGTAGAAGATGATGAAGAGCATTTCATCTGCAGTGTTCAGCTTCAGGTTATTAAACTCTTGTCAGCTTGTTTTTGGTGCTAAAGCTAACTAGATGTACCTGTTAGCTGTTTCTGGTCTGTGGTTTCCTGTAACTGAATAGATTTTATGTATTTGTCATATTTTTGCCAAATTTGGTCATATTTTAAAAGCCTCGACAATACAGGAATATTGTTCCAAAGGCTGCTGTCACAGCTTGCATCAGAGTGTATCTGAATAACTGAGAGAAAAAGTGCAAGAAATTCTTTTAGTAATTCTACAACCTCAGTTGATAGGCTTGGGTTGGTGCCAGAACTTGAATTATACTTGTTGCTATCAAAAAGAAAGCAAAAAAAAAAAAAAAAAGATTTAAAAAGGTCTCCCAAACTCTTCAAGGTTATCTACCTTTGAAATGACGTTCCAGCACAATATTTGGATCGCTCCCTCGAGGCAGAGTTCATTTGTTGCAGTTTGGAGTTTTAAATTCTCTATCAGCTGGCTGTACTTGTGTTTGCATATTACTGTTATTTTAGTGCTTTGAAGGTCAGGTTTTGAATTCTAGTCCTTTGAGCATTTGTCCTCTTTACATTCTGTGAGTCCTGGTGCCCGTTCAGTATCTGTTTACGTGGCCTTCCTGTTTCAGTCTCAGTTCTTGGTTTGTATTAAGCATTGTTTCCTGACCATGTGTCACGGTCCTGGATCTGTGACCCAGTGTTTTGTATTGTTAATCTTTGATTTCATGATGTATCTTTTATTCTTTCATTCTGTGTAAGTTCAGTCGTTGTATTTCCTGTTTTGTTGTGAAGGTTCACATCTTATGTCAGTGTTTCTAGTGTTGCTTCCTGTCTTATTTTGATAGTCCCAGTCTGTTGTCAGTGTGTTCAGTTTACTTCTCCCCTGTCTCGTTAGCCTAATTTCTCCCAGCTGGGACTCCCTCCTGTTTCTCATTCCCTCCCTGTGTATATAAGCCCTGTGATTTCCTGTGCCCTCTGTTGTGTCGTACCCTCAACAAGCTGTGTGTTTTGCCTCCATGTTTCCAGTCTTTTGTCTCCTGGTTCCAGGTGTTTGTTAGTAGCTTTGTGTTTGCAGTTAGGGTTGTTATTTTGAGTTATGTTTGGAGTTTCTGCCACAGCGCAATAAAGCTGCCTCTTTCCGTTCACCGAGTCCAGCGTTTGGGTCCTCTCCTCCTGCCTGCACACAGCACTTCATGACACAGTGTGCCTCTTGTATTTCCTCTCCTCGGTGCCTTATTGTCTCTTAATGCAGCGGCCCCCAACCCCCCGGTCCGAGGCCCGGGGGTTGGGGGCTCAAGTGTGAAATGTGTGTTTTTCAGGGTTTTTATCGGTTTTCAGCGTTATTTTGTTATCGTTTTTATCGTTAACTCTGTTTTCCTGGGTCTTTTCACGTGTGTTATGAATAAATTTTCTTTTTTTCGGTACCGGTACTAGTTTTATTTTGTTGTATTTATCTGCGACACCTTAAAGGCCGGTCCGTGAAAATATTGTCGGGCATAAACCGGTCCGTGGCGCAAAAAAGGTTGGAGACCGCTGTCTTAGTGTCATTCTTTTTGTCTCCATTTTAGTTTCTAACTCTTTTGGCTGTTTCCTACTTTACTTTGAAGGTTCGTTTTGCTTCCTGTCTCTTTTATCCTCTAATTTTTCTCACCTGTATTAATGATCTTCATCTGTGTTCTGCTCACTCCTCTTCCTTGCTGAGTAATTAGTCCTCTGTGTATACATCTTCCTGTTTTGCCTTTGTTCTTTGTCAAAGTGTTTGTGTTACATGTGCAGCCTTGTGTAATTCCCCTTTGAGTTTTTGGACTGTTTTTCTACCCATTTGGACCTTTATTATGAACTTGTCTGCAGCTACTCAAGCTCCTTGTTCTTTTTTGTATTCAGGCCTCCTAAACTCCACATTTTATAGCAACCATGTATTAGTGCTTATGGTATGAGAGAACCTGATGCACTGCAGTTTGAGCAACCTGGTGTCATGGCAAAGCAGGTAATAGACCCGCTGGTCCACCGTGTCCATCTCAAAAGCATAAAATGGACACAGATGCAGAGGGAGATATTTTATTCAAAGCAAACATCAAAATAATCCTAGGAAAGTCTTTAAATAGGCACCATTAACACATTTACATGTATATAGTTATTAGCTGCCTAGCTGGAATGTGCTTAATACATTTTTGCTCACTAATAATAAATTGTCTCCCCCTGCTGGTCCTGCAGCTTCTGCATGCACACATGGACCGGCGTGTTTGATACTGGACACGTTTGCCGTCGTCCTGGTTTGGTTTGAGGATGTCATAAGTAAACTCTTGTGCTTATTTCAATGATAACACAGACTGCTGATGTGTTATGACTGGTATGTATTTATTGCTGTGCAGTGTACCCTGGCTGTGTGCTCATTAGACTGAGCATCTGCATTTACTCTCAGACAGATTGCCAAAGGTTTGCACATAACTGCTGCCTAATTATTGAACACACACAGATTGTCAACACATGGCAATCAACCTGACTCACCAACTTCTCTGCAATGCATCTCTTTGCAACAGGCAACTTGGCTAGAGTTGCTGTCAACTAGCTGTATTCAGGTTATATTCCCATATACAGTAGAAGCGTCTGTGTCATTTTGCTGTTAAATGTCAGTCCTGCAGCAACAATGTCACCATATGTGAATTATCACAGTTAATTAACACAAACAATTGCATTTAATTGCCAGCTTGGTCCCATTCCATTTCACACTGATAGCAGATTTCTCTTTCTTTCTTCCGTTTTATCACCAACTCGACACAACACTGAGTAATCACAGACCTCGTCCCCGTCTTAAAAGCAGCCATTTCAAAGGTAGAGAGATCACAAGTTTAATCCACACAGTTACAATAATTTTGGTAGCACCAAAGTCTCCACCACTGTTTTCCCTACTGCGTAACATGATGGAGGTAAAGGTGGTGCATGTGGGGGTTTTCTTTCTTGACATGTCTGTTGTGTCCATCTGTCCTGTTTCAGTTCCTGCATTTTTGTAAACACAACACATCACTTCAA
Organism: Rhamphochromis sp. 'chilingali'; assembly: GCF_963969265.1. NCBI lineage: Eukaryota > Metazoa > Chordata > Actinopteri > Cichliformes > Cichlidae > Rhamphochromis > Rhamphochromis sp. 'chilingali'. The sequence goes on along the minus strand of NC_137935.1, from coordinate 2,381,272 downwards.
ACTGTTTCTGTGGCTGCTTAGGAGGAAGCTCAGTCTCTTTCATGTTGTCTCAGCCGCCCTTAGTCAGGGCAAGAAAAGCATGCCTTTACTTTGAAAGCTGAAACTCTTCTTCCAGTCATTAACATTCGTAAATTACTGGATCATGTCATAAAACCTTGTCCTTAATGCACTTCAGTACATTTTAAATGCAGTTCACACATTCTCTAAGGCTGCAAACTTCTGTCCTGACCATCTTTCTTCTTCTACCAAAAGGGCAGACGAACAGAAGGCGTAGCCATCATCAAAGAACAATCTGGAGTCTCCCTGTGGCTGCCGTCTGAGGAGCCCCTTGACGTTTATAAAAACCCCTTCCCCTTTTTAACGCTGGGAAGGACACTGATACATCAGAGCAATGCAGGAAAAAAAAGCCTTTCAGTGGTCTCATGCCATTTATCATAAGAAAAAGAACGATTTGAATAATTCAGCTTTAAGAAGCTCCTCAGCTCTGAGGCTCAATCTGTGGAATAAGTCGCCTGATGTGTGTCTGTTTGTGTCGAAAATCTGACCTAGCATGAAACGCCACTCGCCTTTACAGGACTGTGTTGCATGTACTGCATTAAGCTTCATCCCCCAGTGTGCGTCAGTGTAAAGCTGAGCGTGCCTGTTGGTTAGTGAACTAATAGGGAAACCATGTCTGTGTTGGCTCAGCTCTGCTGCTCTTCGGGGCTGCATCACTGTGGGGGTTAGGAACATGCTGGAGCTGCTCCGAGGTGCTCCTGTGTGGACCGCAGCACTCAGTCTTATACAACGAGGCCATTTTGTCCTTCCCGTCTTCCCTCTGCGGGTCTCTCTGTTTTTCTGTCTCTCAAGAGCAACACTTAGAACTCGGTTTCAAATAAACTTTTGATGCTGGGTGGACAGAATTTGCCTTGCTGGAGCACAGTGCTTCTCTTTAGTGTACACATGCAGGGATGCTGTGCAGCGCGGCACTGAGATCTCCTCATTAAAGTCATCTCCACGCTCATCCAGTCGTGTTTCTTTCATTTATCAATTCATTTTCTGTCACCCAGTAATTTGGAGCGTTTAGTACACTCTTTAATTTCGCCCCGTCTTATTATAGTGGCTTACTTTACATCAGTATGTCTGAGTCCTCCCTACCATCTGCAGTTACACAGCAGCTAACTAAAACTCACACATTACTCCTGTTCTTAAATCCTGCATATGGAGCAGAGCTGCTGAGACCATAATCCAGCAGTCAGCCTCTCCAATCATTTTTCTGTGGACATGTCATCTTTATGTTTCAAGTCATTATTAAAAACTGTGCATCCTTCAAAATCTCACTTCTCTGACCTTCAGTGGTTTAACTCTGGCCCTTGCTGCAGTGACGCACAGGTGTATCTCGGGGCAGAGCTCGCCTCTCAGCTATGAAACCCCGCTGTGATGCTGGTTGTGGTCAGATGTGAAACAGGTGTTAAAACAGTGACACAGCATTTCACCCCAGTGTTGGCTTACTTTCACAAATGGGAGCCACTGTACCAGTAATATGAGCATGGCTGCTCAAATCAACCACACTAACATTAGACCTGCACTGCACTCATGGTGCTGGGTCTGTGACTTTGGATTCAGGTTTATGTTGATTCCTCTGTTTAATATTTATATTTTGTTATCCAGCCTTTAGGTTTCTGTCCTCTTATGTTTCCAGTGTTATTATTGGTGTCTTACTGTGCAGTCAGTCTCGTCTCCATGTTTATTAGCCTCTGTTTCCCCAATCTGGTTCCTCTGTGCCCTCGCTCTTTCTATGCAGTCATTCTCAGTTTCTCGTGCTTCCTGTTTTGTCAGTCCCTCGTCCTGCGTGCATCATCTTCTGTTCTGCCTCCCCGGTCTCATCAGTCTGACTATGTTCACCTGTGTTCCAGATGTTTCCTCTCTGCCCTGACTCCCTCTTGTGTGTATACTGTCTGCATCTCATCCTGTTCGTTGTCACAATCTCCCTCCTCCCTGGATGAGTGCTCTGTCTGACTGCATATGTGCTATAATGTCTACCAGCAGCCTCTTCATAAAATACCTTCCTGTAGGTGTGATTAAAAGGTTCAAGCTGTGCTGTGACCATGTGCCACCGGCAGCTTCATTTTAATCCCAAAAACACAGACGTGTCAGACGTGTTTGAGTTGTGAGTTGTTGTATTGATCTGCAAGGAAATTCAAAATTATTTCATGACTCTCTTCATCTCTCCCTTCCCATTTTCTCTGTCTCTGTCACTCTCCCCATACATGTCCTCCCCTGGCAGCTTTTTGATGTCGTGACCCAACATCCAATTATCTGTAAGGATAGAGATGTCAGAGAACCTGTGAAGCTGCTGCGCGCGCGCGCGCAGCAGCTTCACACACACACACACACACACACACACACACACACACACACACACACACACACACACACACACACACACACACACACACACACACACACACACACACACACACACACACACACACACCTGGTGGGAGATGTGACAGGATAATTGGGGAAGGTGTGAGGAAGGAAATACTGCAGGGATGAAAAATGAAATGGTGACTGAGAGAGAGGGGGACAGGAAAGCGATATACGGGTGTGGGTTGGCGGGGGTGTGGGGGAGGCTGGGATCAACATAACATCACATCTCAAAATTATCCAATAAACTCACCAACTGTGGCTGAAACCTGGACAAACAGCGCTCACAGAGACAGAGCGGTCTGAAAGGAGCACAGGATCAATGACAGGCTATGACTGGATGGGTTTTCTTAACTCATTCACTGCCAGCCATTGGCAGTGAATGAGTTAAACCCATTGACTCATTCACTGCAATTGACGGCTATAGAGGTCAATGGCAGTGAATGAGTTAATTGTCTCTATACTAAAACAAAAAATCCATCAAACCAGTTTGGCTTTGGGTTTTGTGTGTTTGTATTTTTTACAGGTAAAAACAAAAAAGATGTAACAGTTTGATGGAAGATGATGTCAGCACGAAATGCACACTTACCATCCCCAACAGGGCTGTAATGTGGGTGTTCTGTGGTGTCTGGCACTGGGACAGCGCTAACAGATCTGTGAGTTTGCTTGGTTTGTCTCAGGGTTACCACAACAGGCACCAACCACCGTGCGGCCACAGCTCAGTGCAGCAGCTTCAGCAATGGAGGTGCTGAACATGGTTTATTCAGACTCAATGTCCCCAGTCTGCACCTAAATGCTGTCGAAGCTCTGCTGGAGGAGGGAGTTGAAGATCTCCAGGGAAGTCTCCCAGTCTTACTGGGACGACTCTCACCAGGTGGAGCAGCCTCAAGCACTCCACACAGCTACTCTGAACTGTCGTTCGGTGGGATGAGCAGCATTAAGAAACAGTGATTTTAGATATTCGTTATTATACTGGTAAGCTGGCGTGGCTGACTCTCAGGCTTCGACTGTGGACACATCCAGTGAAAATGCAAGCAGTCAGGGTTTGAGGACTTCCACTTCACATTTTAAAAATAGCAGTCGGGTCTGATCTGCACAAATCTGCTAAGTTTGCACGATACAGATTCACTTAATTAAAGGAGTAAAATGCAATAAATTATCTGCTTCTGCTTTAATGTAATTTGCATTAATGTAAGACAGCTGCTGTTGCTTAAGGATTTCAACACATTACAAATGATTATTTCACTACGAGTTCATCACGAGGATATGGAAGGATATCAGTGTGTCCTCGTTTAAATTAAAAGGATCAGAACCTGGAGCTTAAAATGATTTTATTCTCTGATGATGAAAAAGTTGTTTTTATCAATTTAAATGAACAGAAAAGCTGATTGTGAGAGATGTTCTGACTTTCCTTTCATCAGAAACACGTCTCAGGACTAGACTCATCTCTCCTTGACCTCACTGATCCTTCACTTCTTTTCCTTCTGTCTACTCCTCACATCATCCTGTTTTGTCTTCGTTCTCTCATCTTCTTACATCACCTGCTCTCTCCTTTTGACTTTCAACTTTCCAAATCCCAAAAGTCCTCTGTCTCCACTTCCTCGTCTCCCCTCCTTTCATCAGCCTTCTCTTCTCGTCTTTTGTTAAGTATCGCCTTCAACGCTCTCACCTCATCTTCTCATCATCATTCATTCTCGCTCCCTTCTTTTATTTACTTTCTCCTTATTTCTTCCTCAATTTCCAGCTTTCTTCAGCATCACCGTATTTGCATTCTTCTCCCTGAAAACCAGACAGCTGACCTCCAGTTATACAGTGAGTGAGGTGCAGGGACAGCATCATATTTCTGATGTGTTTATTGATTTCAGACATACGAGTTCTATCCTGTGCAAAGTTTTAAGGTGCTACTTGCAGGGGACTTTGACACATCCTTGGCAAGTATCTTGGTGAACTTTGCACAATCCTTATGTGGGTTTAAGATGTCCCATCATCTTCTGTCTCTTTGTGTAACTGCACATGCTCAGATTCTTGCTTTGGTTGTCAGTAACCATACTGTAGTAGCGGTTAGCACTGTTCCCACACAGCTAGAAGGATCTGTGTGGTGAGCCAGGCAGTTTCCATGTTCTCCTGCATCGGTTTCCTCCCCTACTCCAAAGATCTGCATGTTATTAAAGTAATTTGATAGATAAAGTGTAAAGAATACATGACTGTATGAATGCGTGGGTGGATGTCAAAGGCACTTTGAGTGTTTAGGAAGAATAAATAAAGAATCTAAGTTCCAGTTAGTTTCCATTACGTCCTTTCTGAGGTCATTATAGCTGTGTCCCAAAACGTAGGCTGCATTCCTCGGAGGACGCAGCCTTCGCAGTGGGCCAGAGAAGAAGGCCAGAAGTGTGAGGCTGTGAAATTGGACGGTCTCGCCTTCACATTAGCATCACCGCTGTCTCGGTGGAGTTTAATAAACTCGGTCCTCTGCTCCTTGCTATCTAAAATATAACAGGACACTGCCGTAAATTCTCGACTGTCTCATATTTCTGTTTAATCAGTTTTCTGTTTGACGTTTATTCAGCTGTGTAAAAAGGAGGAACCCACTCGATGGATTTATTTAATTTAATAACTTTGATCTCAGCCAAACCGATTTACTCCGGAACAAATAAAACACAGAAAAAGTCAAACAATTACATTTTCAAGTTATCCGGGTGACTCATATATCACGTTTAACCTGAGTAGTGAAAGACAGCGGGGTCTGAAAACAATGAAGCCAGGAGTCCACTGCTCTCGCCGGCTCCAGTGACCCTTGAGCTCCCGGCTTGCTATCGAGCGGGTGGGTAACAGACGTCTCCGAAAACGTCGGCGCACTTTTGCAAATATGCGATGTCTTGATAAACCGAGAAGATATTTAAAGTTTACACTGCTACTTTCTCACCTGAAAATGTGATAAAGGTTTATTTTGTGATCCAGAAAGATTGATAAGAGTAATTTTAAAACTTAGTAGCAGCCGCCATTGTTGGAAACTGGAATTGGCTGGGCCGCGCTATGAATTCTGGGATATGGTGGGCCACGAAGGACACACCCGTCCCATCCTTCAAATTCAGGGAAATGAAGGACGCATTTGTCGGCCGCATTTGAAGGAGTCGACGAATTGGGACAGCCTTCGTCGCCTGGCTGTGACGTAATCGGCCTTCAAATGCGGCCTCCGGAGGATGCAGCCAACGTTTTGGGACACAGCTTATATCTGCTGGAGGACACATCATGCAAACAAGGGTTTTGCTGCCACAACTTAACTGGATTTTCTTCTTTGTTTGAAACTCAGATATTGTAGTGCATCCTTTCATACTGTTGGCAGCGTGTCCAGGCTTTTCTCCACACCTCTCCCAGTATCAGCTGCTGCAGTCAGACAGACTGTGGCTCCTAATGGGTTCTCAGATTTCTCACTAAAATCTGCTGGATGCTGGTACACCAGCACATTTCTGTCATGTTTTCAGCTTTAAACTACATTCCTCTTTGTTTCCCACAGCTTATAGTTTAAAAGGATTAAGTGAATAACAGAATTATGAACAAGAGTTATTTTTAGTTCATTTTTTGCAAAAAATACATATTTGGATTCATATTTGGCGGTGACCTTCAGCTGGCTCTGGAGCTTTCTCAGCTAAGTGTGGAGCAGCTGAAATGAGAATTTGCAGCTCCAGTCTGAGGCCATTGTTCTCAGCCAGAGAAGGGTGGAGTGCTTCACCCACTCAGGGTGGGTGAAGAGTTGTTGCCCTAAAGAGGAGCAGAAGACCGACAGCCATTGTCTGCAGTGATGAGGATGCTGGAGATGAGCACGAGTGCGACATGATCAGTTTACCTGGTTCTGCCTGAGTTTTCTTCCTGTTAAAAGGTAGTTTTTTCTTCCTACTTTCGCCAAGCACTTGCTGATAGTGGGTCATCTGATGATCGTGGTTTTCTCTCTGAAATTGTGCAGTCTTTACCTTACAATGAAGCCCTTTGAGAGCATTGTTTCTGGGATTTGGTGCACAAGAATGAGGTCATGAGGGGAAAATAAACTGAAGAGAGTTCAGTTATACAAGAGCGACTCACAGTGGCACTGCTCCTCCTCCACATTGAAAGGAGCCAGTCGAGGTGGTTTGTGTGTCTGATCACGATGCCTCCCTGGTGCCTCCAATACAGGTGAGGTGTTCAGGCACATGTACCAGGATGAGACCTTGGGGTGACTCCAGGACATGCTGGAGAAGAAGCCTCGACCAATGTTGCCTCTAATGTTTCATGTGTCTGAGCAAACACACAAACTCCCTGAGCGTCCCCTGGACCACTGTGAGCAACAGCAGACGTGTGCACTGTGGTCACGCCAGCATCCAAGTTACATGTTTATTAAAATAATCACATTACAGCATTTATGTTAGACGACTTTTAATGAACTGCTTTACAATGACAATTTAAACAAATCTAGTTCCTGACCTGTAGCATGTTAACACTACTGGAAGGAAAAATGAACTCCAATTTTGAAAACACAACTTTCTTTTTTATAAAGCTCTGACTTGTATGATGAGTCTGTGGTCTGGGAGAGTCTGTAACTCTGTCTGCAAAATACAGTAAATAATGAGCAATGTTGGGCAATTAATTATATAGTTACTTCTTCAAAAAAGTAACTCAGTTTGGCAAACAACAAAGTTTTTTGCAGCTATTTTTTTTTTAATTCAGCCAAATAAACATTTCAAACTATTTACAGAACAATCAGCTGTTCTGCATCAAATCTGATGCCACACAAATTATTTGTGCCGCTCCAAAAAATAATTTCTGTCCACTATGAGATGAAGGAGAACAACAGCCTGATACCTGCAGGCCTGACAGCAGCAGATGTGTCACTGCTGTAACACCTGTAACACTCAGCAGTCGCCTCATTGTTCTGACACACACAACAAAACTACTGACTACACTACACACTAACTACACACTAACTACACACTAACTACACAAGATTTGTGCTAAACGTCGCAAATCTCTCACATGTCAAAGCACCGCGTCACTCCTAAAACTTCCCCCATTTCTTAAATCAAATCAAATCAAATCAAATCACTTTTATTGTCACATCACATGTGCAGGTACATTGGTACAGCACATGTGAGTGAAATTCTTGTGTGCGAGCTTCACAAGCAACAGAGTTGTGCAAAATACAAGAATGGCTACATCTGAAACTAATAAATATATGTACAACATATAATAGTATATGCATTTCTGGATGTGTATACTAAATATTTTTCTACACGTGTGTGTGTGTGTGTGTGTGTGTGTGTGTGTGTGTGTGTGTGTGTGTGTGTGTGTGTGTGTGTACACACATATTTTACAAATTAAATAGAGTAAACAATAAATAAAATATATAAAAATATACAGAGTAACAACTAGATGCCACGTTGCCATATCATTCTTTGATTGGTCGACATGGTACATTTTAAATCCCATATGGGAGCAGCCAGTCACTCACAGACTAACACTGCAAAATTGTTAAAGTATTAATTTTCATTTCGATTCAGGTTAGATTTTTTTTGTGCGCAACACAGATTTTCTGTGCGCAGAGACGTGCCAGCAGTGCACTATTGCGCACGAGCGCAGCTTAGAGGGAACATTGGCCTCGACTGACTTGGGAACACGTTGGAGTCCAGCCATGGACGACCTGAGCAAGAGGAAAGTCGTTTGGATGGATGGATGTGGCAAAGCAACAATTCTTTTCTTGTGCCTCTCTTCTTTGCTTTTTCACATATTTTCTCTTTTTTAAATTTTCTTTCTGATGTCTTTGCTTGAATTCCCAAAGCCATCTGAATGTCCCCACTCTCTCTTTTCTCCTTTCCTCTTTCTTTGCAGGTCTCTCTCTCCCTGGGGTTTACTGTTGCAGTGATAACCAGTGTCTATCAGTTCTGTGTTACAGTGTCTGGGTGCTGTAGATAGCTTATCTTAGGAAGGCTTACACCTCCAGGAGCACACACACACACGAATCCCACTGTACATGCACACAGACACACATGTGCACACGCAGCGCTGAGACGTCACACACTCGCTCAGCAAACACACACACACGTGCTGCAGAGAGAAAAGTGTCCCCCGACTGCTGTGTTATTATCTTCATTCACACCACGACAGATTTGAAAAATTCTTTGGGTGTATCTACAGGCCCAAACAGAAGCAGGGTTTAATCAGCCAGGCCCAGACCCCGGAGTCTCCACAGTAAGTAGAACAGAAGAAGAGATGCTTAAATAAGCGTACCGTTTCATAAATGTCAGAGGTGGTGGTCTTAAGCAAATGTCCCAAAATTCCCATTACAATCCTCAGTTACTCCAGTTCAGTTAAAAAAATGCTTTAAGCTCCAATTTCTACATTTCATTGTTAGTGTAACTGTCCTGGTTCAAGGCCTTAGACCCTGATTTTTGACTCGTTTGGACTTGTTGTTCATTTTTGCAGAATATTGAGATTCTGCTGTTCAGTTTCAGAGAGCCTCTGAGTTTTGTCACATTTCTAGTTCTTGTTGATTCAATTCCCTTTCATCTCCAGTCTACTCCAGTCTTCCCTCCTCAGCGTCCCCAGTGTGCACTCAGTCCTGTCTGTTTATATTTGTCAAAATTTGGTGTCTTTCTCGCTCTCCGTCTCTTGGCCGTGTCGTCTGTGGTTCTTATGTTCTAGTTTGTCTTTTGCTTGCTTTCATGTCTGTTCCCCATTTCCAGCCCAGTCTTTTCTCTCTCTGTCGTTTGTTTCCCTGTCCTGGTATCAAGCTCACGTCTGAGTCTGAGTCTCAGTGTGCTTGCCACTTCCTGTTTTATTCTGACAGTCCCTGGTCTCACGTGCGTTATGTTTATTGTGCTCCCCCTGTTAGTCGGATTTGTTCCAGGTGTGTTTTCCACCTGTTGCCCATCCTCTCGTTATCCTGTGTATTTAGGGCCTTAGTTTTCCTCTGTTCCTTGTCATCGCCTCTTGTTGTGTGTCTGTTTGTTAGTCAGGGTTTGGGGTTTCAGTTAGTTTGCTATAGTTCAGCTCTGCTTGTTATATTGTTCAATCAGCAGTTTGCCAGGAACTAAAACTGTTTAAGTTACGTCTGTCTGCCAGGTCTTGAAATTTTTTCTCACAAAAAGAAAAATGCAGGATAACCTTTTTTTAATGTCTTTCTGTTAAATCTATGCCAGTGTCTTTCTCTATCCCATAAACAACACAATCGAATGCTGTCAGTCACTCTCATGGCCAGTCAAAAGTTTATTGACCTGGAAGACAATTTTATGAAACAGTAACATAAAGCTGACCACGTCCTTCAGTGTTGTCTCAGCGAAGGATGACTTGTAACAGATTTCAGCTGCATTAAACAGAGTGGACTTCTTTAGCAGCCTCACAGATTAGAAATTGTATCAGTGTCAATATTGTGTTACAGAAGAAAATGAAAGGACAGAAAAAGTGTGAACTTATAAACATGAGAGCCAAACAGCCCTGTGAGGTCTGTTCTTGTAGATCAAATGTTAAAAGTTGCTGCTCAGATAACATTAAAGGGGATTTTTTTTCTTGTCCTTTTATATTTCATGCTGCCATCAAACATGATTATTTACAGAAATGTGTGCACTCATGTATGTGCATGTCTGTGTTCCATGTGCTGAGTGGTTTTTCTCTTTGGGCTTTTTGATCCATTATAGATCAGAGGCTGAATATAAAAATGAGATAAAATAAACAGCATAGGTATGTGCCGAATATTCGAGAAGGCCGAGGACAGGTGTCTGTCTGAGGCGAGCTCACTGTCAGCCGCGCCTGCACTTCCAGCTTAGCGCTGACACTGAATCTGGCCAGAATGTCATTCGCTCTGCTCCACAGATATATATCGTGGCAACTGGGCTGCTCGTGCCAGTTCATCTGAAATCACATCTCCGCTTTGCTCTCGAGCAGCTTCGGTTCTTGCTGTCATGAATTCACAAGAAGTTTAAACATTCCTTTGATATCCTGCTCCGCGTTGCATCACATCGTTTCTGCAGATTTGTCGGCTGCGAAATCTCTCGTTCTACCGCATGTGAAAGGTGCTCTGCTCGATTCACATCTGACTGAGGTCACTGAAGTCCACCAGAGAAACTGTCATTTTCATCAAACTAGTTCTAGTGAAACTTCTCATTTTTGACACGCTGTATTATCCTGCTCCAAGTTTCCTTCAAACGCAAGCCCAGACTCAGAGGCCGACACTCCAGCCTGTGCAGGAGAATTGTGGAATTTCTATTTGTTTTTGGTAAATAGTTTTTACTGCATCACCAGCTCTCCTCCAAATATCCCAGGATGCATCTCTGGATATCCCAGAGGCTGGATTGGAATCTCTCTACCTGTCTGGAGCTTTTCTTCAGACCAGGAAATACAGATTCTACCTCACAAAGTACTGCCTGCACACTCTCCAGTCTCAGCTTGAAACCTGTTCTTGGTGAACATTGCCCTTAGTGTGCTGTTCCTGTGCCACTGTAAAATAAAACACTTAAATGGTGGTTAGACCCTGTGTCTGCATTTACATCCTCTTGGCTACTAAATTATGACAAGTCCACCAAAATTCCTGTTGTGTAAAATAACCACACACCAGCCTTTGAGCCCGATAAGCAGCAAAAACATGATGAAAAACTGTTTTTCACCTAATTGTCCACTTTAAGCCGACTCCAAGCGACTCAGTCTCCATGGGGATCCATGTTTGAAATAGAAATGTTTTTGGCATTGGTGCATAGTTTCTACCTTCATGACAGCTGTACAGGGGGTTTATCTTTTAGAAAAATAATACAACAATTTGAATTTTGTTAAGACTTCGAGTACAGGACGGGTCCTCTGCGGAAAAATTGTTTTTTTTTATTGAAATTCCTAAAAGAAAAAGCGCCACAGAGCAATGACTGCACTGAACAAACATTACATAGCCGTGTCCTGCAGGTTTTAGACGTGTCCTTGATCCAACACAGCTGATTTAAATGGCTAAACGACCTCCTCAACATGTCCTGAAGTTCTCCAGAGGCCTGCTAATGAACCAATCATTTGATTCAGGTGTGCTGACCCAGGTATTTAAAACAAGCAGGATGCTGGCCCTCGAGGCCTGGAGTTCTCACCCCTGCTCTAGACAGTGAGGGAAACAAATGCAGGATGTATCACTTGCATGGTGCTGCTGAGATTAATATACATCAAACTAAATGTACTCAAAATTACATGAACGAGGTTAAAAAAGGATTGTTGGACGTTACAGGTGTGTACCAAATTTCATACACAGCAGCGGGGTTGCTGAAATTTGATGGAGACACTGTGCACCCTCTGTGTGCATAAAGCAATAAAGTGATTCATTTTCACCACTCCTGTGCAAACTTTACCACTTTTTGATCTGAGGCCCCAAAATTTGATTCATTTGCATAAATGACAATAAACGGTGCAGTCACATCACACGTCAGGTGCTCATTTTAAAAAGTGTGTGCATGTTACTGTAGCCAGTGATAAAAATGAACCTGTGTGGAGTGACAAGACGCCATTTACTCCAGTGAATCTCTTCATTAGCAATTAGCACATGAAACTCTAAGTCACATAAATCATTGCAGGACCTGTTTTAGTGGCTCCTGACCTCTTTCAGGCTAAAACAGCAGCTGTCCAGACAGCCATGTGAGCCCTGTCTGACAAATAGCTGACTGTCATTCTTGTCTCCATTCTTGTGTCGTTCCAGACTTAGAATAACTGTATAATGGCCACTCATCCATCAAACTCTGGGCTCTCTGAGGAACAGAAGGGCGACGGAACATTTCTGCTGTGTAGGGACATTGATAGTCGCTCGGTGTTACGGAGCCGCGGCTGATATTCACAACGTGTTGGAGAAATGAGTTGAATGACGGCATCGCCCGCGGTGTAATAGAGGACATTAAAGGCTTTTCAGACATAATTGGGTTTCTGGGGTTTGGCTGAATGAGTCCTCGCTCATAAATCACCACAATCACAATCTATATTCGTGTCTTACTCCCCTCGCCTTTCTCTTTATTGCTCCCTCGAGCCTCTTGTTTGCTTGTTTTTGTTGTCCTTCCTATCACTTTCCTTTGTGTAGTGTGTCTTTTTCCCTGTTGCACCTTTATTAAACATATGTAAATAAAGATGCCGGGAGGAGGCAGCTATGCTGCTCATTCTCAGACTTTGACTCTACTGGAGTAGCTTTGTATGATTCACAGTTCAGAATAATCTTGTCTTAATCTGGGGCTGTTTCCAGCCTCAACTTCATAATCTGTCTGAAATGAGTCATTTAGTCTCCCCCCTCCGATTTCCTCTCTCTGTGCTCTACGCAGAGCCAAGAGAAGAAAAAACTGTGTAAAACTGAGTGTTTAAAGCAGTCTAGAGGCTTAAAGTGTTTAGTTGTACATATACTGACCTTTATTCTGCCATATTTAATATGAACATCCACCAATAGAACAGCAGATCCATGATAGAAAATAAGGAAAAGCTGAATAGTTCCACTTTAATGGAAGCCACAAATATCCATGTAAAAAATATTGATTCATCTTCATCGTCTGTTGCTCATGACATCACTCACTAAACTCACATAAAGTCTTTGCTGAGGTCACAGATAGTCATCGGTGTCTTGATAACATCACCAGAAATCTCTCGTTGTGTGTGTGTGTGTGTGTGTGTGTGTGTGTGTTCGTTCCATTGTCGTTTTTCAGGCTTTGTTCTTTGATGTCCTGATAATTTTGTTCAGAATGATCAGACATGATGTCCTCCAACCTTCTCTTGCTGATGTCAGCTGTAAAGAATAAATTATATTATTAATACTTGACATTAACTCTGGTAATAAACATGTCCCGTGTGGACAAATAAACGCTGACTGCTAATAAAGTTCAGTTGAGAAACAGTGATGAGGGGAAGAATTACCTGCTGAAGCTAATGGGACAATTTTAATTACTCAGCAACATAATAAAGTCGATCACTTTAATCATTTGCACTAAGTCATGATGAAATGTGACTATTAAAGATGTTTATGTGAGAGGGCCAATGAAAGAGCAGCAAGTGTGCCACAGCAGATTTCTCATTAACCCTTATGTGCAGCAGTTGATTCACTAATCCAGCTATTGTTCAAAACAGCCGAGTTCAAGGCAAAGGAGACACTCAAAGCCACAAAAGAAGCTTTTCCAAGAGGAAGTAAAATGTTCTTGGAAACCTCCTCTGGATTTCACACTGGTTTCTTTTCCTGTATCGCTGTATTTTTACGGGCTTCAGTTCCCAAATGGCATCAAATTGTAAAAACTTTTAGGTGTTGCACATTTTCCATCCATGTTTTTACTCCTTTCTTCAGTGCAGCCTTTAAAATCAAGCACTTGTATAACTGGGTCCTTTGTAATTCATGCAAATCTCAGAGGGACGCCAGAGCAAAAACTTTATTCACCACCCCGACACTCAATCTCCCTCCTTTTTTCCCTGCAAGATTCATAATAAAGCCGTGCTAATCTAGCCTCTTTTTTTCTTTTTAAAGAGACCTGAAGGAAAAAAAAGTTTCACAAAAAGAGCGATAAGCTGAGCTAACAAGAGAACAAATCTAGTAATGAGAAAACAAGAAAGTGAAGGAGACACACAAAGAGCTAAAGGACGAAACAGATGAGAAGTCTGAAAGCGGCGCAGGCCTTCGGAGAATTAAATAACAGAGCACAGCAGCCATCCTGAGCATCCTTCTTAACACGCGTGTGCGTGTAACTGAACATTAACACTTCTGACACAGAAGAAAAGTGTTTGCTTTAAGTTAAAAACAGCAAAGAATCAAAGTTTGAAGTTAAATGAGAACATAAAACTGTTCTTTTGTTCAATGAGCAGAAGATGGTAGAGGAGTTAAAGCCCATGATACAGGAGAAGGATAAAGTCTCACACCATGGAAACACGGGTGCCATTACTTACGCACAGCGCTTATTGTGACTCGCTTCCACGCCTGCAGTCGGGAGCCTTCCTGTGCTCTACAGAAAGCTTCACTGTGGGCTCCACGTGTGCTTCTGCCCAACATCTGTGCTTCACTGAACCCGAAATAAAGCGAGAGACTGAAGCAAAGCAGAGCTGGAGCAAGGCCACATTTCTTTAATAATATGTGATTAAAATAATGTTATTGAATAGGAATATATTAGCAGTCCCACCGTATCGATCACCACAGTCTCTCAGACACTTGAGATATCAGCTGAACTCAGACTGCGATAGACTGATAAGAGTTTCTTTGCTCTTGCAGGATTTTCTAGGAAGGGTAACCATCTCCTGATTTAATTCAGACTCCTGCCAAGGCCCACATTAACACTTGTGCTGTTTATCTTTCTGTGAACTTTAGTTTATATTGACTTAACATCAAAAGAGCCTTAAAGATTTATATTTAAGTGCCTTCTCACTTGGCCTCTTGTTCAGAAGATGTATAGGAGCCTAAAACTGGACTCTGCTGGGCTGTAAAGTGGTGTTACATTTTAGATCATCTGTTTGGAAACAGCTTGAAAACCTCGACTCTGCCTCCATGACTTACATTTGTGCACTGATGGTTGAACTTTTACATTTTCCTGGAAACATTACTGCAGCTGCTTCGATCACGTGACAGACCGCGTGGATATCCTGGATATTACACATGTGATCCATATAAACCGCTGTTCCGCTGCTTATTCTTCCTCTCACCTTGAAATGAAGTGGACCTCCTGTGCTTATTGGGTGGTTTTAACTTCAGCGACTTTAGACTGACAGACGTTTCCGGGGTGAGTCCGTGTCTGTCCATCTGACTTTAGGACATCATCAGCTTCTGAAACGTTTTAACCAAGATAACATGATATTACATTTCTCTAAACATAACACAGTGGTTTTAATGCCTGAACCACGGTGGCCCTGAGAGGCCAAACGGACTGCAACTAAAGAAAACATCAGCAATAAGAGAAACGCCGCAAAAGCACACGAAACACAACGGAAATAGGAAAAAACGGATTTCCAAAAGCACAAGGGAAGTGTTTCTGGGGAGACAATAACCCGACGGACCAGTTGCAGGAACCAAAATATGCTAAGAATTGCGCCGGGAGACACTTAAAAGAAGTGCAGGATCAATCGTTTTTGTGAGGAAAGAAAAGATGAGAGATAAGTGTGTTAGCCTAACTATTAGCCTAAAAATCCAGTATGAATCATGATAAAACACACCTACCATGTTTTGGGTTCCTGCAACTGGTCCCTCAGGTTATTGTCTCCCCAGAAACACTTCCCCTGTGCTTTTGGAAATCTGCTTTTTCCTATTTCCGTTTGTTTTGTTTTTCTTATTGCTGGTTCTTAAGTTGCAGTCCGTTTTGGCCTCTCAGGGCCACCGTACTGAACCAAATAAGTATGAAAACATGTGATGTGTACAACTCAAAACTGAGTGGCAAAATGATTCACTTCACTAAATATGGACTTTTTTTGCCCTGTAAAAGTACAGACACATTCATTGTGTGTACTGTGCATGAATCAACAGATTGGAAGTCATTACTATTATGCAAACTGTCACTAGACTGTTTTTCACAGAAACTATTAGTGAAGGTATCAGAAATAAAGAACTCAAAATGCAGTAGAGGCTCATGTTTGGTTTTTTCTGGCCTCAGGGCTGAGTGACGGGACTGGGAGAGGAAGCGTTGTGTTTGTCCGGTCCAGTTACAGTCATCTCAGAACGAACATTTTCAGTCCTATTAGAAACTAAATACACATCATGATTTAATATCTTGATTATTTTTCCAAACCCGGTGATGTGCGTTATGGCCAGAACTCTCTGCTTTGGTCTTGTCTGTCTTGAGTTTTGTTCAGATCTGAACCAAGTCATTAAATGATCTTATTAATAATGGAAGCATGTTTGATAGAAATGCACTGGTATCCAACAGTCGGTCTATTTGATAAGAATATATTTGATGTACTTCTGGTCTTCTTCCTTCCACACAAACCTGTGAGGTGAATAAAGATGTGTAATTTCATGCAGGATTATTCTTCGGGGTGTTTTACAGTACACAGACAGAGGGCTATGAACATCATCACTACAAAAGCAATACTAGCTGTTACATCAAAGCAGCAGGTAGGAGAGACCCATTGGCAGATGTACAGACAGTCCTGAGGGATGGATGTCTCTGCAACAGAGCCTATTATGTCACCAAACTAGGAGTACATAATGTATCCCTGCACCCAGAGGCACTGCTCGCTCTGCTCCTGCCTGGTAGCTCGTCTTGAGTCTAATGGGGAAATCTGGACGCCGACGGGCCATTTAGTTATCTGTATGTCTTTGGGGCCTGGGATAGGCCATTATAATCACTGGCTTCACCATTCGGTCTTCCTGCAGTATTAAAAGTGTTGGAGAAAAACTACCTATTCAAGTAAAACTAAAATGAAGTTTCTGACTTTTTTTTTACCTTCTAAAAATTTCTGAAAGGGTCATTTAACACTTGCAATGAGGGCACAACGCAAAAAGAGCGAATACACCAACACCAATATTTGAAGCTCACCTGTTGCCTCCACCAAGGACATTATGTGACTGATTTGGTTTGTTTGTTTGCAGAATAGCTAAAAAAAAAAAAAACTTGATGTGAGCCTTGTTTCAGTGTGACGCTGACCTTTATCTTTGGGAGTTTATGATGAACAACCACATATAATATATTTGAATAAAATTAAGCCAAAATACAGATGCACTAAGTATGCCTTACTTCCATGGCAAGCAAGTGGGAAAGTAGCAGCCAGGTGTCACATGTCCGCCTCCATTAAAGCTGAAGTTCTGGCATTTTGTTGATCTGGATCATTCAGGTGTGTGTTAACACAATGAGGAGGAAAAACATCAGCACTGGTCTTCATGAAGCAAATACTGCTGCCTGTGAGTCTGGGAACCACTTAAAATCCATCATTCTGCAGTGAGAAAGATTATTCCCGAGTGGAAAACATTCAAGGCAGTCTTCCCAGGAGTCAACGTCCCAGCAACTGCAAAAACCCCAAGAGCTACGTCTGTGATTCTACAGGTCTCAGTTAGCACGTTAAAGTTGTCATATGTTGCTGTTTGGGGCAAGCAGGACCTCAAAAGAACCCCCAGCTTACACAGGGAACTGCTGGGCGGGCTTTCTTGAACCCCCAGCGGGTGAACAACGTTCTGACTGAGGCTGCGCAGGGCTCGACTCCGGCTGTGACTGTGGCTGAAGCTTGGTTGCTTTTCTCCGAGGAGCAGGTGCAGGTGCTAGGACTGGCCGAACACCAGCCGCCCCCACCCGAGGAACTGGTACGAGTGCAGGGAAAAACTGGCTCCTGGTTGCCCTTACCCAGGGAACTGGTCTAGGTGCAGGGACTGGCCGGACCTCTGCCGCTCCCACCTGAGGACCTGGACCTTGAGAAAAAAAAGGCCTAATAGTTAGTGTGCGTTTAATTTTTTACAAGACTGCAAACATTGCAAAACTCCCTCCATGTTCTCAAGAAACTATCACAAATTAACCAAGACCTATGCATCCTGTAATTACGCAATGTGCTTTGGTTTTAGTTATTCTCTTTGTGAAATATTATTATTAATATATAAAAGGAACTTATAAAGAAATAAAAGCTGGGTTAAAAAATAAGGTAGAGCTGCACTGAAGCTACAGGTTGTTTTCCACTTATTCTGTGGTACATAAATTCTAGTTGTACTGTTTCCCACCACATTCTGCCGGAGGGCCTTCACTCCAGATTTGTCGCCAAGAGATTTGGAAAAATGCAAACTCTACCAAAACAACGTGTACCTGGGCAATCATTCATACTTTCTAAAACTTTTGGCTTTTCATTTTTACCAATACTTTTACCAAGTACGACCTAAAGTAAATACAGGTAAACAACCGGGCAGATGGATTTGCTGTTAGGTAGCTGCGAGGATCTGCCAAGGTCAGTGTTTGCTGATGTCTGAGTGGCTTATGCAAACTTGGCAAGACCAGAGTGGACAATTATTAGAATAAAACCCAACATGGGAAATGCAGGACTTGGCCTTTAAGAGAACTGAAGTACTTGCAATGACAAGGATTATGTAACAAAAACACTTCACCAGTATGCAATGTATAAACTTCACTTCAGCAGTTGGATGAAAACATAAAGCAGCTTAGTGCAGCGAGACTCTGCTGTCCGTGCTGCAGGAGAGACTCTTGAGGGAAAGTGGTGATTAGCGTGTTTCTGTCTGCGGTGCTGAAATTACAGCTGAAGTAAATTGTTGCCTGAGGGCTGAATTTTAAACTCAGGAAAAGAACAAGTTGTTTAGAAAGCTGCACTTCCAGAATGCCATGCAATATATATCACTGAAAGAAATCTACAAAAGCTCCCGACACACAAGAAAAGAAGGAAACACTCGTGCAAATGTTCTTCTTTTTTAATTTAGAAGAAATCTGCTCAACGACACGTTTTCATCACTCTCCTATTTATCGATCTGCATGTGTGAAGTCTTTGTTCAGCTCTTTTCCATGTAAAGAATCACTCACACACTACTAAGCACAAGATACCAGTACACTCGCTCCATTTCAGTACAGTTAAACTTCGACATTGTGGACTTCTATTTCACTGAAGTACTTTTGTAGAGGATTCATTGCTGGCGACATTCTGTGCTGGATTTCCAGTAAATTGCCTGTCAGTCAAACAGTGACTTCAGGACAGTCAGCGAGCTTCTTCGGTGTTTGATCGTGTAGCGTAATATTGAAAGGTCCAGGCTTGTGTAAGGCTGTTGCGCATTTATGGCTAATTCTCTTCATAAAAGATCCTCCTTCCTCTGCGAGAGGATTGATAAGAACTAATGGAATCTGATTCCATTATCAGTTCTCTTCTTGGCTCTCATTGGGTTCTCACTGGCTCCACTTTGAGAGTCACCACCATCACTAACCATCTCAATCTTAATCTGCATTCATGGAGAATAATTCCACGCTGTGTGCTCAAATGTTTGCACATGTTGGAGGCATTTCTCCTCTTTGTTTGGGGTCATTACTCAGTAGTAATTATACATATTACACAGAACTCTTTCTTAAAAGTAATGCCGTATGTCACTTAATCAGAAGTAACATTTATCCGTAAAATGACCTGAAACACATTGTCTCATAATTGTCAGTCAACAATATAAACTAAGAGGGTTTGATATTAAAATGTAAATGTGTCATTGTTTACAATTTCTGATAGCGAGAATATACTTTCATAACCGTAAATACAATTAAAACCTACAGTTTGGTAATGAAAAGGTTAAACTCCTGCATCAGCGATAAGTTTTTGCAGACATGTTAATTATTGGATCTGTAGCCATCATTATAGCATGACTGAGGATGAAGCTGATTGTTGGGCAGATGAGCCTTTGCAAGTCAGACTGGAGAGTAGCCCTGGTATGTCTCTTTGGAACTGGGAATTCTGCACTTCCACTTCCAGTATTTGCAAAGATCCTAGATCTACTTTTTTACCTTGAGAAAGCATTTCTCCCGAGTTGGGTACCCAGAGGCGCAAAGATAGCAGCTAGGGTGAAACGGTCACACTTCATGAAGGTTTTCATGGCAGGACCTGCCTCCACATGGAGCACCTTGAGCAAATGAGCTTGGAAGACTCATTCGGAACCTGCAGAGATGGATGGGTGTTGTGCCATCTAAGGACATGTTAGGCATGGGGAGTGTGTTGCCCCTACAGAATATAATGGTCCATCACAGACAGCCACATTGGATCCAGGTGACCTCAGGGTCCATTTGGAGGACACCTGTCATGGCGCCCAGAAGCCCCCATGTGTGTGTTTTTTTTGTTGTTGTTTTTTTTACCTGACCCAGGGTTATCATTTACAGTTCCTACACAGGCGAGAAGAGACACTTTTTTCAGTGGTGATAGATCTATTAAGGATATACAAAATTAAAAAGGTAAAATGAGGTAAATTAACCAAAAACACCCAATGTTAGTATCTGTACCACTCAGCACCTCTACTGTCTGCACTCATGCCCTAAACCTCCGAGCAGCTTTCTCGGTAAATGTTGTCACATCAGTGCATGTTGTTCTAAAAAAACGGCAGAAGAAGGACAAAGAGGTGAAAGCTGTGCACTTTTTATCTAATTATCTAACAAGTTGATCCCGTGAGCCCCTGAGTTACAACATGTTTTGAAATTTCCACTTTAGAAAAACATCTCCAAATTCAATCGGTATCCTTGGTCCCTTTGGATGAGAGACGCTGCAGATAAATCCGTGTCTCCATCACAAGGCCAAAACAAGATTTCAAAAATTTAATTAAAAACTGACACTTGTAACTTGTGCAATGGTCACCTTCGAAAAGTTTTCTCCTGAAAAGCTACAAAATCCGATGCTTCAGAAATAAAGAATACCAATACATCATTTAAGTCATAGAAATATAAGGAAGGTGCTTAGAGGGTTGTATTTCAACAGCAGATGCAGCTCTGGTGGTGAGATGGACTTCTGAAAGAATGAGACAAAGATGAATAAAAACAAGGTTAAAGGTAAAAAAAAAAATTTAAATTTTTTTTTTTTAAAAACTGCAGTTCCATCAGTGGCCACAAGAGGCTGGCTCGAAAACTGAGTAAGTCCCCATAAACTCCCATGTTAAAATGTCGAATTTTACTGCAGAAATACACATGTTTACAGCCTGATGCAAAAACTGTGATGTTCTCCATTGCTAACAGCATGCTTCATGGCAATGGTGCAATCAGAGAACTGAAACATCCAGCTGTGTTTGTGCTGTTGAAGCATTTTAATGCAGCTTTTTCAGACACACTGCAGCTTGTTATGAAGTTAATTGCACAAACCGCACATCCAAGAAGTCTGTCAGCATGAAAAAGGGACATCGTATGTGACTTGGATGCTGCTGGATATGGTCACCCCTAAAAACTGTAGTTCACATATCAGAGGGTGACATCAGCAAGTATAGGTCCATCTTTTATATAAAGCCTATAACCTATATTAACTCCAAAAAGTGCAAGTTCAAAGATTTGTGGTTCACTTTTCCGGCATGACAGCCACAATAAAAGAGCAAAGCAGGAAATGAAACCTGAGCAGAGAAACCTTCAGAATGAGCGACTGCTTTATTAATACTGCCAACTGGACACATTTCTTTTGCAGCAACAGGCCCACAGAAGGGTTCAGTCCTGCTTGTTGGATGGCTCTACAGAGAATGAAAATTGTAGAAAAGTTATTAATTATTCAGGGGTCTTCTTTCCAGCACATTCACTGCTATTCTCAGTCATGGGAAGTATGGACAGTTAATGCCTTTCCATCATAAGGAAGTAAAGCAAGGTTGCTGTTTAGACCCCAAATTCTCTACACGTGAGGGTTTTTCCAGCTTTCCTGTGTACTCAGATTATAATCCACATGACAGCACACTGATGTAGAAAAAACATGTATTTTAAAGACATCTTGGGATAAATGTAAAAAAAAACCAGTGAGTTATTATGCACTGGCTTTGCTGTTTCAGCCCACTTGAGATTAAATTGGACTGAAGTGTAAAAAGTAAAATGAGTGTGAGACCTCTGGTTTAAGATGAGGTGAGAACATGACCGATGGATCCGGATAAGAATAAAATCTCATTACAGCACAACACCAAAAGGTTCCACATTTCTAATTCACTGTTAGTCGGCCCTTTGGATTAAGCAGTATCCACCTCTCAGATTTAAAATCAGCTTTTGTAAAAGGAGTGCTGCTTTCAAAAGCACCAGGGCTGTCTAGTCTCTGAATGTTTTCCGTGTTGTGTCTGCTTTCCTCCTGTCACAATACTTTTGATATTCCAAGGCTGGATTTCAGGAGCTTTATTAAATTTTAACAATTCTCACGTCACCCATACATTTGTCTTGTTTTTTCTTTCTTTTTTTTAAATCAAAGTGGAGAGGTGGTGTTATATCTTCACTCCGGGTTACTAGTATAACAATGATACTCGGACCACGACGTAACTTGCGGTATTTATTATAACGGAGCAACTTAACATGGAGCTAGCCCGAGCAACAGCCGAAAAGCATCATTTCCCCTAATGCATCGGGGCAAGCCCACTACGGATCCTGTTATAACCCAAAATACACAACATCTCCTCCCCTCTTACAAAGGATGTACTATGAAATAAACAGGTGATCTACTCACAAACTTCAGTCTTCACTGGCACATGACAGTAATAGCCTCACAAACATTTCACCTCTTATTAACTGTAAGGTTACAACACCAACTCTTTTAATTGCTATCTTGGGGAGTGAGGGTGGACTACCTCAACCTCCCCCATGACCCATGGGGATTATTCTGCCCCGTTCATTTGGGTCAGGTGCCATCTAATAACTCAGACGAACAGGAGGCCGCCGCTCTCTATTGGGGTATCGGCGGTCTGTGGTAACGTCAGTCTGTGTGCTCTCTTGTGGAGCCTTTGTTCCTGACACCGAAGATGTCTCAGTCTCTCTTACAGTCTCCTTTACAGGTGGAACCACTGTTCCTGATGTGGTGGAGTTCTCTACTTGTGTGTGTGAAGGGGCTGACGAGTCGATGAGTGCATTTTCAAGATCTCCGCAAGACCCTTCTGCAGACACTGGTGCGGACCGGAGTAGCTGATCCACGTGTCTTCTCCAGACTCCATCGGCCACCTGAACTGTATATGAAACTGGACCAGTTTGAGCAATGACAGTTGCAGGAACCCACTTGTGTACTCCTCGGTAGTTCCTGGCCTGCACTGACTCGCCGGTGCTGAAGACTCTGCCCTTGACCTTTTGACCCCTGTACATGATTTGTTTCTCTTGTTGTTTTTGTACAGTGTCCTTCACAGTTGAGGGTTTCAAAAGATCAAAGGTAGTGCGCAGATCTCTTTTGAACATTGCGTTGGCAGGAGATGTCCTTGTGGTCGCATGTGGACTATTCCGGTAGTTAAGCAGAAACTTGTGCAGTCTCTGATGCAGTGTTCCTTGGCCTTGTGATGTTTTCAGTGCATGTTTCATTGTCTGAACAAACCTTTCTGCAAGACCATTCGTTGCAGGATGGTATGGAGCTGACGTAATGTGCTGCACTCCATTAGCCTGTAGGAAAGCCTCCATTTCCTGTGAAACCAGTTGAGGTCCATTGTCAGAGACTATCTGAGTAGGAGATCCAAACCTACTGCACATTTCTCCTAGAGCTTCTATGGTCTTTTCAGTGGTGGCTGATTTCATGATGGTCACTTCAGGCCATTTACTGTGTGCATCAACAGCTACAAGAAACATTTTGTCCTCGTATGGACCTGCAAAGTCAATGTGTACCCGATGCCATGGCTCCTGTGGGAACTCCCAGGGATGAAGAGGAGCAAGTGGTGGGTTGTTCCGGACCATCTGACACGAAGAGCAGTTCTTAGCAATCTCCTCGATCTGTTTGTCCATATTTGGCCACCAAAAATAGCTTCTCGCTATTTCCTTCATTCTCACTATTCCACTATGTCCTGCATGCAGTTGCTTCAACAGTTTTGGTCGCAGTGACATGGGAATGATGACTCTCCTCCCCCACAGCAAACATCCCGCCTGAACAGAAAGCTCCGCCCGCTTTCCCAGGAAAGCCTTCAGGTCTACACCCTTACTTGCAGGCAGACCCTTAATGATCCAGTCCAGCACTGCTGCCAACACAGGGTCATTTCTGGACGCCTTTTTCACCTGCACAGCCGAAACAGGTGCTGTCTCTACCTCCCTGAAGTAGAGGATCTCAACTGTGTCAGAGACGGGTTTTTTAACAGGAAGGGGTAACCTGGACAACCCATCTGCATTGCAATGAGACTCCGATTTGCGATACTTGATGTCATAAGAATGTCCTGACAATATCAACGCCCACCTCTGGAGACGTGAAGCAGCAAGAGATGGAATCCCTGTATAGGGTCCCAGGATGGTTGTGAGAGGCCTATGGTCAGTAAACAGTGTAAACTTCCTACCGTACAGGTACTGGTGGAATTTCCGAACACCGAATACAATGCTCAGCGCCTCTCGTTCCAGCTGAGCATAGTTGGACTCTGCTGTGTTTAATGTCCTTGATGCGAATGCAATTGGCCTTTCTTCGCCATTTGGGAGAATGTGGGAAATCACTGCCCCCACCCCATAGGGAGAAGCATCACAAGCAAGCTGAATTGGGAACTTGGGATTGAAGTGGGTTAGCACCTCAGATGCAGTCAGTGAATCCTTTGCCTTTTGAAAGGCGTCTTGGCCGCTTGCTGTCCACTCCCATGCTTCTTCCTTGCGTAGCAGGTTGTGCAGTGGTTTCAGGAGTGATGCCAAGTTGGGTATGAACCGTCCGTAGTAGTTCAACAGCCCTAAGAAAGACTTTAACTGACTGACATTTCGTGGTGGGGGTGCATCCACGATTGCTGTGATCTTCGAAGGTGCAGTGTGAAGTCCATTTGCATCAATCACGTGCCCTAGATATTCCACAGATGACTGGAAAAAGTCACATTTCTCCTTACGGACTCTCAATCCGTATTCCTTCAGCCTCTGAAGGGTCGCATCCAAGTTGCGCAGATGCTCTTCATCATCTGCTCCTGTACACAGGATATCATCCAGATAGCATTGCACACCAGGTAATCCACTCAGGATTTGATCAATCGCTCGTTGAAACAATGCTGGAGCTGATGTGATGCCAAAAGGCAACCTGCAAAATCTGAAAAGTCCCTTATGTGTGTTAATAGTCAACATGTCACGTGACTGCTCTTCAACGTGCATTTGCAGGTAAGCTTGGTTGAGATCTATTTTGCTGAACTTTTGTCCTCCACTCAGACCAGCAAATAAGTCATCAATCAGTGGAAGGGGATACTGCTCTGCTGTTAATACAGGATTCACGGATACCTTGAAGTCTCCGCAGATCCGGATTCCGCCGTCCTTTTTGGGAACTGGAACGAAGGGCGTGGCCCACTCGCTGGTCGTAACCGGCTCCAGAACACCATTCTTGACCAATGCGTCTAAATTAGACTCCACCTTGGGCCGAATGGCGTACGGCACAGGTCTAGCCTTCATAAAGACTGGCTTGGAGTCAGGCTTGAGATGCAGCTTCACTGTAATTTTTTTCATGCTGCCCAGCTCCTCACGAAAAACCTCCTGGTGTTTTCCCAGTATGGCCTGTAGCTGAGAGGAACCATGCGACAGCTTTCTCACCTCTTGCCAGTTGAGTCTGATTGTTTTGAGCCACACACGTCCCATTATAGCAGGGCAGTTCTTCTGCGTAACATACACAGGCAGCTTAGCAGTTTGGCCATTGTATTGAACAGTCACCTCTGCCATTCCTTTCATAGGCACTCGATGTCCAGTATATCCTTTAAATACTGTGTCGGAGGGTTTGAGTGGAAGGTGCTTCAGACATGTCCTATAGACATTATATGACACTAGTGATGCTTTTGACCCAGTGTCAATCTGCATTTTTACAACATGTCCCTCCAGTTTGGGCGTGACCCAAAAGCCGTCTGAGGTTTCATCCACCTTCAGTATTCGCACAGTATTTATTGCAGACAACACTTCTTCATCTGAGGAGTCATTTGCTCTATCCTCATGAAGCTTAACTGTGTGAACATGTCTTTCTTTTTTGAATCTTGCAGTGCCTCTTTTATTCCCAGGCTTTGAGCCCTTATCCTTGCACCTTTTGTTCCTGCATGCCCGTGCTACATGACCTTTTTTTCCACAGTTGTTGCAATCCATTTCTTTGCACCAGCAATCACTAGCAAGGTGTCCTAACTTGCCACAGCGGAAGCATGGTCCCTGTGCATTTGCTTTACCATTGTCTAGTTTGTGTACTCTGTCTGTAGCATGTAGCGCATGGGCTTCTTTTGATGCCATTTCCATGGTCACACTGATATTAATTGCCTTCTAAAGAGTCAAATCACTTTCCGTGAGCAATTTCTTCTGTGCAGCTTCATTTCTTAAACCACACACGAGTCTGTCTCTTAATGTGTCATTTAAAACATCTTTAAACTCACAGTGTTCAGCTAATTTGCGTAACGATGCAACGAACATTGTGACAGACTCACCCTCTTCTTGGTTTCGCTTGTGAAACTTGAACCGTTCAGCGATCACGAGGGGCTTGGGCGAGAAGTGTTTGGTCAGTGTGTCCACGATCTCTGTGAAACTTTTACTGCCTGGCTTTGCTGGCTGTAGCAGGCTCCTTAGCAGGGTAAAAGTCTTTGGGCCTATCACACTCAAAAAAATGGGCACCAGTTTAGCATCCTGTATGTCGTTAGCCGCAACGAAATATCCAAAACGCTCCGTATATGAGCTCCATTGCTCCGTGCTTTCGTCGAAGGGACCGATAGGGCCAGTAACTCCAGCCATTACTCGGCTCCTGGTTGAATGGCACTCTTCCCCTCACAACTGTTCCTTTTCGTAACGTCTCTTTTATCCGTTTATGTTTTGGTTAACGTCACTTACGGAGTCTGCCCTCGTCGTCCTGTCCGCTGTACATTCCTCCCCGTTTCGCTGAGGAGAAAAAAAAAACGGCATCCACCTTCGCACACCGGTAGCGTCGTCCTACCTCCGGCGCCGTCTAACACCAGGTTAGCGCGAGGCATCAGCAGGAAAAAAAATTTAAAACTCCAAAGCGGACTGCAGCGTCGGTCCAGACGTCCTCGTCGCCACTTTTGTTATATCTTCACTCCGGGTTACTAGTATAACAATGATACTCGGACCACGACGTAACTTGCGGTATTTATTATAACGGAGCAACTTAACATGGAGCTAGCCCGAGCAACAGCCGAAAAGCATCATTTCCCCTAATGCATCGGGGCAAGCCCACTACGGATCCTGTTATAACCCAAAATACACAACAGGTGGGTTGAAGAGTTCACGGCCTTCTGTCTCCTTCCCTGACAGAAGACAGTGTAGATGGTGTAATTGCCTCAGAGCCGTCCATGTGGCTTCAGCTGCTTTACCCTGGGCTCATGTCCAGTGCTGAGAAAGTGCGTGTGCTGGTTAGGTGTCTGCTTTAAGGTACAGCTTCAGAAGCCTATCAGTGAATGACTCTCAATCATACTGATGTGTGTGATAATTGTGGACACTGTAAAGACCTTTTTATTCACATAGGATGCTGAAGCATGCACACATGCACTTTAACCGAGGGGCAACGATTGGAGCTGAAAATGAGGCAATTCTTTAAGTTCCAAAATCTGCATTTACTCTAACGTCCACATGAGCCTGGAGTCGGTCTGCATAGGTGTTAAATGTCCAACTTCACCACAGAAATAAAGCATATTTACAGCCGCCTGCAAAAGGCCGTTTGGATAGCTTTGCTTTCATAACAATCCTATTCAGGGGAATTTTCTTATAACTCTTCCACCTGGGTACTACAGGTTGGGTCGCTGTTACATTGACTGGCGTTTGTCCCAACATGGACGCGCCGTCGCTGTCTGCTAGACTTCATCCACCACTTCTGGATCATTGAACTGGATTTGGAGCATTTTTAATAGATTATCTGACAAATAATTCAACTTGTTGTGCAGGTAGTTACACTAACAGACCGGCCAAGAAGTCTGGGCTCCAGTTTTGTGTGTGAAATTCTAGGATTTTATTTGGATGTTACTTATCACTACTTCAAGTCAATTCAATTTTATTTATACAGCGCCAAAGCACAACAACAGTCGCCTCAAGGCACTTTATATTGTAAGGTAGACACTACAACAATACATGCAGAGAAAAACCCAACAATCATATGACCCCTATGAGTGCGCATTTTGGTGACAGTGGGAAGGAAAAACTGCCTTGGGGGGAGGCAGGACTTTATTTACAATACCAAGTGAAATACATACATATATACAGTGATCTGATATACTTCATGTAGTGACTCACTCACGCTCATCCAAGGAGGGTCCAAGGGAAACGGGCAAGGGCCCCCGGGGGTCTGTACAAGGAGAAGGAGAAACAACCATTAGAAGGAAACCAAGGAACACAAGGGAATTCATTGAGGAGAGCCTGGCTACACCACCTGAGGTAAGTACAATGATCCAGCGAGGAACATTCTTAAAAACAGGCTGGAATAATCAGGAATGATGAGTCTCAGGTGTGGAGAACAGCAGAAGGCCAGAAAACCAGATGCTGCCCTGGCGGGAGGAGGGGAAAACAGCAACCCCCGGCAAAACCGGAGGACCATGACATCTCTTTTAACAGGAGGACACCTCCAGCAGGACCAGGCTCAGGGAGGGGCGGCCATCTGCCACTACCAGTTGGGTTGAGAGTTACACCCATGCTGTTTATTAATGAGCTGAAGCAAGTGCATTACTCACGACATGTTTTTATGCATATAAGGCGATTTCTGGCTCTAAAGCATTAACACATGCACTAAACCAAAGCTCTAAAGGGCCCTTTATGGCCACACCAACGGTGTCATGTGCAAACAGTGACATCACCACACCTGGCACCATTTACACCACCACTGCAAGCATGGGTACTCCTGAACAAGTGTAGGTGTAGGAGCTGGAGAGTACATGACTGCTCGGGTTTGGAAAGGGACTCCAAGATCAGGTGAACAGGACCCACTCTGGTCATGAAGCAGGTTTTGAGGATTAAGGTTAAAACAATCTATACTGTGTTTGGCTGCATAAATGAGAAACAGTCATTTCTCTCCATTTGTCCAGCTTCATTCAGACACTCACTTAAAGAGTCTTGTTTTTCAAAGTGTCAAGCTTTGTTTTTCTGTGTGCCGGTTACCAAATGTTGTATCTATAATACATGAAAGGCCACCACCTCCTGCTAACTTTAGCTTCCAGCCTCGTGCTTCTTTTACTCACCTTCACACTGCTGTCAGGTTAAGTGGTTGCTCAGGTAGTGAAGAACACAGCAGGAAGTTAATGCTCTCGTGCTTCATCGGTGCACACTGGACAAATAACTTTTCAGTCATGACCAAGTGTGAAGCAGTTTTTTATATTTGGAGCTTCGTTCTTCTAAAAGTCCAGAGCAGGTCTGCAGAGAAGTCTGTTGATGGCTTTTGGGTGGAGAAACGGTTACCATCTACGACATGTGTGTTTCATAGTCAGTGAGTCAACACTGCCCGCAAACATCCCAGCAATGGCTCAAGCCCAAGATCATGAAAATCTAATTATTAGTTGTTTTTAAATCAATAGAATCAAATGTATGAAATAAGTTTTTTCACTTCTGGGATATAAGAAAGAACACCAACAGCAATCTGTCCTAAAGTCCAACCACAAGAAAAGTCCAATGTTTTCAGCTGCTGTATCAGTTTTACATTTACATTTAATGCCAGACCAACATCAGCCCTTCTTTTTCTTACTGTCACCATCTCTGGGGGTCAATCTTCTTTCTCCCTCCCTCTTTTCTTTCTCTCTTTTTGTCTAATTTCTGCAGAATCTTAATAAAGAGTTATTAGAAGAACCACAGTCAGGATACCTCTGGCTTCACTGTCAGCAAGTTCCTTTCCTATAGCATCATTTACCTGGATCACCTTGCCTTGCCAGCCTACTCATCTGCCTGTTCAGCAGCTTGCCCACAGTACCCCAACCTGATCCTATTGTAAGAAGTGAGCTAATAATTCCTTTGCTACTTCTCCAAGCTCTCGTTCTTACTACACTCAGACCTCTGGTGGCATTAGCTGGACTCAGATGCAGACGGAGTTAAAGACGAGTCCAGTAGAGGTAAAGTATTAAACTTTGACAGAACTTACAGATTCAATTTCTCTGATAACAAACTAAGAAATCTGATCAAAGAAACAGATTTTTATTAGTTTTTTTAATGTCTGATATAAGAAGGGTTGCCACCATGCACCGTTTTAGCCGGAACATCCCATATAATGTGCACAATTAGTTTTTCCCTTACTCTGCCTTTAATGTCATGCATATTGACCGTCACCTGCGATGCAACTTTCTGACCATCAGATGGCTCTCTTACAAACACCAATTCTGATTTGACCGCAATTGTATCAGACGAGTTTGTGTCCTTCAGTGACAGCCCACCAGATGTCTTTGGTCTGCTAGTATAATCTGGAAGGCAGTCATGGATAAACCTGCCAGAAAAAGACTTTGAACCCAGCTGTGCTTTTCCTCACATTGTTTGTTGTAGCTGCAAACTGCCAGCATTGATTCAAAAAATATCCTTGGAAAAAGTAAACTGGGTAATTGAAGATTACTGTATTTTATTTCAGTTTTTTCTTATTTTCTCAAAGGGAATGCCCCTCGAAAAACATTTTTACAACTCAATGGTTTAAACTTTTAGGATTTTCTCAGTCGTTCCACATAATTTGTGATACAACAGTGGGTAGATCCAACTTTTTTGCAGCATTCATACACCATCACAGCCGTCTACCTTCCCTTTCAAACTACACTAACTAAATAATCCCAATACGATCCTCAGCGAAAGGGAACAGACTTACCAAGGTGGACAGATCTGAACTGAAGGAAACCTGAAGCTGACTTAAAGCAGATTTCATGAGAAGAAACCCATGATAGAAAAACCCAGAATCAGTGTGCTGGGGGATGATCTGGGTGAAACACAGGTCTCTGTGGTCCAACTCACTGGGATTTCAGCCTGCAGGGAACACAACTGAGGAAGCTCAAAGGACACAAACAGAGAGCCAGCCAATGGGGGAGCTCTGATCTGCTGATGTAAAAGCCACACTGCTGCAGGCTGTTTCATCAGTCAGCCAACAGATGGTGATTTATTAGCACAGTCTGAAAAGTCACACGTGCACAGTCATTGAGACATTTACAGGTTTTATTCAGTGGAATTCTATCTAACATTCACTCTCAGATCCAGATTTAGTCTTTTATTGGTTTTTCCCCTTATTTCTCTCCTATAAGCATTAAAATACTTTCCTAAAATAGAGCACGTATTTGTTATTGTCATGGTCTTGAGTCTGCTGACTCAGTGTTTGTGGTTTTTTGATCATTTTTATTCTCTGATTCATGGTTTTGGTTCCCTTTGTTTTCTGCTTGTGTTATATTCTTACTTTAGGTTTCTGTTGCTCTGCCTTCGCCGTGTTCCTCGTCTAGGCCCTCTTGTCCCTCTGTCTCACAAGTTAGTGATTCACATGTCTCTGTCTCAGTGTAAGGTCCACATCTTTGTGAATGGTTTTGATAGTTCCTTGTCCTGTGTTCAGTGTATTCCGTTTTGCTTCCTCCACCTCTCGTTATGTCTGATTAGTCCCAGCTGTGCTTCCCTTCTGTCACTCCCTTGTGTATTTAAGTCTTGTGTTTCCATTTGCCCTTTGTGGTTTTGTACCACTGTAGGTCTCGTGTTTCTGTTTCTTTCTTAGTCCCACGCTTCTAGTCTCCAAGTGTTTTGTTCTTAGTTTCTTACTCAGGGTTTTTTCCCAGTGACTAAAGCTTCTGTTCTCAGTTTACCTTTTTGTGTTGGAGTCCTGCATTTGGGTCCACTTCCTGCCTGCCACACACGTGACAGTTATTGTGGACTTCTTTTTTTCTACTTTCTCTTCATTATCGAGCGCTTAAAAACCACCGGACTGCAGCTCAGGCACTAAAAACTGTCTCACACACATAAACATTAATTCAGTAGAATATCAGTTATAATCCCTCAGATTCTCCCGTTTCGTAACGATAGAGTTGTGATATTGAAAAGTCCATTAACTCATACAGTCGGCATGTTTGCCGGCTTTCTTCTTGGTTTCATATAGACTAGACTTTGGTAAAGCGCTGCTATGTTAACAAAGTGTTTTAAGCACACACACACATTCATACAGCACTCTTAATATCGCACTGCTGTACAGCACTTTTCCTCTCACACACACCCTGACTGCAGCAGCTGTGTTGCTTCAGTCGGTATTATGTGTTTTACGTCGTCTAGTTTTATTTTGTTGCAAACATTGTCCCTTTCACGTGAACTCAGTTGTAGCTAAATTGAACCCTGGGTTTGCTCAGCAAGCTGTTAACCATCAGACTGCTTATCCTCAGTGTCCTCAGGGGTACGTGCACAGTGCAAAGAGAGCGTGGGTACGTTGAACTCACTGGTTACTGCAGGCCCCCGATGGAGAGGTAGGCTGTCCCAGAGTTTCAGAGCTGTAAGTGTGAAAGAAAGGACTGAAAAAGCCAGTCTAGTGTTTGGAGCTACTAACAGCTGCCGGGCGACTCACGTTTGTCCTGGGATAGAAAATTGTGAAAACCTGAGAGAAACTTCAGGGTAAAATATAGACGTGAACTAGAAGATTTTTAAATCATTTTCAGTCATAGAGGTATTTCAAAAGGCCGAACTGAGATGATTATTCATGCTTTTATCGTTTCCCGTCTGGATTACTGCTGTGATCTTCTGACTTGTTTTAACAAGCCAGCTTTGGATGGCCTTCAGACTGTGCAGAATACTGCAGCAAGACTTAACTAGCACCAACAGAAGATCGCATACCCTTTAGCCTCCTTTCACAAGTAAATTTTAGGTTTCACTTTAAAATTGTAGTTTGAACTTTTAGGGCCCTACATGGTCAGGCTCCCCTGTACACCTCTCACCTGCTGAAACCTCGTTCTTCTTCCCGAGCTCGCAGGTCATCGGGTCAGAAAGCTGGCCACTGGCCTCACTCACTCGTAAAAACTTCTCTTTACGCTGTACAGACTCCACTCACTTTATTCTGCTGCTTTACATTGTTGTGATACATTATACTTCTTGTTTTATTGTGAAGCATTTTGTGATTTTTATCTGTGAAAATTAGATATATCTATATCTAGACGGATGTATGGGTGTTCCGCTGACATCTAGCATGTCATCATGAAGGCCACGTACTGTCTTCAGTTTGTGTCTAAAGTCTAAAAACATTGTGCAGATTCAACACTGACGCCTGAAAACGTTTACGTTCCCAGCAGCATCATTTCTGAATCTGTAGGTTGACTTTATTAACCTTCCATCTTTTGTTTGCTTATTCCTGCCATAGTGACTGTTCATTCAGAGTACTGATCTCTGCTTGAGACAGTTTTGCTGTGAGCATAAACGTATGGATAAAAAGACACCCTGCTATTTGTTTTAAACACACACCACGTGTGAAATGAGCATGTCATGTTGCGATTTTCCCTCTTTCTCACATCCTGCCGGAGACTTTCGCCCTGCCCGCAGGAACACCCAGCAGGTCGTTCTCAGACAGATGTCATTCAGAGGAGCAGACGCCTTTTGGATCTGATGTGCTAACAGGCTAACGAAGATCACTTTTAAAAAAAAGCAGCACAATTACAGCCATCTAAAGAGATAAAGATTAATTAGTTTAGAGGGAGACACATAAAGATGAAAAGTTAGAAAGCAAGACTGAAACATGCGCGTAGATGAAAGGCTGGTAGGGCGGTTAGCTAATGCTTAACTTTCAGGCATGTCAGATTATGTGTCGTGTATCTGCGTATGAGTCTGTTTCTGAGTGCATCCAAGTGTCGTGTGTATGTTTGCCAGAGTGTCTACGTCTACATGCAGCTCTCTCACTCACACACACACACACACACACACACACACACACACACACACACACACACACACCGTAGCCCTTCTCAGCAGGCGTCCCTCTTCTCCCTGCAGAACCTGTCAGCTCCCTCATGCTCTGAATCCATCATTAAAATTTAAAGGCACAGTCAGAGACACATACAGCAGCCTACTTTCTGACTTTATTTTTTATTAAAAATTACTCTGCAAAGTTTTAAAACTTTGCAAAGGCCAGAAAATAAATACATATATAAAAAAGAAGAAACATACAAAGATATAAAATAAAGTAACATTTAAAAATGAAATAGAATTCATAAGAATAAAATTTGCAATTAAATATTACATAAAATTTAAGCTGAGTGAGTTAAAATACACCAAAATACAACCTGACATCAGGACAATCACATATCAGCATCATGCAAATTCACAGTGTTGTGCTTGTGGTCGTACCACCCCGAGCATGTCCGGGCGTCTGGATGCATGAATTTCTAGACCCTGCCAAGTGTTTTCAGAAGCAGCAAAGACATTTAAAAGGTACAAAAGAAAGCAAATAGTGAGGTGCTGGGCAGACATATTGCATTTTGATGTAGGTGATGCTGTGCGCAACTCATTCGTTTCTAACAGCATCTTCATACTGAAGAGGAAAAGTGTGAACGGTAAAGCAGCTTATTTAAGGAACACAGAGTTGACAATTTGGGATTAAACAAAAGAAAGCACAAAGCTTCTCTACTCTTGAAACACTGTCCTAATTTTTAAAAAGCCGGCTGTTTGCTGAAAGGAGATCTTTCATGGAGTGCTTATACTCCCTTTGTTACTGAGTTTTGTCTAATCTGCAGCAGCTCTGCCCTCCTGAAAGAATCTCTGAACACAGCATAAATTAACATTTGCTCTCTGACTAAAACTTGGCCGCATTCCTCTCGACTCATTTGGGCCACTTATCCATCCTACTCAGTGTCACTTTTTCATTCCCACCCACCGCTGTTCTTTTCTTTTTGTTAACTCTTCTTCTGTTCTCCTGTCCTGTTTCTCTGCCCTGACTCCAGTGTGCTGTGCATCTATTGTTTGTATTATGTATTGATGATACTAACTAAATAATAATCTACCCGAAGATCACAGAAGACCAAGCAATGCTGACTGTCTGCACTTCCCACCATTCAAAACGGTGTGAAGCCAAAGGTTTCTGCACAGAACACACTGTCTAAGCCCCACCCCCCATCAACCTACCTCAACGGGACGAGACTCGGCTGTCCATCTGCATCTAAAGGTCAAAGGTCACTCTTTCGAGGATACCAGCATTCACGTTTTGGACAGAGAAGACAGAGGAGTGAAAGAAGCCATTTATGTCCATTGTGAACGACCATCTTTGAACAGAGGCGGTGGTTTACGACACCAACTGTCTGCCATCTTTAATCTGGCTTTGAGATCCGTCTGAGACGCCCACTCACATCCGGGGCCACTTGACCTCCGTAAATCACATGATAGGGTGGGGCTAGGGTTCACAATGAGCTCACCTGAAACCTTGGCTGAGTGTGACCTACACCCGTTTTCACACCTTGGCTCATGTGATTAGGTAGAGGATCAACTGGGGGTTCATGACCCTCTTGGGGACACTCCCATAGGACTTAAAATCTGGGACTCTCCACCAGTTGCTCTTAGAACTGAAGAAGTTTCTCAGACGAAACATCTTCAAGAAACATAAAGAAGTCGAGATGGTTTCATTAGACTACGATGACCTGGACGACTGAGAACCTTCAGAAACACTGAACATGCTGTCACTTTGTCCTGAGATTAAAGGAGTATTAGACTACTACATATTACCATTTCTAATGAAATAGCATTACATCCACAAATTAATGCAAAATAGACGTGTAATCACATCTGTTCTTGCATTTTGGATCCAATGTACAGGTACAGTATATCAATATGAATATGTACTTCTGCTCCATGTGGTGGAAGATTTGTTTTCTAAAGTCTGTGAGAGTTTCCAAAACCTGACGGTGATATTTGGGAGGACGTTTGATTTGTTGAGTAGTTTTTTTTCTGTTGCTCTGCTTGGATTCTCCTTCTCATCTGCACCTCTAAGAAATTACAAAAGCTTATTAAATGTCTTCAATCTTGAATTAAGCAGATAAATTGGCACCCTGCACCAAAGTTTGAGGTAACGAATGAGCTGCTTTGCTCTGCCGTTGCCCTCCTTCCCATCACATTCACAGTACAAAGAAACGTCCTCGAGGTTCACGCTCAGCTCACGCAGCTTCAGAGACATTTGTTGTTTGGGGTTTTTTTTATAAAGACTTAGAGGAAATTCACTTTGTCAGGTGAATACAGAGGGTGATGTGGTGCTTTTATTCCAGAAACTGGAAGACTGATTATTGAAAGACTGTCAGAGCTAATAAAGAGCTTTGATTCAGCCCTTTCACTCTCTGGCTTCTGGTTTTATTTCATATAGTCTCAGCTTCACACCAGAGACCTCTGTGTCCAGCAGGACAGGAGAAGCCCAATAACAACATGTGGCACCTGGACCCCATTAACCATCCTCATATCTTTCCCTTTGTTTGTGTCAGCAGAAGAGAGGCCTTGGGAGAAAAAGGGTGAGGAGCTGCGAGGCTCCTCTGCATCACAAGGAAACAGTTTACAGCCCGTCTTCAGTGTAACTCGTCCTCTTTTCTTTTGTTCTTACCATCAAAAAACATGAGACACAATATTCATTCCATTAAAGGTAAAGGTAAGCCCTGAGTATGAATAGTAAAAATTACATTTAGATAAATGGAGGTAAAAAGGATTATTTTTACTGGACTTAAACAGCCGTCTGTCTGGTTTCTAACCAAGAAAGATGACAAATTGGTGGAGCTGCCTCCCCCAGCTCTCCCAGTGACACACAGGTGTTCTCAAGCCAGCCACAGGAGATCATCTCTCCAGTGTTTCCTGGGTCCACCCCACGGTCTCCTCCTCCTTCAGGACATGTCCAACACTCCTCACCTCTGAACCACAGGAGGCATTTTCCCAGATCCCCTCAGCTGGCTTCTGTCAGTGTTGGGGTTCAGTGGATCTACTCTCAGCACAGCCCAGAGATCCTTCCAGAACAAAACAGAAGCTTTACTATTAGCTGTTTACTGTTAGCAGCTGTTAGACTTTCATTGTGTTTGGTGAGATTTGTGTTTTTCTACTTTTGTTGTATTTTATTCATCTTTTGCATTGTGTTTCTCTTTGCTCGTGTTTTCCTAAGTTGCAGAGTGTTTGAGCTCTCAGGGCCACCGTACCCTTCAGTTCTATCTGTGATCTTTTCCTTTCAGTCCCTACAGCTTGTGCTGGGTGATAGTAGGGAGCAGATTATCCAGCGCAAACTGAAAGGTTCACCGTCCAGCTCAGCTCTCTTTGCATCAAAACAGACCAAAGTAGCAGAACTAACAAAATGCTTCACTCATAAAAGTACAACAATGATGACAGTTGGCTCAGTAGGAGAGGAAGTAGCAGCAAAGGCCAGAGGTTATAACCAATGAGGGTTTTTTCCTTCTCATTCTTACTATTGAGGAATAATGACAGAGACAGTAGAAAACAGTTCATGGACAAGTCTAACAAGGTGATCAGGGCAACCTTCACGTCCACGTTAAAAGTATCTTAAAGAAAATAAAATTTGCTTTCTGACAGTTTCACTGCAGAAATTGTCAGAATGGATTTTCTGACGTGTTTTAAACATTCATCTGAGCGCTTTTCAGAAAGCAACCAAATAGATTCTTAAAGAAAACCAAGGTGCTCCGCTTTGTTTAGGTGTCGGAGCAAAACAAGGCCACGTGAAACACATTGCTGACTCCTTTCAGCTGGAGAGGCTTCGACTGTGTGGTATGCCCGCAACACATTTTTATTTCGAGAGGTTAAACCAGGTCTTTAAAGAAGGATTTAAAAGCATTAAGCTTTGAGTCTAACTAATGTTTGACACTGTGAGCAATAAAGGAGGATTCTGCATGAATGAAGAAAAGAACAGAGGAGACTCAAACTGTCTGTATCACTGAAAGTTCGTGACACCAAACACGTGACAGAATGTAGAAACTCAGATGTTGCAGAAGAAAACAATGAAACTGTTGGAAAGATTTTACTAAACGCTGAGTTGCTTCAGAGAGAAGCTGTTTCTGAGATCTCTATTTCAAATCATTTCATACATTTTCAACATGCAAGTTGTAACTTGAAATGGGAGATCACCTTCTTTTGTGTTAATCTCATCGGGGAAACACTTTAGAAGTGAAAGTGCAGTTTGAGTGTCGGCTCCTGGTGAAATGAGACGTCGGCACTATTTGCACTCATTGTTGCTTTGGTGAAACGACCTCCAGCTCACCACACATGGAGTTAATATAAAGGAAAGAAACAAAGAAAACTGTCAACCTGCCGCAATACTACCCTCCTCGCTCGCCTCCTTTTTCATCCCACATAAGCATTTTGCATTTCCCAGAAAATCAGGAGATTCTGGGAAGTAACAGTAAAAGTTTCCAGGTCGACTTTTATTTTTATCATTAAAGGCTTTTACAGATAATTGAACTAAAAGCAACCAAAAAACCATTATTATTACGTTAGAGACACAGAAACACTCGGTCACCAAACCAAAGTGAGAAACAGCCCGTTTACGCTGCCCTTGTTTCCCGTACGCCAAAAGTGATGTCACAACTGCTGACCGCACGTTGGTGTCGTTTTGCACGTCATGCAACTCCCGATTTTTGGAACCTGATGCATGAGTTTTGTTATGGAAATTTTAACAATAATCTGCAACACACCCACTGAGCGTTTTGAAATGATTTTTGAAATGACTCCAGCCAAACACTAGGATGATCTCTGAATTGTGGCCACCGCCCTTACATCTTATATACGCAGACACAGACGACCAACCGTCACCTCCTTTACAACAGGATGTCCAGAGCCCTCAAGAGGAAAATGAGTCTGCTGTGAAGGTGCCATAAAACCTGGGCCCCACTTGTGATCACATTCCACAAGCATACAAACTGGTGACAGGAGCGCTCTTACTATACTAAAGTGACTAAATTGATAGATAAATTGGAGCTCAGAGATTCCCAGATCGCAGACAGGCAGACGCTGCAGCCTGAAAAGACGAGACATTCTGGATAAAAATCCTCAAACGCTTTGCTTCCTGTTTTGATTTCTTCTGCTCTGATGAGCTGCAACACCAAGCGTTCAAGACTTCAGTGAGTCCGGTGCACCTGAAGCAAAAGTATTGACAGTTAAGGTCCTTTGTTGCATGTACAGCAACCAATGTGGGAACCATAAACTGGGCTTAACCCAAAATATGCTCCTATTCTTAAGGAGCCAGTAGCCACAAACACACGGTTCACTCCCTGCTGGCCTCAGAGCTCTCTGCTCCCCAACCTTAAGTAGTCTTTAGCTAATGAATGCAGTTAGCTGCTAGTAAAGCCACACCCACAAGGGGAAAATCACAGAGGGCCTTTGTAGCGCCATAACACTCTCTAATAACGCTGCAGCTCCGACACCAAAGCATGTCTTGAGTGCATCTCCCAAAGGGCAGCAGCTTTATTTGATGCCCACCATGAGAAGTTTTTCTGTCGGCGTTTAAAGTAGTACAAGGTGATATATCAGTGCAAGTACACTCCATAATGTAGGATCAGTGTGACATGAAGTGATGCACAGGTGTCCATAACCAATCTTTGATTTACACATGCAAACAGAGAGGCTGAAACCTTGCATTGCTCTTGCTATACTCTGCTTGCCGGTGTTTAGTAAAGGCTTAGTTTCATACCTGAAACTCATAAATGCCTAAAATTAAAGATACTTGTCGAACAATCATCATTCTTTCCTGGTCTTGTTTTTACCAGTTTTCTTCCTTCTTGCTATCCTTCTTTCAACTCCTTTGTCCCTTTTCCACCTGGGATCCAAATAACTCTTTCCTACCTCCTCACCTTTCCTCCTTCCTTAACTCTCTCTGCCTCTCCTCTTCACCCAGTATGTCAGTGCTGGGAGTGTTTGCCTTCTCCTGGAGACTCCTCCTGTCAGTCTGCTTGTACAAACCCACGGAGAACGGGCTGGATTAATAACAACCTGCTTCAGCCTGTCATCTCCTGGAGGAGAAAGAGCAGGAGGGAGGAAGGAAAGGAGAGAGAATGAAAGGATGCAAGAAAGATGGGGGCTTGAGGGAGGAATAATAGAAGGAAGAAAAAGGTAGAGGTGGAGGCAGGCGGTTTAAAAAGTCAAGGTAGGAATGGAAATATGTCACAAAGTAGAGGCGATTCTAGTGAAAGGGCAAAATGGTGGAGAAAAGGAGATGGACAGATGCAGAGGGAAAAAGATCAAGGCTAAGCTAAAAGCTACGAGGAGAGATGATAGAGGGGTGGATGCGGAGAAACATCAGGATGCCTGGAGGGAGAATTCCTGTTGAATCAAACTGGAGGAGTGTTAATTAGAAAATTCTTTTCTCCTCCCTGTCTTCATTAGCACCCCTCCCTTCCATCTCCGCTCCTTCACCACCTCTGTCCTCTCCACATGCCCCTCACCCTTCCTCCACCCCTATGTCTTTAATTAACTTCCTCTCCTTTTTTTAAATGACCAAAATCTCACCTTCTCACCCCCGTTTCTCCCACTACCTGCAGCTTTTCCACAGCTGTGTCACCAGGAATAAAAACACAAATAGAGTTCCCTGTTTTATCCACTGATGAGTCAGATCTGAGCTCATCGCTGCAGCTTCATCATGAGCAGCCATCAGCAAATTAAACTGACAAATCTGATCAGGGGCCACCTGTTTAGCTCCACTGATTAAAATTCACTGCCATGCTTTCGTTCTGCCTCTCAGACTCTCATTTCTTTAACGTTCTCCAGTTTATCCTGGATGTTCAGAGACCCTCATTCAAGTCTCCACCTGCCATCTGCTCACCCACCAGCATCTAAACTGTGGGGGCATCTGTCCTACTGCTCAGCTTCATTGGAGCCACCAGTCTGCTAAGTGATGTATTAGTCAAATCTGTACATCAGTACATATTGTTACATGCTTTGAATTGACTGAACACCTGCGTGTTTAGGTGTTTTAGCATCCCTGCTGCCAAAAATACTCCATCTGTACATTTTCACCTGTTTATCCGGGTTAGGGTTGCAGAGCTAACCAGTGGCTTCTGACTGGGGGACATCGAGATGTCTCCAAGCAAACTGTGAGACATGAGCATGTCCCGCATCTGCCCTGGAGTGTCCCCCAGTCAGACAAGCACAAAACACCACAACCAGGAGGCATCCATCAAGATGTACCTCCTTTCATGTAGAGGAGTGGCTCTGTTCTTAGATTCTCCTGAATGGTCCTGCTCCTCACCGTGTCTTTGGTACATCCTTTTACAGAAACTTGTCTCTGCTTCTTGTTTTTGCGATCTCGTTCTTTCAGTCACAGTAACAGCTCGTGGCCATAGATAAGCATAAGAATACAGATCGCAAAAATCACCAGGAGAGTCTACAGCAGACCTGTACTGTAGCCATTACATCAGACGCTGCACCAGCCTGCCTGCCAATTCTTCTCCCCCGACTTGTGAACAAGAGATACCATAAGATATTTGAACTCCTTCACTCAGGGCAGTAAGTCATCCGCCAACCTGGGACAGACACTCGCCTATTTGTTC
The DNA here is from genome assembly GCF_963969265.1 of Rhamphochromis sp. 'chilingali'. NCBI lineage: Eukaryota > Metazoa > Chordata > Actinopteri > Cichliformes > Cichlidae > Rhamphochromis > Rhamphochromis sp. 'chilingali'. Next base: position 2,339,964 of record NC_137935.1, on the reverse strand, counting down.
ATTCTCACCCAACTATCCAGCCTCTGAAAGCTGGAGGTCGTTGCTTGATGAGATCCTGAGACCAACAAATATGGCCGCTTTCTTTCCACGTCTGCACCTAGAAGTCCAACATCCATCGGGAATGTGCAGAGTTTAAATGAGTCATGTTTTGGGTTGTGAATCCTGCCAAACCTCTCCTGGGGCTCTTTATGAGGAAAGAGGGCGATCTTGGCACGGCTGTTTTTGTTTGTTTCACATGGATCATGGAGCCTTTTAATGTGCAGAGCTGCCCTTCTTAAAGACAAAAGTGAGGGTGAACATCAGCATACGATGAAGACTTTCTCTCTGAATCTGAAATAGCAACAACGTTAAACTATCCTTAGGGGACTTCTAAAATAGCAGCGCGTGGCACTGAAGATTATGCATGCATGTAATTGTTCTGCAAAGGGAAGAAGATTAATCAGTGAGTAGCATGACGCAGTGAAGCTCGTTCACGTCTTACTTTCAGAGTCTTTATTCCTTTTTGTGAGTTTAACGGTGGTTTTAGTTTGCCATCAGTCTGCTGTTGTTGCACCCTCAGAGACAGGACTCCATTCTGCTTTTGGCAACTTTTTTCTATTTTCCTCAGTTCAGGTTTGGAGTTTACATGAAGCACAGTGTTGGAGCTATTTGTTCTTTCTTTTTATTATTTTGAAATTTGTTAAAGTTTGTTGTTGTTGGTTTACTTATATTTTGGGGGTTATTCACAAGTTATATTTGTAGGTAATACTTGTTTCATTGTTTTGTTTTGTTGTTTATCTTGTTAAGTCAGTCAGGAAGAACTGTGAGGCCATTTTTCTATAAATAAAGCGACTGGTATAGGACCAGCATGCACTGGGGTGGGCCTATGGTTTTTTACCAGATCTTGTTGTTGCTTACCAAACTGGATAAATACACCATAAAGCGCAATTTTCAAGTTTGGACAGTGGACTTCTTTTACCTGCGTACAAAATATTATCTCAGTGCAGCAGTGGCTTGAGAAATTTAAATTTTTGGATGTTTGGTTGGTCAAACAAAAGGAATCGCCACTACACGTAGCATCCCATCAATGCCTATACTCTCTCGTCTCGCACTGTTTGTTGTTTGTTTTCTTTTTGTGCTTACTGATGACATCATGAGCCAGTCAGAACTCTAACCTCCCGGAAACAGTAAAACTCTAATAATTCACTGTGCCCAAAAATAAAATACAATTAAATCAGTGTCCTCCTTAAAGATTTTCAGCTCACAACACTATCAGTCTGCATGTTATGGGGTCAGGTTGTCAATTACTGTACTTACTCCTGTTGGTGAGAAATGAACAAAATCTGCAAATCTGTTTATGTCTATATAAACAGAAATTCCTCCCATGTCATTCATCTGTTCCTGACTCGCAGACTGGACTACTGCTGGTCTGTACTTTGGTTTGGACCAGGCCTCTCTGCATCGTCTACTGTTGGTCCAAAATGCAGCTGCTGGCACAAAACTGAAGGCGCATATTACCCCAGGCTTGGCTTCTCTACACTGGCGTCCTGTTCCTTACAGGATCCAGTTTAAAATCTTACTTTTTGTTCATAAATGACTTAACGGTCGAGCCCCTTCTTACCCGTCTGAGCTCCTATTTGTTTATGCTCCAGAAAGAATTGTGAGGTCCAGGTCAAAATTAACCTTAACTACTCCACGGACTAAACTTAAGCCTTGTGGCCACAGAGCCGCTCTGTGGCAGACTCTACACTAGTCTTCCTCTTAATATTGGATCTGCACAAACACTCGAACATTTAAAATTGTTACATTTTTTGGTCTGGCTTTTAAAACACATCGATCTAAACATTTTAGTTTTAACTGTCTTTACTGGATCATTGTTGTGCATTTTATTTATTTTAGTGGCATTTCACATTGTTAAGCACCTTGTGCAGCATGGACTTTTGGTAATGTGCTATATAAATAAACTTGACCTTGACCTCCCAAATCGTGACATACAGGACTGATTTCACTGCAAAGCGACTCTGGGGCTCATAGCCCTGTTTGTCTATAAAAATACAACCAGAATACAGCCAGTTAAGTCCAATCCCCTCCTGCCAAGAGAAGCGTCACAGACAAACTGCACTCACAATTGCAACAAGTTGCCCATCTGTCTGTATTTATAGATTAGGCTGCAGTTATTTGCAGACCTCCTCCAGCCCGTCTGAGAGCGACTGCAGTTAATCCGAATCACATCACAGTTGTTTGGAGACAAGTGGAGGTTTCTTTCCTATTTTGACCCTGGTGTGACTGAACCATTAACAATGCAAATGCAAAAATAAAAATGCATGTAGTTCTCAGGAGACTTCTCTACTGGGCATTTTCCTCAGGGGGCTGCTAAAAAAGTTCTCCAAACAGCCCTGCATGTTTGGTGCTCTGCTGTCATTGTGTGAAGTGCACTTCTTCTAGTTAGATTTTTTTCATGTGCTGATTCATGCATCTATTCCCCACTTTGGTTTATAGTTAGCATTGGGGCGGGTTTATGGGCTTTCACAACATATTGATGCTGGAAATCAAAGAATGTTCCAACACAAGTGACACAAAGGGACGTGCAGCAAATGAGAAAAGTGCGAGAGGAACAATGTCTTTCACACAGCTGGCCAATCAGATTGTGGGACACAGACACAGCCTCTCCAACTTTGGGGAAGGTGTGGGTGGTGTGGATTTTGCACAGTTATCCATCATGCAAAAAGTCCAGAAGTATAAAGCAATCATTATTCACACTCAGAGATCCAAAAAGTAGTTTGCTGGTAAATTTGTCATCATTTCCACCAGATCCACGCGGACATTTTTCAGTTTGGAGTTTGACATTTCATATATCAAGTAATCTTCAAGCCAGTTACCTTTATTGGAACCTAAATTTAATCATCAACCAGCTGCAAATTGACTTTTCCTCCTCCTTCAGTCCTCCTCAGCTTCTAGGTTACTTCTAGCTTACCTGTGACTTTGGTAGAGCAAGACTATTGTTGCCAAAGTATGTGTTAAGTTTCAGTACGAAATGCAGTATTTAGTGCTCGCAGCACTGTTACTGTCTGAGGCTGAAATAAACAACGTGTTGGTCAGCCGATGGCAGTTTCTCGTATACTCGGCGTATAAAGAAAATAGCAATCATTTCTCCTTTGCAACTCGCACAACAGGCAACAAGCAGTTTGATCATATCGTCCTCCATGATGTTGGCATTAGCAATTCAAGCTGCCAGCTGGTCAGAGTTCCTGTTGGCAGTGCAAATTTAACCAAAAAAAGCCTGTAAAGGTAAATAAAGCGTTTAAAGCCTTCCTGATGAAGCATGCTATCAACAGAATGTAAGGACACAACCGCTGTGACATTATTATGAGAGGATTTTGTACCACTGGATGGTGAGAGTCAGTGGTTCATCAGGAGAGGTAGAGGAAATGTTAGGGCAGCTGTAGCTTCCAGGTCTGACACATCAAGTCAGCATCCAGATACCTTAAACCTCCATCCTACCTTTTTTTTTTTGGTCACCAGGGGGCGATACCTGTGACAACATGACTTCAGGTCCTATGGAAAAAAGAAAAAGCCCCTCGGGCCTGACCTTAGTGAACACTTTCCTCATGCACTCATATTGGGTCATACAATATCATACAGCATCGGCTAATGACAAGTTGGTAGCTAATAATGCTCCATCATTTGTCCCTGATTAACTTGTGATTAATTATTGGACACAAGTGGACAGACATCAGCTCAAAGGGTAAAACCGCCTATAGTAAATTTTCCACGAGGTTCCATTCTTGTCAAATATTTATTATTTTTGGGGGGGAAGAATATAATACCATGTAATAAATTCAACAGTAGCCTTTCATTAAAGGTTGTAGTTCTTGTCTATTAAAAGATCCCCAGTGCTTAGATTGTGCGGGGTTAACGTACAAAAGTAACGATACAGTTGCCGTGTGTGATTAGCACTTCTTAGCCATCTCCCAAACTGTCCACTGGAGGATTTTAGACCATCAATCTTCATAATCGCTTTAGAGCTGAACTCTATCCCAGCTGTCACAGAGTGAGAGCCTGGGCTCCGGTCCATCAAAGGACCTTCACACAGGCACACATATGGCCAACTCAGACTCTCCAGTTACATACAACGATGTCTTTGTCCTGTGGGAGAACGTCCAACCTGCACAGGAAGTCTAAAATCAGAAGCTTCCTGCAGTAAGAAGAGGGTGCTAACCGCTGCCCAGCATCAGGGCAAATATCTCATTTTACTGTTTATAACTACAGGGGCAACTACACTGACAATTTCTGATAAAACACTGCCACCTAGTGGTGGAAAGTGTACTAACAGCATGAGAAAATCTAATTACACTCCCTTTAAAGGTATGTCATTACCAGGCAGCACCCCAGGGGGCGGTTATCATTAGAGAGCCCCCAGAACTGTCCTGTTGAGAAGCATTTTAAGTAAAGCTCAGGCTGGAGAGCCACACATGTCTTTACTCCCCGAGGTGTGCGTGGTCGTTTTTAATCTTGAGGCACCGGCGTCTTTCCTGGCACAGAGTGAACCTGCACATACACACCTGGGTGTTAATCCTGAATATTGTCTTCATTGTTCTATAACCTAACAAACAAAGTGGTTCTCAGAGGTCAGCGAGTCATGTTGCTTTCCTCTGTTCATTTTCATTATTATTTTGCCTCCAGCAAATTCAGCCCTAATGATAATTCATCTTCTTTTACACAAACATGCAGCTATATAAAAATCAAGCGTCTCTGTCGTGTTTGCATAAGATGGAAAGAGGAGGAAAAGGGTGGAACTGTGCTCATCGTGAATGAGTGAGCAACAGTTAGGGGCCATTCTGATCTCGAGTGTCATTAATGAGATGATTAGAGTCCATTAACTGTTGCCACTGATGACTGCAAATCACGTGTCTAAAATTTTGATAAAGATGCTCCACGAGGATGACCGTTAGCCCCCTGCGGTTTACACCACACATTTTTCTAAATGAAATAGCCGTAGTTGACATTCTGTCCACTGCTGCAGCCACGCACACAACCACACACTGCATGTATTAGACAAACAGCACAGCATCTCATTCTTAAGCACCGGTTCTCAGCATTTTCACTGCAGCCATTTCTGCTTTTGGAGCAAGAAGCACCATAATTACATAGCAGGGTTAAGTGTAAGGTATCTGCACATTTACCTGAACAAAACTGGTGCACAGACTAATTGGATAGTCTGTTTGTGCAATTAATCACACAGCAGTCATAGGATTTGTCAAATAATTGCATCAAAAATGCTCCAGAAGCCTCCAACAGCACGGAGCACCAGAGGTCCAGCTCAGGGGCTCCAGTTAGAGGAGGTGAAGCCCCGGCTAGAAGCTATCTGTTAGTTGAAGCTGCCACACCCCCAACTTTAAGCTTCATCAGTGTCCACCTGAACCCGTGCAGCTGTTACGAAGGACAAAAACAGCTGCAGAGGCCAAAACTTTTAGTGGCAAGCTAAACATGTTTATTTCTGCTGTAAAGTTGGAGATTGGTCTGTCTGTTGCGACTCACTTTTGAAGACAATGCAATGTTTGGTACAGCTGCCTAATGTAGGACTTTACAGAAAATGTGAAAAGATCAGCTGAGTATGAAATGCATGCAAGAACATAATAAAGTCAGCAGAGAGCTAAAGCTCCCATACATCTGTGTGGACCAGGAGACACATGAAGTCACAGCGGTTTCCATCATGTCCATGATGCACGAGCCTCCACAGCTTCCACACATGCAGCAGCTCAAGGGGCAAAGAGTGCACAAAGCATGCAAAAGTGCTAGTAGTCACAGCAGCAGAGCAAAGAAGACTCAGCTTGTGTTTTCCTGATCATGAGCAGCAGATACAACATTTATTAAGGTCTTGATTCTCCTCCTCGCCTTCATAAAACATTAAGTCAAACGTGGTTTTATTGAATATATGAGAAAAGTGTGCCACTGTGTCGTGTACTGCTCTGCTTTTCCTCCGTGCGCTCCACACCTCGACGGTGTTGAAGGATGCACAGCAAGCAGCAGCTGCGTTTCATCTGTTTGCTTTGTCTGACGTTAATATTCTGTTTAACAGAAATGCATAAAAATGAAAGATAATCAAATGTATTACAAGTGGGATGTAGAGAATAAAGTAGCTCCCACAAAAACTGTGGGTAAGTTTGAGATCTGATTTTTCCTGCAGGGAGCTTCAGCTGCCTCTCATGCTGCAAGTGTCAAAACTGCCGATGTCTCATATATGCACAAGGTATCCTTTGGCATCAGTGCTGGGACACGTCAGGCGGTAATGAGACATTTTTAAAGGACCCGAAGGCATCATGTTTAAAACGTTTTTCATTGTGCAGGCTTCATGTTGTGAATATGTAAACCAAACCACAACCTTTTCCTAAAAATAAGCCAATAAGATTTGAGTATCCGGCTGCCAGCTGGGGTCTCCTGTGCTTACATCCTCCATCCCACCTATTTTCTGCTCTATTCACACATTAGATAAAGACATAGAGCTGCGACACCTGTGTGTGAAACTGCTGCAGTAACCTGTAGGTGTGATAATTGCGTTCTCATCTTTGCTCAAACACATTAACCACGCAAAAAGACTCCAAGTTTGTTTTTCCTCAGACGTGTCAAAGTGTCCCGGATGTCCCTGCTGTCTCCAGGTTGTGGGTGGCAGCAGGTGAATCCTGCGAGCTGCTGATTCTTCCCGGTGTTTGGTGATAAAAACTCGAGCTTCACGATGAGAAAAGCTGTTGGCACAGTGCAGCCGCTTGGAGAGAAAAGTGCTGACCAAAACGGAAAAACCTCAGCGCTGTGCTGAAGAACACCTCGAATGGAAAAAAGGAAAGGGAACACATTGGGCTGACAGCCCTGCTGCCATTTTGCAGTGTGAATGAAGCAAGTTAAACAAGAGTTTATAGGAAAGGGACGTTATTCACCCACATGCAGCAGAAATGAAGTACCTGCTCACTTGTTTTGGATGGTGAACAGCAGCTAGATGTAATGAGATTTACAAAGTGACGATGACCCCGAAGCGGATCGTAATTGAAACTCTAATTGGGTTGAACTCTTTGCAGTGTGTGTGTGTGTGTGTGTGTGTGTGTGTGTGTGTGTGTGTGTGTGTGTGTGTGTGTGTGTGTGTGTGTGTGTGTGTGTGTGTCGCATGTGCCAAACCTTCATACCTTCATGCGTGGAAGAGGAGTCCCTCCATCAGCCACTAATGAGCAAGTCCTGGTGAGAGACGTGTCATGCCTGTGTCTGTCACCCACAGTCTGAGGAAGTGAAAATAATCAGCGATCCATATGCAGCATACACGCGTGCCGTCATTCATCGCACAGAAACATGACGTGAAATCCAGATTAGCCTTTCACACGTCTTAGAAACGAATGAAACGTACTCTGTGGGGTATTTGCATAACAGAAACATTTAGTGTTGGCTGTCTTCCAGATGTTATTAACGTGCACGCATGGCTTCACGCGACAACTGCCGATGACACGGCTCAGTTACGTGGGTTTGTGTAAACCGTGTAAAAAGCTTTGTGTGATTGACAACACACATCATCTGTTGACGGGACTGATGCTAACAGGATGGAAGAAGCAAGACAGACACACACAAACACAGTAAAGCGGAAGACGACTTGATTTATGCGCACTCGTGTACTCGTACAATACACACTCGTGCTGTGAAGCCTCGCGTGTACTTGATAATCAGGATAATAGTCTAATTTGTCATATCTGTAATAGGCCGTTTGCATATATCGCAGTCTTCACCTAGCTTCCTTTACAGCATGTGCCACTTTTAATTACATCAAATCACGTTTTAAAATTAACCAACCAATGACCGCCTAAATTAGAAGACGTCACTGTCACACTTTTGAGGGATTACTTCCTTATGACACTTTCACCACATGTCTAAAAAGACAAAAAAGCTAACTGGATTTCTGTCTAAGCGGACAGGCTAATCCACGTTTTATCAAAACTGTGACAAACAGCTGTAGAGACAACGGCGGTCTCTGCGATTCTTTTGGTCCTGGTGGAGATCACGCTGAGATGTTTCCATGTTTCACTCAATCCTTTTATTACACATTATTCTTACAGATGCATCTGGAGATCAGCACACTGCGTCCATGCTAAAGGCTGATCTAAAGAACCTCTGGTCTCCTCCCCCCATCTCCTTTTAAGGTAGTGTCCGTTTGCCCTTTGTCTGCCCCTCCTGTCCTGCACCCCAGTTCTTTGTTCCCATTCCAGACCTATTTTCTATTTTGTATTCTTACACCCGCAATATTATAATGTTGCAAGCAATCCCAAACGATATTCTCTTTGACTCTGATGTATATTCAGGAATCTATTCTCAACACAGCTCATCGTGCCAGTGTTGCATATCTGAAGACACAACAGTGGCTTTAAACACACAATACATTCATCGGCTTCACACCCTCGTGTCTTATCATCTGTATTTGTGGAGCTCATTATCACCACATCAGTGCATCCTGAAGATGTTGAGTTAAATATAAGTGCATCATCTGTGGGTCAGTCTCAGGGGTTGTTTTTCTATTAAAAGAGTCAGCAGGTCTTAAAATGAGATAAATACAACCTGAGATGACCAACATGATGAAGTCCACTGTGTCATGACAAACTCTAAGTGAAGATGCACTCTGCTGTACCAGCATCTTTAGAACCTCCTTTAGCAGCAGCGATGGTTTCCTGAATGACTTCATCAGCCTCTCACATCTTTCTGGTGGAGTTCTGGCCCGCTGTTCTTGACAGTGTTCCTTCAGTTCATTGCATTTGCATGCACTGATTTATGCACAGTTCTTTGAAGGTCCCATCGCATCATCTTATTTAACCTGAGGTCTGGACTTTGGCTGAAAAAGGAAAGAATTAATTTGCTGCAATGGTCCAATTAGTTGTCTGCTGTGCTTTGGATCGTTGTCCTGTTGATGACCCAGTTTGGTCCAAGCTTGATGGTCCCATCACTGACTGCAGTGTTCCCCTCCACTGCTGTGCTGACAGCTGCAGCTGATGCATCCCAGAGTGGGAGCTTGGGGAGAAATTGTTGGGACATCCACTCGTGGGAAGATTAGCTGTTCTCTTGAATGTTTTCTACGTGTAAATCATGTTTTTCACTGTAGAAAAATGCCCTCATAACCTTTCCCAGGCTGATGCACGGTTGCTTCTCAGCTGATGTCCTGACTTGTGTTAAATCTCACCTAAAAACTTCAGACCAGAGTTCTTCTACCTCCATAGAAGTGCTCACACAGTTAGTGTTAGTTTCATTATAGCAGCACCTGCCTGCTACTGACACCGAGGGTGTGCTTAGTTTTTTGAACGCAATTTTCATTTTGATTCATTTTTTGTTAAATACTGTTAAGATTCAAAATTGAGGAAGGAGAGTACACACCACCCATGGTCCAGTAGGTCTTTGGTCAAACAATGATTTTAATGAACACACGTGTGGGAAGACACTCTGTACGCAGACAGCCAGTAGTCCTCGACTTAATCAAAGCATGAACAGATATTTTATAGCATCAGGGTTTGTTTACTGACGCCCCTTCATGCGTCACCGGTACATTTTATACATAGATCAGATCAACATCATCATGACTTTTCACCCAGAAAATCATCTTCTATTTTCATGGCTTGGTACTTTCCGTTCTTATCTTAAAATGAATTGTTCCTCTTTCTTGCCGAGACAACAAGGACGGTTCCTCTAAATAAATTTAACTCTATGTGTGTGTGTGTGTCACGACCTCACATGCTCTTTCTCAATTCACCTGTTGCACTTCTGACCTTTTACCAGACCAGAAGCTCACTGAGACTATGTGTATGTCTTCTACTAAATAAATGTTTTAACCAAGAACCTCTACTAAAACCTTAATATAAAATGATCTGATATATAAGTGTTTTGTAAGCATGTATTGCAATTCCTTCTATGGCTCCAAGTCACTTGCACAATAGATTGTCCGAACATCGCGCCGAACAAAGCTTCCGACCCCCAATTAATTGACCGAGCTCCAACTCTTCAATAAGCACAGATATGCATTGTGTATAAAATAGTCATAACTGCTTAAGGCCTTCTTAAAGCTATCTGTTACATTGTTAAAGCCTCGTCTTAGCCTGCGGCTCAAAATAACTATCTGCTTTCACTTCTGCATACAACTTCCTGTCAGCCTGCAACTCAGTCTTTCTGAAAGAGACACTGTTTAACCCCTGAATGCAATATAAACTCCAGATTTTATTATTAATGCAATGGTAATGATGACAATTATTTAACAATAGCAGTAAAATAATTTCCCTGCTCCACACTCCCTCTCACGACCTCTGGAACACCAGAGGTCGCAATACATTGTGGTTCAGCAGGCCTCGAGATCTCCAGGATCCTCGCCCCTCCTGTGGTCGCCGAGATCTTCTGCAAAGGAAACAAAACACCTTTTCTTGCATCTCCCTAACTTATCCTTTTTGGGACTCTTTAATCAAAAGCATGATCCTAATTATGCTCTTAACTTATTGACTTGTATTTATGTATATTCTTCAACGTTCCTCATCACTTTAAAACTCTTCAAGCCCTGCTTTCACGTCCAGTTGCTCGCTCTATTTTCCCTTATCTGCTCATCAACATCCTGTGCACAAATTGTCGCTGCTGCAAGTTCCTCTACTCCAAAAGAAAACAACCACTTTAATCAATTAAGTTTAAGCATATAAGCAATTACTCCTGTATACATTTCATCATAGCTAAATGCTGCCTTGAAACAACTCCTATGTGTTAACACTAACTTCATTTTAAAACCTCACATTTCCTATGTTATCACCTGTTTTTGGTATAGCCTTTTTTATTTCATTTGCTCCCTTTAATGTAACAATACCTTCTAATTCTAATTTATCAGACTTAACCAAAATATATGCTTTCCTTACTCTTTAGTCCTTCTTTAAGTTCAGTCAAAAAGCTAAATGAATTTAGGGCCTTTTGCCTGGAATCAATACTGTCATGTGTGTTTCTTAACTCTGTGTCTGTAAGCGTGCAATCCTTCAATAACTTCAATAACTCATATCAAAAAATGCAATATATAAAAATCGTTTCTATTTATAAGCTCTCCCCTTTATCCTAAAAATACCTCCTATGTAATATCTGTATGTATAAGCCTACATTATAACCACTACTTCTAGAAATCAAAAAGAAATCAAAGCTGTTCTACTCCTTCAACCCTCACTAATTTTCCCTCTAAGACTCATTCACAGCTTTGAAAAACCGGCATTGTATCTTCTAAACAGGATTCAGTTCTGTCTTGGTCCTGGGCCATGTTGGCCCAGTATTCTTGGTTCCTTGTATTTTCGTTCCTTATTTAGGCCAGGTTTTCTCAGGTGTCCTGTTGTGGTGTTCCCTAAGTGTTTTTTCCCTTTGTGACTCTTACCCCCTTGTGCCCCTCTGTGTATTTATGAGCTCTCGTCTCTCTTTGTGTTTATTCCATGTTTCCCCCAGCCTGTTATGTCTGTGTTCTCCCCGTGCTTTCTCTCCTCCTGTCTGAACCTCTGTGTACTTCCTGTTTTACTTTGACAGTCTCTCGTCAGTATGCGTAATGTTGTGTTCACTCCTGCCCTGTCTCGTTATGTTTATCAGTATCCCCTGTGTTCCCCACCTGTGTGTAATCTCCCTGTGTTCTCTGGGTGTATTTAAGTTGTGTCTTCTGTTATGGTAGTTGCTGGTTTGTCTGTGTTGTTTCCCCTCGGTCTCCCTGCGTCCCGTTTCTGGTTTGTGTTATTAGCTTACCCAGTTTAGGTTTCCGGTTTCTTGTTTTTCCACCAGTGCTGTTTTGTGCCCACCGTTGTAAATAAATATTCACCTGCACCAGAGCTGCCGCCTTTTGGGTCCTTTTCTACAACTCCACACGGCTTGCCTCGCAAACCGTGACAAGTTCACTTTTAATCCTTTAACCTTAACTTAAAAATAACAGTTTCAGTTTTACCATATCCAAATGATCAAAAACCCAAAAGGTCCTAAAATGATCCTAAATTATTAAACAATTAAATTATTAAACCCTAAACCCCCCTTTATCTTGATACATTTCATGTGTCAAGATACTATACAAAACTTAAAAATGCTCAGTTTTCCCCACTCATGATCCAATCTATGTCATAAAAATAAACTTAAAACAGAACAGTTATCAGTCATGTGTTTCTTCAATTAATGATAACTGAGTTACATCAAAAAATATTTCCCCTTTAACATTTGGCATTCTCCCAACAATATACTATAATCCCATAATCTAACCCCACTTAATAAAACAAAACAGAAATTTTCTCTGGTAAAAGCAAATTGTTTGTCCACATTAATTCATCCTCACTCACATTCAGTCACACATTCACTCACATGCAGTCACACCATGTATTTGCTGATAGTGGAGCTTCCCGCACGATCAGGGACTCCACCCTCAGCAAAATGAGCTCAGTCATTTTTTATTTTCCATAGGAAAATATTTCTTTATGCTTTTGGACTGGATTGACTCGCATAAAATCCTTTTTACAGGGACTTACGACCTTGATCAGTCCCCACAGGTAGCTTTCTCCTCAGCCAATTGTAATCTGGAAAGCCCCCCTTGTATTTGCTCTTCCCGATAATTTTCAGCGCCGTTATTCACTGTTGCAGGCCTGCTTAAAACAGAAATGAAAAAATAGAGCTGATTGTTAGCTCATAAAAACAAAACAAAATCACCTGACAGGTTTTCTTTAAGTGCACTGTTACAAAATAATGGGCCCCTCCCAGACATGTCCATGTTTCCTAAAACTCCCTCTATTAAAAACAGAAATAACAACAACAACCTACCTGACAGAATCAACCCATCACCACAACAACCTCAACAACCTTAAACACACAAGTCTTGCCACCACATAATTTCACCTCCTCAATACACCAAAAGTCTCATTAAAACCACACAATTTGCACACAAAAATCACCCCCTTATGCTCTGTAACATACTTCAATTCAGCATAAAACATAACCCCCTTTGTCATATGGCTTCTTCTATTCCTCAATTACAAACTCAAATGTATTTTATTAAATATTCACACCATTGTATCATTCATACAAAATAGCAAGCTGTTCTTCATTGCCTATGTTTGTGTTCTTAGCCAGGTTTAATCAGTGTCTATGCATTGAACTCCATGAGCTTGTCTTGTCTTTATAAGTTTAATGCATTTTCTGTTTGTGTGTGTGAATTTGCATATGGTGCTTTTGCAGTGTGTCAGACTCCTTCATAATTTTGCCTTTAAACAGTCAATTTTCTCCTCCCCAAATTTACTAACCCAAATTCTGATTTCCTACCTTAAATAGCAGCATTCCTTGTCCTCAGCCAGAAGGTAGGGCTCCACTTGCCACTTTCCACCTCCACCCTAGCCCAGCGGCTTTACCCCTTGAGGTCCCATCCTCTTCACTTCATCTCACCAGTGAGTCGGAGCTCACCGGGACTGAGTGAGGCGAATAATCGTGACTGTGCCTGCCTTAGGTTGTCCCAGGGTTTCGAGGTGGGATCTTACCCGTCATGGGCTATCCAGCCTTCCATACTCGCCTGATACGGGGCCCAAGTGGGCAGGGGAGGGAACACACTGGCTCTGGGAATTAAAGGAATGTAAGCTGCTTCCTTCATTGCATCTTATATTAAACCATCTCACTTCTGACTCCTTCCTAGAATAATTTCACATATGGCACTTTGTGTATGTGTGTTTTCTATTCATTAATGTAATTGTCAGTTATTTTCTCTCTTTATTTTATTTATCTGTTTGTTTATAACGTTCTACTTCAGTTCTGCTAAACCTTGATGTAAAAACAATACTCCCTTATTTCGCGCACACACTCTGCATTTTGCCTACGCACACACTTCTCTCTCAGACTTCCTCTGTTCACACATCACCTTGCACTCACTCTACTATCAACTTTCATAGTGTTATTATTATTTAGTATTTTGTACACCTCACACAGAATCATTCAAATCGAGTACTCACAGCATTCACATCACAACCTTCAACTTTCACTTTCGATCCTGCAAGACGCAGAGATGGACATCTCCTTCACCTAACATAAAACTAAATTACCATATCAACATACAATTACTGAAATTCAAACTCAAATACACCGTTTGTTTTAATAAAGTCAAAGAGTAAACGGGTGTACCAAGTGTATGTACTTATGTGTTTTAAACTGAAAGAAAAAGAAACTCAAACTCTTATAACATCACTCATGCATCTCTTAAATTAAAAACACTTTCAAACTTTAAAACCTCCTACTTTACATCACCAAAGAAATACCTCTCACACCTTTATTCATCATTCCAAACCTTCTAGTCACCGCATTCACACACTTAAAGTGTGACCAGAGTTGAGGAATATAACTCAACACTTTCCTAAGAGTATTGTAGACATGCTTGTCATAATCAAAAAGAGCAAGTAAAAAACAAACAAACAAGAAATTGAAACCTCCATTAATTCTCACCGCACACACAAGAAATTGAAAAAATAAAACCCACCAGCAACTAATGCTGGAGAAAAGTTACTACTGAAAGTGATGTGTTAGTCTTAAGTATATACAGTGCACTCAATATATTTATATATCTACATCCAAACTCAGTCAGTTACTATACATCCACTACGGCAACTCAAAACTTTATTTATAGTCCTCTAATAAACATAAATGGCATTTGAAACACACTCAACAATGTTTGCAGCAGTATTTGTAAAACCAACTGTGGCTTAAACAGTTCACTGCTTACTCATTTGCATTTCCACTCACACACACACCGTCTAAAAATAGCAGCAGCATTGCCTCAGACTCCTTTCACACAGATCTTTTATATTACAAAGACGTCTTATATTTACAACTACTGTCAGATCTGTCAGCTTTAGCGCCTACACAATTTAGACAAATTTAAAATAACCGCCCAGCGGATAAACTCCCTGAGTTTTTTGCGACCAATTAACCAGTATCAAGACTTTAACTGTTTCTGGCCTCATTTCTAAAATCCCTAACTCAATTTAAAAGCGTCAACCAACCCAAACTTTGAAGTGTTAAGTTAAAGTTACACGCCCGAAGTCCAACTTCTTCTGACCAAAAAAGCGCAGGTACCGTTCCAAACGGTAAGGAGACTCTAACTCCTAGCTTAATTCCAGGATGCCCTGTACCCCACAGCTAAGCCACACTGAACTATCCCTCTTCGCCGAGAGGTCAATGTCGCGCGTCCACGACAAGGAGGGAGCGTAACCTCCGGGCTCTGCGCTTCCTAGCAGACTCGAACTGCCGTTCTAGAATAATTTATAATACTTTGAAACAACAATCAACACCCAACAAAGTGTATGACTGAGGCAGATCGACCCTGATGGACAATGGGGACTCTAACCCACAAAATGACCAACCAAGGTCTGACCTAATGACCAACCGGGACTTTAACCCACAAAATGACCAAATACCCTACCAAACTACTTGAGACTCTAACTCAATTTCTTTGGGACTTCAACCCATTATTTAAACTTTTCTTATCAGACTCTTAACTACTTTCATTTCTTCTTAGCAGAACTCTAACTGCTTCAACTCATGAGATTTTCATCAAAATCAAAACAGACATCCACCAGTAACTTCAGTGAGTAGACTTAAATTTTATCATATCCAATTTGGCACACTTTGGAAATAATTCAACAGGTAGTGCCTTACCTTTTGGATAAGCCGGCTTATGCCCACTCACTTCGACTACTGGAATTCATGTCTGCCCGTCAGACCACCTCAGAGACCACCAAATTTCTCCATCTAAACCTCCAATTCTCCCTCCTCAACCACCGGACGAAGCCCCCAAATGTTAAGATTCAAAATTGAGGAAGGAGAGTACACACCACCCATGGTCCAGTAGGTCTTTGGTCAAACAATGATTTTAATGAACACACGTGTGGGAAGACACTCTGTACGCAGACAGCCAGTAGTCCTCGACTTAATCAAAGCATGAACAGATATTTTATAGCATCAGGGTTTGTTTACTGACGCCCCTTCATGCGTCACCGGTACATTTTATACATAGATCAGATCAACATCATCATGACTTTTCACCCAGAAAATCATCTTCTATTTTCATGGCTTGGTACTTTCCGTTCTTATCTTAAAATGAATTGTTCCTCTTTCTTGCCGAGACAACAAGGACGGTTCCTCTAAATAAATTTAACTCTATGTGTGTGTGTGTCACGACCTCACATGCTCTTTCTCAATTCACCTGTTGCACTTCTGACCTTTTACCAGACCAGAAGCTCACTGAGACTATGTGTATGTCTTCTACTAAATAAATGTTTTAACCAAGAACCTCTACTAAAACCTTAATATAAAATGATCTGATATATAAGTGTTTTGTAAGCATGTATTGCAATTCCTTCTATGGCTCCAAGTCACTTGCACAATAGATTGTCCGAACATCGCGCCGAACAAAGCTTCCGACCCCCAATTAATTGACCGAGCTCCAACTCTTTAATAAGCACAGATATGCATTGTGTATAAAATAGTCATAACTGCTTAAGGCCTTCTTAAAGCTATCTGTTACATTGTTAAAGCCTCGTCTTAGCCTGCGGCTCAAAATAACTATCTGCTTTCACTTCTGCATACAACTTCCTGTCAGCCTGCAACTCAGTCTTTCTGAAAGAGACACTGTTTAACCCCTGAATGCAATATAAACTCCAGATTTTATTATTAATGCAATGGTAATGATGACAATTATTTAACAATAGCAGTAAAATAATTTCCCTGCTCCACAATACATAATTTAATAAACTTAATAAATATTTTAGTTGGTCTCTTTACTATAAGTTTAAACGAGCCGACCAACATTACTAATGTGTATAAACAATGAAATCTTTTGCCACACGTGACTCTCACCGACTATTTCTGATTGTTTTCTACTTTAAGTTTGCATTTTCATTACAGCTTTGACACATTTATCCTGCACAACTATAAAGCTGTCCAAAAATGTCATATTGCTTTGTCTTTGTTTTCTTTTTTTGCACACTTGCACTTCATGTAGTCCTGTGTTGGTCTGTCATATGTAGCACCATGGTCTCAGAGGTACGTTGTCTCGTTTCTCTGTGTACTGTACCGCTGCACATGGTTGGAACGACAGTAAAGCCACTTGACTTGACCTTTAAGAAAATATATAACATATATATGCTTTTATGTTTAATTCAAATGAATTTCTAACAATCGACTACCCAAACATTTTGTGGCTGCAACATGTTTGTGACAATAATGAACATTTAATGTCTTTCGCTTTATAAAAAATGCAGCTCTCAGCTTTTCGGCCATTTTTTGTGACACTCTCCTGAAAACGTCAGCACGAGTACGTCGTCCACATGACCTCTCAGACAAACTACTGAAAAATGGATGCGGTGTTATATAAATGCTTCTGTGCGCTGCAAAAGCTCAAACTTGATGTCACACACGAGTGATGCATTTCTCAGTCAAGTTTACTGAGCTGAAATTTTCAAAGATGAAAAAGTTTTTCTTACTTTTTCATGCAGTATTTGGACCAACTGTTTACTTTGGGACAAGCAAACATTTTGACCTGGATCTGTGTGTGACAGGGCTGTAGCACAGTGAGGGTGAGCTCAGCCACGCCTTAAAAAGGAGAGAGCTGGATTCCTGTTATGGCTCGGTTGTTATATACATCCAAAAGAGTTTACACCATCTCAAATTACTCAAAGAAACATATCTTCCCACCCAATTTCCTTCAGAGTCAACCTTCGGGATCAATAAAGTTTTATTGAATTGAATTTGAATCTTCCAAACATTTCCCCCTCTTCCCTAGCCCATTTGGTACAATCCCACAGGAGCTTGGCCAAAGGGCAGCAGCGTGTACTCATGAGGAAAGTTAAGAGAGACAAAAATGAAAGAGTAAAAACGTTTGACTGTTGTAAACAAAGAGCAGAAAAACCATGAACAGACTGATTCTTTACGTTCACTCAGGAATGTCCATCATGTGTCTTAGATGGAAAACAAAGGAGACACAACGTGAAGAAAAAACAGATTCAGTGGAGAAACTGGAATTGTAAAGCTCTCTTCAGCCAACGAGCCGCAGGGCTACTGTGCTTTAACCAAACCATCTGTCATAATACAACCTTGTTGGCTAACTAGCTAACCAGCTATTTAAAGCCATATGTCGTGCTGGCTCTCTGCTGCTTACTGCGAGGCTTTTATTGACCGACCATATGTGCTGTAAATGGCTCCATTAACTCAGAGTCACAGATTCTTTTTCACTGTTGATGGCAGCTTTGGTTTTCGGTCATCTCCAAATCATTTTCCCCTAATAAATCCTCATATCCGGGTATTGTTTCACTTATAAGATAAGATAAGATAAGATAAGATAGAACTTTATTAATCCCTCGGGTGGGTTCCTCTGGGAAATTCGACTTCCAAAAAGCACAGCAACGACCGAAGTTACAGTTACAGAATTGTTATATATATATATATATATATACACACACACACACACACACACACACACACACACACACACACACACACACACACACACACATATAAATACAGAGACAAATATAAATAAAATATACAAAGGGGATAAATAGAATAAATAGGAATAAAAAATAAAAATACAAGTGAATTGCACATTTCAAGTATTGAGTCTATTGCACCGTTGACTATTTACAAAAAGTATTGCACAGTGAGGTGAAGAGGCACTACAGCTTAGTTGTTCCCCCCTCCTTTGTCCTCCTGTTTCCCCTCCAGGGAGGAGTTAAACAGTCTGATGGCGTGTGGGACAAAGGAGTTTTTAAGTCTGTTAGTTCTTGTCTTTGGGAGAAGCAACCTGTCACTGAACAGACTCTTCTGATTGCTTATGGCCGTGTGCAGAGGATGTCCAGCATTGTCCATAATGTCCATCAGTTTCTTTAGTGTCCTTTTCTCTGCCACTGTCACCAGAGTGTCCAGCTTCATGCCGACCACAGAGCTAGCCTTCCTGATCAGTTTCTCCAGCCTGGATGAGTCCCTCTTTGCTGTGCTGCTCCCCCAGCACACCACAGCATAGAAAAGTACTCCAGCAACCACCGACTGGTAAAACATCCTCAGGAGCTTCCTGGAGATGTTAAAAGACCTCAGCCTCCTGAGGAAGTACAGTCGACTTTGGGCTTTTTTATACAGGTGCTCTGTGTTGCATGACCAGTCCAGTTTATTGTCCACCCACAGCCCGAGGTACTTGTACTTGTTGACCACCTCCACCTCCTCCCCCTCTATCTGAACCGGCAGTGGACCTGCTCTGGACCTCCTGAAGTCCACAACCAGTTCCTTAGTCTTTGAGGTGTTGAGTTGCAGGTGGTTTGTGTGACTCCATGCGACAAAGTTCCTCACCAGACTTCTGTACTCCTCTTCCTGATCATCCCAGATACACCCCATGATGGCCGTGTCATCTGCAAACTTCTGAATGTGGCATAATTCAGAGTTGTAGCAGAAGTCAGAGGTGTACAGGGTGAAGAGAAGAGGGGACAGCACAGTTCCCTGTGGTGCTCCTGTGCTGCTGACCACTGTGTCAGACGTGATGTCCTTCAGCCTGACGTACTGTGGTCTGTCGGTGAGGTAGTCGGAGATCCAAGCCACCAGGCAGGGGTCCACCTCCATCCTGTTCAGTTTTTCCTGAAGCATACAGGGCCGGATGGTATTAAAGGCACTGGAAAAGTCAAGAAACAGGATCCTGACCGTGCCTTTTCCCCCATCCAGGTGTGAGTGGGCTCTGTGTAGGAGGTACAGGATGGCATCCTCCACTCCGACACCCGCCTTGTATGCAAACTGTAGTGGGTCCTGGGCATGTTGTACCTGTGGTCGGAGGAGGTTGAGGAAGAGCCGCTCTAGAGTCTTCATAAGATGTGACGTCAGTGCCACCGGTCGGAAGTCATTCAGCTCATTGGGCCGGTTCCTTTTAGGGACCGGGACGATGCAGGATGTCTTCCATAGGGCGGGCACTCTCTTATACACCTCATCTGCTTTGCTCTCGGTAATGTGCTCTGACAGTGTGTTATTTAGAGCTTGGAGCTCTTAAAGCCAGGAACAGCATTTGACTGTAAAAACTGCTCATTGGACAGCTCCAGAACACAAAGGCAGGCAAATTAATCTGTTGTTTATGTTGTCAGTGACATCTAACAATGCCGTGATTTACCTTTAGCTCATACTTCAAATGAAGTGATAAGAACGGGGCTGTCTCATTGGTTCATTTTATAAACTATAGTAGATTTAGTGACACTAGATCACAGCCAGCAATAAGTGTGCCGTGCTAACAAGAACTCGTAATATGGATGATTGGATTTTTTTCAGAAGAGCAAGCAGAAATAATTCAGTCTGAGACTGAAACATGGTGTTTCATGATTTCCACGTCTCCTGCACATCTTCAGCTTTCTGTTCTCCCTCCTGTTTGGATTTGTTTCATAGATGTTTTATCTCATCATCAAAACATTGCCAGCAGTGGAGGAATTTCTAGAACCCTTTCTTTAAGAAACCAGCAGTACACCTAACTGCTGCGTACTAGTAGCAATGTTTATTTAAATACCTAAAAACAAATTATTCTTCAGAAAAATGTCCATCAGTGATAAATAGATGAATATTTCTGCTGTAATCTGATGTAATGCATCATATTTATAAAGTCATATGTTTGCAGAGTGACCGCAGCATGCTCCTTCTCCCATCAGTGTTCGGTCAGAGACCTCGGGTTAACGGTGAGAATGACAACCAAAGAAAGTAGCTTTCCTCTCAGCTTCACAGGTCTAGCTGTTGTTAATGGAGCAAGGAAAGTAAAAAAAAGTTGTAGATTCAAGTCAAGCTCGCTCACAGAGACAGGCGCCACCTGCAGCCAGAAGATGGCAGAATTTACAAAAATGATGCAAATGAGCAACAGGAGAGCCGTTACTGGACAGGATGCTGATCATTCAATTCAATTTTATTTATACAGTGCCAAATCACAACAACAGTCGCCTCAAGGCGCTTTATATTGCACAGTATATCCTACAATAATACATACAGAGAAAAACCCAACAATCATATGACCCCCTATGAGCAAGCACTTTGCATCATGGGAATCCCCGGCAGCCTACGTCTATTGCAGCATAACTAAGGGAGGATTCAGGGTCACCTGGTCCAGCCCTAACTATATGCTTTAGCAAAAAGGAAAGTTTGAAGCCTAATCTTGAAAGTAGAGATAGTGTCTGTCTCCTGAATCCAAACTGGAAGCTGGTTCCACAGAAGAGGGGCCTGAAAACTGAAGGCTCTGCCTCCCATTCTACTTTTAAATACTCTAGGAACAACAAGTAGGCCTGCAGAGCGAGAGCCTACTTGTGATATGGTACTACAAGGTCATTAAGATAAGATGGGGCCTGATTATTTAAGACCTTGTATGTGAGGAGCAGGATTTTGAATTCTGGATTTAACAGGAAGCCAAAACAGGAGAAATCTGCTCTCTCTTTCTAGTCCCTGTCAGGACTCTTGCTGCAGCATTTTGGATTAGCTGAAGGCTTTTCAGGGAGTTTTTAGGACTTCCTGATAATAATGAATTACAGTCGTCCAGCCTGGAAGTAATAAAAGCATGAACTAGTTTTTCAGCGTCACTCTGAGACAGGATATTTCTAATTTTAGAGACGTTGCACAAATGGAAGAAAGCAGTCTGACATATTTGTTTAATATGTGCGTTGAAGGACATGTCCTGGTCAAAAATGACTCCAAGGTTCCTCACAGCGTTACTGGAGGCCAAGGTAATGCCATCCAGAGTAAGAATCTGCTTAGATACCATATTTCTAAGATTTTCAGGGCCGAGTACAATAACCTCAGTTTTATCTGAATTAAGAAGCAGAAAGTTAGCGGCCATCCAGGTCTTTATGTCTTTAAGACATTCCTGCAGTTTAACTCATTGGTGTGTGTTATCTGGCTTCATGGACAGATAGAGCTGAAAATGTATGCTATGTCTTCTAATGATGCTGCCTGATAGGATGGCGCCATTATGCTCTCATGTCACATCATGTGTTGCACAGCCTTGGTGGCGTGTGGTGCGCTCTGGTGCGCCGTGGTTGCCCCAGCTAAGTTGACACAGGTCTACAATAGCCTCATCATAACAAAGTAAGGACTGTATGATTCAAGTGTACAATACAGAGACATCCAGATGTACAGAAGGAGATTTCAAAGTCTTGTCTTTTGGTTTTGATTTCTTCTTCTCCTACATCAGCACTTATGTGGTAATGTTTTCTGAGTGGTGACGCCTATCGTTCAGGAGAATACTGCCGCCGCTTCCTGCACCTTTATGGCGTTAAAAAACACAAGTGGCTGTGAGACAAGATGGCGGTGAGCAAAGCGATCATCCTGGTGGGTTGACCGGTGCCTTAAGACAGGAGGAGAGGGATTGCTTTCACTGTGTTAGGTTTGAACTGATGTCTGTTTTTTAGCTTCCAGTGCCCTGCCCTGACCAAACGCGCACACTCAGACCCTTACAGTTATTATTCCTCTGAACAGAAACACCGCTGTGTCCAGAAAATTCAAATGTGGGATGGGAATGTGACTAATCTACAGATGATTACACACTTGGCCAAACTGTCAGATCTGTCCTCAGTGCAGAGCTAAACACGATACCCTTGCCTCTTCCCGTACGAGAGAGCAGCTTCATCTCGTCCAGGTTGCTTACAACCATCAGCTGCAACAGTGCCTTAATAAAATATGACTGGTTAACAGGCTTGTATTTCTGTCGAAGGCAGCAAGGTTTTAGTGTAAGCATAGGGTTCACTCGGGGCTTCGTGCAGAGACACAACAGACACACAAAGTTGCTCAGATTTATCCACTTTAAACCAGTGACTGCTCCGTCCCATGCACACCTCTTTGAGCTCTAAGGTCACAGCGCTGACACGTTGGAACGATTCTGTGCCGGTCAGCGAGACGAAAAGTCATCAGTCCTGCCCACAGAGACTGAAGGATGACTGGACTGCACGCTATGTTGCTTTCTGACGCGAAGACGAGAAATGACGTCAGGCCCGACAGAGCAGAGCCGAGGCCATCAGACTGAAGGGATGCCTCATTGTTAGGTCAGCTCATTAAAGCACCTCGTTAGGAAACGTCCTGCATCATTAACTGGAGTGGCCTCCAGACAGAGATAAATGGAGGAGTTAGTCTGGTTGGAGGAAAGCGCGGTTTCTCTCCAAATCTGTTACAGATCTGTGTATTTTGTGTGTGTGTTACAAAGTATCACAAAAACCTCATTCTGGGCTCCATTAGCTGATGCCTGGTAGGAAGTGAACAAGCTGGAGGAAAAGAGATAATCAGACCAATTTAACAATTATCTGCTTTGACCTTTGACCAAAGAAGTGATGAAGAAAAAATAACAGGGAAGCATTCAAATTTTGTTCGATTTAAAATTCTTTATTGGACATCATAATAAAATCTTAATTTCTTTTAGTCTTAGCTTTTAGTAGATGTGCTAAATGACAAAACACGTGCATTTAAAATATGAGCAAAGATTTTTGCTCAATTTAACTGTTATTGTGTAATTTAGCTGGCAGACTAGCTAACTGCAGATATTAATAAAGCGAGAGCAAAGTAAGGATTGTTTTAGATCATCTGACTAATCTCCAGCTTGTTTAGTCTTTCTTTCTGGTACATTTTGGACTCAGCTGCAGGTTCTCCCGTGGCTGGCTCTTCGTGAGTGCTGGGTATCGACACCACTGTTGCAGGCTATTCCATCATTGGACTCAGGGTCTGTCTCACCAATACAAGCGCAGGAAATGAGCTTCTGCAGAAGGCTGTGTAGGCTCAGAGATGGGGTCAGGAACTCGAGTCATTCAGGAGGGTCCATCGAAGGGAGCCAGTTCAGCCGGCCTGAGAGGAGAACCTGAGTCATACCTGCCTTACATACACCTCAGAAGAGCTAAAGGTGGTGGCTGGGGAGAGGATGATCCCTCCACAGGACGGTCTATCTGTCAATCATGAAAACGTCACTTTTTCCTCCCTGACATGAATCTCTCTTGTGGTAAGAGGCGACAAACGTCTTTAGAAGACATAAAAACGACATCTTCTCTTGATGATTTGTGTCATGACTTCGGAGGATACAAGATAATAGAAGAGGTAGGATTCTGGTCTTCCTTTCAAAGTTCAGCCAGTGCTTGTGTACCTGCTGCTCGTGTTACCAGTTTAGTCTGACCATTTTAAACAGAAGACATGAAAAGGAAAATCTAAATATGGCCAAATATTCAAATGTTGGAGGTTATGAAACCAAATCACATGTACGATTTCTGTTACCCAGCTTCTGCAAATTAAACCTAGGTTGTAAAGTGATGTAAATCAGATGAAGGGATCGTGCAGTAGTGCTGTGTAACATCCTGTATGTCAGGATGCTGGATGAATGAGGAGGGAGGCCTCGACTGTGAGCCCTCAGAGATCACGATGGTCTGAGGAAGAGTGAGAAGTGTGCAGGCAGATATGGACTGATGCTATTAGCTAAGGGTGGCACACGTTTTCGTATTATCCAAACATAAAACCAAAAGCTGCCAATATATTTCAGCTCATCTTCATCCTGGCACATGCACTTTTGACACATCACTGTATGAAGCTGGCAGGGCTCTTCAACTTTTCCTGGCTGCCTGTTTGATTTATGTGTGTTTTAGGAAAAGCATCTGTGTTGCTGACAGGCCAAAATAGACATCGCACAGTCATATTCATATAAAATATCATTGAACCTGGCTGAGATGGATGGACCCTCAGACTCAGAAAGGCATGTCTGGTCACGCAAAGGCTAAATATATTCAGTAAGTCATTATCTCAGTAAACCAGCAGTGATGTGAGCAACCTCTGAGTGAACTAGGAAAGAGGAGTAACAACAAAGACGACTTTTAAAATTAGAAAAGAGCCAAGGTGACAGCGAGGAAGGATTTCTAAAGGGATTATATCAGGATACACTTTAAATTCTGTCAGATTGGTTAAAAAGGCCAGGCAGGCATTAGCTGATGTTTATGGCTTCACCAAATATTAATCAAGTTACCTAAACTGGAGGTGTTTTGTCCTCAGTGACACCTTTGTGTTCTTCAAAATCAGTTCCTCCAGAAACTCAGAAGATGCTGTCTTATATTCTGTCAGGTGTGTTGACCCAGGGTCGTATCTGAAACCTGCAGGACGCCGGCCATTGAGGCCTGGAGTTCCCACTCCTGCTGTAGATATCAGTTTAAGGTGTTTTTGTTCTACTCTTGATACGTAGGGAGGGGGCGTGTCTCTAATTGTGGTACACGGCTCTGCCTGTGAGCACAGCAGCTTTATTCAACCAAACTACAAAGCAAGTCCAGCATCTTTGAGTTACCGTGGCAATGTACCACAGTAAGACGTGAACCTTTATCACAGTGAAAGCCTCAAAGTTACCGCGCTACATGCTCCCAGTTTACATTCTGATCTGCAAAAATGTGGTTCCACAAATCAACCATTAGCAAAGTTCTGTCAGTCTGGAAGTTTGAATTTGACGAAGTGAATTCGAACTCCAACCTTGCCAGGGCAGGAACTTCTGCAGCTCAACAGCAGCTAAAAAAAGTTAAGTTATAACAAGTTAAAATTAAATGTTAGTGCTTGCTTCTAGATTTCTTACATATAAACACTTCTGGTTTTCTCCCATTTTATTTTTGTGCCTCTGTTCTCATTTTTGAATAAAAGAGACACTCTTATTAAATGTGGTGAAGCTTGAATCTGCAGAACGTATGTGAGGCGTGACCAACATTAGCTTTTCAGATTTGACACGAGGTTTTACAGTGAGCCAGGAGAGGGGAGTTTAGGACAACTGGGAGACACAGGAGAATGTTGGGGAGGCAGCAGACGAGACAGCTTTCTGGATGAGTTGTTGTGACTGAAGTGAGTATTTTAGGACATGAGTGGGGGAGTACAGCAGTACAACAGCTGAGGGTTGGACTGATTCCCCAGTGACAGACACTTTTTTAAAAGATGTTTTCAGCACTGCAGCAGCTTAGACAAGAGAAGAAGTCGGAGGACCGGTGCTGTATAATGCATGCTCTCCTAAAACGTGTCACGGAGTCTCAGCCGCCCTCTCGTGAGGGTTCATCACCCACCTCTTGCATAATGCAGGAACTCTGCCCCCCAAACAACAACACACAAACAGATAACAGCTATCCTGCAGAGAGATGCAAACTCATTCTCTCTGCTCTCTGATGTCTTGAATACCAGTTTGAAAACACAAAGTGAATATCCAGAGAGTCTGCATCTGCTTGTATAATAAATGATCTTAGATGACCTCCAGACCTCTGCTTTGTTTTAGAAGCCAATTATGTGGAAGAAAAGCAGAGGTTCATGTGGAGTCACAGCTCAGTAGTGATGTGTACGGTGTCTGGTTATAGATCGAGTGCGCCTCTCTTTCTCTCCTCCCCCTTTTTTCTGATCTGAGTCACTTTTTCCTCAGTTTCATTTCCCTCTCTTCCTTCATCGGACCACATGCACGAAGCTGTATAACACTGTGAAGCAGTGCAGTAAGGACTCATTAAATGGTTATGTAAAGTATATATTTCTTGATCATGCTTATTCTAACCTGTTACAGCACCCAGTTCACTCACATGGCAAAATATCAATAACCTCCTTTTTATGGGTACATGGCACGAATAGCTTTCCTTTCAGTCAGCACAGCTTTGTAACTACTGTATTCCACTAAAGAGAGAGCATTTGCAAGACCTGAGCTCTAAAGTGCAGTTTGAGTGATAACTGCAGCAATTAGCCCGATAGGTCCAACGACGCTGTGTATCAAGGTGGACCCCAACAATGACAGGAAGTAGCACGGGCTGGTGGCTGTAGAGATGAAGCAGGTGGAGACTTGGATGAGGGTCTTTGATTGGGTGGAGATGTGAAAGGATTCAGGTCGCATGAATGAGATTTAGAGCAGAGGGAACAGAGTCATCATTTTGGTTCTTTTTTGGTTCTTTATGTTACCACTGTACGTTTACCTGGATGTGATGTCTCCAAACACCTCTGACTTCGTTCGGCTGCTTCTGTCCTGTGTCATCAATAAACACTAGTGTCCCGGTGCCACGGCAGCCATCACACTGCCTCCGCCGTGCTTTACAGATGATGTGTATGCTTGGGATCATGAGCTGTTCCACGCCTTCACCATACCTTTGTCTTCTGGTAGAGGTTGATCTCGGTTTCACCTGTCCAAAGCATGTTTTACTAGAACTATGCCGACTTCTTTGGATGTTTATTAGCCAATCTAGCCTTTCTGTTCTTGAGGCTTATGAGTGGTTTGCATCTTGCACTGAACTCTCTGCATCTACTTTCATGCAGTCTTCTATTTCCTGTAGACTTGGATATCGATACACCTTCCTCCTGGTGTTGTGAAAGGGTTTCTTATTAGTGTGGAAATGAGGCTTTTTATCTGCTTAATCTATAATAACATAACAAAAGCCCATGAAATAGTCTTTGAGTCAATTTTCTAATTACTTTTGTTCACTTTAAAAAGATGGTGGCACATGTTAAGGAGCTGAAACTTCTAACCCTTCATCCTATTTGAGTGTGGACACCCTGAAAATAAAAGCTGAGAGTCTGCACATTACATTCATGTCCATTATATAACTATAACTGGAATATGTTTCAGTAAACAAGCAAAAAAAATAAAAGTTGTGTCAGTGTCCAGATATATATGGACCTAACTGTAAGTGTTAATAACATCTAAATGGCTCTAATGGTCATAACAGAAACTAAAATTGAATAAATGATCAAAAAAGAGAACAAACACACTCTCAGGTGTTTCTCAGAAAACCCATCAGTCAAAACTACAGCGTCACATGGGTGAGTCATAAAAACATCTGACCTTGCTCAGCTGTAACGAAGGTGCAAACCGTCAGGCCAAATCTGCTTTTATAGGTGTTTATGCACGAGAGTCTGTAGGGACGGACTCACTCTTGCATTCAGTTGAAGTGGACATTAGAAGAACTGCAGCTTTTGCCACTTCCCTGCTGGCTTCATTTCTCAGCTCAGAGGGTTTCTGTCTGGTTCCTTCCTTCTGCAAGTTCAACAGACGTAGCATCCTCATTTATTTCCACTAGTGTGACCTCGTCTGATACGAACACTCTCCTGCGGTGGGCCATGTGGAAAAGGACAGATTTGGCTCAGCTTAACTCCTCATATTTTCTTATGTGAAAGCATCTATAATGTGCTCTCCCAACAAATACTTGAGAGCAGCACACGTGTTTCCTTAAAGCGGAATGCTAATAATTACATTTCTATCTGTCATAACAAAATTAGGAAATAAGACTGAAACAAAAACAACACAAACACAAGGAGAGAAACGCGCGCCTCCAATCCAAGTAAAACAATGCAAAAGTAATTAAGTTCAGTTAAATGAACCTTATAATAGATCCATGTAAAGCAGAAGGAAAAAAACACAATCAGTGAAGCTGGCAAAAAATATAAACAACTCCAGTGTGTAGTTTTAACAAGTGCACATACTTTTGATTTTATTCAGCTTTAAGCAACAAACTTTGTCGTGTGTGTGTGTGTGTGTGTGTGTGTGTGTGTGTGTGTGTGTGTGTGTGTGTGTGTTTTGCCTTGTACACACATTATGAAGTCATTTTGTTTCTTTGTGTCAGTGGAGATAAAATACTTGCAGCAAAATGATGACTCTCAATTTCACAGGTATTGACTTTACAACAAGCTGCCTGCAGGCAACAACCTGCTAGCTGATTGTTGTTTGTTTAGTGGCAATCCAACACACACACACACACACACACACACACACACACACACACACACACACAGGGAGAGAGAGACAAGTTGTGTATGCAAACATTCAGCCTAAGGGAATTGAATAAATATCCACAATCTGTGTGCGTGTGTCTTTCATCATCAGTGCTCATTTCTTTGAACATACATCATCTTGATGCACCTGGACAGATCATCAGGAATGTTTGGGTGTAATTTGTTCTCCATGACCCAGGAAAACCAGTTGGGTTCACCTCCTCTCTTTGCCTTCCTCAGTTTGTGTGCCTGGAAGAGGAAAATAGTGGCGCAGTCTGCAGTGTGGATATGGACAATACATTCACTTTTTCTGCACAATTCAATTCAATTTTATTTATATAGCGCCAAATCACAACACAAGTCGCCTCAAGGCGCTTCATAGATACAGAGAAAAACCCAACAATCACATGACCCCCTATGAGCAGCACTTTGGCAACAGTGGGAAGGAAAAACTCCCTTTTGAGATTGATTGGTAATTTATTTCAACATGTGAACAATATACAAGTACATTTAGAAAAGAAATAAGAGAGAAAAAAATACTATACAAATTACATACAAAAAAACATTCTGATTAATTTACATGTTGAAAGGGAGTGGGAAGAAGTATACACTTATTTAATCCCACCCCTTTGCCATAAATTATCAGTGAATATTTAGTCAGCTTCCTTACTGATATAATTTGTAATAAAAATAGGAAGACAGGAAGAAACCTCCGGCAGAACCAGGCTCAGGGAGGGGCGGGGCCATCTGCTGTGATTGGTTGGGGTGAGAGAAGGAAGGCAGGATAAAGACATGCTGTGGAAGAGAGACAGAGGTTAATAACAGATATGATTCAATGCAGAGAGGTCTGTTAACACATAGTGAGTGAGAAAGGTGTCTGGAAAGGAAAAACTCAATGCATCATGGGAATCTCCCGGCAGCCTACGTCTATTGCAGCATAACTAAGGGAGGATTCAGGGTCACCTGGTCCAGCCCTAACTATATGCTTTAGCAAAAAGGAAAGTTTGAAGCCTAATCTTGAAAGTAGAGATAGTGTCTGTCTCCTGAATCCAAACTGGAAGCTGGTTCCACAGAAGAGGGGCCTGAAAACTGAAGGCTCTGCCTCCCATTCTACTTTTAAATACTCCAGGGGAGTGCAACAGCGAGGTAATGGATGTTAAGTTATGACCGGACCTGATTATTAAAGCGTTTGCATGTGAGGAGAAGGATTATGAATCCAAATCTGGATTTAACAGGGAGCCAATGCAGAAAAGTCATTATAGGGAAAACGTGGTCTTCTAGTACAAAAACCTCATGTTTGTCTGAATATAGACGCAGAAATCTTCCAGCCAGCTCCTCCCAGGAAACCCAGTTATTGGCCATGAATGGTTAGAACACTTGAATGTGGCTTTCAGTCTCTGAGTGGTCAGTTAGATCAGTTATAATACCGCAGACATGCTGGGCTATTTTCATTATTCCACACTAGTGCACAGGGTGCTGCATTGAGAGTTGTGCGTTATTGCGACAGATTTTTGGGAATGACTGTAAAATTCAGCGTCTTCTGTTCAAGATCCAGCTGGAGAACAATTTTGTAAACGTCATACAGCGTATTGACTTTGAACAGAAAAATAATCCAGATAGTTATTTGATATGTTGCAAAGTAGTGTTATCAAAAACCCACAAAGGACACAAGTTACTCACCAGCTTTGAATGAGCATCATAATTTGGTTTAATTTTGTATTATCAGCGGTTTGTTGAGGGAGGTGTCACAGGCGGAAATGACAGATTTAAAGAAAAGAAATCTCATTTCGTCTTTTCTGTCTCCACCAAATACAGAAAATGAAGACAATAAGGAACAAATGGAGGCTGGAGGAAGATAAAGAAACAAAGTGAATTATTAAAACATGGAGTCTGTCAGCGAGCCTGTGAAGAATTCAAGAGGAACATTTGGTTTTCTGAACATTTCAAAGGAAAGTAGCAGGAGACTTTATCACTGTTTGGAGCAGAGAGACCCTGAGAGGGAGAGAGTGGTGGAGCGATTGATTATTAGCATTTCTGTCGAAAGAAAAGGTTTATCAGAGTCCGATGAGGCAAGTTTATGAATGCCTTAAATTCACAAAATCTGAGTTATGTGTTTTAGAAGAAGGGAAACGATGACTGTTGGTTTTATCGGATTTTCCAAATGAAAATGAACACAAAAGGTTGAAAGGCAGGAGACGGGGAGAGCGAGAGATCCGAGGGTAGATTAGTCCAACATACGTTTTACACATTGTGTACATGAAGGACAAAGATGTGTCATTCCACCGCGAATCAAAGAAAATGTTCTGATGGACCATTTCCAATTTGCATGAAAATTTAATGTTTGGGTTGGTTTTTTTAGCCAAAACAATTTTTGATGTATTCGACTCAAGTCTTAGGTTCTGATCCAGTTTTATGGCAAGAAAGGCTGCAGTCTCTGTGAGCGAGCTTGACTTGAAGCCGCCGGCGGGTGGACAACCAGGTGAGCTGCAGGATACAGAAGAAAAATAGTCCGAGAACGTTGATTCTGTTCATCACTGGGAGAATACAGCCTACAATAAATAACACAGTTAAAGTTAGTGTCACAGGCAGGTTTTATACATCGGGGAAACCAATCAACCTCTGGCGAAGCGGATGACACAACACGGAAGAGCCACTTCATGAGGCCAGGACTCTGCAGTCTATTCACACCTACAGGCCAGTGGACACTCTTTCAATGATGAGGATGTACACATCCTGGACAGGGAGGAACGCTGGTTTGAGGGCGGAGTCAAGGAGGCCATTTACGTGAAAAGGGAAAGACCATCTCTGAATGGAGGAGGGGCCTCTGTCAGTGACGTTTTTCCCACTGAAAACGCTACGTCCACATGAACAGAATCACAGGCACATAGTGAGGGCCTTATAACATGAGTGCAAAAATGTTACATATGTGCACTACAAATCCAACAAAACCCGCTGTAATCTTTATTATATAAACATTAGCTGCTTCTGTAAGCTAGCTTTCACTGGATCAGCCCATAACAAGCAGGTTTGGCACATGGTGGACGGGCTGCTGCGTCATACAGAGCCAAGACTAGAAAAAAGTGCCGCAGCCTGAGCAGTCGTTTCACTGGGATTACTGGAACATACACTGACACCATCGTTTGAAACTGTGGCCATGTTTAATATGAACCTTAGATATTTGATAGATCATTTTAAAAAGGGAGGATTTGGTTGAGGATATGTAAGATTTGTCCCTGTGTGGTTCAAAACTTTAACACAGTCACTGAGTAGCTGAGAGGGCATCTTCAGACAGAGCCATTGATTCATCTTGTTTATAATCTTCTGCGGATTAAAGACCGACGGCCCGGCCCACACTGGGTCCCCGTTCAGGCAGGGAGGTGGGCGAGGCTGACCTCACATACAGGACACACAGTGCTTCTTCTCTGCTTGGGTTCTTTATCTCGAGTGTGAGAACAATAACGGCGGTCTTGCTAAGAACTTTTAAAAGTTACAGCCTGTGGTTTGCTGTTAGCTAGCAAGCTGCACAAACTCATGCATGTTCCTCACAACCCTAGCCACACAGTTTCCTGCCCTGTTTGCTTTTTTACGTTAACACAAAACCAGATTTCTGACAGAAATGTGTGTAGATGCATGTTTAATCAGTACAGCTCTATCACACTTCAGCAGGTGTGGTTGAGCCACCAGATGAGCCCTCATTCCAACTGGATCAGTACTTGGAAGAAAGAGACTCCCCATCTGCTGCCTCTGACACTCCCGAACAGCCGGAGGAGCATCCATGTGTCTCGGGGCTCTTATTTCTCAATAAACACCTACTGCAGGTTTCCTCTGAAGCTCCAACCACCCAAATTAGAGTTATTCATTTCAGGAATAAAACAATCTTCCTTCTCAGCCCCGGCTAACGCCTCTTTGCTCTCGACAGCTTCCTCGGGCACTGAAATGGGACCCATGATGAAAGATATGCTGACCCTTCTACACGAGCATCAATCTGCCTTGTTATCTCGACCGCTGTGTGCCTCCTGAAGGAAAAGTAATATCTAACCGCTCGTACTGGGAAAAGCTGCTACTAAAGCACTTTTCTGTTCATCTGCCTCAACACTCATATCCCCAGTACTGACTTCTGGGTCCCTATTTCCCCCCAATTTTCCAAAAATACTCATCTGCAGGGAACTCATTTGAACAACTTTGCAGAAAAGAGCAAAGAAGAAACAGAATCTGTCACCAAGTTTAAAGAGAAGAACTACGTACTTGGACCACTTTCCTACACTTTTCCCCAATCAAATCAGTAATACATCAAGTTTTTGCATCAAAGGAAAAGAATCTAGTTCTAATCCAGTACAGCCTCGGGTTTATAAGGTTATTTCTCTCTGATGCCCTTTGGGATTCCTTACAATGATGCATCCTTTAAAACTATCTCCTGTATAAATTCTGAAATTATGGTCAACAAAGGCGCCCCACTCTGATGGTACTGATTCTACAGGGTCGGGTCCCCAGTGCTCTTGTTTGACTGCTCAACTACTTTTAGCAGTAATTAAGGCAAAAGATTAAAATACAACCATGGGGGTATTAGTATTTTTTCAGCGAATCCACTAAATAAAATGGTAACTACATCCTCCCTCCCAAATCCAACAGCTAAGGCAGGGGTGGAGAACCCCAGGCCTCAAGAATGTGAGGCATTCACACTATTAGGACACATCTGAAACCTGCAGGACACCAGCCCTTGAGGCCTGGAGTTCCCTCACCCCTAATTTAAGGCCTCAGTGTCACAAGCCTAGGTGCTGCTTGGTAACCACTGGTCACTAGGGAATAATAACCTTAACTGGTTGCTACACAGAAACCCTCTTTGACTGGTGTGGTCAATAGCAAACAGTCATCGTCACCTGTGGTTTGTATGGAAGATGTTGACTTGTCTACAAACACTCTCCAACTGCTCGCCAAGAAACTACAATTCAAACAAGAAATGGAGAGCGCTCGCCTTCAATGTAAAACTAACAACTAACAAACTAAAGAAGGACTCATCCAGGCTGGAAAAACTAATCAGGAAGGCTAGCTCTGTGGTCGGCATGAAGCTGGACACTCTGGTGACAGTGGCAGAGAAAAGGACACTAAAGAAACTGCTGGACATTATGAACAATGCTGGGCATCCTCTGCACACGGCCATAAACAACCAGAGGAGTCTGTTCAGTGACAGGTTGCTTCTCACAAAGACAAGAACTAACAGACTTAAAAACTCCTTTGTCCCACACGCCATCAGACTGTTTAACTCCTCTCTGGAGGGGAGAGGGAGGGGAAACAGGAGGACAAAGGAGGGGGGAACAACTAAGCTGTAGTGCCTCTTCACTGTGGAATACTTTTTAATATCTAACGATGCAATAGACTCACAATACTTGAAATGTGCAATTCCCTTGTATTCTTACTCCTATTTATTCTATTTTCCTTTTGTACACTGTATTTATATATGTCTCTGTAGTTACATATGTGTATATATGGTATATTTCTGCTCACATTCTGTAACTTCTGTCGGTGCTGTGCTATTGGAAACCAAATTTCCCAGAGGAACCCACCCGAGGGATTAATAAAGTTTTATCTAATCTAATCTAACATGATCCAGAGGACACAGCTTTTACTTTGAAGGTCACACTCTCCATTTCCTGTTTGAGTTGTACTTTTCACAGTTTCACTAACACTTGGTGAGTAGTTTGCAAGTATTTGCAGACAAGACATAAAAGCACAGCAACCTGTCAACAGCCAGTTTAACTCTACTGATACCCAGCAACCAGTGGTTGCCAGGGTCACTGACTGGTCTGTAGGTTTAAGTGGATGCAGTTTTAACAATTATTTTCACAGCAACTGTTTTTGGCTTCTGTAGAAACCCTTTCATTATCCAATTGAGCTCCGTAGAATCTTCTACAAATGTTTCAGAGGAAGCTGATTGATCATTCACCTGCGCTTTTGTGCACATTGATTTATTATCGGGAAAAGAAGCTAACGTGCTGCATGTCTGTACACGCTCTGTAAGGACCTCCCTGAAAATTAAAAACTGTTTGAGAATATATGAATGTTCACTGACTGAAAACTGAATCTGTGGTTACAGCAGTCACATCTGCCATTTACCGATGCGTGCAGTAAGGTCTGTACTGGTACCAGTGCTCCATCACTGCTGAATGCTGACCCACTAAGCCATCTCCCAATCTCCTACAAAACACTGGATCCGTGTTTTCAGATATGTGGGAGTTAAAATTCTCCTCTAATCCAGCTGCTAGCTATTTGGAGTCGAGTACCGGGGTAGATGAATGTTGTGGGTTTGCGGCCCTTCTCTAGAAAGGGGAAACAGGAAACCGGTGTTGAGACTCACTGCTTCTGTTTTTTTAAAATAATCTACTCATCATTGGAAGGAGGATCCATTTTTAATCAGGTCATGTGTGCACTGGGAACCTGTTTCTGTGTGGGTCTCAGAAGGAAAAGCTCACTGTGCAATTAGGAAGCAGCCAGCCTGGTGGAAGCATGGAGGACCTGGAGAGGAGGAACATTCCCAGGAGGAAGGTCTCTCCCCGCTAACGCTGGGCCTTGTGTTAGCGGAGTGTTACAGTGGTTGAAAACTTTTTCTTAACAAGATGCAAGACTGATGATGTCATTCCTCTGAGTGACCCACCTTTTCTCGTCTATAACCAAGCTGATCTGATAACTCCGTGGTGTCCTGGGCTTCCCACTCCCAGCCCACTAATCCACCTGGAAAAGATCAATTCTTGTGTAGCATAACTCCAGTGTGAGAGGAGTGGTTTTCTTCTGGTCACTGTTAGAACTTATTTCCTTCTTATATCAAGGCAGATTTTTGCAGATGGCCTCCTCGCCTCGATCCTGGTTCTGACGGAGGTTTTCCTTCCCACTGTTGACACGTGGAGGGTCAGTTTTCTCTGCATTACTGTAGGGTCTGAACTGATTTGAATATTCAGGCTCTAACAGACAGATCTCTGATGAATAAATACAAGGACAGCAGTGGTCCACACTTATAATGCAAAGAAACAAAGGTCAAAATAAACGGTTCAGCATAATTGATTTCAAACACCTGACGTTGTTGCCGTCTGTAATCTGGTGACATCCAGGTGAGATCGTACTGAACACAGCCTGAAAACTAAAAGACTACCGCTCGAGTTTTATTGTAGTTCAGTGATGAGTCCATGTGTTTCTTTTTATTTCTGCTTCAGACTCTCTGCTGTTCTTCTTCCTCCCACTCCCTCTGCCCGGATCATCTGTTAAATCTTCTCTAGTTCAACAACTTCGTCCTTAAAAACTTTTTGCTTGAACTTTGTGCTGCATACTGTAGACATGGATGTCAAACACACAGTACCAGACCAGCACAGGGCCTCATCTGCCC
Source organism: Rhamphochromis sp. 'chilingali' (assembly GCF_963969265.1). Taxonomy (NCBI): domain Eukaryota; kingdom Metazoa; phylum Chordata; class Actinopteri; order Cichliformes; family Cichlidae; genus Rhamphochromis; species Rhamphochromis sp. 'chilingali'. Next base: position 2,303,864 of record NC_137935.1, on the reverse strand, counting down.
GCCTGGAAGCTGCCAAAAAACTAAAATTCCAAAGAAGGTGATAAAGTTCGGTTAGTTTTAAATCGTCTTACTGACAAAGATGATAGCCTGCCATACACTAAAGTAAAAGACAAGTCATTATATGATAGAGTTCTTTTGTTTGTTTTTTTATTGACAATATTTCATTAAATAATAAAGCCTCTATTTCTTGCAGCTGGTCCACAGTATTATAAAAAAAAATTGAGAGAAGTTGTGTTTTGGGCAACGAGCTGACTGGGATTTTTCTGTAGTTCTACAAATTTCATCCTTAATCTTTTTTTACAGGTTATTAAGCCAGATTAGATCAAATTGGGCTTCATGTGGCCCACAGTGTAAAACAAGTTTGATGTCCTGCTACAGACTGAATATTCAGGACAGTCACATCCACGCTCGCTGCTTTCTGATCTCCACATTTTCAAGATTTGTTGTTTTGGAGAATGCAAAGACAAACACCAGCTGATTAGTGATGAGCAACAGAATTACAAAATGCAAGAATTTCACCGACTGAAACTGAAGCAGACGTCTCAGTCGGTCTCCTCTGCAGAGCCAGCTGTACGTCACCTATTTAAAAAATAAAAGCTGTTTTCTATAGTTGGCTGTAAATATTTATTTCTGCTGTAAAGTTAAATATTTTAACATGTTAACGTTTAACGAGCAATTTTTTTTACTCATTTATAGATTTTATTTTATTGACCTGGTTCTGTTGGATGTTTCTTGAATTTCTTGTTTTGTTTGTTCTTTGCTTTCATTCATTTTGGATTTTTTGGTCCATCAACTCTACTTGTGGCCGACATTATTTTACATCTATACCACTTAAAAAGCCGCAGTAGGTGTTTTGTTCTGGTACAGCAGCAGTTTGAAAAACTGAGTGGACACCAGAATAAACTATAATCACACGGAGAATGAAAACCAGTATAAGCAAAGAAGTTTGGTGTTAGTGGAATAAACTCTTGCAGAAGAGAGAATCACTTCTTCGTGCAAAGGCCACGACGGCTGACGAGAAATTTAGCAGAGATGTTTGACTGCCTGGAACATTCATCAAGCATTGATTCAGTGCTGATGTGTGACTGAGCCTTTAAAGTGATGGTTAAGGTGGAAGCTCGGTCTTTATTTTCCAGAAAATGGAAGAGTAATAATACTGCTACAAGACAGTTTATTAATATTGTTTATCAACTCAACTCTATTCACTGGTTTATGTCAAGGAGAAAATCGAGTAAAGGTTTCAACAGTCCCTGGGAATGCAAAGTTTAAAGAAAGCAGGATTTTGAACTACATTAAATAAGATTTACAGCACCTGCCAACAACCGGCTGGAAATGCAGACATTCAGACGTTTAAATCTTTGTAGCTGGGATTTAAATCCACAATAACTCCATAGGAAACATCTAAATACTGGGCACGACTGACACTGCGCTGTTATCTAAATTAAATCTGGGCTAGAAGAATAGTTGATAGTAGACGTCTAACAGGAAGTGAGCTTTGGCACGAGGAGGCTCAAGTTCTCCCCTGTTTAAGCTGCAGCTGTGCTGCTGATGCCTCCCAGTTCCACCTTTTAAATGACAGGTAAAGGTGAGAACCACCCCACAGCGAAAACACTGTGGGCACCGTCTCTACAGCGTTAACGTGCCCTGACACAGGAAGTAAAGCCTTCCTTTTTGCAACTTCCTAACCTTTGCATCTAAAGTGGGAATCAGTGGAATAATCAGAAAGCTCATTATTCCACAGAGACGGTCACTTCTGATTGAACAACTTCAATCGTGTGTTGGTTTTTCTCCGTCTTAAAAAGGCATCTGACACATTAAACCATGACATGAACTTTCTAAGCTTACTGCAGGATTTTATTAGAAAAAATAAGTTTAAATCGTATCTAATTGGGAAACGTGATGTTGTTCTCCAATAATGAAAAGTAACCTCTGACAGGTGTTCCACAGGGTTCTGTCCTCAGCCCACTTCTGCTTGTTATAAGCAGTTATAAATATAAATGGACTACAGCCACGTCCTGGTGCAGGTTTACAGAGGGGACACCCAGCATTTAGAAAACAGACTTTAAGCAGCTTGGAAAGAAAAGTGACTGGATTTCTTAAAGTTTCTTGAAGTTGATCTTTGCTCAGCGACGGCCTTCTTTTCTTGTATCGTGAGGTTAGATGGAGGAACTTTTGTAGTGGAGAGGGTGGGTGAAACCTTCACCCTGATTCGCTGCTTCGGGTTGTTACTTTATTAATCCTTATGGCGGTTTCCGTGGCTGTGATGTCATCCACTACGGGCAGCTGTTGTGGAGAAATGGCAAAAACTGAGTCGTTTGGCTGGCATCTCCTGTTCAGCTTCAGTGAGAGTCCTGCCTGAAAAGTTCGTCACCCATTTTTCCTGACTGTCCTCGGCTGTGACGTCTTCCTGTTCTTGTTTGTATCGTCTAGACTGGGAAATATAAGTTTGTGTTAGGGAAGTATGGAATTTTTGGAGTTGTCTTACTTTTCCTTAAATGTGAGCTTAGCCTTGTCCACAAACCCAAAAATGTCTTCTAACATAGGAGAGAGTATGGGTTTGAGTTCCTGCAGAATCTGATCTTGTTGTGGAGTGCATCTATAGTGACCCGTCCCATCCTTTCACCTAGAAGTTGGTTTTGTGCTCTCCACAGAAACAACGCCATTCTGTGTCGCCTCACCGTGGATCCAAGGTGCAAACTCTTGGAAATAAGTCTGCTTTGTGTGCATCTTAGGTGGAAACGGAGATGGTTTCTATAATCTGCTAGTTTCCTTGATTCTTGATTTTCATACTCCAGTCGAAGGGTGTTCCTCCCTAAGTGCAAGGCACGGTACTCTAAAGAGCCTCGAAAGAAAAGCGACTGGACTTCTTAACGTTTTGTGAAACTTTGCTTTTCTCCGTCCTTAAAACAGGCAAATAAGTTAAAGATTCACGTGTGAGCCACAGCACAAGTAACAGAGCTACAATATCTGATTTATGTTAGTTTCAGGAAGCACACAAAGAAGGTGCCCAGGCTGCAAAAGTACATTTATAAAGATATAAGAGACTCTGTCAGCTCACATTTGTTTTTCCCATTTACATTATGATGCGGTGTCACGGTCACCTGCAGCAGTTAATCCTCCTGTAATGGTTTACAGTCAGGAAACTTTGGATACTGTTGGGTTGCACATTTGCAATTTTATAGCTTTGTTCAATAAAAGGCGGAGCTTCTATTGAAAACTGCACGGCTGCTTAGACCCTGACTGGGTTAAAGGGAACCAGTTTGTGAATCAGTCGTTAATATCTGCTGCCTCCTGTTTTAGGTACTTTATTATGCTGCACGCTCTGGGTGTGTTGTTTGTGTCTACAGTGAAGTTTATCTGATTTTGTGCATGAATGCATTCTGTAAGCAGATTACACAGATTACCAAAAGAGAACTGTTTGTTTTTAATGAGGGAAAGAGATTCAGTTCATCTATTGGTCAATTACAGCTAAAGTTTCATCAGCAGCAGCGAAATTCAGCAGTAACCCCCAAAAAAAGGTTCCTTCTGCTCAACAATTTATCCTAATTTACTACAGACATGAAGCACCTGTCCCACCTGTCCCCAGGTGTTGCTCCTCTGGTGTTTCAGGAAACTGAAATGGAGCCAGTCTGAGTTTAAGAGCGCCGTGACTCTTGAGCCTGGCTCTGGAGATCAGATGCAGGGTTAGTGTTCTCCTCTCATGTCCACACAGGAAGCAGAATTATCAAACTGCAGATCGTGTCCTTGCACCACGTAGTGTATCATCTCCTGTAAATGCGCTCGGTCACTCTGGGTTTGTGTGGAAATGTTCACGGCGGTTGTGAGACTACAGCAGCTCAGCACCTTTAGAAATGCTGATTATTACAGTGTGGAAAACTTTTAGAATTTGACACAAATAAAACTAGAAAAAGGGAAAACAACAAAACAGGATTTAGGCACATAAATAAAATTGAGCTCTGGGCCTAAATCTGCGTGTGCTCGAGTCACCAGTGGAAAGCAGCTTTTGTGTGCAGCAAACAGGAACACCCACCAGAAAGACTCCCGACTGATGAGAAGCTCCTCGCACTGCTCAAACCTGTCCTTTCTCCCTCTGGGTTTCAGAAGTGCGAGGCGGGATGATGTCGGTGGTGATGGTGGGCCAGCTGCCCGCTGCTGGCCTTGTCTCTCAGCATGGTTAGTGCAGTGTTAGAGAAATCCCTCAGGATGTCCACGGTCTCCCGCTGGAGCTGCAGGGACTCCTGCACGAACTCATGCTGGCTCTCCACGAGCAGCTGGACCGATTGAGCCAACGTCTCCAGAGACTGAGACACCGAGGTCAGGAGCATCCTGCTGGCCCGCTGCTGCTGCAGGCTTTGAGACGCCACCTGGGCGACCTGCTCGTGTGCCCTGCGTGAGGACGCTCCAGCTGGGAGAGGGTCCGATAGGCTTGAGCCTGAGGTGGGAGCACTGCGTGGAAAGATGGAGGAGGAGGGAGGAGGCTGGCTTCGAGAAGAAGAGGAAATAGTGGCAGAGGTGACTGTTGAGAACGCGGAGGAAGCTTCAGGTGGTGGAATTGAGGTAGAAGGTCGAGGGTGAGAGGAAGCACCATTGGCTGCAGCAGGTGCAGAGGAAGATGATGGAGGAGGGAATGAAGAGGGAGCAGGGAGGGCGGAGCCAGGTCTGTTGGAGGTGCTGGGGGACCGTGATGGTGGGGGGACAGCAGAGGATGAAGCAGCTTCTGAATCAGAAGCCAAAGGAAAGCCAGAGGACGTGGAAGCCACTGAGGAGGAGGAAGGTCCGGGTGGAGGTCTGCTGGAGGAGGAGGAGTTCTGGATGGTTTGGCTCTGGCCGTTGCTGCTTCGGGAGTACGTGTAGACGGGCTTCACCCTCATCAGGGCGTTATCGGGCAGAGGATCGAGGGAGGTGGGGGGTGGCCGGACGGAGGAAGGGTAGGAGAACATGGAGTCGTCGTTTTCATCAAAATCCATCATTTGTTCTGTGAAGGACAAACGCCACAGGAGGATCAGTTTATTCTTTAAAGGAGCAGCACTGAAACATGCAGGGTGATGCAAACTCTCATTACTGTCATTGATGCTGTCACCAGATTAAAACGAGGACAGAAGAAACCGCACCGTTGAGATGTTTACATCGTGTTTCTACACGCAGTAAACCATCTTTGTTTCTCCACATTTTACAGGAATTTCTAAGAAACGCACAAATCTAGAAGATGAATGTTCAGGGTTTTCATTTCTTATTCCTCACTTCACTGCCTCCATCAGATTATGGCCGAGGCTCAGGTATGACATTCATGCTTGTGCCAAATGAAAGCAGGAAGTTTACAGGACCTCACAACATTTTCAAACACCCACGTCATGCCTGATTCATATTCATTTAATGCACATTATGTATGATTTTTAACACTTGCAGCCAAACGTTGGACTGCATGGTTTAAAAAATAAGTATCAACAGTGTCCTTACCTCCATCGTCACCCAGGTCAAAGTCAGACGAGGAGTGGAAAGGATCTCCTGCAAAAACATGAGAACGTCATGAAAATGTCCAAGAAGGCCTCAAGAAGGCTTTGACATCTGAACTGGATATAAGAACTTTTTTTTCTCTTCTTAAACAATCGATTTGTACGTCGGTGACGATGGGAGATCAGTCTCACAACCAACCGTTTCATATTTATATTAAATGTAAAACAGGACCCTGAAGCTCCATGGTTTACACCTCAGAGTCTGGTCCAAATAACCCTCGATCGAGCTGCCAGAGCTTTTTCTTTACTCACCACCAAGTTCTTTTTCAGGTGAGGAGAGAGGTGAAATTTCAAAAGAGGGTCCTCCTGATAAAGTGTGAGTGCCGTCTGTCAGACTGAGGTAGGAGTAGGGGGAACTGCTGGAGGGTAGCCCTTTACTGCACATCTTTGAGAAGTCGTCGTCTTCTCCCAGGTCCAGGTCGCTGTCGCCGTCTGAAAACCAACACATGAAATCTGAGTAAATTCTGATACTCTGACTGGACGGATCCTCATAGATATATCTGATGCCTTTTTTTAAATATCACTGTAACCTCCTCTCTCAGTTTTACACTGACCACGCTAACAATGCAGCACCATCCTGCAAAGTGAAATGCCTTTGAGAGGCAGCGGACAGAGCGCATCTGCTGATTGGCTGCCAGTAATGTGATCAGCTTCCAGCTGCAGCAGCAAAGAATACATCAGACAGATTACTTAGTTCAGGAAGTCAGTTTGTGCATGCAGTGTTTTCCTTAGCCTCTAGGGGCAGTGCTGAGTACAACGCTTCTCTAGACTTTCAGCACTTGACCCAGGAAGTACACAGCCCCCGGCAGGCTGATAAAAACACTTTCTAACCACAGTTTGTGTACACAGCACATTAAATCTGTAATAAAATAAACAACAGAACACACACACTGAAGCCACAGCAATATGAAATATACACCAGTGTCAGTGATGCACGACGCTGTAACTCGAGTCAGTTGTAAAATCAGCTGTACGAATTTAGACCAGTTTTTACAGCCACCTAGCAGGATGCAGAGCATCTCTGCTGCCAGAAGGTGGCGTTAATGCGCCGTGAAGCTGTCGAACAACAGATCACCTCACTAGCAGGTGCTGGGTCACTGACAGCTGAGTGGCACAGTGAGAAAAACCAGGAGAAACCTGTGAAGTCGAGACAAACTTCTGAAAAACAAACAAAAATGAGGTCTGGTTGAAACGCCAACGCGTGCAGTAACATGACGGCAGCTTGGGGTGAGACTAATCTCTGAAGAACATCAGCCTTTTATGAGGTAAAAAGGACTATTACATTAAAGAATTTATAAAGCAGTGAAGTGAAACTAAACTAACACGTGTTTTCATCACGGGCTGGATGGCATCATCTTGTTTCCTTTCCTAAAGGATGGATTTTAGTGCATCCTTTGCGAAAGGAGGCAGCAGTGAAGCGCCTTTCCTTCGGATTTGGAGAGTTGAACAGCTGTTATTGTGGCTGAAATTCTGATACTTCTGGGTCACTTCACTCACTTAGAAACCTTCCCAAGAAAGAAAATGGACAATCTGATTAAACCCTGAGTTGCTCTATGCCTCGCCTCACCTCCTCTAGGACTCATCATCAGTATCTTATGGACCATCCTCTCCACGGGGCCCAGTTTCTTCTTCCTCAGGGTTGTGCCGTTGGGACCCCGCAGCGCTGCAATGCGTCGCTTCCCATCACATTTGAGGTCTGCCCATTTCTTCATGATCTGACGCACCTGAGTGGAAACAAAACCTTTGAGGAGTGCTGAGTGACATATCGCATCCATCACACTGCCTGCAACTGCTGCAAGTTCTTAAACTACTGTCGACAATCCGCCGGTCGTTTATGAAGCACAAACGATAAAAAAAATAAATCTATCGCATCCTGAAGTGAAGACTTTCAGCTTATGTGATTGTTAAGTTTGGTATGAGTATAACTGCAAAGGTTTTATACAGCCTTTGTGTTCAAACAGCAGAGGGCAGCATGGTGTGGCAGGACTGAATGGCCTTATCTATTAATTCGCTCATCTGGGAGAACTGATTCTTTTTACATGACTTTGAATAAATTAATAACGTAATGCAGAAAAACAAAACGTTGAAGGACAGATCAGGGCTTCTCTGAACTGTGCCAACTTCACAAATCATCTTTCGAAGGACTTTCTGGAGCTGAGAATGATGTAAAACAAACCTCTCTGTGATTCTCTCCCAGACCGTTGATCTGATTGGTGATCTCGACCCACGTCTGTTTCTTCGTTTCAGCCGACACACCTTGGTTAAACTTCCCTACAGAGAGAACGAATCAGTCTCAAGTATTAAATCACAGCAGTGCTGTAAAAGGTGACCCACGTGCTCCCTCTGCTGGTAAGGATCTTTAAAAGCACAGTGCACTAAAAACAGAGAGAGGGCAGACTGACCAGTAAAACATCCTGTAACTTCACAATAAAATCAAATGTTATGTTTGACATCTGACTGATTGTATCAGTGGTGTCAGGGGTTCCTGAACTAAACAATATTAAAAAATGTCCCTCTGTGTTTTAACTGCCCAAACGCCGTGATGACAAAAACAAAAGGATGGAGGGATTCTGACTGCAGCCTCTCTGAGCAGGACGACAGAGCAGCATCAGAAGCAGCTCTCCACCTGCTGCCAGTCGGCTGGAGTGCATTTTGCAGCAGAATACAGATCACTGTCACCAAATGCAGCCCAAGGTGGCGAAGCTGGCATCCATCAGCCTATGTGATGAGAGATTTGAGGAGCTCAACACTCGCATGATAAACACGACCAACAGGACGGTCAGTAGGTCGTACCAGAATGGCCTCAACGGCACACGTTTTATTACGAACAGCTCCTCAAAGACTTTCCTCCTAATTAGAAAAGAACTAATCTACTTTTTTATTCCTACTCACTGAGGATGATGTATCTGTTCCTCTTCACCGCCTCCAGCAGCAGCTTGACCTCAGTGAAGGAGAACCTCGTTTTGGCTTTCAATGCTCCTTTTACTCCTCCCACCCTCAGTTCCTCATCGTCCTCACGCCACGTGGCTGACATGGCTCCACCGCTGCCTCGGACGGCCCACTAAAACAGAGACCGAGTCCAAATTCACCGCCCTCCACGACTAGCTGATCCTGATCCAGCTGCCAGTCGGGACTAGACACGCCTGGCTGACTGCACAGGACCTGCAGAAAAAACACAAAGGAAAAAACGATGAAAGAAAAGAAATATGGAGGATAAAATGAATTATAAGCAGGCAGAAATAGCATCTCTGCTTCATAAGCATACAAAATATTTCCCTCCGTTTAAAAACTATTCCTTATTATTGCTCTAAATAAGCTCCTTAATAAGCTTTTGTGCAGATCAAAGTTTATCTTTTCATTTTATACAAAATAACTTTAAATTTCAGCATAAACAGATGAGTACATTTTGACTAATGTGAGATTTAATCCATGTAAGATAATAACATCATTGAGTTACACTCAACAGTCTCCTAACCCTCGCTCTTATTCTGAAAATTCAGTCATTGCTAATCAGCTAGTTGTGCTGCTTCCTGTCTCATATTTTCCCATGCTGTGATGCAGGCCTGGGTCGGATGGACTCCATGACTCGATTTGACTGATCAGATTTACACTGCAAACGAGCACCACCTAAATGTGCATGTGGTCATCAAAGTAACGTGGCTGAAAGTCTTGTGATGTCATGTTTATATGACACAAACACAAAAAGAGGATTTCGAGGTGATGCTACACCTGCTGCTCAGTCTCTGGCTTTCTGTCAGACTCGGGGACCAGAGTGTTGGATGTTGTGTGGCTATTTGTGGCCGAGATTCAAAAATAGCAGTTTTGATTTCTTTGAAGGAGACAATCTCATGACTCAGCGAGCAACGCCACAGCCTGGCCAGTCACCAGCATGCAGTCTGTCGACGTCACATTTTTGCAACTAGGGCTGGTTATCATCAAGGATTTCCATGACCGATTCAATTCTGATTCACAAGGTGCCGATATGATTCAATTTGATTTTGACTCAGACAGTCAGAAATATTATAATTCTGATCATTTATCCGTACATCCATATTTTATATCTATGTATAAAAACAAGGCTGACACTGTGAGACTTCATCAGAGGTGTGAGCAGATGCCTTTGTGTCAAAGTAACTGAGGATAAAACACAAAAACATGAAGCAGATTTTCCTGTCCTGGCTTTTTATAGCAGAAAACCTTAAAATATTCTGCAGTAGAAAAAAAAACTGAAGAAAACCATGAATCAACATCTGAACATGACCTGATGCTGCTGAAGTGAAGCAGAGCAAAGTTACAGAGGTTTGATGAGAGACACAACTGAGGGTTTTGCAATTTGACATCATTTGTAAAAGTTTACATTTCTTTAGGATCGAACACAAACGAGGCTTCTTGTCGGAGGTCACGTGTGGCAGACAGCGCTGTACACAACGGTAGACTGGTGTGTAGTAAGCTAGCGAATAATCCAGAAAACAGATTTTTGATGCTAAACTGGTCTCTGAGTACAGAGAGAGAGAGAGAGAGAGAGAGAGAGAGAGAGAGAGAGAGAGAGAGCTGTGCAGGAAGTGTAATTTTATCGTGGTGGAAGCAAAACTGCCAAAACAAGAGTGTATCCATGACGATGTTTCTAAACGTGAAGCGGTTTTGATCTTCCTTTGTTGCTGGTTCAGTGAATTGTGCGTGCCGTCGGGTTCACGTCTTTATCGGATTACCTGCTTTTTAATCGTTTGCGGTTTTAGCTGTTGGTGGTTGTTGAAATAGTTTCGTTAGTTTTAACCTGAGATTCTGGCATTTCTGGAAAAATACATTTATATTTAAGTCGACTCAGGATTTAATGAATCCATATCGCATTATTCAAACTGAAATCGATTTGAATCGGAAAATCTATTTTTTAAACCCAACCCTACTTGCAACCCCCACTGAACAGGTACTAAAAAAGTAACCAGTACCAGGTACTACTACCTAATGGAAAAACCTAACAACAGAGTTAAGACGAGTAGATACCAGCGGAAAAGAGGCGTAACTACTGTCTTGGATCACGGGAAGTGATAGCAGTCCCATTCCTCCAAGCTTTGTATGTTAATGGCCAGCCAAGTATATCTGCCCACTCAAGTTTATAATAATAATAATAATAATGGATTGGATTTATATAGCGCTTTTCAAGGCACCCAAAGCGCTTTACAATACCACTATTCATTCACTCTCACATTCATACACTGGTGGAGGCAGCTACAGTTGTAGCCACAGCTGCCCTGGGGCAGACTGACAGAAGCGAGGCTGCCATATCGCGCCATCGGCTCACTCTAAACTTAAGTTTAGAGTGAGCATTTAGAGCACTGGTACACCTAATACGTTCATATTACAAGCTACCAAGCTGTGGAGTGAGTAGTTTCTGTAGGAATCTGAGCAATATTGTTTTTTTCCCCTATTGTGAGCTGTTGTTTCTTCTAAGTCTGTGAAGCCATTAAATTTCTTCAGACAAAAGAAAAAAATCAAAACATTTTTATTCACTGGACCAATTTTCTGGTCCCAGCGGCACTAACTGATCCACTGAAACAAATATATTTGAAGTGATGAATATAGAATTTGGCATTTTCCTTTTACAAGTTGTGAGACAAAACTTTCTTCATACAGTTTCATAAATATTTCATGCATGTTTCAAGTATGTTCCCAATTTTAAAAATGACTGCAGAAGCAGGTAGTCCAGTCATCCACTGGCACTTTTAAATGTACCCGCAGCTCACAATTTAAAGGTTACAAAATTATGTTCTCAAAAATCCTTCTACATACTTTCAAAAAAAAAAATACAAATTTAGCGACTGCGACGAATTCATATAAAACTGGACTTCACAGATGTTATCACCTGAGCCACAGCTGTGCAGCTGAACCGAACCTACGTCTCCTCCTTTGACACACAAGACTTCTGAGAACTGGATTTTATGTTGTGAAAACTTAATTTTAATTAGCAACACAGACAAAAAGTGCTGCATGCGTAGCAGACTGTGGACTGTTTTCAGGGTGACTGAACCATAAACAGCCAGTGCAGATTTCAGGAAAACCACCTGCAGTGTTGGACAGGGGCCGCTTTCATGGCTGTGGACGAGAACATCTCGTTTTTCCTTCAGCTCGTGTCCCCATACTGCCCCCTCCTGGCTGGACTTTAACATACACGAACACTGATAGATGACTGTTTTCCTGTCTTTCAGAAATTATTCTTTTTCTACTTTCTGAGGAAACCTAAAGACACCCACACGTGTGTGTAGGAAATTCCTCTACATACACATGTATGTGTGTATCCATATATCAAGCAGTTACAAAGTAAGTAACCATGTCAGTGCAGCTTTTATTAGTTACTTTGTTTCTTTTAGTTAATCTGTTGAATTCTGTTTACGTCACGGAGTTCGGACCGGCGCTGATTGGCTGGCTGTAAACATCCACGAGAGCGTACTAATGTTCCAGATCTCATTAAATACCTGATAAACATTGCGTTCTACCAGGCCACGTGACCTACGCGAACCAATCAGCTGCGACCGTGCTGTGTCTTTGTTGAGCTCGTGCCTGATGGTTCACACGGGGAGCTGCCCACCAGACTCCTCCGCGTCTGTTAGCTACGCGGGGCTGAACCGGTGCTGCGTGAAAACGACGAAACGTGCGAATCCTGCGAATTTCCGTAACCACGAGCCGGATTATCGCGAACATTACAAGCGGAGCTGTGCAGTGTCTTTGCGCTCCAACTGTCGGTGTCAGAGCTGGAGGAGACGCCTGCTAGCTCGGCGATACGCTTTTATTTCGCACTGTAGCACGTTCGTACGCTTTGCGCGAAAACGCCGCCCGTGCGGGCTGCTATTGCGGATTCCGCGTGACGTGCAGTGTTTTTTAAAAGGCCGCATATGCTGTAAATAATTACCAGGCAAATGGCGCTGTTCTCCCCTCCTTCCTTCGTGGTTCTCCCGAAAGTTCGGAGTGACGAGAACAAGCGAATTGCGCAGACTCTATTCACGCAGCGCGTGTGGTTTTTTTCCTTCTTCTTCCTCGAACGCGCAACATTTTCAGGCCGCTGCGCGCCCCCATGTGCCGCAGAAGCGTATGCACCAGTCACTCCCATTCCCAACACACCAGTCACCAAACTCACGAAGTCTGCACGTTCAGCCACACGGTGAATATTTAATGACTACCATCACCCTCACAGCCCCTCCTCCCGCCTCACATAATTAATTAGTCCCAAAATCACGTACGCTATATTCCTGCGCACATTTTTTTATTCATTACGTTCACATTTCAACATTTCATCGTAGCAAACACACAAGTGAGCCTCAGCTGTAGTAGTTACCTTGTAGTTACGCACATGAAGGCCTTTTAAGGTCAACATAGGTCAGCATCATCTACACTTCTATGATTTGTACTATATTACTCATCAGTACATAATTAAACAAAAAAACAGCTTCTACCCAATGGACGATTTCAAACCTAGCAGCTAATAAAAAGACAGCATAGTTTACTTAAGGATCTCCCTGATTGGCTAACATTACAAACACAGACATCAAGTACAAATCATTTAGGATATGGTGACTTTTGGCATTGTCAGCAAACCTTTGATGTGCACGACTGAGAGACAGGGTCGTAAAATCAGCAACAACGTCACTTGGTGTCACCACCATTTTCTATCAACATGGAGACAGAAGGAAGATGGGAGAGGCCAGGAAGAATGCATGTTCCGCTTGCGTCCGCTTGGTGTCGCCAGAGATCCTCCATTGTGGGGAAATACGTATTTCCTTCTTCTGGGCAATACCCGACTGGGCCGACAGAGGGCGCCGTCACATACGTGTTTCATCCACAGTGGCAGATTTTGGAGAAAGTGGAATTACAGGGTTGTGTAATTTGGTTACTGGTTGCTTTTCAGAACATTTTGCTGCACAGATGCCGTTATTCCCCTGTCCGTCCGGCAGATGGAAAAGGCGACGTATGGGCTCATGTTTCATAACACCACAGCAGGGACAGCCGCTCTTCACACAAATTGACGTATTTGTGTGATTGTGCTCTCTACTGCTACTGCTGGCAGTGATGGTGCTGCTGGAGTGACCCATTTTTTCCCCACAGGGACCATTAAAGGTTCCCAAGAGCTAAAGGAGGCCACGCTGAGGGGTAAAACAGAGCGTACATTGCACTGCAAACTGACTTATAATAATCATAGGTCACATTTTATACAAATAAACAAAACTACGACTTTCTATTATGATATTTGGGGAACAAACAGGAATGTTAAAATACGGGTTACGGAATAAAGAGCTCCACTTTAAACCCCTTACGGCCTCTAGATGAGTTTTACAGCACATTTCACTGTCAAAAGTGAGAAATGGGAGGTTTAAAATAACAGGGTCAGCATATTGGCACGGCACGCAAAAGCACAGTTTAATAGAAAAAGACTGGAAGAGCACTTCTATCGTTTCATGAGGTTGGTAGCCTTCTGGTTGGCAGCGCTGATTCGGGTAACGTTGAGATTAGCCTGCAGAGGATGGGAAAAAAGAAAGAACAAGGAAGTGTTAACAAGAATGTGGTAGGCAGGCACAAACAGCTGTGCTCTCCATCTATCTTTCACTTTCAGGTTTGCTTAATTGCACTGGTTAATCAAAGGAAGGCTGTAGAGCTCGGCAAGCTCTACAGTCCAACAACACACAGTAGGGTGAATATAATCAAACACCTCCTGCTCAGAAGGAACTGTTCATAGATAAGAATTCTTAGCTTTAGTGCTGTTAGCACAAGTTCCTGTGCTGCTTTCATCTCTGACTCAAAGGGAAGAGCACAAACTGCTTCTGTCAGGTAAGAAGCCACATTATTGATTTCATTCATCTCCCTCTCTGGGCACAAGCCTGAGATGAACTGCCATAATTCCTCATTTCTCTCCTCACTAAGATCCCAGATGGATCCGTGTGAAACTCACGGAACTCCGTCTGACTAAAGGATCTGGAAACAGCTCTCCCCCCCTTACCTACCTCTCAGCTGGTCTACTGCAACTCTGTATATAAGATTGCCTAATTCCACTCTCACTCTCTATTTCACATAGTTCAGTGTACAGCAGCTTGACTTTTAACTGGTACAAAGAAAAGACAGCACGTCACTCCTGTTTATGGCTGCTCAGGTCTGTTAACTGCTTATTTTGCCTCCATCATTATCCCAACAACTTCTGGGAATTCTCTCCTAACGGTGACCAGGCCACGCTCTCATTGCTTCCAGACTCTGGAATAGTCGGCCCTCCTACATAAGAACCTGTGAAATCAACTTTGAAGATGAACCTATTTTCAGTTGCTTTTATTCAGGTATAGTCTTGAGAAGCTATTGCTCTTTTGTTTGACTGTTTACCATTGTTAGTGCTTCTTCTCTTTATAACGCTGTCTTTTACATGAGCTCCATGCTATTTTTTTAACTGGGTTCTTGGAGAACTGGATGCAAAACCAGATACAGGAGTCTGAGGTTTGCTGGCATGTTCTAGGTGTGGCTGTTTTCACAGAGTTTCACCGGTCTAGAACATGTCAAAGGAAAAGCTTTTATGTAAAGTCCTCCAGTTTTGTAAAATGTGTGTATTCATCATGTGGCTAAAACAAAATCCAACTCTAACCCTGACCTGGTGGGAGTTAAGCGCTTAATGTCTTCCTTGGCCTCCTACTCTTCCGAATCCCTACCTGAGTTTACTACAAGGTGCTTTGAGAATCTTGTAAAAGTAATCATCGACTATTTACTCTTTATCTGGCTTTATTTGAGCGATATATCAAAGAGTGACATGAAAGCAGAGGGGAAGGCATGCGGCAAAGGCTACAGGTCGGATTCAAACCCGGCATATGGTTGCACGTTCATCCCAGCGAGCTAAACCAGCACCCTTAAAACCCCTGGAGAGTCTTGGGTCGATTTGTGGCTATTTTCAAATTTTGATTACCTGCCATTTGCACAGTGTTGAATGGAATATAGCGAAAGTCTGCAAAAAAAAGTTCGGTCACATTTACTGTTAAAATTTCAGTATGACTTCCGGAAATTAGCTTCAGTGGCTAAGCTAGCGATAAACTTACGCTATTGGTCCTAGTGGTCGATTTGTGCCCCATTGAAACCCATTATAAACGCTATTTTTCACGGCAAAAAAATTACGGTCAAATCGATCGTGATCGGTTATGTTTCCGCTTCCGCTTGCAGTACTGGCCTTAGAGTTGTAATTTTTTTATTTGTCCACCGGGTGGCGCCCTTGCTCCACATGTGACGCCTGCTGGAACATACACATGTTCTCCAGCGGCCTGCTCGAGACAGATACCCGGAAAAGGCAGACTAATTTCCCGCGTGCAGCAGCAGCTTGGCCCGCTGCTCGTTCCGGACCATTTTCTGACCTTAGGATCATTTGAGGGTGCATTAATTTTTTTTAATCAACAGGAAATGACGTATTTGTTTTCACGTGGTAGCGGAAGTGTGTGCTGCAGACACGGGAACCGAACCATATGCTCCGGCGCTGCGCGAAACACACCCGCGGCAGAGGCACTCCTCCCCGGGGGAGCAGGAGCAGCAGCGCCGCCTGGGGACATTTTTGGCTTCTGGAAAAAAAATTAAAACCGGATCGAAATTAATGTTGGTGCCAATCTTTTGTCCATCTAAAGGCCTAATTATAATAACAATAAAATATTACTTCAAATGTTTTTTTTGGAAAATATTTTATGTTTTATGTTTTATGTTTTTGGGGCAAAAAAAGCAGTGCGCTCATGTGACGAAACCGGGATATAAAGGGTTAAAATCCGCGAAATGTAATTAAAACTTGACATGAATATTTCAAGGAGAAGTAGGTCTAAAAGATTGGCTAATTTAAAGTGGAATAAAATATTAATATATAAATTTTTTATAGCACTTTTTTGGGCGTGGTCGATTTGTGGCTCTAAGACCGATAGTGTATGCATTTTTCTAAGACCCTCCAGGGGTTTAAATTGTTACATTTAACAGAGTCTGGTGAAATGAATTTTATTTGATTAGTACACACTGAGGTGTACATGCAGAACAGGACGGCGGTACCTTTCCCTGTATGCGGTCGATTTGGGAATTCTGTGTTTCCAGCTCGTTGCCAATGTCCAGGGCCATGCTCTTCAGATTTCCGACGATGCTGCCCACATGTGCCAGGTTCTCCTCCATCTCGTCCTCGCGGGCGTCGCCGGTCGCCCTGACACGGGCAGGAATAAAGCAGGAAAACATTAATGCTGCAAAGATGTGTGCAAGTTTTTGTGTTTGTGTTTGACCAGCTGCCTGTGTGCGATGGCTTAAGTATTAGATGTCAGTTTGCTGTAAAGAAGAGCAAACACACACACACACACACACACACACACACACACACACACACACACACACACACACACACACACACACACACAAACCGTGTATGCAGCTGCCGCCTCTCAGCTCACACAATAACACACTCCACTAAACTCTGTGTGTCACTCTCTCCCTACCTTCGTATATATCCTCCACTCATAATCATCTGTTCTCTCTCATCCACGACCCGAGATGACGGCGGCTGATTGGCTACAACGCCATCCTGGCTTGAGGCTCTGCCCCAAACTGCCTTGTATGCCCCACTCTCCTCAAAAGCCTTTAGTCTGGAAGAGAAAGAGTGATGACCCCATGGATGTCAATTTAATAAGTCTGTTAAACGTGAAACGTGAGAACCACAGCGTACCCATACTGCTCCTGCAGCTACAGTACGGGTACACCAAGGGTCCATTTATACCATAAAACACGACAAACATGGCGCTGGACGACTTCAGAGCAAATCAGAGCAGCAAAGCAAGCCGACAGCAAAAGCTAAAAGCAACTAATGAACCAAATCTGAAGAGTTTTCTCATGTTTAAATCTCACGAGGCTATTTGCTCCTTGTCAGCATCGCACTGTATGTTAAAGCACCTTACTGGAAACATCTATTTTACCTCCAGTGCTCACTGGTATCACTGGGATCATCCTGATCAGTGCGTTTGGGGAAGAACAAGAACTATATCACATTTAGATCTGCACTTCAGAGTGGTTTCTTTAAGAAGAACACTCAGTTTAGCTTTCCTGCTATGTTTGGTTTTCTGTCTTTGTGAGTAACGTCTGGGCATAGAAGTGCCAAAAACTACAAATATGGTCACTTCCAACACGGCAGCAGCCATAACACCAACGCCGAGCCCTGAAAGTGTGAAATCGCCAGAAAAAACTGGTGAATAAGATGGCTGCTCATTGTGATGGTGTTTGAATGTTGCAGCCTGACCTTACAGGACCAATTCAACTCTATTAACATTATAATAACAGGACCGAGCTGACAGATCGCTTTGATATGGTGGAAAAGTGCCTTTTGTATAAATCTGAGGTTTGTGGTGAAGCCGCTGCAGTAAACGTGGCCCAGGGCTGTGAATCAGGTATAATTTAGGTTTTTACAAATAGATTCTTATGACTACATCTCACATACTTACCTCTGGATAATGTTTACAGACAAACACACACTCACACACACGCCACACACATCTCCACCTACTTATCACAGGAGCAGAGACCACAGCACTTGCCCAGGTCAGTCAGGTTTTTCTCTGCCTCCTTCATATCAGAGTTGATCTGATCCAAGCCCTCCTCTATTCGCTCCAACTGCTCTATGAGAGGATGCAGCGGAGCAGGATGAAGGAAGAGCAAAGGTGAAAGAAAGCAGGAACGTAACGAGAAGAATGGAGGCAGAAAGAGGAGGAGGGAGGTGGAATAAAAGAAAAAAATCACAAAGTATTTCCACGCGGCTGCACTATGAACTGAAAAACCAGCCACCAGAAACATGAAACAGAACACCACCACGCTGCGCTAAATGCTAACAGCACACTGGACCAAACGGTGCAGAGCCAACGACCTTTGACCTCGGTGCCCACTTCCATTCTGTTTTCTTCTCTCGGGCTATGTACGAAGGATGTTTCTGCATCTGTGCTTCTTTTAAAGAAGATTTTAAGGAACATTTATACAAATATGTCTTCTAAATCCAAATTTAGGTATTTTTAGTCACATGCAGTTAGAAAACTCTTCATTGTCACCGTTCTGCTATAAACAGACATCAGATGCAAGAGATGCAGAGCTTATCTGTTATATCGAGTTCATTTTTACAGGCCTTTGTCTATAAATTAGATTTTTCTGATCCTTCAAGCCAAAAAATCTCTACTTCAGAAACAGCAAACGTGTAGTTATTCACATCCTGAAGGCTTTTACCAAATAGTTTGTTCATATATATCATTCAGATCTTGATTCACTGAACATCTACTAGTAAAAACATGCATTCTTTGTATTTTGGGATTATTTTATTCTTAATGGATCAATTAAAACTAATTATTAAATAAAAAAAAACTTTGAGTTTAATACTTGGGCAAAAGGAAACGAGCAGAGAGTGACATCATTCAGTCAGGATGGCTTATCGAGTAATTTAAGCCCCTGATTATTATGATGATGACGACTGATTACGATTATCGTTGCTGAAGGAGTCTGATAATCTAATCACATTTGATAAACACTGCAACACATTTAATGGAACTGGGCACCAGTACGGGGCTTTTTAGGGCCTGTTTGGATAAAGACGCAGGTTCCTGGACCTACTTCCTGAGTGGCCAGATACAAAGGCCACAGCACTGGGCCATGTCTGTCAGATTCTTCTCTGCCTCTCTCATGTCCCTGTTGATGGAGTCCATACCCTCCTCAATACGCTCCAACTGCTCTGTTTGAACGGGAGTTTTATGGTGTTGCCACAGCAGGAGCAGAGATCAATACAGAGATGGGCATGTTTACACAATGTGTACTGGCAAGGCTTCCAAACCAAAAGCTCAAATCAGAGATATTTACACAAAAAGGCTAAATTATGAGAAAAAAACTTGATACAATGAGAAATTTAAGAATAAACACAAATTTCTGAGGAACAAAAAAACCCAGCAAATTTCAAATTTCATGGTCAAGACAAGTCTTTACATTTAAGCCAAGAAAAACCTGTTTACCTCCTTGTTCATCCAACATCACCACAGTCCTGATCCCAACATCTTTACTCTGGAGGATGGAACACATAACAACCCGTTACTGACAGGAGCCCCAGCGACGTTTCCAAACAGGTTCTTATTGCACATATGGAAATCGATTTAAAGACGTTTGCTGCAGACGCCACGTGGCGATCCACTGAGCTCATGCTCACTTCTTTAAATTCTTTCTATTTTAGATTTATGGTAAAAAGCCAACAAGGTAAGACTGCTTGAACTGTTTATCTGCAGTAAGATCACATGACCTCGATCCTGATCACAGTGACTAAAAGTAAACAAATGGCTGTTATGGATAAAGGACGTATGAGCACTTGACATGAATGCTGTGCATTATGGAGTAATGAAAAAACATCCTTTCCTGCTTTCCTCACTGTTCTGCTCTCCCGGCCGTCATTTGTCCAAAATCATTTTCCAGGAGCTTAAACTTAATCATAACACTGCATCCGTCTTTGTTAGAGTCATCCTGACATGGATCTCTGGCCATTTCCTCATGTGGAAACACAGCAGGCTAATTTACAGATGATGATGACAAAGTTCACAGTGAGGTTTGTGCTTTATCACTCCATCACTGTGGGGGTCTTTGTTAGATTATATTGTGTGTGTGTGTGTGTGTGTGTGTGTGTGTGTGTGTGTGTGTGTGTGTGTGTGTGTGTGTGTGTGTGTGTGTGTGTGTACCTCCTCAACCAACTGAACCATCCGCCGCGTGCTCTCCAGTGACTGAAAGACACAAAATCACTGCTTCAATATTTAACATTCAACACATTACATGAGCTTGTGAACTGCGTGCCCATTAAGTCATTTTTGTAGCTTTAATTTTGTTCTTAGTTATACAAACAGTTAAAGTTTAGTACAACCTACAGTGAAGTCTTTAAATTCCCCTCTGCAGCTACACATAAGTTAAAGAAATACATTAAATGCATCCAACCAACATAAGAAACGGTGCGACAGTAACAGAAGTGCAAGAGTGACTCTGAGTCTTGGAGGTCTTTCAGTCTGATTTAGCAGTGTGATGGTGTGAGGTCAGAAGCTGCTCCTCATTCAGCAGACGATGCAGGTGAATCATTTCATGTAGCTGTCCTGCAAAGTGGGGAGGGTGGTCTTAATGGTCCTGTCAGTGGTGTGGATCACCACCTTAAACACACACTACACAGGAAGCTCAAGCTTCCAGGCCTCTGGTAGGGCAGTGGTCCCCAACCCCTGGGCCACAGACCGGTACCGGTCCATGAGTCGTTTGGTACCAGGTTTTTATCGTTAACTCGTTTCTCTGGGTCTTTTCCCGTGTGTTATGACTAAATCTTATTTCTTTTTGGTACCAGCACTGGTTTTATTTTGTTGTATTTATCCGGGACACCTTAAAGGCCAGTCCGTGAAAATACTGTCGGACCTAAACCGGTCCGTGCGCACCCGTGGCCGCCTACAGGGGCGAGATAGACCTCGTCCTCCATTATACCAGATATTGATGCAATTTCTTATCATCATCTGAACAATGACAGCAGCTGGTAGTAAGTTAATATTCTACATTTTAATATTAAGCTTGAGGGTGTAAAAACACATTTAAGCTCTGTCAAAAATGCAGTCAAACTCATTTTACACTCGCACCAAGTGTGAAAATCTAAAGCTACAACTTGTTCTCGCTCCTCACTATTGTTCAGTAACCATCTCTGAGTGTCCTTGGGCAAGACACTTCACCCGTTGCCTACTGGTGGTGGTCAGAGGGCCCGGTGGCGCCAGTGTCCGGCAGCCTCGCCTCTGTCAGTGCGCCCCAGGGTGGCTGTGGCTACAATGTAGCTTGCCATCACCAGTGTGTGAATGTGTGTGTGAATGGGTGGATGACTGGATATGTAAAGCGCTTTGGGGTCCTTAGGGACTAGTAAAGCGCTATATAAATACAGGCCATTTACCATTTACCATCAGTATTGTGGAATGTGTTATAGTTTCAGCTCCAAATGTAAAGGGTGACACATGGGAGCAGGAACAAGTAAGATATCTGATGTGTTTAGAAAGTCATTTCTAGTTAAAAGAACTTTTAACTTTCCATCAAAATCGTCTTTGTGTCATTAAGGAGTTATTATAGGTTATAGTAGGAGGATACAGTCTACATCAGTTATGTGCAGAAACTGCTAGCTGCCTGTTTATCTACCCCTAGGTCTGTGTGTGTGTGTGTGTGTGTGTGTGTGTGTGTGTGTGTGTGTGTGTGTGTGTGTGTGTGTGTGTGTGTGTGTTGTGTAAATATCATGTCAGTCCTCTGGGATTTCCCCACTGATGGGATGATGGGGTGACACATGTCTCTGACCTGCAGTAGCCTTTAAACACCAGGGAGTGTGTGTGTGTGTGTGTGTGCGTGTGTGTGTGTCTGTGTGTGTTGTGAGCTCATCTGTGCCAGACAGTTGCACATGGAGACCAGCTGTCTCCAAGGCAACCAGGTGAGCCAGGTGCCCTTGAAGAGGCCCTCCCCTCAGGCAGGGCTGTGTCCTCTGTGGCTCAGCAGGTTGTGTAGTAGTTTGCATCACTCTTCTTGCCAGTTTGTTTATTATGAATTCTTGGTTTTATTGCTGAGATGCTCTAATTATAATTATCCTCATTAGGTTTCTCTGACTGACACACAGAGTGTGACACGCTCTCCGGGGTATAAGCTGAGGATACTGCTGTGACTCGCTCCCGTCCATATCACCACTGTTAGATTGTATTTTTCTCTGCTCCTTGCCAGCCTCAAAAATGTGTTGGCAAAGGAAATACCCGACTACACTGTTCTGGTCTGACACTTTCACAATCCGTTCTTTAGGCCGAGTTAGCTGAAGGGTAACGCACATGTAAAACCATGTTCATATGAAACATGGCAAAAGTGTCAAAGGAGAAGATGAATCCGCGTAATTCCCATGTGCCGAACATTCAGGCTTGGCTTAGTTTCACATCGTTTTTCTACTGCAGACGGGGGATAAGTGGATATGGCCCAATATCCTCCTCCCGTTTTCTGTTTACAGGAGCAGCCAGTCAGAAGAAAGGGAAGATGGCCTTAAAGGGGAGGAGCTATAACATCTGGAACTGGGAATTCAGAGTCTGTTACTTGTAGTCATGATGATATAGTGTAGGATTGGAAGGTCGTGCAACAAAATGCTCCGTGAGGTAACTGTTGAAAACTATCTCTGCTTTTAAGATTAGACAGACCGTTTTCACTCCCGAAGCGTAACATGCCGACGTTTTGTCACATCCTGCGGTGTTCCTGAGGAACGCAAAAGGAGACCTTCCGCGTTCTAATGCTACGTGCCGGGTTATGGATGAAATCCATAAATCTAACCTTCTCCCTAACCTTAACCAGTAGTTTAATGACGTGAAATGGTGTTTTCCGAAGCGTTTTTAAGAAAATGAACAAACATGTGTAGATTGTGTCCAAACAGTTCTCATATTTCCTCATTTTGCTAATGTCGTCATTTAGGAACGCGTTGGGTGGCCGAAAACGTAATATGTTGACGATTTGTCACCTAGCGTAAAATGTTACGCTTTGGGATGAGAACGTGTTGGATTAGACCTAAAACTTTCCTTTTTGCTAAAGCATATAGTTAGGGCTGAATCAGGTGACCCTGAATCCTCCCTTAGTTATGCTGCAATCCAGTTGTTCAGTCTGACGTCACTAGCCGTGTCTGGACCTAAACTCCGCTGCAGGTCCATATATCAAACGATCACTATGGCATTACTGAGTTGAAAAACTGTCTAAAGTCTTTCATCTTTAATAAAATGATCAGCGTTCTGCTCTACCAGGTGTAACAATTGAGTTTAACATCCAGGCATCCATGAAAACGGAATTTATGACATTTAACGCAGTTAGAAGTTAGCAGGGAGTTAGCTCGCTAGCTTCTATCTAAATACAATATAGCATGTCCTGACTGCGGGGTTTTGGAAACAAATTCAAACGTACAGCTCTGCTATCACTTCCAGCATAAATGAAGACAGAAAACTAAACAGCAGTGACGTTTGTAGGGTTACTGAAGTTGGGCTAGCTGGTATATAATGATGTGCTACGTGACCGCTAGCGACACAGCTATGTTAGCATAATATAAACAAGCCAACTTTTTTTCCACTCGATAAAAGTTAACGTGAGTGTTCTCGGTGGTCAGGAACAAATGTAATCGCATGGCAGGATGCTGTAAAAGGACCAAACTTCAGCCAGGAGAACAACTGAGATAATCCATCCACAATACGAGGTTAGTCATTCATATACTGCTGCATGGGCTGGGCTGCAGTTACATCCTAAGGTTTTAAAAACTGAGCTTAAATAAATGATTAGCGGTAATAAAAGCCGAGGGAGGTCAACAGTGATCACTGACTGTTTTAGGAGCTTTTTGAGATCAAATAGAAGAAAATACAAAACATTAAACATGTTAACAACACAAAAGCCATATTAAACGCAGGCTACTTTAGACCCGGAAGTAGGATTCGTCACGTCATCACTGAACAACCGGATAGGTGTAGGCTGCTGGGGGATTTCCCATGATGCACTGGGTGTTTGTTCTTCACTCACTATGTGCTAACAGACCTCTCTGCATTGAATCATACTTGTTATTAATCTCAGGCTCTCTTCCACAGCATGTCTTTATCCATGTCTTTTTATGGCCTGAGCCTGGTTCTGCTGGACGTTTCTTCCTGTTAAAAGGGAGTTTTTCCTTCCCACTGTCGCCAAAGTGCTTGCTCACAGGGTTCATATGATTGTTGGGTTTTTCTCTGTATGTATTATTCAAACTTTTTCTTTTTCTGAAGCCAGCCTAGAGCCCAAAGACAGCCCAGGCTCAGTATGGAGCTCCATACTCCATAACTGGTCATGGTATGCAGTCTGATTCATTATTAATGACTTGCAACATAATGTTTCCTTAAGCAAAATACAGTGTAAAGTGTATTATAGCCCCTCTTTATTCGCAGTTTTTGCTCTCCCTATGGTGGGCTGCACTGAAAGGAAATATTTGGCATCCCTGATAAAATTCACTATATAAAAAAGAAATAATACGTTTTTATTTTTAAGTAGAATCACTTAAATCCCCCTGCTGATTCAAGGCAGTCTATGAAATACTCCAAACATCCAATTTATTCATTTGTGATTCTGGAAATGAATTTCATGTCCTTGAACCTGATGTTTCAGATGTGCCGTCTCATACGAACTAATCTGTGTCCACAATTAGAGGTTAGTGGAGCTGAGGAAGTCCTTTCGCCTCCACAGAGAGACCACAGCTCGAGTTATACACTTCACAGATATGGTTGTGTTTTAGCCATATGCTACACAGACACAACTAGAACAACTTTGTTTGGTCCTGTAGTTCTTATACAACAACTTTTTACGTTGGGACAAAAGAGGTTAAAAGATATCAAGAAATTATTTCACTTTTTATAAACAACAAAATTCCAGAATTCCAAACGCTTCCATTTTCCTCCAAACCTTCATTTATGTTGTCACGTTTGTTGACTTCCTGCTCCTGGATTTACAGCCGGGTCGTGAGATATATTGTTTATTTGTTCATGCTCATGGACATGAATTGTGAAATTTTTTTGAGATGGCACAAATTTGTAAGTAACGTTTACAAGAGGGAAGTATATTTCATGTCTGCAGCACATGTTTTGTCCAGTCAAAGGAAACTAAGGACGTGGTGAGATGACCAAAAATCTTCTTTCAGTCAGGGAGAAAAGGCTTAAGACTGAAAATGGTGAAGGACCGTCATTGACGGTTTAAATCACAGGAGGGTTTTAGGCATGAGAAAAGTAGGTAAATTACACAAACAGGTGAGTCAACGGCTGTTATCAGGTTAATGTGCACTGGATACAAGGGTAACAAGTAAACGGCCATTTCTATGTGTGGTTGTTAATAATTAATAAAACACTTATTTACCATCATAATCCTCTTACCTCATCTGTGACCTGATTGGCTCTTCTCTGTAACTCCTCCTGCTCTGTGAGGATGGGCGGGTCTGAACGTGCGTTAGCAGCCATGTTTGTTTGTGTGTGTGTTCAGTCCCAGGTGAGCGGATCAGACTGCAGCATCAGGTGTCTTTAACAGCTGGAGAGGGTGAGAGCGAGGCCATGATTATTTTTCATGACTGACAATAGACGCCAGGCAGGCAGACACACAGCACAGGCTCTTACACAAACACGCTTCAGGATAACCACATTTATTTTTTAAGAAGCAGTTACTTTTATATCCAACAGACTGTTTCGTTTTAATGGCAGTTACTGTAACTGTCAACGGTCATCCAGTTAGCACTCAAAACATCAGCTGCAGCAGCCTTTTGCACACATGAATGTGATACTTCAAGGTCAAGGGGACCCATAATACTCATTTCCTATCAAAAGAATAGTTCTGAAACATCCACAGTTCAGAATAATCCTTCTTTGTCTAGCACGGGCTTTGATACAGCGTCTCTTGTCTAAAACAAGCTCTCTTAGCTCCTTCCTCCAGCCTTAAAGGCTAGCTTATTTGTGATTCACTGCTCTTCATAAACACCTAACACACTAAATTACACTAAAATCATCTTCAGCTAAAACCACAAGCAATTCAAATGGCCAAACAGGAAGAAGGATGAACTCTCAGGTTAGCTTAGTCTGAATAAGTCATTTAATGTGTGCCAGTAAAAAGCACTGAAGCACACTGTCGGGTTCCTTCTTGTCCCTGTCGTCATTCTTCTTAAATTCATCCATAGTTTCTGCTGCTGATCCAGGTCCAAGTCACGCAGGTCTGAGCAGAGACACCCAGACCGCCCTTTCCCCAGCCACCATCTCCGATTAATCCGGGGGTTAATCAGAGTCATTACTCACTTATATATCCACAGATACAGGCCCTTATAGGGCACAGGGGTGGGTGTGAAACTGGCTGCTTTTTAGTTATATTTTCAGCCTTTGGAGCTCTTCTAACTTTTGAAGAAGAGGAGATATATTCACACAACATTTTCAGGTTTAAGTGCTCAGTTTTACACCCACTCTGAATCTGCTTTTCTTAAGCACGACTTAGTTTGAGCATTAATATCAAGTCAAAATTATTTTCATCTAAAACAAAGCTCATTTGAGTGAATCTCTGTTTTTTACCTCCAGTTTCAGTTTGCCCTGCAGAGTGATGACATCACACACATATTCTTTTTAACCTGCTTTCCCGTTGTTTCCTGCTCAGATCGTTCTCTCTGCATATATCATTCAAATATGAAATGGTAGGAATTTTCGTCCTCTTTCACTGGATGTTATTCTTGTGATGGCAAGACACACGGTCTTCGCACAACTCCCACAAAGGCTCTTTAGAAAAGACCACAATTCAGTTATAAAGTGTTACAGTATCTGCATGAATGCAGTGCGGCCGTCGGCTCTCACAAGCGCCTAAAACAAATCCCTCCTCACTCTTACAACAACTGCCTCCTCTGTAATTAGGAGTCCACACAATGTCAGCTTCTAATCAGGTGTTGAGTCCTCACACACACACACACACACACACACACACACACACACACACACACACACACACACACACACACACACACACACACACACACACACTTCTCTTTGTGTGATCAGGCTGCAGCATCATAATTAGCCCCAACCACTAATCACCACCTGTTGGAATAAAGAAGAGGAACAACAAGAAAGAAGAAAAGAACAAATGAGCCACGATGTTCTTGATATTAAAAAAATCAGTTTTAAATATTATGCACCATAAACTGATAAATCTTTTAGTCTACAAAATGAAACTGCTAAAATAGACAGAGGTATTCAGTCTGGGACACAACACAGAGAAGAAAACGACTGTGTTCGGCTTTTAAAGGCCGATGTTCATCAGGTTGACTGTAAACTAGATTTTCTGTAACACTTCTGTAACAGACCAGACTGTATAGAAAAGAGTCACCTCCTTTAGCTTGACATCATCACCAGTATCTCCTCCAGCTGTCACGTTAAAGTGATGCACGCTTAGCTAAGAGTGACCAGAGACAAATAACCAACACACACAAACATGCAGGCTTTGGCACTGCTTCCTAATCACAGGCATAATAATGAGCATTCATGTTCAGGAGTGCCCAAAAGTGGGCGGGGCATCACATGGCACATCCCCCAAAATATGATGTATTAATGTACTACACAGTACTACTATAGATAGATACCTGCACTATACAAGTCATTAAAATCTTCTCCAGCTCAAATCCACAACTATGATCCATATTTTCATATTACAACTTTTTACTATTATTTAAAGGGGGATTGTGAATTTTACTAAAGAGTCTAAATATTTGTTTTACCACTTTGGAAAACTGAAATTTAGCACAGATCTTTTTTCATGTGGTAAATCTGTTTTTGTCCTGGGCTCCAGATGAGTCTGAAAATCTGTTTTCGACACTAAACGAATTATTCCTCCTTAAATATTGGCTCTTCAGTGCTGCCCACCTCACCCCGTCACAATCAGCTTTAACATGTTTAATGAAGCCATGAAAGACTTTACCTTCATAATTTCTGCATTAACAGCCTTCAGAGGACAGAGGCGGGCTGAAATTTAATGTTTTTTAATTATTATTCCCAACATTTTTGACCATTTACAACTTTTTAAGTAGATGAGATAGTCGTGTGACAGTTTCAGGATCTGTAGAAAACTTGAAATCTGTTTTACACCCACTCCAAGTGTCACAATTTAAAGCCAAATCTTCTTTTCTTCATTACGACTGTTTGTTCTGGTCAGTTTAGAGCATTAATATCAATTCAAAATCTTTTTCACGACTACGTTAGAAAATTATTTTAGAAGATGAGCCTGGGATCAAATTTAGGTAAAAGGAGACTTTTCATATGGTACAACCTGTTCTGAGCAGCTACTTCCGTCGTATAGTGACATCACTCTTGTAAGTTTACCACAAAAATGCTCTTTGGATATTTTTTTTTTAAATCAAACATCCGGGTACCATGCTGTCTTTTGTTCCTCTACTGTTTTTTGACCGCATTGTGATTTCTTGGCTACCTCTGGTTCTGTAGTGACAGCAGGTGCAGGTGTGCGTCACAGGCTCACCTGGTCACAGGCTATGGCAGTTCATTTACGTGTACACGAGTGAAACTGCAGCCTCAGCTGTGAGGCTGACACGGAGTGATGGGGATGATAACGAAGACAGGATTCTCCTCATCGTGCTGCCCTGTGAATCGGCGTGGTGACGTATATTTGTTTGCCGTTTTCGCGGTCAACTCGTGCGTGAGAATATCACCAGGTACACTCGCGACAGTTTTTAGTATTTGATTGTTCAAGAGCAAAAAGACGGAGTCTCACAGATGAAATATTTGTTTTTTTATTGCTTGTTTGACCGTCACCAGTTAACCTGTGACACCAGTTAATCTGGAACACCGGCCCTGTTTAACACCGAGCACACACAATATGAATGAACTTAAAGTAACGGGTCTGTTTTAAAACGTAAAGAGTAAAAGTAGAGATATTTGTTTAAAAATGTGGGGAGTAAAAGTAAAAAGTAACAAGAAAAATAAACGCTCGAGTTAAATAGAGATACCTGGTAATTCTACTTCGTTACTTCCCACCTCTGGGTCACTCTGATGACCAACTTTTACATTTGAAATAAAAACAGTTTTTTTGAAGCTGCCTCTTTTCAGAGATGACGTCCATACGAACCTGTGTTCCGTACCTTTCATCCGGTCCTCTTCATACGCTCGTGCTCTGTCCTCGTGAACCCATCAGCACACTGAAACCTGTTGCTCTTCCTCGGTTACTCCTCCTCAGCATCACCGCTCCCCTCCTCCGCACAGGCCCCGCCCCCCAACAAACAGCAACCCAAACTTTCTTCCTGAGCGTGACGTCAGAGAGCAGCGGCTTTGAACGCCTCTCTCCACCCAAGGACGCAGCTGAAGGTGGAGGAACCAGCGACATGTTTAAGGGTAAACGATGGGCGTGTTTTCAGCGCTGGTCAGCAGGAAGCTCTGCTCGCATCCTGACAGTTTAGCAAACTTTACAAAAAAATATTTTCATAATTAACAGTTTGAATCCTGCTTTGATTGTTTTGAAGCTGCCGCCATGAAATCTGCATCTTTCCTGCGTTTGTCAAACACATGTGTTAATGCTCTCTTAGTGACGTCATAGTGATGGTGTTTTTCTCATTTATGCGTTTATCCGCTGAACAAAGCATTAGAAACCCTGTCCAAAGGTGTCTAAATGGCACACTGGACATGACTGAAGCCTAAAACTGGGATGAAGTTGGTTTAGAAGGTGAAAGTTTAGCAGACACGTATATCATGTTCAGTGGTTTGAGCGGTGTGTCAAACATTTGACTTTTTTTAAATGACATGTTTGTAAAATAGTTGTGATCAAACAGCCACACAGGCGCTCATCATTTTTTAAACATGACCGAAAAAGTCTTTATACTTGTCTAAATGTCAGTAACATGGTGTCTGTGAAGGTTCTCAGTCATCCAGGTCATCGTAGTCAAAGGAGCTTGCAAAGAAAAGCGTCTGGACTTCTTTAAGTTGCTTGAAGACGTTTCACCTCTCATCCGAGAAGCTTCTTCAGTTCTAAGGTCAAATGGTGGAGAGTCCCAGATATAAACCTAGTGGGAGTGACCCCCCACAGAGGGACAAAAGGACCCCCGATGATCCTCTAACCGCCTGAGCCAAGGTGGGAAACTGGGTGTGGGTCACAATCAGCCAGAGTTACGGGTGTGTTCATTGTGAAACCTGGCCCCACCTTATCAGGCGAATTCCTGAGGTCAGATGGCCCAGGATGTGAGTGGGCGTTAAGGCGTCTGGGAAGGATCTCAAAACTGGATTATAGATGGCAGAGAGTTGGTGTCGTAAACCCCCGCCTCTGTTCAAAGATGGTCGCTCACAGTGGACATAGATGGCTTCTTTCACTCCTCTTTCAAACCATCTGTCCTCTCTGTCCAAAATGTGAACATTGGCATCCTCGAAAGAGTGTCCTTTATCCTTAAGATGCAGATGGACTGCTGAGTCTTGTCCTGTGCTACGAGGTGGCTCTTCTGTGTTGTGCCATGCGCTTGTGAAGTGGCTGTTTGGTCTCTCCAATGTAGAGGTCTGAGCATTCCTCGCTACACTGTACAGCATACACCACATTGTTAAGTCTGTGTTTTGGCGTTTTGCCTTTTGGGTGAACCAGTTTTTGTCTGGTTCACATGGTGTTTCTTTGAACATCAAATTCATCGTTTCCTAACGAGGTGTGCGGACCTCAGGTGTCGAGGACAGAGACGACCCTCCACTTTTAACCAAATTCAAACTGAAGTTGAAGACTGTGTAAAAACAGTTTTCATTAAGCTTTTGTTTTTCAGACATCTGCCAGAGGCGCTCTCAGCCGCTCATGCCTGGTGTGACCGCTTATGAACTGAAGCCCCCTGGTGGGCTCTGACGGTACTGCACTGGGTAACAAATAAGCTGAAGAGAAAATGTCAAACCTTTTGAATGTTTTGCATCTCACAGGTTAAACTTGCAGGATAAGTTACACCATTAGGATCCATAAGCCGATCATCCTTTTGGTTTCTGTACAATAAAATCTTTTAGGATTCGTCAACACATTTTCTGAAGGACATTTCAACTCAGGTTTTGTAACTTCGCTTAAAATTTCCAAAAAATCTTCACAGTTTAAGGGAAAGAATAAAACAGCCATGATTTTAAGCCTGTCTCATGTCTCACATTCAGATAAAAGAATCAAGCTCAACAAGTAAGGTGTTGTAAAGTGTCTTTAAAAGTCAAAATGAATGAATGAAAACGTAAAAGCAATATTTCATCTTTCACTTGCGAGACGAGCAGAGCTGCCACTAAAGGTTCGGGGCTGCAGAAGAACCTCGGCAGGCTGAAGTTGAGCTTTGAAATTTGATGCAGTAAAAAATATTCCTGATCAGACGAATGAGTGTAACATCACATGTGGTCACGTGCATGAACAAGGACAAAGCGTGCATGAAAACTCAGAGAAAAGGACAACTGTAGCATCAGCTGTGTCAGTTTATTCTTTCAAACATTCAGAGTCATCAAACTTTCAGCCTAATAAAATTCATTTAGAGACAAAAGAACAGAAATCTTTAACACAGAGATGCCGCAGCGCCGGAGAGTGCAACGGCAGCACGAGCTTTCCCTTCGTGTCTGCTCAGTGCCGGCGTTTTGGTCCCGTTACAGAGATGAAGACGATAACTGCGCATCGCGGGTTGAGTGAGAGGAAGGAGAAGGTGTGAGAAGTGAGAAGCTGTGGAGAGGCTTCCCTCCGTCGCCTCACGAATACATCGTGAGCTGAAGCCACTGTGAGGAAGAAAGAGACCGTCAGTGTTTACATGTGACCACAAGCCGTCCTCTGTCCTCCTCGGTTTTATAGTTTCAGTTTGATTGTCACCCCAGGAGCTGACCGATGTTTTCCTACAGACTTCTGTGCGATTCAAGTTCATTTCCAACCAGACCAGACTGTATAGAAAAGAACGATGTGGCCATTACTGCTCGCTGAGCCTCGAGCTGAGCATTTCTGACTGAGGGAGACTGTGCACTCATCATCAGGCCAGAATTACGAAATCAAAGGATGCTTTGCTCAAAAAGACTTGAAACTAGGGATTGAGACCATAACGCAGTCAATGAAGAAGAAGAAATGTTGCCCCCTAGTGGATATTAGAAAAAATACAGATTTAAGGCACTAGTTGTTTTTTTCCTGTGGTTCACAGTCAGTAAATCCGTCTCCACCTCATGTTTTTTCTGCTCCATATCATTGCAAAATATTAATCATGTTTTCTTTTCCTACTTCAGACTGTTTCCGTGCATTTCTAATCTCGTTCTCGTCTTTGGCCTTTGACCCGACCCCCACCCATTTTGCTTGCCTGCCCCTTGATGAATTTGATGCACCCTCGTCTCCTGTGTTTGGATCTTTTCCCCTGTGAGCTGACACACACGTTCCTACTTTTACCACACTCGTCCACTCAGTGTCTAAACTTCAGAATCGAGAGAATTAGAAAACATTCTGAAGTGAACCAGTCTGGGTTTTACCTCCTTGACGTCCAGATCGATGGTGCCGCTGTTGTCCTTATCCAGCGTCTTGAACGCTCCTGCAAAACACACACACACACACACACACACACACACACACACACACACACACACACACACACACACACACACACACACACACAGGTTGTGCATTTTAAATTGATATAAAAAAAATTTTCTTCTGTGCTTTTTGTTTCTTGGGTGGATGAGGAGGGAGGAGGAGTTTGGTGTAGGTTAGAGATGAACTAGGTGCTTCAGGCTGGTCCCTTGTTTCCCAGGGGATTGCCACAGTGGACGGATCCACATGTTTTGGTGTAGCACAGATTTGAACTTTAACACAGCCCTCCTGTTTATCTGGGCTTGGGATTGGTCCACTAGCTACAATAGCTTTGACCCCCTGAGGCTGGGTTTGTCTCTCCTCTGAGAATAGACTCGTGCAAATGGGTTCACCACACCCCACGCGGCAACACACTGGAGATAC
The DNA here is from genome assembly GCF_963969265.1 of Rhamphochromis sp. 'chilingali'. NCBI lineage: Eukaryota > Metazoa > Chordata > Actinopteri > Cichliformes > Cichlidae > Rhamphochromis > Rhamphochromis sp. 'chilingali'. The sequence continues at coordinate 2,270,865 of NC_137935.1, read as the reverse complement.
ACTAACTACTTCTATTATGCATAAGAGAGACAAAGAAGTAGGGACAACACGTCATGTACAGCATGTACAGCTGTTCACAGGTGAGGAAAGTTAAACACATCATTATACAAACTTTACGTGTTCAGAAACGTAAAGCTGAAAATAAGACGGTCGGACAGCCGAGTGCACGCATATCTGAAATCACAGGGTGAAGAGAGACTCACTGCACATGGCGTCCAGTCGCACCAGGCAGCCAATGAAATTGTCAAAGTCCATATCGCCGTTCTCATCACTATAGCGACGGATAATCATCTTGTAGAGCTGGTCATTCAGCGGGAAGCCTGCAAAACACACACACACACACTTAGTATGAAACTACACACACTCAAACGTCTTTGGTTCCCACAAGTACAGTGAACGTCCAGGTTTTGGTCCCAACAAATGTATGAACACACACACAGACACACACACACACAGACACACACACACACACACACACACACACACACACACACACACACACACACACACACACACAGCAGCATTTCTTACCTGCAGCCTTGAAGGCACCAGGCACCTCGCTAGCGCTGATCACACCTGAGTTATCGGTGTCATAGTTAATGTAGATGCCCTGAAAACAAGACAACAAATAATAAACAACACAAACATAAAACCAGCGTGGAAACCGTCAGAGTGCGTCTGCACGGCTGCTCCCGACCGACCTGCCATCTCTTGATGTTATTCCAGAGGTACTTGAACTCGTGGAAGCCCAGTTTTCCTGTGCTGTCACTCTGATGGGAGCCAGGTCAAAGGTCAAACTCAGCAACACAAGCAGAACTCACTGAGAACCGTGACGGTTGATTTTCTGATCTGCTGCTACTAATTCTGCAACCACTGAGATTACTGTGTTCAGTCTGCACTATGTTTTGTGGAAGGATACGTCCATCACAGCAACCATACTCCTGCAGGACTCACTGCTGAAGCCGTCGGTCTTCAGCTTCCCATCTGAACGACAGATCCACAACTTCAGTTCAGCTTAGTTAAAATACAAATTTACTGCAAACACACAAAACACTGAAACTAGAAAATAACAATAAGAACGATTTAATGAGCTGCAGAAGGAAACCGGACTCACGTTTGCAGACCACTTTATTCAAGATGTTCATCAGTTCATTGGGACTCACCTCCATGTCCTGGACACACACACACACACACACACACACACACACACACACACACACACACACACACACACACACACACACACACACACACACACACCGTATTAGTTCTCCACACAGGAAGTCCCCTGAGTTAGTCACAGCCTCACAGAATGACTCAAACCAAAGCCTTCGATCGAGCGTCTGACTCACTGCAGTCACTGTTGCCAACAACACGCAACCAAAACACAGAAGCAGCGCTAAAAGTTCCGGACGCGGCTTCCTCAAAAACTCTTTTTTTTCTTCACGCGATGAAAGCCTGTAGCTGTGAGCTGGGCTCCAAGGCCACGGGGTGAGCGGGAAAGATTTATTTTCACATGCTGGCCGATCGGCTCACAAACCTCGACTTCGAATCAAATGTTCATCCGGCAGTGAGCTGGGATGTTTCCCGAGCTTTCTCTGAAGCTCTAAACTCTTAGTCACGGCCACTTGAGTCACTTCAATCTCTTTTCCTTCTTCTTTTTACTTCATTTTTCCACTATTTACATCTAACTGTAAAAAAGTACGAAGAAGCCACACGTGACAAACACTGTACTGAATAAGGAGCATTTATGGCACTAAAAACTGTTCTGTGAGCCAAAGATAACTAGGTGGGCCCAGTATGTGTTACAGCAAGTATACTGGGCCTTATAAGGTGGCCCTGCAGACCTAACAAAGCTGCAGGTGTTCATCACATCTGGGCCCAACGTTAAGCTTCAGAACAGAAATCCTTTCTTCCGTTTCCTTTCTGAGTCGAGGTCTTCCTCCTCTTCAGATACAACCAGGCCTGTTCTCAAAGTTTTCATGCTTTGCAAACTCATCGACAGCATCAGCCCCGGTCACCTGACGGGCTCCCCTTAGTGATGTTAAGGGTAAACTAAACTCCTGGAAATTTCCACAAAGTACTCACCTTTCACAGCCTCCTGACTCCACCCGCCTGAAGCAAATGGGAGGAGCATACTTTACTACAAGCCTCTGTCACAGCAGTTATCACTGCTGTTGGTTTAGCCGAGAACCGGCTGTGTTCTGGTCTAACTGGTGCGCACGGCCATCAGATGAGTAGAAGAAACACACACACACAGCATGACTGCGGCTGTGCCAGACAATGGCAGGAATGCAGAGAGGGAGTTCTCTGTGTAACACGCCCTGCAGCGAACTGCAGTTTCCACATGCTTGTCAGAGGATTCACCGAACGAGTTCACTGTTTATGTCTGCGACAGAACCGCACGCTATAATTAAAAAGCAGGAAAAAGCTGCTCCTTTATTCACCAGGCCTTCCACAGAGTGCGGCTCCATGTTTGATTTGGCTGAATTTTACACCGGTGGCATTTCCTGATCCAGTCCCAGAGGGAGCTTTCACTCCACTGTGATTAAAATATAATACAGCAAAATTATGATAACCAAAGAAAGCACATCTCAGAGTGGAAGTGTAGACTGTACAGCAGGGCCAGGAAGAAGCACATTAAAGACAATCACTAGTGCACAATAAGAACAGCTCTGGAGCTTTCTCTGCTCTCACTAACTTCATTTACAAACCTCCAAATCATATTTAAGGCTCTCTGACATGGATACGGTGAGGTCAGTGGCTGGAAACACACCAACACACACATTCGCTTCGATAAAAAAGTAGGAAACACTCTTCACCTCATCACGTTGAAGTCACTGATGTTAAGGGTAATTCAGTTTCCTCCAGCTCTCTTTATTTTTTCAGTCATCTTTGATTCTTTGGTTTGGAAGTTTTGGTCTCCACAGATAATTTCCCCCTCAGGTACAGGGGCTGAATGTATTTAGAGTTCACCCATTTAAACTGTATTAAGGCTTAAAGTGTGCATTATTAGGGGCGTGGCCTCTGACAGGTGGATGGCGGCACAGGTAGCTGCTGTCTGTCTGCTAGTTGGAGTCCCTGAGCTGCACTGTGTTTGTGCTGTTGGAGCATTTTTAATGACATTATCTGACCAATAACGATCTTTCCCGGTTGGCTGTAATGGTGCGAGGACGTCTCAGCGCTGCACTCTGTGGCTCAGGGCTTCAACCTGCAGCTGTAACATCCAAGCACATCTGCGCCTGGTTTACAGTCAGGGGCCCACATGACTCGGGGACTCACACACAACCAACCGCACAGAGTCGGCTTCCCCTTGTGCTCCTGAGACGACCAAATTGCGACTCTTTAAAGCTCCTGATTTCCAGCTCTGTGTTTTTATCTTTGGACTCTGTGACTGCAGATTTACACGACACACAATTGATTCCTGATATTGTAGTTTTCCTGCTTCTATACTGCACCCTCTAGTCAGCAATACAGATGGAAGCACTGTAAGTGCATTTAGTATTTTCTAGTGTAAATGCACAGATAAAGCATGCACCCATCTACACACATCCTTCTATTGTATACGACCTGCAGAGCACACAGAAACCATGTCTGTCCTTATTGTGAGGGATGATACTTGAGCGTACAGCCGCGCCCTGCTACAGGAGTTTCTCGTTTCACGGGTCAAAAACAGGCGGTTGAAGTTTAGAAGTGCAAACTGACAGTTAGTTCACTGCTGTGGAAACTCCAGAGCTGCTGAGCTGGTTCGAGCTCGTTGCGCACAGTTTTTATTTTTCTGTTAAAGGTCCGATATCCAGAAAAGGCCTTTCTACAATGTTATGAGATATTTATGAACAGAACAAGCTCTGAAAGTCACACTTTTTCTCACACCGCTGTCAACAAGGCTGCTTCACAGCTTTACAAGCCAGTAAAAATACACAGGAGCTCTTCCTGGTTCACAGCAAGCAGCGCATCGTACTGTAGCATGCTGCTAGCACAGATGCTAAACATACAGCTGTGCACAGTCGGCAGCTGTAGGCCCTCTCTCTCTCTCTCAGTCAGTGTCTGTGCTTCACCTGAGCCATCACACCTCACCACACCTGTCTGCCTGCTTTTCATACTCCAACCCTCATCCCGTCTGTCCGGTCCCCTGTCCATTTTCTCACCTTGACTACTTATACTTCACCCTTCAGGTTTTCTACGCCTTCTATGAGGGGTCACCACAGCAGAGCATCTGCTCCATCTTTACCGTCCTCCTCTGTCACGCCAACCCTCTGCAGGTCCTCCTTCACCGTTTCTACTAAAAATGCTCCAAACAGGCACCAGAGCACAAACACAGAGTGCACAGGTGTTACCCAGTCTATGCAGATGAGCCTAAATACACTTTCTACCCACCAGAACAAGCTGATTTAAGGGGCCGCTGATCTTTCTGCAGACACCCCAGTGACTTTAAAAGTTTAGTGAAAGAGGCCACGCCCCCAATAATGCTTTAAGCCTGGTTTAAAGAGAAGAGCATCAGGACACAGGTGCACTCACATCTCCAGCCAGCTGTTTGAAAACCCTCCGAAACTGTTTCTCCTCTTCGCTCTCATTGGCCTCAGCGAACTGCAGAGGTCTGCGGGGAGGAGGCTGCACACAGAAGAAGCTTCTGTTAGGTCACACACTCACACACATCCTCCCTCCAACTGTGTTTGGACAGTTTGTGTGTTTGTTTGCACATAAAATCTTCCACTGAGAGGGCGTCGCTTCAGTCACACAGTTCAAGGTTCAAGCGATGCACATAAGCTCAGAGTTATCCACTGTGTGTCATCAGTTGTTAACAGGAACAAGACAAAAAATCTTTCTGTTTCTGCTACATTAAATATTAAAACTTGTTCATCGACATTCAGGTGCTGCACACAAGCAGAAATTTGATCTGGGATCTATTTTTCCCGTTTCTCATTGACGCAAATCTACCTGTGCTTTCATTAGAAATGTTGGAGGCTGCATTAGGACAGACTTTACAGAGTACTTACAGGGTCTGACGGCATGAACTGAGACGGGTCGATGTCGCTGTGGGGAAGAAATCACAGGCTCGGTTAGCCTAGCTCAGCATAAACACTCGAGTAGAAACTGATAGAAAAAGTGTGCTCACGTCACAGATTTGATGACGCTCCCGATCACTCCTTTCAACAGAAACATTTTGGCGTCGATCTGAAAAAGACCGAAGATTTAATCGACACTGATACGTGAAATCTGCGAGAGGTTTTTCACCATACTGGCTGTAAATGACCTGAACACCAAGGTCGAGACAGAAACCGCCGACTGCAGACGAACTCACGCAGAAGTTTAACGAACGTTTCATTAAAGTTAACGTTTTTATACTCTTTGATCAGTATGATGTCATAGATAATAACTATTATAATAATAATAATATGATAATATGATTATATACTTCTGATAATAGCCCGTTTTCATATTAATAACATCATCATGGAGAAATAATCATATAAAGAGAACAAACACTGATTCATTAAACTACATGCTTTAAATATTTTCAACTAACTCATCAGGCTCCAAACTGCATTCAGAGGCAGGGCCGTGTCCAGAGAGGGGACACGTGGTGGCACCACCCCTCCTGAAATATGAATATGAACTCAACATGAAACGCTACTGTCAGTCTTACGAATACGACCTGTGCTGGAATCTAACCAAGTACATGTACTCAAGCATTTTACTGATCTAATATTTTAGTGTACTTCACTCAAGTATTTCTATGTTATTCTACTTTAAAGCTTCTGTTACTTCTTATTTTGCTGACTCTTGCAAAGACACAGTGCTTATTATTATTATTATACCTGAAGCTGGAGCAGTTCATGAGTAAATGTAGTTTATCCACTGAGCTCATTTTGGCTCTCAGAGATTATTAAAACAACAAACTCAACGATTATTATTCAAATGAAATGATTGTGTCTGGAACAGTTCTCAGGTTCCATTCAGCCCAGCATCCCTCCCACCGCTGGATTCGCTTTATTCAGCTTTCTCAGACGAATTAAACTCACAGCTCATTGATCAAATGTAAAAGACATTTTTCTTCTTTTTAAAGGGAACTCACAATTTTCCAGTCTGAGTAATCTGACCAAATTAACCGATAATCAAATATGAATGAATCAGTAATTCATGTAGTAACTTTTATGTAGTAGTAACGATTATACTTGTACTTTAAGTGTATTTGGATTCATTCAAACAAGAGTATTAAACATATTAGTAACGCTCACACACACACACTTGTCCATTTTGTGCCATGTTTTCTTAAATAAAGCGCAGCGTCAGCGGCGGGAGGAGGCTCCGTCGGTACTGAAGGCTCACAGCTCCTGTCTTATCTCACCCTCGGTAATCTTTCCATGCCTCCGTGTTCTGGCCGCGCTGGGTTGTTTTCTCCACTTTAACCTTGTTTTGTAAATTTCCACCGGGTGGGTGGGACAGCATGCACAATTCTGCACTTTTACACAGCTGAGGCAAAGCCAGCACACAGGACACAGAGGAGCTTTGTGGTACTTACAGAAGCTTCAGCTGAGGACAGACGGAGGCAGAGACCGCGGAGCCGGCGACAGAGACGATCACGGACTGCGGGGAACACGGACACGGAGGAACTGCAGGGCGAGCCCACTGACAGCGTTCTTTTTCAATGCGTCATCAACCCCTCCCCAAACACACGCACATATGCACGGGCAGGCCGCCAGATCATAGCGCCCTCTAGAGTTCAAATACGTGGTGCGTTCAGGGGCCCACAGGTCAAATGACTCATCACCAACAGAGGAGACCTCACCTCATATTAGCTGTTCTGATGAGTTTCAACGATCAGAGTTTGGAAGCGTGGATTCAGCCTGTCTGTAAACGCACGTCAGGCTGCTGGTGGTGTGGGGGATATTATCCTGACACACTTTGGGTCCAACTGAGCATCGTCCACAGCTTACCTGAGTGTTGCTGTGGACATGGTCAGCCTTTCCTGCCCGGGGCAGATGAACACGTTAATGTTTTTATATTCGACGTGATGTGAAATGATGTGGGTGGTTTATTATCCTCTGATAACCTGGTAAATGTTGTCTGCGTTTCTTTTGACTCACAGACTTCAGACCTGGAACTTTTCAGATTTCAGGAAAAAGATCATGTTGGACAAGGTGGGACGTAAAAGGAACATTCTAGCCACTGATCCATCAGCTGATTACTGCCAGAAATATTTCAGATATGTTCCATCTTTCCTGTTTCAGTGGGTGTGTCTGTTAAAGAGCTGGCTGACCTGTTTTACGTCTCCCACCTTTAAACGCCTCCTCTGACAGCTCCAGCCTCTCTGTGGAGCTCAGCTTGTGTCTCAGCTTCGAGAACTGAAGATCACATCATTACTGATGTTACTACAGCTGACATCGTGACAAAGACTTCCTCATAAACACACGTTTACAGAGACATTATTAAAGGCATCACTATCATTATTTACTCTGAAGCAGAGAAGTGTGGATTGGAATAACTTGCACTGAATTATTCTACAGTTCTTTAGATGAATCCTCTGCTGTTTATGTATTTTATAAGGTTTTATGATTTGATTTATTTTTGTTCTTTTCATTTGACTTTAGTTATTAATTTTTAATGCATTTATAATTTAATTATTTTGTATTATTTTACTTTGTGTTTGTATTTTATAAATATTTATTTTATATTATTGTATTGTTGATAGTTGATTGCATTTGTTTTATTTTATCTAAGTTTGTGGTTTTTAAGGAGGAAGTTTAGCAGAAAATAGCATTTTATTTATTTAATTGTATTTTCTGTTTAATTAATAAATTGATTATGTTTTATCACATTTATTTTCTTCATTTTTATGATTGTGCGTTTAAAACTATGTCTGTATCCTTTGGCGGTGATAACATGAAGTGTAAACCTCGCATAAATGATTTCTTCATGCGGTATAACCGGATGTTTCTCGCTTCTCCAGAGCCGGTGCAGCTCCAGCCTCTTGTCACTGGGAGGCCTGGTTGCCATCAGTTACTGGTTGTTGTTGGTACTGCTGTTCAGGGTGCAGCCGCACCGACAGCTAACGTGTCGTTAATTTGACACATTTTACTGCATCTATTTTTAGTTTCTTTGTATTGTTTGCTCTTAGCTTTCAGCTCCACCTTCTCACAACTTTTTCCACACCAAACTTTGTCTACAAGTTGCTGAGCGCACAGCGAATTATAGAGATCTGATTGGGCAATCCAGTGTCTGTAAGGAAAATGAACCAATCGGCTGTTTAACAAAACGGTAATGAAAGAGCTTTCACTGCCCTCCAGTGGTGAAAGTAAAGAACTGCACGTGTAAGACAGCAACAGCAACAATGCCTGAGGCTGCCCTGTAGTGCTCGTCGCTACCAGTTAGTTGGGATGTTTTACGTTCTCTTGTAGTCATTTCTCTTAATTTCTAACTTTTAATTAATTAATTTTATTACGATTTCATAAATAATGTTCTCGGATAAGTAAAAAAAATATCTCTCCCTGTCCTAAACAACAACGCGTTCTTGAAAAGAAACAATGCAAATGTATTTTATTTTATTTTATTTTATTTAAGTTTATTTTATTAAGTCTCCCCTGAAGAGTCATTGCGCTACGTGTACGTCACCCGGAAGCAGGAAGTGTTCAGGAGCTTGTGAGTTGTCGTGGAGGCTTTGCTGCTGTTGTCGGTCTCGTCTTCCTGTTGGCTCAAATGGCGAGCTTCACGGGTCCGGGACTCTGGTGCTGGGCTCTGGTCCTGCTGATGCTGGCGGAAGCGAGCTGGCCGGTGGCGGCCGTGTCGGAACCGGGGAAGTGGGACCTGGACATCAATAGCGTGAGTTTCCTGCTCGTACCTCCCGCTGTGATTCTGTGATGGTTCGTTTAGGTTCTGTGATGGACGGGTTGGAGCGGAGAGGAGCTTTGAGCAGATAAAACGTGTTTCAGCTGCGAAGCAGCCGCTAAAATACCGCTCTGTTTGCCCTGCGCCATAATCGTTACGCCGCTAACGGCTAACGTTAGCTAAAGTGAAAGTATTCAAGTGGCGCGTCACTCAACACGAACGATCCTGTGATAACCAGCTGCGCCATGAAGACGTTTGATATCAATAAAATCACCAGTTACTCGCGTATATGTGAAACAGGCCGATACCAGCCGCTCGTCTGATGCTGAAGCCTTGTTTAAAGATTCTGCTGAGAAATCCGTTGGGCATCTTTCTTTGCCTTTAGACAATAATTCTGATGGCAAAAGAGCCAAACGGGACAGGCAAAAAAAATACTGCTGAGAGGACAGAAGGAGTACTTTGAGTTATCGTGAATGAAGAGAGACTGGAGGACAGTTGGTGAATCAGGAAGAGGATTGGTAAGAAAGACAGTGACGGCAGCTTTGAAGACTGCAAGTGGACGCTTCAGATGACACACGTGGAGGCCAGCAGGCTTTTTAACCGGACTGTTCAACACAGTCCTGTAGGATAAGAAGATGCCTGAGCAATGCAGAAGCGGTGCTGGTACTTTTCAAGGACAAGCGCGATGTACAGAGCTGCAGTAACTACAGTGGAATACAGCTGATGAGCAAACCAATAAAAAGTGTGGGAAAGAGTCGTGAGCAGGTTAAAGAGAGGTGATAATCAGCGAGCAGCAGTATGGCTTCATGCTGAGAAACAGCTCCACACATGTGATGTTTGAGTCTGTGGAGCCAGAAAAGCAGATGCAGAAGACCTGAATGAGGAGGTGACAGAGAAGTATGAGAGGGTGTTGGACATGTCTGAGGAGACGAAGTTTTGTGTGTCTTAAAGGAAACAATATCTGCTGATAGATCAGATTTTTAATCGCTGTGGGTCTGAGATCCTGCATTGGTTGGCCTGTAAGCACAGTCTGTCCACCTGTTACATGCATTAGTCTGCAGAAGACTGTAAAGCTGTGACTGTGCACTGGAAACCCAGACTTACAGTATGAAGGTTAATGATAAACCAGAGTCATCAATGCTGCGGGTTAAATATCAAAGCTGATGCACAAAGACAGCACTGTCAGGGCTCGCAAAATCGCTAGCCCGACGTCCCGGCCTATCATAGGAAAATGTCAGTGCTTTTGCATTCTTTGGAAAATGTATCTGAGTAATTATGTCATTGGCATCGGTGAGCCACTGTCACTATGTGACATATTGAAATCGCGTTTGAATTTGCGCTTGTTTTTTGCTTTCACTTTGCGATTGCGCGAACGGCGTGTAGAGAGCGACAGCACTGATTGGTGAGTGACGATTAATTGTGCACCAATTCCTCTGACATCGTCTTATCACTCATTAGCTTACTACGCAAACATGACAAGTGAAATCTCCCGCAGCTTAAACATGTGAGAGGTTGATCGCGCAGAGAATCGCTGAGCGTTATGTGAGTGTGTGTGTAAAAGCAGCAGGATTCAAGCCGGTATTTCAGTTCTGCTGAGCCAAATAAGACAGGTCAGGGTGAAGAAGTGACAGCCAAAGAAAAGCTTACCACAAAACGGAGAAGTTATGACAAATCAGACTATAAGGCAAAAAGAAAGTGCAGCTTTATGGTTTCATGGACAAAATAATTTCTGTGGCTGGAACATGACGAGCTAAATAACATGATGTTCTGCAGGTGTGTTGTGAGTCGACAAGCGCCTTTGTTACTGGGACCAGTAATTTTAAGAAAGACCCCATTAGAACCCATGAGAAATGCAAGAAATGCATTATTGCCCAGTCTGCAGTATCTTTCCCAGAACGAACAGCAATTGCAAAAAACATTCTAAAAATGAACCGAGCACAAGAAGAAGTCCTGACAAAGCTGTTTAGAGCCGCGTGCTGTGTAGCAAAGAGTGACCTACCACTGGCCAGATTTAGCAAACTTCAAAAAGCAAACGTCCTAGATGTTGGTTCCACTTGCCTCTTACCAGTGACTCCAGTGGAAATGTCAGATTCATGTCCTACGCAGTTCTTACAAGTTCATAGAAATTTCTGTTCAATGAGAGCCAAGTATTTGAGTTGATGTTTGTCATTTTTATACAGTTGTTGTGATTTATATTGTAACAATTTTTTGATTAATTTTTGTTTCTGTTACAACGGAAACAAAACGGGAAACAAAACATAAAAAAATGCTCTTTTTTTATTCGGGCTACTTGAATTTATTTTTACTAAAAACTGCAGAGTGCCGGCCCAAAGGGCTGCCAGGGATTTAGAAATTTTGCGAGCCTTGACACTGTACCACTGTTTTTAATCTGCACAACCAGCAGTGGTGTGGAATTAAATACACAAAGTTCCCGAACACTGTAAGCCACCTTTCCAAAAACAGGAACATGAACCACTGATGTTGTTATCAACTGCCAAAGCGAAGGCCTCAGATCATCGGTTAACACAGAGTAACACGATAACAGGCATCTCCCAGCTCAGGGGCTGAAATTTGTATTTCCTTTAATGCTTCACACACGGGGCTGCAAATGAGTGTTTTTAGGAGTATAGCGAAATAGTTTTATCACAGTCCTGGTGATTTTCCTTTGGTGGAACTTGTATGCAGAAAAACCCTGAATTTATTCACTTTCGGGAGGGACCACGGCTGGATGGAGGGCACTGTGTTTGTGTGGGCAGCTGGAAATATCGGACTGGGACCGCTTACAAACAATAAGCCTGCAGGTTACAGGCTTTAGTCTCCCAGGAGATGAGTAAAGATCATAATTAATCAACACATTTTACAAGTCATGTAAAAACAAAGCCCACCTTGTGTTAGCTGTGAGGTTTTTCACATCAGAACAGAATGAAACAGATATCTGGTCCTGACCAAGTGATCAAAGTGTTTAAAAGCCACAGAATATAAAAATGCATGAATGATTGCTGGTCAGGGTCTCTACATGTTAGTATTTATGAAGGGTATGTTGTGACTTATCTTCACAGTTACAGCAGTCACTCGCTATAACGCGGTTCACCTTTCGCGGTCTCGCTGATTTTATTTTGGTGCAGTTTTGCATGCTTGTTTTTTTTTTAAAGCGCATTGTGTTGTGCGTCCCGATCGGCTGTAGATCGTTGTCGATCTCCTCCGTGCCGTCTCTCCTGTACAGTACATCAATCACCAGCAGTGTGACTCTGTAGTGCTGTACTGTAAGTTTGTAAGTTTTCTCCCCGACAAACACGACAACGTCCACGAAACACACGGAGACGTCTGTTAGCCACCAGCTCGTAGCTAGCTCAGGTTCAAGCCTCACTAGAGCCGGCGAGAACAGCGACATCCCGGCACATGGTTTTCAGATCTGTGCCTACTCAAACATGATATAGAAGTCACTTAGATAACTTAAAAATATTATTGTTTGGCTGAGATTAAAGTTCTAATTTTCACACAGCTGAATAAACGTCAAACAGAAAACTGATTAAACAGAAGTGTGAGACGGTCGAGAGTTTACTCCTGTGTCCTGTTATATTTAGATAGAAAGAACAGACGGACAAATTTATTAAACTCCACCGAGACAATCTGCAAATGTCATTAAAAGTTTAATAAACCATCATCTTGTCTTTATTGTTAGTTAGCACAGACCTTAAACACTTAAAGCTGTAAGCTAATGATAGTTATATAAGAGCAGATGCTGCTGGTGCAATAAGCTGTACGTCCAATGGATGATGATCTGACTAGTCGACTATCAGAATAATCGTTTGTGGCAGCCCTAGTTGTGACTTAATTAACTGTCAGAGAATAAAAATGGATTTTCTTTGTTTGTTTCAGGCTGTCCTGAAGGACCAGACGTACTTCTTCTACAGTAAAACTCTGTTCAATAACAGCTTTATCAGTATCAAATGTAAGCAGATGTTTCTTCTTTCTTAAATCTTTATTTTACAGAGTTGGATAATAACGTTTGGGTTTGTCCAAAAAGTCCAGTTTATGTTTGCTGTGCAGGCAGAAGCAGAAACTAATGTCTCACATTCTGAAAGAAAAAGCTTACTTAAAGTGGACTTATTAAACTTTATTTTACAGAACATATCACGTGTTCATATTAAATGTAGGCAGACACTTTCAGGTTTACCTGTGTGTCTGTCTGAGAGGACAGAAGCTCCACCCACCCACTCTTCAAACGTTTTGTTAATGAAGGATAGCCAATCAGAAGAAAGCTGACTTTGAGCATTGGTTTAGAAACACTGGGTCAGGTTAAAATTATGAAGTGAAATAAAGAAAATAACAAGTGGAACAGCATTGCGGCCTAGAAGTGAGTTAATTTGGTTTGTTTGTGTGTGCAGTTGTATCAAAAGACTGCACCACCTCTCACCCGATCCTGAACATTTCCTGGTATCTGAGGAGCTCGCGCTGCAGCGACGAAGTCTTCAACCTGAACGTAAGACGCTCTGCTTTCTTCTCTGGAAACTGCTTATTTGGAGTATTCACTACTTCCATGTTTTGGACTTCTGCAAACTTCTACAGATGATCTGAGTATTTTCTTTTAACCTGTAACTTTGTCGCACACAGACGCTCAAAAACACAGAGTCCGAACATCATTACTGATTAACAGTTAGGGTTGGAAGTTTGTGGACAGTTTTGCCTTTGTGCACTAGCCCGAGTCAGACAGTCACGTGAAGTGCAGACGTTCAGCTTTAAGGGTTTAACAGACGTATTAACTCCAACCATTATTCATTGAATAATACAAATAACGGGACAGGATCAGTAAGGAGGTGATGTATAACTTGACTTTTAAAAAAAAGGATCTTCAATGCACATTTTTTGTGCTTTATTTACGGCTCTGACCACACAGGCTCCAGTTTCTTAACAGCAACACTGATAACACAACATCAGCAGTGAGGATGATGTTGTCATATAGCACCAAATCACAACAACAGTCGCCTCAAGGCGCTTTATATTTTAAGGTCGACCCTACAGTAATATGTACAGAGAAAAACCCACCAATTATATGACCTCCTATCAGCAAGCAGGTTAATGTGGAGTCTGTCCACACACACAGGAACACAGCGAGGAAGCAGAGGTGATCCAAGCGAGCGGTGCTTGTTCCTCTAGTCACCTTTAAAGCAAAGCACCTGATCCACAAGCTTCAGCGTGAAGGAAGGAGAACTCTGTAGATGCTTCATCCACACAGAGAAAAAAGAAGCTGCATTAAAATATGCAGATGAGCTGTAAACTTCTTCTGATATGATAAACTGTCTACGGCAGTGATACCTGCAAGAAGCAGGGGTGAATCTAAAGGTGGGCATGGGGTGCATAAGACCATATTTCTTTCCAGGATGTCATAACATTCTGACTTAAAGTGAAATTATATATTCTATTAGTTAATTTGCATTAATATTTTAAAATACAAACACAATGCTTTTTTTGAAGGGCAGTAAAACTTTGGCTCTGCTGCAGACGAGTTGATGCAACACTTCTCCAACAGGAAGTGTTGCAAACCTCAGAGAATGTTGATATGCTTGAGTTGACACACACACCCCACATATACGTGTAATCTGATGGTCTGCGGGTAAAGACTACAAAGATGGCGGCCCTTCCCCAAACCTTTGGGCCTCGCTGCGTCTGTCCTCCTTCTGTTTACACTCCACACAGGAGCGTTCCCAAACAATCAGGATTCAGTTTTCACGTTTCATTTTCTTTTTTCTGTCATCTAGTTGCTTTCCCACTGAATGCAATAACAACAATCACAGTTTTAATTGTTTTTTTAAATTCATAATCCTCGGACTGCTATAAGTGTGACAACACTGAGTCTCGTCTCAGGATCCAACATGTCAAATGATCACATGTGTGCCATCTGCAGGAAGAGCTGGCAAAAGGGTACTCCATGTCCGAGAGCGTCAAGAGAGAAGGAGGAACTGGGTCCTATTCTTCACACACGTATGATATAATCCACTGTGACCATCAGAACCCCAAGGTGAACACACACACGCGCACATACAGTGCAAATACTGAATGAAGTGTCTGTGTGGTGATTGAACGCTAAGACGGGCGTGTTTGTTTTATGACTCAGTTCAACCTGAATCAATCGGAGGCGATACATCCACTGAAACCACTGCAGGCACAGGTGAGCTTTTTCCTTCTGTTCTTCACAATCAAAAAAGCCAAACACCCGAAGCACTACGGCCCTTTGTCTCGGCAGCTAGCTTCAGCTCTGTGTACTGACTGTACTCCCAGTTTGACCCTTAGAGGTGTGTCTCAGACTGCGCGTGTTTTACATGCTCTGCGTGTCTGATGAGAATCATCATGGCCGCTTTGCTCACACACCTTTTCTGGTTTGTCCGGTTGGTTTAAGCTGCTGTTTGTATTTCAGCCAAGCACAGGAAACGCTTCAGGGAGACGAAAGAGAGAGGCTCCAAAGCCACAGGTGAGCACATCATGCACACGCGTTGGGTATTCATATCTTGTGGGGACAAGGATTTTGGTCCCCACAAAGATATGAATGCGCATTCACTGAGCATAAAGGGGAGCATGCAGAAAATGTAATTGCATGCCTGCATAAATACACAGTGTCAGACCAACAGTTGAATTTCAGGGCGTTAATGTGTAAAATAACGAACAGCAGAAGCTGAGATAAGCTCTTTCCACGCTCGTAAAAACAGCTGCTGCTCTCAGCTTCACCCTCCACAGATTGTGCACCCTACCTCACGCCCTTTATAACCCCACGCTCCTGTTCCTCATCTAGGATCAGTATGAGAGCTACACTAGTTTGTGCCCCTCTGAGCCTGGGCTTCTGTCTCCGCCCGGTCTGGAACCAGGGCTCCTTAACATTTAAGGAAATTATGTTGATAATAAATTTAAATAATTGTGGGAGCAGCTGAAAGTACCTTTACTTTCTCTGCTGTGGCAGCAAACAAAGCTTTGTGATGTTCTGATTTGTGTGTTTGCTTATCTGTTGTCTTCAGTTAATGGAAGAATAGGAAATGATGTCATTGTTGTGCATGTTTTGGACCAAATTACGAAACGCTTCATGGGACGAAGTCGAGTGTTTGAGTCAGTTTAACTAATGTTGTTCTTCTTTGTCTCACAGTCAGCAAAGACGAACGACACCGTCAAAGATCAAAAACAGGTCAGCTGCTATTCCTGAAAGATTATCTTGTGATCCCAGGACATCCAGGTGGAGGCTTCTTTAAATTGATGTAAAAGCTGCTCTCTCTCCACTGTTGCTCAGGCTGGGAATCCTGGTTTCGATGCGGTGGCTCAGAGCTGGGATGACGGACCCTACATGTTCATCCTCAAAATCGAAGACAAGAACCAGCAGTCTAGTGCCAAAAATCCATGGAACCTGAAGCGTCAGTGCACGCGCATACATAAAACACAAACACAGACAGCTGTCTGCATTAGTCTCAGGATTAGTTAACAATCAATGAGATTTACAATTGTAATTAAAATATGTTAAGTCTGTGTCTCATAATGAAATCATTCAAAATCACAATAACAGGCTTTTTAAATAAAACATTTCAACCAGCGTGTCAGTGAAGTCTAATCAGAGCGAATTTGAGAAACATCAACTGCAGTTCACCTGGTGTTGCTGCAGGGGGCGCTCGAGAGCTGGTCCTCAATCAAAGGCGTAAATCAGGGGTGTCCAACTCCAGGCCTCAAGGGCCGGTGTCCTGCAAGTTTTAGATCTCACCCTGGGTCAACACTCCTGAATCACATCTAAATCCACATCCTGGATCAAGGACGCATCTAAACCCAGCAGGACACCGGCCCTCGAGGCCTGGAGTTGGACACCCCTGGTGTAAATGAAACTAAACTGGTGAAAAACAACCATTTAAACCTGCTTCTGTACAACAAAAGAACATCTTTGATTTGGTTTTTCTCAAATCCAGCATCCATAACACGTCCAAACTGAAATAAAATGACTTTCATGTCCTTCAGTTTGTTTTAGAGTGAGGCTGATTCTGCCTGTTTTTTTGGGGTTTTGTTTGTTTGTTTGTTTGTGTTTAAAGCTAGCATTTGCTAAAGGAGGCTGATTGGTCGAGTAGAGGACTATAACATGGAGCTATGTTGAGAGGAGTTGGATGGTCTGCTCTGATGTTCAGTGAGCAGAGGCTACTTTATATAATGCTTTTAGTCACCGTCTGATACCCACTCTGTTTGCATTTGCAGTCGAGATCAGTATGAAGGGTCCACATGGCTTTATATCGGCGTCCGAATGGCCTCTAATGATGGTAAGAGCAAACACGTGCACGCAGAGAAATTAAAATGATATTTATTTGCTCTGGTATTTAAAATGCAGCAATAAGTCATTTACTTCCTGTCGCTCCTTTCTTCCAGTTCTACATGGTGATGTGCATCGTGTACGTGCTGCTCGCCGTGCTCTGGTTGGTTCTGTCCGCGTGTTACTGGAGGGACCTGCTCCGGATTCAGTTCTGGATCGGAGGTGTCATCTTCCTGGGCATGTTGGAGAAAGCCGTTTACTATGCCGAGTTCCAGAGCCTCAGATATGAAGGCGTGTCAGGTAGACAAAGACGCACACAGGTGGTGGCCCACGTGGTTCGTGACAGAGCTGTGATGAATATCCTGTGTCACGTGTCCTCCTGCAGTCACCGGGGCGGTGGTGTTTGCTGAGGTGCTCTCTGCAGTGAAGAGAACTCTGGCCAGAGTGCTGGTCATCATCGCCAGTCTGGGATACGGCATCGTCAAGTGAGTTTCACAGCTGTTACTGACGGCTGGCAGGTGCTTTATATGTTTCCACTGTGAGAACCTCCTCTGTAGTAGAAGGAAGGACCGACTCTGAGGCTGATGTGTCTGAAAACCTCCAGCTGTGCAGTTAAAAACCCAGCAGCTTAGCTGAAGCCAGTTAGCAGATTTACGAGCCTAGTGCCGGTAATGTTATGCACCCGTTTGCCACCAGATGGAGCTGTAGCCCAGCATCATCGTAGAAAAATACCATAAATGTTAATTTAGGCCTGGAAATTGTTTTGTTGTTGTTGCAAAAAAGGTGTCCTGGGAAACAAAAATGCTTTTTGTGACATTTTTGTCTGGTGGTGTCCTATGTGATTTTACTAATGTGAAATATGTGCTGTGGCCAGTGTTGGGTAAGTTACTTTAAAATAGTAACTTAGTTACATTACTAGTTCTCTCAAAAGTAACTCGGTTACTTCAAGTTACTCGTTACTTTCAAAGTAACTAGTTACTAGGGAAAGTAACTTTGGTTTTACTCAGACTTCTCTTGTTAACGTGTTGCTTCCATAACTTTGCCAGTCTTCTAGCTTGCTTACTTGCCACAGTGCACTGTGCCACCTACCAATAGAAAGGAAAAGATAATGTGCATATTTCCACGAGAGAAGTCCCACGCCTGGACAGTCATTGACTGCTGCCATGATTCTAGCCTACGTCACAGCGTCATGTGCGCCTTTTACATCCAACACAAAAACTGCAGTCGTGGTGCTTTCGATTGTACTCAGAACTCGGAAATTCTGCCTTCTGAATAGGAAGATGTAGGTAACACCAGACTGCAGATGAGCTGCATACAGGGCTGGACTGGGACAGAAAATTGGCCCAGGCATTTTGACTAGAGAGCGGCCCACCAATATAGGAAAAATCATAAAGCCTTTGAATGAAAATAAACACTGCTATGACAGTGATGTTCACTGTTCTGATGGTATATATGCATCAATCTATCAATCGTTTGTTGTAAGATTCAGATAATTATTTTTTAAAAGTGAGACATTTTAAATGAGAATAAGAAAGAAAAGTATTTCTTTGTGCCCCCCTTTCCCTGTTAATGCCCTACCTGGCCCCCTGGCAACACTTTGCTAGATCCGCACCTGCACAGTTACCAGCTGTCAGCTACCTAAAAAAGGATCCTGGTGTTATTTGTCTCTCAGAAACAGTTCATAACTTCCCTTCAACTCATCCATGTCACCTAAAAGGTAAACCTGTTTCTCCATCACCTGTTCAGCTCTGATGATCCAGTAAGGACATCTCCTGGTTTCATCCTCATGTTTCCCTCTCACCACATATCCAAACCGACATCATGACCAGCAGCTTTGCAGCTGTGGCTCCAGCAAACATCAGCTGATACTAGAAATTAATATTAAATAAATTCTAACAACAGCTGATCAAGCTTAAACGTGCTGCTGTTGTTTAGCGCGACATCCGCTGGTTTCCTCTTTCGGCGCAAAGTGAGCGATAAACAAACAAGAGAGAAAAGCCGATCAGCTGATCATCGATCAGTTTCATGATTGAAGTAGAAACGGGAGAGGGAGGGGGAGAGGATGAGAGGAGAAGAGGCAGCTGTGCAGCAAAAACAGAATAACTCCAGCTTTGTGCCTTTTTCATTGTAGCTGAATTACGGGACAAACTGTTCCTTTTCACCTCAATAAGAAACGCGTAATATTTTCTCTGAATACCAGACGGGACGGTTGGCAACTCTAATAACTTATGAACAAAATAAAGTTCAACATCATTAGCTTCATAGCACCACCCAGCTGTATAGAAACTCCGTCATGCTAGCTAGCACGCAGTACGGAAAAAGTCAGAATAACGAAAATAAACTCCACCTAAGCTTGGTTCATATCTGACCCAGAGAGACTGCAGGTCATAACTTCTTACCTGAAGTTCAGTTCACACTTGGACCGGCGGCCGCCTCGGGTCTCTTTTCCTTCTGCGTCCCCTTTCCATCATCCACCTGCTGGCCTCCACCACTTGCTAATGTTACTGAATCTGTGGAAGCTCTGCGATGCCACCACACGAAGTAACGAGTAACGAGCCTATCTAAATCCCAGTAACGACTAACGCGTTCCTGATTTTGGCATAATAACTAGTTACCGTGCTCGTTACCACAATAATAACGTAGTTACTGTAACGCGTTACTTAATAACGCGTTAGTCCCAACACTGGCTGTGGCTCCAAAACGTTGGGAAATGCTGTTCTATGTAATCAGAAGTCTTTGGAACCAGAGGAGCCCCCTGCTGGTCTTTAGTGGTGTCACTTTTCAGCCCTGAAACTACATCTATGAAGTCCTGGATGGGTCCAGAGTGCTTCGTATTATTTTGAATCCTCGACATAAAGGAGAAAGTCTTACCTTTAGTTACATAATAATAGGATATAAAAATTGCTTGTGTCGAGTCTCCAGTCAAGTCTCATAAAATAATCAAAACATTTTGCTGACTTTGCTCAAAAATACGATTTCCTCCCTTTTCTGTTCTGTGCAGCGTCACATGACATTACTTTTAAATGCAGACCGCTGATGCTATCGTCAGTTCTGATCCAACCAGAGGACTGAACGGACTCCATTAAAATTTATATCATGCATCAAGGAAAGTTAGAAAACCCAAAAAGAAATGGCGCACAACTCCATCCTCAGATCAGTGCGGCTACCTGATTGAGTTACAGGTTTTTGTTTGTTTACCTGGCTCAGAATCGATGTCATGTCAAAAGCATACTCTTTGCATTTTTTAAAATTTCATTCACTAAACAAAAAAAGTTTGATTCCAGCTTTAAACAAGGAGGAAGATAAGAGTCTCTGTAGCAGATCCCAGAACTTGCTTGTGTTTCGCGGTTTAAGGGATAACCGCCATGTTTGCAGATGGGGAATCCTCCCATAGATTTCTATTAATATCACCACTGTGGAAATGCAGTCAAGCGGCGAACTGAAAGAACTTTGAGATCCACTGAAAGTGTTTCTGATTCCATCCATCCATCTCCTTCTGCTTATCTGGGACGGGGTTGAGGGCACAGCAGCCTAAGCAGAGAAGCCCAGACCTCCCCTTCCCCAGCCACCTCCTCCAGCTTGTGTGGGGGAAGACCAAGGCGTTCCCAGGCCAGCCAAGAGATATAATCTCTCCAGTGTGTCCTGGGTCTGCCTCGGGGCCTCATCCCGGTGGGACATGCACGGAACGAGGCACCCAGGAGGCATCTCTGTCAGATGCTCGAAACACCTCAACTGGCTCCTTTTGATGTGAAGGGGCAGTGGCTCTACTCTGAGCCCCTCCTGGATGGCCGTACTCACCCTATCTCTAAGGGAGAGGCCAGCCACCCTTCAGAGGAAGCTCATTTCTGCCACTTGTATCGGCAACCTCGTTCTTTCGGTCACTACCCACAGCTCGTGACCATAGTTGAGGGTAGGGACGTAGATCAACCGGGAAATTGAGCATCTGCATCACTGCGGCCGCTGCCCAGTCCGTCTGTCGATCTCCCGATCAAGTCTGACTTATTGCCGATATGTGGACCAATCTCTTGCAATAGTTGTATAGGGACTGAATGGCCGTAGCAATGGGCCAGACACCCCATACTCCCTGAGCACCCCCCACAGGACCCCCCGAGGGACACGGTCGAATGCCTTCTCCAAGTCCATAAAACACATGTAGATTGGTGGGCAAACTCCCATGCACCCGCAAGTATCCTTGTGAGGGTAAAGGGCTGGTCCAGTGATCTATGACCAGGATGAAAACCGCATTGTTCCTCCTGTATCCGAGGTTCAACTAATGGACTAACTCTCCTTTCCAGCACCCTGGCATAGACTTTCCCAGGGAGGCCGAGGAGTGTGATTCCCCCTGTAGTTGGAATACAACTGGGGTAGCTCAGGAGGTAGAGCAGGTCATCTGTTGATCGGTTGGTGGTTCGATCCCTGGCTCCTGTCTGCATGCCGAATACACTTGCTCCCCACTTGCTCTCCGATGCATTCATACTCCTATCAGAGCTTGGTGGCTCCTTCACATCTGGTGTCCACCATTTGGTGCGGGGGTTACCACCACGACAGGCACCAACCACCTTGCGGCCGCAGCTCAGTGCAGCGGCTTCGACAGTGGAGATGCTGAACATGGTCCATCCGGACTCAATGTCCCCAGTCTCCCTCAGAATGCTGTTGAAGCTGAAGATCTCGCGGACTGGGCCTCTGCTAGGCGTTACCAACACACCCTCACTATACATTTTAGCGTGACAGGTCTGTCCAGCGCCATCCCTTGCCACCTGATCCAACTCATTTTATATAGCGGTCATTATCTCCAGGTACAGTTCACACACACAGAGTGACGTTTCTCGTTTCTCTCCCGCAGGCCGAGACTCGGCGCTCTGCTGCACAGAGTCGTTGGCGTTGGTCTGCTCTACCTGATCTTCTCCATCATCGAGGGACTCTTAAGAGTCAACGCTGTGAGTCCCAAGAGCGCTGCAGTACTCTGTGTGTGTGTGTGTGTGTGTGTGTGTGTGTGTGTGTGTGTGTGTGTGTGTGTGTCTGACATGTTTTTCTCTGCAGGATCGAGGGGACACCAGCAGTAGAGTTTTGTGTGACATAGTGCTGGCCTTCACTGATTCCTGTATTGTCTGGTGGATATCCTTTAACATGTATTAAGAGAATCATCCTCTCACGCTTAATTAATCTTTTGAAAACTAAATAAAATCCGTCACACATAAGTGCACATAAATCACTGAAGAATGTATTAATGACCACACTGTCAGGATTTAATAAAGAGGCATCGGCGTGGGGAGGCATCTTTTTGTGTTTGTAGGGGTTTTCCTCTCAGAGTCATCGTTTTGGGAGGAGAGTATTGAAATGAATCATACCGAGGGTTTTTCTTAATTTAATGCAGACAAGAGTCTCTTTTGCACCTGTTGTGGCTGTGTTAGCTTCCATTAGGGGCGTTAATTTATTTGAAATGCCAGAGCGAGGTGTCCGTGCATAATTGGTTTGAGTGGACGGCTCAAAGCTGCGAGCTCCGTGCCAAAGGTTTGGTTCGGTCCTGTAAATCTCTGCAGGCTTAAAGCTGAGCCCCAAATGTTTCTGCTCTGCACATTTGAGCTACACGGACCTAAACTAGGTGTCAAATGCATCCAGGGAGCATCGGCAGTGAAGGTTTCTTTTTCCTGTTTCATGCCTTTTCTTGGACAAACACATTGCTTACAAGATTTTATTTTATTTAGAAGCCTGAGCCCTCGTCAGTGGCAGGTCACCAAAAGTCTTCGACTGTGGGGGGGGGGGGGGGGGGGGGGGAGTTACAGCAGTCAAAATGAAGTAAAACACACCGGATGTATAAGAAATAGCTGAAACGAGTCCAGTCAGATAAAAATAACAATAAGCAAAATGAAAACGTCAATGAGGTAAAAATGGACCATCCAATAAACTAAAATAAGCATAAATTAAAGTAAAAACTGAATTTATAATAAAAAATTCAGCAAAGCAAAAAAACCACAGAATTCAACTGACTTAATATTTTATGACACATTTAAGTCTAAATTTAAAGTCCAAACGAAGCGGCTGTTTCAGCTGCAGCCACCAGAGGGCGATACATCTCTGAACACACCGGGTCCTCTTGTTTGTCTCTTCCTGTTTGTTTTTCCCTGCTGGGGGATGTAAATGCGTCCGACCCACTAAAATATCCAATGATGGAGCGACATGAGGGATGCTGAATAAACTCCACCCACCTGCTGCACCCTGATGAGCAAAACAAACCTTTTAGACTGAACAGAAGCTGTTCGCTGTGCTGCGTGTGGGTGGGCTGTGTGTGCATTTCTCTTCTTCCTCTCACCCTTCTTTTCTGTTTACTTCCTCCGTTCTTTTCCTTCCCTTCCTGCTTTCTTGCGTCCCTCCTCTTCCTCTTCATTTTGTCTCCTTCGCCTCATCCTCCGTGTCTTCTCCTGTCTTTCCCTCTCCAGGCTGAAGATGATGTAGTGCTCCTGGCTGCTATTCCTCTGGCTGTGCTCGACTCTACCCTCTGCTGGTGGATATCCGCCGCTGCACCTTCCCCCCTTTCTAGTGAAAGTTTGGCTTTCTCTCCCTTTCTTTTTCACTTGTTTCTACCTTGCTGCTTTGTTACATATTTAGCCAGAGCTAACTGATACATGGACCCTTGAATCAGAGGTGTCCTTAAACATCAGAGGGTCCGTTTTGAGAGTTACCCTGAAGCACCAGGAGAACTCAAAGCATGATCGGCACAGAGAAAATCCGACAGGTGCGTCTGCTGTTGGGTTGTTCCTACCTGTGCAGTGGCAGGGAGGGAGTGGATGTTAGCTGAGTGGGACAGAGTTAAAGTATTAAATTGTCCTGCGTGTGAAGTGAATGTTGCATGACAAGTTTCAGCCTTCCTCTTGGTGAAGTTCCTTGACCGTGTCGTCACATCTTTGTGAGCCTGATTCAGACGATGAAGCTGCTGCGCCTCAGGAGGAACGTGGTGAAGCTCTTGCTCTACAGACACTTCACCAACACGCTCATCTTTGCTGTCATAGGTATTCAAAGTTCTCTTTGTGTTTAACATTTTATTTTCATGTCCTTGTTTTAAGGATGTTTGTGTGCTTTTCAGCGTCGGTCATCTTCATCATCTGGACCACGAAGACCTTCAGGATGTCCAAATGTCAGTCTGTAAGTGCTTCAGCGCTTGGATTCAGTTAAAGCTGCTCTCCAGCTTCTCTCTCTTTCATTTCTTGCTTTCATTTGGTTGGTAAATTTCATTGGAGAATATTTAACTGCAAAAATGAGAAGAATTACGATTAATTCGATTTATTCTCTGAACCGAGTTTGTTTTTTCTTCCTCACTGCTGAATCTCTCTCTCTCTGCAGGACTGGAGGGAGCTGTGGATAGATGACGCTTTCTGGCGTTTCTTGTTCTCCATCATCCTATTGGTCATTATGTTTCTATGGCGACCGTCAGCCAATAACCAGAGGTGGGATGTTGTTTTGGGGTTTTTTAATCCCCAGTCTCCAGTTTGTGTCTGTAAAGAAAAGCCGTGTCCTCTGTGTCTGTAACAGGTACGCCTTCAGTCCTCTGGTGGATGAAGAGAGCGATGAAGAGGAGAAGGAGCCCATGATGAACGAGGCTTTTGGTCAGAATGCACACCCGCCTCACTTCTCTCCTCTTTCTGTTTAGCCTGAGATGAAATGAATCCATTAAAGTGGATTCGTTCGGTTTATTCTTCAGCTCCATGATTCACTCTTCATAATAATCCGTTATCTGATACTCAGTCCATCCTCCGTCTAGGGCGAGCCGTTTTAGCTTTTAGCCCTTTAAACCAGCCTTCTTCTGATTGGATGCCCCTCATTAACAAGAGCTTTGAGGAGCAGCTGTGACCTCATTATTAGAAACTCATTTTTAACACGTTAACGATGTTAAATACGTTTCCATCATTGAAACAGGAGCCATGCTGCACATGTGTGAGGTACCTCTGGTAAACGATCATCTACGTTTTATTATTTTTCTCACGGTTTGTTTGTTTTTCACTCCTTTGTGTCTCCAGAGGGGATGAAGATGAGGGGCGTGAAGAATGAGGCCAACGGCTCAGCCAAAGCTAACAAAGTGGTGAGTCAGAGGAATCTGAACACCGCCAGACATCAGCCCGTGTTAGTGGTTTGTACAGGAACCTCGCAGCAGCCGTGTTACTGGTCAGATTGTGGCATTAAAATGGTCCTAAAGGCACCAACAGCACAAACACAGTCCAGAAAAGTTGCTCAATAAGATAAGATAAGACTTTATTGATCCCACAACGGGGAAATTTTTGCGTCACCTCAGCTCAGGTACAGATATATGAAGGAAATACAAAAATAAAATAATAAAATGTGAACTAATGATTTATTTTAAAAAATTACAGTAATAAAGGAGGAAATTAGCTGCGGAGACAAAAGCGTATTTCTTTGTATCAGGCTGTAAACGTGCTTCATTTGTGCTGTAACGTTTTAACATGACTGTCAGCAGCTGGAGCCTCCGGTGGACGTCAGAGGAACTGCAGCTTTTGGTGCTCCAGCGTTATCTTAATTTTTTTGGATCCGTTGAATGGATTAGAAACTAAAACTTATTTTTCTTTTTTTATATCCTTTTTTAAACTTTACTCACTAAAGTTTTTACTAAACTGATTATTGTTCAGTCGTGGTAGCTGCTTATTTTACTGCATTCAGTCACAGTTTCTGTAACAGCTGATGAACCCATGTTTAGTGTTCAAAGGAAAATCTTCTATTTGCATCATGCAGCATGATCCCTCATGTTTAATCTCCTTAGGATGAGGACCTGAAGTGGGTTGAGGAGAACATCCCGTCATCTATTGCAGATGTGTAAGTCGTGACGAGCGTTAATCAGTGTGAATCTGCTGATTATTGTAAATCACAAACGTGACACTGAACGTGTTTTCCCTTCCTCGCAGCGCCCTGCCGCCCCTGCTGGACTCTGACGAGGTAAACTTTCACTTCACTGGAAAAAATTGACATCACTTCAAACGTAAAATGAAACTTTGAAACACTGTGGAGAATTTAGAGCACAAAGGCACAAATGGTACCCGGAGTAGACTCACTGGGATCTGACCAGCTGATGGTTTAGTTATTAAAGTTTAAACTTTATCACAGTTTGAAAATTGTGTTTGAG
The DNA here is from genome assembly GCF_963969265.1 of Rhamphochromis sp. 'chilingali'. Classification (NCBI taxonomy): domain Eukaryota; kingdom Metazoa; phylum Chordata; class Actinopteri; order Cichliformes; family Cichlidae; genus Rhamphochromis; species Rhamphochromis sp. 'chilingali'. The sequence continues at coordinate 2,244,646 of NC_137935.1, read as the reverse complement.
GCCGCTAACAGATAAATAATAAATGAGATCGTCATCGTTACTGACAATAACCTGCAGGTAACAACGACAAAATCAAGCAGCACGCAGCTTTATCACCTGAGTCTGTTTATCTGCGTTAAAGAGAAATGCAGGAAGTGTCTCTGGACATGAGAAGTCCCGAAAGGTCCCCAGAGAGTGTGGGGTCCCCTCATGGGCTGCGAGGTATCGCATTTGAGCCATCAGAGCTCATTTAATGTCAATAAACTGTTTCTTTTCCAGTTAATTGAAATTCTGAAGTCTGTAAAACTTTGAAATCCACAGGAATATATCATTTTTAAAGGTCACATCTTTTATGCTTTAGAGGACAAGGTGCCCAACTCCTCTGGGATCAGGTGCAAAGTCAAGCAGATGTTTCTATTATAAACTATGTTTCTGTTATAGAGGGCTAAAAAAATCAACTTTAACATATTAAATATATTTGCATTTAAAAGAGAAACTGAACCAGTGGAACGAAGCTGCAGGGTTTAAATAGTGTTTTCATTTCTGTGATTCACCCTGAAACTCCACGTTATCATCATTATCACTTTATATTCATTTGTGAAGTAAAGCTGTGGTGGTTTGGATGGATCTCCCTCTGGAGACCACAGAGCGTCAAACTGTTCTCACCTGCAGTCTTACTGAGTTTACTCGGAGAGCTCAGTGAACGAACTCGAACTTATTGAGAAACACACACACACATTCTCGTTTTCATGTTTTGTTTGTGAGGACATCTAATTTACATAATGCTTTCCCTAGCTGCTAACCCTAACCATCAGCCTGAACCATAGCTATAACCTAACTGTAACCATGACTCTAAAACCACATTTTGAGTCTCAAAAATGCCCTCAGTCTCGTGAGGACGGCCACTTTTGTGTAGTATGTAGTATTTATTTATTGTCATTGTCAAGAACAATGAAATTGCGTTTGGGGCTTCCATACAACCCAAAAAAAAGAAGAAAATAATAAATACCCCTTAAAACCCAAGTGTACATATTTAACCCAGTGTGACTCCAATGCAATAAGACAATCCTTAGCAATAATGTTCGTAGAAATTCAGACAAAGACCTGAGAAACATGACAAAATACAACAATGCAACCCATTCAATATTATTGTACTGTGAGATATGATATCAGATATGATAGTTATCTATTTAAGAAAGGGGGGGGCAGGAGGGGGAAGAGAATAAAGATATGATGCACCAATGCAGACCAGTTCATTGCTATTAAGAAGTTGGATATGGTTATTGTCCGTGAGAGGGGGGCAGAGAGTTCAGGAGCCTCACAGCCTGTGGATACAGGCTGTTGGCCAGTCTGGATGTTCTGGCCTGTATAGACCTGTACCTTCTCCCTGAGGGCAGCAGATGGAAAAGGTGGCGCGCAGGGTGATGTTGGTCCCGCAGGATACTGTGCACCCTCCTCAGACAGCGAGTGGGGAAGATATTACTGATCTCTGGCAGACTTGTTCCAATAATTCTGCCAGCTTCTTTCACCACCCGCTGGAGTGCTTGCTGATCGGCCTTGGTGCAGCTGGGGAACCACACTAGAAATCCATACGTCAGAACGCTGCTGATGGCACAGTTGTAGAAGTTCAACATCAGAGATCTGGGAATGTGTGCGCTCCGCAGTCTCCTCAGGTAGTAGAGGCGCTGTTGGGCCTTCCGTACAACTGAGGTGATATGGTTGCCCCAGGACAGGTCCTCGGTCACAGTTACCCCCAAGAATTTAAAACTGCTCACCCTCTCCACCGCCTCACTGCCAATGAAGAGAGGCAGATGGTTGTTATGACCCCTCTTCCGGAAATCTACAATGATCTCCTTGGTCTTTTTGGTGTTTAAGACCAAGTTATTGTCGTGGCACCATGACTCTAGTTGTTGCACCTCTGTCCTATAGTTTGTCTCATCATTGTTGGATATAAGTCCGAGCACTGTAGTGTCATCTGCAAACTTAACAATGAGATTGGACGCGCAGGAGGAAATACAGTCATGGGTGAAGAGAGTGTATAGCAGAGGGCTCAGAACACACCCCTGAGGGGCACCGGTGTTGACCACAAGGGTGGAAGAGGTGTTCTTACCCACTCTGACACTCTGTCTACGGTTAGTGAGGAAGTCCACAATCCAGTTGCACAGAGAGGAGTTAAGTCCCAGTTGGTGGAGTTTGGGACGGAGTTTGTATGGCCGGATGGTATTAAAAGCCGAGCTGTAGTCTACAAAGAGGAGCCGTGCATAGGTGTTCCTGTGTTCCAAGTGCTTCAGTAATGTGTGCAGCACTGTGGCGATCGCATCCTCGGTTGACCGGTTCTCCCTGTATGCAAACTGGTGCGAGTCCAGGGATGGTGGAAAAGCAGCTCTGATGTGTTTAATGACCACTTTTGTCCTCATAAGTCACTGTTGGTCCCCACAAAGATCTCTACACAGGTACACACACACACACACACACACACACACACACACACACACACACACACACACACACACACACACAGCTTACGAGCAGCAGGGGGCAGCAGATCCACAGTAGACACCCTGTGCTGCTGGTTACGTCATACTGTTGTTTATCGTCCTCTGTGTTGTCATGGTGAGCAGAAAGATGTGACGCGACAGATGCGTGTGTGTGTGTGTGTGTGTGTGTGTGTGCGTGTGTGTGCTGCAGCTGTTAATGATCCTCTGAATAAAAACAAATTTGTATTTTTTCTCATCATTGTTTGTGTGATCAGTAAAAATGCTCCCGTGGCCTCAGACTGACGTCCAGCAGACGCCGCGCTCGTTTTAATATCCGTCTGTGTTTTTCCTCGTGTCCTCTGTTGGCTGTTCATTCAAACCATTTTCCAAATTATTTACTCTCTCGTCTCCAAACCGAGCCTCTTTAAGGCGTCCGGCAATCAACAAAGTGCCTCTTATGTAAAATCAATTTCTTACATAAGCGGCCATATGAACGCAGAGGGGTATTAAAACCCACAGAAGATATGAAGTGTGCACACGCTCTGTTCCCCGCAGGGCGAGCGGGCTTCGTTCTGCCAGCGAGGATAATGGACGTGTACGTAACGAAGCCGGCTCATCAAAGGGTTAAATTAAGGGGAAATAATGCCTTTAACTCCCTGCTCGTCACCTCCTTTTGGTAGATTATGTAACGCGTTCTTGTTATTTAAGAGATAAACGAGGGCTGAATCTGAACCCAACCTGCCTGTTATGGTAAATTACGCAATTCATCACGATCGAGGAGGAAATTCTGCCTCACCTGCCATCACCCCGACGCTTTGTGTTGTTTTGCTACCTGAATAAATCCTGTTAACCTGGATTCTGGCAGCTGAGCCGGCGTGTGAAGATTCCTGCTTTGTTTGAAACGCTCCTCAGTGTCTCTCATGAAAACACGGAGGTGAAGACAGAAGCTGCTCTCTGACCTTCCTTAATCCCCGAGCCTGAAATAACCTGATGTAAAAGAGCTTTTTAATATTTGTAAATGGTGCTGACCTCTGCAGGTTGTCGCTCAGAGAGTGCACCGAGCTGTCAGAAAGGCCGGTTCTGAGCAGAAGGTTTAGGCTGTAGATCCACTCAGGACCATCGCTGTTTACGTCCACGCTGAGCTCCACTGTCCTGCTGTGGAAACATTTTGACTGCTTGAGAATGTAAAGCAGGGGTCACGTGGGACCAGAACCACCAGAGGGTCCAGTTCAGCTCGCCGGGCTGAGTCTGCAAAAGGTGCAAATTTCAGTGAGGTCAACTCCAGTAATTTTAACAAAAACACAAAATTCCCCGTGTGGCCGTGCAGGAGTGGAACAGCCTGCAGACGATATTCCAGCGTCGAGTCAAAAGGATGTAAATCCTTCCTAAATCTGTCTTTCTGTAAGATATGATATAGATGATTTTCAGGAGCTCTGAGGCCGTGCGTCTGCTCTAAGGTGGACGCTTCAACAGTCTGTGGGTTAAAGCTCCTGAAACTATAAACGTGCTGCTGTGTTTTCTGTTGCAGGAAACGATGACGACCAAGTTTGAGATGTCCAAGATGGAGTGAAGCACAAAAGAGAAGCTTTTTAAAAAAAACAAGAGACTGGCATCACCGAGAGGTACGCCCACGTGACGAGGAGGAGGGAGAGATGAAGGAGGGAACCGATGGGAGCGAGAGCTCACTGTCGCCGTGTGATTTCATCCCTGAACTTATGAGCTTTGTAAGCCTTGACCTGTACATACGCTGGGAGCAGAGTTGATGCTCAGATCCTTTTATTTCCTGTTTGTACTTATACGCCTCTCTGTATACTCTGCATACACAAACAGTATATTTTGACCGATTTAACGTTAAATGTTTTGTGTTTGTTGGATTTTTCACGTTTACACGCGCAGGTGTCTGTCTCCTCACCGCAGTGGGTTTTGGGGGCTTTTTTGGTTTGTTTGGTTTTTTAAGCTGAATGAAAAAATTGTGTTTTGATTTCTTCAACCTGCAGAGACTTAAATTGTGAATCATAAAAGTAAAATGTGAGTAAACATGGAGTATTTCTGATGAAGCTGAAGTTTGTCTTTCATGCCAGTTTTGTGTTTTCGTGGAGCTCGTTTAATTCTCATTATTAATTCATAACTTAACGTCCTTCCTGTGCTGAGACGGCTTGTTTGAGTTTGACGCCTTCTGCAGGCTCCGGTTCAGATGCCGTAAAACGTGCGACGAGGCCCCGACGCACAGGGTTTCATTACTGCACAGAAAGGAGCAGGAAAACAAAACGGCGCGGTCTGTCTTTGGTGATAATTTAGGTCTATTATTCGATCATAACGCCAAAAATCAGACCTCAGAGTCTGGCTGGGGGTAAAATCATAGACTGTATATAAAAGATGCTTTCCTAAATGTTGGCGCTTTGGCGCCAGCGGGGACTGTATTTGGATGAGAGCTGAGGTGCCGCATTATTAGCTAACATGGCTAACACGCTCACATCACAGATACCTGCTAATTAGCGCTGAGTCACATCCAAATAAAGTCCTCGACTTTCACTCAGACTTCATGGTTACTACAGTAACCTCACAGAAGCCATATAATTGGTCAGATGATGTCATTAAAAAGGCTCCAACGGTACAAACAAGGTCCAGTTCAGGGACTGGAATTACCCGAGGTGCCAGGCTGGAGCTGCCTGTGGCAGTTTTTAACTTGTCGATTTACTTGTTTCGGCTCCTTCCAGTGTTTTCTGTCAGACTGTGAGAAGTTTAAAGCTAGTTCTGCTGATCCTCTGCCATAAAAGGTTTCACAGCAGGTGGTTTGATTTTGCAGATTTACGCTGGATTCCCTTCCTGATGCAACCTCACAGGGGAATTGTGGCTCTGGCTTGACCCAGCGACCTTTCTCCTGCCAACTGAATGTATGAATCACAGCCCCGCGGAGCCCCTGTCCGATTTTTTACAAGTCTAAAAGAACCTGGCAAACACTCAGACACACCAAAGTAGCAAATACTTCAAACTCGGGTTGTATCGACAAATTTATGGTCATCTACCTGGAAGGTTGATAGTCTGGATGCCAGAGTATTCCTCTGAAAGGCACCGAACCCCAAAGTGCTCTCAGATGCATCCACGGCAGTGTGAATGTTAGAAACTGTGCTCGTGTCAGTGAGACGCTGGATGAAGCCCTTTGAGTGTGCAGTTAAGAACCAGTCCAGTCGCCACACTTGGTTCACTGTCACGACTTGTTAGATCCATTCTTGCCCGATCAGCGTTTCAGCCTGTTGGTCGCTTTGTCGGCTTCTCCTCGTCCAACCACCGACCAAAGATTCTGGGTCAGATTACGATACGGGAATTTTCCTGCCCATGAATCCAAAGTTTCAAGATTTCTGCAAACTTCAGATCATGTTTGTCTTGTGACATGGAGCTCAATCATGCTGGAAGGTGCACAGATTGTCAGCAGATTGTTCCTGGATAGTTGCAGGAAGTCGGTCTCTGAGGATTCTTTCAGTATATTTCAAATTGATTTGTTTGCCGGTAAAATTACCTCTGGTTACTCTTCACTGCATAAGAGAATTTTTTTTTTTAAAGGCAAAGTGTTTGAAACAAAACTGCCGCTGACTCACTTATGGAGCCTCGAGTGGACCCTGGAGGAACTGCAGCTTTTGGAGGACTTGGCTAATGATGTCACAATGGCTGCATCCATCTTTTATATTCAATTCAGTTTTATTTATACCGCGCCAAATCACAACAACAGTCACCTCAAGGTGGTTTATATTGAAAGGTCGACCCTACAATAATACATAAATAGATAAACCCAACAATCATATGACCCCCTATGAGCAGCACTTTGGCGACAGTGGGAAGGAAAAACTCCCTTTTAACAGGAAGAAACCCTGGAGGCTTCTTCCTGTTTCCAGATATCCAGTCTGTGCTTCAGCCCCGGGAAAACGTCTCCTATTCAAACTTTGCACCATCTTTTTATCTGTCTGTTCGGCCGCCTGCAGTGTCTTCTCTCTCAGCCACACACACTCTTTACACAGCCCTGTGTGTGTGTGTGTGTGTGTGTGTGTTTCAGTCTAAGTGTTGACGCTGACTTGTCTGGATGGACTAAATGCTCCATGAATCGCCCGGATCAGCTGCAGGAAAACTCTCCCTGTGTGCTGCCCGCTCCCATCAGCCTGCAGCGCTCGCTCGCTTTCACAGAAATCAGCTCCACTTTCATCTTTTTCTCAGTGAGGTTTGAGGCTGGACTTTTAATTTGGAGGGCTGCTGATCCCGAGTCATATTCAGTGTTTTGTGTTTGCTTACATAATGCAGCTGCTCTCATAAAGTGCACCTACAGCAAATCCCGAGCAGATAAGACGGGTCTGACAGCGAGCATTGTCTCATTTTAAATCCAGCGAGCAGCAGCTGTTACAGATGAAAAGTGCGTCACATAAATAAAATCCATGTAATGCAGGCTTTGAGCTTTACACTGGAGTATGTGCGCAGCGTTCGCGCAGCAGTGTGTGATTACGGGGCCGTTAAATTTAGATGAAAAGTAAAAACCAAACATCTGTTCCTGCTGAACTGTGGACGCAGGAGTCGCTCAGTCGTCTGCGGCGATGACCGTTTGTCTCTGTGAAAAGTGTGTTTTTGTATCAGCTGTGATGTTGGGGAGAAACTTTGTTTTCCACTTCAGTCTGTAAAATTATTTTGCCGTTTGCTTTTTAAAAAAATCAGAAGTTGTTAATAAAAAGTAAGTTATGAGCTTTGCCCCTAAATTCTGATTTTACTCACATATTTCAATTCTTATGTGTTTGATATTTGCATCTTATGACATTTATTGTTTATTGGCTTTATTGGTTGTTCTGATTGGTTGTCTAATGACTTTTACACAGAATAGACTACCCGTCTACCCCCCTCCCTCGAGGGGGATAACCGGGTAGTCCTCCATGGAGGATGCCACCACCACCACCATCTGCTCCTGGATCTTCCAAACAAACCGGCCTCAATCAGCCCGACTCGGCCCGCACCTCCCGGACCCCTGCAGAGCTGCGTTCTCTGCCCCCTCTGAGATGAGAAGGCGTACAGGGTGGAGGTAGAGAACTTGTCCCGCTGCTGCAAAGAGAATAACCTGAAGCTGACGTCTCATAATGGGTGTCAGCAGGCACAGACAGGTCCACTCAACTCTCACTGTAAATGGAGAACAGGTGGAATATGACCTCACCTGGTGTAGGGCTGGGCCATATCATACCGTTCACGGTATAATGTTGGGCAACGATAAGAAAATGAAATATGGCGATAGAATTTGGGTAAAACGCGCATGCGCTGTGCCTTTGTTTTCATACGCACATGGCGGAGAAAGCGGATCGTTGAATGAAACCATGAACCTTTGATTTTTCTGAAAGTCGACAGAGCCCCTTATAATCCCGTGTGCCTTATGTATGAACTCTGGTTGTGTTTACTGACCTCGAAACGATTTTATGTGCACGGCGCTCGAAAATCTGTCAGATGTTTCAGTACGACTTTGCTGAGCTACGAAGCCGCACCGCTTGATGGATTGTCGGAGCGTTACGGCATCGTAGGCAGGAGCCTCGCGGAGTGATACGTGCTGTGCTTCAACATAATGTTACCGCAGGGGTCGGCAACCTTTCTGATGATGAGTGCATCTAAAATTTGCTCAGCAGTCAGTGTGCCATATGATTGCATTAGCAATAAATTTAATAATGCTCTATATTAACAGTTACACATTATATAGAACAACTTTATAGAATTATATTTGTTCGCAGATGTTGGCAGCTGTCAGCGAATAGTTATCAGCTATTTTGAAACAACAAAAAAGACTTTATCCATAACAGCAAATGAACTGTACAACAGAAAATGCAAATGCTATTTATGGCCTCCTCACAACAATGATAAGAAAAATAAAATGAGCCAATATGGCATGTTTGTTAATACAGAGACACACATGTTACTGTGATCTCTGGTCTCCCACTCAGAGACACAGGTCTCAGAGTGTCCAGCATTCAGAGGCTGCCTGAGGACACATGTGAGAGAAAATCTGCTCACACAGACATGTAGAGCCAAATACTGTCAATAAGGCCTCTGCAATGTTCTGAAGACAGTTAAACTTGTCAGGTAGTGATGTCCAGCAGGTGAACATGCAGCTCCATGAACACGCACAGCTGTGGATTCCAGCTGCGTCTGTAGTTCTGCAAACTTTGACCCCCACAGAGTCGAGCTTTTCAGTTCAATCAGCTGCATTTCGATGTCGCATTAACTGGCATTAACTCAGCCAGTTAATGTGAGACAAACCAGCTGCTCATTGAAGCTTTCTGGTTTGATCAGAAAAGAAAACATTGGTCCAAACACCTGAAAACACATTGTGAATTCTGTCTCAGTCTACGGATGTATCCGTGTGTTTCCGTGGTGCTGATGCTGCGCTGAGCGGACAGATGCTGAAGCATTTGAAGTGTTGGAATGTGTAAATTTCATCGCTCAAAGTTATTTTTAGCCAATTACAAGTTGAATCTGGTAGTTGGGGTTGCTAAGATATCGTCATTAAGAAGCGGCACAACTAATGTGTCTATGCGAGCTGATTTGCGATGTGCATCGCTGGCCCGGCCATTTATTTTTTAATGCACCTCTCAGATTGATTCACTGCGTGTCGTGCCCAGGGCTGGACTGGGACAAAAAAATGGGCATTTTGACTAGAGACCGGCCCACCAGGCATTAAAGCCATAAAGCCTTTGAATGAAAGCAAACGCTGTTGTGACAGTGATGTACTATGCATTTTACATCAGATAAAAACTTTGGTTGTAAGATTCAGATAATTATTTAATAAAAGTGAGACATTTTAAATGAGAATAAGAAAGAAAAGTATTTCTTTGTGCCCCCCTCTCCCTGTTAATGCCCTACCTGCCCCCCTGGCAACACTTTGCTAGACCCGCCCCTGCACAGTTACCAGCTGTCAGCTACTTAGAAAAGGATCCTGGTGTTATTTGTCTCTCAGAAACAGTTCATAACTTCAACTCATCCATGTCACCTAAAAGGTAAACCTGTTTCTCCATCACAGCTCTGATGATTCAGTAAGGACATCTCCTGGTTTCATCTTCATGTTTCCCTCTCACCACATATCCAAACCATATCATGACCAATGTTGCCTCTAATGTTTCATGTGTCTGAGCAAACACACAAACTCCCTGAGCGTCCCCTGGACCACTGTGAGCAACAGCAGACGTGTGCACTGTGGTCACGCCAGCATCCAAGTTACATGTTTATTAAAATAATCACATTACAGCATTTACATTTATGTTAGACGACTTTTAATGAACTGCTTTACAATGACAATTTAAACAAATCTAGTTCCTGACCTGTAGCATGTTAACACTACTGGAAGGAAAAATAACTTGAACTCCAATTTTGAAAACACAACTTTCTTTCTTTTTTTTTAAATAAAGCTCTGACTTGTATGATGAGTCTGTGGTCTGGGAGAGAGTCTGTAACTCTCTGTCTGCAAAATACAGTAAATAATGAGCAATGTTGGGCAATTAATTATATAGTTACTTCTTCAAAAAAGTTACTGAGTCATGCAAACAACAAAGTGTTTTGCAGCTTTTACCTAAAAATGCAGCCAAGGTGTTTTTAAACAAACATTTCAAACTATTTACAGAACAATCAGCTGTTCTGCATCAAATCTGATGCCACACAAATTATTTGTGCCGCTCCAAAAAATAATTTCTGTCCACTATGAGATGAAGGAGAACAACAGCCTGATACCTGCAGGCCTGACAGCAGCAGATGTATCACTGCTGTAACACCTGTAACACTCAGCAGTCGCCTCATTGTTCTGACACACACAACAACACTACTGACTACACTACACACTAACTACACAAGATTTGTGCTAAACGTCTCAAATCTCTCACATCTCAAAACACGCCGTCACTCCTAAAACTTCCCCCTCCCTAAACCACTAAATACCATGTTGCCTTATCATTTTTTGATTGGTCAACGTGGTACATTTTTCCACCAATAGGAAAGGCTGGGCGGGGGTTTGGTTTCCAAATATAAACAACGACAGTATTCAGGAAGAAAAACAAACATTGCAGATATTTTATCATAACTCTGGTTTTACGTGGCCGATCAACACAATTTAAAAACTGGTATAAAGTCCACACTTTTCCCGTCAGTTGTTCCGTCTGTCCTGCTCACATCTCCAATGGTTGTACACGTTGTCATTAACGTGGCTTCACTCCACATCAGCCGCTTTGCTAAAACACCGGTGTCGCACATAAGGACGCGTCATAGCCTGTCAGCGACGCTGATTAGCTGCGTCTGTGGGATAAGATGGCATCTTTCTAATCCCATACAGGAGCAGCCAGTCACTCACTGACTAACACTGCAAAACACGATTGTTAAAGTTTTAATGTTAATTTCAATTCAGGTCAGATTTTGTTTGTGCGCAACGCAGATTCTCTGTGCGCAGAGACGTGCCAGCAGTGCGCTATTGCCCGCAGTTTTTACAGCTGTGGCTCCAGCAAACATCAGCTGATACTAGAAATTAATATTAAATAAATTCTAACAACAGCTGATCAAGCTAAAACGTGCTGCTGTTGTTTAGCGCGACATCCGCTGGTTTCCTCTTTCTGGCGCAAAGTGGGCAATAAACAAACAAGAGAGAAAAGCTGATCAGCTGATCATTGATCAGTTTCATGATTGAAGTAGCAACAGGAGAACTGCGGTCAAGTGAGCCCTCACTTACGAAGTCACAGTCAAGCTAGCCGCCCCGCCAGCCGCACCGAGAATGTGGTTGCACTACTCTTACGCATATTACGGTATCGGTGCCGACTGGTTTAGAAACGCAGTGTTTTCTGTCCTGACACTATTTTACTTCACAATCCACTCCCAGTTTTAGTGTATCTCCACTTTCCCCCCTGTGATCCACAGCCCAAATTACTGTATGATTCAGAGAAAATTAACAATAAAATTTACCCAATTTACTCAACTGTACTCTTAATATTCTCATCTTTGAGCTCAGATTACAGGAAAACTGTAAGAGGTGACGCAGATATTTTACTGGATTATGACTCTGGGCCATCTCCACTCTTCACCCTGTGATCCACAGCCAAATATACTGTACGGTTTCTGAGATTGCTGTGTTGACAGAGTATGATAAAGGCTAAGAAAATATACTGCCTAAAATAATATCAAAGTTATACAACAAATTACAAAATTGCCACATCTGCTGTTATTGCCATGTGTTAGAGCATTATTTAGTCATAGAAAATACATATCATTGTAATATCATCAGTAAAAGAAATACTCCCACTATGTAAGACATGTTTTTAAATTCAGTTAATAAATATTGTAATAAATGTAGGACCCTCCAGGGGTTAAAGACATAATGCAAAGCATGTTTGTTTCTTATTGCTTACAAATGTGTTTGCCTTTAACATAATTTACATTTCATTTATACATTTTCACAGACGAAACAATAAAAGAGGTTTCCTGAACTGTTCTTGATGGCCCAAATTTTGAATCCTTTTGAGGGTGATGCATTATCCAAGAAAGTGGGAAATTTGTTCATTGATCTCTGACCCTCGCTGACTATGACGCCTCCTAATTCTGCTTCCAGCCTTGTTGATTAATTTGTTCTTCCTTTTGGCATCCCTGTCACTGATGCTGTCACCAGTTGTACACAGCATCTCTGTTTGTCCACCAGTCTAATCTGTAATTCAGGTGAACCCAGAATTACATGTATCTTTGTAATGTTTCAAAAAATATACACTATATGTTGATGGGCATTGTCACACTTTTCTTTCCGTTATAAGTAAGAATCTCTATGGTTTTAATGACAATTCATATACAGATTGTGGAGGACATTTAATTCAACATTCAAAAAAGTTCCTCATCAGCAGACTGTAGTACAATTTCAGCCCACCGTTAATAAACCCATCCAATGCAGGGTTATCAGAGAAATTATGCAAATGTTATGTTTTCATGTACTGGTAATCTATTTATCATTTATCATGATTCCTGCTCTGATGATTACTTTCTTCTACTTCTGTAATTTTAATAGATAAAGGATGTTGAACATTAAGCTCCAAACAGGATGAGTGAGGAAGACCACAGAGGAGAATCATGGATGTAGTAAAATAATACATGCAGTTGTTTTTTTTTTCATGGTGGAGGAGCAACTTCTGATACTATCTTAAAGAAAAAACACATCAAATTGAAGAGTAAAAATAATGACAACAATATGTCTACATTTTTTTTATTAATTCCTTAAAGTAAATGCAGTCTTGTCATGGTCAGAGTTGCCCACTCATATTTAACTAATTCAAATACAATTACTGCATATCAATGCTTATGTTCTAATAAAAGGCATTGTTTAATACTTCTTCCATGACAACCCAAATAAATCAATGAGAGGGAAACGGGAAGATTAGTAATAAGGCAAGGTTTACTGTTCATTTACCATGCCCTGATAACAGTAAGCTTAACAAAAGAAAAATGTTGGGGACGAGAACCGGGCGGCTGAGCCAGATCAAAGACATTACTAAAACAAAAAGACGCCAACAGCTTCCCTAAAGTGGAAATAAAATAATATGCAAAACAAAAGGCCTGTGTACCTGCTTGACACATACAGTGGGGCAAAAAAGTATTTAGTCAGCCACCGATTGTGCAAGTTCCCCCACCTAAAATGATGACAGAGGTCAGTAATTTGCACCAGAGGTACACTTCAACTGTGAGAGACAGAATGTGAAAAAAAAATCCATGAATCCACATGGTAGGATTTGTAAAGAATTTATTCGTAAATCAGGGTGGAAAATAAGTATTCGGTCAATAACAAAAATACAACTCAATACTTTGTAACATAACCTTTGTTGGCAATAACAGAGGTCAAACGTTTACTATAGGTCTTTACCAGGTTTGCACACACAGTAGCTGGTATTTTGGCCCATTCCTCCATGCAGATCTTCTCGAGAGCAGTGATGTTTTGGGGCTGTCGCCGAGCAACACGGACTTTCAACTCCCGCCACAGATTTTCTATGGGGTTGAGGTCTGGAGACTGGCTAGGCCACTCCAGGACTTTCAAATGCTTCTTACGGAGCCACTCCTTTGTTGCCCGGGCGGTGTGTTTTGGATCATTGTCATGTTGGAAGACCTAGCCTCGTTTCATGTTCAAAGTTCTCACTGATGGAAGGAGGTTTTGGCTCAAAATCTCACGATACATGGCCCCATTCATTCTGTCCTTAACACGGATCAGTCGTCCTGTCCCCTTGGCAGAAAAACAGCCCCATAGCATGATGTTTCCACCCCCATGCTTCACAGAAGGTATGGTGTTCTTGGGATGCAACTCAGTATTCTTCTTCCTCCAAACACGACGAGTTGAGTTTATACCAAAAAGTTCTACTTTGGTTTCATCTGACCACATGACATTCTCCCAATCCTCTGCTGTATCATCCATGTGCTCTCTGGCAAACTTCAGACGGGCCTGGACATGCACTGGCTTCAGCAGCGAACACGTCTGGCACTGCGGGATTTGATTCCCTGCCGTTGTAGTGTGTTACTGATGGTGACCTTTGTTACTTTGGTCCCAGCTCTCTGCAGGTCATTCACCAGGTCCCCCCGTGTGGTTCTGGGATCTTTGCTCACCGTTCTCATGATCATTTTGACCCCACGGGATGAGATCTTGCGTGGAGCCCCAGATCGAGGGAGATTATCAGTGGTCTTGTATGTCTTCCATTTTCTGATGATTGCTCCCACAGTTGATTTCTTCACACCAAGCTGCTTGCCTATTGTAGATTCACTCTTCCCAGTCTGGTGCAGGTCTACAATACTTTTCCTGGTGTCCTTCGAGAGCTCTTCGGTCTTGGCCATGGCGGAGTTTGGAGTCTGACTGTTTGAGGCTGTGGACAGGTGTCTTTTATACAGATGATGAGTTCAAACAGGTGCCATTCATACAGGTAACGAGTGGGGGACAGAAAAGCTTCTTACAGAAGACGTTACAGGTCTGTGAGAGCCAGAGATTTTCCTTGTTTGAGGTGACCAAATACTTATTTTCCACCCTGATTTACGAATAAATTCTTTACAAATCCTACCATGTGAATTCATGGATTTTTTTTTCACATTCTGTCTCTCACAGTTGAAGTGTACCTCTGGTGCAAATTACTGACCTCTGTCATCATTTTAAGTGGGGGAACTTACACAATCGGTGGCTGACTAAATACTTTTTTGAGTTAGATTTAAAACCGTTGTAATTGATTACAATGAATGTTCTCATAAGAAGAATTATTTGAATTTAGTTACTATTGTCTTGTTGAAACACAGGTCGCATATTTGTGGAAACAACAGGAAACGGAAGTTGTTGTTTCTGTGGTCCCATCTCAGATTAGAGGTAACAACTTTGTCATACGTCACAGTGAGTTCCTGACCCTTAGACCACACAGCTGGCTTGTTGGAGAGGTATGTAAACTAGTTATTTAAAAAAAAAAAAAGTATTGCATAAGGTTAACGTTAAAGCTGGGGCAGGACATTAGTTTTTCCCTACACATTCAGTAAGTACTACTTTAGATTGACATTCCAGGCATATCCTCATGACTGAATACTGAGTATACGTAAGTAAAAAAAATCTTTATTAACCTTTGTATTCCAAAACTTTATCATGTTTACAAAGTAATAAAAGGTTATTTATTATACTCCTCAGGTCATTGAAAGTCTCCTGCACCACTGGGCCATTCGGCTAAATCAGGGGAATAATATCTACATTATGAACCACTACACGAGCGGTGTGATCCTCTATGGAGAGAGAACTAATCAGGAGACAAAGCTTGTCCAAGGTAAAAAAAATTTTTTATATATTCTAGAATTAATTTTTTAAAAGTTAATTAATGTCTCAAAATGGAAACGGTATTGTTGCAAATTTGTAATTAATTCCTAATATGTCACAGGTGAACTTTGACAACTACAGAGCCGTTTTATCCTTTGTGAACATTGGAAATATACACTGGAAGTTTCTGGTTAGTATGAGCAGCATTTCTGTGAAAACAGTTTGTTTCAATAACACATTATTGAAAATTTATGTACTTTTTAAATTTATATATCTATCGCAGTACATAAATGCAGATGACAGCTGTCTGTATTTGGTCGATCCTTCAAGAAACTCTTTGGAGCAGGAAGAGTCTGACCGTGCAGCCAAAAGATTCCGGTAATTATGCGTTATTACATGTATATAATAACATGAAGTATTAGAGAAGTGACAGGAGGACTTAGGAGGTCTTTTTCTAAAGGTGAACGTATGGTTGTAGATGAAAGTTTAATAAAATCTGTGGTTATCAGTTCTTTAAAGAATTTAAAAAAATAATTCAAAATTACTCACATATGTAATTTTAAATAATAAAAAAAACCACTGACAGTGTTTAAGCAGTGATACATTTGAGACAGTTAACATTTGTAGATTTAAAAGAACATGTTAATAAGTTTGATACTTCATCTAACATAATGTAGAGCACAGGGCTTTCTGACACACCATTAAAAACAGTGATATGTACTATATGTGTCTTTTTCTGTGTGACTTTTATCTTTCATTTGTATATAAATGTGATATATGTTATGTTCACAAAGTGAATACTTCAAAATGAGGAGGACATGCTACAACAAAACAGACTGGGTGAATGTGAGACTTCGAGGAGGAGTACTGACACATCCATTTCAACGGGATGGTTCTAGCTGCGGAGTAATGGTCGTCATGGTATGGCACCACATTAACGCAATAATATTTTTCTGTGAAATTAGATAAGAAGATGGGGTGGGGGAAGTTAAAATAATCTTAAAAGGTTAAATTGTGTAAACAGGAAGTGTTTGCAGATGTTTTCAATTAATTGTTTTTGGGGTTTTTCATTTCAGATGGTCAAAGAAGTAATGGAAGCATTCCCAAATAAACCAGAAATGACATTTTTGACGACAAAAAAAGAGATGGCCCAGGCACGAAGGACATTTGCACAGACAATACTTGAGGCCTCTGGTGTGTAATATCTTCTTCAAATGGACATATTTATTTGTGTCAAACTGATGAACACTAACATATATATATATATATATATATATATATATATATATATATATATATATATATATATATATATATATATATATATATATATATATATATATGTATATATATATATATATATATATATATATATATATATATTTTAGTATTTGACAGTGACAACAACTGTGCCATGTGTGCAACGGTGAAACCACCTAATCCAGGACCCTCCATCACTGACTGGGTATAGTATTTTTTTAAATAGTTTTATGTTATCTACAACAAAGTATTTGACTCTGTGTCTTTAAGGATTGTAATTGATTAAAACATAGAATTATTTACGTAATGTGTTTATGAAAGTTCATGTTTTTGTTTACAGATCCAGTGTGATAACTGCAACCGCTGGTTCCATTCTGAAGGCCTGGACATGACAAATGAACAGCTCAGCAGTGCTCAGAAGACAGAGTGGAAGTGTGTGCTTTGTGTAACCTAATTCCACATGCAGTGAAAGCTACTTGAATAATCTGCTTATAGTTGTTATTGGTGTTTT
Source organism: Rhamphochromis sp. 'chilingali' (assembly GCF_963969265.1). Lineage (NCBI taxonomy): Eukaryota > Metazoa > Chordata > Actinopteri > Cichliformes > Cichlidae > Rhamphochromis > Rhamphochromis sp. 'chilingali'. The sequence goes on along the minus strand of NC_137935.1, from coordinate 2,227,629 downwards.
GAGGAACACATGTGTAAAACACAATGTGTATAACATTCTTGCTTTGTGCTCGTACTTCAAGTATTTCCTTTTTGATTTTTTGGGTTGATTTGTGTGATGACAGATAATGAATAACAATATATCTAAACTGTGTAGTAGTAATATGAGAAATCAGTAATCTGAGAAATGTAATTTCTCACCCTGACCGGTTGAGGCAGATGGCCCCGCCCCTCCCTGAGCCTGGTTCTGCCGGTGGTTTCTTCCTGTTAAAAGGGAGTTTTTCCTTCCCACTGTTGCTCATAGGGGGTCATATGATTGTTGGGTTTTTCTCTGTATGTATTATTGTAAGGTTTAACTTATTATGTAAGTGCCTTAAGGTGACTATTGTTGTGATTAAGCACTGAATAAATAATGTCTAAAACTAAAGTTGCTACTTGAGGTGGTGTGTGAATGACATTTTGAAAAATTTAAATTGTGTGTGGAAAGAAATTTCTTGTAGTTAAGCAAATACTTCAATGAACTCATTTTGTTTGGTAATGGAATAGGATTTAATTTTATCAGAAATCCATACAGTAATTGTTGCTGTGGATCACGGGGTGCAGAGTGGGGGTCACCCAGAGTCATAATCCAGTGAAATATCTGTGTCACCTCTTACAGTTTTCCTGCAATCTGAGCTCAAAGATGAGAATATATAGAGTACAGTAGAGTAAATTGGGTAAATTCTGCTATCAATTTTCTCAAAAACTGTACAGTAATTTTTGCTGTGGATGACAGGGTGAAGAGTGGAGATGGCCTTGATTCAGAATCCAGTGAAATATCTGTGTCACCTCTTACAGTTTTCCTGTAATCTGAGGTCAAAGACGAGGACATTAAAAGTACAGTAGAGTAAATTGTGCAAAGTTTACTATCAATTTTCTCAAAAACCGTAAAGTAATTTTGGCTGTGGATCACAGGGTGAAGAGTGGGGGTCACCCAGAGTCAGAATCCAGTGAAATATCTGTGTCACCTCTTACAGTTTTCCTGTAATCTGAGCTCAAAGATGAGGACAATAAAAGTACAGTTGAGTAAATTGGGTAAATTTTATTGTTAATTTTCTCTGAATCATACAGTAATTTGGGCTGTGGATCACAGGGGGGAAAGTGGAGATACACTAAAACTGGGAGTGGATTGTGAAGTAAAATAGTGTCAGGACACAAAACACTGCGTTTCTAAGCCAGTCTTCACCGATACCGTAATATACGTAAGAGTAGTGCAACCACATTCTCGGTGCGGCTGGCGGAGCGGCTAGCTTGACTGTGACTTCGTAAGTGAGGGCTCACTTGACCGCAGTAACAGGAGAGAGAGGAGAAGAGGCATCTGTGCAGCGTAAACACAGAATAAATCCAGCTTTGTGTCTTTTTCATTGTAGCTGAAGTCCGGTGTTCTGGGAATCCATCCTACCTGGCCTGGGACAAACTGCGTTCCTTCTCAGCTCAACACAAAACGAGTAATATTTTCTCTGAATGTGGGACGATTCCGTTTTGTACAGGACGGTTGGCAACTCTACTAACTGACCTTATGAATAAAATAAAGTTCACTATCAGTGACATCATAGCACCACCCAGCTGTATAGAAACTCCGTCATGCTAGCTCACGCAGTACGAGTTATTGTAACTGACAGTAAACAGTCAGCACAACAAAATAAACTCCACCTAAACTTGGTTTATATCTGACCCAGACAGACTGCAGGTCATAACTTCTTACCTGAAGTTCAGTTCACCTGACACTCGGACTGGCGGCCGCCTCGGGGCTCTCCTCCTCCTCCTGCCTCCCCTTCCCTCATCCACCTGTTGCCTCAGTGGAAGCTCCGCCACAGCCACCACCAAACAACGGAGTTATTGTTACACATCGACCAGCATCTGGCCAATCCACCACCTCTCACTGTTTATACCGTTACAAAAAAAAAAAAAAAAAAAAAAAAATCATTGACCCATAAAAACGAAAAATGACAGTCCAGCTATGGTCGTGCCATCAGTTAACCCTTTGTGTGCCAGCTGCAGCGTGCCCGGGGTTGCCGACCCCTGATATTACCATATTGTGTGTGTATAACCTCTTTTTAAGTTTTGTGGATGTTATACATGGTTATGCTGAGGACATGTCGGCCAGTTTCCACTGGAAATGCCTTTTGGTTAAACTGTCAGCGAGGAGTTTGCATTTGCACTGTTATGTTTTTATATAACTTTAATGCAGATAAAAAACAGCTGCTTGTTTAAGTGAAAATACACTGATGGTTTTTTTTGCACTAATAAAGTTGTGGCGTTGTAAAGTATTTTGTCTCGTGTCAGTTATATCGTTATCGCAAATTTTCAAATGTATATCGTGATAAATATTTTTGGCCATGTCCCCCTGCTCTAACCTGGACCATTGCCATCTTCCTGTTTCAGGTAAAGCAGGCCCATCACAGAGCCCTGGCATCCCCGCCCACCGCCTGTTTGACCCGATGCACCTGAGGTCAGTCAGATCCACACCTCCAGACTCACTAACAGCTTCCTCCCCTGGGCCATCAGACTGCTAACAAACCCCACCCCTCTCCACCCACCCACGAATCATCACTCAGGCCACTCAGACTCTATTCGCCTCCAAGTACAACTATTTTGTTTCCTCCTTGATTGTATATATTTACACTGTATGTCATTTATTCCTGCTGTCTGCTATTTCTGTTTTATTCTGGCACAGTTGGTGCAGAGAACCTGGACGATGAACTAAAAAGTTACACCGAGCCTCAGAATAAGATGGTTTATTTTGAACAAGGACTTATGCAAAGCTGCTCTAGCAGAGTCTGAACTAAGAAAGCTAAAGAATTTGTGTCCAAGTACACTTTTAAAAAGCCAGTAAAGCCTCAATTAGTTTCAAACTGTGAATCATGCAAAGCTGCTCCAGACTCCAAGCATGAAAAACTGGCACTGAGCATGAGCAGAAAGGGTTTCTTTAAATAAAACATTCAAATTTGGGTTACGTTATCTGTCTTTAATGAAATGAAGAATAGAATTCATCCAAACTTGAGGACGGCTGCTGGAGCCTGGATGTTAGTCTGTGCGCTGGTGTTACTTTAATCCTAAAAGCAGAGGCCTGTGGGCCCCGTTCATGTAGGTGTTGCTCTGTAATTAGCAGCTGGTGTCTCTGCGTTATAATCCCGATTTGTAATCCGTCTGTTCGGCCTGTTTTTTTCCGTCTTTGACCTGAACTCAGAAAAAGACGACTTTAACCACCGAGCTGTTATTCCGACATCGTCTCCATCTGCTATTCAGAGCTGTTCCCAACATGAGCGGTATTATCACACGCCGTCCATTAAGATGTCTTTAAATGACAAAGCAGCAGTTTTCCTCAGGGTGTTTCCGTGTGTGTGTGCGCACGCTCGGCTACTGTACTCCCACATTATAATAACATAATCCCAGAGATTTGGCCTGACAGCGACACAGTATGCTGCCGATTTTAACTGACAGCGGGGAATTATCATCATCACACACTTCACAGACGGCGAGACATGTGTTATTACTGCTGCCGTGAGCGTCAACGTTTGGCCCGCGGACCTTCACCCGGACACTGGAAGCTCGACTCTCTAATCTCCACCAGTAAACCTTCTACATATATACAGCACACGATTTTCTGCTGCACGGCCCTCGTCTCTTAGCCCCTCCCCTCCACCCTTTGAGACCTATTTGATTTAGGAGTAACAACATCAGGCAAGTCAAATGCTTTTCTTACAAAGGGGATCTATACTGCTGCTCCGACATTCCACTTTCTTTTATAAATGTTGCTCAGATATTGGCTGAAACTCAGCAGGACCAAATCCTCGATGATGAGAGTGAATGGAGCTAAAATGATTTCCTGTTTTAAAACACCAAAGCCTGCATTTTATTGCAGTTATCAGCCATGGAAAATTACATTTATGTCCTTTAGTTTTCCCTCAGAGTGAACCGATTGGATCCTACTGGATAGTGTAGTAGTAAGACTACATGCCTTTGGAGTGGGAGTTGCAAGTTCAATTCCAGCTGTGTGGAGGAGGGGACCACTCTCATGGCTAGAGATTGATGAGGGACATCACGCTACGGCAAGGAGGAACCAGGACGGCAGGTCAGGGGGGAGACGCCATCACCCCCACCCTGAGAATGGGTATCAAGCCCCAAATGATAGGATCATGAACTAGCCTGTTTCCTGTTGTGTGATGGTATCAGGTCCTGCAAGCCCTCACCTGTTGTGTAGGTACCTGATGAGTTTATATAAAACACATTCATTCTGCTTCTGTTGTTCATGAACAAACATTATTTTATGATCTGCATTCTTGCTTCATCCTGCGTCTTTGATGTGTGTTGTTCCTGGATTTCAGCCACTATGAGGCCCTTCTGTGTAACTGAGGGAACGTGACAGTTAAACTTTGCCCAACTTCATTAACTAGAACTAAAATGAATATGCTAAATGGCTACTGACAGCATGGACTGCTTTCACTCTACTTGCACAAACATGATGCTTTATTTAAAATGAAGATGTTGCAGAGGTCGCCGAGTCCTTTATAAAGTTTTGAGCCACCTGTGCGACACCAGCGTCCGGCATACGGACGTCCTGGACCGTCCGCAGGAAGCAGCAGCCGCCTGCTGCCAGATAATACACGCAGATCTACTTTAATACAAAGAAATCTCGTATTATTCCACCCGTTACGTAAAAGGATGAGATTATCGATATGCAGATTAACGAGCGCCCAATCATATTTCAGCATATCGCCCCGCCCTCCCCTCAAACCATAGGAGCCTTCAGGCGTGCAGATAAAAATAGAAACCTGCAGTTTAGTTGTTAGATTTTAGTCTTTATTGTACTATTTCTTTTCTTGACAATTTGCTAGCGGACATGTGAAAACTTGGACCAACAAAACATCATTATTATTATTATTTTAATTACAGCATAATCGTCGGTAATAGTGAGAAGATGTTTTTAAAAAATAAAAACAAAAGAAGAATTGAAACCAAACGGGAACAAAACAAACAAAAAGAAACAGTTTGACTTTAATATTCAATGATGGATTTTCTTTTTTTTTTTTTTTTCCTTTGTTTTAAATTCATGTACACAATATAACAGTCTAAAAACATTAAACACACAGAGCTGAAGACATTGCAGTGTTGGTGGGGAAGTGGCAGTCCTTGGGGCGGTTTATATATGGAAGCAACATGGTCCTGCTGTACTGTCAAATATCTACGGGGGGCAAAGATGGGGAGGAAGAAGAAGAGGAGGAGGAGAGGGGGGACTACAAACCAAAATGGCCGTCGATATAAAACTAACAGTCTTTTTCTCTCTCTCTTTTTTTTTTTTTATGTAATCCACCAATCAGGAGTCGGCAGAGCTTCGGGAAGAGAAGGGGGAGGAAAGTGGAATGTCTCGATTTTCATTTTTTATTCTTCATTTTCTCTCGTAGACAATATAAAATCTCACAGACAAGCAAAGAAAGGATTAAGAAAAGAAAAAGACTGGATGTTTGTATCGGACAGAGGGGGTGGATGGATGAAGGATGGATGGATGACGGATGGATGGACAAAAAGAAGGGCTTGAATTATTGCTTTCCGAGTAATCATTTTTCTTCTCATCTACATGAATTGCATCTTTCTCTCCGTCTCTCATGTTGGTTTGATAACACGTGATTACTCCATTTATTGGGAGGGATGAAGGGAGAAAGGAGGAGGACGGGGAGGAAATAAGAGGACAAGAAAGTGGAGGAGTTGGGGGGTGGGGGTGGGGCTCAGAGCTCCTTGCTCAGCGAATCCCGGGCAGTTCTAATCCTCTTTGTGTGGCCTCACACGTTTCCCGCCTTTTTGTCTGGTAAATGATAACAGAAGAGATCGAAAAAAAGGATTAAAAAATTGGAAAAAAGAAGAAGCAACAGTCACATAAAAGGGTTAAATGCTGCACGTGTGTTCAGTGGTTTAGTACGAGGAGGTTGGTCTCACAGGACGCACACAGAGCAGAACAACACAACACAACGACAGCTGACGAGGACAACAATGAGTCGTCACATCATGGAGGATCACGTGACAGCTACTCTACCTGTGCTTGTGCTCTTTGTGCTCTTGACCTTGAGGAGGAGATTTGCCCTCTAGTAAATAAACCCGACCACCCACTGCAGCCTGTCTTTGCCTCGCTCACACAGAAAACCCTCCGAGAGCGAGTGAGGGAGGAGAGTCTGTCCAGACCCAGCTTTTCTCTCCCGTTGCTGTCTCAGCTACAGCTAGTGAGAGCTAGAAGCCACCTGAGGATCGAGGTCAGAGGTCGAAGCGCTGTGACAAAACCGGTGCCTTAAACGTGATTCGTGTAAAACTAGCAGCAGGAAGCACAGGAGCTTGTGCGATCACGGAGCTGCGTTTTCACGTAATTCCAGTTTGAACCACAAGATGGAGCCGCGAGTCAGCACGGTATCCAATCTGATCCGAATCCAGCACACGTCCGAAAGACGGACTCAGCACATCAAGTCCTGTTTAACGCCTCGAGACGTTTTTCACCGTCGCCACCTCTGCGTTTTGAGACCGGATGTGATGCGTGAGCACACAAACTGAAGCACACTGCAAGCTCATTGGATTAACATCCTTTTCTGAGTCCAACATGGCCGTAATTTACTAAATTAACTCCTTGCTTTATTTTGCCAACATTAAAAGGCTTTTAAAACATTTCTGCATCACTGATTCCCAAAGTGTGAGCTGCAGCTCCCTGCAGAAAGAACGCAGCTTTAAGGCACTTGTGCACTGGCTTCACTTCAGACCCAAAAGATGCGTTTTTATATTATCAATGCAGTGACGGTTACAATAACACTTCATGCACTGAACTTGAGAGTTTCCACAAATTAATCTTCCTGCGTTATCGAAGGCAGTTTGGACTTGCACAGCATCCATATGGGAAATAACAGAAGCCAACTGTGTACTGGCCGGAGAAGAAAGGAGGTTTAAATGCACAAACATTGTAATTCTGTTACTACAGATGTAAAGACATCTGAGTCTTTCTCTAAGAGCTGTGCCACATCATTTATTTGGTTTCCAAACCTCTCACCTTCTCTGCTCATCACACACTGAGCCTTAAAAAGCTGCCAAATTGCTGCAGCATTTTCAGTTGGAAGCTCCACCAGTATGTCAACCAAGCAGCCAGTTAGAGGGCTGGAAACTGAAAGCACAACGCCGAAGTGCCAAAAACAGAGTCGGTGTTAAAATGTGCAACTTTACATCAGAAAGAAGCACGTTTACAGCCTGATACAGACACTGGTCTCACCACCAATTAGGGGTTAGGGGCGTGGCCTCTTTGACTGACAGGTGGACGGTGACACAGGTGGCTGTAGGTGCTAGTGGTCTGCTAGGCTTCACCTCAGCTAACTGGAGTCCCTGAACTGGACCTCTGGGTTGCGTTTGTGATGTTTGAGCCTTTTGGAGTATTTTTAATGGCATCATGTGACCAATAATACGGCTGCTGTGAGGTCATTCATGCTAGCAGACGGTCCATGAAGTCTGAGCTCCAGTTTTGCTGAGTGAAATTTTAGATGCTTCATCCAAAAATCTAAACTAATTATCAGAGCTGAAATTTTCATCTGTTTTGGTATGGCATTTATTTCCATGCTGGTTCTTTGTGCCACCAAATAAAAACCCTTTACTGAGCGTTTCAGCAGAGCCCAGCTGCTGGTGTCGCAGACAGCTCGGCACACTGTCCTAAACGCTGGGCGTTAAACCGAGCTCATTTTAGCAAAAGACTTGGAGCTTCAAAGAGACTCCCCGTGAACGGCACAGCAGCAGCAGGAGGAGCTGCAATCCTCTCTGCGAGCATCTGCCGGGCTGCAAGAGATCAAAGCGAGGCGCTCGCTGGACACCGAGCCTCACGTAGCGCTTGAATGAAGAGGAGGCTGGAAGTGATAAATAATGGAGGAGGAAACAGAGCACCTTCTGGTTCGCAGGCACTTCACCTCCTACTGATCAGCGTCCAGCAGCTCCTGCCGGCTCCCTGGTGGGAACGGGGGAAGTGGTGGGAACAGGAAGGAAAAGAGCAAGTCCACGGAGCAGACCGCCCCCACGTAAAGAAGAGAAAAGGCTCCAAATGTCAGGAGATGCTAAATTTCACCTCCATCGTCACACTTCCTCGTGCCTGTCCTCGATCCTCTCGTGTGTGGGTCAAAACCTACCAAAGCGACTTCAACATCAAATTAGCTCTAACGCGATGTGCCGCAGAGCAGATGATCTGATATTTACATTTTCATACAAGTCCACGAGCAGCCGGCTTCCTCCCGCGCTCGCCACCTGAGTCCCGGTCACCGTTGGCTTTTTGCTGCTCATCTGTGCATGAACTCTCTCTCTCTCTCTGCTGAACACTCGCAGGTGATTCGCTGCTGAGCAAACATCTACTCTACGACTTACTTAAAGGGATTCAGGAAGAACTGCGTTATGTTTACCGAGCGATCGCCCAGAAAAGCTGGCATGCCTATAAATACAGTGCGTGGTTCTGTGTGTGCACCTTTCAACGTACAAGTAAACAGCGTCAGTCAGTGCGTGGGCTGAATATGGAGCTGGTCACGGTTAGCCTAGCTTAGCTTAACGACTGAATGCAGGCGGGGTGAAACTGTAACCTTTCAAACAGCTTTGAACCATCAGTCCCAGCAGCTCGAGTTTGCCGTCGCACCTGTATTTCAGCAGGAGACTGCAGTGAGTCGAGCGCCAGTGTTACAGGGCTGTGGTGATATCAGAGTGTAACGCAAACGGTGACCATAAGCTAGATTTTACCCCAGCTGCGGTGCAGGTCTCTGTCACCACGGAGGCCAGCAGCTGCTTGGATTGGGGCTTCAAACAGCCACCTTCAGCTCTTTAACCTCTTATTGTACAGGTTCAGTAAGAAACATCTGTATTCACTCATCTACCTGCGCTCTCAGGTGTTTGGGCTGCTAGACTATACATCGTCTCTTCTGACCACACTATTAAACTCAGCCAAGTCTTCATGACTCTGCTCCAGGCCAATCTTTCACCAGGACTCTGACCTGCTGTGGAGCTTCATCTGAGTCTAATCACCAAAAAATGTATTACTTAAACTAAATAAATTAGATTCAATTCTTTCAAATCGTGTCTTCTTATTGAATTTCAAAGTTCAAAGGAAATCCTGTTTCAAATTCAGTAACTGCATGTTTGTTAAGTCACCTCGGCCGCAGACAAAGTTCAGTTTACATCTCAGTGCTAAACTCTGGAGCGCCTGCAGGCGTCAGCTGTTTTCCTGCTTTTGTTTTCATTCTGAATCAGATTTTTTTGTATTTGTGACATTTGAGGAGACTGCTCCTCCTCCTGCTTTCAGTCGTTGCACAAAGATAGGCTCCTCCCCTCAGAGCTCCATGATCACCACGTCTGTGCTAATCTGTGCTAACGTGTGTGTTACTTTACATTGTCACATTTCACTGCATCACGTGCGTGTGTTCCTAGTATCTGGCATCAGCATCATAGCACCCGTTTAACCCATTGTCCACACACAGCTCCTTCTCTAATTGGTCGGTTGCTGCTGACATCACGTTTTGAACAATGACCACGGCCGCCTCTCTTAGATCCCTCTTCCTCATTTCCTCCTCCTCACCCTCTCTCTGGTCATGTGAATCTTCAGCATCGTGACAACCTCCATTCTGCGGAGACTCCGCCACCCCCTGCCCTTCCCCCTTCTCCCCGCTAACAGCTAATGCTATCTGCGTCTGGCGGTCCCTGTGTGCGGCGCGTTTATTGCTATCGTTTATTAGCGCTTCTTGCCGTTTGCCGTTAGCTTCTCCATCTTTGCTGCTGCTGCTGTTCTGAGGCTCGTCAGAGTCCCGGTCGGCGTGCTCTAACTCACCGCTGTTCACGGCCGCCGTGGCGTTGATGATCTTGGCGTTGGCCTCATCTTTCACCCCTCCCGCCTCCTTGCTCTTCTTCATGGGGCTGCTCCCCGTCGTCTTCTCCTCCTCCTCCTCCTGGTGATTATGTGTGGCGTTCTCCTCCTCTGTGCCGTTGGAGCAGCCGTTCTCCCCGTTGGTCACCGGAGCTTCGGCCGTCGTCTTCTCCGGCTCCTTCGCCACCTCCGCTCCACTCTCCTCCGCTGGTGTCTTCTCAGCTGCCGTCGCTGCATCTTTGTCGTTGGCCTCTGCGATCGCTGCGGCAGCTTCGCCGTCAGCACCTCCCTCCTCTGTCGCCGCCGCTGCCTCTCCTCCCTCTGTGGCCTCCTCCTCCTTGGCGCCCTCGCCCGTGTCCACACTGGTGGACTTGCCCTTCCGCATGATGAAGTTCTTCAGGGAAACCGCACGGCCAAAATGTGAGCGCTTGGCTTTGGCCGACTTTCCGTCTTTGCCGTCCTCTGTGGCGCCTTCCTCACCTGGAGTGGAAAAAAGCATTTGAGGTTAAAGTTCATCAGGGTGTGCATCAGTTAGTCGCACAGGATTACAGCGGGTGAGTGGAAGAAGTGTTCATCAAGTGTTAGCAAATATTTATATTACTAAAAATAAATTTATTGATTAAAAATATTAGAGTCTGACCTCGTCCTTGAGGTCCAGATCTCTAAGCTTCTAACTTGTCTGATATTTTTAGTAGCTCCACCTATGGCATCAATGTAAAAATCCTCATTCTCACGTTATCGTATTCACGCCGCTGCTCACCCAGCGCGGTGCCAACATTTAATCTAATTACACTGAAGACTGTAAGTCCTTATCATATCACGTCTTATCAAATACATCCCTGTTTTCTCTTTCTTCTTGTTTTATGATTTCATTAATTTTGCTAATGTGGTCCTTTCTTACACTTGGCAAACATTCATGAAATTCATTCAATCAGGTTCTTCAAACAAAAAGACAAATGTTCATTTCCTTTTTAAGAAAACAGTTGATAAGTTGTAAAACCAAAGACAAGCTGTCGAGTCTATTTTGTAAAGTGCTTCTCATATTTCTGTAGTTTGGTTTCTTTTTTAAGATTTTCCTTCTTCTACGTTAAGGATCATTGCACGATCTGATATCGTCGTGTTGGTGTTGTTCCCAGATCATCATATTAAATGTTGTTCCAGGATCAACATTGCAAGTGACCAATCAGAATGTTGTGACGTCATACTTTTGCGACTTCGGGAAAAACTGCCGTAAAACAAAAAACTGTACTTAAGCTGCGAGAAACCGCTTCTGTCCGCCGATCAACGGACCCTGACCCTGACCCTAACCCTTTAATAAACGGTAAACGGTAAGCAGAACTGATATTGTACTTGCAAAATTTGGAATTTCATAAATGAACGAATGGCTTGGTGCGCAAAAGAATAACGTCACAACAATGTGATTGGTCACTTGCAATGTTGATCCTGGAACAACATTTTCATGATGATCTGGGAACACAAACACGACGATATCAGATCATCCAAGGATCATTACACTGTTTCTGTTGAGGTCTTTTATTGTGAAAGGCAGGAACAGGAATAAGCCCTTTTGGATAACAATGACATCATGTTATTTAAGTTTTTTTCAGGTTGTGGTGAATATTTGAGCTGCCATGTTTCCCAATGAATAAAGTTTTTCTTATCTTAAAGCAAAAAAACAAGAACAAACTTTTATTTTTAAAATTAAAACATGAAATTTCAACTCTGAACCAAAGAAGGTGGAATATTTTCTCAGCCATTAAAGAAACAAATCTCTCATTTTCACTCTGCTGTGTTCTTGTGAAGAAAGAGCAGAAAGTAAAGCTTAATTTAGTCTCTTCTGTTGACCTAAGTTATGCTGTAATTTGAATTTCACATCACCCGTTGAATATTTTATTTGGGACAATGTTCAATTACATTACCTCCCCCAGAGTTAGCAAGCCTTTAACTCCTGCGTGTCCTTGGTGGAGAGCGACAGACTGAAACGAGTGCAAACAAGCTGCCGGCTTCAGAAGCTGAATTTTTAAACGGTGTCCAACTGTGGCGCTGACAAAAACACAGCAACGCTTAAGACCTGCAGTCAGACTCTTAATACATCTCTGCTCGCTTTAACTTCCTCCAAAAGATCATGAAGCAGAAACCTGGAAATGACGACGCCCAAAGTGCAGCGATTCTCAATCTAAAGGCCAAAGTGCAGGTCATGTGATAACTGGCGAGATATTAAATGAGTTTCATTTGGTTATAATTTTAAAAACTGGATGAGCAGAAGCGAATGGATGGATGGAGGGATTTTAAAGAGGAACCTCTAAAGTTTCAAGAGTTGATGAGCGTAACACCAACACGGTCACTCGTCACGCACGGATGCCCACACCCTGTCCTTTAGAAGAACATCTTGATGTGCAGAGTTGAAGCCGTTAAAAGGCTGCATTTATGAGTAAAACAAGCCTAAATTAAAGCAAGAGTCTGCCGAGTGTGGCTAACATTATCAGCCTTGGCTCCTCCCACATTAACGCCCACATACCTGCAGAATGCGGTTACACACCTGCAGCCACTGGACCTGCACATGCTTCACTGACAGCCTGGATAAAGACGGTTGCAACTGCTTTGGCTGGCTGACGTCAGGGTGACTGAGGTCAGATGAAGACTTCGTAAAGACCAGTTATGTTCGCGCGCTCGACTCTGCGCTGACTCACCCGAGGCCGCAGGCGCCTCCTCCTCGCCTCCGGGGTGGCACTCCGTGTTGGTGCGTTTGCTCTTGGGGATGACCCGCTTCTTGAAGGAGGTCCAGATCTCGTTGGCGTGTTGTGTCACCGTTCCACCTGCTGCCGCCGCCTTCTCCTCCTCACCTCCCTCTGCTTTCTCCTTCTCCTCCCCTCCCTCTGTCTTGCCCTCCTCTGCTCCTCCCTCTGCCTTAGCTGCTTCCTCTCCTCCCTCAGCTCCTCCTGCAGGCTCCTCGGGCTTGGCGTTTTCAGCGGAGTCTTTGTCGGAGCCCTTGGCCTTGCCGCTGATGCCGGACATGGAGGTGTCCCTCTTCAAGCCCTGGAAGGTCCAGGAGCGTTTGAGCTTCCACCTCTTCTGGCCTGACTCTTTGGAGTCAAGTGTGGAGGAGTCTCCGCCACCTCCTTCTCCCTCTGCTCCTTCCTCTTTCCCATCCTCACCTCCTCCAGTCTTCTTGTGTGCCTTCTGAGCCATGAGCTTCTTGAAGGAGTGCCAGCGCTTCATGTGCTTAGTGGTTGCTGAAGAGGCCGAGGCTTTCTGTTCCCCTTCTGCACCTCCCGCTGCTCCTCCTTCTTCTACGATGGAGTCTGCAGTGGTGTTAAGTGCTTCGGGATCTTCCAGCCGGTCCAGAGACTTGGACCGGACCTTTACTGGTTTCTGGGGCTCTGCAGCGGCGCCCTCCTTCTTCTCAGTGCTGCGATGGGAGAAGATTCTCGCCACAGGCTTCCTGATCAAATCTCGAACTGTGGATTTCGCCTCCGCTGGTTTGCCCTTCTCCGCTTTCTTCTCGTCTTCCTTCTCTCCATTTTCCGCAGCCTTCTCTGTCGCCGCCTCACCTTCTGCACCTCCTTCTTCTGCTCCTCCCTCCGCTGCTGCTGCTGCAGCTTCCTCCCCTCCTTTATCGGCCTCCTTCTCCCCTCCTTCAGCCGCGCCCTCCTCGCCTCCAGCTGCAGGGGCGCTCTGCTCTTTCTTCTTCCTTCCACCCATCACCTTTCCCAGGCCACTCTTGTTGAGGAAGGAGTCCAGGAACGAGGTCTTGGGTTCAGAGGAAGTGGTGTTTTCGCAGCTCTGAGGCGGCGGCGCATCATCGCCTGCCGCCGCGGCTCCCCCCTCCTCAGTTCCCACTGTGTCCGCCACCGCTGTGTCGTTATTCACAGTCTCTTTGTTTTCGACAACCTCGCTGTTGACGGCTGTGCCGTCTTTATCGACAGCCTCGTCGTTGACAGTCTCTGAGCTCGTGTTGGCGTTTTTGGCCGCTTGCTCCACCTCTGCTGGCTTATTTTCGGTGCTTTTTCCATCTTCCTGGAGCACTGGTGCTGTGCTGGCCTCCGTTGCCGCCATCTCAGAAAGGGAAACCAAACAATAACAACAAAAAAAGTCTCTTCCTTCCGGCCTGCCTTTCTTCCCTGGCCTTCTGTCCTCCTCTTCCTCTCTCTCTCTCTCTCTCTCTAGTGTTTCGTTCCTCCCGCTGTGGTGGCACTCTCAGGTCATGGAGAGCAGGGTTGAGAGCAGTGGCGAGGAGGAAAGATACTCAGCATCCTACTAGACCTCCAAACTCCTGCAGGAGGAAAAAAAAGGGAGAGAGAGCGAGAGACAGATGGTTAATAATCTGAAGCAACACCATAGGCGCTCAATGAGTCTGGTCTGGTCTGCACCGAATGAGGAATGAAGTGTAACATGATAAGGAATCTCAGCAGGACACAAAATACAGGCATGTTTCCTAATCACACGCACACGCACTAACCTTACCCTAAACATAGCCTAACTGTAACCCTGACACTAAAACCACATATTTTGTCTCTAAAATTCCTTCAACTTGTGCGACTTGGATTTTGGTCCCTATAAGTACAGTAAACTTGCAATTTTTGGTCCACACAAAGATATAAATACACGCAACACACCTTGAAAAGGATGAAATGCAAAACCTACACAGAAGTGGAAGGCCTCGGTGTCGCGCTCACAGGATCTTGTAAAGCATTTGTTGCTTTGCTTGTTGTCGTTCAGCACGATTTATTTTTTCTTTACAACTCCATCAGTATCACAGGAGAGTGGGACGGGATGTTAGCTTCAATCATATATTGACACCAATTGTGTTCTTTATGATGTATAAGAACACAAGCACTGACTCAGCAAAAGTACATTTTGGGTAATCATCGTGTATTTTATATGTTTGGTACGTGGCACCAATTAGACACTGTCCGTCTTGTTCTGAGAGACACACATAAAACACCTGCTGGTGAGATCAGTGTGCTGCTGGTGTGGTTTGTTTTCATTGAGGAAAACTATAAAACACGACCAGACTGCTGCTTCCAAACATTCCTCGGTTGTAACACATTTTGACAGTTTAATGAATGAATCAGCAGATCAATGACTCACTCTCACACACACACACACACACACACACACACACACACACACACACACACACACAGTGCCGACGCAGAGTAATTTTCAGCTCTGAGAGTCCAGACGTTTAGTGTGCACAGTCGCACACTCTCAGAGGAGAAGGTGAAAAGAGTGAGTCAGACGCCGATGGAGAGGCACTCGGGTGGAGAGACAATCACACAGAGGAGAGGCAGACGGAGGGAGCGAGGTGTAAACACATACATCACATGCTCCAGATAATCTCACACTATGCTGTTGCCACAACTGACTGACCGGCCAACTGGATGGCTTACTGGTCGACTGCCTGTCTTTCTGGCTTGCTGATGGGACGGATGATTTGCGCTCATTATCCCGTGATGGCTGAGCGGCGCGAGAGGCAGATTTACGGGCCGTCTGATTTGTTGTTCAACACCTCTGTAGTAAAGATTTGGATTTGCATAAATAAATCCCGGTGAGGACGATACGAAGCGTTTGTGTTAGACGCTTGGTTTACCCGGCCACCCCAATCACTAATTTTACAGCACTGCTTTTACCTTTGCACGTTGTTACAACCATCTTACTCTGGAGTGAATGACAAACTGCTGCTGGTTTTAGTTCAAATCAAGTTCAATTTCATACCTACGCACACAAAAAGCGAAACCCCGTCATTATGCAGAAACAATAACTAGAAACAAAACAATGCAGCAAAAAACCACGAGGGCTCTCAGATATAATGGACGGCAATCACAGAGAGCAGTTACTGAGTGATGTGTGCACATCTGCACACCTGCGACAGACCTCGCTGACATTGCTCGGAGGAAATACGAACGAAAGGAAATCTGTGGGAAGAGCAAAGAGCTCCCTGCGACATAGTGCCACATCTAAATGACGTGTTATCTTTACTACCTTCGCTGTGACATTTGATACCAACATTATGTGGCTTTGCCCCAAACTGCTGTGTCCCGGCCTGACCGACTCACTCATTTATATATTCATGCCTGCCAGTGTTGACGCTTCAAAGGTTTGGTGAGAGCAGGTGATAAAAGCCCTTTTTTTTGCTAAACTAATCGTTGTAATAAAAGATTGTGGTGACAGAGGACGGCGTCGAAGTGCTCCATCCATGCATCATTTCTTTGCTGCTTGCAGCAGTCTCAGCAGAGATGCCCGGATCTCCTCTCGCCATCTCCTTCATCAGAGTCACCTTCACGCCCTTCAGAGGAAGCTCCTTTCTTGCACTCTTAACTGAGATTATACTCTTTTGGCCGCGACCCACAGCTGGTGGTCGTGTGAGCTCAGCTCAGTTCTCTCGTTGCCACAAATATACTGACTGCGAACGTTGGATGGCACGTCAGTCCGTCGGTCTTGCACCTTCCTTCCCATCACTCATTAACAAGAACTCAGGATACTTCAGCTCCTTGCTTGGGACAACAACTCCTTAACCAAGAGGGCGCAATCAGCCTTGTTCCAGCCTCAGACCTGGAAGTCTGACTATGATGTCCAAGCTGTAACAATCGACATCAAAATTATCCAGCTAGGAAACCTGAAACCAGACTGTGTGTGCAGCTGTGGGCCGTACAGTCGGGCAATAAATACTGCCCTGAATTATGCAAAAATATATTTGAATAAATACTTTTATAGCCGTGGCTGCCTTAGCCACAATGGTCACTTCTTACTCGTGTTTTTCATGCTGTACTGGACTTTACCGCAGTCAGAAAGAGGTTTCGTATCATTTCATGTCTGAGTTATTGAATCTGGAAGCTCAAATGGTGAATATTTTTTCACCTTTACCAATGTCAAGCACACGAATGGGCCTGACTGGCTGTTATTCATTTATTTGGTGCGTTTTAAAGAAGGGCAGCATTTAATAAAAACAAAAAATATACACAAATTATATGAAGTGACTGGAAAAAGCAGCAACATTAGAGTTAAAATCCAAGAGACAAAATAAAAGCATTGGCAGAAATAAATGTGACCATGTGGCTGGTTTCTGAGCCCCTGAAGGTTGTAGCCTAGGGATAGAAACACATACACCGCCACTATCACACAATATTAAAATCACTGCGTCATTTAGCCGAAATAAACACAAATTAGGCTAGCAGCCACATGACGCTCAGCACATGCATTCACCTTTATACTATCCCCCCCCAGCTGGCGCTGACTGATTTAACTCCAGCTCACTGGACTTCATCACGGTTTGTCAAATATCAGCCATCTTGGTCCCGTTCTTCCAATAATTGGTTTGTTTGCCTCTTTCCTTCATCTGGCGACGCGTTCGCTCAGACTGTTTGGAAACATCACATTAGCAGCTGAGTTTGGACAGAGATTAAGAAGCTCTTGATCAAATATTCTGCTTATCAATAATTCAGACGCCGATGGGCTTGGTTTCATCAAAATACTTCCCAAGCAAACGTCGACTCGGGTTTACTTCGATATGTCATTTCAGTTCCGTTTTTACAGGATGAAAAATAGAATAATTTCATTGATGTGCCGCTGATTGATGCCAAAGTACAACAAGTCGTACAGACTGATGGACACTGGCACCACCATCTGTTTTTCCATTGCAGGCTGCTTTGTTTTGGCTGTTTTCACTTTAATATTGATCATTATTAATCATTTAAGTGAGTCTTACAAAACCTACCAAAGAATCAGACCTGTGGGATTTTAGGGATGTTCTTTGGATCGAATCAAATCCACTGGACTTTAAACAAAGAGTAGTAGTGTCAGCCACTGGTTTTGTGTTCTAGGCTACCGGGTTATTTATGCGTTTTGTGACATGACATGAGGTTATGGTACGTACCCCTACCCTAGATCAGCCGTGCCCAACCCCCGGGCCTCGGACCGGTACCGGTCCGTGAGTCGTTTGGTACCGGGCTGCGAGAGTTGAGGCTCAGGTGTAAAATGTATGGTTTTCAGGGGTTTTAGCGGTTTTTAGTGTTATTTTGTTATCGTTTTTATCGTTTACTCGGTTTTCCTGGGTCTTTTCACGTGTGTTATGAATAAATCTTTTTTTCGGTACCGGTACTAGCTTTATTTTGTATTTATCAACGACACCTTAAAAGCCGGTTCATGAAAATATTGTTGGGCATAAACCGGTGCGTGGCGCAAAAAAGGTTGGGGACCGCTGCCCTAGATTTCATGAGCTGGAATACAGCAGGTATCACGAGGGTCCAACAAGCCCTAAAAAGTCAGGAGCTGGACTTTACAGGATCTACCTGCGTGAGGGAGGTCTGGCACAAAGGTCTCAATACTTACCAGAAATGCAGATGTGGGGCACACCTGGGCCACACATTAATTGTTATTTATTGATTGCTTAAGCAGACCAGAGAGGGGTAACCCTAACCCTTCATGTCTGTATCTGAAAGCCGTTTCAATCCCGTCTTTAAAGCTTCTAACAAAGTCTGAAACTCGTCTCACGCTCCTCATTTGCCGTAACGCTGAGCTTCAAAACTGACATAACCTAACAGACCGTTCTTTACATTTTTAATAAACTGATTCAAAGAACACTGAACATCAGCATTGAGCCAAGGCCGTCAGAGAGCGGACAAGTGCTTCAAATAAAACAGGACCGGTGAGAAAAAGTTGCTCTGCTGTGAATTAGAGGTGACTGATCATCTCAACCACGGATTCATTAAACGGGATTTAAGGATTAATCGCACGGCGACACAGGAGAATAGAAATCCTCATCACTGCAGCTTTAAACAGACGTTATAGCATCAGTTGATCCAACTTTCTGCTGGGTTCTACCTCGATGTTTGAGGCACGTTCGCCCACACGAGACGAGCTGGGGCTTTGTTTCAGTCGCTCTTTATTTTGGATGGATTGTGTTTTTGTTGTGTTTCTTGCTGGCGTCTGATTACGCTGCAGCAGAGGTGCATTAGCGTGTTGGATGGTGGATGTGAGGCTGAAGCCCCGAGGTGTTGGAACAGCATCAGACAGAGGACGACGACAAAATGGAGGGAGGGAGCGAGGAAGGGGAGGAGGAGGAGTGGCGCAGACATGGGCTGATTGTGAATCCGCTCTTTCTGTTCGTTTGCCTCTTACCATTCACCTCCGTCTGTCTGGTTTTTTCTCGTCCGTCTCTTTCGTTCTCGTTTGTTTTCCTCTCTCTTGCACTCGTCTTTATTCTCTCCCTCTCATTAAATCTTTGTCTTTGGGTGTTTTTGCCTCTCCTTTCATGCTGTGTTCTCTTCTGTCTCTTCCTTTTCACTTTAATTCATCCTCCTTCCTTTTTCCTCTCAGCCACATTCAGTTATTCATTTCACTCTTTCCGTCTCTCCTGCCGTCACCGTCTCGTTTTTGCCTTCATGTCTTTTGCGATGCCAGCTTCTTCTTTCGGCATCTTTTGTATCACGTTTGTTCTCGTTCACCTTCCCATGTCTCTCCATCTCTGACTTGATCTTTTTCCTCCAACCTGTTTGTCAGTCTTCATCTCTCCCGGTTTATCAGCTTTATATTCATCTTTCTGATTGTTAGACCCAAATTCACCATTTTTATTTATTGTAACAGAGCACATGTCCCCATAACTAGTCAAATGATACATTTAAATGCTGATGTCCTCAATGTTTGCCACAGGAAGTAGGAGTCAGCCACACATTTCAGCAACATTTAAAATCTAATTGATTCAATCAAGCATAACCTTCACTCAGGTAGGTCATGAAGTCAAGCTCGGCAGATCAGCTCATCTGGTTTCAGCCCACATCATCTGGTGGTTTAGCAGACTTCCTTCTAGACATATCAATGGCAAATATCATAAAGGACACTGAGCCAAGATGTTTAAGACCACCTACATTTGCTTCTGCAAGCCGCTTGGCAATCCACCACCACACTACTGCGTAAAAACTCAACACCACAAGTTCTGGAAACTGAGAAAAGTCCTGAAGCTCGAGTCTCCTGAAAGTATTTGAAGAAATAATTAAAATTTGGTCTAATGAAGTAAAGAGAATGGAATCGACCAGTGTTGGTTCAGACCTGCTACAGTTGGGATCTATTTATGTTAATTTAACCTACAGTCACATCTGCAACCAGCTGTGCAGCCCACCTCACCCTAGCCTCCCTTTTTAAAATATTGTTCCTGACTTTATAAATATCATATCTGCCGTCATTGCCTCGTTCTGCTCTGAGGTCTTGGGGAAATATGAAAAAATAAAATCTCTTTTGATTACACTGCTCCTGACTGGTACGAGAAGACGACCATCTTCGTTTAACATGAGCAACGACCGCTATCGTGACGCCGGCATCTTGGAAAGGTTTAAACGAAGGGAGTGGATGTGGTGTAGTTTGTCAAGGTCAAGTGAAGACTCAAAGGACCAACAAGATGTGTTGCGTTTGTGCAGCTGTGAGTTAAGTTGAGCGTTGTCGATAATAATACATTTTAGGCACACGAAGCAGCTGGGATGAGTCACCTTCTGTGCCGGGCTGGTACAGACTCACTATGATGCAGTCTGTCTGTGAGCACCGTACGGCCGGGAGTCAAAGTTTAACTTCATGCAAAAGATCGAAAGCACACAACTGCACTTCAATTCCAATGGAAAGCAAAAGCACAGCTGCACAGTCAGAGCTTAGGACGTGTGTAATATGTGGAGTCAAAGCACAACACTGACTGAGTGAGACGCATAAGACTCGAAACCTCTTTGTATCGTAACTGTAAACACAGCAACACTGCTGCGAGCTGAAGCATATTTCTAATTCATGAACTACCAATTTGGAACAGCAAATACAGTTTGGGAGGATGTAATGAATTCATTTTTATCAACGTAATGAGAAAACATTTTAATGAATACATCTGAAAGCTGCGTAGTGTTCACTAGCAATTTACTTGATTTATTTTCCATCAGTCTTTGGCAACTTGCAACAAACATCTTTATTATTTCAGAGCCAACTCGATGCACAGTTAAGGTAAGATAGCCGGACGCAACATTTAAACACGTGTCCACACAAAAGTGGAATCAATTTTGCCTCTGTAGCTTTATATGATTATGCTGTAGGTGAGAGGAGAGCTAACAGTGCATGACGGAAGCTAACAGCAAAGCATCAGCAGTTAGAAAGCATTTCACACTAACATGCTAACAGCTTTTCTTGCACTGTGATTAAAATCTGCTCCACTCTTTGTGCACGGAGGTGTGCTCGCAGTGAGACTGAGAGCAGGAAAGGAGAAAACCATGTGACTCGAACTGAAAGCAGTAAGACGCTCACGCTAACCAATCAATGAATAATCCAAAGGTTTATGTAAAGCCTGGTTTATGGTTTCAAGTCTTATTTAAAACAACATGATCCTCATTTTACACATTTTGGTTTAGATTACCACAAAACAAACATGGCGGCTGTGAAAATGCTCAGTTAAGGAGTCAGAGGTTGGACTTTACTAATCAGTGGCTCTGTCAATGTTCAGTATGTACATTTTGTAGATTACCTGACAGAAAGGGAACATTTAATCCATCATCTACGCCAACTGAAGCAGAAATCTAATATTTATGTACCAGTGAATTAGGGCTGCCACGATTTGTCGACTAGTCACGATTACATCAACTATCAAAATCGTCGACGACTGATTTAATAGTCGACGCGTCGTTTGAAGCTTTGTAAGATCACAAAAGACGCAGGAATAAGTAGCAGGATTTAAGAGTGTAATAACGGACTGAAACAGAAGATGGCAGCACTGCATGTACAAGGATGCCAGCTGCCGTTAAACCCCGAAGAAGAAGAAGCTGTGTCCCAGAATTCATAGCGCGGCCCAGCGCAGTTTCCAACATTGGCGGCAGCTAGTTAGTTTTAATATTACTCTTATTTTTCTTTCTGGGTCACAAAATAAACGTTTAACATATTTTCAGGCGAGAATGTAGCTGTGTAAACCTCAAATATCTGCTCAGTTTATCAAGACACCGCATATTTTCAAAAGCGCTCCGACGTTTTCGGAGACGTCTGTTACCCACCAGCTCAATAGCGAGCCGGGGGCTAGGTCACTAGAGCCGTGAGAACACCGGACTCCCGACTAATCGTTTTCAAACCCACCGCCGTCTTTCGCTACTCAGGTTAAACATGATATATGAGTCACTTAGATAACTTAAAACTGTTATTGTTTGGCTTTTTTCAGTGTTTTATTTGTTCCTGAGTAAATCGGTTTGGCTGAGATTAAAGTTATAGGTTTTACACAGCTGAATAAACGTCAAGCAGACAGCTGATTATCAGAAGTGTGAGATGCTGGAGAATATACTCCGGTGTCCTGTTATATTTTAGATAGCAAGGAGTTTATTAAACTTTAATGAAATTTGCAGATTGTTTCGGTGAAGTTTAATAAACTATCATCTTGTCTTTATTTTTAGTTAGCACAGACCTTAAACACTTAAAGCTGTAAGCTAATGATAGTTATATAAGACCAGATGCTGCTGGTGCAATAAGCTGTACGCTGTACGTCCAATGGATGATGATCTGATTAGTCGACTAATCGCAAAAATAATCGGTGACTAGTCGACTATCAAAATAATCGTTTGTGGCAGCCCTACAGTGAACACCATCGTCTCCCTTCTCACCTGTCTGCAGAGATTTACTCTGTTCATATTAGAAAGTTTGAAAGTTCTGGAGGTAAACCGTCGCTGGCGCAGATAACTTTGTCATCATGCGAGGGCCTTCGGCGTCTCTCGGGTGCATTTCCAGCTGCATGTGTTTTCACTCTCTGTGATGGCAATCTAATCCTGCAGGACGCCCGTTAATGCAGCTATAATGGGGGTCAATGGGGAAGCGTCAGAATGGCCAATCACAGTTTTCCACTTCACACTGCGATAATAGCCCTCCTCTTCACACCTTCCTGATACCAACATGGACACATAAAAACACTCAGTGCTGCATCCACACACAAATACAGCACTCAGCTTCCTCACCTAACCCTTCGCAGGTTTCACACTCACTGTCAAGCTCCACATTTAAACCTTCTGAGGAACTGAAGCGCTCGTGGATACTTTTACTTCCAGTAACGACAAAAGTATGGTTCACTGCAGCTGCTATTCACTCCGATTCTGTGCTGATCTGTATGAACATGATCAACAACACAAATACTGCCCACAAAGACTAAACCAGCTTTTACTTTCAAGACATTTTCCAACCTGCAACGCCTAAGTAGGCATAGCAATCTCAGTCCACACCCACCCTGTTGCAGGAGATGGCTCCGCCCACTGTGCCTGGTTCTGCCAAAGGTTGCTTCCTGTTAAAAGGGAGTTTTTTCCTTCCCACTGTCGCCAAATGTTTAGTCGTTTGATTGCTGATTATGATTTGATTTGTCAGCATAACCTAGTCTGTACCTTTCACTACAATATAAGGTGACTGTTGTCCTAATTTGGCACTATATAAAATTAAAATTCAACGTTAAGTTTAAGTAGAGTTTCATTGTTAACAAGTAGATTTTTCCTGCTGTCACGTTAAAGGAAATGCCTGAGGTTAATGAAATAAAGAGACTGTTCTTAGTGAAGCAGAAAACACAGCAGGAAGCCGATGCTGATGATTCAGGGCCGTACAGCATGTCGCTCACATTTGAACCAGATGGACCGTTACATGTATTGAGGGGCACATGTGTGACCAGGACGTATCCTAAGATTCAAGCAGTCTTTGTTTTGCTCAACAGAAAGGTTGAAAACACAGCAGCAGTGCAGATGAAGCTTCTGGTGGAGCCGCTTCACATTCAGCACTGCTTTCTTTTATAGAGACGGCAAACCTGAAGTAAAACTTGAAACTAAACTTCTGCTTATTCAGATAAACTGCTGGTTTAGTTTAAGTTGATCTTATTTTTTGTAAACGTAAGAATACAGATGTCCTTCCTCTCTTTTTCTAGAAGACAGCAGCATGCAGCAGGGACTCTAAAGAGGGCGCGGTGTAGCCTTCACATTTATTATAAAGCTGTGTCACAGATTAAACAGGCGACATAAATCTACAGTATGTTGTAATGTTATACATAAAGCTGAGTATATAAAAAAGGCTCCAATGACTCGTCGTGTGACTTGAATTACTCAGCTATTTAAAAAAATTTTTTTTTTAAAAACTTGATGCAAACGACTCAGTTGTCACCTTGTAACTAGTTTAATGTCGAGGCTGAGTCTGTGTACACGTTACTGTTTGTTTTACACAGTGAAAACTCTACAGTAAACCTACAGTAGAATATAAGTGCATGTATGTAGATGAACTGTTACGTGTTTAAATCAGCAGCCGTCCCACTTTCCATCGCTGTCATACCTCCAATAATCAGGGGAGCATCTAAAGGGGGGCACTGGATTCATTTCAAGGCTTTAGTAACATTATTTGCAATTTTTAGATTAATATAAAATATTCATGACACACACACACACACACACACACACACACACACACACACACACACACACACACACACAGCCCATTGATGAGCTACATCATGGTTTCCTGCATTAGTAAGAAAGCTCTCCATTTTACTGCATTTGTCATTATTTTTGCATTTATGAAAATGTTCCCTTTCAAAAATATTAAGTAACAACAAAAGGTTTAGTTGCTTTTAACATCTATTATGTGCAGTTAAACTATTTAATTGATGTTAAAAGGCTTGTGTTTCTCTTTTTAATAGTTATTATTGCTTTCTCATTCATTGATAGAATAAATAATACTGAATTACTGTAATAGTTGAAGGCTGCAGCCCTAACATAAAGTAATGTTTTATTCATTCATTTTCTGTCCCTGGGACATTATGTTGGAAATCTCTAAAGTATAATCTCAACAAATAACATGCTGATCATTGAAGACTTTACAACCTAACTTTGATTTTTAAATATATTTATACAGGTGCTCGTCGCTCGCGCTCTTATTTGTCTGGTTATTGTTTAGTTATCGGTGACAAAGATGGTCCACAGCTCAACGCCTGATCAGAGAGGATTTGTGGGTAATCTATTTAGTAAGTCACAGATGACATGGAAACACAGGTTCCTGTCCAATAACTGACTCAGCAGTCGCCGCTTTACCTGGAAGCTTTTGTGGAGGTTAGTTGTTGTTAAAGGGAAGCACAACAACAGCAAAAATAAGATGTGCCACCATTTTACCCGTCACACTGCTAATTTACATAATTCCGTTAGTAATTGAGTAGATTTTACCCCGACCTCATTTTATTTCTGGTTTTACAGCAAATTAAATTACTCTAATTTGGTTTAAGCTGCATGTGAAGCAAAATGTCCAACACACAAACATCTCCAACAGCTGAAGGCCACAATTCCTGCTGCTCACAAACACCACACTATTCAGTCCAAAGTGACAAAAGCCCAGTCTGACAGCGCGACGTTAGCACACACTTAGAAGTAAAAACCTCTGCTTACTCAGTTTGACGCCAGCAGAGTGACTTCATTGGAAAACATTTCAGAATCACGTGGTGCAGACTCGTTACTGTCCAGTGGATGTGTTGGGGTAGAAAAATAAACTTTCTGATAAAAAAAAAAGCAGAGGCTTCTTATAAAACATGCCCTTAGTGAAAGCTAGCTTTCTTCTGATTGGCTGTCCAGTCTGAAAACAGGTGGGCGGGGCTTCTGGGTCTCAGATGACCATATTAGTAAAATCCACTGTCTAAGTTATCAGGTGACATTCCAGGTGATGTGAGGTTACACTCATGAAATATCGAGCCCTGAACTCCAGCAGTCTGCAGCGCTTTGTAATAAAAACCATTAAATGAAACCAGGCCTGCAGGAAAAGGTCCACTTTACAGAGCTGACAGAAGTACAGCGATAACGAGCCAAAATCTTCCTCCAGGACACAGTAGCTGCCGAGGGAATTGAACCTGTGACCTTTGAGACGGAGGCCGAGCAGCTGAGACGAAGGCAAAAGCATTCACAATTTAACTGCCTTCAGACAAACAGCTGGACGACGACAACAGAGAGATGATCAGGTTTCCCAGGACAGCAGCCTTTACACAGCGTGATGCATTGAAAGTGGCAAAAATCAGGAACTAACCTTGATAACATAACAGAAAACTCTGTCTTTAATATGCTGAACGCTGTACAGACAAAACCAATTCAACCTCATTTGACAACAGATTCCGGCGCCTGCTGAATCAACAGCCTGAGGATGACAGATTACAGAGGGAACATGTAAAGTCAAAATTAAAGGCTGTGGATTTGTCCCTCATGCAAAAACCTCGTATCGTCACAGGCATGTATAGGTTTGTATTTTCACTCCACGCATACCATTAAAAACCCAAGGATAAGGTGGGATTTAATGGTATTAGTATTCCATTAAATAAAAAGGTGTACGTTTTTAACCACGCATCCATCAAACACCAGACAGTTTCCTCTGTTTTCATTGTAGATAAAATATTAAATAATGGAAAACTGAATTTTTAAATTCAGATAAGAAGAGCATGCAGGCAGGGTGGAGCGGGTGATTTGTGACTGGCAGCGAGAAAAGGAAAGGGAAGGTTTGGAGATGGCGGCGCTGACAGAAAGACAGGAGGCAGCGCTGAAGATGTCCAGATTTTTATTAGGAATGACCACGATGGACGGGATCAGAAATGAGTCCATCACAGGGACGGCTCAAAGTCGGAGAGGCTGAGATGGCTTGGATATGTGCGGAGGAGGGAGAGAGGATATACTGGACTCCAGCTAGCCAGGAGGGAAGAGGAAGACCTCAGAGAAGACTGATGGATGTAGTGATGAAGGACGTGCTGAGGGTTGGTGTGACGGAGGAAGATGCTGGGATCACGTGGAAGAAAGAAACTGTTCTGTGTTTTCACCACAGATAAAGAACTGAAAACTCTTTTTCATTGTTATTATATTAAACAGAATAAAAGTGTTGTTTTGTCCACTTGTTAAACAAGAGAGAAAATATAGAAGTAGTCCACAACGACTGAAAGCTACCACAGAGCGAAGCTACCTGGGCTTAAACCAGCGGCCGTCTTCAGTGTGTATAAAACCGGCTCCGGCACACATGTGGTCATTTCATTTCTGGCTTCAGAGCAGCAAACGTATCACACTTCACAAATACGCAGCTTACTGTTGCACCCAAACACTTGAGCCATATTTCAACAGAACCAGGGAAACTGAAACCAAAATCTCGAATGGATTATTTGAACAAAAACATGGACTTTACCTCAGGAGTTCATTTTGCCTCGTTTCGTGTGCCGGCAGGTAACATCAGAGCATTTGGTGGATTAATCAGAGCCCAAAAATCCCACACAGCGTCCCAACACATGACAGAAGAATTTAAATTCAATCAGCTGCTCTGATCGCCTTGATTACTTGATTGAGACTAATTACTTCTTTGTTCCTTGCTGGTTGTAAAGTTTGTCCCTGCTGGCCACCATACTGTGAGACTGTGAGCCAATCAGATCAAAGCAAAACGCAAAGCAGCACATTTTGATTGATTGTAAAGCCAGGAGCTGATTTCACAGTGGGAGGGTTTAAGGACAGGTAAGGAGGCTCCTCAGAGGTGTTTCCTGTGAGTCTGAACAGAAAGTGAACCCTGCCTCTGCTGTCTGAAGGTGCTTTGGTTGGATTAGCATTACTGGTTAATTTAATACATTTGAAACTATTTGTTTATGATAATTAGTCTGAATAATTTTGGTAATATATTCAGTAATAATTTCAAACACTGGTTTGCTGCTGAAATCTAAAACCCAGTCAGAGATGACGGCACCCCAAACATGAGCATCGGCTTCCTTTGCTAACCCGGGCCTCAGGCTCTGAGCACGCTCACATAACAGCAGGACGTCACATCATTTTGCTCACCTGCAAAATAACTGAGTGCTGCCCGCTTCACAGACATCATAACCACTAAAATTATGACAGCAAAAAACCAGCTCAGTTGCTGCGATTCGGACGACAGCCTGAAGATGGAGAAGATCAAGCTCAACGTGAAATGCAGCTTCAATATTCTCTGCGATAAACGGACAAGAAAGAGACAAACACATCTTCCAACCCATGTTCAAACAGGCTTAACAGCCAATTAGGACCAAACAGAAAAGTGTAAATATGCATTTTCTGAGTTATCAAATGAAAACATAAAAATTCAGTCATATTTCAGTTTGCACTGCTGCAGCTTTACTGCACTGCTTCCTCCAGTACTCGGACTTAAGCTCAGCAGAGCTCGCTTGCTTCGTACAGATTCTGAAATGTTTCGAAGGCTAGTTCACGTCACTAGTCACTAATGCAATTAACTGCAGGCTGCTGCCCACGACTGTATGAATATGAACATTTAAAAACAGCAAGTCTTTATTTTTTTGGAGGATTCACAGGTCGCCTGGGAGCTGAGCGTGAATCGCAGCAACATTACTGCTCTGCTACAGTGTGTTAATAATTTAAAATGAAACATAATTAGGATAAAGTTATTGACTTGTTTTAAGAGAACTTGTTGAAATATTTTTTAACAACATAACAAACGTACTTGGATCAAGTAAAACTTCAGCCATGAACATGACGTTACGGCAAGCTGTTAATAAGATAATGGTCTGTAACAGGAATCCTTCCTCTTACCCATAAAATCATCAGATTTACAAACATGCAGGTTGTGTGAGTACTCTGTAATATTCATAGCATGGCTGCAGTTTCTTCTTGATTGTGTCTTGGGGGGTTTACAGTTGGACATGGTGGTGTTTTTGCATGACACAATCATAAAGTCAAATAAAAACAAACTGGAGTCTTCAGATTCTCCATTTTATCCAACCAAAATCCAAAGATACTCCGGTTACCAGCGAGGAAAACAGCACCTTCACATTAAAGAACCATAGAAGAAGAAATAATCTGCTTTTAGACCAGTTCTTGATTCAATCTGTGTCAATGAACTTATCTAATTGGCACCAGTCTCCCGTGTCCGGTTGTTGTTAAAGAACTTGAAAGCTCCCCATAAGCTGCACCTTCCTTGACCAAAACAAAGATGGCTGCCAGAAACAGAAACCGCTTCCTCGTTTGCATAAGAACCGATTTACTCTGTCTAATAATTTCCCAGATTTCTGTTATTTTTTAAACTAGACTTTGAGCTCGTCGTGGTGCGATTCGCCTCCGCCAGCTTCAGCCACGCACTTGTTGTTGTTGTTGTGGATTAAAAGCCGGGTGTGTTCCTGCAGCAGATTGCCCTCGGAGAGAACGGAAAGGCCTTTTAGTGTAAAGGTATTAAGCCCAGGTCTAATCCTGAGCGAGGAAAGCAGCCAATTTAAACTGGATTCAGCCCATGGGACCACACAGTCTCTCTGCTGCTGTCTGAGAGTTGCCTCCATTTATGTCTTTATCTCCCCTTTGTTTTTGAATATTTGACTGTAAGGATATGTGTGGTGACGTCCTGTCTGTAAATTCAACAGCAAGAATGAAAAGCAACAGGAAAACCTGCAGGGCTTTCTCCTGTGAATACCAGAGGAGCACACTGTTGGTTTTGGTCTTTCAAAATTTAGTGCTATACAACGCAGTTAAACAAGAACAATGTTTAGGATTTCCTAGCGTACTGTGCCAGGACAAAAAGCAGAAGTTTGTATTTACAAAGACAGCGCAGCTACAAGACTGTAAGAGCTGAGAATTCAGAGCTTTCTGCAGCTGACCCTATTGGATGTGTGTTTCTGGGACTTCCTTTCTCAAGCTGCGAAATATCAGGGGAAGAATATTTAAATCCAGTGTGCAGACTGATTTAAATACTTATTTGTTGATTTTGAAGTGAACTAACAGTACCTGGATTTAGACAACGGCACAATTTCTTTAAATCCCCCATAAAATCACAACTATTTGGGCTTTTTGTGATACTTTGCCCCGTTTAGTAAATCTGGCCCCTAATGTCTGCAAAGGAATAGAAACAAGCATTGTCACCCAATTCAATCTGTTTTCACCTCAAAAAATGCATTCTGGGTAAACTTTAAAGGGTCACACCACCATGCAGGACAGTTGGCTGCTCATCTTCTAGCCTTGCATCCACCTGTGTCAGGAAAATGAGAAAGTTCTCAGGGTGTTGCATTTACAGAAGAAGAAGCTTGGCCAATGAGTTAACCGTTTGAACCTAAATATCAATTTTTAGTGCCATCCATCCATGTAATGCACCACTGGCTGGGCCCTTGTTCATTTGTACTTTCATAGGTGGTCCTTTAAAAAAACCCAAACAGCTGCAGTTCTTCAACAATCCTCCCAAAAATGCAAGACTTCCTGCCCTTTCTTTCCCTGAATAACCAGGAACAAACGCTCTCATCTGAACCAGCACACACAAATCTTTCTTTCTTTTTTGATGAAGGAGTTGAGAATAACGGGACCCTCACTGCGCTGCACATGAAAGCCTTTTCAGAGCACCCCTCCTGCTCCTGATGCAGAACTACGACAGCACGGATAATTAGGGAATTGTATTTTGAAAATATAGGTCTGCATGGTAATGAGGGCACAATGCTGAATCAAAAACCCTTCAATTCAGCTCAATCTGCCAAAGAGCTGCAAAAAGGAGAGTAGCTACAAGGCAGATAAAGAGAGAGAGGGGGGAAAACACATTACTACTGTGGATTAAAAACAGATCACACGTACAGTGTTAAGTCTCCACAGGGCCGTGACATCTGCAGAAATGCAATAACAACACAGCAACCCATTCAACCACTACAAGAGCAGAGAAAGACAAGACACCGCTGTCCTCCTGATTCATCCTTCAGTTTAAAAGAGCCCACAAAAGAGGGTAAATATCCCCCGAATGCTGACATGTTAAACAGTTTGCCCTGAAACTCAAGGTTGTTGGATTTGATAGCAACGCCTCTCAGTGAGAAATAATCAAATCCAGGAAGGCAGGGCCAGTTTTGCACAGCAGAGCCAACGTTTTACCAAAGAAAATGAAGATATGAGAGAATATGTTTAGTGTCCTTTGTCCCGCAGCAGATGAGTCCCTGAGCCTGGTTCAGTCAGAGGTGTATCCCGTTAAAAGGGAGTTTTTCTGTCCCGCTGTCGCCTTGCTCAATGGAAGCCCCTTTTTTATTGTTGGGGCTTTCTCTGCATTATCGCAGGTTCTTTACCTTACAGTGTAAAGCACCGTGAGGTGACTGCTGCTGTGATTTGGTGCTATGTAAATAAAACTGAACTGAAACGTCTATGAAGCACACTGGCTCTTAAAAAGCTACACTAGTGCTGTTTTGCACATGTGTAACCACACGTATACAGATGGACGATTTGGTTTGTGACACGGGGTTTGTTTTAACCCAGACCACCATCTTTTTTAAAGCCTCCGGTGAACCTGAAGTAGAAAGGACACACTTATTCTTATACCCCACCACCGGCCTTACAGCCACTGAGCGCAGATCTTATTGCCGTTAAAATTAAAACCATGAAACAAGCTCTCTGATCTAAAATGCTACCCTGATGCACGGTGGGGCCGCGGGACCACCGTCACCTTCACCCTGTCTGCCGAAGGTAAAACAGTTCAACTCCAGGCAGGTGTCTGGCTCTGACACTAACCTTCATCTCTGACCACAGAGTGCAGAGGGTCAAGAGACAGGACGATTTCGCTGAGCCATAAAGTTTCAAATGACACGGCACATGCTTTAAGCATGTTAGATCCATCTGCAGGAGCAGCAGAGACCGCAGTGTCCTCACACGGGTTTGCCTGTGAAGGACTTCCCTCACACATCTTCAGTGTTGACATAAAAACTTGTTTAAATGGATTTGCAGCAGAACCAGCAGTTTCTGCTGGTTTAATCAAAATCAAGTCTAACAAACACAATTGATCCAAAATGTATCCGAAAATCATCTGACATGTGACCCTTGCTCAGCTCAAACTTAATATGTAATTTTTGCAAACCTATAACATTTCCAGTTAACACTTATTAACTTCCAATTAAGTTCTCTTCCAAAGAGACCAGTTGCTCATTAAGTGAATATACGAGAACTCACGTGTGAGCATTAACCAAATTCCCCAAACAATGCTTGGAAGTCCTAATAGAGTAGCTTTGCATGATTCACAACTCAAAATAATCCTTCTCAGTTCTGAGGGAACTCAGTTCATTCTATTTAAAACAAGCTGTTTTAGCTCCTCCTCCTTTAAGCCGATTGTCTTCTGATTGGCTGTGCCTCACAAAAATCACAGAGAAAAGCATATTCGGTCTATTTAATGATTTAATAGTCACAGTGGAAGATTTTCTTTTCTTTGCTCAGTGTTATTTCAGCACAACTCATGAAATTAATCTTTGATACACTTACAGATAAATTTAATCTGGGTAGATTTATGTTTTTCCTCAGACTGTATCCTCTTTGGGGATTTTAATCAATTTCTTTCAATCCACTTTTTACTCACCATGCATTCTTAAAACCCATTCATTAGGCACCCATAATTAATAACTCACATATTTTTTTAAACTTTGAATCCTGGGAGAAAAATCTGTCATATTTTCCTTTCATTGGCTGCCCCTCGTAAGCAAGTCTATACTGCAGGTGGGCGTGGCTTCTCTGCGTGAATGACCATATTGAGGAAATCTGCTGTCTGTGACATCTAAGAGTAAAACACTGAGCACTGGGAGCAGAGAGAAGTCTGACCTTCGGTTTCAGGGATTACGTGTACATACTCTGACCTCAGTATTCAAAACTTTGCCCATGAAGTAAGGAAAAGTAGGATAAGTCGACTTTAACAGAGAGTCCATGTTACTGCAGGCCCTCCAACAGCTCATCCACCTCCTTCACACTACAGGCATTTCTCACC
Organism: Rhamphochromis sp. 'chilingali'; assembly: GCF_963969265.1. Taxonomy (NCBI): domain Eukaryota; kingdom Metazoa; phylum Chordata; class Actinopteri; order Cichliformes; family Cichlidae; genus Rhamphochromis; species Rhamphochromis sp. 'chilingali'. The sequence continues at coordinate 2,195,055 of NC_137935.1, read as the reverse complement.
AAAAGCTCAGTTTAAAGGGACATTCTGTGTTTTCTCGTCCCTGTCCATAGTGGCATCATTATAAGAGCCTATTATGGCGTTCCAGAGGCCGACTCACAGACTAAATGCCTTGTTTCTGTCCGCCATGGGAGATTTCTATAGAGCCTGAACTCCCTCCTTCAACAGAGAGGCCCCTTCATCGTCCTGCCCTCCTCCTCCTCCTTGCTCTCTTCTCCCTCTGACACAGACGAGCCTTTATCTGCCCATCATGTGCTCGCTCTCGTTCTCTTTTTTCTCCGGCCTGACCCTGTTTTCCGCAGGCATGCTGGGTAGGATTTGGGGGGAGACACACACACACACACACACTCTCAGAGTAATGTGGGGGGGAAAGGCTGATTTGGAAATCCAGCTAAATATTTTATCCATGGCAGCGCTATCTGTCTGCGTAGCTTAATACCGATTTGATGTTATCTCTTAAGTCTTTCCAGCAGAGGTTTTCTTTTTTTCCGCCACATTTTATTTTCTGGTCAAATAATCTCTTCATATCAGCCATTCAGCATCAACACACAAACAGCCACCTCGACGAGCCAAAACCTGCTGCGGAGGTGCAGGTTGCTGTTGTTTTTAGTTATTCCCAGTTTGTTCTGGAACATCTCAAAACTTCCCCAAATCACTTGTTTTGTTGGATGAACAGTCTCAACAACTACAAATATTCAAAGAAACAAGGGGGTGATTATTAAAAGAAAGTTTGAGAGTTTCTGGTTAATTCTGCACCTTTTCTAATGTTATCTCTTCAAAAGATTTTAACTCTTCTTAAAATGTTAAATTCTCAGAGGAATGTGAACAAAATGCAGCAGAGCATTCCTTAAAGACATCGTGTTTGGACTTTAGTTAAATTAAGTTAAATATTTCCTTACTCATATATTCTTCAGCTTTGAAAATCCAGTTTATTTATAGCCCAAATCCAGACACCTGAGTGTCTGTGTCATCCAGTATGTGCCAATATAAAACCCTTATGACTGGGGTGCTTTAGAAATGGCGCTGTCACATCCACGTCCATTCACTTCAGTGTTTTTAACTCTTTAACTTATCTGCAGCACACGCTGGAATCTGCAGCTCAGACGACAGTGAGTCGAGCTGCGTCTTCACCTTAAGTTGCTAACCAGCCCGTTCTCGTTCTGGGGAGTTAAGGTGACAGGGCGGTCATTCCAAACTCATCATTTTTCATCAAAGGGACAGATCTGAATCAAACAGCAACCTTTTTGACTGAAAAATGAAGCTAATGCAGGTCCTCTAATGTTTATGTCCAATTCTTATATGCAGCCTACAACATTACAATCTAACCCAGTACTGTTTCCTCCACCTGACCAGGCAGTTTTTAGAGCCAAAACTTCCTCACCACTACTACAGCTTTCCAGTGTGCACCTTGCAGGTCTCCCTGCATCCAACGCTACTGTGTCAGCTGGCACCTTTGCTAAGCCACAGGTGATGTCTGACGAAAGCTGTCAACATGTCACACTTTCAGGGGGAGTATGTGATGTGCCAACTAGCTCGCAATCACAATGCTAATACCAAAAAATGAGCAATGCATAAGCTAATATATCAATCAATCAGCATCCGACCCAGAAACGCAGCGCTGGTCAGACACTTCACATCCTAAACTCTGTTCCTGACCTACCAGAGCGATGCTGCAGATACATCGCTGCAGACATGCAGAGCATTACATAAATCAAACATACTGAAAAAGAATACGCTGTAAGGTGAGAAGTTTAAAAAATGAGCATGACTAAGCTAATCAGAAATCAGGGTTTAGCCGTATCCCAATGATTTCCCATCGATGCTAAACAGGTGACCTTTTAATGGTAAAGATGAGTGTATACGGAGAAACTCGTGGATCCATCGTAGTCTTGCATGACAGTAAAGCGAAGACTTTGCACATGTTGTGCATTTCACTGAATTTAAAACAACCACATGATCCACGCGTGACCAGAGGAAACAATCCCCTCCTCTGCGCTCGCCGCGTTCGGCATCTATAGATCCATTTTCCTCGCTGATTGTTCGCGGTTAGCTGCGATACGTGATGCTGAACACAGCGTCCTGGGTTCCCACAAAACTTCTGTCATTTATATTTCACTCACTGATTGATCATTATCACCCTCAACTATTTTGTCTCCTTTAATCTTCCTCTAAATGAGACCTCCTTCACCACTTCTCATTCCTCCCTTCCTTCCATTTATTACCCTTCTCTTATTTCTTCACTCCTTTCCTCACTGTCTCTTTGGCTCCTAATATCCTTCTGCTCCATCTTTCATTGTTAACATCTTCCTGTTTCCTTTTGTGCCTTCTTTCTCCTTCTTAACCTCATTTCTTCTCCTCATTCTTACCCTTTTCTTCTTTTTCTGTCTCTTTAATTTGCCGTGCCATCCTCTGCATCGCTCTCTCCTTTCCTTTATGCATGTTCCTCCGCGTATAAGCCATCAGCCATCCTTTTGCTCCTCGTCATTGCTTCCTGCCCATTTCTCTTCTTACTTTCGCCATTTTAACCCCAACAATAATTTGTCATTTTTGTCTATCGTTCATCTTCGTCGTCCCGTCTTCTCGTCTCCTGCGTTCGTTCATTTATCTCCCATTCATCATTCAGCCCATTAACCTTTGCTTATCAGCTAATTAGTCTTCTTTCTGACACAAGCTGGGACTGCGTGTGTGCTGAAGGTGACCATATCGTCTTGGTACTGAGTCAAAACTTGAAATATGTTTTTAAACGTTATACTGACTGTGCAACGATGAGCAGCCTAGGGTCAAAGGTCAAACTAAACGTTCGACATGTTATACACAGATTTTTGTAAGAAAAATCAGAACTGGGTGTGACATCACAACTGGACCAATAGCTGACATCTCTCTCTCTCTATTAGTGATTATTATTTATCCCCCTTTCCTGCAGACAAACAGAGAAATCTTAATCATAAATATTTACTAAATGCCATTAATTTGGTGAAAAACTTATGTAACGCAACTGACATCGGCTCTGACTTCAGTAAATGCCGTTTTATTCTGTGCCGATGTCAGTGGACATCGATGTTTAAAACAACCAAAGCTAATGGCGACATTTTTCCTCCCTTTGATCGTTATGTAAAAACTGCAGCCTTTTAGCTTTTTCAGATCTTTAAACATTTATCTCATGAAAAATTTATGTGATAAATGTCAGATTCTGACATCAGTTTTATTCTTTAACCATATCAGCAAACATACAAATATTCTGCAGATTTATTCATACTGGTATGTACAACAGTTTCCTCCCATCGGCAAAAGCAAACTAAACCTGTTTGTAAAATGTAAACACTGTGAGTTTGGGTTGGATGCTGATATTTTGACTTTGACTGTTGAGTTCTGATTATTTTTAATGTTTATTTTGGTTTTCTAGTTTTTCCACTTCTACTTCTTTCTTTATGTAATGTGCAAATATTATAAAGCCACAAAATCCAGGCAACATCAGGTAAATATCAGGCGCTAAAATCAATAAATCTATAGATGTTGGACGGATATACTGACGCATTTGTGTGAGGAAGATTAATCTATTTAACTGAAACTAAACTAAAGGTGAACAAAATAAAACTAAACAATGTGTCATAAGAAGAGTATCATTTAAATTAAATAAGAAATATAAAGAAAAATATAACAGAAACAGGAGAAACTATGTGAGAATTCAGTTTATGACTAATATTCAGACTAAAGTAACTACTACATTTTTTTCCCTGATAAATACCAATATATATTCTAATAATCTATTAAAAACTAAACTAAAACTGAATGTACTTAATAAACTTATGGAAGCTAAATTTAGTACAAAATACATAAAAAATACTGCCCTGTGTCACAACACACTTCACTTTGATCACAACTCCAAAAACACTCACACTGAAAGTTTCCTCTGACTTGTTTCAACCCCTCCACCACCCCAGCATCCACCTGTAGCCTCCAGGCAGACGTTTACTCATCATGCACCAATGTTTACATCCATCATTAAAAAACAGCAAGCCTGGAGTCTAAACACCAAACTCTAAATTTAATCTGCTGCTGTGACAAATCAGTCATTTCAGACATGAGCCGTCTGAACGAGGAGACGCTTGGCTCTCCTAGCACCATTTAGCAAGGAGCAGTGCACCAGACCACCTGATGGCACCCCAAAATACATAAAAATGGGTGTAACAATAGGCAACAGTGTTATATCACATAAAAATACTGTTGTAGCACAGCTGTATGCTTTAATTTCTTCTTTTTTAGCATCTTTCAGTCAGAGGGAGCTGAAAGGATTTGGAGTGCTGTCTCAGGGTTGGTTTGATTTTAGAACCTGAAGGAGCGTTTGGACCTGTAAATGTATGACGTCAGACTTTCCAAGCAGATAAAACAACCCTACATGTGCGTTAGACCACAACTATCTATATTTTATCCTGTGTGAATGTGAAATTTGAGTTAAAATAAGGTGACCTCTCATTCTTCACTTTTCCTTCCTTTTTTCCTTTCTCCTAGCTCTGTGTCCTTCTTCCCTTTCTAGTTTAACTTGAACCCTAACCGTCCTCCCACATTTTTATTTCCCCTCTTTTCCTCCGTTTATTTCCACCATGTTCTGCTAGAAGCTGCATGAGAGAGAGAGGAGTGCACGAGCTCTCCTCCTCCTTCTTATTTTATTTATTTATTCTTTATCCGTCAAAGCTCCTGCAGCGTGTGCGCGCAGTGGAAAATGGAACATAAGTCTAATGAGAAGGAGGCAGAGGGAAGGAGGGAGGGAGGCGCGCACACGAGGCCCGAGGAGGACGACGAGGGGAGGAAGCCAGCCAGCCAGCCAGCCGCGCGCATGCTCGAGACAGCAGGTGCCCGAGCCCCCGATGAAGAGGGGGAAAAAAACTAATTTGCATTGCTAATGAGCTCCTCTCTGAGCCTCCTCCCCCCTCCATTTTGGGGGGCAAAAAAAGCTTCTAATATGGCGACATGTTTTTAAATCGTGTGCCCCTTCGTCTTTCCTCCCAAACACACCAAAGGAGGGGAAAACGCTTAAAATCCTACCACCATGTTGCAGTTTTAAAGGATAATTCTGTAAGTTATGTAGTAAAAAAATCCAAATCAGAGCTGAAACACTGCAGAAATATGAACAAAGCGATAAAACATGATGATGCAGAAGGTCAGCAGACTTCAGTGTTTACTACACCTGCTGCAGACACACTTCACATCGATGCAAGAAGGACAGAAAAATATCAGCGCAAACATTCGCATTCAGCTCCAACTCGACACAGTTCAATGTGTCTTTATGAAAAGCTTTATACAGGGAACAATGGACGGCACATGGGCCCCCAAAACAACCGCTAAATGATCGATTAATCACCACCTGGTAGTTTAATCATAATCAAGATAAGCAGCAAATGAGTGAGGGGTTCATGGCTTTACGATCAACAACAACAGAGAGAGGGGGGCTCGCAGAGAATCCATCACTGAGCAAAACAAGTGAAGCGCCAGATTCCCAACAAGCACGTCGTTGTCTATTGTTGGAAGAAGAAAAGAGCGGCATACTTCTCACTTTTAACCCCCAGCCTCGACACATCAGGGCCAACAGGACGGGAAACAGCCGATAGTGACACTACATACACGAGTTTTCCCGCTTTCCTCGCGCTGACCTCGTTTACGTTTCTCACGTGCACGCTGGGCTCTGATTGTGATGTGATTCTGTCTGTCGCCATGTGCGCACCATTTTTTTTTTTTTTTAAACACGCGCTTCATCGAAAATGGCTTAAAGACCCTCACGCGCCCTCTCCCCTCCCCGCCCCCTTTCCAGTCTCTTTTCTTCCTGCGCGCGCATTCAGACTGAGATTCTGTGTTTATTGCGCTCGCTGCTGCCCGGGCGCGTAAACAACCTCACGCGCCTCGACGGGTTGTTTTTTAAATTATTATTATTTGTTCTAATTCACTGATTTTATTTTTGTGGTAGGATATTCTCCAGACTGCACGCGCTCAAAACAGAAACACACACAGGCGCGCGCGCGCGCGCAAGTAGGTGATGACAGATACACATGTCAGAGCCACAGGGACCGACCTAACCGTCCGTCAAACGCCCCTTGGAGCCGCGTGGAAGCACGGAGAGACATTAACAGCTCCGTGTGACATCAAAGTATCAACCGCAAGCCCCGCGCGAGTATCATCACCTATCACACACAGCTCCTGTGAGGCTCCATAACGTCACAAAAACACGGCAACCATCCTGTGTCCCACCCCCCCCCAACTCAATTAAAGAAAAAAAAATCTATGGAAATAAATATATATAAACGTGTCTCTTTGCAAACAGACGCAATTGGATCAAAGGCTTTTTGGGCACTAGCGCGCGCGACGTCGCCAAACAACAGCCCCTGCTCATTGTCCCCCTCCGCAACCGTCACCGCCGACAAAAACAAGCCCTCGCACGAGGACCCCAGATCAGCACACCCTCACTGCCCCGCACGCCACCACCACCACCTCCACCACTACTACTACCAGGTTAATATGACCGTTAAAGGCTAATTACCCGCCGGCTAATCGCCATTAAACACACTCCTGCGACCTGTAGCCTCCAACTGCAGCCGAAATAAAAGCCTCCGCTCATTAAGAGGTGAGCAGGAAAACATGAATAAGACGCCAGAGATGTGCCACTCGGCAGAGTGATGGTCAGAGTGGAGAAATGCAGAAATAAAAGAGGCAAACAAACCTCCTTTCGTGTGCGTAAATCCGTTTCCAGGCGCGTGGACAGAAAGGTAATACGCTTGTTGTGTTGGACGGGAAAAGACGCTGCCGGGGCTAAATCCTACCAGCCATCCTCTCTCTCTCTCTCTCTCTCTCTCTCTCTCTCTCTGTTGCTCGCTCGCGCGTCTGCCTGCGTCGTCGCTCTCTCTCTCTCTCGCTCAGCCAATTGTGTGAGATGAAATTGGCGCGAGGGGTTGAGCAGCGGGACGTTGGCAGGTTCTTCTCTCTCTCTCTCTCTCTCTCTCTCTCTCTCACACACACACACGCACCGTTCACCTCTCAACGTTATTTGGTTGCCCCTAGCAACCACCCCTTCTGCGCCCCTTGTCCAGGAGCCCCATCATCTCCACCCTCACCACCATCACTTCACCCGACTCCACCTCCTTAGACTGCCCAAAAAAAAATGTTTCTGAGAAAATGTGAAAATGATTTTTCTCTCCATCCCTCGTGCGAGGGATGCGCGTGCAAACTTTGAATTAAAAGAGAGAGAGATGAGTGAGAGACAAAGGGAGCAGATGGAGTGAGATAGTCAGCGGCGCTCCTCTGTGCGCCAGCAGCTTACAACTCTCCCTGTGGTGGCTGCTCCATTCACGCTTCACGCATTGTTTTCCATCTTTGTGTGTGTGTGTGTGTGTGTGTGTGTGTGTGTGTGTGTGTGTGTGTGTGTGTGTGTGTGTGTGTGTGTGTGTGTGTGTAGGCCGGAGAACAATGGGGGCAAAGCATCAATGCAAGAAAAGAAGAAAAAGAGAGAAGGGTGCAGGGCGAGGTGGCCCCTTCCTCCTCGCCCTTCTGGATGGATGCAAACTGCATTTCGTTGCCCTGTACCTGTGCATGTGCAATGACAATAAAGTTGAATTCTATTCTATTCTATTCTAAATTTGAAATATGCACAAAAAGCTCAGATCTTCTCTGGATTTCCTCCTTTTGTGTCCACACTGCATCTTCACTGTGTGTACATTATGGCTGCAGTTTTTCTTTCAGCACAACTGGAAACCTGCAGAACTGCAGTTGCTCTGAGGTCCACTTTAAGGGGAAATGATAGCTCAGTGGAGGCAGCTCATTGGTAGCTCGCTGGAAGCTACGGACTGCAGAGAGGATCTGCTGTCATAAGGGGGCAGTGTCAAAAATATTTGGCTGCACTATGATAATAACAGTCTCACAGCAGTTTGTAAAATATTCACAAGTGTTAATTTACTAATCCAAGGCAGTTCAGTTTTATTTAGATAGCGGTTAATCGCATCTACAGTAAACAGCAGTAAAGGTAGAAAACTGAAAAATGACCCCCATGAGCAAAAACTTGGCGACAGTGGGAAGGAAAAACTCCCCTTTACCAGGAAGAATCCTCAGCAGTTGGGGTTTAGGGGAGCAAGACAGGACAAAAGATTCACATTTCTGTTTCTGGGCACGAAATTTCTAGTTTTTAATGTACCTGAACAGACTTGGCACAACCACAGTCTAATAATCTTCATCCTTTAACTGCGCTCTGCTTCTGAAGAAGCTGTCCTGATGTGACATTTTGGGGGAGTGTCCAGCAGCAACGGATGATACGGTTGGTTTTACAGCATTTCAAGTGTGTTTGTAGAGCAATAAACAGCAACTGCACTTTACTCCTTGTAACTACTGCAGTAGTGTGACACACCAGCTTTATTTTATGTAGGAGAGTCATAAGAAAGCTGCTTCACAGACTTAACTGATAACACAACTCTGAATTTCTGCACAGACCAAACCAAATCACAGTCTCTGCTAAACATTCACTCCATGCCAACTGTTCAATAAGCTGCATTCATTGGATCTTAACAGATATAACTGAATATTGTTGGACATTGCTCTAAACACAGATTTATGTTTATTTGTTTTTTTGCTCTTAGCTCTGGATGATATCACAAAGTGAGACCATCCATAATCTGATCATCTCACAAAGCTCCACCCACCTGTTGTTTAAACTTGTTGTTTATGCGGGACAGCCAATTAAAAAAGCCGTTGGCTTAAAGTGGGAGGGGCTAAAACGGTTTATTTCAGACAGCTGATAAACTGAGGGGCTGCACCAAGGCCCAGTATATTCAAATAAGGATCATTTTGAACTGTGAATCATGCAAAGCAAATCTATTAGCAGGAGCATGAAAATATAGAGCTGGAACTGACTACAACTGATCCCATTTATCCCAACTCAGTGACCCTGCTGTGTGTCAGTTAAGATTTTTAATTTCCCTGCATGAATTTTTAGAGTTTCTATTGACCCACCAGAAACGCTCATGCTCATTCTAAAAAGATTTCACATGGGTTGCTTTCCACAGAAGATCATGCAAAGCTACTCTGAAATGAGGAGCTGGAAATGAGAAAAATAAGTCCAGTTTAAAAACAAACGTCTGCTCCACTGCCCAACACTGCAGTGCATTCGTTTGCAGATCATTAAAGAGCAAAGAAGAAATGTAGCTGTTTTATTCTGAAGCCTAAAGCATCTGGGACTGGGTTAATTGTCACGTGCAGACACAGCGCGGTCCAACGCCGACCCCTTAAAGGATCTTAAAAGAGACACGAAGAAGACGAGAGAGTGAGCGAGCAGAAAAGGGATGTGTCACTCAGCGTGCCGTTGACTCTGCAGTCTGATGCTGATGATGATTTGACATGACAGCCAGCAGCCTCCTTTTCTCCTGCTCCTCCTTTACCTCTGCTCTGCCCTCATCCCCCCTCTGTGCCTCTGAGGAGAGGAGACATGGGGAAGGAGTGGATGGGCAAAGGAGGAGAGCCAAGGAGAGAACAAAGGAGATTCAACAGAGGATCCTAGTGGATGAAATCAAACTTGTTTTTTCATAGTTTAAGAAAAGTCACCAGATGAAGACGTATTATTTGACTGCACATTTCCACATGAATTGTATCCCTCATAAAATCTGATCTAGCCCCGTTTTCTGGGGTGCACATCTGGCCATTTTGATAAGATGTTCTAAAAAATGTTCCAAGTTTTTGGACGTTGGCAGCAATGAGACTTAAAACATGACTGCAGATGTCTCAGCCCACAACAACATCTTCTGACCATAAAAAACGTGACAGTCTTTTTAACGATGCCAAACATGCCATAATGTGAGCAATATAAAGTCCGGCAGAGCAAACAGGACCTCACACTGTAAATGCACACAGTGGACTGCCTTTAACTTTATTTATACTCATATTGAGTCAGTGACTCGTACTTGGTTTTTCAAAGTACAGAATACTCATATTTACCTGCCTTAGTTTAGTCATGTTTATGTGTTTAACTGGTCATTCCAGTGGATGAGAAGTGCTTTCCAGTGTTTTTTGGAGCGAGAGCAGCAACAGGCCACCAGCAACAGTGCTCGTGTTCAGGGTTAATGATTAAATGTTAATTAAAAGTAGTGTTTCTGTAACTGGTGTTATGGGGCATGTGAATGAGGCAAAGTGTGAGATCATAGAGAGTTAGAACATAATTTAAATACTGTGGACTCACAGGCTTAGGTTTATAGAAAACATTTAATCATGTGAATTTCTGAGTTTATTTACTAAAAAAATGTTACATAAGTTAACAGATAGATAGGTAGGTAGGTAGGTAGGTAGGTAGGTAGGTAGGTAGATAGATAGATAGATAGATAGATAGGTAGGTAGGTAGGTAGGTAGGTAGGTAGGTAGGTAGGTAGGTAGGTAGGTAGGTAGGTAGGTAGGTAGGTAGGTAGGTAGGTAGATAGATAGATAGATAGATAGATAGATAGATAGATAGATAGATAGATAGATAGATAGATAGATAGATAGATGGAGATGAAGTGTATCTGATGTGTTCTTAATTATTCAGAAAAAGACTAACAAAGTAAACTTTTTAGTCCATACTGACATGACAACATCACCAAATTCTGAATGTCTCAGCATAAAGCACGATTCATCAGGTAACGTTTTGTATTCATTATATTATATTATCATTATATTAAGTGTATTTAACGTATCCATTTGAAGTCCTACACAGTCAGTCTTTTTTGAGGTAGCAAGTTTGGTAAAAAAAAAAAGGTAAATGTCCTGTATTTATATAGCGCTTTACTAGTCCCTAAGGACCCCAAAGCGCTTTACATATCCAGTCATCCACCCATTCACGCACACATTCACACACTGGTGATGGCAGCTACATTGGCAAGTTTGGTTTACATTTTTAAAGTTTAGCCAACTCATCATGTTAGCTGCCTTTTCCTTTGGCTCATATGTCGGCTAACAAGAAATAAACCTCGCAGTCAAAGTGACACACTGTCTTATTAGTGTGTACCGATGAGAAAGTCATTAGTGTGATGTTGGTTTACCGGTCAAATAGCCTGACAGGAAACAAAAAAGCTAATCTGTGAGGCACACTCTACCACCTAACACCGCTGTGACTGGAACGTTTGCAATATTGTTGTTTTTTGTTGCATCAAATCTGGAGTCCAGAACCTCTACAACAGGTTCAGTATCATCAGCGGTGGCTGGATTTAAGGGGTTAAAATGTGCAGCACATTCTCAGTATCCTGCATCTTCATGAGGGAATATAAACATCTCCTGAACTGATAGAGGCTGGCAGCTTTCTCGTCTGCAGTAATTACACTGCTGTCTCGACATTTAAGTGGTAATGATATATTGATGTTCTACTGCACGCTCTGATATCTCGAAACATTTCAGGAATTAATGTGTCTCCATTTTATTACCAGTGGTTCAGACTGCCTGCAGGGTCACAGCATGCTGAAATCCCCGACTGAACCGAGGAAAAATCATTTTCACCTGACTGCTCCTGCACAGCAGTAACAGGTCCGTCCCTCTCAGAGGACACTTCCTGTCTGTATATAAAAAAAAAGGTTAAAAGGCAAATTAAAATCATTTTCTACCTTTTTAAAGACTGCATAAAATCTCTGCGGACCAATAAAACAAATCTCGGATATTCGAAGGTAAGTCGTGCGAGTTTTAGTGTGTTCTACTCAGCGCGGTGTATTAAAAGCAGAGAGGTAAAACCGTCGAGCTGTAATTCAGCAGCCGGAGTGCTGAGTCAGGCTTGTTTCTGTTCCCCATCACCGGCAGACCTTTTTCACTCATCACTCCATATGCTCACCTAATGAGCCTTTGAGACCAGGAGCACTGACACACACATAAATATGCATTGATGCTTTCAGGTAAGCGTGTAATTCCATTCACAGCTGCTCCGTGGGATTCCTCAGAGCAGAGGGATGGGCTCGTTTCGTTTCACGTGTGGAGGTCCTACTTATACGTGTACAGTTTATGGCAGAAATGTCTACCTGGTTTAAAATCTGAGAGTCTGATTCTGTGTGTCGGGCTGACAGATTTTGTGTCTTATGTTTGGGGAAGTAAAACGCAAAGCAAGCAACTGAAATCTGCAGTCGGTCTAACGGCAACCAGACCATAATATTTTATTACAGTGATCTGAACATCCTGTAGGTATCAAAGGCACTGCCCTGCAGTGGTTAGAATTATATCTGTCTAACAAGCCCCTTTTCCATAAGTACCTACTCGGATCGACTCAGCACAGTTGGCCACAGTTTTCCATTAGGTCACAGTTCCTGGTACCAGGTACTTTTTTAGTACCCGCCCAGGATTCCAGGCGATCCAAGCAGGTACTAAAATGTGATGTTGCCAGACTGCATGCCACCGACTGGCTGGTCAGTAGCTTCACTACTCATGAGAGTTTCTCATTCATGAAAATTAAAACGGCCATTTCGAAACCCGGCGAACAAGAAACAACGCCGTTTTCCCCGAGTGTAATGAAAAGCCACAGACCGAGCAGCAGGTATATTCTTGCTTCGACATCCACCTGTTTTGTAGCGTTCGTGTTGCATGATGCTTGGACACATTGCTATGATGACAACCACACATGTTAGGTAGTACCAGATTGTAATGGAAAACCAGTCGATCCAACTCGAGTGTTGTGACTAGGTACTTATGGAAAAGTGGCTACAGACTCCAGTTTGTACATGTAAATGGAGAGTCCTCTTCACACACTGAGGTTAATTATGGAGTTCCACAGGGTTCAGTGCTAGGACCAATTCTGTTTACATTATACATGCTTCCCTTAGGCAGTATGTCTGTGAAGGTTCTCAGTCATCCAGGTCATCGTAGTCAAAGGAGCTTGCAAAGAAAAGCGTCTGGAAGAGCCACCTCCACAGGACAAGACTCAGCAGTCCATCTGCATCTTAAGGATAAAGGACACTCTTTCGAGGATGCCAATGTTCACATTTTGGACAGAGAGGAAAGATGGTTTGAAAGAGGAGTGAAAGAAGCCATCTATGTCCACTGTGAGCGACCATCTTTGAACAGAGGCGGGGTTTACGACACCAACTCTCTGCCATCTATAATCCAGTTTTGAGATCCCTTCCCAGACGCCTTAACGCCCACTCACATCCTGGGCCATCTGACCTCAGGAAATCGCATGATAGGGTGGGGCCAGGTTTCACAATGAACTCACCCGTAACTCTGGCTGATTGGGACCCACGCCCATTTTCCCACCTTGGCTCAGGCGATTAGAGGATCATCAGGGGGTCCTTTTGTCCCTCTGTGGGGGGAAACTCCCACTAGGTTTATATCTGGGACTCTCCACCATTTGACCTTAGAACTGAAGAAGCTTCTCGGATGAGAGGTGAAACGTCTTCAAGCAACTTAAAGAAGTCCAGACGCTTTTCTTTGCAAGCTCCTTTGACTTCCCTTAGGCAGCATCATTAGAAGACATAGCATACATTTACACTGCTATGCCGATGACACCCAGCTCTATCTGTCCATGAAGCCAGATAACACACACCAATGAGTTAAACTGCAGGAATGTCTTAAAGACATAAAGACCTGGATGGCCGCTAACTTTCTGCTTCTTAATTCAGATCAAACTGAGGTTATTGTACTCGGCCCTGAAGAGCCTAGAAATATGGTCTCTAACCAGATTCTTACTCTGGATGGCATTACCTTGGCCTCCAGTAACACTGTGAGGAACCTTGGAGTCATTTTTGACCAGGACATGTGCTTCAACGCACATATTAAAAAAATATGTAAGACTGCGTTCTTCCATTTGTGCAACATCTCTAAAGTTAGAAATATCCTGTCTCAGAGTGACGCTGAAAAACTAGTTCATGCATTTATTACTTCCAGGCTGGACGACTGTAATTCATTATTATCAGGAAGTCCTAAAAACTCCCTGAAAAGCCTTCAGCTAATCCAAAATGCTGCAGCAAGAGTCCTGACAGGGACTAGAAAGAGAGAGCAGATTTCTCCTGTTTTGGCTTCCCTTCATTGGCTTCCTGTTAAATCCAGAAATCCTTCTCATAACATCTTGAATAATCAGGGCCATTTTTATCTGAAAGTCCTCATAGATCACCCAACAGAGCACTGCTCTCAGACTGCAGGTTTACTTGTGGTTCCTGGGGTCTTTAAAAGTACAGTTGGAGGCAGAGCCTTAAGCTTGTCTTTACCTTACAATACAAAGCACATTGAGGCAACTGTTGTTGTGATTTGGCACTATATAAATAAAATTAAATTGAATTTAATTAATTTCTCATGTGAGCCACAACAAAATCTACATGTTAAGAGCTGGTTGTGTCACATAACCTTCAAAGTAAAACTAATCACTAATCACCTTTTTTGTATGACCTTTTATCGTATCTTCCTTTGGCTATAACGTACCATTTTTGATTTTCTGTCTGTCTGGTTACATTTAGACACTAAAATTACAAAAACATCGCTTCATAATTAAAATATGCATTAAAAGCAAACTCTGAGTACAAAGGCTAAGATGGCTTCTGGTCTGAAAAATGCAGCCAAGCTAGAAGCACCGTTAACATCCTTTCTCAGTAATGGTCAGCAGGGGACGACTTCTTTGGTTTCAAAAAGTGCGTTTGTGTCTTTTCATCGCTGATTTTTAATTTTGAGGAACAACAATAATCTAAAAGTGTCAGCACTAAAAGATAAGTTGGGTGGAAGAATTCACAATCGCATGAATTCAAGCTCTCACCTGGACCACTTCTTTTTACTTATTTGAATTTTTAATTGCTCTTGTTTTTGACTTTGCCTTTTGTTCTACTGTGGTTTTAAGTTTAAGTATTAAAACTAGTAAACTAAAACTACTCTTAAGAGTTTTAATAGGGGGTGACTCCTCTGCTTGTTTAAAAAAATGTATAGGAGCCTGTAAAAAATATTACCCAACAACTCATCTGATTTATTCCATTAGCAAACACTTCCTTCATGGGTATGTGTATATTTTAAAGCCCTATTAAATACAACATGATGTTTTTGTTTTCAGTTATGGTCTCCATTAGTGTTTAAATAGACAAAAAAAACAGGGAATCCTTTACTGTGTAAAGTACATTATGTCTATGATCACAACAAGCTCACTGGTGCGCAGGTAAGGTTCTTACAATTATAGTAGCGGCAGGAAGATTTCAAGTGTATGTCAAAGCAAAAGAAAAAAAATAGAATTAGATTATTTCTTAAATAATGACTTTAAATAATCAACATTTTTGGGTGGTTTCATGCTTTGGCTCCCAAGAAGCCAAATCAATCGATAAAGGGGTTCGGTAAGAAAAGTAAATAAGGTGAGAGCTAAATTGGAACTTGCTGGAGGAGACACACAGTCTGGCACTCCACTGTGTTTGAGAAAATGACTTCAGGGCGAAGAAAGTCCCCGAGGTGTTTATGTATTTGTAATGAAGTTGGTTTGTTGAGGTTTGGGCTTGTATTATTGTGGGCTGGAAGGAGAACAACTTACAAACGAAGATTAAAACTGTGGTGAATATTTGCAATGATGAATGACATTTATGGAGCCTCATGTGGACATTAGAGGAACTGCGGTTTTTCCAAAAGTTGATTCTGTTCATCTGGACGTAGCGTTTTGTGAGAGAAACGTTTCGTCACTCATCCAGGTGACGTCTTCAGTCTCAGCTGACTGCAGGTTTCAACCTTATAAACAGTACATTTGCATAATGACTGAAACCAGTTTTTGGTTTTTGGCTGAAAGGCTGATGCTTTTGGTCCTTTTCATGTCATCCTCAAGCAGTTGTCTGATTTTGGTGTTGTAACAGATGATTTTAGGAAAAAGTGTCTTGTTATCCTAATAATTCAGCTTCCCTTTGGTCAAGCCTGAAGCCTCTGGATGATGTTTGATGTGTCTGGATTGGTTGGCACACCGTAACTGAAAGTCTCCCTAATTGAAGCTACATTCGTTAGGATGTTCCCCTCTAGAGGAGAATAGACTTTCCCACTTTGACCTTGTGATTGTGAGGGGACCATCCCACTTTGGCCCACATTATCCTTCTTTTGGTCTTCCACTGTAGACTAATGAGTGTGTGTTGAGGGCTAATTAGGGCTGCACAGCTGTAAGTGGCTGTAATTGTACACACACTCATACACAGCTTTAGGGTAAAGTTGACAAACATGCCAACATGGTTTCATCTTTAATTCCATCTCAAGTCTCTCTCTCTCTCTTTTACTTGCCCTCATCCCCCCCTCTACACACACCTCCACATTCATCCCCCCTTTCATGAACTTCATCTCGCTTCCCCTCACTCACCACCTCCTGACTCTATTCTTTGATTTCTTCATCACCACATACCATCTCTATCTATCTATCTATCTATCTATCTATCTATCTATCTATCTATCTATCTATCTATCTATCTATCTATCTATCTATCTATCTATCTATCTATCTATCTATCTATCTATCTATCTATCTATCTATCTATCTATCTATCTATCTCAATAAAGAGAGGGGGGTGAACACACACCCGTAGCAAACACACACAATCCAATGTCGTCTGGATGTCACCAGACAGAGAGGTGTCTGGAGAGAGCCTCCTGCCTCTGGTGACAGCAGTCTGTGTCTGTATGTGTGCAAACAGTGATGCCAATGGAGGGGAAAAAAACACAAACAGAGGATGGAGCACGACAGGCGAATAACAACAGACAGACGGCAAGACAGAGGAAGAAGAAATGAGATGCAGAATGTGCCAGACAGTGGCATAAAACGAGAGAGAGGGAGAGAGGGAGGCATCGATAAAGTGAGAAAGATGGGTAATGAAAGAGGGAGAGAGTTTGCCTGAGGACAGAGCGACCAGCTTTGGCATGCTCGGGTAAAGCCGACACTGCCGGGTAATAAATAACAGTCATTGGGATGTCAGGAAAGAAATGGATACAGCAGAGAGACAGACAGACAGACACAGAGACAGACAGGCTTGATAAACGGTGTTAGGGACGGTCAGTGGTCCTAGGGATGGCAAACTGTTAGGAAAAGTAATTGGATAAGCCCCTCCCACCACACTGTTCTGGCGTAGAGCTTTTTTATGTTTACAAGCTGAGATGACACGTCATGTGGGTGGAGCTGAACTGGTGGCAAAAAGCAACAGTTATGCAGTATCTTGCAAACCTTCAAATCTTTTGATGGATATAATTCTGCACTTTGGCGTGATTTCAGTGACATTTGGTTTCAAGATTTGTTCACTGATGTTTATCTAAAAGATTTAAGGTGCACTGACACGCCACGTCCCAAACTAAAAGAGGGGGCACGAAGCAAGGTGAACCTAGGATTGGGTCAGAGAGGGCGAAATGCATAAAATCTTTGCCAGTTCAATGATGTGGATCATCAAGAGTGAGATTTCCATTCCAGAACCACCCGCCCGGGTTCACTGGTGGCCAGCAGGGTGGAAACTGTGCTGCTGATGACCAAAGACAAAGGAAGAGGAGAAGAGGAAGGTGTGTTAGGAGGCAACGAGAGAGAAGGAACACCAGAGTGTGGAAGTGAGAGGAGGAACTTTAAACACTGGGACTAAGAGGAAGACCACAGAGACCTCATGAGAAAGTCTGGTTCTTGTTGCATTAATAGATACCAGCTATTGGTTAGCTTTAGGTAATAACTACTTAGTTAAGTTTAGGCAGATAAACTATTTGCTTGACCAGTGAGAGCAGGAAGCAGGTAGAAGAGAGGTTACATGGTGGTGACTGATCGTCCTGGAAGGCTGGCTTTCCAGCCTCTAATCTCACACCGTTGAGAGACAAGAGGGTTGACCCTTTCTGGATTTTCTATGCGTGGACTACTATTTCAGATTTCCATAACAGGAACCAACAAAAGGGGAGGAAGCTGAACTGAAGATCTTTACCCTGAGTGATGGACAGGACTAGAGATGAGGACACCAGAGGAACAGCTCAGGCTGAGCGGTGTGGAGACAAAGTTAGAAGGACAAGGCTGAGATGGTTTGGACAGAGGAGGGAGAGGGGCTGCCAGGCAGGAGGAAAAGAGGAAGACCTCAAAGTGAAGGAGGACACGGAAAGGGTCGATGTGACCAAAGAGGATAGGGTGAAATGGAGGAGCATGATCCGCTGTAGTGAACCCTAAAGGGAGCAGCCGAAACAAGAAGAAGAAGCTTTAGACAATAAAAACTTCCCTGTCAGGTTAATCAATCAAAACTAAGTTCAGCGATAGACAGAGATCACAGTTTAGGTGAAAATATAACAGAAACTTTTTCAGACCTTTGTATTTTCTGGCTTGGTGTGGTGATGCGTCCTAAGAAAAAGTAACGGAAACATTGTTACACTTAATTTGTGTTTGTGGAGATGAGCAAACAGGTTTTCAGCTGTGAGACCGAGCTGTCGGTGAGAGCGTACATTATAAACCTATGGCCTCTTCACGCTCGGCTACATGTCTGTGCACTCATCAGTGAGCTCATGTATACGTCGAGGGTTGGGGTGTGTGTGTGTCATCAAGCTCCTTGTGCTACCCGTCAAATTAATTTCCCGCTCGCTTATCATGCTCGCTTATTTTCAGATATGCGGTGCGCACGTGCAGCAGGATGCAGCTGTTGCGGACCAATACGGATGCAGTTTAGATTTCCAGTCAGCAGCAAGCTGGTCTCTGACTGGTTGAAACGTGCAGGCTGTAAGTGTAGGAGTTTAGCCGAGATTAACTTCAATATCTAATCAATGTTGACTGGTAGCATAACAGTGAGAAGAAGAGGGAAGCAGGAAGGGGGAAGAGGTGGAGGACATGGGAAAGGGAGTAGAAGAGAAGGGGGTACGAAGGAAGAAAATGAGGAGGAGCTGGTCTCCTTTCAGTGGCTGTGCGTTGATGCATGTCAGCGTCCTCCGCCCCCAAATATCCCACAACCCCCCCATTCACATGAATTAAAGGCTGTGTGTGTGTGTCATTGTCACCCTGAGCGGTCCAAGCCATCGGCTGGAACTAAAGACCGCCACAAAATAAAAGTATGACTCATCACACACACACGCTCACACAGAGGTGAGGTAATGGCAGCAAAATGAAATGAATGAGAGGCTGGGGGCTGGAACAGCAGATGGAGAGGGCTTTGTGAACTTGTGATATTAGTAAAACCGTGAAAAATAAAACCATTTTTCTCAAGGCTTCATTAACTGTGTGTGAAATTGTGTGCACAAATGTGTAGGTGCTAAATGTAAAGTGTGAGTGTTTTTGCTGATAGTGCAGTAAACCAGTTTTTGAACTGTTAGCTCCACACAACGTGCACTATAGAGTTATCACTTAAGACTTACCGCATCTCACGGCACAACATGGAATAAGTTTAGTCGGTCTGTGTTTTGATCGCACTCAATTATCCAGGTAAGGAAAGTCTCAAAAAGTTGATTCAAAACTGGCACCACTGAGTAACCTTCAGCTGTGAGGTCAGTTTCATGATCATTAACATGCAAACTGTAGTGAAGACTCATCAATGACCATGACTGCATTCACAGAGAGCTGGGGAATTGCTGCAACCGTCCGCTCTTTAAGTCTGATGTCATTAGCCGTTTTCCGTTCCAAACTCCGCTTTAGGTCCCAAAGTCAAAGTCTGAGAGCTACAAACTGTCTAAATTCTTTCATCTTTAATAAAATGATCAGCGTTCTGCTCTACCAGGTGTAACAATTAAGTTTAACATCCAGGCATCCATGAAAACAGAATTTATTAAATTTAACGGCATTAGAAGTTAGCAGGAAGTTAGCTCGCTAGTTTCCATCTAAAGATTGAGGGATTCATGAAAAATTCAAACGTACAGCTCTGCTATCATAAATCATAAATGAAGACAGAAAAACTAAACAGCAGAAAACTAAACAGCAGTGACGTTTGTAGGGTTACTGAAGTTGGGCTAGCTGGTATATAATGATGTGCTATGTGGTGGCTAGCTACACAGCTATGTTAGCGTAGCATAAACACAGTGAAGCTGGAGGATGAACGCGAACTTTTTTTCCACTTGATAAAAGTTAACGTGAGGGTTCCTGATGGTTACGGACAAATGCAGTCGTATGGCAGGATGCTGTAAACGGAACAAACTGCGACTGTGTGTTTCCTGGGTGAGAGAGCGCCTTTTTGTTGTTGTTGTTGTGCTAAGCTAATAGGCAGAATGCTACAGGCATAACACTAAAGAATGTAGCCTCATGGGCAGTGTAGTCCGTGCTGCAGGGAGAATGGACTGCCATACCCGTTATGTGTCTGTGAGCGCGAGGAGGTAGAAAAATGAGAGTGGAAAAGTACGAGCTGTCATCGAGCAAAAACGGGAGCTGGAAGCATGTAAATTCAATTCAATTCAATTCAATTTTATTTATATAGCGCCAAATCACAACATAAGTCGCCTCAAGGCGCTTCATAGATACAGAGAAAAACCCAACAATCATATGACCCCCTATGAGCAGCACTTTGGCAACAGTGGGAAGGAAAAACTCCCTTTTAACAGGAAGAAACCTCCGGCAGAACCAGGCTCAGGGAGGGGCGGCCATCTGCTGCGACCGGTTGGGGTGAGAGAAGGAAGGCAGGATAAAAGACATGCTGTGGAAGAGAGACAGAGGTTAATAACAGATATGATTCAATGCAGAGAGGTCTGTTAATACATAGTGAGCGAGAAAGGTGACTGGAAAGGAAAAACCCAGTGCATCATGGGAATCCCCCGGCAGCCTACGTCTATTGCAGCATAACTAAGGGAGGGTTCAGGGTCACCTGGTCCAGCCCTAACTATATGCTTTAGCAAAAAGGAAAGTTTGAAGCCTAATCTTGAAAGTAGAGATAGTGTCTGTCTCCTGAATCCAAACTGGAAGCTGGTTCCACAGAAGAGGGGCCTGAAAACTGAAGGCTATGCCTCCCATTCTACTTTTAAATACTCTAGGAACAACAAGTAGGCCTGCAGAGCGAGAGCGAAGTGCTCTAATAGGGTGATATGGTACTACAAGGTCATTAAGATAAGATGGGGCCTGATTATTTAAGACCTTGTATGTGAGGAGCAGGATTTTGAATTCAATTCTGGATTTAACAGGAAGCCAATGAAGGGAAGCCAAAACAGGAGAAATCTGCTCTCTCTTTCTAGTCCCTGTCAGGACTCTTGCTGCAGCATTTTGGATCAGCTGAAGGCTTTTCAGGGAGTTTTTAGGACTTCCTGATAATAATGAATTACAGTCGTCCAGCCTGGAAGTAATAAATGCATGAACTAGTTTTTCAGCGTCACTCTGAGACAGGATATTTCTAATTTTAGAGATGTTGCACAAATGGAAGAACGCAGTCTTACATATTTTTTTAATATGTGCGTTGAAGCACATGTCCTGGTCAAAAATGACTCCAAGGTTCCTCACAGTGTTACTGGAGGCCAAGGTAATGCCATCCAGAGTAAGAATCTGGTTAGAGACCATATTTCTAGGCTCTTCAGGGCCGAGTACAATAACCTCAGTTTGATCTGAATTAAGAAGCAGAAAGTTAGCGGCCATCCAGGTCTTTATGTCTTTAAGACATTCCTGCAGTTTAACTCATTGGTGTGTGTTATCTGGCTTCATGGACAGATAGAGCTGGGTGTCATCTGCATAGCAGTGAAAATGTATGCTATGTCTTCTAATGATGCTGCCTAAGGGAAGCATGTATAATGTAAACAGAATTGGTCCTAGCACTGAACCCTGTGGAACTCCATAATTAACCTCAGTGTGTGAAGAGGACTCTCCATTTACATGAACAAATTGGAGTCTATTAGATAGATATGATACAAACCACCGCAGCGCAGTACCTGTAATACCTACAGCATGTTCTAATCGCTCTAATAGGATATTATGGTCGACAGTATCGAATGCTGCACTAAGGTCTAAACATAATAATAACCACTGCAGCCAAGAAGAGAGCCTGATGAGCCCAGTTGTAAGTAAGCTATTAAGACTCGACTGTACAGTGTTCGTGTTTCCCTCTGAAACAATAAGTTCCGTTGGAGCAGCCTTTCAACGCCTCTCTCTGTCTCAAAGTTGACCCAGACAACAAAGTAAAGCTAATTTTCGGCTACGAGCCAACACGAACCCGACGTATTAGCCAGAGGTCCCTTTAGTACGGTTCTGTGCCGCGGACCTTCAGTAATAGTAATAAATCACATTCATGTAGTTGTAAAAAGCATGATAATATATTAAGTAATCCAAAGTATTCAGAATACGTTACTCTCATTGAGTAACGTAACGGAATACGTTACAAAATACATTTTGGGGCATGTAATCTGTTACCTGTAGTGGAATACATTTTAAAAGTAACCTTCCCAACACTGTTCATACGTCATCACTTATAAACGGATTGCAGGTCATCATACAGATGTACTTTCATAGGGTTGGGTAACCCTTCAGCCAGCAGAGTCTTTTCTCCATCTAGACAAACAGAATCATCTTTCTGGGATTTAGTTGACCAGGATTTGAAACACTTGCTATTGTAAAACTAACTCTGCAGCTTTGGTGCCTAAACTCAACCATACAGTGAAAAACACCATGACGGAAGTGTACAGTAACACCAAACAAAGAATGAAACTCATTGGTTAAGAGTTTTACCCAGGACACTCTGGTTCACCCTGACGTTTGGCTTTGACTCATCGGATAGGATTTCAAAAAGATCAGGCTACATTTTTTATGCTATGATGGTCACAACTCCACCTGATGTTTTAGAACCACGAATTCACATCATCACAACCAAAGTAATCTGGAATATTCCATCACTGATCTAAAGCTCATCAAATAGTTTTGTTACTTAAACATAACCGAGGAGGTTTTAGTTCCAGTTCTTAATGTCTGTAATTTCCCCTCACGTCCAGCTGGTCATGACAGATGGATGCTCCTCCCTCCTGAGCTTTGTGCTATCAGAGGTGTCTTCCTGTTAAAAGGGAGTTTTCTCTTCCCACCATCTAAAAGTGCTTGCCCACAGGGGGTTGTCTGAATGTTGGAAGGAGGTTTTCTCCAATACTGGGTGGCTGTAGCTCAGGTGGTAGAGCAGGTCATCTACTGATCGGAAGGTTGGTGGTTCGATTCCCGGCTTCCCCTAGTCTGCATGCCAAATATCCTTGGGCAAGATACTAACCCGAAATTGCTCTCCGATGCATTCATTGGAGTATGAATGTGTGTGAATGTCAGTTGTGTAAAGCGCTGTGAGTGCTCAGAAGAGTGGAAAAGCGCTATATAAGAACCAGGCCATTTACTGTACCTCACACCATAAAGCCCTTTTTTTAAAGTGAATATTGTTGTAAATTGGCATTATATAAATAAACTTAAACAGAAAAAAATGTTTAATATAGAGGGTAATAGAAGTGAGTTAATCTGTCCATAAATCAGGCCACTCAGGACTATTTCTACGAGGTGTTAGCCCAGTCCAAATGTACTACCTGAAATAAGTTGCCTGGGTAACCGCCTTCACCTTTCCTTAACCATATAGTTAGGAAAGGTGCCAGAAAATAAGCAGTTTCCAGTTCTGCACTATAACCTGTTGATGCACTATAAATGATGTGTTCAGGCCAACAGGTTAATAAGATGATCATATTGTGCAGACGTTGTAAGTTTACTGATGTTGAAAGAACAGCTGTTCTGTCTGTGGAGCCCCTCCCCAGTGTTTGCTGTCTGTCAACAATAAGAAAATACTGGAAAAAGTTATTTCAGAAAGTTCTGCAATGATTTAATGTTGCACTTTATATAAACATAAAGTTGAGGGATTGTAAAAGAATGGTGAAAATTGCAGCAGCGGAGGCGGAAACCTCCCAAATTTACTGTTTACCTCAGAATCAGTGAGACAGACGATAAAGCAGCCGTCGCTGTGATAACTCTCCGGAGTTGTAAAACTGTTTCTGTGCAGCCTTCAAACTCACACATCAATCCATCAAACGGGACTCTCTGGATCTCGAATTTCATTAGTTCCAATTCTTGGTGATGTCAGTGATTTGTTTCAGAAACGGTGTAATGGAAACGTGTTAATCTGTCCTTAAAAGCCACTGAAAATCTGCCCACTCGGGACGGGCTCAGTCATTTCCACGAGGTGTTATTTTGTTCGGCCATGCCACACGCTGAACTGCGCTTTATTTCACTAAACCCATCGAATTGAAGTGAAGTGACAAAGAGGGAGAGGAGAAATTAGAAAAAGTGAGGGAGATTATAAAGTATAGTGCTGACACATGCTGTCTAACGAGAACGAGCGAGAGAGGGTGAAAGGTATAGGAAGCGGAGAGAGCGAGCGAGCTGGGAAGTCATCTATTAACATTAGAGTCTGGAGCATCATGGAGTCTAATAGTCTCTCTCTCTCACCCGCTCTCTCTCATTCTGTCTTTTTAGTCCATTTGGGTAACTGCTCTCTCCACGCCACATTAATCTGTGTAATTAGGTTCGAAGCTTGTTTTACCTCCTTTCCTCCTCTTATCTTTTTCCTTGGCCTTCCTCTTCTGTTTCCTTTTCTTCTTCCTCTACATTTCCTCCTCTTCTCTCTTAATTTTACTCCATTACCTTTCCTACTCATTCGTTCCCTCTCTGTATCTTCTCTTGTTTTTCTTTCTGCATCATTCGCTTCCTTTTTCCTCCGCTTTTCTACAAACTCCAGCTTCTCTTTTTCCTGGCTAAATCTCTGGAGCCCCGTTCACACAGAACCTGGAAGGACTGAGTTTAATTATTCATGGTGGATAGAAACAAGGAACAAGACTACAAGCCCGCAGTCACAGCTCTACAAAGCTGCACTGGGTCGAACACTAATGTCACCTTGCTAACATGATAATGACAAACCAATGCGCTACCTATCTGCTCGTTAAGTCTGACGTCATTATCCATTACCAGGTCCAAACGCTCCCTCAGACAAACGTCCAGGCTCCCCAGAGAGTTAAAAACAGTCCAAATTCTTTCAGCTGTGATAACCAATCAGTGTGGCCGGGCATCCAAGAGGGTTAACTGAATAAGTCAGCAGGAAGTTACCTGATAAGCCATGTTCTGGTTGAAGTCTAGTGCTGATCTTGAATCAAAGGCTTTCTTGCGATGTTTTAAAGTAGTCTTGAGCAACAGTTCTCCTTTTTCTTTTGACATTGGCTGCTTTTTCACTCCAGTCGTTGTATCTGACTGCTTTCAGAGGAGTCATTTGCTTGTTGAGCCACTTAATACTGAACTATGAATCATTCAGGCATGAAAAAGAGACTCACACATAACACATCATTTAACAAATTGCCTACATTTAGGCGCTTTGTTACTAATGGCCTGTCACATTTCCTTTATCGAGGATAAGACCGTTTGACAGACATAAAATAGCGTTTCTGCACCATTCTTAAAGACTTGTTATCTGAAAACATATCTCAGCGCGGTGTGCAGGAGCTGAGGAAACTGGACGAGTGGAGGACCAAAGTGTAGGGCCTAAAAAACTATCCACAGCAGATAAACAGGATCTGAAAGTCACGTCGTTAAGAACCAGGAAAACATCCAGCAAAGACCTGACACAGGACCTGAGAGATGCAGCTGATCCATCTACTGTTCACTCATCAGAAATGGTCTCGGGTATGCTCAGGTGGCAGTTTTCACAAGGTGATCACTATCAGTCATGAATCGGTGTCCCTGGAGCCCGAACCTCAACATTACTGGAGCGGTGTGGGATCATCCGGACAGGGACCAGAACAAGAAGAGACTTCAAGCTATGCTGAAGAATAGAGATGCTCACACCAAGCTTAGTGACATTGTACTGTTATTTTACCATAATAGTGGAAAATATGAAGGGATGAGGAAAATCCTCCATGTGAGTATCTGCTTATTGGCCTCCATAAATGCATCAGCTTGTGCTGTTGTAAGTAGAAGCAGAGAGCTGTTTATCTGTAACATCTCTAAATCCTGCAGACTGTAGGGAAAAGCTGAGGGGATGCCGTGAATCCTAGAATTCGGGTTTGTTCGCTCTATCATCTTTACAAAAAAACCCAAAGTTCAGTCCAGGTGGAGCTGAGATGAAAGGAGTAAGGAGCCACCAGCTGCTTGCTGGAGGCATCAAATAACCTCTACTTAAGCCTTAACCTGGATAAAGGAGTGAGTTTGAGATTAGTGTCACTTGATTCAACATCAAGTTTGCAGCTCAGCACAACGTTTGGCCTATTTTTACCTAACTGACCCAAGCACAAGCACACCAATGGTGAACACACAAAGTTCAAAGCTTTACATACGTGTGTGTGTGTACTCATCACAAGAACATCGAATTTCGGCGTATCTCCCCAGATGTCAGTCAAATGTGGTATTATTTTGACCTTCTGAAACAAAGGCGAGGTTTGATCTTGATGTCTACTAAACATTTTTAAATCTCCTTTGGGTTTGTGTGAGGAAGAGCATCCAGCATAAAACTGCAGAATCAAATAAGTGAAACTACCAGCTGTGGCTGCAAAAGATTTCCAGTCCTATAGACGTGTGTGTGACAAACAACCATGAGCCGTGACGCCTGTCAACACCTCCCTGATTGGTTCATGGTCTCAGTCACGAGTTTCAGGTCTTACTGAATGAAACATGAAGCATTTTTTTAAAATACATTTTGGCCATTGTGTTAGAAAGGTGGATCATTGTGAATTCACTCACCAGTGGGTGATGTCAAAGTGGATTGGTCCATCTTTTATATGTTTATGAGTTGATGCCAACTTCTGAACAAACCATAGTTAAAAATTATTAGACAACTTTGTGAAAAATAAGTACTGACCAGGTAAGGTTTTACTTTAATAACTAGAACACGTTAAGGTGCAATTAAAGCCCAGCAGGAGCTTCCATGTGTGTAGAAGCAGCTGGTCGTGGTGGTTGGAGAGGATACCATCAGGAGGCTGCAGCTAAAAATCTTCTGCTGCTCACCAAATGCTTCGGCTCGTGGTGCTCAAACATTCCTGATACTCACAGAAAGGTATTTTACTATAACAGAAACCAGTCGAAAACAATCTAAAAATTCCACTATATCTGTTATCTCAGCCCCTTCTGTCAAAAATGTGATGAAAATTTCCAGAAGAAAAGTGTTTTCCCCACAAAGTCTACATTTCACAGAGCCCCATTCACGCTGGATTCTTTGACATCCTCATTTCTTGCTTCCACTGGCTGAAAAATGTTTTGTGATCTTTCTGTTTCCTCTCCGAAGCCAAGATGGTGAGCATCCAGCTTTTTGACCTGTCACATACTCTTAGAGCCCTTTATGAGGTAGTAGTCGATGGTGTGAAGACACGCATGCCCTCAGAATAGTTAGCATGTGAGTATGTACATGATTTTAGACACAGCTGTAGTTTGCTGTATCAGTGTGCTAATGAGCTCAATACCTGAAGCTGATGCCGATGTTTATGTCTTCAAAACATTTCACTTTTTAACCAAGTCCTGTGTCAGACTAGCAACCTGTTCAGGGCGAACCCTGCCTCTCAACCTGTGGCACGGGGGGTAGGCCCCCCCCAGGCCCCTGAATTGGATAAGCGTAAGTATGGATGGATGCATGCATGGATGCATGTATTAAATGTATCGCAGTGTATGGCACTTTGTTTTCAGTTGGGAGTTTTCTGTAAGTGCTATATAAATTGATGGTTGAATAGATGGATGGATGGATGCATGATGGATGGATGAAAAGATGGATGATGGTTGAATAGATGGATGGATTTTTAAATAGAATTTGAACATGAAAATAAATCTTATAAAGGGTTAAATACCAGATTTGGTACAAAATTTACCCCCCATGAAGCGTTTGTCCTTCTCTGTGTCTCGGTGGCCTGTTTCCGTCTGTTTCTGTGTTGCTGATTCATGGCAGAGCTGCAGGGGCTGACATGACAGTCAGGCTGGTAGCACTCAAACACAAGTCCTACTGGCTGCTCAGCCCGTGTGTGTGTGTTATCTGTGCTGACTAGTGCTGTCTGCTGTCTTTCACCTCTTTGGGTCACATCCCCAAACAGCCCTGAAACCTCAGCAGCAGCAGGAGGACAAACAGGGTCAGGACGGCTGCAGACAGAAAATAAGAACTGAGTTTATTTAGTTTGCCCTTTTCTTGTTTTGTCTGGAAAATTCTTATGCTGCAAGCATAATAAAATAGCAGAAACTCATATTTGGGTTTTGTGCAGAATATTAAGAAACCTGGCAATCATTTTTATAGTGATGTGTTCTTGTCTTGGGTTTAATTTTGGTAGGAATGTGCTGCATTATCACTTTAATCTCATTACAGTTATGACTGCTTCACAGTTGGAGACTGGGTATATTATCCTGATAGAGAAGCATAATTTCAACAGAAAGGAAGAAAATAACTTCATATTTCATGTTTGTATGAAAGAAAAACAGCCATGAACATCATGTATGTGTGTTTGCTTACCTGCAGCAACATGACAAAGATCCACACCAAGACCTCAAGTCCGGGTTCCAGTTATTGTTTATGAATGTAGGTAATCTGCTGTAACTCAGTCCTTCGCTTGCTCTCCAAACTCAAACATGAAACCAAAGCCCACTCTGCTTTGGTGGACTTGGACTCCACTCAGACTACAAATGGAAATCAGAAGGCTACTACTACCAAAGATCTTGACCTTTGACCCGATGTGAAAGTGGGTCTAATAAGAAAAAAAGGACATTTAAGTCTACAGTTTCACTCCCTACCTTTGGTCATGAGCTGTGAATAAAGAAAGAAGACACGTCCCTTTTGATGGATGACTGAGCTCACCTTTAACCTGACCAACAGCCACCCAGGAAAGGTTCTGGATTGAACCAAGTTAAGCTCCTCCCCCTTTTAATATTATTTCTGCCTGTTTCAAACACTGAAATCTAAAGTCAACTGTAAGGCCAAAGTTAATGTGCGTGACTTTATTTAAATGGTCACATCTTCAGCTGTATAAAAACTGCCATTTCAGCATTTGGCTAACCCTGGACAGGTCAGAACCTGCCTGCTGTTAGCAGGTTAAAGGCACATCTGTACAGGTATTCAAGGCTCGCTCTATCTTAGAAATATAATACCATTCTTCATTAACCTTGTAAGACCCAACCCTAAACTAACACTGAGCACTCAGAATGTGTCATTTTATTCTTTATTAAATTCTTCTCCTGAATCTTGGCAGTCAGGAAACAAACAAACAAAAACAAACAAACAAAACAAAAAAACCCACTCATACTATTGTTGTTTTTGCCTGTTATAGTTAACGGTTGTGGTTAGCGCCAATGATGAGTCGGGCTACAGAGGTTTATAAGCTGGAGGGAATGGCTTACACCAAAAGTGGGAAACTCCAGGCCCGGTGTCCTGCAGGTTTTAGATCCTGGGTCAAAATACCTGAATCAAATGATTAGTTCATTACCAGGCCTCTGGAGAACTTCAAGACATGTTGAGGAGGTCATTTGGCCATTTGAATCAGCTGTGTTGGATCAAGGACACGTCTAAAACCTGCAGGACACCGGCCCTCGAGGCCTGGAGCTCCACCACCCCTGGCTTAGACCAAGGAAGAACACGTTAACGTATTTAGCCTGATGCCACTGCGATTACACACAGTGAAGAAAATAGATGCCATATCCACCATGAAGTTACATGATGTTGGTGTTTTGAAAGCGGACGTGATGAGTGCAGGACACGTCTGACTGATGACATTTGTGTTCCCACATCGTAGAACAGTTCAGGGCTGCTGTGCATGTGTGAACCGCTGAGTTTATGAGCCAGGAGTGCTGCGGTTATTTCTGTTACTGGAGACACTTATTTAGCACTGTTACTATTGATTATGAGGTCAGCCTCATACGACTACTCCTTTGCTTCTTCTGTACACCTTGGCTCAGTTCTTGTTGGACTAAATGTCACAGGTTTGTCAGCCATCCTGTTTCAACCTTGTGTTTTACTCTTTTCTGAATAAAAATAACTGATTCCAACTTTGAATCATACAAAGCTACTGTAGCAGAGTCCAAGAATGAAGAAATGAAGCTGAATGAAGCTGTTTCTGCTGCCTTATATGTGAGTTACATTAACACAGTGATGTCGTGCCCTCGCTGGCCTTATGCTCTGGACTGACTGCTGTTTCTGACCTGTATCAGTTATTGAGGGTGGGAGGCTTTTTTTCAGGTGGGGGTCTGCTTTCCCGTCACTATGGCAACAAACCTTTGGGGCAGTCGTGTTCCTCTTTAGCTGTGATGCGAAAACGCTGGAGCACAGCAGATAAACTTTGGATCCAACGCACACCGACACAAACCCTGTCAGAGCAAAGAGGGGGAACAAAGCCTCCCTCTCACATCCCTCCACCCCTTGTCCCTCCATAATCCCATTATGTGTAGCAACGACCTGTCAGTGTCAATCAGTGTTCTCGTCATGCCAACCTCCCGCCATGAACCAGACTGGCCAATGGGAAGCCTCCCTGCTGATTAGCTGGCGTGATCTCATTATGTAGCCCAACCCACTCTGGGGGGAGGGGAGGAGGGCTAGCGGTGGGGGTGGGGGAAAGAACAGAAGGATTTTCAGGTGATGTAACGCACCTGCTGGCGGCCATATTGGATGTTTTTATCGGGCTGCAGCAGAAACGAGGATCCAGATTTGAGTTGTGCTGCTTCCAGGAGTTAGAAAAAAGGTTTTTGTGCTGCGTTGAACTGGCACCAAATTTATACGATCAGACTCTGTTTGGTGTTTGTTGCAGGAATGATGATGTGAACGCCTAGAAATGACATATAAAATTAAATCCACACAGGATAACAAGAGCATGGGAAACACGAGGGAACACAGAGGGAACTAATCAGACACGAGAGACAGACGGAAGCAAAACCTAACACACTGAACACAGGAGAGACTGTCAAAATAAAACAGGATGTACAATAACCATGGAGACAAAGACTAAGACACGTGGGAGCAGGCATACAAACATAACACAAGCAGAAAACAACTCAGAGACCCGGAACCAGATAAATACTCAGTCAAATAATAATAATTAAACCAGCATAGAAAAGAACAAATCCATAAACACAGAGCCAGGACGTTACCAGGACACACCCTGTTACCCTGTGACTGTCATGTCTGAGCAGTGCTTCTTGCCCATCTCGTCTGGTTTATGTTTGAGAATTCAAAAAACAGAATCTGACTGAAAGCAATGCTTCTGTGTCTTTTCCTGATAAAATATGTCGTCTAAATAAAATCGAATCACTGGTTCGTGTTCCTGTCGGGTCTCACAGGATTCATGTCTGTGTGCATGAAAAGAATGTTTTCTACTTCAAAAAGGTGAAAAAGTCCACATTTGAAGGTTGGAGGGTTTGGTGGTGGAGCAAATCGTTTCACCGCTCACATCAAACACAGACTTTCACACATCATTCAAAGTGCCTGACTCGAGATGTGTTATAAAGAGCTCAAATTTGAGTTCAAATAATAGCTGTCGCTTCTTTTAAAGCTCTGATTTCTTTTGTTTCTTTCTGCTCTTTCATGATTTCATGATTTACTGTGAGACCAGGCCTGACGCCTTGTGCAGAATGGAGAAACTAACTGAACGCGCTGGTTCTTCTTGAGATCGACTAAATCTTTCACAGCTGTGTAGGACCGGATGGTTTTCGCTGAAACACCACTGTCTATGGACGTAAACATCTGTCACAACTTCACCCACTGGATAAATAGATCCAAGATAAAGTTGCTCAACCAGGATTTGCTAATCCGGTTTATTCAGTTTATCAAAGTAGCCAGATTCAACCACCTGTGATGATGACTTGCTCATGTACTAGCTGAGCAGGGGAAACGTATCAGTATCAGAAATCATGATCAGCATCTCTATTGGAGGAATGATGAGAGATGCAAATGATTTTCCTGACAGGATTCACCAAAAATGAGAGAAACAAAAGGTGACTGAGGTTTGGGAAAGTAATAACGTGGCCTTTCCTTCTCCCTCTGATATTAGAAACTCTTTATAACATACTTTTCTACTGCACAGTGAATGTAAACATGAAAGAGAGAAACAAAAGTCTGTTACAGGAAGTCCAAGATAACAGAGGCGAACACAGAAAACTCAGTCAGAAAACTCAGCGTGAAGGACAAGATAAGACGAGGAGGAGAAAGAGATTAAGAAAAGCAGAAAGAGGTGAAGAGGGACAAATGTTCACTCATCGACTGATCTTTCCTTTTATTGCTCTTTTTTATTCCTTAATATTCAGAGCGAGCAGCAGCAAACACCAGGTCGGAAATGTAAAATAATCTTCAAACAGGTATATTTGATTTTTCTGCTATTGCTCTGTGACCTATTAAAAGGTCACAGAGCAATTAATGTTTTCTGTTTTTAAATCAAATAGGAAAAACAAGATTTCTGCACATGCAGAGAAAATATTAATCAGCTGAGGGTTTCGAGCGGTCTGCAGGGGTTTGGCTCGCAGCGATTACGTTTAAACTTTGACGTTTAAGAGAAAGAAAAATAAAATATGTGCACTTTTATAGGGGAGTAAATTCTGTCTGGAGGATTTGAGCCAAATCATCCAAAACTTGATTGTTTTTTACATGGATTACTGTTTCAGCCAAACAAAAAGCACATCCATAATTCTTGAGAATTAAAATTTGGAAAATTTGGAAATGTAGGGCAGCATATGTGATACGCACAAAGTGGTCGGTGTTCACCTCACCTGTGACACACCTGATGGCTCCAGCAGGAAAGTTGTTGTTGTGCAGCGTAACCAGTCTGCTGGCTTGCCAACAATCAGCTGTACAGTCAGGCTAAAGGCTAATCTGGTGGCAGTAAACATGGTTTGAAACTGGCCAATGGGTGGACAACAGGGCAGATTTACAAGTCAAACCAGGACAGTACGCTAAGCCCGGCAGCAGCTGTACAACACTGTAAGTGAAACAAAAACACGAACAGGCAGTGGTCAGCAGAAAAAAGACACTGGGAGTATTTACTGAGGTAAAAAGAGACATTTTTCATACAGCGAGGACGACAGGATATAAAACTAAATGGGTTAAAACATGAACTCTGGAGATTACTTCAAACAGATGGTTCAGGATCTTTGTTTTATTCTGTCGCTCACAGACATCTTACCTTAAACTGAAACTGTACAGTCACTGACCTTATCAGGATAAAGAAAGACAGACAGGAGGTTATTTATAGCTCAGGATATATAGACCACCTCCATATTTAGATAGCAGTGAGAAAAACAGCATCTGTGTAAGAAATGTGTGTTTAGATGCGGCACAAAAATCTGATACAGCTGCTGAATGTGGACCTGTTCTATTGCTCTTTATTGTTGGACTCTATCAGAGTAGCTTTGCATCATTTCCGGTTCAAAATAAGCCTTGAAATTTTGGTCATGTTTAATATGAACACCCAGCCTTTGGAGAAATATCTGCTCCCTTTTGATCTCCAACAGTGACCAGGCTAGGGCTTTGTTACCTTTGTCCTGTATGCTTACAAACTCAAACCCTACACTTGACCCTAGCTGGGCTGCTGATGAACTGGTGGATGTTAGAGGGTTAAAGAAAATATACTTTGATATAAATCATGCAGACTGTAGGACTTGTCACAGTTTCAGGTTCCAGCATCAGTGCTCCTCATTGGTGTCTCCCATGGATGATGTGACTGTGGCTCAGGAGGTACAACAGATCATCCACTAATTGAGAAGGTTGATGGTTCAATCCCTGATTGCTCCAGTTTGCCAAATATCCTCGGGCAAAATACTGAACCCCGAGTTCATGTGTGATGCACCCGTTGGGGTATACGTGTTAGACGGCACTAAGATGTAGAAGAAACTGCTGTGTGAATGAGGCATGTTACATAAATCACTTTGAATGAGCAGAAACATGCTTGATACAGACCAGGCCTTTCACAGATTTTAGGTCCCAGAGTCGTCGTTCATGCATCGCTTTAGCTCACAATAAGTAAGCATGTGAACTAAACTGTGCTCACCGTTAGACCACAAGTCACCAACCTGTGTTAAATTCCTCTGCTTCACCTGCTGTGGTCTGATTTGAGCTTCGTTTGTGTTGCACCCACTTCATGAATGGACGTCTGAATCTATCGGAAGCAGTTTCTGTCACGTACTCTGATAGAAGCCGCGACACAGAGCCCGGCTCACTGCTACCGATTTATTCTACACTGTTGCTCCAGCTCCTAGTGAGATCTGTCCCAGAGAGGCAGACCTACTGCTGAGTGTACCGTGCACACACACACACACACACACACACACACACACACACACACACACACACACACAGTGTCAGCTCTATATTCTGGGACAGTCACATCTTAACCAGACTGCCCTAAAAACACAGTTTTTTCCTCTTTCTGCTTTTTCTCTGTGACTCACTGCGAGCTTGCAGGAGTGAGCCCCAAAACTTTACTGACCCCACGCCTCGGGGTACAGTCAGCGCCTTCCCCACCTCCCCATGATGCCATTTTGTCAGACGGACCAGGTGCACTTTCACTAACGCAGTCTGTCGAGGGTATAGCAGCCTTGGCAGTAACTGGAATCATTCTCAAAGCGACCAATAATATTTTTTCCTAATGTGGCCCTGAGGCTCCGTCGTAGGCTCCAAAGCCTCAGCATGGTGACAGTGAAAACGTTCAGTTCAAGGGGACTTCGCACACACCTGAACAAATGAAGGGAAACGGTGCACCAGTGAGTGAGCCTGTTATGCCTGCTGTGTGGTTGGTTGAACTAACAGATCATCTAAGAAGTACGAGGAGTTCATTAGTCTGACTGCAGGTTATCCGAGTCTCTGCAGTTCAGCTTTCTATGTGAGCTGGCTAACATTCAATGATAACACCGATGTAAATAATGCAGCTTCTAAATACAAAAACAACAACAGTAAAAAACCTACGTGGTGTTTCATTTTTCACAAACCCACCCGGTGATGTCATGGCGGCTTCGTCCAGCTTTTACAGACATATCGAGTCTTCAACAGCTCGCAGCGTGTCACCACTCTGTACTGAGGAAGAGGGCGTAGCTGTTTTCTGTCACTCAGATAGTCGAGCACAGACAACGCCCCATGTGTGAGGATGTTTTCACCTGATCCTGTGTGCGTGTGCGCGTGTGTGCGTGTGTTTAGCATCAATCCCCTGATGCATGTAGCACAGCGCACTTGTGTACATCTGCATGATTCAGTTGTGTGTGTAACTGCTCTGGGTCCACAGTCCCTGGAGTACACTCACCTAGTCAATAGAGAACATAATGTTGTGAGTTTACCCATAATGCCCCAGGGGAGCGGTGGTTGAGTGAACTCATAGCGGTTTGACTGGTGTACTGAGTGGACCCTCGGGACGAGAGACATGGAGAGAGGCAGATAGTGATGTGTTTCCACAGTGAACACACACACACACACACACACACACACACACACACACACACACACACACACACACACACACACACACACACACACACACAGCTCACCTCCATACAAAATCACTTAAATGTCAAGTCATTCAAAAATAAAAAGCTGGCAGCCTGCGAGGCATCGCTGCTCAGGTGGAGAACAAACGTCTTAGATCGCCTGAACGGAGCCGCACAGCTCGCCACAGCTCAGCTGTCTCAACCGTCTTTATTCTGACCTCAGAATTTTAACTGCTCACATAAAGAACACAAAACTAAAAATGAACATAACTGATGATTGCTGAAATAAACCTGAGTACTTGCACAGGTGAGCATGCAGCACTCCACTTGTCTCCTCTGGGGGGCTGGGCTCTAACAGGCGGACAGATGATTGGACCTGAGGGAGCACTGACTCAGGTCAATACTAATCTACTGAGGCTCTAACCTCAGTGACCTTTAACCCTGAGACGCTGACTGAAGACCACCCACCGTGATGTTTAAACCTCTGAATATTTGGCTTTAAATAATAAAGACACATGTGTAGTGTTACAAAAATCTGATTACAAATAAATGTTTGATTAATTTAATTCATTCAGCTCATTTTGCAGTTTCAAACTGCTCACTGAGACCTTTTTTGTAGCTCACCTGTATGGATGATAAAGTTTGAATTATTAGGGCCGTGGCCTCTTTGACTGACAGGTGGAGGTTGCTGCTAGCTGCCTGCTCAGCTTCACCGGTTGATTTTCTCTGATCAGTTGTATTAATTGTACTAATGGACCATCTGATGAAGCTCCAGCACAGACACAGGGAATATTCAGTGTAAACCTGGTTTAATTATTGTTTTTCTAAGACTTTTTGAGAAATTGAAGGTGTTTAAACAGCTACATGAAGCTTACAGCATCAACTTCTTAAATATTCCAGTCAGTCTGCTCTGGTGTCGATCGCTTCAGAGGCTCATTTTAAATAATTAAGTAGCAAAAACACCCCAACGTCTTCCCCTTTTCATGCTCCGGATCCAGCGTGTCACTTTCAATTTCCAAAAAGCATCAGCTTCCTGCCACACGCACACACACACACACACACACACACACACACACACACACACACACACACACACACACACACACACACACACACACACTTCCCACCACCAGCTTCCTGCCTCAGCTGGTGTGTGTGTTGAGTTGGCAGAGATCCAGATGTTTTCCCACAGCAGCCAGTTGGTCAGTCAGTCACTTCTGTCACTGTCAGGCTCTGATCCAAAGCGGTTAGCTGGAGGAACATCCTGACTTCATCCTGCGCTGCAGTACTAACACACACACACACCTGTCCTGTCCTACAGATGGGTGCAGGTAATGCTGTGTTAATTGGTGTGTTTACAGGCTCAGGACTACGATTAACCTCCTTTGGATGCTTTTATCTGCATTAACGCTCGCAGCAGAGCGATGATGGTTAGCACTATTAGCGATCCGTACCCGTGACCTCGCCAACATTAGCAGCGCTTTAAACAGCCTGAGCTGGAGGTCAGGATGACGTCCTCCTACTTGATTTCATAGTTTTTTGGGGGGGTTTTTAATTGAATTTCTTTCTCACACATTTTCATACCAAAAGATTTTTTCTGCTCACTTCCAGCTCCACACTGTAACTCTTGATGCAAAGCTACTCTACTCCAGTAGCTTTGCATCAATCCTTTTCTTGTACAGGGCTCTGGTGCAGCTCCTCCCGTTGTCAGATACTCTGCTTCTCCTTTGCTGCGGGTTTGTCTTTACAGCTGCTCTGTTGACTTCAGATCAGGCGACTTGATTACTGAAGAATCTCACATTTCCGCTTCTTCATGTAGAAAAATTAAAAGATGATAAAAGTTTATATTTCTCACAGTCATGATAATATTGGCTGTCAGCCACTGCTGTTCCATACACTAAAAACAAACTGCATCTGTGTGGATGTATTTGTGATGCTGAAATGCAGAGAATGTGTTTGGGACAGAAGTGATAAGAGAGTCTTAAGGATGCTGAAACCTCGAGAAGATGGCTGTCCAGGATGGTAATTTGGACGGTTCATTAGTTTTAGAGATCAGGGAGAGTGTGTGTCCAGCCTGGAGCCACACTGGGTTATCTGCACACACACACACACACACACGCACGCACACACACACACACACAGAGCCTAAAAAGAAAGCTGCATTTTTCTGGTTTTGTGTTTTTAAGCACTTAATAGACTAACTCCATTACATCTCCATTAAATCAGGAATGTTTCTCTCTGACATCAATTTTCTTTAAACGTCACTAAAACCTCAGTGTGTTTTAAATCTGATTAGCCACAGCAGCTAGCAGCTGGCGTACGCAGCACAAATTAAATCAAATCAGTGCAGGAATTTGTTTTTTTTTTCCTTTACATTTGCTCCGTTGGTGCTCCGAAGGAATGGCGTTTAAAATTCTTTAATGAGAAACGTTAGCATGGTAAAATGCTAAACTGTGGCCTCAGTGCGAGGAAGCAGCTGCGAACAGAGTTATCTATAGCCTGGAGGCTGAAGGAGGGTTTGTGGATGCAACAACATGGCCTGTGTGCTCTTCCTAAACATGCTCTGAAATATCTCACATTCCTGAACGCAGCTGCAATGCGACTGGAATCCATCGCAGACTTTTCCCTTTTCGTGGTTTGTTTCTGCAGTTCGGCTGAGTTAACTTTAGTGCAGTTTACAATGTTGTGCAAAAGTCTTGGGCCACCCTTCAATTCTTTATATTTTGCTAAGAAACTGTAAAATATGTGCAGGAATTATTGAAATTGGCAAGTATAGAAAGAAATACAGCATGGGTGGCTCAAGACTTTTGCACACTGCTGTTTATTTCTAGTTTAGATGAATGCCTGCACATTTCTAAGTCTTAATAAAGGCATCTCAGTTGTATTTGTTGAAAATTAGGGTGATTTTACACATGAACTCTGGATAAAGTGAGGATATTTCTCAGGTGTAGCACAAAGCAGGAGATATTCTGGTTCCAGTGACCATGAAATGCACTTTGCAGATAAAGAACTATGTAATATGTGCATATTTCACTGACTACAGTAACTTTCAGGAAGAGTGGTGAAGTTTGCCAATGACTGCCTAATTTATTATTACAAATTAAAAATGTTGCAATCAGTCTGAGCCGGTCTGAACTGACGAGCGCAACTCATCTGCAACGCAACTCTCAAACAGCGGACAGCTGCTTTCCAGCTGTTTGCATTCTGGTTACATTCTTATACATATAATAAAATAAAAACTGTCATAGTCTGTGTATGTAGATGCCAACAGGTTTGTGATTTTGATGATTCCATGAAAATCCAAGAAAACAGGATTCATGAAATTTAACTGAGTTGGAAGTTAGCAGGGAGTTAGCTCGCTAGCTTCCATCTAAACATGATATAGCATGTTCTGACTGAGAGATTACTGACAAATGAAAACGTACAGCTCTGCTATCACTTCCAACATAAAGACAGAAAACTAAACAGCAGTGACGTTTGTAGGGTTACTGAAGTTGGGCTAGCTGGTATATACTGATGTGCTACGTGGTGGCTAGCTACACAGCTATGTTAGCATAGCATAAACACAGTGAAGCTGGAGGATGAACGCTAACTTTTTTCCACTCGATAAAAGTTAACGTGAGGGTTCCTGATGGTTAGAGACAAATGTAATCGCATGGCAGGATGCTGTAAACGGACCAAACTTCAGTCGGGAGAACAACTGAGATAATCCATCCACAATACGAGGTTAGTCATTAACATACTGCTGCATGGGCTGGGCTGTAGCTACATCGTAAGGTTTAAAAACTGAGCTTTAAAATGAACAGAGAGGCCGACAGTGATCACTGACTGTTTTTAGGGGCTTGTTCAGATTAAATAGAACAAGATACAAAGCATTAAAACATGTTAAAAACACAACAGCCTTAATAAACGCAGAGTAGTTTGGACCCAGAAGCAGGATTCATACATCATCACTGAAAGACCGGATCGTCACCAACAGATGACCAACTTGACCCCATTCAGTCGCAATCTGATAGCAGACTGACTCTATCACTTAATTACAGCGGCATCTCAGGGGTTTCCAAGAACTTTGGTAGTCCATAAAACCGGAAGAACCTTTTCCTGAACTCGGATTGGATTTCAGTTGTTTTTGAGTAGGACTGCTTCCGAGAATTAACCCACTGCCATTTAATGCTCTTTGGAAGGGAAACATATAGACTTAAATATAAAAGAACTCCCTTTCCACAGTGACATATTTGGGGGGCAGAATCAGTCACAGTGAGCTTTAGTTTAAGAACTGCAAACCTGCACAACTCCAACATCATCAACACTTTTATGTTTGTGGTGAAAGTTTCACTCACATCATCTTTGGAACTCTTCAGTCTGCAACAAATGTTTTGCAGAATTATTGTGAAGCTTCCAGTTGTGATCTCCATTTTACACAAGCGTGTATGTAACACTATCCTCCCCACTCACCTCACCAGTCCGAGCCATGGTCTGAGTAACCCTCATCACTCGGGCCACTCACACACAGACTCTATACTCAGACCAAGTCCTTCGCACTGCTTCCAAACACTTTGCTCTTCAATGTGTGCCTTTCTCGTTTTGCATGTATCCATCTTCGTTGTAGATTTTGTGTTCCTCCTATTTATATTTGATTCCTGCGCTGTTGGTGTGGAGCACCCGTAATTTTGTTGTACATGTACAGTGGCAATAAAGGGCTATTATATTCTATTCTTTTATCTTCTCTTTCCATCTCTTTGTGTGCCACAACTGCCGGGTTAAAAGTCCACTGTTGAATTCCTCTGCTAATGTGAAATTATTTGCCCTCTAACTGAATTTGTGCCGATTTCTCAGCTGTTGGAAACAATCGTGTCCATTCATTTGCTCGCCGCCCTCGTACGCTTTCCTCCTCCCTGAACCTCTGTCCCGTTTCCACGCGCAGAGGCTGAAAAACAGGCTTTGTCCATCCAAACACACGCTATCTCTATCAGACAATGTGCAGATTTGAAATGGGAATCCAGCTTATTGAAGTTTCAAAAAAAAAAAAAAAAAAAAGGCTGCTGCTACTCGCAAAGAAGCTAAAGAAATGAGATTTGTGCGAGTGTGTAAAACCTCAACAGATCTTCCAGGAATATTTTGTTCTTAGTGTGAAGAAAAAATTCAGTCCCCCGCGCTTTTGCCTTCAATTTGAAACTTAACTACAGTGCAGTGGTTGTTTTGGTCGTCTTGTGGTTTCAGTGAATGAAGTTTAAAATTTTCTTCTCTTTTTCCCTCCTCTTAATGAGCGGATATCATAATCATCATTGTCTCAGCTGCAGGCCTGCCGGTGCTCCGAACAGATGGAGCACTTTCATTAACTGGATCACCAGCAAAGCGCACACACGCACGCGCGCACACGCACGCGCGCGCGCACACACACACACACGCACAGACACACACACACACAGAGAAGCTGGAAAGTCACGCAGATAAAAGTATATTATCAGTGGAGTCATTCATAAGAAACCACACAGACACAGACACACACAGACGAAAATCCATCTCTGGAGGAAGAAACACTGGTGCAGGCAAAAACAGGCAGAGTGTGACAAAAATGTAGCTGAACACCCGAACATAACAGTGTTCAAATAGTTCCTGGTTTAAAAACATAATTTAAGGATGCCTTAATTGAAGCTATATCAGTAATCAGCCCCTCACAGAGTGATATCAATTAAAGATCAAATAAGGTTCTCTGTGAGTAATACTACTTCTAACCACAAGATGGTAAATGGCCTGTATTTGTATAGTGCTTTACTTGGTCCTAAGGACCCCAAAGCGCTTTACACATCCAGTCATCCACCCAGTGTCACACTGCTGATGGCAGCTACATTGTAGCCACAGCCACCCTGGGGCGCACTGACAGAGGCGAGGCTGCCGGACACTGGGCCCTCTGTCTTGCCCCAGGACACAATGACCGAGACTGTCGGAGCCGGGGCTCGAACCGGCAACCTTCCGATTACAAGACGAACGCCCAACTCTTGAGCCATGATCGCCCCATGATGCTACAGTGAGTCAGCATAGCGTTCAACCTGCCCTCTCGAACTAATCTTTGCTCACTGTTTGTACAGAATTCACGTTACTGTGATATTTGTCTGACCTGCCTGTGATTAAGCATCGAACAGTTTACACCAGAGGCGTGCGCACTTTTTCAGCATGCGAGCTAGTTATAAAAATGAAACTGAAAATGATCTACCTGCTATAAAAATGTAAAACATTTATAAAACATCGAGTATTCTTTGTTTGTACAATACATGTTGATGTACCTTGCATAACTGTATGAATCATTGCACAATACATTTTCGGTTATTACCTTACTCTGATGACTTGGACTGAATGGACTCAGCCAGGGATGCATAGTCCAGATATCTCGATGCACGCTCAATCATCCAGGTAAGTAAATCCCAAAAGGTTGATTCTGCTCATCTGGATGTAGCGTTTCAACCTTGTGGGATAGTCCAGATAGCAGCTGCTGTCAGGCCCACTTCCAAATGATCACCATCATGGTGGAACGGTAGAATTTGATACAGTAGAATCTACTGGTGAAATTTCAGTGAGCAGTCCAAAATTGCCGCTCCACACGTCGCTTCTTTGGAATAGCAGTGGTAGACTGGCAGATGAGGGCAAACACACTTTGAATGTGACATTACGGGGGGGAAAAAAAAAAAAAAAAAAAAAAAAAAAATCCTCCCATTCTGTATGGAGATGGGAGGTTTTTGGCTTCTTACTTGGCTGATGTCAATTTTTTATTAAATGCCATGCGATCTACCCACGCTACCTTTGCGATCGCTGGGTAGATCTTGATCGATGTCTTGGGCACCCCTGGTGTACACACATCAGACATCGAGGACTAGGAAATCCGTGGGCAGTCTGGCTTCTCATCACAACAACAGCTAGAGGTCACTGAGGTCTGGACTGGCACAGATTAATGATGTTTTTTTTTTTGTTTTTTTTGTTTTTTGAGAGTCACAAATACAGGTTTAATCACAACAACGGGGGATAATAAGGTCACAAGATGACATTTCAAACTGATGCATGACACAAGTCATCCTAACGACTGTATAACGAGCTCGATGTTGTTTAAAAGCCTGATAAATAAACGGTTTATTTATTTGTATGTCGACTGTGGCAAAGAGGTTGCTCTCATCTGAGGCAGAACTAAGCAGCCAGCCAACAGCTGTTTGTTATAGGTCAGATATTCACAAATAACTAGGCATGCATATGGAAAATCTGTGTGCAAGTGAACAACATAGCATTGAGGCAAACCAATTACAGCACGTTTTCAGCTGAAGTTTGGATGGAAAAAGTGAAGGTGAAAACTGCATATGTCTCTGTGTCAACTAAAGAGGCTAATAAATACAAGCATGTAAAAAAAAAGAGAAGAAGCTTGGACTGAAAGTGTGAGAATATTTCCACTCCATCAAAGTCTGTACTGCAGATAGTTACCCCTTGAAAATAGCTGTCCAAACATGTATAATGTAATTAAAAGTATTTATAAAAACAACTTTGCGGTTATTTGTTGTCATTTAATCATCACAGAGTTATGTTGGCTCATACGCCACAGAACCAGACAACCCTGCCCTTTTTTTTTTTTTTTTTTTTTCTTTTCTTTTGCCTGTCCCGTTTGGCTCTTTTGCCATCAGAATTGTTGTCTAAAGGCAAAGAAAGATGCCCAACGGATTTACTTTACCAAACTGACCATCCCAGCCTTGCCGTAATGGTCCATTTGATTCACCTTTTATTGTTTATTTTATTTTCACTTACTGAATACGGGACAGACTTGACTGGGGGAAAGAAGGGGAGAAAGAAAGAGGGAAAGAGAAACAGCTGAGAAGAGGGACGGGGGAGAAGGGCAAAAAACAAAAACCAACAGAACGGGCAGAGAAAAAAAATGCATATATCAATCACCTGGATCACCTGCTGAGAAAGAAAAAAGAAAACAAGCAGAAGAGAACAAGAGTAATAGAATAAACAACATCACAATGATATATGGGAATATGACAGTAAATACTAAATGTTAAACATTATTGTGCAGCACATAAGATCAACAGAACACAGTGTGCTTTGAGGTAGGAGCCAAAAAGGGTGTAGTTTGTGGGTGTGATCACCCGTGTGTACACCTGTGAGCATGGACGCGCTTGTTTTTTGTTTTTTTAAAAGGTTCCTTCATGTAATGATCTGCTAGAGGGTGTGGGGGGGCCACAGCCCCGTCCTCCAGGGCGTGAAGCAGGTGTGGAGGAGATCAAAACTCCAGACATCCAGAGGCCCCCAGAACACAAGAGACCAAGGAAGACCAACAGAGGGGCAGCTGCGCCACTGTCCCAGAAAGAGCTGAGGAGAGTCCCAGATGAGGGCTCACTCAGCAGCCGCGGAGCAGAAGCCAGGGGGAGTTGCAGTGACGCGCCCGTGAGCTCCGCCGGCAGCCAGCTGCGCCTGAGTGACCGAGCCCCAGGCCGAGAGGCCGGGGGCACCCCACCTCCGAAGTGGCCCGAGCGAGCCCCAGGCTCCAGGCCCCGATAAGCGGCCGCCAAGGAGTGAGCCGGTGTGTACCTGGACGCCCATCCCCGGACACAAAGAACCACCAACGCACCGATGTCTGAGGGGGTCCGCCACTGGCAGGGGAAGTGGTGGTAGGGGGAGATAGGCCTCCAAACCTTGGAGGGCCTGAGATGTCCCCAGAGAGGTGGCGCCTGACACCCAACCTGACATATAGACACAGACATACAGGCACACACAGACACAAACATCCATTCCCACCCTCATGCTCTCATATGCACTTACTCCACACTCAACCAACGTGGAGACAGACATAAAGAGACGCTGTACACACGATCACACTCCCCAAGCGTACTCTACAAACCGGGTCTAGGTGCCCCCGCCCCTGGAGGGGGGAACTGCACCCAGACCCAGGTGGTGTTTCCCTTTTCCCTGCGGTGGGGGGAGGCAGACCGCCCCGACTCCGCAGCAGCAGGA
This sequence comes from Rhamphochromis sp. 'chilingali', assembly GCF_963969265.1. NCBI lineage: Eukaryota > Metazoa > Chordata > Actinopteri > Cichliformes > Cichlidae > Rhamphochromis > Rhamphochromis sp. 'chilingali'. The sequence goes on along the minus strand of NC_137935.1, from coordinate 2,150,849 downwards.
AGGCTCCACACTCCAGACCGCAGTCGGACGGCCAACTCCTCCTCCTAGTCCTAGCCCCCCTGCTCCAGCAGGTCGCAGAGAACGGGGGTGAGAGAAGACTCCGAACCTCCCTCCACCCGCTCATTGTAATGTTGATGCATGTGTGTTCTAAGTTGCATTTAAAACCCAGGAGGGCTTGGAGCTACCTGCCAGAGAGCAGCAGGTAAGCGCATGGTCCCTCCTGCTAGCCCTCAATGTCTACGTGTATTTAAAATTGAGAGATGGGCAACGATGCCAGGGGTGGGGTGTACACCCTGATGGTACTTTGGACTCCGTGTATCGTGCCCACCCCCAAGATCCTATATGTATGTGTAATGAGAGTGTGAGTAATGTGAATGTCTAAGTTGTGGGATAAAATTGAGGCAGAGGCAGCCAGAAGGGGACAGAGGGGGGGGGGGGGGGGGGGGGTAGCCTCCTCTGCACCCTGGTGACATACCCCTACTCCAAGGCCCTGCATGTGTGGGTGGTTGTGGTGGAGCGGGAAGAGGGAGGCAGCTGGAGATGGGGAGGGAAGGAAGGGAGGGGCAGGTGACCCCTCCCTGGGGCCAGCTCCCCCGCTGACCCCAGTAGGCACCCCCATACTCCGCGACCCGCCAGGGAAAGGGGGCCCAGGCCCATCCAGACCGGGCCCAGTGCAGCAGCGCCGCCCGGCCCCACAGAGCCCGGGACAGTCCACCCAACCCCACCACAGAGAAAACTGCACCCACCCCACCATCCACTCATCTTCCAGACTACATAAGACAATAAACACCCAGGCTGAGATCTTCCTCCACCTCTCCTGTATCTCCCCCTCCTGCAGAGGGAGCTCCTGAGGAGAGGAAAGCTCCTGCAAGATGTGACAATCTCCCCCACCAGTTGAAGAGCCCCCCAGGTGGCTCGACGCACCGGCGGCACCCTGCTCCAGGGCTGGGCCCCCATGCACCCACCCGCCCACAACCCCGGCAACACACCAACCAGGACCCAAGCCCCCGAGGCCCGGTCCGGGTCCCAGCCCAGAGACGGAGCGCCCCCAGAACCTCACGCCCATCCCGGACCCACCCAGGGGTAGCCAGGCTACCAGGTCAGTAACCCACGTCCGTCAGCACAGACCCTCCCCTAGCCCCGCTGCACGCAGCCGCGAGGAAACAGTCACCGGAGAGCCAACAGAGCCCCTAACCGGACATGACCGCTACCCCGGGTTGAGCCCCCCAAGGAAGATGCCTCCGGGGAACCCCCCCGACGCCCTAAGCCTGTCCCTACCCCCACACCAATCACAACAGTGAAGGCGGGACCAAACTATGACCCCCCACCCCCACTAGGTGATGGAGCTGATCAAAGGAGCCCAGAGCAATTGATCTGATGTGGTGGCAGAGGCTGTATCAAGACTAATGTAATCTAATAGATAATTTCTATATTGGTTAGAATTAAGATTATTTTTATTTTTCCAGTTCATGAGGACTGTTTTCTTGGCTATGCATAGGGCAGTGAAAATCATATGGGCGATATTCTTTTCTGAAGTGACATTATCTAAGCTGCCCAGTAAACACACTAAGGGGGAAGTTGGAATGTTACATTTCAGACACTTCGATAAGTCTTCACATATCTCGCGCCAAAACTTCTGAACTGGTGGACAGAACCAAAGAGCGTGGATATAATTGTCCGGTGTATTGGTTTGACAGTGTGAGCAGTTGTTGGTAGACGTAAAGCCCATCTTGAACATCCGATGACCTGTATAGTGCACTCTATGTAATATTTTGTATTGAATTAATTGAAGACTGGGATTTCTAATTAGATGAAAGGTTTTTAAGCAAATCTGAGACCAGAAGTTTAGGTCTAAGTTAACTGATAAATCCGCTTCCCATTTTGCAATAGGAAGTGATATTGATTCATCTGTTTTAGAAAGCATTCTGTATATTTTGGATAGTAATTTGGGGGTTTTAAGAGTAAGAAATTGAACCACACTTGGTGGTGTTTGTAGTTCAACTTGACCCGGTTTAAATTTCTTTTTTTACTATGGATTTAATTTGTTGATATTCTAAAAATCTTTTCTTGTTGATCCCATATTGTGTAACTAGTCCGTCAAATGAAATAAATTCTGTTCCTTCTAGTATATGTTCTAAATATTTGATTCCTTTATCACTCCAATCTGAAAAGTTTATCATATTATTGTTTTGTAATATGTCAGGGTTGTTCCAGATAGGTGTACGTTTGCATGGGATTAATGAAGACGCCGTCAATTTTAGAAACTCCCACCATGCTGTCAGAGAAGAGCTGATGTTGATGCTTTTAAAGCATTCATGTCGTTGGATGTTTGAGCTGATAAATGGTAGGTCTGAGATCTCTAGATTATTGCAGAGTGCTTGTTCTACATCTAGCCAAGGTTCATCTAAGAGGGTATGTTTTAGCCATCCTGAGATAAACTGAAGCCTGTTGGCTAAGAAGTAGTGCTGAAAGTTAGGCAGTTCTAGTCCTCCTTTATCCTTGGTCTTTTGTAGTGTTTTTAAGCTTATACGTGGGGGTTTATTCTTGCAAAGGAGCTTGGACATACATGAATCTAGAGATCTGAACCAATCTTGTGGCGGTTTAGTTGGGATCATTGAGAATAAATAATTTATTTTTGGTAAGACCATCATTTTTATAGCGGCAACCCTTCCCATGAGTGATATGGGTAGACATTTCCATCTAGCCAGATCATCTTCTACCTTCTTTAAAAGTGGGATATGGTTTAATTTAGTTAGATCTGCAAGCTTGGGAGAAACATTAATACCTAAATATTTTATATTTCCCGATTGCAGTGGTGTAGAAGAGGAATTATGGAAGGAGCAATTAATCAGTAGGACTGTAGATTTTGACCAGTTAATTGAGTAATCTGATATTCTTGCAAAAGAGTTTATCAATTCAATCACCCCAGAGATATTGGTTTGTGAATTTTGGAGAAAGAGTAACACATCATCCGCATAAAGGCTGATTTTATGTTCCACGTTCTTGCATTTTATGCCCTTAATTACTGAATTCTGTCTAATTGCTGCTGCTAGTGGTTCAATAAAAATTGCAAACAGTGAAGGGGAGAGTGGGCATCCCTGCCTGGTGCCCCTCAAGAGACAGAAGCTGGAGGATGTCTGGTCATTTGTTCTGACACAAGCTGTTGGGGAATTATATAATATTTTTAACCAGTTAATGAAAGAGGATCCAAAACCAAATTTGTGTAAAGTTGCAAATAGAAATTTCCAGTTAACTCTGTCAAATGCTTTTTCTGCGTCTAAAGAGAATATTGTAGTTTCTAGGTTTTTACTGTATGAGTAGTCTATCAAATTAAGTAATCTACGTGTATTTGTTGATGAGTGCCTACCTTTTATGAAACCAGTTTGGTCAGGATGAATTAAGAGGGGGGTTATTTTCTCCAGTCTCTTTGAGAGAGCTTTGCAGATTATTTTAAGGTCTACATTTATAAGGGATATTGGACGATAGCTTGAGGGATATACAGGGTCTTTGCCTGGTTTTAGCAGGAGATTAATGTTTGCAGAATTCATATTTGATGGAAGTCTGCCCTTTTCTTTAATTTCCAACAACGTTCTGTAGAAAACTGGTGCTAGAATTGTCCAGAATTCTTTGTAGAATTCTGCAGGAAAGCCGTCTGGACCTGGAGCCTTATTATTGTGCATACTTATCAGGGCTTCCTGGAGTTCACCTGGTGTCAGTGGTGAATCCAGTGCCATTGCTTGAGTGTCCAATAATTTTGGAAGAGTTATGTTGTCCAAAAACTGATCAATTTCTTTTTTAGATGGGTTTATTTGTGGTGAATACAACGTTTTATAGAAATCCCTGAAAATGTTGTTTATTTGTATCGGATCATATATTGTGTTCCCAGATGAATCTTGAACAGCACATATAGTTGTTTTTTCTTTATTTATTTTTAGCTGGTTTGCTAGAAATTGACCGGATTTATTACCATGTTCATAATTTTGTAGGCGTAGTCTTTGTACTAAGAATTTTGTTTTTTTATCAATTATCTCATTTAATTCTAGTTTTGTTTTGCGTATTTTGTTCAATGTTTCCTGATCTTGGTGGGACGCGTAGGCTTCTTCTAGTGATTTGATGTTTTTTTCTAATTCCTGAATATTTTTGTTTTCTTTTTTCTTTTTATGTGATGAGAAAGAAATTATTTTACCTCTCATCACAGCTTTCCCTGCTTCCCATAGAACAGAAGCTGATGTTTCGGGAGTGTCATTATAGTTCAAATATGAAGTCCACTCTTTTTTAAAATATTTAATAAAGTCTTCATCTTTAAGTAGTGATATATTAAATCTCCAGTTTTTTCTTGGCGTAGTATTATTCTTGTGCATTAGTGTTAAAGATACAGGAGCATGATCGCTGACAGCTATAGGATGAATCTCAGTGTCTGAAATGTCGTTCAGCAGTGAGCTGCTGACCAAAAAATAATCCAGACGAGAGTAGGAGTGATGGACATGTGAGAAAAAAGTATATTCCTTACTGGTGGGTTGAAGGGAGCGCCATGCATCGCAAAGACCAAAGTCGCTCATATACTGTTTGATTATATTTGTGGACTGCCAATTACGCTGAGTTCCTGTTGTGTTGAGCCTATCCATGTCTTCATTTAGTCCAAGGTTGAGGTCACCTCCAAGAACAAGTGTGCCATCTAAGTGTTCAGAGAGTGCACTGAAAAAACCGTGAAAGAATGAGGGATCATCAACATTTGGACCATATACACTTGCAATACATAGCTTTTTATCACGTATAGATAGTTTAATGTGCCAGAATCTGCCAGATTAATGATGTTAAAGACAGCTTTTACTTTGAAGGAGTCTACAGGAAATTAACAAAGTTATGGCCCACTGCGCAGTGCCCCTGACTGGGTTGTGTTTGAGCTTTAGGTTGAGGAATGATTGTTTGGTTTAGAAACTGATCCTAGTCAAGCTGAGCACTTCACCATACAGCCACTTTAGTTTATATTAGTAGAGCTCTGTATCTGACAGGAGAGGCGACCGCAACATCCTCTTGCTTGCTTACCTGGTCTCTCAGCACACACAGGTAACTTCCTTTATCTCGTCTGTGCTTTACTACACCTGAGAACATGAAGGAAAAGGAGGGGAGGAGGAGTGGCTGTCACACCTGTGTTCTCGTGCGACATCCAGTGGTGCCGAATGTCATGTACAGAGCTCCATGCACACACCTCGCCCTGCAGCATTGATCCCTTTTAAGTGTATTAGCAGTGTCACTGATCGCTGTGACTTGGCATTCTGCAGACACGTGAGTGCGGCATGAGAGCCAGCATGCAAATCTGGGCAACGCAAAATCTCTCACGCACACACAGCTCTAGATTAGATGATGCCTCGAACATCTCACAGAAATTCAACCTGCAGACACGCTGCAGTCAAACTTGACCTTCCAGTGTGGTTTGCACCAAACTGGCTGTTCAGCTGGGATTGTTAAAGCTTCCTGGAGTCTTCTGGTCCTTCTGGACATCCAGGTCCTGCTGAGCTGGTTTGTAGCTGACACCGCAAGGAGGAAAACTGGCTCCAAGTCCCTGATTATTGGCTGGAAAATGATGGACTGTGCACTGTGGGTGTGAGGTTTTTCTTTACAGTCAACCCTTTAAAACCAGCACGTTTCAGGGCGTTTCAGGTCTGCAGCATGGACGTTGTCTTAGTCCAAGAAAACAGAGTATAAAATAAACTTTTCTTTTCTCCAAAGCCAGTTTGCTGGTTGATTCCTTTCTAGTCTCACCTGTGGCAATGAGCTGAAGACAGGCACTGAAAGAATAAGCTCAAAGATACAATCAGAGTCCGTCAAAGGGTGTCTGAGTTCAATAAGATGAAGAGCTTATTCATTCAGGAGCTCAGAGGGGATCCACCGCTCATGATGATTGGGATGTTCTTTGGATGGAGACTGCAGGAAAGCCAGAGGAAAGACCGAGGTCTGTCGTGGAAACACCTCAGTATCGCCTTCAGAAGAACTCAAGAAGGTGGCTGTTAAGAGGGAAGTGTGGGCATCTCTGCTTCTAGTGATTTTCTCACAGCTTAGACGGACAAATAGACGTTTAACTGCCAACTAAAGTGACCAAAAGAGACATTTTCTTCATCACTTTAAAATCCTAAACTCCCACATTACAGTCCTCCCCCCCATTCTGAGAATTAGCAAATACCATTTCAAACACCACCTCAGTGAATATTTAAGATTAATTGTAATTCCACTGAAGCTTCTCAAAGGGGGAAGGAAATTCAGGAAAGCCCGTTTGGCTCTTTAGATTCAGTCAAAGCTAAACTGCAGACAGTAACGTGGACTTTGACCAGAAACTGATCAGGAATTACTGAGGTCATTGATCAAAGATCAGAAAATACCACTTTTTCATTTAATTATTTTATTAATGTTAACACATTTATATATATATAAAAAAATGACATTTCATTGGACAAAAAGGCTTTTTTCAAATATTCAACAACACATCAAGAATTATTCTTGTATAAAAAAAAAAAGTGAAATGTATGAGGTGGCAGGCGACCAATACAAACGTCAGTTTTACAGTTATTTTGCCAACACACTTTAAAAACACATGATCTCATAATTATGTAGCTCATGACAGCAACAGAAAATGACTTTTCCCTCAAACATTTAGGAAGCTGTGCTGAACTCAGACTCACACATGGCATCAAACAGCTCTTCATACTGAAAACATGTGTGAGTGCTTCACATACCTCTGCAGAACATGACTGCCGGTCAGTCAAAGCTCGTCTCTCTGTTTAAAAAGACGCCATGTTGACTTCCACAGGCCCTGTTTACACCTCTCATTAATGTGCATCCACAGCTCCAAGAACATGAGGGGACCAGTTCTTCCAGGATCTCTCCCTACATTTTCTTTATGTTTGCAAAGACCAGATGCCAGAGTCCTGCACGGGTCCTGGTTGGCAACCCGGCCCCCCATAGCTCGGTAGACTAGCAGAGCTGTGTAGGTGGTCCTTCAGTGTCGCCCAGACCACCTTAAAAAAATGGTCTGAGTAACCAGGTTTTAGTGCGTGAGAACAGCTCTGAACTTGGAAATCAACAGAGATGCTGGATGTCAGGTACCAACAGGGCCAAAGATGGGCTCTACAGTTTGATTCTCACAGAAGTCTGAAACCTTAGAAATAATAAAACGTACTTTTTCTAAATTGTAATGAAAATATTCCACCACAAGGTGGCAGCACGTTGAGCAGAAGGTTTCATTGTTGCCGTCAAACTGTCATCTTTTCAATCGCATTTTCTTTTAACTATTCTGAAGGATGAACTCTAACGAATCCAGAATAAGTCGGATTAGCTCGACTATTTTTGGGACGTCTTTACCTCAGTGCGCCACCTTCTGGTTTAAAGTCTTATTACACACAAAAAATAGAACCCGGCCCCGTTTAAAGTCTTTAAAGACTGAAGTGGTTTAGAAAAATGTCAACGTCACTCTCGGTCATGAGCTTGGACACAAACGCTGATGTTCACTCAAAGTGAAGCATTTTCCTGTAAAACATGCAACACTGTACAAAGTGAATTAGGAAAGTACCGTCACAGGCAGACGTGGACTATGAAGTACAAAATACTACAAATATTTGATATAAATGACAAAATTATATACAGTCATGTAGTGAGGGGGGAGGTCAGTTTGTAAGCTGCATTTTAACATTAGCACAGTTTGAGGACATCACCGTGGATATATAAACCTCTCCCATATCATTTTTACAGTTTTTACAAAATGTGAGGTCCCTGCAAGTCAGACTTCAGAGTGAGAAGATCTCCAACATTAGGTGCATCCTGTGTATCATTGTATACAGACTTTCTTCCATCTTCTAGCAGAAGACCTGATTGTTTTTGTGGTCTTGTTTCAAGTTATTGCAGTTTGAACTGCTCACAGCGAGCTGCAAACCTCTGTCCTGAAGAGCCACAAGAAAGCGTTTCCACTGGCACTCAGGTAGGCGGGGGTCCGTTGACGTATCTCAGTGTCAGGTGGCAGGTACGGGCCATCGTGTTGCTGCGGTGACATGGCTGCTCCACGAAGACCCAGGCCAGACAGGCCAGCAGAACCAGTGCTGCAGCCAGGAGGAGGCAGAGGAGGGTGGGGGAGAGCGAGGAAGCAGCCCTGCTGCTGCTGCTGGAGGTCACACAGGGAACACTGCAGGGGAAGGTGGAGGCGTTAGTGTTTGGTTTACCTGCCCGGGGAGTTTAAAGGAGCTCAGTGCAAACCATTAGGTTTTAAGGAGACCTGCTGATGTCAGATAAATTGAGTCAGGGCTGCGGTTTGCCATGTTTGATGTAATCTGATTTTGCCAACAATAACATTAGGAAGCAAGATGTAGATTCATTGGCCACTTTATTAGGTACCAATAACATGGCAGCAATTCTGCACATTTAGCCCTGCGGTTAAGACAGCCTGCTGAAGTTCAAACTCTGCATCAGAATGAGGAAGAAAGATGATTTTACACACTCAGGTTTACAGATAATGGTCAGAAAAAATTCTCCGGGAGAAAGTGTCAGACTGCTTTAAGCTGAAGCAACACCAACTCAAATACTCACTCATTACAACCAAACTATGTAGAAGAGCATCTCTGCATCTCAAACCTTAAAGCAGACGAGCCACAGCAGCAGAAGACCACCGGGTACCACTGCTGTCAGCTAAGAACAGAAAGCTGAAGCTACAGCTCACAGACCCACCAAAACTGGACAATAACAGATGGAAAAAAGTTTCCCGATGTGTCTCAATTTCTGCTGCGACATTTAGATGGTGATGCTGACAGGATGGATGCATGCACCAGTTCAGGCTGCTGGTGGTGTGGGGGAGGTTTTCTTGGCACACTTTGGGCCTCTTGTCTAAACTCCGTAGCCTGCCTGAGCGTTGTTGCCGATCACCTCCATCCCTCAGTGAGAACAGTATCCCATCGTCTGATGGGACTTCACTGTGCTCACAGTCTCCACAGTCACCAGATGTAAAAAGTTAAAGTCATCAGAAACTGCCCTGGGAATACTCCATTTAAATAAAACCTGCAGAAAATATAATTGAGGCACTAAATCAATAATTAAAACATGAAAAGTTGAATAATTAAAGCATTTTAAGAAATTTGCTTTGGGCATCTGAAGTTTGAGTAGAAAGGCGAGTACTCTCAAAGCTGTGCAAATGGAAACTGACTGTTTATGTAACAGTTTTCTTCTCTTCCTGACCTCTCAGAGCTTTACATCCACACAGTCACATCAATCAAGGCAGTTCGAGCGCTTCATCTCCTCTCAGTCACCAGCCTGAGATGCGCGTCTTTGTGGTTCGAGAAGAAACGCGAGCAGCCGGAGAAACCTCCTCACACTGAGGCGACACCACAAACCTCATCTGGTCTCAGCATTTCAGGGACTTAAGTTCACAGACAAAGGCCGTGCTGATGGGACACACGACGCACACAGATTCCATAAAAAGTGACAAAAACATTAGCGTCCATTGTGCGTGGGAAGAAAACTTTTTTACAGGGGGGGGGGGAAAAAAAAAAAAAAAAAAACCCTAAACAAGCACCGAGTGCGCTGCTACGTAATGGGAAATTCACAGAGAAACTCTCACTGCAGCACACCTGCACCAGGGTAAACCTCCGCCTGCCTCACTCCTGCTCAACAGGTGAAAATAGAGCAACAGGACCGCTGAGTCTTTGACTTTATTTATTTTCTGCTGTGTTTTACTTGCATCTATTTGAAAGACTGAGTGTAAACACAAAAAATATTTTATTTTATGAGCTGGAATGTGCAGAAAAGAAGTTTAAATATTAAACAACTTTCTTTCAGTCAGAGAATGTTGCAGATAATTACATTTTTGCTTGATGCATAAAGTTAAAAGATTAAAACTAATAAAACAAGTTTTAAAAAGAGACTTTTCCAGTTGATTACATTTTGTATGATGGATTATGTAGAAAAAGTAGAATTGGGCTGAAAGATCTATCGCTTTATCACCTCTTCAGGTTGTAAATCATGTTTTTAAAAAGTAACTAAGTAACTAAGTAATTAATTACTTTTGAAAATAAGTAATCAGTAAAGTAATCATTAATTTTTTGGGGAAGTAATCGGTAATTAGTTACTGATTACTTTTTTCAAGTAACTTGACCAACACTGTATTCAACTGTCTAATCATATCCTAAATCTAGAGGTCAGATATTTATGTGACCAGCTTACCAACTTTGTTTCTATTCCCAGTTAAGTATTGAGTGATATTTAACCCTTTTATGGCTCCAAGCCTTTAAAAACAATACAGTCATCATCCTACTTTTGCATGTTTTCAGGTGTTTCTTTAAAAACACAGGCTTTGGGACACAGTGTCCCACATATTGAATATTTTAATACTTGAAAAATGAATCAGTTAAGCTTGGGCTGAGACTTAAGCATCATATCAGGCATATCTGCTCCACGTGACATCATACAGATCCGACAGTAGAAAAAACACTGATATAGTATTTACAGCAATCTGAACTCATAATTACTTTTGCATTTGCTGACCTGAACAAACTGTTAGAATGTTAGAACAGGACATGAGTTCCTCTGAGGGATTTCTGCGTTTCCTCACCTTTGTTCAGAGATGAGACGCTCGGGTTCCTCACAGCAGTACAGCTCCTCTTCCTCCTAAAAGAACAGAGAGCCTCCAATAATCCACACCAGTGTCAACAGCTTATAACTTTATAGATTTAAAACTATCTACCAACACGTCCAGATGCTTATTTTCTCCTTGAAGTAACAAAAACAAAGAGTTGTTATTGAAAACCCATCAGCTCACCGGTGCTTGTGACTGATAGTGGTTCCTCATCCTATCAGAGCTGGCCTTTAAATTCAGGTGATCTGATGGTGAAAGCCGCCGTGTGTCATCGTGGCAGCCATGGCTGCTGCTGGATGCATCAGCGTGGTTTTCATCCATGCAACCCTGCGACATCTGAACGTGGGGATTTTGGTAAACAAACGTAAATGTTAGAGTTTACTTCATCCTTCCTCAAATCACGGTGAATGTTTAAAGATGGACGACAACTCAGACACGGACGCTGTGTTTCTGAGCTTTGAGATTATATTTGCATTGTTATCCGTCAGATCGGAGAGCAGCAACATCGGGATTGAAGCATTAAGCAAATGTGGAAGTCCCAAAAACATGCAGCTCCTCAAATGTCCACTAGAAGCACCAGCAGTGAATCAGCCCACAGACGCCCAAGTTAACGTGGTTACAAACACCTGTTTGGTCTCTATGGCCAATGTCCTCCTTCATAACAGCTGTACGGGGATAGATTTTGTTTTATGACTCATTTTTCATCACGACGGTGTCCATCTTTTATATACAGTTTATATCCTGTCGCATGAACAAACGCCACACACTTCTGTTTTCATCACAAGTTTGCAGCTGCTGCAAAACATCGACAAACTTTGTAACTTTCTCCTTCGCTGCTCTCGATCTGGACTTGCAGCTAATTTCTCCTCCAATTTGTTTTGCACTCACTCGATAGTTTTTTCTGTAATGAACCTCCATTAGAAAGTCCCAGTGCTATTTCGCACAAACACGCGCTCAATCAAATTTGCATAATTCAAATTCAAGTACATAAAGAAATCTGATACAATAACACTTTGTCATATGAATTGACCCCTAAAAACGAATCCACAAACTTTCTTCCCTCTCTTCCTCATCTTTATAGATTTCCTGCACACGGACAGTTATGTGGACTGGCTCTAAGTCAGACGGAGGAAGACGAGGGCAAGGAGAAACTAAAGAAGGAAGAAGAAAAGGAGGAAGTCGGCGTGCTTCTCTGTTTTTATGGTGACAGTTAAAGTGCAGTCAGACGATGCATAAATCAAGACTTTATGGATTCATTCGGCGGCCCGAGGAGCAGCAGACGGGACGGAGGAAGAGGAGGATAAATAGATGCTATTCCCCAGTAATGAGAGCGAGGGAGAGAAAATGAAGGCTGAGGCCAATGAAGTCTAAATGGAGAGAGAAACATGAGGCCTGGAGAGGAGGGAGAGGACAGTTATTCAGGAGGATGAATCTGGGAGGAAAATAAAGGCTGATGGGATCTGTTGTGTGAGCTGCAACTTTAAACTGGAACATATAGACTGTGCGGCTGCGTCAGTGTAAAGCCTAAACCTGTATTAATGAGCTTCTGGGGACACTTCTGCCTCTTCACCCACACTTCGGGGACCCGACTACCATCTCAGGACAAACCAAGGTAAACAATAAGGACGTGAGTGAGCGCTAAACAAATCTGTGCTCTCCAAAGTCAGGCCGCAACTCGACATCTGTGAGCACGCAGGACAGATTTGTAAGAGCCGAATTGGATTTGTGTGTGTGATTGAGGACAAACTCATTAATGCAGCAGCTGTTTGGAGCCGTGCAAAAGAAATTGTGTAACTAAATCTGAGAGATCAACAGAGCTTCTCTTGCTTACAATTATCAAATCTGCTCACGCTCACTTTTGGCAGTCAGCGAGGAGAGCGCAAACGGTTTAAAGCTGCGCGTCTGACATGTCGCTCACAGCTTCGATTTCTACAAACTTGCTTAAAAAGAACTTAAAAACTTTCTAACTCAATCAAAAAAGATATTACAGATGTCCGTGTGATATCTGCGTAGATATCAACTAAAGTTGAACTAGACCTGAGCTGTACTAGTGTGTAATTCCGCTTTTAACCACAAGGCGGCGTTCGATTTACCCTCCAGCACAAGACCTCTTTTCAGGCCACTGCTAGCTCCAAATTTGTACAGAATTCATGTTAACGCCACACTTTGCTGATTTATTTTGGTAGCTTCAGGAGCTCAATCTGTGAAGTCGTCGTTTTTAAATAGAAAACAGTACAAACATTAAATTAGGCCAAACTTTGTGGTAAACTGCTGCCACCTTGTGGTGATGTTTGAGAAACCGACTGTCCTCAACTTTTTTTTTTTTTTTTTTTTAACTGAACCCGTTTTCCTGGAGTTGAGCATTAACATTCAGCACATGAATATCATCTGCGTGTAAAACCTCCTGACCTGAGTCTGCTGACATTCTGCTTCACTCTCCCACAAACAGATGCTCTCAAATGAAGGGCCGACCTCGAGGGCACCGGCTTCGTTTTGGAAGTGTTTAAATGGAAAATCAAACCGTTCTGAATGCACAGCTCCGCTCATGAACTTCTAATGACTTAAGATTTGTGAGAAGTGCAGCAGCACCAACTGTTTAAGCATCTCGGAGAATGTTATTTGTAAAGAATAAACTATAAAGATAACTTCAGTGATCGAGCGCGCTGTTCGGTTGTTTTTCATGGTTATATTTGGACCACAGAGGAAGTATAACCATGGATCTTGAACATTTTTTAAGACAGTACCTTCAGCCTCCCATCAGTCTGCACTTCTTTCGAACAGCACGTGCTCCTCTCTGGCAAAGCGGCGCTCTGGACTCTCAGCCACGCCTGCACGCGGCCTCCATCAAAGTCAACCGGTTCGCCGTCCTGTCGGTCAGGAGTCGAGGTCTTCCACTGGTCCCTGCAGCCCAGAGCTTCTGCCTTTTGGTCTGCGACAGGCGAGAAGCCCAGCTGAGTGTGATCAAGCCATTCCTGCAGACAGAGTTCATTATAGAAAAGTTTAAAACCTCACTGAGATGATTTAACTTTTTTATTTTCCAAGTCAAACTCAGAACTCCATTATCCATCCAGATTTGCAAAACTTCCAGTTATTCTGCTCATTCCCACCTCCGTGTTTTATTATCTGCTGGAGCAGCTTAGCAAGAGTTTGAGTAGAAGAAGCAAACAAACAGGAAGACAGCATGAAATAAAGAAAAGCAGAAGGTTAATTTTGTTCCACAAAAAGGGAAAAGTGCATCCAGGCCGCTCACCACTAACTCTGCTTTGTGCTTGTACATAAAAGCTAAATGAAAGATCCTGTGTGTCCTCATGCAGACAGGGTCTATGCTGGTGTGTGAGAGCCTACAGGTTTATATTAACTGGTAATTATGTGAAAATGTGTTTTTAGATCTTTAAGTACTGTAACGAGTCGTGTAATTATTTTATTCTGACAAGTAATTAAGTAACTTAATTTTGCCAAAAGTAGTTTAGTAACAAGTAATTAAGTTATCAGTTATTTTTGAGTAGTCACCTCATGAACTGTAAGGTTTAGTTTATATCGATATTTTTTATTTTAATCTTATAGCAGCTTGTGTGCATTTATTTCTTTTCTTAATTTTTTTTTTAAACATTGTGGGAAATGATGCAAAGATTATCTGTGCTGTAAACATGATGTTCATTAAGACGACGCCACCTTGTGGTGCAGGTCGTCATTACACTTTGCAGAGGGCTCTCACAAAATGTACCTTTAATGAGTTAACTGTATAAAAAGATGACCAGGAACATTTTCAGTCATGAAATCACAAGAAATGGAAAAAACAAATCTTTTTACAGGGAGCCAGCGGTGGTGACTGTAGTGGACATGATCACAAAACTCTGCAGGCACGTCTTTTGAGTAGCACTCAGAATTCATGCGGCGTGCGAGCACCCAGAGACGAGGTCACACAGTCGCAGATTTAATGAAGTACACGAGTCCTCGGGGCAGGCGGTGCCGAGCCGAGCCCGTGGGGATGGCACGCTGACATCACGTCTTCGCCAGCCCAGTAAATAATGAGGCTGGGCTTATAAGAAAGCAGAGTGAGATGACACAAACTTTGATGTCTTTGTTGTGATCCTGCAGCTGTAATCAGATGCTAATTCAGTTTTACATGCGCCTCTCGTTTGTTTCTTTCCTGTTGGGCTTTGGGTTTCACCGACAGTGCGACACAGTGCGTTTGTCTGAAAGAGACAGAAATACACAAAAACGAGGAAGCTACAGGCTGCCAGAGGAGGACATTCAAATTACCTCAGACTCTGACAACGTCTGTCCTCGCCTTTGTTTCCCATCTTATTTTCCCCTTTTCCCCTCCTCTGCCTGTCTCATACAGCAGCTTTTTCAGCACACTGCAGCGTCTCGCCACAATAAAGCTAAAAAAGGAAACCCGACAACATGCAGAGGTGCCACGTTCTGCAGGCATCATCAATAAATCAGCAGAAGAGGAGGTGAACTGCTGTAACCAGCTCATACAGCAGACAGCCGCTGATGGGGAACGTTTTTAGAGAGCCGCTGTATCTGAACATCAATGACTGTGTGAGAGAGACAGAGGCAGGCAGACAGGCCTCTGGGCCATGCAGCATCTGGGTCAGAGCAGAACAACCAAGAGGAGAGAGCAAACAACACAATTAGGAGGCCAAACGCCACAAAGACTGGCTTTAATTTCATCCAGAGGTTTTTGCAAGAAAAGGTTTTCCAACATCAGTGTTTTGCTGGTTTATATCATCACGGTGTGCTCCAGACTACAGTTTGGTGGATGCTGTGATGGAGGTAGAGATGGGAGGTTTTGTAGCTATTTCATTGACTAAAATAACCAAATTATGTATTTTTTCAGAACCTCAAGAGAAATAAATGACTTTATCCATTCAAAAAACAAACACAAAAAACAATGTGGTTCATATCGATCAAGCTAAGGCGTTAAACCGGAGAACAAATCAAACACTGCTGGATGGTTTGACAATCACCTGTCATACAGATGTGAGTGTGCGCAGGCAGAAGGAATCACTTCTACCATAATGGAACTAAAGGTGTTCCCCAGGGTTCAATTCCAGGACCACTCATTGTGAGAATCTTGGTGGTATCGTAACAGCAAACGTTTTTTTAGAGTGAAACAATCTCTGCGATTTAAAACTCGTTAACTGGTGACAAAAACGACAAATGATGATTTCAAACAAGAAAACTACTCATCACTGCAGTCCAGGGCTCGGAAACTGGAACCAGATTTTTACTTCAGAATCCAGTCCTGTCCGTCCTTAGAGGCCGGTAACGGACGAGCTGCTTCCACTTTTGTGCCACTTTGTGCGTGTCAAATCAGAAAACTGGAGTTTACGGTTTGTTTGAGGGAATAGAATAAATGTATCACAGTATCCTCCATCACCAAAATATAGATGAACTATTGACTCTGTAACAGTTTGATCAATAACAAATTACAGTGAAGTCACCGCAGTCGGGCGATTCCCATCCTTTGAAAGAGAAGCACGGAGTAACAAAGTAAATTAAAGGACATAAATGACAAATGGGCGGCAGAAGTGGAATATTTCCAAGAGTTTGTGCAGCAGGAAGTCTGCGGGGTTCACTGCAGATCACAATCAAGATTTCTTTCTACTAACCTGTGGAAATGGCTCAATGTTAGACTTTAACTCACCAAGTCTCCCTCCTGGTTCCTGATGTCGGCGCTGATGTCAGACCGAGAGTCAAAGGAACTCAGGTAGCTCCACCTCTTCAAACCTGCAGAAGAAAAAAAATCCTGTTGAGAGAACAAATCTGCATTCTCACGGTGCCACCTTAGATTTCTTAAGGCGGTATTCCCGTGTAAGGTGAGGCATCTTCTTACCTGTGCTGGCACTGAAATACGATGAGTCGGCGTCGTCACGGGAGACAGAGCGTCCAATGTCAACTGACGGGTCCCACTCCAGCCCCAGGTGCTCATGGGTAGGAGAGGATGGAGGAGGAGGATGGTGAATGGGTGAGGGAGGGTCTGAGGAGGAGGCAGATGAGAGGTTTATGGTTCGTTTTGATCTTAATCCTTTTGTGAGTAACTGATCAAATCGA
The DNA here is from genome assembly GCF_963969265.1 of Rhamphochromis sp. 'chilingali'. Taxonomy (NCBI): domain Eukaryota; kingdom Metazoa; phylum Chordata; class Actinopteri; order Cichliformes; family Cichlidae; genus Rhamphochromis; species Rhamphochromis sp. 'chilingali'. The sequence continues at coordinate 2,134,177 of NC_137935.1, read as the reverse complement.
CTCCTTCAGGTCAGAGATGTTGGTTTACCTTTAGGATGGTTTGACGATGCGGGGAGGTCCACATTTTGCTTTTCAGCTGTTCCCTCATCTTCTAAAAGACTCTCCGAAGGACAACCAGAGTCTGTAGCCTGGGACAGGATGCAGTCGTCCTCAAACACCTGGAGGAAGAGGATGGGGAGGAGGAAGAGGATATTTATGAGTGCTGGGGTTTGGTTGATGTGCATGTTTTTGAAGCTTGACTTCAGACTTTAATCACAGTACTCCGTTACTGGAGCACTCATGTCAGCCCACAACATTAAGTCCTTAATACGCCCGAGTTACTGTTACGCATCTCTATGACTGGAATATCTGGATAGTCCATTCAGGATTCCTGAATCTGGGAGCTACTGCCTGCAGACACGGCTTCTGGGAAAGATGGCCAATGTTTCAGATGCAGCCAGTAAATCTGAGCCAAAGAAACAAAGAGGGGCCTGATATAAGAAAGTCCAAAACACGGAGGCTTAGATGATGACAAAGAAACCTTGCTCACAAACAATAGGAAGCTAAAATAAAAAACGACAACTGATGCCAGTATATTCAGTCTATTCCTCAGAGACCTGTTACCTGCATGCAAACTAACCCTGAATTGTCAGCATGATGAAAATAGTAACCAGGAAGCTTCTTGGAACCAATCCGAGGGTTAAGTGGGCGTCCGGTTCAGTGGTCTCAGGATCTCGTCTCTGCTTCTTGGGGATGATGGTTTTATTGGCTTCGTCAGGTGGCGGCCAAGGTTGGAGCAGATTGAATGAAAATTAGCGCCTCAAAGTCTGAGGGCATAGTTCTCAGGTGGAAAGAGGGGAGTGTCAGGAATGAGTTGCTCCCACAGAGAGACGTATTCTGAGTTCTTCTCTGCGAGTGAAGCAAGAGATTGAAGAGCAAAGCCAGTCTACTGGGAAATGGCCACAAACCTTCAGTGGTGATAGAAAGAATGAGGTGGTGGATAAAAGCAAGAGAAATGAGATTCTGCCCAAGGGTGTCTGGGCTCAGCCTCGGGGATGGGATGAGGAACTCTGGGAGGGGCAAAGAGGCGGCCCACTAATCCTCATCATCGAAAGGAACCAGTTGAAGTAGTTCGGGTATCTGACCAGGATGAATCCTGTGTAAAATGTTCTGGGCATCATCCAATGGGAGAAGACCCTGGGACAGACCTAGGACACGGAGAAGGGGTAGACTGGGAATGCCTTGGCATCATCCCAAGGAAGGAAGGAAGGAGTACAAAAAAACCTCATCCCTCAAGTTCTGAATTCTCCATCACACAGCTCCAACCTCTTCATCAAGTTTGCGGACGACACAACGGTGGTGGGTCTCATTAGCAACAGGGATGAGACCGACTACAGAAGTGAGGTGAGACGCCTGGCCACGTGGTGTGCTGACAACAATCTCTCTCTGAATGTGGAGAAGACAAAGGAGATTGTTGTGGACTTCAGGAGAATGCACACCCAACATGCTCCTCTGACCATTGACGGAGCGTCTGTGGAGAGAGTGAGCAGCACCAAGTTCTTGGGTGTGCACATCACAGAGGATCTCTCCTGGACGTACAACACCACAGCACTGGCCAAGAAATCACAGCAGCGTCTCTTCTTTCTCCGCAAACTAAGAAGAGCAGGAGCTCCAGCCCCCATCATGCACACTTTCTACAGAGGCACCATCGAGAGCATCCTGTCGAGCTGCATCACTGTGTGGTTTGGAGCCTGCAATGCGTCCTGCCATAGATCCCTCCAACGCATAGTGAGAGCTGCAGAGAGGATCATTGGTGTCTCTCTCCCCTCCCTCCAGGACATTTACAGCACCCGTCTCACTAAAAAAGCCCTTTGCATAGCGGCTGATCCCACGCACCCAATGCAAAGCTTCTTCAAGCTGCTGCCGTCGGGGAGGAGACTGCGGAGTCTCCAGGCCAGGACCAGCAGGCTGAAGGACAGCTTCATCCATCAGGCTGTCAGGAAGCTTAACTCCCTCCCGATTCTGCCCCCCTCTCCCCTCTTCTCCACCACGGTCTCACTGAACTGTGTCACACACACACACACACACACACACACACACACACACACACTCACTCTCTGACGCACTCACTGGCCTGCTCCAGTCACTTTGTGGAGCATTGGACTGCTTAAGCATTGGACCTCATAAGACTCTGTTGTTACACTATCTCTTACCGTACACTACTAAATCCCCATTTGCACTATTTGCCTATTTTGCACCACTATGCCTTCTTACTTGAATATTGTATAGCTTTTTTTGTTATACGTAAAATTGTATTGTATTTATTTAAATTTTTACTTTTTAATTATTTTATTTGCATTTTTCTAATCACTAGGGTTTGAGAGTAACGCAATTTCTATTCTGTGTATGTCCTGTACATGTGGCAGAATTGACAAATAAAGTTGACTTGACTTGATATTCCCACTAACCTGAACGTCCCTTCAAACAAACTCATCCTGGACTTCATGAGGCACAGACGGCTCCACCCCCACCCCACACCTCTGCTGATCTCACCTGTGAGGTCGTCTTTTCTTTGCACTACCTCAGAGCACTTTGCATCTGGTTCTCTGATGTGTGGCTTTATCATTTTCAAACATATTCCTGTTGATTGTACACAATTCTCCTGCATATTATTTATTCCTGATGTCTACTATTTATATTTTATTCCAGCACAGTTTGTGTGGTGCTATCGTTGTACATGTAGAACGACAATAAAGAGCTATTCTATTCTGTTCTATTTTATTGGGAGCTGCAGAGAAGTTCAATTTTACTTTCAAGAGTTTAAAATCAACATTTCAAACAGGTATTTGTGGGACACACTGTTAGTCTGTTTTGTGCCCTCAGGTTACCAGACTCATGCTGACACGATGCACAAACACCAAATGAATGATAAGTGTGATTACTTCAGATCCTGACATGTTTTTAAATGTCTAAAAGCACAAAAATCAAACACTATACCAATTACCTGAGACACGCTTTGATTACTGTGTGTGTGTGTGTGTGTGTGTGTGTGTGTGTGTGTGTGTGTGTACCAGTCTCATGCTGAGCAGCCGCGTGTGTGTTCGTCCAATGTTGTTGTAGACGTGGCTGCAATGCTGCAGCAGCTCCAGCAGCTGGCTCTCGACGTGCTGAGCGTCAGAAGGCACACTGTGCTGGATCAACGCTTCACCGCGCTGCAGCAGGGCGTTCACACGCCCCGAATTCTCGCACACGCACTCCTGAAACGACTACGCATAAAAAAAAAAAAAAAAAGACGAAATAAAATGAATAGCAAAGTAAAAACAAGACTGATGTGTCACTTCAAAACAAGCCCACACCTGCAGCTGTCTCAGTTTTTCACAGGCGTTTCCTGTCAGCTGCTCAACCTCGATCAGGCGGACATCCATGTCAGCCAACCAAACTGCAAGCTCCTCCCTTTGTGCATCAAACGCCTCCCACTCTGAGACAAAGAGCTGAGAGAGAGGGAAGAGTCAACTATAAAGAAGAGAGAGAAGTGAAATCCTCCTCAGAAGGTCTGACTCGCGTACCTGCAGTTGGCCTGTGATGGACTGCAGTTTGGCGCTCACGTCATCCCAGCGGCGGCCGCACTCCCTCGCCGATGACAGCAGCCGAGCCTGCATGGTACCCTGGAAGAGCCGAGTTAGTGTTCGATTCCTCCGTGTCAGGCTGTCCAGCTGGATGAGGCGAGGCCCCGCCTCTCGCCGCAGCCTCTGAACACACAAACACAAAGTGCATCTGAAGCAGATGTTTTTTGGTTTCCCAAATCCAGGCTTGATCAGGTGGAGATATTCTTATATTTGGAAAACTTGGACGAGCCTGCGACTGTTGTCTTCCAGAAAGAATGAAACCCGAATCAAATCTATGCGATATGCAATCAGTTCAGAAGAACACACTCTAAAAGCCCTGTTTCTGCCCGATTTCAACTAAATTGTGCATCAAAACAGGCTGAAAGAATTAAAACGAGTGTTTGTAGCTACAAATGTGGCTACACATCTACAATGTGAGCACAAAGCCTCACTTTGTACATGCCTGCTATGAAAGTTCTCCTCTATGCAGACGACTTTCCTGTTCTCAGGCACAACTTAGATCTGTTGCAGAAATCTTATAGACACACACACTTAAAACTACAGTGTGCACGACTCCAGATCCTGATCCCTCGTCCTAATATGTGGCTCACAAAAACCAACATAGCAATAAAGCAAATGCTAAAGCTTCAAAATGCAAAGTCCATAAACCAAAGGCTGACATGGGTTTATCACAAGGATGATAAATATACAACATATGGTCTTAGGACTAAAAGTATAAACAGATTTTAATCCGTTTTAGAGATTTGATGTTCATTTACCTGCAGATGCAAACCTGATCAGAACATTTTGCAAACCAGTATTTAACCTCCAAGGACCTGGCGTCCATATATGTGGACATCACATTTTGGATTGTCTAGACCAGGGGTGTCAAACTCAAACACACAGTGGGCCAAAATTCAAAACTAGAACAAAGTCGCGGGCTAACGTTAATATTTATTGAAATATATTTATTCCTCCAGATATAAGAACGAATCTTTTCTTATGGACTCAAACACGTTTTGCTGAAAAACTGAATATGGAACAAGCAAAGCTTAATACTAAACAATATATATATTAGCTGTATAATACCAGTAGGCCAGCTCTGATAGTCATTTGGTATGGCTTCGCGGGCCAAATGTAATTAGGCTGCGGGCCAAATTTGGCCCGCGGGCCAGAGTTTGACACCTATGGTCTAGACCAAAATACAAAATTTTGCTCTACATGGGCCTGATGTCCACTTACGAGGACGATATACTGCCAAGGTCATATCATCATATGTGGACCTCAATTTTCTCAGAAACAAAAATCAGATTAAAAAAATAAAAAATAAAATCATGCAATTCTTTGTTTTTACATTCATCAGGTCCCAGTCAGTCCAAATAGCAAAGAGAAATTAAAAATGCCATGAGAGTTCGGGTCTTAGGAGGTTAATGCAGGAAGTAGGTGAACTACATTGGGGGCGTCTTTCTTTGTGAGAGGATCGTATTAATGACAGGAAACCTCAGTGACATCATAGAGATGCATAAAGACGCTCAGTCTCCCGATTCTCTTCCTTCTCCTCCTTTTCCATCAAATTCTAATTCAGTCTAATTGTGTTTCTCCTCTTCCTCATTTTGTTGGAGCTGCAGACACAATCAGTGTGAACCTGAATGAATTTGTGCAAACAAGAAGAATCTACAGCTTTTCGGTCAGAGGTGGTCTTGTTATTTAAGCCGGCAGCACGAGTAGATTTATGTGTTGATGCTGCCTGCTTCAGCTTTACGACTGGCTGCTGAGTGATATTTACACCCTGGCTGGGTGACAACTTTAACCATGTGCTGAACTTTGGCCCAGCTTTGCTCTGACCCAGGTTTTAATTTGTGCGAGTGCCTGAACACAAACACAGAGCTCAAACATCAATTCTGTCACAGAGAGACAACAAAAGAGATTCAGTGCACAACAGAAATACAGATGAGTCCAAGGTGAAAGATGGTTGCTGGAATCCCTGTGAGGTTAAAACACCTGAAGCCAAGTTTAGATTTCAGTTTCTGTTTAAGTTATTTCTTTTTCCCCACCTCAAACTTCTTCATTTCCTCCTTGGCGGTCTGGTAGGTAACGTGGACGGAGTTTGGGGAAGAGACGGCCTCCTCGGCCAATCTCAGCCAAGCATCCAAGTGGTTGTACTCCTTCATAAACTCGTGCCAGAGCAGCCATCTCCTCTCCAACCTGGCAGAAATATGCACAAAGTGAGAAGTTTTCAAGCTGAACAAGAAACCTGAGAAAAGTGTAACTGTGCTGTTATTAGTCTGCAGTGCAAATTCATCGTTCAAAATTGACCTCAGCTGAAAAAATGCTGCAGAGTAGCTGCACAGCAACTCTTAAAGATCTATCATCTGTTTTACTGATTACTCAGGTCTGATTATCAGCTGAAGGACACTCACTGTCCACAGTCCTGCAGGTCTCCATCTTGGCTCCAGCTGCTGTCGACTCGCTGCATTTCCTCCTTTAGCTCCACTGGAGACGACTGGACAGGAAGCCGGCACTGGTACAGATCCAGGAGGTGCTCCGTGTCACTCACTTCATCTCCAGGTACAACATCACTTCCTGCAGGGTTTGGGGTGATGCTGCTGTGGCGTTCCGAGGTGGGCAGGTCTATGCCAGGCATTTCAACATCATGTGACCTTTACCTGATGGAGAAGACGCCACTGATTAGAATTCACATTAATTCAGAGACCTATGCCTAACGCAACACGCCAACAATATTGGTTACACTAACCACTGCCAACCACCCCTCCGTGCTCTGCTGATCCAACTCTGGGTCAGTTTCTGTTTTTCTGAATTTTTGGTTGATATTCTGTCCATGTCCATTAATATTCAAACAAAGTGAATTCATTTTATTCTGAGAAAACTTAAATTCAGCAGGGGATCAAATAATTTCCTCACTCTATAGCCAAATATGGAGTTACTGCATTCAACGACTAAACGAAAGTCCCAGTTTTGCCAAGTGTTTGTGGGCAATAAGGAGAATCTTTTTATTCCCACAATCTTTAGTTGTTCCTGAAGTTGATGCGACTGCTTTAACAAGGTGACACGAACACGTTTGAGACGGCGCTCCTGGAGAAGAGCAAACAACAAGAAATCAGGCTGCCAGTCAGTGGTTTAAATCCTCCGAGCCAGGAGGACGACCACACAGCCATGAGTCACCATTATCGCTTCCACTAGGACTAGGACACACACACACACACACACACACACACACACACACACACACACACACACACACACACACACACACACACACAATGAGTCACTCGGGTTCTTTATTGAGATTGAGCCAGAACTGTTCTCCATGAGTGGAGACAGAGCGGGTCTGATTTATGAAAAGCAGGACAAATTTACACTGCACCTTTCATTCAGTTGGTGCTCATAGTCTGTGTGTAATTATCTCCCGATTTACAGACGCAGCAGGTGATTACACACTCAGGACCTGTGACCGACATCCAGGCGCTCTGTGCACAATAAAACGCCATTTTCCCCTCCAAACGTCTCAAAATTAAGATGATCACAAACATTTTCAGACAGCATTCAGGGGATTTGGCAATGTGGAAGTTAAAGTAGACGATCATGTAATAAAAGGTGCGTAAATAGGAGATTTTATAATTTAGCCCAGTTACTTGTGCTGCTGACTAACCTGCCAGCTGTTCTTCCTCAGATGATGGTGAGAGACGTCTGTAAAAGCTGTTACAGCCCAATTTAAACACGTTTAAATATGCTGCTCTTCTCAAAGAAAAAAACACTTTCATATCTTAGTGAGGACGTTAATTAACATAATGCTCACCATAACTGTAACCCTGACTCTAAAAACCACTTGTGTACACACACACACACACACACACACACACACACACACACACACAAACTCAAAACACTTCCTGTCATAAATCATACCCATCTATTGTGCGTTTAGTGGAGGAGCAGGAGTGTACTCTGAGATAAAATGAACACAGAGGAAACAGTGATGGCAGATCTGCCAGTCTCAGCTCAGTAAATTCAGACAAATGCAAACTGTAGAGTCTCATCAGAAAGTGTGCTGCAGGGATTTCACAGTTCAGTGAAGCTGAAGTTCAAGCTCAAGTTTAATGAAGAGAAAACTGCTCGTCCTCTGTGTTTGAAGACAGTCTGCTTGGTTTCCCTTTCCAACACTCGTAGTTTTCTGTGCACCTTTAGTTAACCTCTTAAGCCCCAAGCCTACCTGATCTCCTGCTTTCAGGGGGCAAAAAGCAGGAGATCAGGTAGGCTTGGGGCTTAAGAGGTTAATTAACTCTTATGATAAGGAAATAAATAGGAGAAAATATCATTTATGGTCACGTATCGGTCAACATCTTTACTAGCTGATCGGTTTTTGTCCACCAGGGGGAAGAACAACATCATCATCATCATCAAGCTGACAGAGACCGTCTGTCCTCCTGCCAGTGAGCCATAAATCAGCGAGCCATCCCGAAAGATGTTTTCCTGAATTCCCAAGATGCACGGAGGCGGTGTAGTGTAGTAAGTGTAGTAATGCACAGCTGTTTTATACAAGCCACATCTGGAGAGACTCTACGTAGCAGCCCCCTTATATTCAAATGCTTTGGCGACCTGTCCACGGTGTACCCCGCCTCTCGCCCTATGATAGCTGGGACAAGTTCCAGTAAACAGTTTCCTGATGAGTTTATGGTCTCAGATGTTGGATTGCAAACTCTCAGCACTGGCTTGTTTTTAGAGGGGTTTTTTTCTTTTCAGCCCCTCAGGCTGCTGCTCAGTGATGCTATGATGGCCATCTTTTATATACAGTCTATAACTAACAGATTTCACCGTGTCGTCCGTTTGCTCCTCGTCCTTCCCTCTCCAGTCAGACAGCCACCTCAGGTGCTCGCACACACCTTTGTGTTTCCACCTGAGCACTTTAGTATCCCAGACTCATAGATCAGGCGCTGCCTGTCCTATCAGGCCGAGGCCGCCTCCTCCAGACTCCCACCTGGGGACTGAGTGTGTAACAGAGTTATGAGGCCAAGGCGTCAGACCTGGACCACTGAGGCTGCATAGATCCTGCTCACCTGTCTGCCTGCTACAGCAGAGCGTGTGCACCTCTCCAGTCTGCGTCCAGTTATATTTTAACCATTACACACCATTTATTTCTTACACAGCGAAAGCATGTGTGCGTGTCTGACCTGGACTTTACCTTCACACCAGTTTTATGGCTTCAGGCCTTTAAAAGCTTTAATCAGGTTTGATTGTCAGATTGTAAACTGAGAGCAGCTTTGTAATGTCACATCTACTGACCAATCATGTTTGAGCAGCAGGTTTTAGTTGCCTGCAGGTAATTCACTGCACAGGACTGATTAAAGAGGAACTCCCTGAACCGAACCAGTTGGGAGTTCGCCTTGTAATCGGAAGGTTGCCGGTTCGAGCCCCGGCTTGGACAGTCTCGGTCGTTGTGTCCTTGGGAAAGACACTTCACCCGTTGCCTACTGGTGGTGGTCAGAGGGCCCGGTGGCGCCAGTGTCCGGCAGCCTCGCCTCTGTCAGTGCGCCCCAGGGCGGCTGTGGCTACAATGTAGCTTCCATCACCAATGGGTGGATGACAGGTTGTGTAAAGCGCTTTTGGTTCCACAGGGACTAATAAAGCGCTACACAAATGCTGGACATTTACCATTTGAAGTATGAAAGCGGCAGACAGGCAGGTTCATCTCAGTTCATTTAGTGACATTTATCACCTCAGTCTCCACAGAACAGACGCGAACATCTGCTTAACATCTGAACACACACACGGCTGTTTTCCCACTGAGCTCAAAGAGTGAATGAAGCTTCAGTATGTAGATTTACCAGACAGAGAGCAAGCGAGCATCTTTAACTGCTGATGAGTCGCCAGCTGCCTGCAGTACACACACACACACACACGATTTAATGACTGCATCAACCTCACCCCCCACTCATTGAGTCTTATCAGAGACACGAGTGAACCCTCAGTCCCGAGCTGTCCTCTTAGTGCTGTCAGTGCAGTTTCAGACCCTGGAGGAAGTCAACATTAGTCTATTTTAGACCCAGCAGGTGTAAGACGTCGGCGTGACAGAGGAGGAAGCTGGGACAGGAGGCAGATGATCTGCTGTGATGCCCCTTAAAGGGAACAGCCAAGAACAAGATGAAGAAAACAGACTGAGCAGATCTAACTTTGACTCTTGCACGTCTTCATTCATAACAGCGTTTGGAATTGAACCAGTGAACAACATCCAACTCCACAGATAAAATAGACTCATTAACCTTTGTTGCATCTAAAGGAAAGTGCAATAAGAACAATAAAACATTTCCAGATATGCAGAATGCTTAAAATGAAGATTAAGGGGAAACAAAACTCTTTTCCGTTACTCTGCTGATCCCTGCTGCAATTCTCTCAGTAAAAACAAATGTAAGTTACGTCATGCAGCAGAAATTAAGAGTTTGAATAACAACACAATGTTACTAAGAGACTCTGGAAATTTGACAGGGTGGGAAAAAAAAAAAAAAAAGTGTTGAATTTCCTGTCAGACTGAACAAACGTGCCATCTTCAGTTTCCCTCGTTATGCAGCAGCCTGGTGTGTAACAGACTCACAGCACGAGGCTGAAACCATTTCCTGCAACCAACCGAGGACAAGCTCATTACATATTCATTATATTTATACATTATATTTATGCTTGAGAGAAGAGCTCGAGACAAAAGGATTACTTATTATTTGAAACATCAATATGAACACGAGACATGACAGGAAATAAGAACAGAACAGGTCCACTTTAACCCCAGTTTCCTGTCTGTGTGCTAAGCTCGGCTAACCATTTGTGGCATTCGTTTCATGGACATCTAAACATATTTGCTTATTGCCGAGAACGATGAGTGCACTTCCCCCGAACTGCTGAACCAGTCCTTCAAATGTGGACAGAGCGCAGAGACCAGGACAACAGCAGGCAGGTGTCTGGAAATTTTCCATGAGAGGGAAAAATTTGAATATGAGATACACCCACCCAGCTGAATTACAGGAAGAACTGCTCAAACATTAGAGTCACAACACACACACACACACACAATAAGTCTACTACCTGACATACTGATGACATCACTTATGATGTCAATCACCAGCAGGAACAGGGAGGCAAAAAATAAATCAATAAAAATCTTGTGATCGTATTGGACGAGAATACAAGCAGTGAAGTCTGATTGGCTGTAATGATTGATGCTTCGTCATCCAATATGATTCCCCGACAGCTGTGCGTGTCTGTGCGCACGTGCACGTCTTCCATGACTTTGACGCCGGTAACACCTGTCTGCAGGGACAAACAGCCGGGCTGAGGCTCAGCAGGGCGTAAAACCAGCTGTCCTTATTCTCCTCTCTTTTTCAGCTGGATCCAGAAATCCACCTCTTCTGCCTTTGTTTCATTTTATTGGCCCACTTTTCATCATTTTAACACCTGAACTTGCATTTTCAGACGTTACCAGCCTCTAGCAGAATCTAATTTCATCAGATAGGAAACAACATCAGGGCAATCTGTTGCAGAAAGAGAGCAATGTTCGCTCCCGGAGCCGAGAAATCTGTAACCAATCAGTTTGGGGAGATCTGGATTCATTTAAACTTTTATTAACCATGAAATCTGACTCTTGGGACATTTAGGAGCTCTGTGGGGGTTACTACACGATGTTTGCCCTTTCAGCTAAAATCTTTCCTTTTCCTCATCCCTTCCATGACGAGTGAGCTTTAATAGGGCTTGTTTAATGTCATGTGACTTTGACTGATGGACCCGTCCTCCCTTCATTCAAAGGAGAATAAAAGAAGTTGACAGTGTGAACCCACAAGCGTCTTGCTGTGTGTCGTTTTCTGGCACCGTTCTCACTTTCACACACCCTGATTAGGTTAATGCAGTGGTTAAAAATGTCTTTGTTCACATCATTTTCTTTCTGAGGAAGTGAAACTGAATTAAAATCTTTCACAAACCAGACCTGGCAGAAACAGCAGCCATATTATTGGCCAGATATTTGCATTAAAAAGGTCCAACAGCACAAACGTGGTACAAAGGTCCAGTTCAGGGACTCCAGGTAGCTGAGGCGACACCTAGCTGACAGCTAGCAGCTACAGCCGCCTCTGTCTCCATCCGTCAAACAGGCCACGCCCCAATGATGCAAACTTGATGCCTTAATAGAATTTAACCAGAGTTACACAGTTATTACGAAGTATTAAACTATTCATAGAAAGCTCATCAGTAGCCGCCTGTAAACATGTTTATTCTCCCCTTGAAGGGCGCCAGGATGTAATCAGCTGACTGCATTTTTGGTGGAAACCAGGTCAAGGTCATTAGGTGACACCAAATGTGAAAACCAGTAAATGGATCATCTTCAGGTTTAACCTTCGTTGTTTGCAGCCAAAGTTAAACTTAAAATAAAAATCTCAGTAAATACAGTTTCTTGAATATCGAGTGAAAAGGCAGGCAGAGAGCTGTGCAGCACACTTCATTTTTTCAACACTACGCCATATGATGTCACAATGACATCACAGGCTGACACCACATACTGACACACAAAAAATAAAAAATAAAACACCAGTTGTAGTTTTACCTTTGACCTTCTGGTGTTTCTGCTGTACAGTTTTAACATCGAGCCTGACGTGAATGACTCGCTGCTGGAGCCTCGAGTGGACATCAGAGGAACTGCAGTTTTTCAGAGTACTCTTTAGTTTGCACTGCGAGTCAAATAATCTTCATCTTATAACCTCAGTTTACCTGAAACGGACTGTTTTAGCTCCTCCCCCTTTAAACCCCTTCCGATTTGCTGCCCCTGCATCTGCAAGAGTAGGAAACACCGATGGTCTGAGAGCAGCCACTGACCATTACTGGAAGTTTTTAACTTTTACGTTGAACGTGAACGCCCACGGATGGAGCAGGAGATGTACCACGAGACGTAAGGAGAAGCAGAACCCACTTTATTTCCATGTTCCTGAAACACAGGATGATTGTGGTCGCACTGCTTCTGAATAATGCTTCATTTACATCATCTTATTAAAGTTGTGTTTTTTTTTTTAAGGTTAACTACTCTGACAACCCGACCAGAGTCGAGGGAGAGGATGGCGTTATCAGATCTTCCTCTGAGCTACAATTTTAATTGAGCGAATTAAGAAAATCCAGTTTCAGGAACCTTTATCTCCCTTTCTGCCGTTTCCAGCAAGCTTCTCTCTGTCCCTGCTCTTTAAGGTCAGACAGCACGCAGTAGTGGATCTTATCCGCTAACTTTTCTAACCCTGTTGGCAGATCTTCTGTTGGATACCAGCAGATTTCTCTTAGATTACGTAAGATTTTATTCACCGTGCCATTCTGTTCTGTCTGCATGAAACCACAAGCAGGCAGACGGAGCAGCGTGAGGGAACGAGGGGAGGCAGCTCATCACTACTATTAAGACCCGTCCCTGCTGGGATGAGGAGGCTATCACCTCTGCTGTAAACCGCGCTGCAGCAGAGATAGGAAATGAATTCGAGTTATTAAGATTAAGGAAATGGCTCTGGTTGAGGCTGATATTGATATCGAACTGAGGGAGAGATTAAGATGAAGAGGAGGAGGAGAGGGGAAGAGGCGATTCTGCTTCCTCTGTGCCCTGAACCACACTTTATTATAGCAAGATAAAGGGGCGGGGCTTAACTTCTACATAGCTTTATTAGCACGGCACTCTGAGGTGGTTTTATCCAATTAGATGTGCAGAATGTGCAGCTGTGAAGGTGACAGGAGGCGAGTTTACAGCTTCAGAGCAGGATGACACTCCCACAGTGCCCCACACTGTCCTGAGACTACAGAGCAGAGCACCAGCAATACGCAGGATGTGTCTGAGGTAGAAGGGGCTTGCATGCAGCCGGATTTACACTTTAACTGTGTGGCATTCCCTAAAAAAAAGTTAAACACGTTTCTAGAATATATAATAAGAATTGGCAGAATTAGCAGACAGGCCACAAACAGAGGGGTCTGCGGGGGCCTTCCTCCAAGAGGGCCATAGCTGCTAGCTGTCTGATGGGCTTCACTGAACTGGACCTCTGGACTGCGTTTGTGATGTTGGAGCCTTTTTAATGACATTATCTGACCAGTAATATGGCTGCTGTGAGGTTACTGTACTAAGATACCATCCAAGAAGGCGGAGCTACAGATTTGATGAAATTCTGGGATTTCGTGCAGATGTTGGTCAGCTGTGATTAGCACGTATCTGTGGGTATAGCTGAACACTCCAAAAATCATCTGATCACTGTGTCTCAGTCTTTTTAAACAATGTTGAGCTCACGCAGTGATGGATAATTCATAACGACCACCGCTCCAGACGTTTGTTTTTACGCGTTTGCCCCTGAATGCAGCGGCTTCGTTGGAAAATTGGATTTTATTCACGTCAAAAGCTCCAAATACAGAAACAAATTCATGCGGGGTTTTCAAATCTAACCCACTTGTATCCTGTGCAATTATATCATTAAAGAATAAAGTGCAGCTCAGCTTTTTAAAGTTAACTGCATTACCTAGATTTATCTATTAGACCAGTTTCACAGTAAGATACGCTGAACCGGAGCTTTTCCCCATCACCCTCCTTTCTGTGGATGCAGCATAATTTCCAATGAACAATGCAGGAAAAAGATCCATGTTTAAGAAATGTTTCCATTAAAAATAAATAAAAAGCAGGAATCGGGCTCTCCATTTGTTTCCACGTGCATAGCTGGCAGTCAAGGTGACACTTTAATTTGGCTGTGACCTTAAAACTGGCATCGAGCATATTATGCGTGCAGAGCGAAGCAGCGCAAGTCAACGAGTGCAGTTTGGAAAATGCTGGAAACGCAGCCCTGAAATGCATCACTCGCTGAAGCTTCGGCGGCGGGGAGAAGAGACGAATGGCTCCTATTAGAGCTCGGCCGCTTTAGAGGGAAAGCGATATTCAGCTGAGGAGATGATGAAGGTGAGAGGAAATCAGGACTATTAGAACCAAGACTGATTAAAATAACGTCTGTGTCCTGAGACAAAGTTAAACATCCCCCCTGCTCCTCAGCAGAGAACACAAGCACCTCAAACCTGAGCTTCTGTGGCCTCTCGGCGACCACATTGAGCATCGTTTGTTGTATCGACAGTTTTACACCATCTCAGCAGGAAATCGCCGATTCAGAAACATGTCTGAGAACAGCCGGGCTAGACCCGAAAGCAGCTTTGCATGAGTCACAGCTCAAAATAATCCTTCTTTATCTTATAAAGAAGAGCCTCAGTTGATCGTCTGACACAAGCTGGTTTAGCCCTTTCCCCGTAAGGCCTTTCAACATTATCCACTTTGGCAAAACACTGAAATGACTAAACACAGGCATTCATGAATATTTCAATCCTTTAAAGTCTGTGTTCACACCATTATTAACAAAGATCTATTAGGGCAGGGGTGGAGAACTCCAGGCCTCGAGGGCCGGTGTCCTGCAGGTGTTAGATCTCACCCTGGGTCAGCACACCCGAATCAGACCATTACCAGGCCTCTGCAGAACTTCAAGACATGTTGAGGAGGTCATTTAAATGAGCTGTGTTGGACACATCTAAGACCTGCAGGACACCGGCCCTCGAGGCCTGGAGTTCCCCTACACCTGTATTAGGGCCACTGAGGGTTGAAGAAAAATTCAATAATTTCTTTTAAAATTCCTGTTAAAGTTGGAAAAAGTGGTGAAACTGGATTTTTATTAATTAAAGACTTAAGTTGAATTTAAAAAGGAAATAAATTTCCAATAAGCTCAGTATAGCAGGCGACAAACTACGAGCTCGGCTTTGTTAGACCGCGTTGAAAAGTGTTTGCGGTGTCGTGCTGCAGTTTGCTGAAAAGATTGAGTAATAACTCAATTTATAAACAGACGACATTTTCTGGTTTGGGCTTTTCAGTCACCTTACACGAGACGAGCGTCCACTCTGACCTCAGGAGCACTTTGGTCGATCTGCTCATCAAACATAAAAATTAGGAGACACCAAGTCTCAATTACATACTGATTTAAAAAAAAAAAAAAAAAAAAAAAAAAAAAAAGAGAATAATGACCCAGGAATCACTGTAAGCAGAAGGCCTCTGCTTAGTTTTTACAAGGCTGCCAATCAGAGGAAAGAAGAATTTAAAGGGGGAGGAGCTAAAAAGGGCTCCATTCAGATATTTTCTGGACTGAGGGGTTTCCTCGAGGCCCAGTAAGACAAAGATGAAGCCTTTTATTTGTCACATGCAAAGTTTACACCTGCAGTGAACCCCCAACCATACATGCATACACATCACGTGGAAAGGCAGGTCGGAGACAGGTTGGAAAAACAATGAAGTGTACAATGAATTATTATGAACTGAATCACGCAGAGCTACTCCAGACGACTCCAATAATAAACACATGGAGTTTGCAATGAGCAGATCTGCATATATAAATGTAATAAACTATAAACAGGAAGGAACTTGCTGCTGATTTTGTGTTTTTTGTGATGTTCCTAAATTTCATACACTAGAAAAAAAAAAACACTAACTTGATATAGACACTCATGTTTTTCACAGGCATGGGTAAAATTAGTCTCTTTTCCTATTGTCACCTTTTTCTCCGCCTAACTCACTTTTGCCTCCTCCTCCTCCTCCCCCTCTTCATCCCCTGGAGTCACTGCATTGTCTGTTCTGGACAAAGGCAGGCAGGCTGGGAACAAGCAGCCTTTGTGTCGCCCTCGCAGAGAAGAGACAGATTACGTAGAAGTAGACAAGGATGCGAGATGATGGAAAGTGAGACTGTGAGAATAGGTGGAAGGTGTAGAGTTTACCGATCATCTCCAAAATAACTGACCGAGAAAATACAGTCAGAGCCACGTGGGACAAAACACTGATGTGTTGTGGGTTTCTGGACAGCTACCAACGGGCTCATCTTTGTGACTCTCAGCAAACAAAGTGCATTTGTTATTGGCTCTTTGGCAGCAGATTAATCTCATTTAAAGCCGTCTGAGTCAAAACAAACTTCAGTGTGTGGGTTTGTGGTTATGCAGCGCTGACGTGTTATCCAAATATTCAAATCAAACTCCTCTGAAAAGCTTTCGCACCAGAGGAAGTGATGGGCAGAGCCCAAGAAGGAAGCTGTTGTTCCTCTAATGTCCACACGAGGCTCCAGCAGCGAGTCAAACAGTCCCGCGTTAAAATGTCCGACTTTACAGCAGAAATAAACACGTTTACAGCCTGATACGAACACAGCTGTGCAGGGGATCATTTATTTTATGACTCATCGAGTTGGACACTACTGAGGATAAAACGCCAACGCCAGATAAAAGCCTGAACTGGTCCTCTGGACTGTTTGTGATGCTGGAGCAGCTTTAATAAAACTACCTGACAAATAATACACCTGCTGTTCATCAAGAAGAATCAAAGGTGCAGTCCTCAGACCTGGGAGCTACATTTGGCTTTACTGAGTCTGACTCATCGTGTTTTGTTATTATTGTACAGAAACTTGTCCCGAGGATCGGGCGCCGTCTTAGGAGCTCAGCTGCAGTTCAACAGGAGCCAGAGGATTACAGAGCGAGGCCTGCAGAATGGAAACGGCTTCAATGTCACGGTTTCTGCTCGACACCTTCACATGCACCCGGGTTCGTCCTGCTGTGGCAGCAACACTGTTTAAATGGATGGTAAAGTAATTCAGATGGAAGGTAATATGAGCCTCTGCTCCTGCTGAAGCAGGAAAACGCCGCTTCAGTGAAACGCGAGATGGTTTCGTCCTCCGTTTGCCAAATTTAAGAAGGAGAAAAAACAAAAGTGCACATCACAAAGCTAAGACCAAGAGCTCTTCTCTGGAGATTTGCTTAATTTAAAGTTTTAAATTTCTCCCCGTTTTTTCCCTCTCATGTTCTCAACCCAGATTGTGGCCGAAGCTGTTAACAACAGATCAAAGTCTTCAGATAAACTTTCAAGAAACACATTTTGGGCTCACACTGAGCACCGACAGCTTCCAGAGACCATTTCAAGCTTTACTTTGTGACTCCGCTGAATCTTGAATGTTTTAAGAAATGAACAGAGCTCCTCAGGAGGAAACTCAAAGCAAACAGATGTTTCCGTGAGCACGACTGTGGTGAACGTGCAGTGATGCAGAGACACGTGGGTTTGAAGAAAAATAAAAATCCAGTTTATAAGAGCTTTAAGTCTCAATCACTTTAATTCTAGTTTTGACTGCCAGACAGAGCAAATGTACGACTTAAAACCTTCTTCAGAGCTTTTTTGTGTAATTTTCAAACTGTCAAACTGTTCAGACAAAAGCAGATAATGGAGTTTAAAACAACCAAAATGTTTTATATTAAATGTGGAGCGACTCGTATGGATTTAAAGTCTTTAAGAGAAAGAAAATTCAGCCCCACAAATACAAAAAGGATGCACTCGCCTGCTGTGAAGGACGGAAACAATGATCCTTTTAAATGAAATTTGCCGAATACTGACGAGTTCGATTCCTCTTAGAAACTGCACAAAGCCAGAAGAACAGCAGGCAGCGTGGGCATCAGCAGCCACCCATGGCCCGTTCAAACAGGAATTGGACCACCCAGGCCTCCACTGGCGGCTCTGGTCCTGGAGGCCTCTTAGGTGACGGTGTTGTGGCGTGTCCTACCAGGAGAAGAGCCCACGACTGCGAGACTGTGTCTCGGGAATGTCTCGTTTAGACGCATTTGATCCAACCCGAGTGACTCATGTGGATAGAAGACTAGAAAGAACCATGAAGTAAAACTTGTGGTCTGTTCAGTCCAATCATCAGACCAATGACATCTCCATTATAGTCTTCTGCAAGGCTTAATTAAAAGGAAGCCCCTCCCCTCCACACACAAACTCTTCTTCCTGCAGATTTCGCTCTGTGGAGGCCACAGGAGGCTGAAAGGCACATTTCTTAGTGATCATTTTGGCCGGTTCTTAAAAATTAACGAGGCTCTGACATGTTGATTTTACAAACCAGCATCTAACACCTTTAATGGAGCACAGAGGCCAGCGGAGCCGCGATAAACACACGTTTATAAATAAAGATAATTACATTTGCCCCGGAGAGCGTCTCAGTCGAGGCCAGCGAGTCGTTAGCGTCCTGCTTTTATTTGGCACTCTGACGCCAGCTGCTGTACTGCAAAGACACCGAGGCGTCATTTCTCACACCGTGGCATTAAAACAGAACGACTCGAACCCCAGATTATTTTTCCTAAAATGCAAAAACAGCAGTCTCAGTTTTCTCAGAGCACATCGGACAGATGTGAGTTCATAACTCAGGCTCAGTGATTATGTCCCGTTTGGTTTCAGGACAGAAAAAAGGACTTTCTAAAGGTGTCGGAGGACTCTCTTTTTACTGCATAGATCTTTATCTCGTGACCCAAATACACCAATGCCGCTCTGGAGATTTGAATGTTAAACCAACTCATCTGGAAGTGGTGTCACGAGGCGGCGGATTGCGATGAATTAAAGGCAGAGGAAGGAGCGAGCGTTTGAGACGAGAGGATCACAGAGCGGAGTAGCGTCTTTCCACACGTGAACCTAAAAACGACCGTTGTTACTGCCATGTTATCTGCAGGCAGCAGGTCTCTACATGTCTCATTATAATACTTTTTATA
This sequence comes from Rhamphochromis sp. 'chilingali', assembly GCF_963969265.1. Classification (NCBI taxonomy): domain Eukaryota; kingdom Metazoa; phylum Chordata; class Actinopteri; order Cichliformes; family Cichlidae; genus Rhamphochromis; species Rhamphochromis sp. 'chilingali'. The sequence goes on along the minus strand of NC_137935.1, from coordinate 2,114,999 downwards.
CACATCAGGAGACTTCTGGATCAGACTTTTACGACCCCGTGACCTTTCTTCAAACTTCACCTTCATAATGAAGAGATCAGGTGTCTCTAAATGGCTTTTCTATGAGGTGTAAGACTGCATGTCAGTATTTCCCAGTAAAGGCGTAAAGAGAGATGAGCTAAAACATCTTGTTTCAGGCAGAGGATGGACTAAGTGGCTGCACGAAGGCCCAGGTAAGATGAATGAGGATCAATGTGAACTCTGAATCATGCAAAGCTACTCTAATGTCAAACATCTGGCTGTAAACTTGCATTACAGTCTCTTTAAGCAGCTCATGGAACTCTGGAGGCCGAGTGCATAAGCACAGGTGTCGGCACCTTAAATCCAGCTTTCCAAGGTGTGTGTAACACTTTTATTTGGCTGTACTTCAACCCCAAAAGCTTTTTCCAAGCAGCACACATTTAAACTGATAGTTAAAGAAGGCAATAAAGTTTTTAAGCAGTTCTTAAATACAAACGTTTTACTTCAACTATTAGATTGTGCTCAGCTTTCTGGTTTCCAATATACCAACTATTAAATCAGCTTTGCAAACATCCTGATTAAACTATTTATTCAAAGAGGCTTCTGTGTTTGCACAGCAGGGAAACAGCAGTTACAATAAATAAAAGTCTGGACCTGGCTCGACTTTTGATGCAACCTCATCCGGTAACGTGGAGCACCGAGGCTCGCACACACATCCCTCCAGGCGGCACTTAGCTGCAGATGCACTGCTGTTATTCAGGCATTTGCCTCACTGAACTATCAGTGCAATTTTCAGCCACATCCTGACAGTAAACACTGCAAAGGAAGCTCGTGTGGGTCTGCAGGCTGCCCGAGTGTGTTTGTGTGAGAGGGCTGCAGGTAACAGCAGCCATAAAGCTGAAGGAAACAGGCTGTTTAATGGTGTAAAAACATTATGTGTTGTTATGGCCATCAGAGGGGACATTAGCCTGCAGATGTTAGCTAGCTGAGAGTCAGAGCGGCCTTGGGACACTGAAGATCATCTGAGTCATAATGAATCCCAGCAGCCTCGGCTGCTCTAATGAAACACATTAGAAAACGCTCATCAACTCGGAGCCTGCTCCGCTTACCCTTCCTGTGGTTTTCCTCTCCTTCAGGTTCAGTATTTTGGCTTTTCCTAAGCAGGTTGATCTCAGGGCTCAAAGAAATGCACCAACTGTTCCAGACAGCAAACATCGGTAATCAGCATCATCATCCACACACATTTCTTCCAAACAAAACACTCGACTCGAAGACTCAGAAGTGTTTGTTTGGAGCTGAAACCATGAGATGATTGTTTGGTGAATGATTTCATAAAGACAAATCTGCTGTTTGCTGCAGCTTCACAAAGAGGAAAAATGCTGCTTTTTGTCTTAAATATCAAAGTGACTCCCTCCTCTTAAATCCAGACCTCTGGATTAAAATGACAGAGCAGCTCTGCAGCAGTAAGAAGTCACTCGGGGCGTTTTCACGCCTGTAGGTCATTTACTCTGAGTTTGCAAACTTTTCTCGTGATTTGAGAAAAATTCAAGAAAACTCCAAGCGAACCAAAATGTCACTGAAACCACGTGACAATGTTCAGTCTGCTTATTGGCCAGATGTGTCTGGGGCGGAGCAACAAAAGTAAATACAGGAAGAAGATGCTGTGTTCTGGAGAATTCACGTCAGCTTCACAGCTAGCTGCTAGCTCGTACAGACCGTTACACGTCTATAGTACTTCGTCCAACAAAGCCACTCTCCTCTGCAAGTCCACGTTTCAGCCGTACCTCTTTAACTTTGTCTCCAAACCACTCAACCTGAGCTTCATCTCTGCCCCCTCCAGCTCAGCCTCCAGCACCTCAGACACTACCCACCATATCGTCTTTGTTTCGTCTTCACCCACTCCACCCTGCCTGGAATCTCTTCACCTCTCATGTGCATTGTTAATCCAGGTATTTAAACTCGTCTTCCTTCACTATCACACTGCACGTCTCCATCTCACTCACACGTGTTCCATCTTGGGTCTTCTCACTTCCATTCTTCTCTCCAAAGCATTCCTTCACCTCTCCAGGCTCTTTCCCACCTGCTCCCCACTCTCACTACGGCTCGCCAGCTCCACAGACACTCCTGCCTGACCCCATCTGTCAGTCTGTCACCACTGCAAACAAGAAGGGGATCAGAGCAGATCCCTGATGTAGTCCCACCACGAATCCATCTGTCACTCCTCCTGCACACATCACCACTGTCCTCGTACCTGTCCCGCACCAGCCTTGCACATTTCTCTGCCACACCTGACTCATGCAGGAAGTCAGGTGTGGCCTTTAATAGAACAGCGGTGTAAATAAAAAAGGTCTTCTAAAAGGACCTGCCAGGTCTTTGGCCCATGTTTAGTACAAAAAAGTACTTCAGTAGAACTGCGGTCAACACAGCCCAGACCCAGCAAACATCTCAGCACTGACCAGCTGCCGTCTGACTCCTCTCACAGGTTTTTATTCAGAATGATGTTGGAGGTGAGAGACAGCAGCTTCGTTTCAAATGTGCTTGCTGGGACGTTTTTGGAGATAAAGTCAAAAATGTCTCTTCAAATTCTGCTGACAGTCACATTTGCAAGCTTTCAAAATTATCTTAAATACAAGAAGTTTCCTTTAAAGATCAAATAACTTCACTTTTAAATTTCAAAGCGACAAACACTGGAGCTTCAGGGTCAGGCGGATCTCTCCAGTAACTCCATCAGGTCCAATCACCGTTGAACACCTCAGGCTGAAGTGAAACTGTAGACAGTCATGTGATCTGTCACACAATTAAAAGCTGCAGGTGACCTCACCTGTGCTCTGCGACACAGTCACCTTCCCCTCAGAGTTCATACAGGAGCCAACCGAGTACATTTAACAGCTAATTTAAGCCTGCACGGTCAGATCTAGCTCCTCATCTAATAAGGTGAGGGATTGGTTAGTTATCCACAGTGACATCAATGACATCGTACATGGGACAGCCGTATAACGCAAGTCTGCAGCCATCAGGTTTAAACTACAGAAAGACGAGAAAAGCCGACAGTCTGAATGTTCCTCTGACAAACATCCAGACCAGCCAGAGCTCTTCAGTAAGAATCAGCGGCACTAACATGTGACCAAAACATACAACCTGAGAATCTTAAACCTGACACAGCTGCACGCGCTCAGGCTCGAGGTTGCATAAGGACGCAGTATCGACCCGATGCCCGCTCTGGCAGCACATTAGCAGAGCAGGTGGCGCCTCACTTCTTCCAGGTATTTGTTTAATGTCGGACTTTAAATCGATCAAATTGACTCAAAGTAATTGCCAAACAGACACCCGGGCATCATCGGAGCCGTGAAGGGTTTAGCTCGTGGTGACGGAGTCTGAGCTCGCAGCTCAGCTGACGCTCGCCAGACTTTACCGAACAGGAAAACCTCAGGTCAAACATTTTTAACTCTGCAAGGTGAAAGAAAACCGTAGCGCACACCTGGAGAACAGCGAATCCTTGTTTTGTGAGCATCCACCAACAATCAGAAAGGGAGAAATTAGTCATGCTGTAGCAGTCACGGTGCTCGGCCTTTGACCCAGAGTTGGTGCTTCGTGCATTTCTTTAGTGTACCGAGTTTAGAGTTCTCTGTTCCTGGTTGAATTAGCGTTTAGTTTATACTTTAGAGTTTCTTGTTCCATCCTCTCGAGTCCCTGATCTCAAGTAAATGTCTTTGTGTTTCGCCGTTTAGTTATCATTTCTTACTTCCTGTTTTATTCTGGTGGTTATTTATCTCTAGAGCAGGGTGAGGAACTCCAGGCCTCGAGGGCCGGTGTCCTGCAGGTTTTAGATCTCACCCTGGGTCAACACACCTGAATCACATGATTAGTTCATTACCAGGCCTCTGGAGAACTTCAAGACATGTTGAGGAGGTCATTTAGTCATTTAAATCAGCTGTGATGGATCAAGGACACATCTAAACCTGCAGGACACCGGCCCTCGAGGCCTGGAGTTGCCCACCCTGCTGTAGTATCATCCAGCAGTGTGTCTGGTTGCTTTTCTGTGCAGTCGTTGGCCTTTGTCAGAGTGTCTGCACGTACAACTTGTGGTTCATTAGTTTGGACTTTGTTTTGTCCCTTGTAAATAAGCAGCTCACCTATTATTGAATCCTGCCTGCTGTCCATGTCTACGATTTGGGCCGTCAACATCCCAGCTGCCGTAAGGCGAGAGGCAGGGTACGCTCTGGACGGGTCACCAGTCTTTTACACGACTTGTTGATTAAACATTTAAACAATGAAATGTTCGAAAACTTAGAAAATAAAGATGCTGTAATCTGACAAAACCTGGAAGAAAAAAAATGAACCAGGCAAAGGAGGAAAACCTAGAAAAGCCAACTTTTAGATCTGAGATGGGTTGAAGTCATCAAGCTGACCCTAAACTCATGTCTAAGACCAGCTGGCACGCTCAGTGTTGAGGCATAATGTCAGGTCTTAAATCCGGACTGCAAGATTAAATCTTTAATCACAAAGCAAACCTCCTTTAACTGATTATTCATTTTGGGTAGATAAACTCTAGTGTTTGCTGCCCTGTGGTGTCAGACGGGCTTTTGTTTGTTCGGTTGGTGGAAAAATTCAGAGACCGACAAACGTGCATCTAATTGTTTCTTAGCTCAGGCGTGGCGGAGGATCGGCCTGCTGTCGGACGCCCACAGTAGGTATGAGTATTTTTCTGCTGTCGCTGGGTGGAGAAGCTGTTCAACCACAGCCACACATTCCTGCAGCGAACCAGTCAACACAGACCGGAGGAGCCGAGGGTGCGCCTGAACGTACACTTATGTTTGGAGTGGATCAAGACCTGTTGATAATACTTTACTGTGCAAAACATGGGAGAGAGAAGACAACTTATCAAAATTTATAGAAAGCTTAATTTTTGGATTTAAAGCTGGAGTCCAGGGTGCTTTGGTCAGCTAAAGATAACAAGTTCAAAGTGATATAAAACTATAAAATGTAGTAAATCTTCTGATTTGGGAGGTTTTTAAATCAGTTTGACTTTTTTAGATTAAGAAGATGATAACATTAAACTCATTAATCTGAATATTTTCAGTCATCACGTGTCAGGAGTAACAGTGGTAAGTTCTTTAAGATTGTTTTGCAGTATGTCACAGTGCTGCAGACGCTCGTTTATGGCCCTTTTTAGAGATAGCATGAAAGAGCTGGGGCGGGGGGTTCAAAGTGGCTTCCAAAGGCAGCAGCAACTGAATTCGATCATATTATTGCAATAAAGTAAGCAAATTCATGCTCTTTGTACTTTCAGTGCAACATTTAAATGACAATGTACTTGGTTAATGAATGGTTGGCAGAACAAGAGTAACCATCTATCACAGCGTTTCCATTTTATGTTCTTCCTCCTTTATGTTTGCTCAAACTCATAAAAGCGTGCAGCACAAAAAACTTCCAATAGCCAAACTTTCCTTTGATCTAAAGTCCAGGAAGCGTGAAACAGAGCCGAGCTAACGGCACCAAAACCTCCAGTTTTGGTTAAAACGGCGCAGAAACAGACTGTGAGCGGCTGTTCGACATGCTGCTGCGGCCCGACGCTCACAAACTTCTTACCATCCACTAAATATAACATACGTATAGTTCATATGTAATGTTTTTACAAGTTTTAAGGATTTGTAGAGTTTGTTTTCAAAATCCCGTATCAGTGTTGGTTTTGTCCTCAGGTGGTTTGCACAGGTTGGTGTTAGTTTAAGTCAATATTAGGTTAAGTGACGCAAACATGACGGCGCTGCTGGATCATGAAGCGGACTCCGCAGACGCCGCCAATAACAAAGCATTTACTAGATTTAAATATATGTATGCACATTTAAATTAAGTGCGTGTGAAGCTGAAGTGACCCCAGCAGCATGCGTGATGTCACTGTAACCAAGGCAACAGGACCATTTGCACACCAAACACTCACGCACGCACCTCCGCAAACTCGTGTCGGGAGAGCACACCGGACACCGGATACACCCCCAGCAGCCCTGCATCCAACAACACGCGCGTGCACAAAACCAGTTCTTACGCAGGTATGAATTACACGTCACAGTCTCGCATTAAAACCGCATGTTTCCTGAAAACAACACGAGCGTTGATGGAGTTTCGCTGGAAGTGATTACTGAAGTCTGCTCTCACGCGACACACAGCCAGAAACCAACCAGCCAACAAACAGCAGAATAAAAAAAAGCAGCAGCTCAGGCTGTGAGGAGACGCTGTGCAGAGGCCGCAGGTGCGAGTAATGACCGACTCACCTGCGGGTGGATGATCTCCGCTCTGCGACTCTGGGCTTCTGACCGGCTGAGCGATAAGTGAACAAACTCATCAGCAAACACTGAATTATGTTCTTCCAAAGCGGAGCAGAGACTGGAGCGCTGCAGGTAACCCGAACCTTACCTGCTGCAGGTAGTTTATAAGCCACGCCCCCTCCACAGACCTGTCTGCACGCACGCACACAAAAACACCTGCTGCAGGTCACCTGCATCACGCTGCAATAGCGCTTCCTATTTTGGTTTCCTGCGTCCTATTTCTGTGCCAAACCTTCCTCTGATCTGTCCTCGTTCGCCTCCTTACTCAGAAAACCACGACCTTTCACGTCCTCGTGAAGCTTTTGTGTTCTTCGTTCTTTATTTCACTCGTGTTTAGTCTGTCTGAGGATTGCCTCGGTCCACAGGTGTCTGTCAAGGACGCATAGACGTGCTCCGAGTTCGGAATGGGACGTGGCAACGTCAGCCTGGCCTGCTTTCAATTTGTAATCAAACCATAAAGCAATAAAACTCAGAAACCATCTAGCTCACAACTGTAAACACGCAGCTTAATTTTTAATGAGCAGACACACTTTCCAAGGCCTCACATGTGATGATGCAGCATTTATAATCGCAGCGTTAATTATAAACCTTATTCAGGTATTGTTGTGCTCACCTGAGCTGCCAAAGCACCGACACTGAACCGCATTTAGTCTTTAAGCAAAACCTGAAACACATTCACACACAGCAACACGTTTATGATGAAAACAACACAACACTTGTGCTTACGGGCACCTGCTCCTCTCCAGCTCAGCCACAACACTTCACGTGTGTTTTAAAACACATCCATGTACACAATGTTTAGTTTTTGCAATGTTAGTGGATGAAAAAGTCGACCTTTGAACCCTGGAGAGCTCAGTTCGACTTCCTCACACAGCTGACTGCTACAGACTATTTTAATCTTGCTATTAATTATATAAAGTTAAAGTCAAGCCCTAAAAACTTTGTAAGTTTTAACCAGCAGAAAGCTCAGAAAACATTTGTGTTTTCGGTTCAAAGAGTTTTTTAAAGCCCTGTTTTCTGGGTTGCCGTGGTAACAGATCCCTACTGAAGACAAATCAGCTGTTATTAAAATCCATGAATATTTGTGACTGTGAGGAAAACTCGAGCACAAACACGTGCTGCTTTCTGAAGTGTTGGTTTTATGTTTTGTGGTGTTTGTGTCTCATGAAGCTGCTTCATGATCAGGATTGAAACGTTCCGGGATGGAGACGTGAGCGTCCACCTGAACCAGCAGTTTCACCAGATTTGAGGCTGTTTTCAGATAATTATTCATTTTTCAGTGTTTTGTGTAGTTTAATTATAGCTTTTGGTCTTTTTGTACATAACTGTTGAAATTAAAAACATTCAAAGGCCACAAAAGGAAAAGTGAAGCCCGTGTTGCCGGCCTCGCCTCGTTTCCCGGCGCCGTCCTGACCCCTGTGTGAAAACATGCCCAGGCGGAGGCTTCGTCAGGCAGCCCACACAACACCTTTGTGCGTTTTATGTGCAGAGGGGAAGGTGTTTGTTCAGCACTCGCGCAGTGACAACATCACCATGGAAAAAACTCGCAGTCCTTTATGAACTGATGTTTTCTTTCCTTTCTTTTGTCCGTGTGATATACGTCTTCATGTCACTCTCTGAGTTTGCACAGTAACTACAGTCGTAATGAGCTGCCTGCACATACGGCCGTTTCCTCAGCAGTGAGGACAAAAAAAGGCAGACATTTCAAAACCTGACAAAAAAAATGTCTTTATATTTGCAAGATAATGTTTTGGTGCCAGTGTTCAGATAGAAGGAAATGTGAGATGTTGAGATGAACAAAAACGTGCTTATTTTAAAACTTTCTTCTTGTATATTTTCTTCTTTTTTTTGCTGTTTTCTTTCCTAAAACTGACCCAGATATCCATCGTGCGTCTGAACCAGCCTGAAATGAGCCTGGTGTAAGTCCAGAAAACCATTATGAGTGACCGTGGAGGCCCTTACATTGTAAATGAAACACATCTGACAGCTAACAGAGCCTGCATGTGACGTACCTCAGACTGTGCTCTTCGAGTCTCTGCAGGCTGATGTCACAGCGCTCTGTGAAACAGTCACGACCTTCAAACATCTGATTCGTGTTTCTGAAAGCAAATTTTCATCTCTCTGGTCTCACGTGTTCATAATTCGTGTCAGTGTATACAAGATGAACATTTTCTACTTGTAAAGAGCTGAAAAGTCCACATTTGAAGGTTGAAGGTGTGGGTGATGGAGATGAGATGTGATGTTCATGTCTAAGAAGACAGATTACCGTTAGGTGACCATGTCATGTGAGGCTTTGATATCAGGCTGGAGAGATGAGTTAGCATCATGGATCGTGTTAACTGCTGGTTTGGCAAGCTAACAAACTATTTCCTGTCTGATTTTGTTATCAGTGAGATTACAAAGGGAGATACAGTTAGCCGTGCAAAAGTCTTGAGTCAAACCTTCCAAGGAGCCAAATGTCTGGTAATGTCTTAAAGCAGCGGTCTCCAACCTTTTTTGCGCCACGGACCGGTTTATGCCCGACAATATTTTCACGGACCGGCCTTTAAGATAAATACAACAAAATAAAACTAGTACTGGTATCGAAAAAAAGAAGATTTATTCACAACACACGTGGAAACTCACGGACCGGTACTGGTCTGAGACCCGGGGGTTGGGGACCGCTGTCTTAAAGTGCTCCTGAGCAACAGTTTTCCTTCTGGAGACCTGTCAGAGTTTTCCTTTGGACACCAGCTGCTTTTTCACAGGAACGATAACGCAGACGTATGAATCGTTCAAGCATGAAGGGCTCCCAACGAACAACGTTGTCTAAACATTGCAGAGGACTGAGCAAAGAACCAGGTCTAAAAAGTATCTTTAGACACCTTGTTACCAGCAGCCTGTCACACAACACATTTTTGAACAATTTCTTTAGTTGAATCTATAAAAAATCTCAAAGAAAACACAGTTTGACAGCATGAAAGAATATTTCTGCGCAAACAAAAGAGCTGTTAGAAATTCTGAGGAAGCTGGGCAAAAGAAGTGTAACGTCTAAAAAACTGTCTGCAACAAATGAACAGCGTCTGAAAGAAACAGGAAAACAATCCAGCAAAGAGCTGAGACGAGAGCAGAGAGACGATCGGGACCTTCGGTTGATCGTCTGCTGTTCTCTGGAGTCTCAGCAGAAATGGTCTCAGTGAAGGACGGCTGTCAGGAAGCCGTGCTTAACGAAGGGAGAGGTATGAAACTGGACTGAAGACCAGAGGAACCGGTCTGATGGAGAGATGGACCCACGGTCAGGAGGAGGTCAGCAGTCGGAGTCTGCAGCCATCTGTGAACACGCTGGAGGCTCTGCCATGTTTGGCTTTTTAATCGGTGATGTTGGAGATCCTTCGAAACTGCTGGAATTACGAACGCAGACGACACCATCAGATTTATCTGGAAAGCATCTGACTGATAACCGCGTCACTGTTTTCCTTTTCTTTCTTTTTTCTTTTGCTTTGTTTTAGTTTATGTTTTCATACATTTCAATAAACATATTGTCTGTAATATAAAGAGAAGGGGGGTGGCGTGAGACTTGCCCAACACTGCATTCACTTTTCATTTGTAACGTAGCATCTCTGGACCATAACGTGAACGACATGTTGGATGATTAACCATCCATGATCATCATCGTCCAAAATCACAGATTTATAACACAGAGCTGAATCTGACAGCTGAAGGATTTTGGTCCCCACAAACATATGAATACATGCTCACATACACACATTAAAAAAACAGGCAGAAGAAATCAAAGTCCTGCCATATTTTGAGGAATTGTAGACACGTGAGGCTCATTTGCATATATGTAAATGAGGGGACACACTCTGGGCCATAGATTAGCGCAATGAGTTTATCGCTATACAATTATGTAAATGAGGCCCGGTGTTGTAGGACAGTTACGTAAGGCGGCGTATTTCAAAGAGAGGTTTAGTAGGAAATTACATAAGATGCTGGTTCTGGGGCTATTTACGGCCACGGCGAACGGCGTGCTGCCAACACAATCCCACCAGGACAATGATCTGTATTTATGGCTACGAGTAAAAGGGAATTTAACGGCCGACACGAGCCAGGGAGCTGGTAAATTTAGGTTGTAGCTGCTTGGTTTGTCACATCTGCCAGTCATGGGAAGCTCTTTTTGTTCAAAAGGTTTAACCACCAGAGCCACCCATGAGTTTTTAAAGTTCCCTGTTTGATAAATTCATATTTAATGGTCTCCTGCTGGGTGGTTGCTCTCAGCCACACTCTGATCAGCTGATTTTCAGACTCAAAACTAAGCAGATTTGAATTTGGACCAAGGAAAGAATCCACATCACCTACCTCTGCTCTGTTTTGTCATTTTTGGCCCAAAACAACTGTTTACACAAAAATCTTGCCAAGTTCAGTTTTTGGTGCCACTGAGCCGAATGGATGACCTTGTCATGGCCCCATCTGTCGCCTTCACGCTGATTCTGGCTCTCTCAGCTCACCATGATAATAATTCATGGACTGATCACTGCTCTTATTATGTTGGACTTGCTTTTTCTTATGGTTAAGTGCATAAACATATTTTTGTACTTTCAATAATTATATCTGAACTGTCCATCCTGCTTGGTGCCTTTATGAGGCTTAGACGCTGCTTTAAAGCCCGTATCCACCTCTTTTTTCTTTAATGATGTTTCTTTACCTGCAGAGGGTGTGAAGGGAACAGAAAATGAAAGAAATGGGTGGTTATGAGGAGTTTGGGGTGGGTAGTTGGGCAGACAAAATACTGGACTGGACTTGAAGTTGTTGTTTATTTCCAGTTTCACACAAAGAGTCAGTGTTGCTTGTTTTTGTCCGTTTATAACCTTTAATCACATGACTGTTACTGTAGCAGTGATGCTGAAGGTGCTTGAACCTCAACAAAACTCACCTGACGTGCAAAACAAAACAAAAATCTTGATTGACTGAATATTTTCTTCAAACTGAGCCGAGGCCTGAGTGGCAGCTGAAACTAACTTTCATCCAATAAACATGAACGACTGTAGAAAAGTTCGGGTTCTGTTCTCCAGTATTTCCTTTAATCGATAAAACCTTTTTATTTTTGTTTCTCATTTTAACCTTTTGAAGCCTGAACCATAAAATAATCCCCAGAAAATTATATTTTCTTGAAAACGACAAATTAAAAAACAATAATAATAATAATAATAATAATAATACATTTTATTTGAAAGCACCTTTCAGAACACTCAAGTACACTGTACACAGTAGAATAATAAAAGCAACATAAAAGCCAGCAGTTTACAGAATCATAAAAGCATAAGACATAAAACAAATTTAAAATAGCAGATTTAAGAGGTTATGTGGGATAAGCTATTTTGAACAAGTGAGTTTTGAGTTGGGACTTAAAGAGAAAGAAGGAAGAGATATTTCTCAAATCAGGAGGTAGGGAATTCCAGAGTCGAGGAGCAGAGCAGCTGAAGGCCCTGCTCCCCATGGTGGAAAGACGGGGGGAGGGGACGGAGAGAGAAAGGGAAGAAGAAGATCTGAGACATCGAGATGGGGCGGTGATCTGAACCAGATCAGAGAGATATGGAGGAGAGAGATGATGAATAGCCTTAAATGTGTACAATTGATGCTGCTGCAGGACAGGAGTGATGTGGTGGGCAGAAGGGGTCCTGGTGGTGATACGGGCAGCGGAGTTCTGGACGCGTTGGAGCTTGTGGATGGATTTTTGAGTAAGACCCAAAAGAAGTGAATTACAATAATCGATCTGGGAAGTAACAAGGCTGTGGACAAGAATGGCAGCGGCATGTGGGGAGAGAAAAGGACGGAGACGATTAATGTTGCGCAACTGAAAATATGCAGACCGAGTGACGTTATTAATGTGTGAATTGAAAGATCGAGTGCTGTCGAGGATGAGACCCAAGCTTTTCACAGAGGAAGAAACGGAGACCGGCGAGTTATTGATAGTAACAGAGAAACTGTTGGTTCTGGATAATGTAGATTTAGTGCCGACCAAGAGGAGCTCGGATTTATTACTATTGAGTTTGAGAAAATTAGAAGAGAACCATGAATTTAGTTCAGCTAAGCAGAGGGTGAGGGAGGATGGGGGGAGAGCAGAATCAGGTAAAAGGTAAATATTAATTTGTATTATGAGTTTTCATTTGTTTACATTGGCTACATTCTGCTGTTTTTCTTTTTTTATTCACTAAAATGTACTGTACAATTTATTTTGGCTTTTCAGGGGCTGATGTAGACGTCTACGAACTCATGTATTAAATATGATACACTCCATGTTAAAGGGTTACGCATTAGGACAGGCGGTTTCTCTGTAGCATTGCTGCCCAGTACTGAAGTGAAGTGGACTATGAAGTTTGAGTAATCTTATCTTGCATTGCATTGGATCCGGGTCAGGACACAACGGTCTGAGCAGAGCTGCTCCGGCTAGCTAGCTATCCTCCAGCTAGCTAGCTAAAACTTCTTTCTGTAAAGTTTCAAACACATCTGTGACAAAGGATCGCTCTGAAAGCCCACAGTCAGGTGCTGCTGGGCACTAATCTGACTTACTGTCAGGAATGCAAACCAACCTGTTGCTGTGGTTGTACAGGAACTACATCCAACCATTGTGCAGTATGGGAATGGGGAAGATTGTCTTCTTAGAGAAGTATGGGGTACGGGCCATATGGCGTTAATAAAATAAAAGCTTCCGAATTACTGTATCCATGGTTACCCTTGAGTAAAACATTAGTTTCATCAGAATCAAACAAACACCTTCCCCCCACCCCTGCCCACCCACCTCACCAATCTGAGTCTCGGTCTGAGTAACCCTCATCACTCACATACAGACTCTATTCAGACGAGTCTTTTCTTTGCACCTTCGAGCACTTTGCTCTCCAGTGTGTGCCTTTCTATCGTTTTGTATATATTTCTCTAGTTTGTATAAAACTCTTCTGTTTACTATTTATTCCTGATGTCTTTACTATTTATATAGTTTTTACTCCTGCACGGTTGGCGTGGAGCACCCATAATTTCGTTGTACCAGGACAATAAAGGGTTTTTCTTCTTCTTCTTAAAACAGAAAACGCTGGATACAAAACCCAGGATCATGACGTGCGCTCCTGTCCATGAATATTCATGTGTGGTTTTCAGTGATTGATTAGCCTCACTTGGGTCTAAGAGCAACTTAAACCGGTGGATAGGGATGACGCCGTTACTGAGCTGAGTGCATCCCTCTGATGGAGAGAAGATGCTACAGAGCGGCTGTGGAGGATTAGCTGATGGCAGTTTGATGGGGGCTGCATCTCTTGGCTTCAGTGAGCTAAGGCTCCTAGGGCAGAGAATGGGAGTATCTATGATAGCGTTAGCATCAGGGCCTGCTTCAGAGGCAGAGATAGCACTGATTAAACTTCAGGCAGTGTGGCGACAGAACAGTCTTTCTGTGCCAGGGTTTCTATGACCTAAGAGATTCATCTAAATCCAAAAGATTCAGCTTTCAGGTTTAAAGGAAACTTGAGATCATTGTACAGACACTCAAGATATCAGTCAGTTATTTCAATTCTGCCCAGAGTGCAGGAGGGGCCATAAAAACAGAGCGTAGGACAAACATCTACTGCGTGTGCACCAAGTCTGCACTTGGAGGCAGGAGGGCTCAGCAGTGGTGTAAATAACGTCATCGCTCCCTGTGGTTAGAGTATTTTTACATATTCCTAATAAAACTCCTTGTTTGGAGGCGGCTGTAGATCGTGATTTTAAAATAAAACTTGTGACGTGTCTCTGCAAAGTCACTACAACAAGAAACATGTTTACTACTGAAATAAATCGATTTCACAATCAAGTGATTTAACATTTGTTTCCTGACATGCAGCTAGTGTTTTACACTCGGATGATGAGGCGAGTGGATTTGTGTGAACAGGTTGAAGAATGAGCTGCTAGTGACTGCGATCTGTTTGCAGTTCATTCTAATCTTCGGGTCTGTCTTGCCTTTGATGCGTCACACTCCCATAACCCCCCCTATCTGACAGCTGCATGGACAGACAGAGGTTCCCTTTAATGGTACTTACTGTTAAAAATAAATAAATTCAAGTTTTCACCACACGGTGGCAGCATTTTCAGTATAGTTGTCCACCCCGACTGGTATATCATTTTTTACACATGTTGGAAGTTATCTTGTATTGCTGCTTAAAAGACGTCTTCTAATCTAATGTTTCTATTCTACTGAAATAAGTCGGCTGAGTATGACAGTTACATGAATTCATGTTGTGCATGTTGCGCTAACATTAGCTAGTTATCTGTATGTCATGTTGGGTTCAGGCCAGGCTGGACGTCAGCTCCTGGATCAAAGGGATATTCCATGAGAGTTCAGCTATTTCAGCTTCAACAGAATACAGTTACATTACCCAAAACAGCCCAGTGGGAATCAAACCTGCCTGAACCTAAGACGACGAACACAACACAAACTAAAACCACCACTGCTAACCGGTACCAAACGGAGAGAGCATATAACCCCAATTTTAGCCTCTTTACACTGGCTCCCTGTCCCCTACAGGATCCAATTTAAACTCTTACTTTTTGTTTTTAAGTCACTCAACGCCCGAGCCCCCCCCCTACTTGTCAGAGCTCCTCTCTGCTTATGCTCCAGGAAAACCCATGAGATCTAGTTCAAAACTATTGTTGTCCATTCCACGGACTAACCTCAAATCTCGTGGTGATAGATCCTTTTCTGTGGCAGGTCCCAGACTTTGGAATAGTCTCCCCTTTAATATTAGATCTGCTCAAACTCTTGAGCAATTTAAATCTTTACTAAAGACACACTTTTACGCTCTGGCTTTTAACACATTATGACCCAAGCATTTTGGATTTATCTGAATTAGTTAGTATTGTTTCAATTCTTCTATTTTATTGTTTCTATTGTTATTATTGTATTACACTGTAGTTTTTAATTTTATTGTTATTGTTAAGCACTTTGTGCAGCATCGGCTGTTGGAAATGTGCTATATAAATAAATCTGACCTTGACCTTGACCTTGACCAGGTATGATGATAACGCCAAGGTTTCGTTTTCTCTTAGAAACAGTTTTTGCGTGCTTCTCTCAAGTCTTTTATATTTAACACGTGTCATATTAACAGGACAGCACAGTGGTGCAGTGGTTAGCACGTTCTGTGTTCGTCTGGAGCCGTGGCGTGGAGTTTGCACGTTCTCAGTGCGGGCTCTCTCCAGGTACTCCGGCTTCCTCGCACAGTCCAAAAACGTGCATGGCGTTTCTAAATTGGCTGGTTGTCTGGCTCTCTGGGTGGCCCCGCCTCTCGCCCTGTGACAGCTGGGATAAGCTCCAGGCCCCCGTGACCATGAATCAGATAAGTGGAAGACAATGAGTGGTAATGTTAACGTATGGATTTTCATGGTGCTTAGCTTGAAATCCAAGAACATACCAGTGTTACTGATGGATGTGTGAGTAAAATTGCAGCTTGTATATTTGGTATAAAAGCCTTCAGGCTCACATTTCCTGGAGATGATTTGTGTGCGATTCATTCGAGAGCAGAGGGAACATGTGGGCTTCAGCACACTCTCCGACCTCCTCACCTTTCCGCCTCGATGCCCAAACAGCCTTTTGTTCTCTAAACTGACCAATGGCACGGCCGCCTGTCAGGCCGTCAGCCAGTAACAGCTCCTGTTATGATGCAAATGAGCCAATCAGGACTCCATATGTGCCCCCAAAACCGACCAATGAGAAGGCAGACTACCCAGTCTGGACCCAACTCCACCCGTGAACACACGCTGAACTCCACTCGGCCGTTCTTTGTGTTGTTCACTGTACACTTGTGCTCTGTGTGTGCGCGTCTCCTGACCTTTACAGCTACATCGGCTGCGACCTTTTTAGCTGCATTTTATCTGACACGCTAAGAGGAGAAAAATGACAAAAAAGGGTCAAATGTCTTGTTTTTGTTGTCCTTGTTGTTAATCGCTGACATTTTCTCACATTTTCACCAGGCGACCACGACGCATCGTGCACTGGAGCTGAATTTGCATTTTAATCGCACCTGAAGAGCCGAGACGGCTCCACAGACCTGAGAATAAGTGCTATAAAAAGATTATACATTAATATTTTATTCCACTTTAAATTAGCCAATCTTTTAGACCTACTTCTCCTTGAAATATTCATGTCAAGTTTTAATTATATTTCGCGGATTTTAACCCTTTATATCCCGGTTTTGTCACATGAGCGCACGGCCGTTTTTGGCGAAAAAAATGAAAAAATTAAATATTTTCCATAAAATACATTTGAAAGTTATATTTTATTGTACTTTTAATTAGGCCTTTGGATGGTCTAAAAATTACCACTGACCTTCACTTTGATCGGCCGTTAGTTTTTCTGCAGGAGCTCGTGTAAAATAAATACCCCTTATGAGGTCCTAGAGCCAAAAATCGACCTTGCCATAAAAAGTGCTATAAAAAGATTATACATTAATATTTTATTCCACTTTAAATTAGCCAATCTTTTAGACCTACTTCTCTTTGAAATATCCATGTCAAGTTTTAATTATATTTCGCGGATTTTAACCCTTTATATCCCGGTTTTGTCACATGAGCGCACTGCTTTTTTTGCCCCAAAAAACATAAAACTTGAATATTTTCCAAAAAAAACATTTGAGGTAATATTCAATTGTTATTATAATTAGGCCTTTAGATGGACTAAAGATCGGCACCAACAGTCATTTCGATCGCCTTTTTTTTTTTTTTGCAGGAGCGCATTTCATAAAATGCACACACTATCGGTCCTAATCGACCACGCCCATAAAAGTGCTATAAAAAATTTATATATTAATATTTTATTCCACTTTAAATTAGCCAATCTTTTAGACCTACTTCTCCTTGAAATATTCATGTCAAGTTTTAATTACATTTCGCGGATTTTAACCCTTTATATCCCGGTTTCGTCACATGAGCGCACTGCTTTTTTTGCCCCAAAAAACATAAAACTTGAATATTTTCCAAAAAAAACATTTGAGGTAATATTCAATTGTTATTATAATTAGGCCTTTAGATGGATTAAAGATCGGCACCAACAGTCATTTCGATCGCCTTTTTTTTTTTTTTTCAGGACCAGAAAATGGTCTCCAGGCGGCAAATGCTGCTCCTCTAGGCCGAAATAAGTGCATCTTGCCGGGGTACGTCGCGACGATGACCGGGGCACGATCACCGGGGACTCATTTTTCCAGCACACACGTCCGATACCACGTGACAACAAATACGTCATTTCCTGTTGACTAAAAAAAATGCACCCTCTAATGGTCCTAGGGACCGAAAATGGTCCCGCCCCATCAGCGGGCGAAGCCGCTGCTGCACGCCGGAAATGAGGCTTCATTTCCCGCAGGTCTGTTACGGCAGCCCGCTGTTTTCCAGCCCGGGGTCAAATGTGGAGCAAGGGCGCCACCCAGTGGACAAATAAAAAAATTACAACTCTAAGGTCTTTTCTGCAACACGGAAATGATACTTAAGCGATCGCCGAGATGCTTACGGTATAAATCCTGCAGTGAAAAATAGCGTTTATAATGGGTTTCAATGGGGCGATTTATGGCTCTAGGACCTCAAGTGGATGTCGGTTTTTAGCTTAGCCACCTTAAGCTAATCGAATAAACGGAGACGGCAATTCTAAAGAAAAATGAAAAAAAAAAAGGGTTGGAAGGTTTGGCTATATTCTATTCAACACAGTGAAAATGGCCTAATATTAAAAAACGCTGAGGACGAAAAAATGGCCGTAGGTCTCCCTGAGGGTTAACGCCCACCAGGGGGCGATACCTGTGGCTGCAAAAAGACAGGAAAACGCCCCTCTGTGACCAAAAATGGGAATGTTGCTATACTTGTGGGGACCAAAAGTCACTTGCCCGTCCTCACGAGTTTTGGTTTTAGTGTCAGGGTTAGAGTTAGGTTATGGTTAGGTTTAGGCCTATCCTTCAGCATCAATGAGATGTCCTCTCTAAGATATCAAAACGAGCATGTGTGTGTGTGTGTGTAATCCTGTCTTTATCCTTTTCTTTATTTCACCAGCTGATCGGTGTCCTCGCCTGCTGTTCGACATGCTGTTGTTCTTTTGGAGGACTGTGTGGAAGCACATCACTGTTAAGTTAGAGCAGTGATTCTTGAGATAAGGGACAAAACCCAATTTTGTGGTTAAAAATATGCATACAAGTGTTACCCAACTGCGTAAAAGACAAACCAAGGCAATGTTTATACAACAAAAGTATGATTTTGCATTTTTTATACATATTTATTTATTTTAAATGGTACAATACATTACCAGTACCTTAAAAATCCACTGTCCAGAAGCAGTTGTGATAATATTAAAATACAGAAAAAGAAAATCAAAAGTAATATAAAATTAAACATCATGGCTCTCTTCACTAAGTATTTAAGTTAATACCTTATATAATATCAAAATATGCAATTGAAAATTTATTTTTACATATTTTTTAAGTGATTAAAATCGTGTCCAGAGTTTTTGTCAACACCATCAGATTTTTTTAAAAGTACAAAAAAATCAGGAATTATTGTGGGCAGCTTACACTCTGAGGACCCCTTCACCACTTCCTGTTTGAGACACATGCCATGAGGTCACTGCTGTGATAATTTGTTTGTTTTTATTTCATTTATTGCACACCTTTCTGATAAAACTCTGTGTCACAGCCATAGTGCGTCGTAATCCAAGATTTAATTATTTTTTCTTGTAAAAACAGCCTCATTTAGGTAGATTGTTGATGCCATAAGCAGCTGATGAAAAACAAGATGGCTTCTGTCAGAAAAACACGTGTTATGAGAGAAAGTCGGGTATTGTGTCAACACCATCAGGATTTTTGTCTGACGGTGTTGACAAATGTCACAAATGTGTGCTATTCACCACTTATATTAAGTTATTTTTACTAATATTTCAGTCATATTACTTCTTGTGTATTTTACTGATATTTCTGCTTCACAGGTGTGTCAAATATTATCACATTTGCTTTATCTTGAATCTCATTGTTTATGTTTACATTATTAATCCTGTAGGAACATGCTTAGTCCTCTGCATTTGACCCATTCACTCAGTGATGCAGTGGGCAACTACCAATCCAGGATAGCCTCTGTTCGTTGGATTTAAACACCCAACCTTCCGATCATGTGGCATCTGCTGAGCTAGCTGTGCCCCGACTGCTGTGATGATGTATGAATCCTGCTTCCGGGCCAAACTACTCTGTATTTATTAAGCCTGTTGTGCTGTTAAAATGTTTTAATGTTTTTTATCTTGTTCTATTTAATCTGAACAAGCCCCTAAAAACTGCCAGTGATCACTGTCAGCCTAACCATCGGGAACCCTCACGTTAACTTTTATCAAGTGGAAAAAAGTTAGCGTTCATCCTCCAGCTTCACTGTGTTTATGTTATGCTAATATGGAAGAAATATAGTATCATCAGAATTCAAGTATTTTTAGACATTGAATTTATGACACTGAATTTTTATCCTCCAAATTTCCCTGCAAAAATATTCACCTGCCAAAAATTCACCTGCAAAAATTCACCTGCAAAAGTGATGAACTTTAATGACCCAAGCCAGAGCAATCAGCACCAGATCGAGTCGAGTGGCTCTCGGCCAATTAAATTACGCTGTTTGATCACATGACACCGTTAGCCAGCAGTGTGTCTCCTAAAAGAGAGCTGTTTAGAGGTGAGTGATTAAGTTTTTCTCGTAAATAGAGATCATTACAGAACGCCTAGTCCTACTTAAAATCCCATTTATTTTTATTTTATCATCTACTCGAACTAAGGAAAACGTTTGACTAACTCAAAGACAATTTCCACGCCTCCCCTGCCTGACTGCAGAGGCAGTTTTGAATTTAGGAGCAGCAAGATGGAAGCGGCAAACCCTGGCGATTCTCCGGTAAGTATATTGTTTTTTATCTTCAAGTTTGTCTTTTGAAACCTTAATTTTATTTAAATCCGTTGCTCACGTATAAAGTACACAGACGGGGTCTTTGCTCAACTCGTCTGAGGCGTGTCTCACTAAGCGCTACATGCTAGCATCCTGCTAACCGAGCTACCCTTTACATGCTGTGCTTTAGAAAATAGGATACTCGTTAAAAAATACTCCGCAGATATTGATAGATAGACGAACACTGCAAATATAATGTTGGAAAAGAGAACGGCCTTTGGTGAAGGGGTAAAATACACCATGAATAGAGCCATAGAGTGAATGGCTGCCATGGTTGCAGAACGGCCTGATTTAATGACAAGAATGGGGAAGAGTGAGGCGAAGTGAACCAAAGCCACAAAACACGGTCAGACAAGGCGGCAAAAGGGCAGTGATCTGTCCGTCAGTATGAAGTTGGTGTGTGCTTTGGTGAACAAAAACTCGAGACCGGTAGCAGGAAGATGGGAGACTCGTGTTTCACTGGAATAGTGGTGAATTAAAACATCCTTTGTTGGGGACATTTCGGTGTAAATGCATCCATACAGGCAAGACAGAGGCAGACCAGACAGTGAAGAAAACAAGGCAAACATTAGAAATATTAAAACGGAAATATAGGATTAATATAACATACAATTGGGGAAAATGTAAGGAACACAATGTAAATGATATTGTAAAGTCATTAAAACAGCATACTCTGATTAAAAGAAACAGATAATTGGGTAGGAGGATAATAATAATAATAAAATAAAAAAAAATGTACAAGATGGGTATGTATACTTGTAGCCAGAATTTAACAACTATAAAGTTGTAGCATGTCAGTACCTTACCCCATCCATTATATCCACACTTTCAGAAAAGGATATGGTCAATATCTTTACAAATACTATCTAAACTTAAACGGGATATCCCCTCTGCTTCTTCTGCTTCTCGTATACACCCTCAGGGTTTGTGATCAGCCAGCGGCTGATATGATCATTAATCCTGTAAAATAATATTCTTTCGGTTTATGAATCTGTTTGCATGGATTTCTTAATCTGTTTCCACTGTTAGCAGAAGTTGTGCATGCAGTTTTGGTGTGCTGCTCTCCAAGACTACAAGCTGCGTTAAAGTTGGAAGTAACTGGCTGATGTTCCACTGTTGAAGATAGCTGTGCCCATTTGTTGCACATTGTGGGTATGGAGAAGTTGAGGCTCTTGCAGGCTACCCACAATTTCCCCAAACTGAGCGATTATACATCTTGCTTCCATATTTGTATCTTGTGTCACTAAAAATACATTTTATTTTAGTTTTATACATTGATTAATGACCTGCAGAATCTCCTTATCATATTAAGTGATTCATAATTGTCACTTTATGCTTTCTCCATCTTGAAAGTGATGACATCCTTGCATTACATCCTTTAGGTTCATTTTCTGCAGGCAGATTTACACTATAACATGCAGCGTTCTATAGATGGACACATAAAGAAATGAAAAATTACATGTATGTGCTAACTTTCTAAACACTGTTACATTAATGATTAAGTAGATAAAACATTTATGTCAGCCTTGGCTCATAGTTCATTTAAAGACAAGAACTTTGTGTGTGTTTCAGGTACTGCACTCTCAAAGACTGAATGAACCAGCATTGCAGCCATGGGTCACTGTGAGCATCACAGGGAAGGTTGAAGCCGCCCACTGCAGCTGTAAGGCCGGAGTCACGGAGACCTGCACCCACGTCACTGCTCTTCTGTTTAATGTAGAAGCAACAGTGATCTGTGGCACAAGGACTGTTACAGATGAACCTGCATACTGGGTTTTGCTGGGTAATATGACCAAGATACAGTCAGAGGTTGGCCATAAGATAGACTTCTCCTCTTCAGCTGCCCAAAAAAAGGCTCTTGATTCGAACAGACCATCTGTAGTGACGGGTAAAAGGAGCCGTCCTCAAAAAAGAAAAATCCCACCTGCTACTGTGGAGGAGTTGTCACTGCTATAATGCCATCATGTTTTATCTAGGGGTCTAGATTTATGCCTATAGTGCACTGCCGTGTAAATAATTTGCATTTACTGAATGAGTATCACTGTTCAAAAATTGAATAAAGAAACAAATTAATTTTTGCCTTTTTTTATTAAAACCACTTTATAGAACATCACATCAGTTACAATGTCGAATCCATGTCACTGGAGAATTTTGATTCAATAAACAGTAAAAAGGTGAGCTGTGAAGACCAAGGACAAGTGCAGCTCACAGGTTTTCTATCCAAGGAATCCCAGAAGATTGCATGGTGTCATTGCCCAGCAGTTGTTCGCAGGACATATGGACTCAACCTCAACAATCCCTCACACTGAGCAGCATGAAGTGACAGTGCAGAGGAAAAACTCCCCTTTAACAAGAAGAAACCTCCAGCAGAACCAGAACCCGGTTCAGTACCAGCAGCCATCTGGGTTTGGAGGAGAGAGACACACAGAACTACCAAAAGTATATTTTTTTTAATGTGATTGACTGTTGTTGTAATTCAAGCCCTGAGTGTAGAGCAGGTAAGATATAAAGTTGCATCCTAAATTCCATGCTCATGCAGAGTGTTTAGTTTATGACTTTTTCACCTGGTCATTTCTTGATGAACAGATGGTCTTTTAGGGTTGACCAAGCTGGTACCTTGACTCTGTTCTCTGCAAGATGTTGCAAAAAACAAAATCATATGGAGACAATATTGGACACAAAATATATAACAATTTAGTTAAATGTAGCATTAACTCACAAGTCTTGCTAAAGTAAACCTTGTATTCTGATTCATCACAGCAGCAGTTCAGTTGGATGATGTCAGTAACTGCAGCAAGTGTCTTGCTGACTGAATAATTACATCTTGCATAATCTGAAACAAACACATAAAGACAGAAACAATTTATAAATTAACGTTTGATAAAATCTAAGAATTAATCATTTATTAGATACCAATATGAATATGTCTACCATAAAACTTGTGTGGAGCGAAGTTACATTCAATCAAGATGGTCTGGCATGCTACAACTTTGTAGTTGTTAAGTTCTGGCTACAAGTATACATACCCATCTTGTACATGTTCTTTAACATTATTATTATTATTATTATTATTATTATTATTATTATTATTATTATTATCATCATCATCATCCTCCTACCCAATTATCTGTTTCTTTTAATCAGAGTATGCTGTTTTAATGACTTTACAATATCATTTACATTGTGTTCCTTACATTTTCCCCAATTGTATGTTATATTAATCCTATATTTCCGTTTTAATATTTCTAATGTTTGCCTTGTTTTCTTCACTGTCTGGTCTGCCTCTGTCTTGCCTGTATGGATGCATTTACACCTAAATGTCCCCAACAAAGGATGTTTTAATTCACCACTATTCCAGTGAAACACGAGTCTCCCACCTTCCTGCTACCAGTCTGGAGTTTTTGTTCACCAAAGCACACACCAACTTCATACTGACGGACAGATCACTGCCCTTTTGCCGCCTTGTCTGACCGTGTTTTGTGGCTTTGGTTCACTTCACCTCACTCTTCCCCATTCTTGTCATTAAATCAGGCCGTTCTGCAACCATGGCAGCCATTCAATCTATGGCTTTATTCATGGTGTATTTTACCCCTTCACCAAAGGCCGTTCTCTTTTCCAACATTATATTTGCAGTGTTCGTCTATCTATCAATATCTGCGGAGTATTTTTTAACGAGTATCCTATTTTCTAAAGCACAGCATGTAAAGGGTAGCTCGGTTAGCAGGATGCTAGCATGTAGCGCTTAGTGAGACACGCCTCAGACGAGTTGAGCAAAGACCCCGTCTGTGTACTTTATACGTGAGCAACGGATTTAAATAAAATTAAGGTTTCAAAAGACAAACTTGAAGATAAAAAACAATATACTTACCGGAGAATCGCCAGGGTTTGCCGCTTCCATCTTGCTGCTCCTAAATTCAAAACTGCCTCTGCAGTCAGGCAGGGGAGGCGTGGAAATTGTCTTTGAGTTAGTCAAACGTTTTCCTTAGTTCGAGTAGATGATAAAATAAATGGGATTTTAAGTAGGACTAGGCGTTCTGTAATGATCTCTATTTAGGAGAAAAACTTAATCACTCACCTCTAAACAGCTCTCTTTTAGGAGACACACTGCTGGCTAACGGTGTCATGTGATCAAACAGCGTAATTTAATTGGCCGAGAGCCACTCGACTCGATCTGGTGCTGATTGCTCTGGCTTGGGTCATTAAAGTTCATCACTTTTGCAGGTGAATTTTTTTCAGGTGAATTTTTTGCAGGTGAATTTTTGCAGGTGAATATTTTTGCAGGGAAATTTGGAGGATAAAAATTCAGTGTCATAAATTCAATGTCTAAAAATACTTGAATTCTGATGATACTATATTTCTTCCATATGCTAACATAGCTGTGTCGCTAGCGATCACGTAGCACATCATTTTATACCAGCTAGCCCAACTTCAGTAACCTGACAAACGTCACTGCTGTTTAGTTTTCTGTCTCCATTTATGTTGGAAGTGATAGCAGAGCTGGTGTATCATGTTCAGGTGGAACATGATAATCTGTGAAAAAGCATAAGGTTCAGAAAAATTATAGTAATTACAAAATGGTACATTTCAGGCTAGAATAGCAAAGGGGAAGCTGTCAGAGGAACGAAAGAGAAGGAACTGGGATGATCAAAAAAGAAGGAGAGAAAACATTAACAGCCAGCCTGAGTTGAAGAAAGAGTTTCTCATAAAGGGAAAGATGGAGAAATAGAGTGAAAGAGGGAAAAATAAAGAACATCAGTGATCTGAAAGGAAGAGAAAAAAGTCAGAAGAGAAGGTTTTGGAAACAAGCAGAGACAAAAGGAGAGAAAGTCCAGCAGCGTCTAAACACAACCACAGAGAACTTTAGGAATCAGGAGCAGGCAGCTACTGGCTGGCGAACTATTAAGATATAGAACTTGCCATGTGCAAAAACAGAATTGTTATGATGCGTCTTGTGATATTACAAAGGTTGCTAAGGTTTAATGGTCATTTTGAAAGAAATAATATCTTGTTTTATATCTTGTCGCCTCTGTCAGTGCAGCCCAGGGTGGCTGTGGCTACAATGTAGCTTTTACCAGTGTGTGGATGTGTGTGTGGATGTGTGTGTGACTGGATGTGTAAAGCGCTTTGGGGTCCTATAAAGGCTATATAAATAGAGGCCATTTACCATTTTCTACTCGTGTGTCACCACCGTCAGCACCTTGTCAACTCCATAATATGGAGTTTTGGTTTATTTTTCTCTTTTGGAGAACCGAGACATATATTTTCCTCCCTCATGATCTCCCAATAAAAATAAGCAATTTCCTCAATAAATGTGTAATTTGCATTCTGCTTAATATGATTGTTTCTTATAGAGATTAAATACAAGCTTCTGAAAATATGTATGACTGTAACTCTAATAATAAAAAGCCAAAACAATCTTACTTTTAAATGTGGTAATTACTTTGAAAACACATGTGCATAAACAGAATAGAGAAGCTGCTAATAGTCAAAATAGCTGAAACAACCTAATTTAAAATATATATTTTTGCATTTCTTTGAAAAAACCTTGCACTTCTCCAGCAAAAACACAAATGATTAAAAAATGTTACACCTGGGAGACCAAAACATGGTGAGACAGCCACAACTTTGTGTAACAATTATATATAAATATGTTTTTGAAAAATCACAAAATATATTTTAGAAAATTAAAACCTGTTTTGTCCCTGATCTCAGGAATCACTGAGAGACGAGTAACACAAACAACCCTGGGACCACAGATCCAGAGTAAAACTGTTTCTGCACGTTAGCTGAAATCTAGGCTACATTCACGCTCTCAATTTCTGATGGGTGTAAAACAGGAATTATTCTTCCCATGTCCGTGAGTCCACTGGTCTCTGCTTGGGTCCCAGTGATGTTAATCTGTGTTATCAGACCTTTAGCCTGAGGATCTGTGCAGACACCAGCGTGCCTTTATTTGTTTTACCATGAGGAATCATCTCCATAGAGAGCAGCAGCCACACGTGGTTGATTGATGACCTGATGCTGCAGAGGTGAGAAGTAGCATGTCCAGGTCTAAGACCTTTGTTCTCAGTAGGAAAACGATGGAGTCCTAACTCCAGATTAAGAATGTGGAAGGGTTTAAGTATCTCAGCGTCTTATTCAAGAGGGAGGGAAGGAGGGAGACTGACAGACTGCATTAGTGAGAGGGCAGTCAACCCGCATTTCACTGCTCACCTTTGATCATCACTTTGAGTGACTAAAAGAATGTGGCAGAAATCAGCTTCCACTAAAGGACTTCCTGTTACAGATAGCTCCCTCATTCAGGAGGACTTGAGAGTAAACCCACTCCTCCACCTTCCAATGGTTCATGGTTCACCTCAGGGACGTTCAACTCAGAGGGCACACGCTAAACATTGACCAGAACCAGGATGTGCAGCCCTTTTAGATGGCTTGGAACAGCTGAAGCAGCTGGTTGGGAGAGGGAGGTCTGGAGGTCTTTACTTAGACTGCTGGCCCTGGAACCTGAACCTGGATGGATGGATGGATGGATGGATGGATGGATGGACCAACATCAGAGTCTAGGCCCTCTTCCAGTTTGGCCCTGAGGGCAGTCAGACCTGATCCAGGCTCCACGGTGCCGTTAGAGGTCAACGTCTTTGAAAGTTCAGGAAGTGTCAGAGCTTTGAAATCTGACGATTACTTTACAGTCATGTCAGACTGAAAAGACTTATTCACAACCAGCACTGTCCCATCCAGCCCCTGTGTCTCTTTCTTCTTCATCCTTGCTAGAAGCAGAGTTCAGCGCTCAGCTCCGTGGAAAGCTGGGGGCACATTTCATTCATTGGACGGAGTAAAGACGGGCGGATCTCTCTGAGGTCTCTGCAGAAGAAAGAGCTGAGTTAAATCAAGCGTGCCTGAAGAGAGATCACATTATTCAGAGAAAGACTTCTGTACGGCCTCAGGTGTGTGTGTGTGTGTGTGTGTGTGTGTGTGTGTGTGTGTGTGTGTGTGTGTGTGTGTGTGTGTGTCCTGTGGGGTATGCAGCACTGTGCTGTGAAGGTCGGACAGTTGTCTAATGACTGTCTAGCGAGTGTGTGTCTGTGAGACAAAGAGAAGAGAGCCAGAAGTCTCTCGAGGGTTATTTTAAATCATATACGTTACATTTAAGGCGGAAACAGGTGTAAGGTGGCAGCAGAGAGAAAGGGCGAGCCACGTTAAGAAAGACTGGTGTGCTGAGAGGGAGAGAGAGATGGATGCTGAATGACAGATAAGTCGGTGAAAACATAAAAGAGGAAAACACAGACGTTACATAATGGTTTTTACCAGCCGTCTGTCTGCGCCGCCGCCTGCTGGTCACAACGGTGAACTGCAGCGTCTGTGAACAATCACTCAGAGTCGTCATGATGTAAGTACGCTGAAAAATAACAGAGAGAGACCCTCTGTTGGTGCAACATCCATGAAATCAAATGCAAACAGGAGGAAGAATAAAACTTTTGAGCTGCACAGTTTCGTTTTGTTCCAAAGAGTCAAATCACAGTTTAAAACAACTAAACTCAGGCTTGATTTTAAAGTGCCAAGCAGAAAGTAACACAGTAAGCTAACACCACATGAACACGTCGAGCCAGCTAGTTTAACAGTTTAACAGGTACTTTAAACTTCAGCTCCACCCTCTTGGATGGGACAGTTTGTTGTTCTCTTATTTAAGGACAATTTAATCCAAATTCCACTTTAACTCATTTTTCAGAAATTTGCTGCAGTTTCGTTGGAGGTAAACGTCATACATTTACGATAAAAGGTTTTATTTGAAAATGTAAAAAATGTTTCCTTGTTTTTGATTTGCTCTAAGTTCTCATGACAGACCGGTTGTGCTACTTGCAGTACCTCCATGAGCCACCAGGGGGGCACATTTATAATTCATTAATTAGAAATGTTTTCTACGTTGATAAAAATGTCATCACTGCAGTTACAAATAATAGCACGTTAAAGACGGGGTCCAGGTAACTGTGTGAACACGCTAAAGCAGCACAGAAGTCTTTTACTGTGATTTCCTTCCAGAGTTTCTTCTAAAAATGAAAAAAGGCGCTTACATGTAAACGTCAGACACACAGACTCAGTATTTCCAAACTCTCTATGATGAGTCATCCACGGAGCAGAGACTCAGACAGCAGCAGAACAACAGACTGAGCTCTGAACAGTTTCTGATAACGATCCCAAACGCCCTCGCTACGATCAGCTGATCCGAGCAGACAGACAGAGGGGAGCGATCCTCTGCTGTCCTCATCGATAAATAACCAGCGTCACTCTTACCCCCCCTCGTTCTGTCTCCTGTCCTCAGATGATTCGGGTCGTCGCCGGGTTCCAGACCGAGGCTCTCATCCTTTTATGCCTCATCACAGCATCTTTAAAGAAGGTGAACAGCTCGTGGACACATTTTCTGAAACTTTCCTGGGCATTTCCTCTCCGCCTTCACCTGTTTCCTCTGTCCAGCTGTTCATACTCCACTGCTGATTATTTTTATTTAACCTTTATTAACACAGCTCCTCCCCCTGAAACTCCAGGTCTTATTTGTTTAATAAAATGTAACATGTACATGTCAGGACGTTGTATTCTTCTTTCCCCGGGCTGATCGCAGATGGCTGCCCCTCGCTTCTCCTGGATAGTTCTTCCTGTTAAACGGGAGTTTTTCCTTCCCGCTGTCACCCAGCGCTGCGGAGAGGGCATCGTCTGATTGCTGGACTCTTTAACACTGTAGCGTCTAACAACATAAAGCACACGGACGTTGTTGGGATTTGGTGCTACATGAATAAAACTGAAGCTGCACACACAGCCCACTGTGATCTTATGCGGAGTCAGAATGGTGGAACTATTCAAAGATGTCCCTTTGGGCTTAAACTATAAGAAATGAAGTTATAGAAATCTTTCACGTCATTCTTTGGTGCGGTATGAATCGCCACTGCGTCTTATTCTTTATCTGGGAATTATTTTTATTTCATTAAAGTGCAGCAGCAGGTCACCGTGGGTTCAAAGATGGTACTATGCCCCCCTGCCAGTACCCGGGCCTGCAGCCCGACCGAGCTCCGCTCTCTGTCTGTGACTCGTGGAGAAGATGCCAAGAGGAACTTTGCAATGAGCTTTGCTGTCTCGTTGCTGTTTGCCTTTTACTGCTGACCAGCGTTGAAAACCCTCCAAAAACAGACCGAGTGAGGCGTCGTAAAACTGAAGGAACCCTGAAAGCAGCTGATAAAAAGACGCAGCCAGTGAACCTGTGCAGAGCTGCAGAGTGCTGACACACATCCCCAAAACATGAACAGATCCAGCCCAGAGGAGCACTGGGCAGCAGCACTGCAGGCGCAGGGAGGAGACGACAGATGAGGAATGAAACGTGCCCAGAAAGCCCTGCGAGTGAACCCCCGCCGCGCTCACTGACCAGCAGCCAGAACCAGACAGCGAAGCGGGGAGGGAGGGGCTGGGTGTCTGGAGCCCAGCTCGGAGAGCAGTCTGGGCATCACCACGATTTGCTGATTCACGCTGAGAGCGACGAGGCAGACGTAAAGCAGTCAGCAGGCACAGAGGGGAAAGGAAGCTGCAAGGCAAATTAAAACCCGCACGACAAAATAAGATCAGGTCCACGACCGCGGGGCCTGCGCACCCACTATCATTCATCTGCACGCGCTGAATCACGAGAAACGCCAGTTGTTGGGGCGGATGCTGCCTAAACCCTGTGTGACCTCTGCCGTTCTCCTGATGCTTCAGACCAAGCTCGTTCCTTTCTCCAGCTTTTACCATCAGAGATGCAAATGTCACAGTAAAGGTAGCACGTCGTCCAGCACAACTGGAGCCCTGACTTCGTTAGGGTCGTGTTATCCCTCTGCCTGCCTCCAGTGGACATTAGAGGAACTGCACGTTGCTGCTCAGGCTTGTGTCTTCACAGCTTGAGTTTCACGTCCAAAGCCACGCGAGGGTCATCTGCAGAACTTTATCTGCTCACTTAATGAAGAAAACACAGAGGAGCCAACAAATCCAGCTTTCTGTGAACGGACCAATTAAATCTGCTCCCCTGATATAAACACAAGCTGCATATTAAAGCTATATTTCTAACCTTCCTCCAGTTGAAATACCAGAGCCCTTATTATTTTATAGCATTTTGTCGTCCTCTATAATATTCAGACTTTACACAGACGGTGAGCACTTTTTGTATTTTTCCTTTAATGAGCTACTTTATTTGATCATATTTTATTTGATCAAACTCCTCTTTTTTGTGTTTTGGGCTGTGATTACTGTTCTGGATGTTACAGTAACCCTTTAAATGTGATTTAAAACACAGTTTTAAAAAGCTCAGCTTCTAGACTCTAATCCAGGCTTTTCTGAGTTGGTTTTTGTCTCTATCTTATCAAATCTCTGTAGAAACTCTGCACAGGTTTAAATGTTCCCTTTGATCTTTGAGAAGTTGCTCTTTAACTGTCAGTTTCTCCTTTTCATTTCTTAACGATCCCTCAGATTTGAGGAGGAGACTTCAAAGAGAGGAAAGTCATTGATCTGCTGTTGATTACTGATTGATCTTCCTTCACTGTCCTGTTCATGCAGGGGTCTTATTAGCCTGTATGTAAGATGAGATTGACGTGATGAGGCCAATAAAACGCTGCTTTCTACCTGTGATTAAAACTGTAAAATGTTCTGAACTGTATATACAAACATGACAGCTCCTCTAAACCTCTGATGGAAACTTTTATCAGACTAATGTCTGAGAGCAGTTTGAGGCGCTGAACCTTATTTTTATGGTTGTGTTCAGTGTTGGATCCCTGCTGGGTTTCATGCTGGACTTAAGATGATCAAACCAGAAAAAAAGTGAGAAAAGCTCATCGAGCTTTTGATGCTTTGATGTCTCCAGTTTGTGAAATCTCCACATGATGAAAGCAGCGATGCACAAACACGCTGGTTTCACTCCAGAGCTTTCATGCTCTCGGAACCACGTGACCGTTTTTATTTCTTATTAAACTTTTCTTTAAAAAAAAAACCTAAAAGCTTTAACAGTGCAGGAGGCCCATCTGCCTGTTAGCAGATTTGTATATGTAACTAAAACTGGACTGCGGCGACATCTGGTGGTCACCAGCACACACTGCAAGAAATAAATACATAAAAAAATAAAGAATGAAATAAATATACAACATATGAAATTCATGAAATAAATAATTTAAAATAAATCGTTCCATTGTCGCTTATTAAATACAACAAAAATATCTATCTAAATATCATCTACATTGTCAAGAATGTTCATTTAAGTAGATAAAAAAATAAATAATTATCTGGTTGCTTGTGTGACGGAAGATAAATACAATAAAAATAAACATAAATAAACGAATTTTATTAGAGTGTTTAATAAAAATAAAATGGATAAAAAACCATTTAAAGTTTTTTTTTCAGTATTATTCGCTCTGCCTGCTTTCATAAACGATGATCCTCTCTCCTGTATTTTAAAATGTTTGTCAAAATACGGATAATTTACGGTAAAAGACCCGTTTTAAATTTACTTACTAAACATATCTCGAATATTATTTTAAGTCATATTCGAAGCTAAAGAATAAAGAGGAGTTTTGGTCTTTCAAACGGAACTAAAGGGATTTAAATGTAAAACGTCGTGAGATGAAAAGTAAATCTCGTATGTATCAAACTATTCTGTTCTTACACAGAGTTTCCAAATGTAAAGAAGTGTGTCTTTCGTACACTATGGGTTTTTACATAATGTGGTTTCATTAACATTTAATCTATGAGGGTTTGATTCGCTCCAGTCTTGGCTGTTGTCTCTGAGGCGTTTACAAACTGGGGTTAATTAAGATCCAAAGTCTTTCATCTTTTCAGAGTGAAACAAAAGTTGAACTTTTAATCAAAAACTTCATTAACAGCTAAAACTGCGCCATCACTGATGAAGGAGCTCTTTGAAGTTACAGGTAACACACCCATTACAGAAGCTGCTGTCAGTCATCGTCCACTTCAAACCATCAAAGGGTCAGGGGTCAAATCAAAGTCCAGATTTCTTCTCATGTCTGAATTCAGGAGCTGATTAACATGTTAAAGAGCAGAAGGTGTTTAAAGGTGGACGCTGGAGCTCTCGGGTCACAGAGAGAAACCATGGACCGAGGCCGAGTGTCGGACTTCAGCATCGAGCGCATCCTTTCCCCGCAGCTCGGCCCGAGGCCGCCGCTGCAGGACTTTCCACCGAACGGGTATCACCGGGGGGTCATCGGCAATGTCAGAGCTCCCTCGCCGGTCCAGGTCCCGTTACAGGCGATGGGCTGCCAGCAGTGCAGAGAGATGAGCTTCGGAGAGGAACGATTCCCGCTTTACAGACCCGCTGTCCATCAGCAGCACTTCTACTCAAACCCCGGAGTTTACGCGCACTTCAGCCAAAACCGTGCCGGTAAGCAGAGACTCTCACAGTTCAAGTTTTATTTCTTCACCAAAACTTTGAGACTCTTTTTTTTTTTAAATGGGAAACTTTTATTATTTTTCGGATTTAGTCACAGTCAGGATGTGTTTGCTGTGATATTCATGCTTCTGTTTTGTCTGATTCTTTCTTCGCTAAAAGCATTTCTGGTCCTTTCCTCCCCAGATATGCAGCCTCTGGCGGCTTACAGCGGATACCCGCAGCCC
This sequence comes from Rhamphochromis sp. 'chilingali', assembly GCF_963969265.1. Classification (NCBI taxonomy): domain Eukaryota; kingdom Metazoa; phylum Chordata; class Actinopteri; order Cichliformes; family Cichlidae; genus Rhamphochromis; species Rhamphochromis sp. 'chilingali'. The sequence continues at coordinate 2,082,108 of NC_137935.1, read as the reverse complement.
TCGGCGGTGCCCCCGCAGTCGCTTCACAAGTTCCGGGTGAGGACGGTGTTCACTGACAGTCAGATCAAGCAGCTCGAGGCGCTGTTCGAGATCACGGAGTACCCCTCAGTGGAGACTCGTGCCGAGCTGGCGAGGCGCACCGGGCTGAGCGAGGAGACCGTCAGGGTGAGTCCGACATGATGATTTGGGGTGTGAGGCTGTCAGCAGGCCGTGAGGAACGAACAAGTGACCGTCCGTGCGTAAAATCCCTCCAAGTTACACAAAAGGCTCCCAAGTTCCATTTTACTTTGACTCAAGTAATTAAAAATAATAAGGGTATTTTATTACATGCATACATTAAACACAAAGGCCTTTTTTTAATCTTTGCGCACAGAGCAGCCAGGGAATGAACAACATACGAATTCACTTTTTAGAAAAACATCATTAAACCAGAGTTTATGTTATTATTTAACAATTTTAAGATTCTGCATTTTGAAACGGAAAAAACAATAAAAATGTCTCATGCGCAGGCGCTGTAAATGGTGCATGTAATGACAGCAGACTCACTGATGGGGAAACTGAAATGTTCCTGAAATTTGACTTAATTGTTTTGACTAAATTTGACTCGTGCTGTAGCCGAAGTTTCATGTTTTGTAGAACTGACTCATTAAATAAGAGGAGAAAAAATAGTTGCCTGGAAAAGTTCGAAGACTTTTAAATGTTTATTATCAGTGAAGATGGACGGTGCTACGGTGATCCAGTACCTTTGAATCCCTTTAACGTTCCCAGTACTGATACTACACTGGTTACTAGTTTTCAGTATTGGGCCTTTTGAAACGTTAGGTACCTTCATGCCTTCCAACATACTGTAGTGTTTGAGTACTTTAGACCTTTACCCGGTATTTCTAATAGATGAAGACCTGTGAAGGATTAGTACTTCACTAAGATTGCAGTTTGTAGTTCAAGATTACAGTTTTGGTACTGAACTGTTATATTTTTGTAAGCTGCACTGTCCTCTCAGACCGAAATGCGCACGCATATTAGAATCACGAGACTAACTCTGTGTCTCCTTCGTTTCCAGGTGTGGTTTAAGAACCGCAGAGCTCGGAGGAAGCGTCAGTGAAGCTCGCTCTTCTTCTCCGAGAACATCTTCACCTCCCAGACTGCCCGCCTGCTGTTCACCTGAAGCCTGCTGTTCACCCTCAAACCTGCATTCTTCTTAATGGCCAGTAGGAACACGACCCTTATTTATGACACTGCCCCCTGGTGGCAGTACACGAAAAGACTTTACGCTGCACATTTCTGAGCCTTGTCTCAATACCACGATGAACCTCAGGAAGAATGAATGATGAAATGTTTCGTTCAGACTGTTTGACCTAAAATTTAATTTATAAAATTCTTCTTTTTCTTTGAGCATTCAAAAATAAAAAAAAAACGCACCTTTGAAGCAGAGTTTGTAACTTGGAGAGGTTTATGAAAATAAATGGAATTATGATTAAAATCCATAATATCCAGTTCTGTGTGTTTGTGCCTTTATTCACAGAATCAGTAACATGATTTGTAATGTTCTTTGTATTGATGCACATTCAGGAACACATGACAGGTAGTGTTACTGCAGGGCTGGACTGGGACAAAAAAATCAGCCCGGGCATTTTGACTAGTGACCGGCCCACCGTGGTATTATAGGAAAAGCCATAAAGCCTTTGTAATAAACTTAAACCTACACCGTCCTCACTATTCTGCTATTCTAGACAGTACTTAAAAATATAAAACAACCTAATTTATAATTACATATTCCTCACTAATAGGGTTGCCAACTCCCAGCAAAAAAAGAAAAGAAAAATAGGGAACCCTCTGCCTCAAGATGCTTAACTGACAAAAACGTTTTTAATTTAATGCACGTATAAAACAAATGCACAGAAATCTGTTATTTTTCTCCAGTAATTAAATAGATTCAACATCTTTCTTCAACAGAATTGCAGACTGCACAGGTGGTACCTTCCCAAAGGAAAGGATACTATAACTTACTAGGATATATACTACACTGTAAAACCCAACAGTGCATCTTACTAAAAGAAGTAAGTTGTTCTTACTCAGTTCTGAAAAATAGTTAAAGTAACTTTCATGAAGTGTGTTAGGTAGACCCAAAAGTATACATATGATATAATAACTTTATTGTAATAAGTACACATTATGTTTTTGTAACGTTTTAAGTACTGTTGCTTTAAACTGTTTAAGTTGTGCTAATTCATTTGTATTAGTCATCATCCACAGCCCCGCCCCCAGTGTTTTGCCTGGACTTGTCGGCCATGAGACAGGAGCCTCGTCAAGAGAGTGGAAAGTACAAGATAAAGTTATTTTTATGTTTTTTTGTTAATGCTTACTTCTAGCATACAAAACGTACATTTATCAGACTGCTTTGTTTTAGTTGTACTTCGTTGTAATTTATCAGACTACTTTGTTGTAGTAGCTCGTAACTTAGCTTGCCAGCACACAATTCCCGCCTAGCGCTGTATGGAGTCTGCCTTCACAATTTAAAAAATTAACGGTTGGTGGCTTGTTTCAATCAATAGTTGGTAAGTAGTCTGATTTTTGCAAACTGCATGCCACAAAACCTTTGGTAAAATCAGTGTTTACGCTTTTCTGACTCTGACCTTTATCAAGTTCAAATGTAGCCTACTTTTGACACAGTGAAAATAGTAGAAAATTTATTTAGTGTTAATTTTAAGAGTTTAACGGACAAGTTCGCCTTCACAAATTTTGAATATGATGGTTAGGGGCATTTTAGTCGCGAAATAATTTACCTTTTCAAAGCTGCACTGCACCAAACCTAAACGTTTCTGACTCTGTACTTTCCAAGGGTTAGCCTATTGTGTACTTAACTTGTGTAAAATTGCTTTATTATTTTATAACGTATAGAGTAGTTGACCAACCTGAATTGAAAATGAACTGTAGTGCAAGAATAAATCTTACTGTTTTCCAAGCTTGTGTTATTCAGATTGACTGTTTTTAAGTGAAGTAAAAGTAAAAACTGTTCTGCTAGCTTTCTGTCCTCATGGCTTTTTACAGTCTGACGATTGAAGGAGCAGTAGCATGCCGAGAGATCATCCAGCACTGCACTAAAGACAATCAGTAAAGGTGATTTTAAAACGATTTGGTATCAAAATGTGGAATTGCAAGTTGTGTAGTTTGTCTAGTTTTTCTACTGCCATAAAAGTCATGTTGTTGAAGCATTATCGGCTCAACCATGGTCAGTACTCCACAATTTCACCCTTACCCTGTCTCTACAACACATGCATGTGTACATTTAATACATTTAATTCATTAAAGATACACATGTCAACAATGCACACTCCCACACAAAGAAAAGACGGTTCTTATCCAGATTTGAATAATTATGGATTTTGTTGCTCTATGTGTAATTTTAAGCAGCCATTTATTGAAAGCCAAATGTTTATCCATCTGAGGGGGCATTTAAAACGAAAAGAAACTGTTCCATGTCCTTTCAAGAACTGCAATTTTAAAACCAATGTCTACTCAACCTTCAATGCCCACAAATGCAGAGACCACCAAAATTCAACAAGTTACAATGAAGGCATTGTGCAAAGTGTTATAAATGTAGAACAAAAAGATGACATGCAGCTTGATTCAATAGAGTCATCAGATGACAATCAAGTGGCATCCACCAGTGAAATCAGTGGAATTGAGGGTTTAGAAGAGCAGTTGCAATACAATCTGGCTGGATTTTTCTTGAAAATGCAGACCCTTCTCCATGTGTCCCAGAGAGCAACACAGGAGATTATTGAGCATATTGATCAGTTGTTTTTGTTATCACAACCTTTGGTTAGAAAATCAGTTGTAGATATACTGAAAAAGCACAACTGTACATATACGGACAAACTGGTGGATGAGATTTGTCAGGCAGTTTCTGATAGTAATGTTTTACATAAATGTGTCACATCTGAAGGACCACTATCTACAGCAAAGAGGAGGAAATCATATTATGAAGAAAATTTTCCATATGTCAAACCTGTGGAGTATTTAATTGAATCGTCAAAGCACACTTATATGTATGTGCCTATTCTCACATCTTTGCAATTGTTGTTGAAAAAAAATGATGTGCTTGAAGAAATTAAACAAGCACCCACACAGATTCCTGGACATTTCATGTCATTTTGTGATGGATCCTACTACCAGGAAAATGTTCTACTGTCACAAGAGGGACAGAAATTGTCAATGATACTTTATGTGGATGATTTTGATCACAAACCCACTTGGTACCTCAAAGAAAATACATAAAGTCTTTGCAGTTTATTGGACACTGGAAAACTTTCCAGTTAAATCTTGTTCTGCTCTACACTGCACCCAGCTTGCTCTGCTGTGCAATTCCAATGATGTACGCCAGTTTGGGTGTAAGGAAATGCTGTCACCACTCTTAAATGATCTGAAAACTCTTGAAGAAGTAGGTGCCTACATTGAGACTCTTGGTGAATGTCTTAAAGGCACTGTCTACTCTGTTGTGGCAGACAACCTTCTGCCCATGGACTTGCTGGTTTCAATGAGAGTTTCAGGTCTACATATTTCTGTAGGTTTTGTCATGCCACCCAAACAGAAATGCAAACAGAAAATGCTGTTACAGGGAATTATGTAATGAGAACAAAAGATGCTCATGATAATTATTGTGCAAGAGCTTCAGAATGATGACATTAAGGAAAACTATGGTGTTAAAAACACCTGTGTTCCTTCTGACCATCTCTCTTTCTTTCATCCTGTCACAGGCTTCCCACCTGACTTCCTACACGACCTGTTTGAAGGTGTCATTTCAGTGGAGTTGGCACATTGTTTAAAGGTTTGATTTCTAAGAGATATTTTAACTTAGAAGACTTAAACAGAGCAATTCTGCACTTTCCATACCAACATTCTGACAAAGTTAATCGCCCTCATCCAATAACCTCAAATTTTGCCAGGCGAGGGACCATGGCCAGCACTCTTTCATGAGACACAGGTAAGTACAACTATGTATATAACATTTGCTGCTCATATAGTATGCTGTGTTTTGCTTATAATATTTTTGGAATTCTCTTCAGCTCTACTTTGAATTTCATCGGATCACCAATCAGAATCTGCCACATGTGTTTTATGCTGCGCTGGATGATTATGCTCCTCAGCTGACTGGACTTTACAAAAAGAGGAAAACTGGACGGGTCGGTGAAAGGATGGAGCAGCTTTTGTCGGCATATGGAAAACAGGTATTTAAAAGATACTAATTATTATTCTGCTTGCTTGGCAGTTGCCATTGTTATGTGTTTGTTTGTTTATATATATATATATATATATATATATATATATATATATATATATATATATATATATATATATATATATATATATATATATATGTATATATATATGTATATATATATATATGTATATATATATACATATATATATACACATATATATATATATATAAGGACACAAACGACATCTATGCAACTAGAACAGCAGTTCTGGCCGGCCTACCAATGTACCTCAGAGATTTTCAAAACATGCAAGGTACTTTGGTATTACAATAATTTGCACATTTGAATTTAAAAAAGGTTGAAAGGAGTTTATAAGTCATCTGGACTTGGGTTGAAAGTTGAAGACGTGAAGTTGAATGACTTTTAAACTTCTTTCATCCTTGATTTGACCACCTGGATGAATGAAAAATGAACCTTCACTGTCAACTTAAAACATGTTATGATATATAGAATTTGAAAAACTGAAGAAAGGTGCCTGAACATTTGTATTTATGCTTTTAACAGAGATATTACAGATGAATAATTGTGCACTCTGTATTATATCTTAGGGTGAAATTGAGTTCTATGAAGCCATAGAATTGCTCTGGTTGCTGATGTCGATGAAGAGGAGGTGCCTGGAGGAGTTCCTTTCTCACCACGCCAAGTGTTCATAGAACTTGAAGATCAGTTTGTTATGACTCATCACTCATGGACTGATGCCCTGGTGTCTTTGTTTGGGCTAATCTATGCTCTGTATCTGAGCTATCCTATGAAGTATACTGGCTTTTTTGAGTTCATTCAAGTAGTGTTGCTGAAGCTAGACGATGAGAGAAAGCAACTAAAACCAAAATTGCAGACACTAAAAAATGAGCTTGTGCAGATGATGCTTGTTTTTCACTGGTCACTATATTCGTGCTTTTTCAGTTATCTGTGAATGGCTTCAATAGTTTTATTTGTTCTGGGTAATTAGCTTTCTAAAAGGCAATGTGGAGAAAGCTAAGAATAAGGAGAAAATCCATATTTGACGTTTTGTTTGTGATTGAAAAAAATCTTCACATAGTGTGTAATCTTAAGCTTATTTCTAAAAACATATTTTAGTTACATGGAAATCTTTTGCGAGATAACTGATAATTAGTCAATATGTACAGTATACTTTCATGCTTTATTTTTTAATTGTGTGATGAGTGCCAGTTCACTCGAGGTCTGGGCAAAACTGTTGCGAAGCCACAAATACCTTTGAGAATACTTTTTGTTAGTGACATCCTTAGTTCAGCTGTTTTCTATAGTTGCATTGCTGTAGTGCATGTGATTTCATTATTATACTAAATGTTACTTAAAATTGTGATTGTTATGGCTCTAATTGCCTCTAGACTATTGTTTTTTTATGATGTACACCTATGTATCAGGTCTACATGACTAAATTTGTGTTTTGTACATTTAATCGATTTTCAAAATGCTACAAAAAACATTCAAAATTCCCTAAAAGTGCAAGTTTTAAAATGCCTAATTATTTGTTATTTGATAATGGCTTTAGCAGTCATAGGTTATGACTGAAAGTATGGTTGTATTCATTCTGTATTTTCTCTGCAGTTAAAGTTAATAAAAACTGAATGGAAAGAATAATAGCTTGGTTTTGTGTTAATAGTACTTGAACCATTTGGTGCAATCGGTTTCCCCAATTGGATTAAGTTGTTTAAATACAACTATTTAAGTTAATTTAACTTAATTTGAATATGAGCATGTAACACTTTAAATAAGTTTGAATAAATACAGCATCTTAGTACAAGAAATTTAATGGTTTAAGTTGAAACATACTAAATACAATGAGTAAATAAACATAATGTATTTGAGTTACATTATCATATTTGCTTTGGGTTCTTGGGACTCTAATAAAGTACTTAAATAACCCCAAACTGTTTAAGTTATAAAACTTGAATCAATTGGTGCAATCGGTTTCCCCAAATCATTTGAGTTAACTTAACTTGTCAGGTTTTACAGTGTAGGCTTAATATTTACTGAATACAATAATGGATTTCTATAAATTTTAATCAGATGAAAACTTTGGTTGTAAGATTCAGATAATTATTTAGTAAAAGCAAAACATTTTAAATGAGAATAAGAAAGAAAAGTATTTCTTTGTGCCCCCCTCTCCCTGTTAATGCCCTACATGCCCCCTGGCAACACTTTGCTAGACCCGCCCCTGCACAGTTACCAGCTGTCAGCTGCTTAGAAAAGGATCCTGGTGTTATTTGTCTCTCAGAAACAGTTCATAACTTCAACTCATTCATGTCACCTGAAAGGTAAACCTGTTTCTCCATCACAGCTCTGATGATTCAGTAAGGACATCTCCTGGTTTCATCTTCATATTTCCCTCTCACCACATAACCAAACCATCATGACCAGCAGCTTTACAGCTGTGGCTCCAGCAAACATCAGCTGATATTAGAAAGTAATATTAAATCAATTCTAACATCAGCTGATCAAACGTGCTGCTGTTGTTTAGCGCGACATCCGCTGGTTTCCTCTTTCTGGCGCAGAGAGAAAAGCTGATCAGCTGATCACTGATCAGTTTCATGATTGAATTAGCAACTTTCTAGCTGAAGAGGAACGGGGACAAATCGCTTTCCTCTTCACCTCAACTTTAAAGTTCGACCTCCTCGGCTGTAATTGGTCCAGCCCAGAGTCGATCATGACCAACTGGCCAATCCACCACCTTTCATTTATCCCGTTACAAAAAGAAAAGAAATAAAACCCCATCGGCCCATAAAAACGAAAAATCCCGGTATGACTGGGGTAGTAGCGACGAAGACTGTGACGAGAGGAAAGTGTGTTCTGAAAACTGGCCACTGGGTGTCACTGTTAATCATTTTTAATTGTGGTCTTCATATTTCTGGAGTAAAACAAGCTGTTACGTGACGTCGTTTTGTTGGAGACTAAGTAACACAAGGCTGGCCAAGCAACCATAGCACAAGAGGCAGGGTACACACAGGACAGTCTGTGACAGAGAAATGTTGCTGCAGTAAATGTAGTAAACTCTTTTTATTAAACCTTTGCTTAAATTGTAAGAAATGTGTAAAATTACAGAAATCTATCTTTTCTTTGGTGTATTATAAATGGCTGTGGGTGAGGTCTTTGTCAGAGAACAAACAAACCACATTTAAAATCCAAAATCATTTTCCTCCTTCACATTTTCCAAAGGGCCTCATGTTTGATACCCCAGGTCTACAGACACCTGTGTGAGCCACGGAGGAGCTCACGGGGAGAAAGAAGCACAAAGAATCCCCATCAAACTAAAATCAACATGTAATTATGCTGCAAGTATGAATTTATTTATACTTATTGTCTGTCTAAAATTTAAAAATATGCATATAAATCATTTTCACTCTGCAGATTTTGTGGGTGTGCTCTGATAACTGGCTACAAGGTGTCAGTGTGAATCCTTTTATAGTCTGATGAGTCAAATAAAAAAAGATAATAAATGTATCAGTTTTATTAGTTACTGTTTCACCTGATTTTATCTGAACGCAGATAAAAAGTCCAGCAGACAGAAGGTTTAGAAAAACATCAAATCTTTATTATATTCATAGTTGTTATTATTAGAAGCATTTTCATGCTGATGAGAAGATACACTGAAAACCCCGAATGAGAAAATACTGAGAGAGCATGCAGTGAGGATCTGTTAGGAAGAAGACGTCGATGCTCCTTCTCTCCTGTTTCTGCTTCCGCGCCCGTCGGCTTTAAACACACTTTGAAAACAGGAGTGACGCACACACATGGACTAAAGTAACACACACGCACACTTTACAAAACCAGAGAACAAAAAGTACACTTAGTGAAGTTATCAAAATATAGGCTATATACTGTATAATCTTCAGACTCCGAATGTTGAAACGAGCAGTGCCGAGTTCGTTTCTGTGATTTCGACGTTACATTGTCAGACAGCCGTCACTTCTTTAAAGGACACCGACTCTCTCAGTTAACTACAAATCACAGTTTCCATTCCTGCTGATCCAAACGTGACTGATTTCCTTCCTTTAAGCAGCCGCTGGCGTCAGTGCAGCTCTGAAAATCTGCTTGCAGAGAAGTTGTGTTGCAAACAAGAGCTGAGCCGCTAAAACTGTCCAACGGCTCCCGGCTTCACATCAGGAGGAAAGAAATCACAGAGGCGACTGACAATAAACTCCTGACTCAGCTTCGTCTTGAGTTGTGGAAGATGAGAGACGATCGCCGTGTTTGTGCTCATACGACATAATAACAACGCTTCTCCAGAACCAACCGTGATCACGGATGCACTGATCGGATATTTGGGTTGTCTGTCAGTCTGACGCCGAACACTTCAACAAGTCGTTCAGCTGTATGTAGCTTACACCACCCATCAGCAAGGGCCTGTCAGCTGTGGTGTAGCATGGAGGGAGCCAACAGGAAAGCAACTCTGAGGCTTTTCACACCTCCGATGCAAACAGCTTTTATTTGTGGATGATACAAACGTGCATGTGAGGAGCACTCAGACCGAGAGGACCAAAGGAAACTAAAGTAACAGACGCGACGCACAAATCAGTTCAACCAATGATATTTTTGTCTTCCAGACACTTGAAATACAAACAGATTTCCTGAATATCTGTTGTATTTGTGAGTCTTTAATAAGATAATATTGTCATAATCTTGTTTTTGTTTGGTTTCATCAGGGAAGCTGCCCTCTGGTGGACCAACGTCAACACTCATAACGAGGCTAACGGGAGTTTCTCTTCTTTGCTTTTAAATTTTCACTTTCAGGCTCCAGCTTCCAGTAAAGATCAGTAAAGATCACTGCTTCCTCATTCTAGACTGTTCCTGGGTCAGTCCTCGATATCAGCAGACACCCAAAGCCAGGCTACCACACTGGAGCTGAAAAAGTTTGATCGGTGCATCCCTGATCACGATTCTCAGGATACATGTATTTAACGTCATCTCATCTTGTTGAAGTGTGGAGAAACGAAGCCAACGTGGGCGATGAAGGCATCAAACAGGATTTTCATTTGAAACCAAAAAGTGGAAACATTTCTAGAACATTTTTAATTTACAGTCACATTTTGGTTTCGATTAGGAGAAGATGATGGCTACGACGTGACGGAGTTTCAGTGGCTGAATCTCGACAAGGATGCAAAATTTCAAACATTCCTGCTGCCTCAAAGTAAGGAAACCAATCTTAAAGTAAAAGCATGTTTGAAATCCAATCAACAAAAACGACAAAGTGAGAGTTTGTAGTTAAAGAGCTAAATCAGGCAAAAGGAGCGGCAACGGCCTTGGATACAGAAACCAAAGTGAAAATATGTGGCGATAAAAACGTCTGTAACGCTTCCTTTAGCGTGAGATTAATAACTGGTGACGCTCCACATCTACACAGCACGCTATGTTCAAACTGACATATCGACTGTACTGTTACTGTACGTTTACTGTACAAAGACAAACCTCCACCATCACTGCGGTCCACTAACGCTCGCCCGACTGGGTGGAGCTTCAGCATTGAACGCCGTGCTACGACAGCTGACTTGTGGCGATGAATTTCCAGAGTGAAACTATAAACAGATGCAAATACGACACGTGGACTGACTCCGGTTCGTCTGGCTTGTTTGGGCTGTGGCTGTGATATTTATTTGTGAAGGTAAAGCAGTAAGTCATCTGCACATCGCTCGAACGTCTAGTCCCATTTTTCAAAAAGCTGCTTCTCAGGACAGTTTTGGACGGTTCCAACAACTCGATGGATGCAGGACTGACTTTTTGTGTTCATCTCATCCATGATGATTTCAGGACATCCTTAAAGCAGCTTAAATTTACTACAGTCCTACCAGGACACCAGTTTGTGTCCGTGGGGAACGCGACATGACTCAACCTACCGCTCGTCTGGTTAAGTCATTCAGAGGCGAGGCTCAGGTCAAGTTCAAGCAGGAATGAAAGGTTTGTGACCACATGGACTAAATCCTGCAGCTGACTGAGTTAAACTGAGCGCCCGGTGAGTGGAAAAGCAAAAGCACTGCAGTTCTCGTTAGTATAACGTTGAAGCTGATTCCACGAGCACAAACAGGACATTATCCACAGCAGTGTGCACGAGCAACCACAAATGTCTCGTTTGGCCGAGGCTGCAGAGCACACGGAGAGAAAAACCGGCAAGCCCCGCCTCAAAGGCTCTTAACGACCTCATCATTCTCTAAAATGACCTTCAACCAGTGTTTGCAGGAAGGTGGTTGGTCATATTTCATAATTCTCATAGTTTAAAGTTTTACATCTCTGGAAACAAGTTACCAAATCTGCCCGGTCTTGCTCATGAGATCTGAATGCTCCGTCCAAGAATCAGATAACAGAATAATGAAGCAGCACAAACTGAGGATCTGACCTCACCAAATACGCTCCACGGTCTTCCTGGTGGCATCTGGGTCACTTTCCACTTGACTTGGATCAAAACTGAGGATGGATTTCATCCCTTCGCTTGCCCGGTTATTCTCTGTGCTCGCCCCAGCAGCCTCGGCCATCCGAGCGCGAGTGTGTTCATCTCTCTGTATCGAGTGCTCACAGAGTGTAACGAGACATTAACACAGGAAACGTTTCCACACAGAGATAGGTACACTGTTTACATATTGCTGTTTCTCAGTTATGCAGAGATTTACCATTAAGCACACATTTAGGTTAGCTTGTGTTTTTCTTTTCGCGGATGCTCACATTCACAAAAGATACCAAAGTCTTATTTAAATGGAGAGAGAGAGGAGCGAGAGAGGAGGGTCAGAGGAAGATCAAAGATTTGGACTCGGGAGCTCGTTTGGGGGTTAAACTTTTAAGTAAAGGTCATTAAAAACCTCGAAATGGAGGCGCTGATGAAGGGACGCTTAATATTACAAAGACATATTCTACCCTGAATGGACTGGACATCACATTTAGCTGGAACTGAAGCTCGTGTTCAGAGGCAACATAAAGACATGACAGTCTCATGAAATGGGGCCGGAAACGTCAACGGTTTGGGTCAGTTAGCAGTTTATGGTTAACAGATTACAACTGGAGCCTGTTATTAGTGTCCGAGTATTGGCAGTACGCTGATTAGCAGTGACTATAATCAAAGGTACTTTTTGTAAAGAATTCTTGGACAAAAGCAGATTCAATCCTTCAAAAAATAAACCAGCTTGCGCCTTTATGTCAAAGACATTTATGTTGCAGATGCAAATTGATGTAATACCTCTGTCGACCACCAGGTGGACCTAAACTGCTCACGAGAAATTCTAAAATTAGCTCAACATTCGTACAAATGTTGCTAATCAGACTTATTTTATTCATTGGAGCACAAAAATCGTTCTGTGCATGTAGACGACTGTAGTGCTGGTGGAAAACTACACTGGAGCTCAGATGAAGCGCTGCCACCTTGTGGTGAAAATGTGCGTTGCATTTCCTGCCAGACGTTTGCTAAAAGTACCTTTAAAGATTAACGGCTGACAAACAGCAGGATAAACATCAAAGCTGTTCTTTGTGGTCAGGAAAAATGGAAAAATGTAAATTAAAGATAAAGCTTCTTCTTGTTATTAAATGTTAGCATCCACACTCCTCCACATACAGCGAGTCAACCCGGAGGCCAAGAACCACTTACTTATCTCACACATCAGCAGTGGAAATAAACTCTCCTACAGACAATTATTGGCTGCGTTCAAGTAAAAACCCTGTTTTCACTTCTGAGTTTCAAACAGTTTGGAGTCGGGATGTTTTCTGGGATTTTCCCTCCATGCACTCGGGATTTTTACATCTTAACTCAAGCGGAGACGGCAGAGGTTCTTGGTCTCAGACGAGCAGACAAACTTATTTTGCACAAACTGTTTGAGCTCTCGTGCGCTGCTCTTGTTCATTTGTGCAGAAAGTGTCTGAGAATTTAACAAACACATCTGCCAAACCACAAAGCACAGGCTGAATATCTGCATTATTGTCCACGTTTTAGCTAGCTTGTGCCGAGCTTAGCATTAATGACAAAATCTGTTTAAGACCCAAAGCTAGTAGCAGCAAAAACAAACGTTTTGTGGTTGTTGTTAGGCCCCGAATGACAGCACAGCACGGACAAATACCGAGCTGGGACGATGAGGTGAGAAGACGTGAAAGGTTGGGTTTTTTGGAGGAATCGGATTCTCGGTTTCTTCAAAGGAATGCGGAACGTTTTGATCAGATACAAGGCACTATAGATTTTGCTATAGAACGGCTAAATTAGGAGGTTCTGGGCTGAGATTAAGAGAGGAGGGGGACGGGGTCACCACGAGAAGTTTGACTGACGACGGCGAAAGTCGGTGAAAGCAGGAGTAGAAGATGGAGAGCAAGTACAGCGGAGAGACTGATCTGGTGGTGGAGTAGAAGAGAGAAGAGGAAGGGCGTAGTTAGGACTGCATCTCAGCACGCAGCATCCACGGAAACCAACAACAGAAGAGCAGCCTGCAGGAGACGAGGAGGAGGAGGAAGAGCAGGGTTCAGTAAGTCTAATCCTGCCTGCTTTGCTGGACTTATTTGGACTTTTGATAAAAAGGTGAAAACAGTTTTATTTTGCTTTTCTTTTAAAAGCTCAAATTGAACCGTTTCCAAAATTTCCTCTTGTCAAAAAGTCCAAGAAAGCCGAACAGCAAAGAGCGCAGGACTGTAATGTGACGGAGCAGGGCTGACCTGGATATGGAGCTCTCAGACGTGAGGTCTTTAGGGGAACGCATCGTGTTGAAGTTACGCTTCGGCTGTGACACTGCAGCGCACAAGCACACAACGTTTGTTAGAACAAGGAGACAAATATGGTTTTCAGGGGTAAAGAATGATAATAAAACACTATGGTCGTCACTTACTGGTGATCTGGTGGACCTTCTTCACCGTGGAGCTGTCGTTCTGTGAGCCGTCCTTAGGGCCTCCGATTCTGACAACAACAGTGTTTATTGGCGACTTTTAAGGCGTCGCTCAGGAATCAAAGATTTTAAAAAGCCTTAATGTCACATCGTCCTGGTTACTTTGAAGCTTCACTTCAAGCTTCCACAGCTTTTAATGCTCTGCTGTATTTACAGTTTTTTTCATATATTTAATCTTTTTCATTTCCAACATTGGAAGAATTTCTGAGCTAATTAATCCTGAAGCTGATTATCTCCCCATTCTCATTTATTACACACACTAAAACATCACGGTACCTTCGACATATCCTCACCTCTGGACACGGGAGGGCGGAGCAAACACTCCATATTTGGGCAGGCAGCTGAAGTAGCGGACCCCAAACACCGAGCCGTCGTGTTTCCCTGTGGGCTGGTCCAGCTCGATACCGAACCAGTAACCTGCAGGGACACAGATCCGGTCACAGCTGCTCTGTCTGATAAGCATTTCTGCAGGATTAGTGCAAAGTTTCTCCGGACTGGAGAAGGACAGACAACACAGTCCTACAAGTATCCACATGTGCACAGTTCAGAGAACCGACTGAGGATCAGCAAACGCACCTGGAGCAAAGTCTGTCTTGCCAAAGTAACGAACGATGCCGTGCTTCTGTCCGGCTACCAGAACCTGATCTCCGACCTCCACATTCATTCCCTCTGGATCCAGACTGGCTACTGAAGCCTTCTTCTTCTGGGCTGAGAATGCAGAACAAAACTGATGAGAAGCACAGATAAACCTAATCGAATGAAGCTATTAGCAAAGACTGTAGCTCGGTTACCTTTCTCTCGCTCTTTCTCCTTCTTCTCTTTCTCCTTCTTGGTCTTTCCTGCGAGGCGGGAGGCCAGATCCATGCGGGGTGTTCTTGGGGTGGAGGTGACTGATGAAGGCGTCTGGTCCACAGATTTGGAAATCTTTGAAACTGGAGCGAAAATCCCTGCAGGGCAGAAGTAGATCAACGCAGTGAGAAACAGCAACAACTCCTGTTTCCATGCTGGAAAGATGACGAGCGTGCTCCTCCACCAAAAGCCTCCACAAGAACAGTCGGTCAGTGAGTTTGTTTACGATGAAATCAAAGAGCTCACACCAGGACTTGCAGCAGGGACAGCCGACTGAACATGAACAAGGAGATGACTTTAAACGGTGAAATGAGGGAAGGACTCTTCGTGTTTGCCTCCTGTGTTTTTTAGTGATGCTTTTGATGAACAGAGATATGACGTCTTTAGATGTCACGTTCTCTGATGTATTCACTGATTCGCTGGATGTTCTAAAGCTTGGAGGTCTTGAAGAGCCACAGTCACTTCCTGCAGATTCAGGAAGTATTACTAAACTTGAGTTAGGTTTGTCTGATTCCCCTTTGGAGGTTTTCTGGGAACATCCAATGGGGAGCAGATCAGAACTCACTTGTGAGAACCCGGAGCAACTGGAAAAATCCTGGGAAAAGTCGCCTAGAATACGCTACTTAACACGGTGACTTGATTTCAGCTAACGGGAACAAAATGAAAGGAGTCTTTGTCTCGCCTGTAGAAACCACAAATCTCTCACCTAACTTCGGAGGGCAGATGAAGTAGCGGACGCCGCCCACGCTGCCATCGTTCTTGCCCTCTGGCTCGTCTAGCTCCACGCCGACCCACTGCCCGCTGGCGAACTCTGTAGTACCACAAAACCTCAGAGTGCCAGCCTGAGAGACACAGAAACAAAAAGAGAGGGCGGAGTCAGAGGTGACCTCTCGCACTCTCGGAGCATGACTGCAAAAGAGATTTTTTCTGGTTAGGTTGCATGGGGGCAGATAGTCTGGGTGTCTGCTGCTGTGTTTTATGAAAGGGACGAACGTGACATCAACGCTACAGATGGAGTGACGGTGATTTCATAGGAAGACAACATGTTGGCAGCGTGGTGAGTCACTTCAGTTAGTCTACAATCCAGCCACTCCAACCAACCTGTCTGCGTTTTGCAGCCGGGCTGTCGTCTCTGCTCTGGTCTCTGTGGGGCTGCACAGTGAAAACACACTGTTCAGAGCTCAAGAAGCACAGTGTGAAGGACAAACTGCCACCACACACACACACACACTGCTGTTTACATGTTGTTAAAAAGAAACTGCCGATCAGATTAACCTCTTAACATCCACTGGCAACCCCCCCCAAAGGCTACAGGGTCCTATTTTAAACGCCCAAATGTAAAAGCTGTTAATAAAAAACTGCAATTCAAACAAGACTTTATTTGAAATGTAACATCTTCTAGTTTCTGAAAATCTGCCGACCAAAAATAACGACTTGATGCTCGATCATCCAGGTAAGTAAATCTGTTGAATATGTTCGTCGGGATTTAGACTTTTCAGTGGGAGAAACATCAACTCATCCAAGTAAAGCCATTGTTCCTTCAGTGCTGCAGGTTTCAGTCACTGTGCAAATGTCCTGTTTATAAGGTTGAAACCTGCAGTCAGCTGAGACTGAAGACGTCACCTGATGATGATGAAACGTTTCTCCCACTGAAAACATCCAGATGAACAGAATCCTGCAGAAACTGCTCGAAAATCCACCTACGGAGCAAATTCCAAACCACCGATCCCTTCCACAGGTCAACCCAGATCAATCCAGGTGTGAAACCCCAGGTGAACATCAAGAAAACACTGGACTAACCTGGAGAGCATTGCTCCAAAAACCAGACAAAACTAGTTTCCAGGCAGGAGGGAAACTGGAATGAGAGTTTTGACACCAAAGTACAACTTCTGGCTTTCGATAAGAAGAAAGAAAATGCTGCATTCAACCATAAGAGCGTCATTAAATCAGTGAAGCATGGTGGTCAATCAATCATCATCAATGAAACGATGAATTCTGA
This sequence comes from Rhamphochromis sp. 'chilingali', assembly GCF_963969265.1. NCBI lineage: Eukaryota > Metazoa > Chordata > Actinopteri > Cichliformes > Cichlidae > Rhamphochromis > Rhamphochromis sp. 'chilingali'. Next base: position 2,065,117 of record NC_137935.1, on the reverse strand, counting down.
CTTAGAATTAGCAGAAAATATCAGGAGACCTGTCTGTGAACTGAACCGTGCAGCAACACAAGAACCATCATCGCATCCTACAAAGAAGAAGAAGTCCTGACTCAGAGCCCCTCCCTGACAGAGCTGAGGATGCCTGTACTTGGGAATGGAGTCAAATCCCTCAACAGCTGCCTGAAAAGGTCGTTTGTAGTTTTTGATACACGAGGTGGCTCACAGCAAATATCCAAAGCAAAGGTCCACATACCTGTAAGCCTCTGGAGTATTAAAAAGTACAAATCTAACATTTTAATGTAATTTCCTGTACATCTCTTTGAGTCTCCTTGACCTCCATCCACCAGGCTGCCACAGAACATCTTAGGGGTAGTTTGCATGTGAGCGACACGCTAAACAAGCACCGGCTCAGAAACTAGAAGATGCCACCTTCCAAATCTAGTCTCTTACACGAGTTCAGTCTTTTGTTGCAAGTCTGCATATGAGCACAAATATCATGTAAGTGAGTAGACGTGAACCAAACTGTACCTCTAACCCTAAAGAGGTCACTGTTGACCTGGTGGATGTTCAGAGGTTCAGGACCGTGATGTTTTAGGTCATGTTTATGCAGAAATACAGAAGATTTGTTGTTTCAATGTCCGTCAATCCATTTATCCCAGTTTGATATCAGCGTGTCTGACCTTCATGTCGTCCAGCGCCACGCGGTCTCCCAGCTTCAGCCCCAGAGCGGCCAGCATCAGGTTTCCTGGGATGTTGTCGTAGTTGGGCAGCGTGGCTCTGGGAAGATTGCAGCTCAGTGGAACGGCGTCCAGTAGCAGCTGCTTCAGCTCTTTGGCCACCATTGCCGCCTCCGCCTTGTCCAGGCTCATGTCCATTGGGTCGGGAACCACCTCTGCTGGAACCTGACCCTTATCGTTCTGCAGAAACAAGTCAGAAAGTCAGATTTGAGACGATAAATCACCATTAAGGGTCTCTGGATTTCAGCTTTAAAGGAACAGCAGCACAAAAAACTCAAGGAGCTGAAGCAGTCTTATTATCCTTATCCTCCACCTGCAGTTCAGACCTTCACAGACTGGATCAGCCAATCAGAGGAGAGCTCGGCAGAAGCTAAAAAGGCTTGTTACAGAATTAAAAAGAACTGAGGGTCTGCACCAAGGACTGGGACAAGGTAAAGAAGGATTACTTTGAACTGAAAATTATGCAAAGCTACGTTAATTCATGAATTAAAAACAAACAAACATGGAGCTGGAGATGAGCCCATTTAATTAGCCCCCAGTAGTAAGTAAGGAAAGCTGTCCTTACCCGGACGGTGGGGTTGGCTCCGTGCTCCAGCAGACATTTGACTGCACCCAGGCAGAGGTTGGAGGCGGCGATGTGGAGAGCCGTACCATAGTGGAAATCGCTGCATGTGGAGTTCAGGACTGAGGAGAACACGGAAGGAGAGTCTCACCTCCTGTTACCTTCAGAACGACCACTAAAATACTGCCTGGTGTAGAAATTACCTCTGGGTTTGGCTGCTTTGAGCAGGACTCGGATCAGCTCCGGGACGTCGAAGTACGCGGCATAGTGCAGGGCGTTCATGTTGGTCCAGCGGCTCCTCAGACTCACGTCGGCGCCCAGCGAGATCAGCTGAGTGGTGAGACGCAGCGCTGCCGCCGGGTCGCCTGCACACACAATGAGGACGAAACTAAGACGCGGAGGAGCTGAATCCACCACACGCACAGACGCCGGCCGCCCCAGAGCAGGTCCACGCAGCTGCCCTGTACAATAACTTGGAACCACGTGAGAGCTCGAGTCGGCATTATTCCCAGTTGTTACATCAGGACGAACTAGAGGAACGTGGGACCTGAAACAAGGATCGCCCCTCTGCTCTTCCTCCTGAAGCAAAATCTCTTCTGAATCGAGGGTGGAAGGATTTGAGACTTTGGACTGAAGTTGGTTTGGTGTGTTGTTGGGATTTTTTTGTTTCATGTGATTTGTGATTATTAGAATTCAACCCCCTGAGGGCCAAGTTTTCACAGGTAATAACACAAACTCTTCACAGAAGGTTTATGGGAAAAATATGTAAATACTTTTATTATTTTCTCGTGGGTGGAGTCAGAGTCATCAGCAGTAACGTCGAGTTAGACCCAGGATGGTAAAGTTGAAGATTTGTGATATTCTGGGCTGATATCAGCGTTTAGAGTCATTTGTCAGATATTTATTCTGGGATGATTAACAGAGACGCACTGACTCCAGTTTTCCAAATGTGTCCTGCTGACTTAGATGATGTCTCTAAGAACCTGACAGCCTTACAAGCAAAAAGCAGCTTTTCTTCATAATTAAAGAACCTTTTTGAACATGAACTGTGGTGAGTTTCTCTCACTTAAACTACTGAACTAATGAAAGTGCTGAAAGTGAAGTGAAATGAGCTGCTGCCGGATACCCGACCTCACCCGACGTCACCGAGCCAGCAACTTTTTTTCTGTTTTTCACTCGTCTCTGTAGTTTTGCTCGTAGCCGCCTTGATCCTTTGCTCATACCGAGGCTGCTAGCTTGCGGCTGAGGTTTGGATAACTTTGTTAACTGGCTGAGGGTGAATTACGAGGTCTATTGTCTCCATCACTCACAGCGAAGAGCTCGCTAACAGCCACAGCCTCACACTAACGACCTGCCTGTGAGTCTGCAACTGAGTATTTGAACACATCGCTGTGTGTATGCTGCATATGAAACAGGCTAATTAAGTCAGGAACTGTCTGATCCTGGTCTCTGGTCGGTCGGTCGGTGCACCTCTAGACCGATGCTTCCCTAATAAGTATCAAATAAAGTAACTTACCAACTCCGTGCGCTCCGGCCTTGCAGCTGTAGTGAAGCAGCGTCATGTCGGTCAAACCATCGCGGTCGTTCACATGGCAACCACGCTTCAGGAGCTGAGACGGAGGAAAGACAGTTACAGGTAACCTGACCAGAGATTTCACATCAAAACTTTACAAACTGATATCTGCACGTGCAGGCTTCTGGAACTTTCCCTTTCTGTTTAGAGCCACTTGTACTCTGGGTTTTTTAATCGTGTCAGAGCATGTTCTGGTTTTCACACAGCAGTTATTGATATCAGGCTTTCAGTTTTCTGGATTTTTAGGCGTCACTTTCCTGTCACACTAAACAAAAAGGTTAAATAAAGCCAGGAGGGGCAGATAGCTGAGGATACATTTATAATATTTTATTTAACATCTGTATATCGCTCCTACATGTGATGTTATGGTTGTATAATAAACTTTAAAGTGGGAAAACCCTGAGTTCACATCCTGGCCGTGCTGGCTGCCAGCCTTCCAGCTCGTTGGCGGATTTCTTCTCCGCGATCGTCGCTGTGCCGCTCTCTCCTTGTTTTTCTTTCCTCCAGGCTGAGTCGGCTTCACGCTGAGTCACGGTGAAGCCTCACTGACTTTCCATCGCTCCCTCTCCCTCTGCACCACTTGCTCTGCCTCCTGTTTCCATGCAGCCATTTTAACTGGGTCATTATCACCATCTCTCTGTGTGCAGCGCTGCTGCCAGTGTGACCATTACAGAAGGTCTGTACAGATATGCCCCCTTCATAAACCTTTCCCCTCCCTAAGGGATGGATTTCTTTAAATAATTGTTTAGGTTACGGTGAGCGGATGGGCCTGATGATGCACATGGATGCTGCTGCTTTAGGTTTGCTTTGGAGCATTTTCAGTGCAGTGATCTGACAAACAGCATGTCCAGCTGTGGGGCCCGCGCATCCAATCTTCTCTAGGATGTTATTTGCATGTTGCTTAGCAACAATTACATGGTATCTGTGCCTTGGTCACCATGGTTGCTAAAAACTTGGCACAGCAGCTTCTTCTCACTTTTGACTAAAAATAAAGTAACGGCAGCAACAACCTTTGAGATGCTGCTGGTGATGCAATCAAAGTGCACATACAGGTGTCTGATGCAGAGAGCACTTTATCACATGGAAGAGCCTCCATATTGTTATCTGGTATCCAGTCCAAATCAATCATCAATAATAAATAATCTTCCCAGCCTGTATTTTTTAATTGCATGGACCATAATTTGTGCTTTGAACAGAAGCTTTCAGCATTCAGGCTTTAAGAGCCTGACAAGAGCTGCTCAGAGAGACATCACTGTGTGTGTGTGTGTGTGTGTGTGTGTGTGTGTGTGTGTGTGTGTGTGTGTGTGTGTGTGTGTGTGCGTGTGCGTGTGTGTGTGTGTGTGTGTGTGTGTCCAGAGGGTTGAATCTGGGTCAATGTGACAATGAATCAGTGTTGGCTTTAAGCCAGTGACACAGAGGACTGCAGCAGGCTGAAAGAGAAGCTGCAGCACTGCCGAGGTTTCAAAAACGGAGACATGAGCCCCAAAGTTTAAGCCTAATGGACAAGTTATTAAAAAATTAACTGTGAATGTATGAATCAGGAAATTATGTGTAGAAAGCAGCAAGTTTTTATGCATCAGACTGTAAACGTGTTTATTTCTGCTGTAAAGTTTGAACAGGGGAGTCTGTGGGGACGGACTCACTGCTGGAGCCTCTAGTGGACGTTAGAGGAACTGCAGGTTTTCCAGTGTTTTTTTTTCTTTTTGCTTTTATGTTCTCACCTCATTGCCGATGATGTCAATCTTGTGCTGCACCTGGGGAACCCACTGTCGCACGATGGCGAACAGCTCAGGGACCGTGGTTTGGGGATTCATGAGGATCTCCAAGCAGGCCGGGTCATTTGGGTCGAAGAAGGTGAACGCTGCACGCAAACAGGAAGAAATCACAGATGAGCTTAAAGAGACAAAGAAAGGTAAACGGAAAGGAGCGAGGAAAGCAGGCAGGAGATGGTTCCAGACGGTGACACCAAGAAGAATCTGTCCCCGTCATCAAATCAGAAATAACCTGCGAGTGCTGCAGTTTCTCTTCCTGCAGGCTCTGCAGCTCCGAGGAGGGTTTTATTTCACTGCCATCAGCCTGACAACCTGCCCCACTGCGACTCACTGTCAGCAGCTCCGGGAGAGCCATTCCACTTCCTGCTAATAACAATAAAGGAAATCAGCTGCATATTCATCTTGAGGCACAGCAGGGGGCGCTCATGAGCTTGTCCTCAATAGCCCCTTTTCCATTAGTACCTACTCAATCGACTCAGCACGATTCGCTACAGTTTTCAGGGTTTTCCATTAAGTCATAGTACCTGCTCACTCGGGGTTCCTAGCGATCCGAGCAGGTACTAAAATGTGACATCGTCAGACTTCATCCCACCAACTGGCTGGTCAGTAGCGTCACTCGATTGTTTACGAAAATCCAAACCACCATTTTTGAAGCTTGACTACGAGGGAAACGGCTACAAAAACGACGCCGTGATCCAGAGTGTGAGAAAAGCCACAGACTGAGCAGCAGGTATATCATCACCTCGACGTCCACCTTTGTTGTGGCAGTCATGTCATGACATGCAGATATGTTGCTATGACGACAAGCACGCACACTGGGTTGTAATGGAAAATCAGTGGATCCGAGTAGGTACTAATGGAGAAGGTCTTATGAATGGGACTGAAATAAAATACCACCGATGTGTAACTTTATCTATAAAATGCATTCTGCTAATGCAAGCTGATTGGTCACTAAAGGACGTCCTCCCTCAATGGCGCCCATTCCCAAAAGATAACCGGACGTTAGAAGTTAAAGAAGAAGAAGCAGCTGGTTGCGGTGGTTGAAGGTGATGCAGCTACACAGTCTCTGCTGCTGTTTGCTTCACGCCCCAAATCAAAATGGCAGCTGCCATTAAGCAGCTTGTGGTGCTGTAACATCAGTAATACTCAGATACAACAGAAACCTGTGAGAAACATCTAAAAATTAAAGTGAAGCTGTTGTCGGGACCAAACATTTACCTCACATTTATATTTTTGCTCTACAGCTCCACAGAGCGCCCCCTAGGGAGCAGGAAGTGCACAGAGTAGGAGTTAATGCTGAAAGAGTAAAAGTCAGCTTGAGAGCGCCCTCTGCTGTGCTGCTCCGTGAACTGCGGTGATTTGCTTACTGAACAGTGATTGGCTGTCATCAATACAACAGGCCGATCAGTCAGACTGTGAGTGCTGACAGTGAGCTGTGACTCCAGCAGTCTCCACTTTAACAGCGTGACTGGCAGCATTTAAGGTGTCTGAATTTAAGGTGGTATGACGTACCGTAGTCTTTGGGCAGCGGTGCCTGGGCGGACGGGTGCACCATGGCTCGGCGCCGCGGCTCGTGAACCGGACTCTGGTACTCGGACACAGACACGGGCTCTGGCTCCGGTTCGGCCGGAGCCTCCTCCTCTTCCTCGCGCTCCTCTCTCTCCTCCCGCTCCTCCTCCTGCTGCTCTTCTTCCTCATCCTCCTCCACTTCTGTCCTCTCCTCCTGCTCCCTCTCTTCCTCTAGCTCATACTCCTCCTCTTCCTCTTCTTCCTCCTCCTCTACTTCTTCCTCCTCTTCTTCAGTCAGCGCCTCCTCCTCCTCTCTCTGGACCCTCCCCTCCTCCTGCTCCTCCCGGTCGTGCCTCTCCTTCTCCTGCACCTCCAGGTTCTCCTCTTTTGTCATGATGAGGGATTCTGCAGCAGGGCCTGTCAGAGAGGACGCAGTAACAGATTTTCATGAGATTTTCTATTATTTTGTCCTTTAAACAACATTTTGCTCACATTTTATTCAGGAATTCTCAGCGTTTGTGCTCCTCAAACACTAATGAGAATACAAGCAGAGGTTGAAACAGGAAGCTGGATGTTGGAGAGCACAAACTGTCAGTGAGTAGTAAATACTAATAACTAAGGACATCCCTGATTCAGGGAGCCTTACGTCCTCGGTCAGGACACCATCCAGTCTGACTGACCTTCATGAAGAACCAGGTTTCACAGCCTTTCTTGATGTTTTACTCCATCAGACTGCTGGGCCTTCACACTTTTTGACTGACTGTACAAGTCTGATCAGAGAAGACAGGTGTGTGCTAACAGCCACGGCTGGCGTGCCCTCACCCCGTCTTTGTAACTGACACTGAGTCTTTAAAAGGAGCTGCTTCCTTTGCTTTCCTGCGGACTGAGGTTCTGTTTCTGTCACATTGTCTCGTGTGACCTGAAAGACTTCTAGCTGCAATGACTGCCCCTCTTGTTTGGTTTAATATTCGCATTTTGTGAAACAGAATCAACCACAAGAAGTCCAAAACTGTGACACGGGTGAGACTGCTGCAGATAATAAGCATGATATGAACCAGAACACAGGACATCGCGATACAGACCTCGTCATAAGAAGCACGACATCAGAGAAACCAGAGCCACAAAACACGGGACACAGATCAAAGCAGGAAATCCAAACTTCCCCCAGAAACAAATGAAACAGAAAACCTGAAAACATTCAGCTGCTACGTCACATAGAAGCTCATTTTCTTTGCTCCAAAAAGACAGAAAATCTTTACCTTTCAGATGTTTGATTGAATCTAAGGTGAGGTTACTGTTTCAGACTAAATCTGCTCCGTGTGATGTTTCAAATGTTCTGTGCACAAACACTCATAATAAAGCTTTATTGGCAGCACATAAAGACAATGACCGTCTGCATCTTAACATCACACCTGAATCCAAACGGTTAGAATTCTATTACTGTGCTGTTACATGAAACTAACATTACTCAGATAAACCTACTGCTAATACTGGGCTCGAGCTTAGTTATTACTTGGTATTTACTCAATAATTACATTTTGTAATTACATAATTATTCCACTAGCACCACATTATGTTTCTGAGCTGTGCTGTGACGCGCTTCAAACAGCTTTACTTTAGGTTTCTGCTGCAGAATGACTTTAAATAAACAGATTCAATCAGTGACGCAGTTTGTTGCCAGTAACACAACATTTCAGCAGTTTGTTGTGCTGTACTCGGGCCGCTCCCGGCCCGAACCACCGCACGGCTCCGCCACGAGGGCGTGGCCGGGATGCAGCTGAGACCGGCCGAGGTTTGTTTTCCTTCAGCGTCTTGTTGTCTCTGTTTCCATTCAGCATCACAACACGAGTGCTAAGTATAACTCCAGAGAGAGGGTGTGTGTGTGAGTGTGTGAGAGAGAGGAAAGAGCTGAAAGCAGGCTAATTGACCCACTGCACAGTGGCTTAGAGGGCTAACGCTAACCCTTGCTGCCCATCATTAGCTGTTGACTGGATTAAATCCACTTTAGCAAATGGACACGATGCTGAAATCCATCCGACTGCATCCATCACTGAGTCAGCATCATGCAGAGTGTGCTGGTTTAGGTTTAGGCTGCTTTCAAACGCTAAAGGCAGCGTTTTCTTTATTTCTTCACGTTATTTATCAAATGTCTGTGCGACGCAGCCGTGCAGTCTATGCACGCCATGGATCTCATGTATCTGCAGAATCTTCCAGAACAGGCCTGAACGTGTCACTGTGGGCTGTTTACACGTGAAAATGACCTGAAAAGCATGAGCGGGATAAACACTTCCCTCTGTGCACCATTTAGTGGGTTTGACTTCTCTGATTAAGCTCGTTATCAGTGCTTTATGTAATCTGAGATCCCAGCGGGACACAACGACAACAGGACTCAGCTGAGGCCACGATCGAGGTTACGCAACACGACCCTACGAGTCAGCGTGGACACACACACACACACACACACAGGTGAAGTGCATAAGCATCCCGATGAATCTCCTAAAAATAAGCTCAGCTGCTGCTCTCTGCTGTGTTAACGAGGTTCCTGTTTTCAGACGCCTCGCTTCCAGGTCAAATGATCCGGGCTGATTTAGGACCAGTGAAGGCGACACGCACATACATGTTACATGTATTCACTTCATGTTTATGGCACATGTACTAAACACAACTTCATGTAGATTTACTGAAACAAAAATAAAGAAATGAGAGATTCCTGATGAAAGCCTGAGCAGCACCAAAGTTACAGCCACGCTCAGCATTCTGAGAACAGAGATCATCTGTGTTAATAAACATGAGTTTGGATTATATTCCAGATTATTGTTGACTGGACGACGACACCGAGAAACAAAAAGCGTTTCTGTCCCTACAGGTACAAACTGCAGCACGTCGCCTCTAAGGAGGCGCTTTTGACCTTTTGTAAGGCCACTGTGCTACATCCATGTTCTCAAACAGGAACAAACGCGTTCACAGTCACAGGCTCTTCTGGGTTTTTCTATGTGCACCATCAGGAGAAAGTCAGTGTTCAGACACGTAAGACGTATTTCCCAAAATCTCCACGATGTCCAAGATGTTCCCGTTTTAAAGATAACCACACTGTCCCGTGTTCAAAACGTTCCTTCATTAGCAAAACAAACACATTCAGCAGTTTCCTTATAGCCAAAACATCCCAGCAAAGCCTTTCCCAGTAATAATTTTATCATCAATATACTCCAGGGGATTTTTTATATGACCCCGAAAAAGCTCATTTTAAGGAATAGCTAACAAACTGCCCCCCCCCCCCCCATAATATTCCTGCTTTCTAAAAATTCAAACTTTCCAGTAAATTTCTAAAATCTCCAGATGTTCCATAATGTTCCGACTTTCCTAAGACCTTCCAGCGAGCCTTGAATCTGACCACGTGAAAGTATTTTCACTTTTTTGTCTTCTCGTGGAAGCAACTTTTCCTTTTTCCTGCAACACAGTGTCGAAGAATACTGCTACTTTCCAAAACGAACATTTCCCCCAATTTTCCTCGTGAACAAATATATTTTCATTTCCACAAATCGACCGGCTCAGTTCACACACTGGAGCAACATCGACCTCTTACTGGGAATACTGGGAAAGCTCTGTTACCACCAACAAACAGCTCCTTTTACAGATTACATGGCAAGCTGCGCACTATTTAAAATATCCATACTTTCCAACATATTATGGATAAATCTCCTCATGCATATTCAAAGATGTCCGTGTTTTCTTAGATCGGCCCACTCAGCTCGCAGACTGGAGAAGGATCGATCTCTTACTGGGAATACTGGGAACGCTCCGCTCTACCCAGCAAAGAGCTCGTTTTAAAGATTGACCGACACGCAGACCTGAGCGCTTATAACGCGACAGCTGCGCGATATTTGTGTGGGTTTGTGGTGGTTAGAAGCTGTTAGACGCCACGTGATGTGGGAGGCGGAGGAAGGAAAGGAGGAGAGGAAGGAGGCCATGGCAGCTTCAGCATCCTCCTCCTCCTCCACCCAGCCTCCATTTTACATCAAACCAAACATGAAGACAAAATCGCTGCAAACCGAGTCAGAACATGCCCGAACCCACGGTCTCCTCCCCACGCAGCGTGTTTCTGACGCTGAGTGATGAAAATGTTGGGATTCGGGCTCGGTGCGCGTTTGTGGCGATGTGCGCAGTGAAGGCCAGGACGGGAAAAACGCCCCTGTGACACAATGAAAACATCGGCAGGCTGCTTAAAGCCCACCGGAGCCACTTTAAAGAGATTTGAAGCTGCTGCTGCTGTTTTCTCCATCCTTCCTCCGCAGCATCGTCATCCTCACTAAAGCACCTGCTCTGCCTCCATCGTCTCGTCGCCTCCAAACCCCGTAAATGAAGCTCAGCTCGGACTCAAATCTGCGCTTTGACGTGTTTTACTTACCTGAGAACAAGCCGCTGGTTGATGAGTGGGTGACGAGCTTCTCTCTTGTCTGATGGCAGCTCCGCAGCACTCACCTCTGTGACGCTGCGCTCCTTCCGCCGCTGTATATAGTCCTCCCTCTCTCTCCGCCCAGACGGTTCTGGCTGTTTCCGTCTGCGTCGCTCCACCGCCTCTCTCGCTCACCTCTCCGCCGCTCAGCCATAAAAACACTTTCAGAGAAGAAATGACTTTTTTAATGGGATCAGCTGAATAATTATTCCTTCATTTAGGAATAAGACGCCTTTATATACACAGACACTCTCCATTAGATACACCTATTCAGCTGCTTGTTAATACAATCATATGATAGAAACCCAGCGCAGTTAATCATGTAGACATGGTCAGGACAACCAATGGCGTGTCCAGCGTGGTGGCCTGGGGGGGCACAGGCCACCCCCCAAACCAGACTGGCCACCCCAGGTGCCACCCCAAAGGCAAAACAATAAAATTCAATCAAATATCAAATGTCCGATTATGTTTTCACGGTGACGCTCAGATATCCGAGTGTAAGTGAATGCAGCATCGGCTTCTGCGCTATGCGCATCACGTTAGCAAAGGTAGGAGAGCCAAGCGCGAAAGATGGCACTGCAGGAAACAATTTTTCGGTGAAAGAAAATGAGGACAGAATAAATGTCCCGGTAAGTAATATTAAGTTTGTTGAGTTTAGTAAACTTCGGCGAAATTAGAATACCAAGGAAAAAATAACACTTAAAGAATTATTGCAGCCGTCGAATATTTCTGACAGTATGCTACAGAGGGCAGCTAACATAAGAGTTATGAGTTATAAGATATAATCTAAGTCGTAACATTGCTGTATGGAGCTGCAGATTTGGTTGCAGGTTAACATCGCTGGACTGGCCATCGGGCATACCGGGCATATCCCCAGTGACTTATTTTTTATTTTTTTTGTAATGGCATGAACAATGAGAGGTGGTGGATTGGCCAGATGCAGGTCGATGTGTAGAAATAACTCAGTTGTTTGGTGGTGGCTATGGTGGGGCTTCCACAGAGGCAACAGGTGGATGAGGGAAGGGGAGGCAGGAGGAGAGACCCGAAGCAGCCGCCAGTCCGAGTGTCAGGTGAACTGAACTTCAGGTAAGAAGTTATGACCTGCAGTCTATCTGGGTCAGATATAAACCAAGTTTAGGTGGAGTTTATTTTCGTTGTGCTGACTTTTTACTGTCAGTTGCAATAACTCGTACTGCGTGCTAGCCAGTTTGACAGAGTTTTTATACAGCTGTGGGTGCTATGATGTTACTGATAGTGAACTTTATTTTATTCATAAAGTTAGTAGAGTTGCCAACGGCTCCTTAAAAAAATGGAATGGTCCCTCATTCAGAGAAAATATTACACGTTTCGTATTGAGCTGAGAAGAGACGCAGTTTGTCCCGGACTTTAGCTAGAATGGAAAAAAGACACAAAGCTGGATTTATTCTGTCTTTATGCTGCACAGCTGCCTCTTCTTCTCTCATTCTCTCCCCCTCCCTCCCCTGTTGCTACTTCAATCATGAAACTGATCAATGATCAGCTGATCGGCTTTTCTCTCTTGTTTGTTTATCGTCCACTTTGCGCCAGAAAGAGGAAACCAGCGGATATTGCGCTAAACAACAGCAGCACGTTTAAGCTTGATCAGCTGTTGTTAGAATTTATTTAATATTAATTTCTAGTATCAGCTGATGTTTGCTGGAGCCACAGCTGTAAAGCTGCTGGTCAGGATGGTTTGGATATGTGGTGAGTGGGAAACATGAAGATGAAACCAGGAGATGTCCTTACTGAACCATCAGAGCTGAACAGGTGATGGAGAAACAGGTTTACCTTTTAGGTGACATGAATGAGTTGAAGTTATGAACTGTTTCTGAGAGATAAATAACACCAGGATCCTTTTTTATGTAGCTGACAGCTGGTAACTGTGCAGGGGCGGGTCTAGCAAAGTTTTGCCAGGGGGGCAGGTAGGGCATTAACAGGGAAAGGTGGGCACAAAGAAATACTTTTCTTTCTTATTCTCATTTAAAATACCTAGTTTTTATTAAATAATTATCTAAATCTTACAACCAAAGTTTTTATCTGACGTAAAATGTATAGAAATCATACATATACCAACAAGACTGTACATCACTGTCACAACAGCATTTGTTTTCATTCAAAGTCTTTATGGCTTTACTACCTGGTGGGTCGGTCTGTAGTAAAAATGCCCAATTTTTTTGTCCCAGTCCAGCCCTGCAGGTTAATACTGGCAGTGTCACCATGCCAGCTGACTGTATCTTATCATCAGCCAGTGTTGTTCTTTATCAATATTACCAAAGTTTACCATAAGGCAGCATAGAAAGTATTTACTTGCTTTCAGGTTTTATTCAAATGTTAGTCTTTTCATTTGTTTCTCCACTTTTTTCCTGTTTCAAAATCAAACACCAGTTTGTGAGAAGATTATCTTCTTTTTTTAACAGGCAGATAAAGTTTTGCATTGGCATTGGCTAATTTGCCAATTGTTTGTTACAAATGTTCGTATTTTAATTTTCAAAAATGTTTTTGCCCAAAACATATGTGCACTATATGTCAGTAAAAATACTATGCAAATATTGATGTCCTTGAATGCTGAGTAAACACTGACAAAGCACTGATTGTATCTCTTGTACTTTATCAACGCAGTATCTAAAAACTTTGCACCGTAGTGGTTAAAATCTCATTCTAATAAGAGTTAAAAGTGCATTTGGTTATTAGGTTTATAGGGTTATTGAATTATGGTTAAGGGTTGGTAGAAATTTTTTTTTAAACATTATCTGCCAATTAAATCTGCCACCCTTCTCCAAATCTGTGCCCCTACCTGGCCCCCCCAACAAAAATTTTCTAGACACGCCACTGAGGACAACTCGCTGAAGTTCAAAGTGAACATTGGAATGACGAAGATTTAAGACTTCTTTGCCCCCAGACGTTCATGTGAGTGTTTCAAAAACTGCTATTGATCGGCTGGGATTTTCCACACAGCCACAGAAAATCTATTTTACAGAAAATGGTCTGAAAAGGAGCTAATATCCCGCGAGCAGCAGTTCTCTAGGAGAAAGGGAGAATTGCTTCAAGCTTATAATTAAGCCACCAGTAACTTAAATAACTACTTGTTACAACTGAGGTATGCAGAAGAGCATCCATATGATCCACAGCAGGTGTCAACTAAGAAAACCAACACTACAACTGAACCAACATTGGATGTTGGACGGTGGGTCAGAATTTGCCTTAAACGTCATGAAAACTTGGATGCATCCTACATTGCATCTTATGTACATGCTGTTGGTTTTGGCCTCTCAGCACCAACTGAGCATCATTCAGACTCAACAGCCTAACTGAGTGTTGTTGCTGACCATGTCCATCCCTTCATGACCAGTGTACCATATTCAGATGGCTGCAGGATACACAATCATACAGAGTACAACATACAGTGAAATGTTTTCTGTCCAGGCTGCGGACATAGCTGCGCCATTCCAGGGCTTGGTTTTTCACATGGGGGGTCTAGCCAGGACCCTTACTGGATATTGGCTGGGGAATCAAACTTTCGCTCCAAAGGTGTGTAGTCTTACCACTACACTATCGAGCTGGTAGAATAGAGTTCAATAGAGCACCTTTGGAATGATGGAATGGGAGAATCACATTGTGCACATTTGTGCCACTGCCAAATCTGAAGCAGTTGTGTGATGCTATCACATCAGCATGGACCAAAATCTCAGAGCAATGTTGAATGTGGGCTGTGAAGAGCTAACGCAGCTATGAAGGAAAAAGTGAGTCCAACCCAGTACTAAAAAGATGTACCTAATAAAGCAGGGGTGGGGAACTCCAGGCCTCGAGGGCCTGTGTCCTGCAGGTTTTAGATATCACCAAGAATCACATGATTAGTTCATTCCCAGGCCTCTGGAGAACTTCAAGACATGTTGAGGAGGTCATTTAGCCATTTAAATCAGCTGTGATGGATCACAGACACATCTAAAACCTGCAGGATCCCGGTCCTCGAGGCCTGAAGTTGCCTACCCCTGTAATAAAGTGACTGGTGAGTGTACAGGGATATTTTTTTAATGAATCTGTTAGACCCTGATGAGGAAAGCAGAAGAGAATGGATGGATGGATAGATCTATTGGTGTTTATCATTCATGTACAGTTTCCTTTGTATATGACAGATATTCAAAGTGTTCTTAAGCCATTATGACTTTCGCTCCCCCCATCCATTCGATTGTTTTCATTATCATCTTGAGCTTTACATTTCTGCCTCAAACAGCAAATCTTGCTACTGTGGGTCTGTTATCCATGGTTTAATGCAAAACATGCCACTGCAGTGATTAGAAGTGGAAAATTACATTGAATCAAAGCCTACAATCACAATCAGAATTATTATGTAATGTACATTAAAAGCATACATATATTTTACACAACTTTGCACCACCCACACATTAATAGTCCTAACTGTGTAAAACAAAAAAAAGGAAAAAAATATAAAAGTTGTGGGAGAAGCAAACTGACAAATCCATGTCTATGATTAAATATAGTGGCACCTAGAAATAAATGAGGGGTCTCATAAATGACTTAAAGGGTTAAAACATGTCCACGCTTTACTAAATGCACCAATACTCCAAAAATGACTGCACAATCCAAAGTTTTACTTAATGCCCTCACAGATGTTCACCTTTTTAAAATGAAATCCTATTTAAAGGAAAGAAAATCCAATACTTTTCCAAATTATCCACAAATGTTTTTAATTAAAAAACAAAACACAAAAAACAATTGTAATTTTCAAAATGACAAACGTTTGTCTCAATGTTTCCTTTTTTTCATTAATTAAAAATGTAAATGGCACCAAATGAGGATGTGGTGCTAATATTGCTGCTTTACCAGGTGTAACAATTAAGTTTAACATCCAGGCATCCATGAAAACAGGATTTATTACATTTAACAGAGTTAGAAGTTAGCAGGAAGTTAGCTCGCTAGTTTCCACCTAAATATGATATAGCATGTTCTGACTGAGAGATTACGGAAACAAATTCAAACGTACAGCTCTGCTATCACTTCCAGCATAAAGACAGAAAACTAAACAGCAAGGCAAGGCAAGGCAAGTTTATTTGTATAGCACAATTCAACAACAAGGTGATTCAAAGTGCAGCAGTGACGTTTGTAGGGTTACTGAAGTTGGGCTAGCTGCTATATAATGATGTGCTACGTGATCGCTAGCTACACAGCTATGTTAGCATAATAAACACAGTGAAGCTGGAGGATGAACGCTAACTTTTTTCCACTCGATAAAAGTTAACGTGAGGGTTCCCGATGGTTAGAGACAAATGCAATCGCATGGCAGGATGCTGTAAACGGACCAAACTTCAGTCAGGAGAACAACTGAGATAATCCATCCACAATACGAGGTTAGTCATTCATATACTGCAACAAGATGGGAATAGAACAGCTGCCTGAGAATTCAACATTAATGAATCAATGGTACAGAAGTGGAGGAAGCAAGAAGAATGATTTGACTTTTTTTGGACAACAGATGGAAATTAGCCTTTGGCTATAATCTGGTATGTTTGCATTCATGTAATTTCTTTTTTTTTTCATTAACATGCACTGTCCCAAGTAAATTTATAAATAAAGAGTAAAGTTTGACTTATCTGACCGTTTTGTTTCGCTTAATGCGCCTTATAATCCGGTGCACCTTATGGTCCGAAAATACTCATGCAAAGCTAGTATAGTGGAGTCCAAGTATAAAAATATGGAACTGGATATGAGCAGACTAGATCCTCCTTTAAACCTAAAAATGTGCCAACAATCTTATTTTGTTGCTTTTACTTAGCCAAGACTCTTGCATGGCTGGTAGTGTTTACATGGCATAATTTACTGGAAATTCTGCTCCCTTTTACCTTAACATATGTACAAAGTTCAATCAATAGATAGATTAAACTACAGTTGTCATAAACAGTTGGTTACTCCCATTCCTGCAGGTCACACAAAGCTGCTGAGCACTTGTGCATTTCAACTGTAAACCAGAACCAAAGTGCAGGGTAGAGGGGCTCAGTGAACTTGCAGTGAAAGGTGTGGAGGTGGATCCGAGTGTCAGTGGAGACATCAAAGAAGGACAGAATGCCAGCTGGCCAGTCCATGTACACTCCAATTCTAAAGCAAGAGCCTTTATTGCTGGGGCGAAATGGTATCTCTTTTTGACTATAATTGTGCCACACGGAGTAATTATCCCTATGGCAGAGTAGTATCCAGGACCTCTCATTTCCCCCAAGCCAGTAGGATTTATCCTCACCTTTCCTCTGGATGCCCTTGTAAGTCACACCTATGGAAACAATCCCTCTCCACTTTACCTCCCAGTAACAACGTCCAGTGAGACCTTCTGTACATAGTGCCTGTTCCCAGTTATAAAATATATCTGGAGTGAAAGGCAGGAATTCCCATCGTGACTGTAAAACTGGCTGTTTTGACCCCAACACAGTCTTCTTGTCTGGCTTCAGAGCAAGGTTCTTGTGGACTGTATTATTGTCCAGTGTGAGACAGCAGGCATCTGATTGAAGAAAAGATTACAAACTGATAAAACAAGGAGCTTTAACAAAATTTAGTTAATCACACTTGCTACAAAAAGCTATTTTTCTAACTGCAGTGATTTTGAGCACAGCGAGCAGCCAACAACATAGACACTGTGGCTGATGATATAGAATCAGCCTATTTTATACAAGAAACATTTCTCTCCTTTCCCAAATGTGGGCTAATAACAGTCTTTTAAAGCCATTAGTTGTAATTAGAATGACCCAACTGCTGCATTTTGTTCTGTTTAATATCCAACTTGTTTGTTGTGAGTCTTGCAGAGGGCTGAGTTCACTAGGCAAGGCAAGGCAAGGCAAGTTTATTTGTATAGCACAATTCAACAACAAGGTGATTCAAAATGCTTTACAGAGACATTAGAAACAAGAACAAATAAAAAGCATGATTTAAAATTGAATTGAATACCACTAACTTAAGTTTTCAATGATTTTTATCTTGAGGATAACAAATGTAGCGCTTGCAAGCCAAATTAGCCTGATTACTAGCAGCAGGTTTAAAAAGAAAAGCTGATGCACAACATGCACAGCTCATGTTTCTCTGTATTTTGCAGGTATGGAGATATTTTTGTGTTCTGGAAATGTGAGTTTTGTTATTTGCTTGTGTGCTGTTAAATTAGCACTTGCTAATATGATTTTAGTGAATTTGAGATTAAGGGTTGAATTGTGAATTTTTGTTACATTTGTTATATTTTAAAGCACCAAAACCTTCAATCCGGGTTGTCAATTTTTTGTTTTGTTTTACTGCTTAACTTTTTATTTATTATTTTTCTCAGTTGGGTTTTTGGTGATTTTTTTTAGTGATACATTACTTTATGTTATTTATTTAGCCCTTTTGTTGACCATTGAAAGTTTGACTTGATATTTTAAATGATTACTTTTTTGCATTACATTACTGTATGTGCTCTAAAGCTATAAAATGAGAGGCACAGCACAACATTTTGGTCGGAGAGTGACGAAACCTGCAGCTTCAGAATCTGTGAGATTGTTGGCTTTCAGCACCAACGGTGTGGCCGCATACGTGCCATCAGGTGAACAAGTCATGCTTTGTGTTTACATCGTTTTCCTTTTACCTGCTCTTTCATTGTTACCGTTCTAGCTGTTTGGTGGTTGTTGAAATCATTTTGTGAACTTTGAGCTGAGATTCTGGTGTTTCTGGCAAAATACATTTATATTTAAAAATCGATTTCTGGATTTAATGAATCGATATCACGTTATTCTAACTAAAATTAATTTAAATCAGGACATCGATTTTTTTAAAGGCACCCTTAGATAGAACATGATTTACTGACTACGTTCCTCTGTAATCCCATCATCATGGCGAATGAGGGTGCTGTCTGGGTTACTTTCTACAGTAAAAGCTAACATGTAAGCAGTTAAACCGCTGTAACTTACAAGCTTAGCTTCATCAAATCAAGGCAGCTTTGTTTTCATGACACTGATACTCAGGTATAAAGTATGCACATTTGTACAATATGCCTATTCTCTCAGTCATTACCAACAACATGCTTGTAACAATATATTACAAAGATAAGGTTTGACAAAATAATGACACTTTCTGAGCAGGAAACTTTCCAATTAAAAAAAAGGTTTTCACTAATTAATTACTTACACTTTCTAAGATCTGTTTTTAACCTCTGTGCTCCATTGTGGTCCAGCCTGAGATAAAAAAAAAAAAAAGCAAACAATATCAGACCAACATGCTTCCATCCATCCATTCTCTTCCACTTATCCTTATCAGGGTCATGTGGGGGTTTTAGTCTGTCCCATATGGAAAAGGAATCTGACGCAGGGCCAACACAGAGAGACAGACAACCATTCGCACTCACATTCGCATCTATGGGCGATTTAGAGTTACCAATTAATCAAACCCCACTAATTGCATGTCTTTGGACTGTGGGAGAGAGTCACACAATCCAAAGAGTACCCAAACAGAACCCACACAGACACGGAGAGAACATGCAAACACAGAAAGGGACCAGCCAATGGTGGAGTACAAACCCAGGACCTTCTTGCTGTGAGGCAACAGTGCTTTTCTAAACCACAAGCAACTACAGAAACAAGCTGTTAGCAAATAAATGCAGTATTGATTAATCAACAGCGTTAAATCTACAGGAATATAAATTAGCATCAGGTTGATCATCAAAACAACTAACAGATAAAACTGGTTATCATGGATGCACCACTGCTTCAACATGTGAAAAATACAAATTTTCATTTCATTTCATTAATAAGCACAATGAACCATAAAGACATAACTATTTTCGACTGGTGGGAATGGCAGCCTCAGTGTTTTTCAATTTTTCTTCTATGGGATGAACCATGAATTTGTCTGGTTTCACAGTTATCAAAAATTCTTTCCTGGTGCTTCTTTATATATCTCTGGATTAAAGCAAGGCTCTCCATACCTGAGTGTTTCCAGTCTGCATTGGGGATCCTCCAGTTTAGCAGTAAGAAGCATTGCGCCAAAGTCACCAAGATGATTGTAGTTCAGGTCCAGTTCTTGCAGATGGATGGGGTTGGATGTCAGGGCTGAGGCCAAAGAAGGACATCCTTTTTCTGTTATCTGACAGCCCGACAGACTGTAAACGCACACACAAAGGGAAAATGTTATGTTATACTGTATTTGGCAAAAAGGACACAAAAAAGGCCCCAACATGTTGCACTGATTTCCCATAATTGCCTACTGTTTAGATGTCTGAATTCCTGATTTTCTTTATCTCCTATGCCTTACTTTTACGGTGCATTCCAATTGTCTGTTTTGGTTAGCAAGGTTCCTAACTGATAGACGTCACCCAGAAGTATCTGGATGGCAGATGTTCCAAATACTAATTAAAGGAGCTTCATTGCTTCCTTCAGCATAGTATATACTGGGACCAGCCTTTATGAAAAGAGCTGACCATCCAACCATTTATGAAAAAAATCAAGATAATAAACAAAGTGGTGCAAAGTGTGCATGTTAATTGTAACCACTTTTTCATTTCATAAGCTGCTGATATAGTTTTTAACAACACAGCTGAACCCTGAACACATCTGGAATAAAAACTACTTCTCATCGAGTTGTTGCGTGGCGTGAATAGAAAAGATTTTTACAACTCTAGACCATGATACCCTGCCCAGGATAGTGTTACTGTGACAGGGGCCTAGGTCTCAGGTCCAACTTATTCCAAAATGATCAGTTTTGCAATTATGCCATCAGATCTATGGCTGTTTGCCTTGGACACTCAGGTGAAGGGAAGATTTGAATTTTAGCATTCACCAGCTGGTGGTAATCATTTGATAGGGATCGGGTGGCAGGGGAAGATGCTCAGTAGGCTTGGCACTTGGCAGAGGACATGGTTATGGAGATCTTTAATTTCTACCTCAGGTAGAACTTTGACAGCATTCCAGTGGAGCCTGGGGATGCTGAGCTCAAATGAACTATGTTCGATATCTCCTCTGCAGAGAGACCTTGCCATAAGAGGCTGTATGGTGGTTGGTGCGTGTTACAGCAATCACCAAACTAAATTATCCAACTTGACAGTAAAAATGAACATGTTGAAACCCTGGTACAAAAACAAACAAGCAAACAAAAAATACTGTACAAGGAGTACATTTTTTTCACTTGGAATACTGATAAGGGTTCATGTTAGGGGTGTGGCTAAATTACCTGCCACCTGCCAAAATAAATAAATAAAATACAGTTAGTTATGGTCAAAACATTAACATGGGGCCTTCAAAATACTGAGTTGAAAACAGCTATGTACATTTTTATATAAAGTCAGTATTTGTAAATGCAAAGTTCTAAATTTGTCAGATTAAACACTGAAAAAAATTATAATTTATGCTTTGATTGAAGTACTATAAACTTTAGTAGATCCCAGACAGTAAATTGTTTTCTTGTTACAGAATGTTATGGCCACCACCATTAATGAGGAAAGTGTCATGGTACTGTATTCAGCCAGGCTTTACTTTCAGTCGGGTGTCAGTGGAAATAAAGGTCAGATCTGGTACTCTGTTGGTTTGGGAGTAAGTCAAGTACCTAAGTGAATACTTTCAAGTTATTCAAGTTTATAGATTTAAGAGTAAGACTGACAGACTACTATAGAATGAGGTGGATGAGTACCACGTCAATACTGATGAAGACAGATTTTGAAGACCTAGTTCAGGCAATCCACCAGTTTCAGCCAGCTAAAAACAAAACAAAACAAAAAAAAGTCTAATACTAAGAACACAGCCAAGGTGTTCAGTTTAAGAGATCTGACCTGAGTGCCTTCAGTTTACAGTAAGGATTTCGTAGTCCAGCAGAGAGCATCACCACTCCTGAATCCAGCAGGTCATTGCTACTTAAATCAAGAACTGTCAGATGACAGACTCTGACAGCTGAAGCCAGATATCCACAGCTTTTCTCTGACAGACCACAGTAGCTAAGGCTGAAAAAAAGCACATTTGATATATTATTGTGAGTCTTTGCCTTAAAATACAAAGTGTTTTAAGGTACTGCTGTTGTGATTAGGCACTATATAAACTGAATTCAACTGAACTGAGAATTCTAACAGATAATATTGAACAAATGAAAACTGGAGACATTACAAATGAGAGAGCAATCAACAGGCCTATGCAATATTGCAGTTACCCCACTGACCTGAGAGTTTTTAGTCTACAGTATGGACTCTGTAAGCCAACACAGAGTTGCTTGACTCCTGAATCTTGCAGACAGTTGAAACTCATGTCCAGCTCTGTCAGCCTGGAGGACTGAAAGTTGAGCACTGAAGTCAAAATGCCACAGCTTACTGTTGATAGATCACAGGCAACCAACCTGAATGTTTAAAAGAGAAGGAAGAAAAACCCCCAATATTATATATGTTAATATAAAATCATTTTCCTTTCAGCTGCTCCATTCAAAGGTCACCACAGCAGATGAGCTCCATCTACCTCACCTCATCCCAACATGATCCCCTGTCATACCATCCCTCTGCATGTTCTCCTTTACTACAACCATGAATTTTACTGTGGTCTTCATCTTTTCCTCTTTCCTTCCTCTTTTTCCCCCCACTATATCCACTATCCCTCCTCTGTACATGTCCAAACCATCTCTCTCATGGCTCCCAGCTCAGGTGTCACTGTGATATATTCATTTTCATTAGTGTTCTGACAGGACAAGCAAAGCAAGCAATACTTACTCCTACTCCATTTCTCCTCCCATCTACACCATGGCACAACAACTCCTGGCCTTGCTTCCCTTCCAAATGGTCTCCTGCACACATAATAAATTATGCCGGATGCCCTTCCTGGCACAAGCCTCCCCATTAATCAGAGTAGTCTGTTATAGTCTTATCTCTATGTTTAGGTTGTGAGTGCCTATTTTATTTTGGTAGCGGTTTGTCCATGTCATGTTGCCAGTTCCCCTATTCCCCAGTCTTGTTACCCTTAATTAGTTTCAGGTGTTCCTTGTTCCCAACCTGTTTCCCTAAGTGTCCCCTAGTATAGATTTTCTGTGTTTTCCATTTATCCTTTAATGCTGTTGTCCTTGCCTTCCTGTTTCCCCATGTGTGTTGCTTTGCCTGGAGATTTTTATTTTGTATCTTGGACTGGTAAATGAACTGATTCTTATATAGCGCTTTTCTACTCAAAGCACTGTATACAACATGCCTCATTCACCCCAGCACTTCTAAACTCAAGTGCAAACTAATAAACATTCACACTCCAATGAACACATCAGAGAGCAACTTGGGGTTAGTATCGTGCCCAAGGATATTTGGCATGCAGACTAGGGAAGCCAAGAATCAAACCACCAACCTTCTAATCAGTAGCTGATCTGCTCTACCACCTGAGCCACAGCCACCGGTATCTTGGACATTGTTTAATTTCTTTTTTTTTTTTCAGCCAAAATAAGTGGTTCACTTATGGTTTTGTACTTGGTCTTAGCTTCCAGGAATTGAGACCATAAACTCTTCACAAAGTGTTCGCTGAAGCGAGAAAGTGAGCAGTGGGAGCATTTTCTATTTTCTATAGTTCTTAATATATCTACTTCCCCTCCAGCATGTTTTGAGCCCCTTTGAGGACATTTGCTACCACTGCTACGCAGATGATATCCAGTTATTCATTTCTTTTAAGTCTCAAGATGTTTCTAAGCTACAGATTTTTAATGAGTGCTTAGATTCCAGGAAAGACTGAAGTCCTTGCATGCCCCTGATAGACACGTACCTAAGATAATGAATGCTCTTGGTCCCCTTGCAACATTTCTGAAATTGTCTAACAGGAACCTAGGGGTAATCTTTGACCTCACTTGGATGTTCATGTCAAATCTTTGGTTCGGTCCTGCTTTTATCACTTAAGAAACATTTCTAAACTAAGCCCTATTGTATCTCACACTGAACTGGAGATTATCATTCATGCTTTCATTTTATCAAGACTGGACTACTGTAATTCACTGTTTACATGTTTAAACAAAAACTCCTTGGAGCATCTACAGATTGTTCAAAATGCCGCAGCAAGACTTGTGACCAAAACATCTAAGTATTTACATCTGACACCATTGCTAATACAGCTGCACTGGCTCCCCATTGAATTTAGAGTCCACTTCAAGATTCTGGTACTGACTTATAGAGCTCTTCATGGTCAAGCACCTGCCTACATCATTGAACTTCTACAGCCTCATGTTCCTAGCAGGTCTCTTAGGTCATGTAATCATGGTCTACTTGTCATTCATCATACAAGGCTGAGAACTAAGGGAGACTGTGGAACTCTCTCCCACTGAGCTTAAAATCTCTGGACTCAGTAGCTTCTAAATAACTAAAAACACATGTTGTCTGTTTTGTTTTATACTTTGTTATCCCTGTGTGAAGCACTTTGTGATCTTTTATCTTTAAAGGTGCCATATAAATAAAGTTTTACTTGCTTTTTTTAAACTTACTTTCTCAGACTTCTCTTTTTTTATATCAGAGAAGTTGCTCCCTGCTGGCTGTTTGAAAGAATCATATCTTTTATATGTGCTTTGCCTAACACAACCATTAAACATTTATCATGCTGGTATTTTCTTAATAATGTTTTCTTAAGTATCTACTAGTCTAAACAGTCTTGGCAGATGGCCCTGACCACCACCCAATCCACAGTGCAACAAACCACTATACCATATCTTGGGGATATGGCTAAGAGCTTTGGTTGATCACAGACCTCATTCTTTTAGGTCATTCAGGTTGAGTTCAGAGGACAGCCTAGAGTCTTCTAAACTTAAAGAAGACATTTGAGGGGGAGCATGGAAGGAAACCCTGGTGCAGACCCAGAACACACTAGGGAGATTATGTTTCTTGGCTGGCTTGAGCTGGAGGAGGTGAGCTCTGGGTATCTCTGCTTATTCTGTTGTGTCTATGACAAATGCATGGATATTTTTTCATTATGCTGAAACAATGGGCAGAGTTACATGTTCATAATTTAATTTTCTCAAGTAATGCCCACTGTCAAGCTGCAGGAATATATGTATGTATTTCCCAATGATGGCATACGCCTTTTAACATATTTTTGTATATATGGCTGTGGCATGAACTACCATATTCATGATAAACTTTCTTTATAACCTAGACAGTAATATGACTAAAACTTTCTTCATTAATCAAACCTGAGAACTTCGAGTTTACACTGTAGACTGCCCAAGCCAACAGAAAGCAGCTTCACTCCAGAATCCTCCAGCTTGTTATAATTCAGGGACAGGTTTATCAGACTGGAGGACTGGGTGCTGAGGACTGATGAGAGATCCTCGCAGCATGCCTCTGTGAGACTGGTTTGTTCCAACCTAAATGTTAAAAGAAACACATTTGTTTTTATTTCAGACATTTCATAAGTTTATCCAAGATCTTTAGTGCCTTAATAAACTACATGTAGGTTGTAAACAGTTTTAAAACACCAAAATTAGAACTGCATAGAGTGCAAATTCATAACAAATGTATGTCTTCACATAACACAAAATCTTACAAGAAACACATAAGCACACGCAAACTTTATCAAACCTCAGAGTTTTCACTTGACAGTATGGACTCCGCAGTCCAGCACAGAGTGAAATCACCCCTGGATCTTGCAGGTTGTTGTTACTCAGGTTTAGCTTAGTCAAATTACATGACTGGGAGTTAAAAACTGTTGCCAAAAATGAACAGCTTTTCTCTGTCAGCTTACAGCCGCTCAGCCTGAAATAAGTACCAGTGGGGAAAAGACAGAAGTCATATAAGTAGATTCAAGTTTTATTTTGTCATTCATTAAAAAAAACAAAAAACAAAACTCGCCTCTTTCCCTGCGGTGGCGGTCTTTATCCTTCAAACTCAGGCCCTCTACCAGAGGCCCGGGAGCTTGAGGGTCCTGTGCAGTATCTTAGTTGTTCCTAGGACTACGTTCTTCTGGACAGAGATCTCAGATGTTGTTTCTGGGATCTGCTGGAACCACTCGCCTTGCTTGGGGGTCATTGCACCAAGTGGCTGGCATCCAGAAATCCTACCAATGGCTGGACAGAGCTAGACTAAAAGACAGCACAGAGGCACTAATCATGGCAGCACAGTAACAAGCTCTAAGTACAAGATCCATAGAGGCTGGAGTCTACCACACCAGGCAAGACCCCAGGTGCAGGCTGTGTAAAGATGCCCCTGAGACAATCCAGCACATAACAGCAGGGCGCAAGATGCTAGCAGGCAGGGCATGCACGCCATAACTAATGGTGATGGCGTTCTATGTATGCCAATGGTGCAATGACCCCCAAGATAGCCGAGTGGCTCCAGCAGATCCCAGGAACAACATTCCAGATCTCTGTCCAGAAGAGAGCAGTCCTAAGAACAGCTAAGATACTGCGCAAGACCCTCAAGCTCCCAGGCCTCTGGCAGAGGACCCAAGCTTGAAGGACAAAGACTGCTCCGCAGGGGTGAGAGGGGAATTTTTTGTTATATATAACATCAACCTACAGAGCTGTGCTGGAGGTTTTGACCACTGGCAGCAGCCTTTGAAGAGCTTCCTCTGATGCAGAGTATTTCTTTAGGTCAAACACATCCAAATCTTCTTCTGATGACAGTAAGATGAAGATCAGTGCTGACCAATGAGCACGTGATAGTTGGTTTGAGGAGAGACTTCTTGACCTCAGTGATTGCTGAATTTCTTCCACTAGAGAACTGTCATGCAGTTCATTCAGACAGTGGAACAGATTGATGCTTCTCTCTGGAGAGATTTTTTTTCTGATTATTTTCTTGATGTACTGATTTGTTTTCTGGTTCACTTTTGAGCAACTTCCTTGCTGTGCTGGCATAGCAGAGCCTGCTAGGAGTGCCTGGTTGGTTTCCAGCGAAAGACCCAAGAGGAAGCGGAGGAAGAGATCTAGATGTCCATTCGGACTCTGCAAGGCTTTGTCCACAGCACTCTGGTAAAACTTTGCATATGTGTTGTCCTTGTTTAATAGTCCAGACCATTTGGATTTAGACTGTACATCAGACAGCAGATTGACCCCAGAATTGATGAAGGTCAGATGGACGTGAAGAGCAGCCAGAAACTCCTGAACGCTCAGATGGACAAAGCAGAACACCTTTTCCTGGTACAGTCCTCTCTCCTCTTTGAAGATCTGTGTGAACACTCCTGAGTACACCGAGGCTGCTCTGATATCGATGCCACACTCTGTCAGGTCTGATTCATAGAAGATCAGGTTTCCTTTCTGAAGCTGGTCAAAAGCCAGTTTTCCCAGAGACTCTGTCATCTTTATGGTTTCTGGACTCCAGTGTGGATCTGTCTCAGCTCCTCCGTCATACTTTATGTTCTTTAGTTTTGCCTGAACTACCAAGAAGTGGATGTACATCTCAGTCAGGGTCTTGGGCAGCTGTCCTCCCTCTCTGGTTATCAGCACATCTTCCAGAACCGTAGCAGTGATCCAACAGAAGACTGGGATGTGGCACATGATGTGGAGGCTTCGTGATCTCTTGATGTTTTGGAGGACAATACTGCCCTGCATTTTATCTTTAAATCTCTTTTGAAAGTATGCTTCCTTCTGTGAATTAGTAAATCCTCTGACCTCTGTCAGCATGTGGACACATTCAGCAGGTATCTGATTGGCTGCTGCAGGTCGTGTGGTTATCCAGAGGCGAGCGGAGGGAAGGAGTTTACCACTGATAAGGTTAGTCAGCAGCACATCCAGTGAAGTTGACTTTGTTACATCACTCAATGTTTTATTGTGCTTGAAGTCCAGAGGAAGGCGGCACTCATCCAGACCATCAAAGATGAACACAACTTGGGGCTTGTCATAGTTGTAGGTTTCTCCTTTTGTTTCAGAAAAGAAGTGACGAAGAAGTTTCTTCAAGCTGAACTTTTTCTCTTTCAGCACATTCAGCTCTCTGAAAGTAAATGGAAATATAAACTGAATGTCCTGATTGGCTTTGTCTTCAGCCCAGTCAAGAGTGTATTTCTGTGTTAAGACTGTTTTCCCAATGCCAGCCACTCCGTTTGTCAGCACTGTTCTGATTGGCCCATCTCTTTCAGATGAAGTTTTAAAGATATCTTCACATTTGATTGTCGTTTCTGTTGTGGCTGCTTTCCTAAATACTGCTTCAATTTGTCGGATCTCATGTTCATCATTGACTTTTCCAGTTCCCCCCTCTGTGATGTAGATCTCATTGAGGAGCGTTGGATTTCCAGCTTTAGCAACTCCCTCAAACTTCTTCTTCAGATTAAATTTGACTTTCCGATGGCAGTTCATTGTGTTAGTTTCTGAATTAAAAACAAACAAAAACAAAACATAAAAAACCCAGTAATAACACCAAGTGGAGTTTGCAGTAACAATGGCAAATGTGATACAACCTCATTTTCAAAAGAGTTTAGACAGTGTGTAAAATCCAAAAACAGAATCCAGTGATTTTAAATACATATTTGAGTACTGTATTTTTCGGACTATTAGGCATACTTAAAATGCTTTAATTTTCTCAAAAATCAACAGTGCACCTTATAATCTGGTGCGACTTATGATGAATTCTGGTTGTACTTACTGACCCCGAACCAATTTAATGTGGTACACGGCGCTCAGAAATCTGTCAAAAATGTTTTAGTATGACTTTGCTAAGCTACGAAGCCGCACCCCTTGATTGATTGTCGGAGCATTACGACTATCGCAGTCAGGAACCTCGTGGAGTAATCTGGGTCCTAAACTCCAAAACTTCAGGTCCCAAAGTCAAACGAACACTGCGGCATCACTGAGAGTTAAAAACTGTCTAAATTCTTTCATCCTTAATAAAATGATCAGCGTTGCTTCTTTACCAGTTGTAACAATTAAGTTTAACATCCAGGCATCCATGAAAACAGAATTTAATACATTTAACGGAGTTAGAAGTTAGCAGGAAGTTAGCTCGCTAACTTCCACCTAAACATGATATAGCATGTTCTGACTGAGAGATTTCTGAAAAATTCAATCTTACAGCTCTGCTGTCACTTCCAACGCAAATGAAGACAGAAAACTAAACAGCAGTGTGTCATGGTCCTGGGTCCCCTGACCCAGCGTTTATGTTTAGCTTTTCCAGTTTAGTTTAGTACTGTTTTTGTGTTTCACTTTTTGCCAGCATTAAAGCTGTGTTTTTGAGTTTACGTTTTGTCTCCGTGAGTTTGCGTTTGGGTCCTCTCCTGCCTGCCACACAGCCGAATCATGACACAGTGACGTTTGTAGGGTTACTGAAGTTGGGCTAGCTGCTATATAATGATGTGCTACGTGATCGCTAGCAACACAGCTATGTTAGCATAGCATAAACTCACTGAAGCTGGAGGATGAATGGTAACTTTTTTCCACTCGATAAAAGTTAACGTGAGGGTTCCTGATGGTTAGAGACAAATGCAATCGCATGGCAGGATGCTGTAAACGGGCCAAACTTCAGTCAGGAGAACAACTGAGATAATCCATCCACAATACGAGGTTAGTCATTAATATACTGCAACTACATAGGAATAGAACAGCTGCCTGAGAATTCAACATTAATGAATCAATGGTACAGAAGTGGAGGAAGCAAGAAGAATAAGTTGAGTAAGGTTTGACTTATCTGACTGTTTTGTTTTTCTTTGTTTGGTCTGAATAATACAGTACACATGTGTAATGGAGTTGTAATGGCTGCAGTTTTTAGACCTGTATTACATCCATTATTTATATTTGTTCCATGATTTGTACACATGGCATGTAAAACCTTTACATCTGGGGGATGCACCATAAAGATTTATATGAATGCTACCATCTAACCCATTTCTTTTTCATTGCTTAATTCAGCAAGACAATACCCAACCACATTGTGAGTGCATTCCAACAGCATGTATTCATAAAAGAGTCTTGGTATTAATGCAGGGGAGGTGTGATGAGCTGATGCAGCTCCGGTGTGTCAGCCTCCCTGCAGTGGCGCCATAGACCACACCCAAACAGTCTCAGTAGTTGTTTGCATTTTAACAGAGAGAGAATATCAACCAAAAATCCAGAAAAAAAGCAAAGTCAGCACAGTCCATAAAGTTAGTATGTATAACTTTGTGTGTGTTTTTTCTGGATTTTTGATTGTGTATTACATTCTTTCTCTCCATGAAAATAAAGATTTTTATGGAAGTCTCAAGTGAGCAAATAAATTCAGCTTACTTGTAATCACACTGATATGCTGAGCCTTAGTTTTTGTTTTATGTTGATGCTGGTGGCATCCCAATTCAGGTTTATTCTCCTGTTACTTTCTGAGTTTTTCCCCATTGTGTCCAGTTCATAGGTCTACATCTCGGCATTAGCTGTTCCTCTGTTCTGTTTTTTGCATGTATATTTTGAAAGACTTCAGTATTAAACCCGTTTTGAGTTTATTTCCTTTTTTCATGAGTCCTGCATTAAGGTTCACTTCCTGCCCACCATACAGCAATCCATGATAGTATTATGGATCACTGTGGCATCATTAGATGTCATAGCTTTTGTCATTTTAATTATCATTTGTTTCTCAGTATTGTTAATATGTCTTACTGCTCTGGATGGACTCAGCTAGTTCGTTGTGATTCATTCTCCTCAGGAACTGCAGTGTGATCTTAAAAAAAGCCATTCTCCTGATCCTGATCTGCTTTTCTTCACCAACATCTCCCACCTCGTGCTTCTTCTGAGTCTCTAAATAGTCAGAGTTTCCTTGACTCAAAACACTCTGAATCATCTGCAGTTCATTCTTCACAAATGCTATAATGTCCTCCTGAAGTAACTGTAACAGAACAGACAGATTAAAACAGAACCACAATCAGGCAATGTTGTAGGAGTTGACAACACTAGTCTTAATAGCACTGCAAGGATCATCAAAACAGATAAATTTTCAATGATTTTAACGATGGTGAAAAATTTTCTACAATCACATACTGCAAATATGGAGTCCAAGTCTTGAGGATTGTTATGGATAGATGGAAAACTGGCAGACTCTGTTTTGTCCCCATGATCTCTGCAGAGAAATAAAACTATGCGTAATGTGTCATAGTTTACATGCAGTACCTACAGGTAGTTAATAGTAAATAATGCTTATCTATAACAGAAAGATTTGTACAGTAGTTTAACTAACACAGTTGTGATCTCATGACCGCCTGCAGTTGTGAGCAGCTGTCACAAAAGAGACTGAGCGCAACACATTCACATCTAAAAATGGACAAATTTACAGCGTAAATAAATCAAAGGAAGAGAACACAATGACATGTCTCACTTCAATGTAGGTTAATCATGCTAACAGAAAGACTGACTGCCGAGAGACAAAAAAGCATCAGAATGCTAATGTCTGCCAGAGAAACACATTGTAGTCGTGAGCACGACCCACATGTACACATTCAGAGGCAGGCAGATGTAATTTGAAAAGGTTTATTGATTGCTAGTGATGTTACACCTGACATTGAAACCCCCAGGCCTGTATCAAGCAAATGGGGTGTGTCCAAATGATGCCTTTGTCGAGGCCCATATTGTTCTTCAGGCCCCTGCAGAACATCAGGGGGGACAGAGCATCTCCTTGGTAGATCCCGCACTTGATGCTGACTGACGCTATTGGCTTGAAGTTGACCTTTAGTGTTGTTCACCACATCCCCATGAGTTCATGATGAATATTTACATATATATATAAAAAAAAACAAACAAAACCCCAACAAACCAGTGGCTGGCGTAGAATACAGGAACATCTGGGCCGAGTATGGACTGGAAGTCCTGAGATCAACATGGGAGACTCCTACTAGGGTGGTGCAGAATA
The DNA here is from genome assembly GCF_963969265.1 of Rhamphochromis sp. 'chilingali'. Classification (NCBI taxonomy): domain Eukaryota; kingdom Metazoa; phylum Chordata; class Actinopteri; order Cichliformes; family Cichlidae; genus Rhamphochromis; species Rhamphochromis sp. 'chilingali'. The sequence continues at coordinate 2,033,765 of NC_137935.1, read as the reverse complement.
ACTGACCAAAGATCTTTTGGGACTTCAAGATACAGATGGGCAAAACGGTGGCGGCTAACCAAATGGACATAGTGGTGGTAGACAACCAGAAGCAGACGGCTGTAATGATAGCTGTAGTGATACCGAATGACAGCAACATCAGGAAGAAGGAACAGGACCCTCAAGCTCCCAGGCCTCTGGTAGAGGACACAAGCTTGGAGCATGAAGACTGAAACCCTTATATGATAAATATACATACAAAGCATTATAGATATATATTTTTTAGGAACATGTAGGTTCAGTTTAACAAGTCATCACTTGTTTGGATTGAGCTAGCATATGGGAAACCAGTAAAACCAGACTTGACTAATGTAGCCTCAAAAGAACCACTTTCAATTCTTTAATCCAAGTCCTTAATTTTCATCTACTTTTGACCATCCTTAGGATGACTCTTTGTACACCACTTAAATTAAAACCATGCATTTTCTTTTTTTTTTGGAGTTTAATGTGTTCAATTTCATAACAACTCAGATCATGAGCTTCATCAGTACATGAGAAATGTGTTTAAGGGAATGAAAGCACGATGTAAACATGGGATTACCTTTTCTTGTTAGAGGATGCACCTAAGAGCGAAAAGAAAACTAAATTAGCACTCAGGTTGAAGATTTTAATTATTCATTTTATTATTAAAAGCCCTCAAAAAACAAAACAAAAAAAACAACCAATAAATATGAAAAAGAAAATAATAGGACTTACTGGAGTTATTCATTTTTGGATCCATCAGATCATCTGCATACTGCACTTCTAAGGAAACTTATCTGAGTGGGATAGTTGCAAAAGTAGTACGTTAGATTCAAACAGCATTAGAAACGCTACTTATGCCCCTCGAGTTCTAACACCTTGTCAAACCAGTCCAGCAAGAGCAAGTAGAAACAGAATTGTTGAGTAGTGTCAAATGTTAACGGAAATGTAGTAAAAGGAGAAGCTTGCAGGGTGCATAATTATAAGAGCTTTAAAGAAGTCTCAAGACAAAAATGAATAATTTAGAAGCTCCAGGACAAGAAAAATAAACAACAAGGGCTAAAAACCCAAATTCAGTTCAACACAAAGGTGGCATGACAAAGAAAAAGTGAAATATAAGTAAGACTTGCACAACGTAAATGTTATTTACAAGTGGACACAATAACAATAACCAAAATTGAATACAATTTTAAATTTGAAGAAGTTTATCACACAAAAAACAAAACAAAAAAAAAAAAAAAAACAGGTTTAGGACCTTGACTATAATTTCACTAACATGTTTTATAAAACACATAGTTGATTAGTTACACTGCAAACTCCTGTTTTAACATGTACATGTACTATACCTGTCATGTTTGAGGTTTTCTGACTGAAAACACAGACTCAGAATCCAAGTTAAGTGCAATTTTGTCTTTTTACAATTAGAACATCAAGTTGCCAGCGATAGCAGAACATTCAAGCCGTCTGAGCCATAACTCCTCAGTTACGACACTCCGCCAGTTTAACAGATCCTTAATCCTCCTTTTTACTCACACCCCAGGTCTAGATATCGGCACAGAAAGAAGCAGAAGGTAAGTTGCAGTCTCTCACAGAAAAAGCAGACAAACATTTCCATACTCCAGATGAACAGAATCAACTTTTTGGGATTTCCTTACCTGGATGATTGAGCGTGCATCAAGACATTTCCATACTGAGACACCAATCTCATTAACAGGTCTTTATTAACAGTCTGGCATCAAATGGACGTCTTCCTCAAGCCTCAGTAGGGAGCGGCAGATCACAAGTTCAGAAACAGGTGGGGTAATCACCTCAGGTACCCAGGTGTGCCCAGTCTGGCTGGAGTAGGCAGAAGATCCGCTTCTAAAACACAGGGTGTGGTTAGTGCACCCACACAGCACAGACAGATAGAAAAAGAAAGAAAAACCAGAGGGAGAGGGGACAGGGGACATCCAGGAGGACCATGACAACACAACTCTTTTGTTTCTGTTATTTTGCTTGAGTAGCATACTGTCATGGTCCCTGTGTCTGCCCAGTCGGCCCAGTCAGGCTACATGTGTTTGTTCTGGTTTCTCTCGCTCTCTCTCCTTCCTGCTCGCAACGGTTTGCCTGGGTGGAGTTCATCATGGGCTCCTGCTTTCGGTCCTCACACCTGCAAGTAATTACTCACCTGTGATTCATCAACCTGTCTGTCTGCCACTTCTTAAGGCAGTGGCTATGAGACCTTCGTCGCTGGACTATTGTGTAACACTCCTTAGTGTAATTCTGGCCTTTCCAACATTTCGAGTTCTATTCATGGTTTCTTAGTATTAAATACCTTGACCCTGTATATAGATTCTCCTTGCCCCCGTCTTGAGACCCTGTTTCCCAGAACCTGTACGTGAGTGTGGCAGTTTAAGTGTGGCATGTAGAAGGAGGAGGATTTCCATGTGGAGTGAGCGGACCGGCAGTGGACCCCTGGGATCCCTGGACCCCCTTTTCCCCACTTGTATATGGTGCACTTGGAGTTGTGTTAATAAGGAACTGTTTATTGTGATTCGCAGTCTGTGCGTGAGTCTATCCTGCTCCATCATGACAGATTCATATTCAAAATAATGACTCTGAAATTTCTTATAGTCCAGCTATTCCTTCAAAAGAAATCAAAATAAGATTCTGTCCTGTGATACAGTGATCCAGACTCTTGAGTCAGGATCTGTTCGACAACAGTTTATAGACAGACCTGTACAGCGTCCGTATCACTGCAGACGCTGCACCAATCCATCTTCTTCCCTTACTTGTGAAGAAAACCCAGAGATACTTAAACTCCTCCACTTGGGGAGGAGATTCCAGGTCCCTGACCTGGAGTGGGCACTTCACCCTTTTTTCTGCTGAAGACCATGGCCTCAGATTTGGAGGTGCTGATTGTCATTCCCGCTGCTTTACACTGGCGTGAGAATTGCTCCAGTGTGAACTGGAGGCCACCACCTGATAAAGCCAACAGAACCATATTATCTGCGAAAAGCAGAGATGAAATTCTCAGGCAGTCCCAGTGGAAACCTCCCACCACCTGGCTATTCCTTGAAATTCTGTACAAATAATCTGAATCAGTGACAAAGAACAGATTTGGCAGAGTCCAAACCCCACTGGAAATGAGTATGACCTATTACAAGCTCTTGCAAAAGTTGTATAAGGATCAAATGGCCCCCATCAGTGTGCCAGACACCCGAATACTCTCGAAGAACCTCCCACAGAACACTCAGAGGGACACAGTTGAATACCTTTTCCAAGTACACAAAACACGTGTAGACTGGCTGGGCAAACTCCCATGCACCCTCAAGTATCCTCAAGAGCGTGAAGAGCAGGGCCAGCGTTCCACGACCAGGATGAAAACCACATTGTTCCTCCGGTATCCAACATTCGACTAATGGACGAACTCTGGCCGAGCAGTGTGATTCCCCCCTATAGTTGGAGCATGCTCTCGGGTCCCCGCTTCTTGAAGATGGAAAACACCACCCCGGTCAAGAGGTTCCACCCTGCAACATGTTGGTTGATGGTTTGTGAGAATCCCCTGGCAGCTGCCCAGCACACACTGCACCCGACCCTTAGAGTGCTTCCTGCTGGTGATGGGCCTACAGGAGTCTGGGCTAATGTCCATTTATTGGACTGGGCGGGCCCCGTGGACTAAGGCCCAGCTGCCAGACGTTCGCCCCCAGGCCCCCTCCCCGGACCTGGCTCCAGGGTGGTAACCCTATCCTGGGCTGGGTAAACTGTTCCCTTCACTCCTAGGACTTTTTGAATGTTTTTGTCTGGTTGCTAACCCAGGACCCAGGTATGACTACTGTACTTTTCAGTACAGTAGAATTTTCAGCTATCTGTATTGTACTTGAATAGTTTTTTTTTGTTTGCTTGTTTGTTTGTTTTTACCAAACCCAAGTGACAAATAAAGAGGCAATGCTGAGATGGTTTGAATATGTCAGGAGGGATAGTGGACAAAGCATATTGAAGATTGAGCTGAAAGAAAGGAGGGAAAAAAACAAAGTGGACTAATGCTAAATTTCAAAATCTCAGTTTGAGAGTGATGTTGTATGCTTTTGTTTGAATGAAGTCAATTTTATTTTATTTAACCTTTCTTTATACAGGTAGAGACCTGTTTGAGAGACCTGTTTCAGACAAACAGGTTAAATAAGACAATTGTCAAATTTGGTGTATATGTTGGAACGCTCCATTTGAACCCATTTGAAAATTGGAACTTTGAATACACTATACTGAAAAAAGAGTAAAGCTACAACAAAGCTTTCAAAGACAAATCACTTTAAACTTATTGAACTATGATAAAGAGATATTTATGGCTCTTCTATTTGTTCCTTCATATAAGTGTTAGGGATATTCCAAGTGTTGACCTACCAGCGTCCTCACTGTGGTGAGAACCTAAATTGCTCATCCAAATGAGTGAAGAGGGTAGCAAATTTGGTTTTTAGCAATATCAGAAAAGATATCAGACATGACTGATTTTATTAGAGGTCCAAAACAAGAATTTTGACAGTTAAAGGCTTCTTTCAACACGTTTGCCTGAACAAAAATTTGCAAAAAAAAAAAAAAAAAACCGAAGGGGAAGAAGAATTCCAGATTGCTTTTGGTTCAATTCTGCAGACTTCCTCCCAAAAAGTCCATTTTGCTATTTGGTCATATCACTAAATAAAGGTTAACTTCTCTTTGTCTTGATGCTCAGTCATCCAGGTAAGCAGATCTCCAAATGGTTGATTCTGTTCATCTGGAAGTAGCGTTTTCAGTGGGAGAAACGTTTCATCACTCATCCAGGTGACTTCTTCAGTCTCAGCTGACTGCAGGTTTCAATCTTATAAACAGTACATTTGCATAATGACTGAAACCAGCCCACTGAAGGAACTTCTCTTTGCTTTTACCAGCCAATGTGATTTACCTAACAGTTACTCCTGCCATTTTTCATCAGTTCTGAATTCTTCATCATCTCCTTCCTTTAAATTTGTAAGATTATGCTTCATTTTAATGTCTGTCACTACATTGTATCAAAAAGGGGGAAAAATTAAAAAACCTCAGAATAACACCCTGTGTTAATTTATTAACTTTTAGCTAACAGTGCCACAAAGAGAGAACTGATTTGCTGATATGTCACTGATATGCTTGGAAAACAGAGAAATCTAAAGAAAATTTGAATATTTACTGTGACACAAATAATACTGGTAGCAGTCCACAGTGACAAAAGCAGAGCTACTTTATGGAGGTTGTTTCTGGGCTTTCAGACTGAGCCTTCAATCTGCCCATTCACATGTCAAGATGATTGACAGGACTCAAACGCGGGTCTCTGAATGTTCACAATAAAGGTGAGTTTATTTAAGTGACACCAGCTGCTATATACAATGGTGAAGGGAACAGGAGCTCCATAGAATCCAGAGAAGGGAAACACGCCCAAACTCCTGTCTTCACAAAGTCAGTCACTTACATGACCAAACTTGCACTCCACGCTGACGCTCACTCATGAATACACTCGCTCAACAGGGTCCAAGGGAAACAGGGAGGGATCAAGGAAGGTCTGCACCAGGGAGAAGAGAAACTGTGACAGCTGGGGCTACACGAGCCAGCGATGACCACAACTCAGCCGCCGTAGTGACCAGTCTGATGGGGATGATGAGCAGCAGGTGAGTTGATTGCCAGCAGGTGCGTTGGCCGAAGGTGGAAATCTGCAATGCAACACCACCCAGGCGGAAAGGAGTGAGGATGGGAGGGAGAGAGGGACACACAATAACAAGCACTGACAGGAACCCAGGGAGAATTGGAGGACCATGACATCACATTTCAAAATCAAACAACTACAGTGGGAGACCTCCATATCTGGCAGGAAATTACCTCCATATTATAATAATAGTAAAATCTTTAATAGAAAAAATACATTAAAAATTTTAAAAGCTAAATAGAAAAAGTCAGCTGACTGCTTTCAAGGCAAAGAGTTGATGCAGTTTTTTAATGCATCATTATAATAAATTCATTACTATTTAAAGTAAAGAAAAATGTAAATGTAAAATTTCAAAACATACAGCAACCAAAACTGAACCAATTTGTAAGTGCAAGAACCTGTGAGCAACTAAAGACACGTGTTGGGATTAATTTTTATCTTGTAAGGCTAATGTCTCATAATTAGCACCACATATTTGTGTTTTGTCTTTTACTGCACACAGGATTCACTCTGATGCTAACAGACATGAGCAGAGAGAAGCATTCCTCTCTGTGGAATATAGCTAAGGTGATAAATCAGTTGTTAGGCGATGGTATGCACCATACACTCCTTTATGCAGATCTGACTGGAGGGTAGGAGGTGGTTGCCATGGTGATGGGTGAAGCAGTGACTCCAAATAAGGAGATGCCCAGAAAGTTGCAGAAGGAGAAACATGAGCTGAGATCAGACCTAAGGGCACCTTAATCTGTTTTAGTATCCTGTTTATCACCCATAATAAAAAGTGTTAGTGCCTGGTCGTGGCAGTCGTTTGTCTCTGAGAGAGGAGGTCCAGAGCATTTGACTTTTACTCCATTGTCTCTTCCCAGAATCTATTTTTTGTTTGTTTATTTGATTCCTGTCTGGCAATAGTCCAACAAACGGTCTCTACATTGGTTAAACTTAAAATGATTTTTATTTTCCATTTCATGAGGACAGTCTTCTTAGCAATGGATAAGGCAGCGAGAGCCATGTGGACTGTAATCATCTCCACAGTGACATCATCTAAATGACCCGAAAAGCAAACTGAAGGGGAGGCTGGAATGTTACATTTCAAAAAACTTTGATAAGTCTTCGCATATCCAGCACCAGAACCTACGAGCATGGATGTAATTTTTAGGCGTATTGCCTTTACAGTGCGAACAGTTGTTAGAAGACGTAAAACCCATCCTGAACATCCATTGATCTGTATAGTGCACTCTATGTATTATTTTATTAACTGTACCCAGGGATGTAAAAGAATTTGTACCACACTTGATGGCGTTTGATTAGGCTTTAATTTCTTTTTTACTATAGACTTAATTTGTTGATATTCTAAAAATCTATTCTTGTTAATCATGTATTGTATAACTAATCTGTCAAATGGAATAAAGTCTGTTCCTTCGAATATATCTTCCAAGTATTTAATTCCTTTACGACTCCAGACTGTGAAGTTAATCATATTATTGTTCTGTAGTATGTCAGGGTTGTTCCAGATGGGTGCACGTTTGCTTGGGATGAATGAAGACACCATGCTGTCAGAGAGCAGCTGATGTTGATGCTTTTGCATACATCGTATTTGATGTTTGAGCTAATGAATGGTAGGTCTGAGGTCTCTATTTATATTGCATAGTGCCTGTTCTGTGTCTAGCTAGGGTTCATCTAAGTGGCTGTGATTTAGGCAACCTGGGATGAATTGTAGCCTGTTGGCTAAGAAGTAGTGTTGGAAGTTAGGTAGATCTTGTCCTCCTTTATTCTTGGCCCTTTGTAGCGTTTTAAGCTAATACGCAGGGGTTAACTCTCCAAAGGAATCCAGAAATCTAAACCAGTTCACAAAGAAGCATCTATGTCCACTGTGAACGACCATCTTTGAACGGAGGGCGGGGCTTACGACGCTAACTGTCTGTCATTTATAATCCAGTTTTGAGAGCCTTCCTAGACGCCTTAACACCCACTCACATCCTGGGGCCATTTGACCTCAGCAAGCTCTCACAATGGGTTCACCCAAAACCTCTGATAGTGACCCACACCTGTTTTCACACTTGGTTGATGTGATGAGGCACATGATCAATAGTGGGTCAATGAAACCTCTTAGGAACACTCCCAATAGGACTTCACAATCCAGGACTCTCCACCAATAGGGCTTTGGAGTTGACATCACGCCACAATGTATTGTGGGAACGTGGCGCCATTTTCCAGGTCCAAGATACAGCCAGAGGTTGGCCATAAGATAGACTTAAACATAGACTTAGACATAAGATAGGTCTTTCCAAGCATCTTAGATTTCCCTCTTCTCACCTATCTCATAATCTAAATCAATCCAGCTGTTATATCAGAGTAAACACTAATATTTTTATAGTTAGGGTAAATTTGAGGCTGATTTTTTTTATTTTTTTGCATCTTGCATGTTCTCTCCAGGTACTTAAGATTCCACCAACAGTGAAAAATACAGATTGTGAAATTTTCTTTGATAGTTTGCATCTTTTTTTTCCCTTTTCTTTTTTTTAACCTTTTACCTTTTCTCTATATTTTATTGTGTTGTGCTTATTATATTTTACTGCTTCTATTGTTCTTGCGCTATTGTAAAGTGACCTTGAGGGTCTTAAAGGCGCCTATAAATAAAATGTATTATTATTAGTAGTAGTTTTGTAAATTCTTGCACAAATAACACACATAAACAATTAAGCAGCGTATATAAGCATGTATTTCTTAATTTTTATTAATTAATCGATGGCTAATGATTTATAGAACCTAACTGGAAGCTATGTTTTAATATTTAAGTCGGTGTCTCTTTATAATAATAAAAGCTAAAATAATTACGTTTCATAACCCCACATATCTTCAAATGTTTTACTAATTTCAACTCATTTTGAAATGTTTTCAGCAAATTGCAGGTGAGTCAAATCTGACGTGATGATTTGGTGATTTTATAGACATGTGTATCTATTATGTATACAGGGAAGGGGCACTACAGTGTCAGCAGATGGATCAAATACTAATGTTTGAAAAGAACGTGGCTTTACGTTCCACCTGAAATTTAGACGTGCTGATGAATCTGCTCGGACGTTGCGCTCAGTCTCTTCTGGAGCATGACTGACTCCACCCTGGTGCAGCAGGACAGTACTTCAGTTTACTGCCCATTACTGTCAGTATCACCATAATTTTTGCCCTTCCTTCATTGACTTTTTAAGTAAGTAGTTTCTTTTTGCAATACTATTTGTTTTCCTACAATTTCTTGCAATTCAGTTCCAGCCTAGCTTTAAGGTTTAACATGGAGAGGGGTGTTAGGGGCTTGTTTTGCTCATGGCTGATAATGTGGACAAGTTAGAAAATCACAAATTTGGAGCTGTTTTTTTCTTGAGAATGACTTCCTGATAAGACTTATTGACGACACCTTATTTTTGATACCATAGATCAGAGAAGGCTAACAGGCGGACCACGGTCCGGATCTACAACACAAACAAACAAATTTTATTTTAACTGGTAGAGCTTTATGGTAGTGGTTCAGCCTGAAGAAACACACCTACCAGATGTGATACGCATCTGGGCAGTAAGCACTGGGACTCTACAGTGCCAGCAGCTGAAAAGACAGTAGAAAGAAAAGTTTAGAAAAAGAAAACTAAAAAACAGAGAAAGTGAGAGAAAAATAAAGAACAAAAACAAAATACAGAGGTAAATCCCCTGGTGAAGCACCTGATTAGAAACATAATTAGAAAATAAATCTAAAATTAAAAGTTTGACCTGATGGTGGCGCTAGAGTTTCATTATCAAGGGGCCATTTATGTATTCAATAAATAAACAAAGTGCCTGACACAAACACTTGCTCATCAGCCATATGCAAACCATTTCCTTGAGGCAAATATCTCTTGGTGGTAAAACGTAATATTTGATGAGAATATGAGGGTTAATGTCGCAATCGAAGGTCAGACTCACTCTTTCTTCTGATTGGTGCCAATCCTAAAAGGCCCTCCATCCTAGCGCCCCACGTGGCTTTCCACTCCTCTGATTGGGGCGTCTGCCTGCCCCTCACAGGGCCTCGGCCAATCGGGTGCTTTTGTCCTTCTTACTCGCGTCATTTGCGTTAGCTGTAGTGCTACTTTCCAACATGTCGGCTGTGTGTGTGCTCCCCATGTGTCTGCGGGCGAGCCGGGGCCTCCTCCGGCTCAGGAGCGCGGCGGCGGGTGCCTCCGCCCCAGCCATGGTGGACGTCATCCGGACACTGTCCACGGACAAGCCGCCGGCCGCAGCGGGCAGTGCGACGGGCGGGTTAGCTCAGGCGATCCTCCAGGAGAGACTCCAGCAGCAACAGCAGCCGACTCAGGTGCGCTTCATTTTACAACCTTAACAGCACTCAGTGGCGTCGACGGGGGTAACTGTATTAAGTAGTAGGTCCGACCGTGAAACCCCGCCATCACGAGCTGCCCTGGTGATGTAAATCAACTCATGAACGAACATTTCCAACCTTAGCTCAGACTGACAGCTAGCTTACATAAAGTTATTTTCCTCACCCACGCGGGCCCAGACGGACTAAACTGTGTGTTTTGTGGTGTTTGTCGCGACACACGTGATCTTCAGAAATGTGACGTTATGACAGCACCACCCCACGCGGGCTCAGCTGTCTGCTGAATGAATGAACCTGGCATTAACTAGCTAGCATGCTAATGTTAGCATGCGTTTATCTAGTCTGGCTGTAGCAACACAGCTTACCTGAGCCCGGCTCACGTGAGTATCCTCACAATGTGTGTTCCTCTGAACAGTAACCCTAGGGTTAGGGTTAACCCTAACTGTGTGACAGTGAGTGCAGCTGGCACTGCTGTGGTTACCTGCCCTTCACCCGCAGCTGTGTGTGTGTTTGTCAGTGCCACAGCTTGATTTTATCTGCGGGATAAATCGCATTAACAGCCGAGGTTTGTTTCGCTCTGAAGGTCAGAGCAGACCCCCACCCTCCTCCCCGTGCAGCTCAGTGTGGTGTCTGGTCATGGAGGAAGCCACCCACCACGTGACTCCTAACCGTGTGTTTCCCACAGACTCCAAACATAAAAGTGTGACATCTACAGACGAACTGTAATAAGGGTTTTAGTTAAAGACTAAATAATTGCCACTCCACTTCTTCCCAGCAGCAGATACAGAAAGTGCTGAAATCTGTTAAAATCCATGAATTTAATTGGACATGAAGGAAATCAACAGCCTTCCATGAGACCATGTTGGTTTCTGTCAGTCTGTGTTGTTTTAAATGCTGTATAACATTTGCACACATTCACACATCCATGCCTTTTCAGTTAGTTTGGCATGCTCCTGATGAGATGATGGACGGTGTTTTGAGGGTGATCTCCTCCCAGACATGGACCAGTGCATCTGTGCGTGCTGCAGTCTGCAGTTCTGTTTGGCAGCATCAGGTGCATGAACCTCCCTGAGGTTCTCCTTGGGTTCAAGTCTGGGGAGCATCAGAGTCGTCATCTTTCAGACACTGACTACACACTGCGGCTACACAAGGGCCTACTGCAGCAGCATCAGGTCTCAGACTGGGTTTGAGGACTTTATCCAGCTAAACCAGTCATGCTGGATGAGCCTGAAGGTATCATAACGTTCGTCTCCAGACTCTCATCTGTCTCCTGTGCTCAGTGTGAACCTGCTCTCATCCACCAGAGCTGGACTGTTGGTTGTTGTCCTCTGCTGCACTGTGCTGTGAGCACGGGCCCTGCTGCATGCAGTCTGATTCTGACAGTCTGCTCAGAAACATGCACGAGGAGCACGATGGAGGCTGTTATGCAGCACTCATGCAGCACTCCTCTACTGCCCTGCACGGCTCTCCTCCACACTCTGTCGACTGTGCCAGCATACACACCAAACCCCCTCCTGTCAGTTTTTATTGTTTCTGTAAATTCTGTTTTTGGGAATAAAGTTTTTTTTGTTTTGTTTTTTGCTTGTTTGTTTAAAAGAGACACAAAAACGTTTCCTTGTGTTAAACTGAATGAAGCTGACGTCTCTAACGCTTTCCTCTCAGTTCAGACTGAAGGTGAGCGCATCAGTGCTGCACATTTCATTAATGCTAGTTCATAGTCAAACAGAAACGCTTGTTTTTGTTTAAGGGTCAGCCTCCTCCAGAGGGAGGGGAGGGCGAGAGGGAGGGCGAGAAGGCAGAGGACAGGAAGCAGAAGGAGAACACGGCCTACGCCAAGAAGATGGTGCTACGGTTGGCCGGATTCATGGGAGTCGGCGGCGCGGTCGCCATCGTTTATATATTCGGTGAGTCTTTAAGCTTCGTCCTGTGCACTCAGAGCGAGAGACTTTGCTGCCTCTCCTGAAACGGCGTCCTCACTTAGTCAGTTTCAGCCGGTTTGCTTCACAGGTGGAAACACGGTCACTGTCAGCCAATCAGCTTGCTCAGCAGCACGTCTCTATGTTCAAATCCAGTTCAACCTCTTTCTGTAGGGGTGATGTGACAAAGGAGCTGAAAATAAATTTCAGTAGACACAAAGCTGTTTCTACCTGGTTTCTATCCAGAAACTTGACAAACATTCAACAGCTGCAGAGTTTAAATGTGTTAGATCAGGGGTGGGAAACTCCAGGCCTCGAGGGCCGGCGTCCTGCAGGTTTTAGATCTGCAGGACCCTCTGGGTCAACACACTTGAATCACATGATTAGTTCATTACCCGGCCTCTGGAGAACGTTACGACATGTTGAGGAGGTCATTTAGCCATTTCAGTCAGCTGTGATGGATCAAGGACACATCTAAAACCTGCAGGACACTGGCCCTCGAGGCCTGGAGTTCCCCACCCCTGGAATAAAGTCAAGAATAAGCCTGTAATCCAGATGTTTCCCACTGGATCAGATTGATCATGTCAAACCTTCCATGTAAAGAAAAGAAGAGATTTGTTTGAGGACAAACAGAAATTCTTGAAAAGGTTTTAGGAGCGTTTTTTTTAAACTAATAGTTGACAGAGTCTAGTGTGGTGTGGCATTTTCAAAGGAAGAGAGGGTTTTTATTGTTTCCTTCATGCGAGTGTGCTGTGAGGGTTTATGCATGCAGGGCAGCTCTGTATTTTTCTCTTTAGAATTTAATGAGGGTTTTGTTGGAATAAATGTGCCACAGCTACCCTGGGGGTCAGTAATATTAAACTCCTGGAAAGATCACCGTGGGCTTTTCGGCCGGGCGCTTTTATACATACCCCTGTTTGAAAACATGAACCCAGCACGTGGTTGTTGGTCACGGATGAAACATGGATCAGATGTTTGGTTCTGCTGCTGGGTTTAAACACGTCAGTTTCAGGCGTTTCAAACAGGAGATGCAGCTTTATTCTTTGAGCCATCTTCAAAAGAACAAAAGAACAGGTATAATCTGTATTTCTGGCCGCGCTGGGCCTCTGAACTTCCTCTGATGGAAAGGTGGGTGTGATTGGTGTTTTCACACTTGGCTCCCTGATTGCAGGGACAGGTGGGTGGAGCTAGCAGCCTGTCCTTCAGAGGAGAGTCAGACTGAGGATGGTGACGGGTGTTGTTGACAGGTTTGGCGAGTAGAAAAATGGACCCAGAGTGATCCGTTTAAGGAGGAGGAGAGGATGGAAATGTAATCTTTGATTTGTGGAGTCGGACTCGGGTGAGGACAGGATGAAGGATTTCTTTGTGGAGTCGTCCTCTTCAGAAACAAGTCGTTCATGAAGTTATTGGAGATTTTTGATTTGCTTTTTGTCTGCGTGTTTTGAAGACCGTGGCAGACTCTGTGACCTCGGTCTTCACAGGAATGGGATTTTATGTCTTTAATTCCACGCTTTCGATCGTATTTTGGATCCTTTTGAAGTTCGTTCCTCCTGGAGATTTTCCACCTTTTCCACTTTGACTTTCTCCTTTAGTTGTGAAATATTTGTGCTGCACTGTGAGAATGCCAGAAGAGATTTTATGGTACATCTTTTCTGTGGCTCATACCTGGAGATGTTCAGGATTATAACCTGCTGTTTCTCCTGTGTTTCTTTGTGCTTTGTAGCTTTCGGCTCAGGGCGGCTGCACCAAAGGTTTAAATGAACATAAATATGTAAAGACTGTGATTGGTTCGTTGAAAGGAGGTTATTACAGTGATCAGACTCGTGTAAGAGCTGCTGAGTTAATAATAATAATCAGCATCATAGTTAGTGCTGTGTGTGATGCCATCACAGCCCATTACAGCACTTTAACACCTGCACCTCCTCCAGCTGCTCGTGCAAGTCATTTTTCTGGTTGTGTTAACCTGGTGCAGTGTGCAGGTTAGCACTGTGCTGAAGCCACGACTGTAACGACGTGTCGGTACAGAAGCTCAGAGATACGGCGGGAGACAGTTTGAAAACTTCTGGTTCTGACTTGTTCTCTTCCTGTGTCGGGGCTGAGGTGGCGCTGTGTGATATTACCAGCAGCACGTGAAGCCACCACAGCCTCTGACGGTGTGCTAGCACCTGAGGGCCCAGGCCTCACTGCAGTCTTGACTCAGAAACGACCTCGGTGTCGGTGCAGACAAAGGAGAAGACGCAGCTGAAACAGGAAACACCGATACCGCTGAGTTTCATCTTTTCAGGCTTACAGAAATCAGAGAGCCCAAACCACAGCTGCTCGCTTCTGATGAGTATAAATAGATCTGTAACCTGACCTTTAACCTGCAGGGCACCTACCTGGAAATGTAATAAATGAAGCTTTTAAATGTGTGTAACAGCGACTGCACGGTGTAGTGGTTTAACCATTTCTAACAAGCGAACATCCTGGGAGGAGATGAGATGTTGCTGTTGGTGCTTGTTGGTTATTGGATGGTTTGGTTGTTTTTTTTCGTCTCATTTATTTTTAAAACATGGGAAAATGTTTTTGCTCGACCACAACCAGTGATGTCTGTTTACTCACGCGTGTTTTCAAATATTGATTTCTCTGTGTTTGCTAATATTTCTGCTGGAAGGTTCAAGCATTATTGTGAAGTGTGCGTGTCACCTGCCTCAAATCTAGTAAATAACCTGAACAGGTGATACACTGTGGGTTCTCTCCAGGTACTCCGGCTTCCTCCCACAGTCCAAACACATGCAGTTAGTGGGGACAGGTTAACTGGTAACTCTAAAGCAGGGGTCCCCAATCCCAGTCCACAAGGGCCGGTGTCCTGCAGGTTTTAGATCTCACCCTGGGTCAGCACACCTGAATCACATGATTAGTTCATTACCAGGCCTCTGGAGAACTTCAGGACATGTTGAGGAGGTCGTTTAGCCGTTTAAATCAGCTGTGATGGATCAAGGACACGTCTAAAACCTGCAGGGACACCGGCCCTTGTGGACTGGGATTGGGGACCCCTGCTCTAAAGTGCCCATAGGTGTGAATGGTTGTCTGCGTGTTAGCCCTGTGACAGACTGGTGACCTGTCCAGGATAAGTGGAAGAGAATGGAGGGAGGCAATAAACTGTTTTATTTTTCTTCTTTTTTAGGCACAAATTCGGTGGATGAACAAGGAAACACGGTAAGTTTTGCTGTCTCCCTCTCTCTCTCACACACACACACACACACACACACACACACACACACACACACACACACGTGTGGTCGTGCTCATGCTTTAAGGCGACGGTGTTTGATTGTGAAGTCACCTGTTCAGATTCAAATCAGGCATCTGTCGCGTGAGGAGCACACTTAACAGCTCGCTGCGTGATGGAGGGGTGAGAGGTGTCGCTGTGGGAGAGGAAGCAGCACACTTATCTCACCTTTTGTCCGCTTTCATACTGTAACAGGATTGAGCAGGACAACGACCTGCACTTCCAGCCAGACGGTGATCCAGATGTTCAGCAGGCTGCGAGAGCAGCATCAGCGTTTTAAACATGCGCAGCTCCAGCCCTCGCCTTCAGATTATACATGTTTGTGTTCAGATAACCAGCCTTTCCAGTGCAGAAGCTTTGCTTTGTTCCGGTAATAAGATCGTCCCCTCGCTCTTACTTTGCTCAGCTCAGTTGCTGCTAACCAGCTGAAAGGCAAGCCAGATGTGTTTCTGTGGTGAACTGATACAGGGCAGTGTTTACTGATGGAAACAGATGTTTATTAGCATCTGGAGACATCAGCAGTGTCTGTGTGTGACAGATCTGAGCTGATGGTGATTTTGAAAGTAATAACAGCTGAAGACTTGGATCAAGCTGTCAGATTAGAGGGGGTGGTGGGGGTTGGCTTGAGCTTTGCGGTTTCCTTTGATGCTGGTCTTTGGGGACAGGATCTTTGTTGGAGGCGTTAATGGCCACTTCAAAGGGCACACTTCAGTCTCATTAGGATCCTTTTGTTGGTGACAAAGAGGTGAGCGTGTCGTTTGCTCGGTGTGTATTTGAAGCTCGGGAACAGAAGAGCCGGCCGCGGACATCAGCGTCGGAGAAAAGGACCCCAGACTGAAGCCTGCAGTAACTTCAGTCGTTTGTCTTCAGTTGACTCATAAACTTGCTCTGCACTTCATTACTGCACACTTACAGCTTTCTAAAGTGTCCTTTTACAGACAGATGGGCTCGAGCTGAATTTAAATGAAAAGCAAACAGATGGGGGGGGGGGGTGTTCTGGTGCAAAGCTGGGTCGTCTACCTCGGGACGTCTGAGACAGCTCGGTGCAGAGAGTGATGGACACCTGAAGCACAGGCGTCATGCTTTATCTCTGTGTGAATCATCCACCTCAGGATCAGCTACGATCCAAACTGGAAGGGAGGAAACTGGTGTGTTTCATTCTTTTACCCTGATTATGTATTTTACTGTATTAGAAATCGTACATTTAGTAATTCAGAATCTGATCTGCCTGACCGTGCAAGCTTTAACTGACAGGAAGTGAATCGACCGTCTGCTCAGGTAGGATAGTTTCAGTTTGAGGTGTGGATGTGGGAAGGATGAGCTCGCTTTGTCCCGGCACGAGAGGATTTCTCTCTTCAAAGGGCACACTTATCTCACCTGACTTCCTGTCAGGAGCTCCAATCAGACGGCACACTTCTCATGTCGCCGTGACGCCCGTCTTCTGCAGTGTGTCTGCGCTAACACTTACCAACTCCTCATCCTCAAACTGTCGTCTTCAGGGCATTTAACGGCAGCGTGTGCCGGCGCTCGGAGAGGTGTTTATGCAGGAAACACTTCCCAGAAAGAGTGTGAGTGTGTGTGTGTGTGTGTGTGTGTGTGTGTCAGCTGCTCTTTAGTCATAAAGTTTTAATTATTTTCCACAGTTTTAAGTTTGATCTCCCTGCTGTTTGAAACCACAGGTGTGATTCGTCTCGATGTCACATTTCTACAAACGTAATGAAATGAAACGATCACTTCGCTGTTTAGACGTTTTTACCTGCTGCTGTGAGGTGTTGTCGTCACCCCGCGCCGTGGGCGGGCAGCATGGACACAAGTTTGGTAGGCGACGTAGGAGAGTGAAATTAATACTGAAGGTGTGGGGGAATATCTACTGAAAATCTCAGACAGGTTTGAATCTCAGTGATGTCGAGGTCAAAGGTCAAGTGTTCTGAAAATCTTGTGAATGCTGTAACTCGAGAAGAAAGTCACCGAGGACTTTTGAGTGAGCAGTGTCTGTGAGGAGGCTGAGGGGCGTCATCAGTATCTTCGTCTGCTGAAACCGACCGGACTGTCAAAAGGAAACGATTAAAACTTTGGGATGGACGTTCAGGTTGGAATTTATTGCCGATCGGCTGAGCCTTTCACCGGTCGTTGCCAATAATGCTGGTTGAAGCTGAGAGAAGCGGTCGGTGGTGAAACGAGCAACAGGGCTGTTTATGTTATTAAATATTTCCGTCCTGGAAGCACATGTTCGCCAAACGTTTTCAGCAATCCAACGGATGATCCTTTTCCACAGTATGATGCGACATCATTTCCTTTGACAGATATTTAGATACAGCCAGCGTGCACTGTGTCCACCTGAGCTGTCCATTTAACCCTTTCATGGTGGTCACTACAGTGGACAGCCAGTGTTGGTGCACAAAAAGATTCTTATTTAAATTAAAATGTAAATTTCTCTAACCTCTTAGAAGTTCAAAAATCTTTTTTTCATGCCTAAAGATGAATAAAAAAATACGTAAGAAAAAAGTCCTGATTGAGGTTGTCATGATTGATGCATGACAGGGTTAATTTTCAACCATTCAAACATTGCTCCGCCCATCAAAAAGTCACCTGCGCGAATATATCGCCTATCATCATTTATTGGACTGATGAATATCTGCTGGAAAATTTTAGATATCGCCCAACTTTACCATGAAACCCAGCACAAAGCGCCCTGGTGGTGCTCGGGGGCGTTAGTGCACATGGCAGGAGTAACATGGAGGCCCCGTTAATGTGTGAGAATATTTGTGAGAGTAAATCTGTGAAAGTGCATCTAAAATACTCTTAAACCAGAGCGTTGGCTGTTTAAGCAGCGTGGGGAAACCTGCTGCTGACCGCGGCTCACGCTGACACGCACAGGTTTGTTTTTAGGGGTTTTGTGGACGTCCTTGTGGTTTGTCTGCATGCAAGGTCTCACACGTGAGCGGACCTGTGGGAATCCTCTGCTGTTATTTAACACTGTGGTCAGTATGATGTAAATGTTCTAAAATCAGCGCCGCGAGGACACGGGAACCGCAGGGCGGCCTCTTTTCCGTGCTGCGCCGTAAGGACCGCTCTCTCACATTAAAGCCTCCGGCTGTATCCTGTCGAGCCAGCAGGCGGGCCGGACCGCTTCAAAGCCGAGGCACACTTCTCACGCCTTCCTGCTAGCCTGCCCCCCTCGTGAGGTCACACGACCTGGCTGTCAGGAGGAGAAACCCTTCAGACGACACACTGTGAACAGATTTACACGTTACGGTCGGCTCGGCGGCCGTCGGGGTAAAAATCCAATGAAGCACAAATGAATTAAGAGCAGCAAACAGCCGCCTGTTGGAGCTCTCAGACAGCTTTGGGAGAAGTGGTGAGCACCGAGGCTTCTTCCAGGAACAGCTCCCGGTGTCCCCGAAGAACAAGCTGTTGGCCTGTTACAGGGTTTGGCACGCTGTAAGTCATGCAGGCGAAATGATAACCTTTGACTTCATAATGACTTTCTCATAACTACAAAATGTAAAGTCTTTACATACTCAAGGAATCATGAGGTCGTCAGTTATATCAGATATAAATGTTATGAGAGGTTCTCATCATTAGGACGATGTTTATGGGCTATTGGTGTTTTTCAGAAGCACAACATTCTGCTCTGCAGCGAGGGAAGCTCTGCACCGCTGGACGTAACTTCGTAGCTGGTGTAGTCTGTGTGTGGAGGGGTGACACGGTCAGTGCATGTGTGAGGGCAGCGTGGTTTTGGCCATAAATGACAACAAACAAAAATCCACGAGCCCAGACTTGATGACACTCGTTTGATTTGTGGGCATAAAGTTTGAGCCGGCGTGTGTGAACAAACGAGGCACCGCTGGGATAAACGGGCCGATCTCAGTTTTCTAAGAATGAAACGTTTGTACAAAGAAAAATAGTTCTGATGTTTCGAACACGTGAGCTCCACCGCCGAAAACGACTTCCTGTTCTAGTCGTGCAGGTTCCTGCACAGCCAGGTTGGCCTGTTAAACAAACTAGAGCAGTGAAATGCTTTGCTTTTATTGGATGTCTGTGTGGAGTTGTGTGTGTTTGAGGGCTCTCTGTTGCCAGCGCGACACGTTTAAATGATGAATCCCGTCCGGCCGGTGGTCTCCGTTTGCCAGCTCAGGTTCTGGGATGTTTTTGTACTTTCTGTCCTCGACACGTCGAGTTTGGGGAGTGTGGGAACCCGTCCCGCTCTCCCAGGCTGCTCTGCAGTCGCACTGAGGTGTCGATGAGGGTTTAACGGCCTCTTCCTTGCCTCTGCACTGACATCACTTCACCCCCGCACGAGAGCATCTGCACGCCTCTAATTAGCCATTTTCTCCACTCTGTAAAAAGAAAAGAGCTTCACCAGAGGAGGTTCATGCACATCCACCCTTTTCCCACAGGTCTGCCCATCAGAATTACATTAAAATCATTAAAGAGTCGAATTAAAATAATAAAGTGCATTTCTAGCATCAGCTGGTAGGAATCTTAAAGTCTTAAAGTGAGCAAAGTCCAACAGAGTCAGTGACGCGTACCTGTGGTCCAGCGTAGTAACTGCAGTGACTCTGCATGTCCACCAGGGGGAGGGCTTCATCACAGATCCGACTTCAGATCTCTCTTCATCATCTTATCTTCTGTCTCTAAAAAGATTTTCCTTCTTAAAAGTTCAATTCAATTTCAAATTGAACTTTTAAAAACAAATCTTTGTGTAGTTTTTACGCCCAGAAAAAGTCATGAAGCTGTAGATGAATCATAGAAGTCATATAATGTAATTATACATTATACCTGTGATACTTGATAGTTTTTTTATTTATTTTTACCTCTGTTTTATTTTGTCCCGATAAATAAATGCATTTTATTGCATTTTATTCAGACTTTATTGAGCTTTTTGCTGTTTTGTTTATAAGTAAATCTCATTTGAATCCTGTTAGCTAATAATCAGCTGATCAGTACCTGTCTGACCTGAGGTCTGTGTCATGAACAGAAAATAAAAATTATTTTCTGCAGTGTATCAGCACACGTGTAAGTAAGCAGACCGATGTGGAGCTGCATGTTTACGCTGCCCTCACAGCTCTGATGAGCAGACGTGATTGATGAGAGCAGATTTGTAACCACCTCCTTTCTGCTCCTCCTCACAGATTCCAGACGAGTTCGACAAAGGTGAGTGTAAACCTTTTATTTTTTTTCTCAGCTCGAGCTCACATTTAAACTGATCTTAAACTGTGTTTACTGCTCACAGCTGAGGCGCTCTCTGCTTGTGTGAATGATTGATCACTCGGTGCCAACTGTTCTCACTCTGTGTGTTTGCTCCAGTCATCCATATGCCCCATCATTCACCCCGCCCACCCCTGAGCTGCCTGTCAGCACAAATGCACACGTTTCCATCCAGCGAGACAGACTACAGCTCATCGCCTCCGTTAACCCGCTGCCTCTTAACAAGATGACAGAATAATGGGAGTAGTGCTAAAAATACATGTGGAGACCATTGGCATGCTGAAGGTGTGGAAAGCTGCGTTCATTAGCTGAGGTGCAGTTCTGTGCAGCAGTAGGTTTGCATACGTACAGATGACCAGTAGCAGGCTGGACCACCTTTAGCTTTTAGAAGTGGCCGTGCGTGGTCACAGTAACGGGCTGCAGGGTTTAAATAACTGACGGGGGGGCGGGGTGTGGTCCTCTGCTGATGTAGCTCATCTGCTCAATCCGAGATGCTCGTCTGCACACCTCTTCATGCACGTCAGTCATTATTGGTTTGATTTTATTGCTGAGTCGTGCAGAAAACTACATGCTCCGCCCAAACAGGTTCACAAGATGTTTATAAAACTGAAGCAGCAGCTTAATTTACAGATGAAGTAATAAAGAAATAATCTCTCCTGACGTGTTTTCCAAGCTTTAGAAACAAAGATGACAAAGTTCATCTTACGATTAATATCTATAAAAGATTGAACGGCTTCCATGTGTGGCTCATGTAAATTCAATAAGTGAATGGAGAGTGAATCCCAGAGCTGCATCATTTCTACATGCAGGAGGAAGAACATGATGTAAACAGAGTAAATCTTCATTCTTCTGGCCTTTCTGCTCCTCACATTGATCTGCTCTCTTTCTTAAAAAGCTATTCTGATTGCTTATTAAACCTAATAATCAGATGGTCAATATCTCTTCCTCCCGGGGGTCCAATCTGCCTCCTCTTCTCCTCCTCCTCTCCTCCAGTCCTCCCTTTCCAGCCTAAATCGCTCCCTGAGGTCCACTTTGTCCTCATCTGGCTGCAAACCTCCGTCTCTCCTCCCTCTGTGGGTGACGCCTT
The DNA here is from genome assembly GCF_963969265.1 of Rhamphochromis sp. 'chilingali'. Classification (NCBI taxonomy): domain Eukaryota; kingdom Metazoa; phylum Chordata; class Actinopteri; order Cichliformes; family Cichlidae; genus Rhamphochromis; species Rhamphochromis sp. 'chilingali'. Next base: position 2,012,237 of record NC_137935.1, on the reverse strand, counting down.
CGCCCCCTCTCTGCCTGTCCGTCTCCATCTGCGGTCGGCAGCTCGCGATGCCGAGGCTGGAACCGGTCGGGACAGACGGGAGAGAGGGAGGATGTGTGGATTGATCGATTGATTGATGAACAGAAGGACGAGGTTGGACTGAAGCTCAGGGACACTGAGTATTGATGAGTGGATTAGATCCGGGCTGATGTGACGCTCACAGCTGTCCACCACACACTCATTTACAGTGTGGACAGCTCCCCACGTCACAGTTTTATCCTCTTAAACCAACAGTTTGACTCTTAAACTGTTTTTATACACAAAACTTTGCTTTTAATTCAAGTTTCTGTGCAGAATAGAAAGTTTTGTAGAGGTAATAATCATTTTCCCTCCGTCTCCTCGGAATAGTGTGTCAGACATGAGAAAAGAGTTTAACGTCTCTACATAAAGCTGTTAATCTGCACGATTAAAGCACAAATCATTGTCAGATTTATATTCGATATTTTATCTATAGTGGAAAAAAATAACTAAACTTTTAAATTGGAAGTTGTCCGTTTTATTCAAACAGGAAAATTCAAACCTTTTACAAGAGTGAACGACAGCATTAGCCGCACAGATGCATCTAAATCCACATCCATACACCAAAGCAAGAACAAAGTGAAACAGAAGTCTGCAGGCTTCAAAGCTCAGTCGGCTTCAGTTTCAGCGCCGCCGTCGCCGCGTGAAACGAACCCACGGCAGATGGAAGCGGACAAAAACTGATCTGCGTCACGTTTAGCTGTGCACGCAGAAGGACTTTATTGCTGTTTTAATTAATACTGACTGTAAGGAGAAAACTGCTCGTTGGTGTTTGCAGCCGGTTTGCTTCAGGAGTAGAAATCGCTGCTGGCGCTCTCTGACAGCAGACCATCAGTTATGACGAACACTGAAGATGCTGAAGAAGAGCCGACCTTCATCATTAGTTCTCACATGCGGTCTGAGGGACTGTAAATGTATTCACAGCGAGGAGAAGAAGAAATGTCAGAATGGTGATGAGTGGTGGATTCATGCACATCATGACCTGCGGGACCTTAGGAACCAGGGGCAAATGATCCCTGATTAGCTTAGGGAGCAACCTAAAAGTTCACCACCCCTCAGGGAGACGCGCCTCCACATCTTTCATCCTCCTCACTCCTCTTTTATATTCTACCTTCCTCCTCCTCCTCAGGGAGCGGCAGAAGGTGAGTGAGGCGATGGATGTGCGAATGGGACTTCTGGGACACATTTGGCTGCAGAATCTGTTCGCGTGCCAAGTGACGGCATTTGTGTCTGTGATGCTGAGGAGCGTCGGATACCATAGCAACCAGCATGTGACACGCCTCGCACACACAATGCAAAGTTTTACCTTCAGAGCGACAGACTAGACTTGGAGATGGTGGAAAGGGGGAAATCTCACGTCCTGCCACCTGTCCCACACTCTGATATGAGCCTTCAACATTTACCCAGAATGCACTTCATATTCACATTGCTTCATATCGTGACACTGTGAGTGGGCAGCTCTTTGAGCCCTAAAAATGTCCCCTGGATGTCTGCTGTTCATACGTTGGTGGATCTGTGCGCTCAAAGCCTAAAAACCGTGTTTCTGTCCACGCCGAGCCCTCCGTGGTGTTTGAACCTGACACGTTCGTACTGCGTCCTGCTGCCGGAGCATTAATAACCCCTCGCAGTCAGCCCGGGGGCCTCGTATGAACACATTGAAGAGGCCACAGCGTGCCGTCGTTTGTCACCCGGAGAGAAAGCAAACGATTGATATCTGAGGAAGAGGAGGTGGCGTTGTGCAGCAGATGCCCGTCCTCACTGTGGCTTTTGTTTAAGGCCAGAGACCTCCATCTCTCCACACACCTCCCTCTTTAACTCTTTCTTCATCCCCTTACTCCTCTATCCCTCTCTTTGTCGCCTTCATCATACCTCCTCCTCCCCCACCTTTTTATTTCAGAAACAGTAAAAACTTACTGAGCTTCTCTGCTCTTAACACTCAGATTCAGATTGTTTTCTCTTCTCTTGGATCTTTGTGAGGTCATAGAGACAGGGTCATCTAAGGTGGTGCTAAAACAGCTTGTTTCAGAGCTGGAAACAGTAGAATAGGCCGTGTTTGGAGTGTGTTGCATGTTTCCACCTCATAAACGAAAGAAAAGTCAAGAAAGGGAAAATATTCTCGTTTAGGAAGCGAAACCAGTCTTTGGTGTGTCTTTGGCTGCATTTTGACAACTGAAACAAATTCCAGTGTAATCCAGTAAAATGTGGTTAACATCCTGGTGTTGCCTCGAACACCACCTTCCTCCTCTCAGTCGTAGAAACTGTCAGAAAGACAGATTCCTCCCCCATCACCACCTCCATCACCTCTCCTCTGCTCCATTAACATGATAAAAGCCCAGATTAATCCCCCTCCCCTCTGTGGAGGATATCCCCACACACTGGCGTCCTAGATTTCCCTCTCTCACACACACACACACACACACACACACACACACACACACACACACACACACACACACTTTTCCTGGTGTGTTTGGTGGGGCTCCCAGGGGACAGGTTACTCAGCAGCCACGCTTTACACCCCACGCTGCCTGCACGCGTAAACATCCTCTTCTTCAGCCTCGAGGATATTATCGCTCCTCTTTTATTTCATTACTCTCACACCATCTGTTTGCTAGCACCCCACAGCCTGTATGTAAAAGATGGACATACCTTCTCTGACATCACACACTACTTTCCCCCGTGTGTAATCTAGCTGTTGTCACAAATAATCTGAACACTCGTGTTTCTGCAGATGCTCATGCAGAGCAGGAAAAACCTCACTGGAGGTTTTATCTTTCCTTTCAGGTCATTGTGTGTCTTAGAGTTTGTTGTCTGTCTCTTTGTGGCCATTTCATGGTTTTGATTTTTGTTCTGTTATTTCTGGGCTTCTTAGGATCTTAATGCAGGTGTTTTGGTCTCATTTTCTGGTTATTTTGTCTGGACTTTTTTCTCGATTTTGTGGATATTTCTGGATATTTGTTGGCATTTTGTCTTTTTTTTTTTTTTTTTTTATGTCTGTAAATGTCATGCGTATATGAGTATACATCGAAACAGAAACCAGATTTAAATGTGGTCAGTCTCCCCTGCATGGTCATCTCCTTGTTTACTTCTGGACATCTTTAACTGAACTTTATTTATATAGCGCCAAATCACAACAACAGTCAACTCAAGGTCTTTATATTGTAAGGTCGACCCTACAATAACACATACAGAGAAAAACCCAACAATCATATGACCCCCTATGAGCAGCACTTTGGCGACAGTGGGAAGGAAAAACTCCCTTTTAACAGGAAGAAACCTCCAACAGAACCAGGCTCAGGGAGGGGCGGGGCCATCTGGATACAGTTACAGTATTTTATTATTTGGATAAAAGCAAACATTGAAGAATTACCAACATATACACAGACAACAGTACAGGGGATCTAACCAGAACAAACTGAGCTAGCGTGATGTTTAAAATGAAGCTCCGATGGAAGAAGGAAGTCTTTTCCAAAGTGATCCAACCTCAAAATGTGGATATAAAAGGACGTGGTGGATTAGATGGTCGGCGAGGCAGGAATAAGATCAGAGGAGATCTGAGATATAAGCAGGAGCCATGTAGGGTGTTGCACATTATTTATAAATGTTCAAATAAATACCAGATTTCACTGGAAGCCAATTAAGGAAGCAAGAATATGAGAGACGGCCCAGCTGTGTGGTCCAAACAGTGAAAAGTCAGCTCTAATATAAATGTGATTGGCTTGTAGGGAAACGTCAGCCTCTCTGCTGCTGTCAGGACCTGAATGCTGAAATTAGGCTGTAAACACCTTTATTTCTGCTGTAAAGTTTTAATGAGGACTGGCTCACTGCTGGAGCTCGAGCGGAGTGATCCAGGTCTCCACAGGGTCTTTTATTTTGAAAACTGCCTGCTCTAAGCTTGCTTTGTTTGCCTTCCCGTCCTCGTTTAAAAGATCTGCTGTTCTTGTTAATGACACAAAGCAGAGCGGTGCCGTGGGAATGAAGACCTCGTCTTCACAGGCTGAGTGGAACACGATAAGGAATCTGAGCTCCATCTTTGCTGTCCGTGTTTTGATGGATGGATGCTTGACCTTCTAATTTGGAGTCATGCACTCTCTCCTTTGCTCCGCCCCTCTCTAATTATTAACCATATATACATGTACATATTTCCACACAGTGTGTGTCCACCTCCTCAGCGTGTCATCACATCAGGCAGATGGCTCCCTCGCTTCCTGCAATGAACTCTGGGGGACTGAGTCCCTCGGGAACACAGCGTGCGTCTCTCAGTGCTTGTGTTTAGAGGGAGATGAAGGATAGAGGTGTGCAGTAATGAGCCCACCACCCCATGGGAAATGGAGTCATTGTTATTTAGTAGTCATTAGCACGAAGACTCGGCATCGTCTCCCCGATCACCACGCTGATAAAAACCAGTCAGCTCAGCTTTGGGTTTTATTCTGACCAATCAGATCTCCTCCTGCTACTCCAGTATTTGTTAAAGCTAAAAGTGAATTTAAAAATTGCCAAATTAATACAAGTATATACATAATAATCACATTCAATGCCATCTCACAGAAATGTATGAAGAAGGTCATGGACGCTGTGTGTTTTGCTGTTATTTACCAGGGTTCCCGTGGGAACCTCGATAAATAAAAATGAGAAAAAGATGAAAATAAAAAGATCTTAAAATGTCTCATTTCCCCCAAAATTACTGCTGGTTTGTTCAAAACTGGTAGAAGGGAATCGCAGCCAACAGAATAGATCTTCCCCTCCGTATTCAATGGTCGTTTGCTTTTTGAGGAGATGACTTGAACGTGATGTTTGCCGAGCTGTCGGAGACCTGCGGCTTCAGCGTCGGCTTGGCTTGGCTGGAAGTCCAGCTCCACGCGCACTCGCTGAGATCTTATCAGCTGTTTGCGTCCCCTCAGGGAATTGTAGTTTTCAGAAGCCATTAGAACTACAGCTGTGCTCACTTTCGGTAATCTGTCGGCTTTAAATGGGCTCTAAGCAGCTAACAGAGGAGTCCCGCCTCCTCTTTGATCATCTCCTGCACCGTCAGCCTCCGTCTCACAGTCAATTCACTTATGTAACTGAGCACTTTTCCCTTTTCTTTCAGACCCTCCGGTCATCCAACAGTTACGAAGAACCTACAAATACTTTAAGGACTACAGACAGGTGAGTCCAGTCAGCGTCGGTGCATGGAAACATCCAGAACTAACTTTCATGAGAGTCAAACAATTAAGATCTGATTAAAGTGTAGACCCAGCTTTAGGGCAGCCAGTTGAACTATTGCATTACCTGTTTCGGACTTTTAGAGGCTCTCTGTGACCTCGTCTTTGTTTGTCTCTCGTTGATGATGTCAGATGATCATCGAGCCCACGAGCCCGAAGCTGCTCCCCGACCCTCTGAAGGAGCCGTACTACCAGCCTCCTTACACGCTGGTGCTGGAGCTCACAGACGTCCTGCTGCACCCGGAGTGGTCGGTACGTCTGCTTCTCCGAGAGCTTTACAGCCTTTGTCGATTATAAACGGTCCAATGAGAAGCTGGAGGGTAACACTGCAGCAATCCCACTGAAACTGAACGGAACTGAAAACTGTTAAAGTTAAATTAGTCAAGTTTTTCCAACTTCCTTCAGAACGTTATGAAGGTGAGGAATCAGCAGGCAGAAGAAGCATGCTCTGTCAGTGCTCTGTCAGCTCTGCAGAGGTGTGAACTCGGAGCAAAGCAACAGCGTGGTGTATTTGATCCTTTACAACCAGCCCCACAGATTATAATCTGTCAGTTACAGATACCCCTGATCCCAGCACCTTATCTGTATAAAGTAGACTTGGAGTCAAGACCACCTAAACCAATGGTACTGAGAGTAGCTGTAGATGATGTTTTCTGATGGGCCTTTGGAGGAAAACAGGAGGTGAGAAGCTGAGAGAGGCGTGTAAGACTGCAACTCTGGATCGTCACGTTTTGGAGGGTCTAATACATTTAGCCAGATTTCTAGAAAGGAGACCTGCTGCAGCCAAAACGGGATGGATGCTGTGTTATCCCTGTGACAGACCTGCGACCTGGCCAAGGTGTGCCCCGCCTCCCACCCTGAGACAGCTGGGATAGGCTCCTCCCCTGTGACCTTGAATTACATAAACGGAAGAGAATGGATATTAATTGTTTGGCCAAACAGTGTCTCAGGAGATGAACTCCATTAGTCGCCAACAAAGAAACCCGAGTTAGAGCTGTGGTACGTAGCTTCCTGCTTCCAGGGCTCCTCACCTGCTGTTTTTTAGAAAGCTGCTGCGAGCTTGTGTTTGGCCTCTTATTGTCCTTGTTTCCTGTCCTCGTTCCCTTAAACTTGAAACACACAAAGAGCTACAGTGAACTCCTCAAGACTGAATAATCCTGAAATGATCCTTTAACAAACAGGTTACAGTTCAGGAGAGACAGGTGGAGGATGTGCTGGAGGCGTGTCCACCACCTGTCCGCTCGTTCAGTGTCTGCTCCTTTTCACTCGTGTAAAACACGCCTCTTACCTGACAGGTGCGCAGCAGCCAACACCTGCCGCCGGTTAAAGCAGGCAAACACGTTCACCTGCTGGACCGTGTCAGCCTTCCTTCCTGTTACACACACACACACACACACACACACACACACACACACACACACACACACACACACAGGTGATAATGGGACAAAGCTTGTTTTATCTGTTTAACTGAAAGCAGCCTGAGTAACGAGGTCACGACCTCTGAGCGTGCCCAGACAGTGGCTGTCAGATCTCCTTCCTGCAGCTGTCGGTGCCTCACGCCTTCATACTTTTGCAAAACGATTCATGTAACCTTCATTAACGACTCTTTTCTGGTCTCGCAGACACTGTGTTGTGTTGTATTCTTAACAACATGTGATCGAACTTTATTATGATAAACAGAGAAACTCAGAAAGGGAAGCAAACTGCTCGCGTCCACCAAAGTGCAGGAAAAGCTGCAGGACTTTGTTCATGATGAGCAGCAGCTGGAAACCCTACGCTTCAATCCAGATGTGTTTAAACAGCTGCTCTTTCTCTCTGCAGTTGGCAACAGGTTGGCGCTTTAAGAAACGTCCGGGCATTGATTACCTGTTCCAGCAGGTGGCGCCGCTCTACGAGATCGTCGTCTTCACCGCAGAGACCGGCATGGTGAGCGTTTCAGCAGCTGCTCATAGAGACGGCTTACAGTTCCCTCTCCTGCTGTTCCCACACGGGCTGGCCCTCTTTAATGGGATCGTACCACTTTGAACTCACGTGGGGGGAGAGGAGCGTGTTTCTGTCTTATTTACTAATCTGAGGCGTGACGACACATTAAATCAGCTCTTTGCATCCATGCTTTGTGCTTCCTTTCGTGTGCAGACGGCGTATCCTCTGATCGACAGCATCGACCCTCAGGGTTTCGTCATGTACCGTCTCTTCAGAGATGCAACGCGTTACGTGGAGGGACATCATATCAAGGTGTGTGTGTGTGTGTGTGTGTGTGTGTGTGTGTGTGTGTGTGTGTGTGTGTGTGTGTGTGTGGTTGGTTACTGCTGAGGTGCTCGTCTGTGTGGTGTTATGTCAGCCTGACATGACAGAAATGTTGACTTAAAGGACACTAACATACATTTAAAGGTGTTTTTGACCAACAAACCTTTGCTCTTGAATAATCTCATGTTTCACATCAGTTTGAATCTGTGGCTCAAAAAATCCTAAATTTCTTTTACATTTTAATAATAAAAAGTTTTAGATTCAGTTAAAGAAGTGTTCAGCTTGTGTTGGATAACTTTATTCATGTGTTAAACGATCTTTAGTGCTGATTTCTGGATGGATGTTGTTACGGGTTCAGATATTGAGGGTGAGCACAAACACAACACTGGCCCAGAAGAGCTTCGGTCAAACAATGGTTTTAATGAACACACGCGTGGGGAGATGAACACTGCCCACCGACTGCATCGATCTCCAAATGGTGGAGCATTACTCAAACTCTTATAGCCACCGTTGACCCCCACCTAGTCGTAAAAGCCTAATCATTCACTAACTCCTAGCGAGCCTGACTTATGGCCTTGGCTCCCTATTTCGTCTGCCTTTAACAACAGCAGGAGTGAAGCTCCCGTGGAATGTGCTCTGACTCCTCCGCTATCAGAAAAAGCAAAGTCCTGACTCTGAAAACAGCATTTCTTATAACTCAGCAGTATAATGCATCATAAACAATATCATTCATTCACAATAAATCAGCAGTCTGATGTAATACCGATCAGTAATAGTTTCACCTTCTCTAATTCAGGAGAATAATGCAAACTAAACCTACATAATAATTTCACAATCATTAATCGGGGGCATAACGTGGCATAAGATAATATTATAATCTCACAATGTAAATTTTAAAACGAGACAGCGCCCCCTCTGTGAAGGGCGGGGCGTGGCGAGTTTAACTAAAATCATCCCAAAGCATCTCGTTCGCTTCTTAAGTCGACTGTTAACAGTGAAACACGTCCAACTAACATAGTCTTTGTTCATTTTGTCTTCCTTCATTAATTAAAACGCTGAGGTGTCCGTACTGTGTAGTTTATGGGTAGTTGACCGGTTCTTCTATAGAGGTGCTCTGCTCCAGGTGAGGTCAGGGTGCTGTGCTCGTTTAGTTTCTGATCCTTGTTACCTGCAGCAGTCAAACATGCACAACGATGCCTCCTGTCGTTGGCGTGTGTTATCATGTTATCAGTGTCGGGTAAACGCTGATAACATTTACATCTGCGATTTTCTATGCTGTGGTCTGCTGTCATGGTGGAGTGGCAGAGAGGGACGGGGGGAACTCAAACTGGTCAGGAGGGCCAGCTCTGTCCTGGACTGTCCGCTGAGGTCCATCGAGCAGGCTGGGGAGGATGTTGTCTAAGCTAACATCCATCACGGACATCACCTCCCACCCCTGCATGAGACTGAACACCGAGCAGCTCGTTCAGCAGTAGGAAGGAGGTCATTACAGCAGCTGTCAGACTCTGTGACGCAGCTTAACATGCTTTGGTCGTCTTACTCACCAGCTTGTTTGTTTACGGTACATTTCATACAAATCTCTGTACAATTTTCTCAATTTTTCTATACATATTCTGTACATTGTTACCTGTATATACAAACTTTGGTTGCTTATGTTTATAGGACCACCTTGTGTCTTCCTTTTATATTTTATTTTCCCGTGCTGTAAGAGCTCTGTAACCGAGATTTCTTATCCGTGGGATAATAAAGATGATTCTTTTCTAGGCGTGACGTGGGCCACGAGTTTGAGACCCCTGCTCTAAGACAGTAACAGACTGAACCAATTAAATAATACAGTATATTACAAAGTTAACAAATGGCTCAATTATAAATATACTGAAACGCATTTTCTAAACAAAATACAGAAAGAATCTGAGCAGATATATTTCAGATAAATCCAAGTGAAGCATGAAGTTTACAGTTAACAACATCTGTTCTATGCGCACAACAAAGAAGCATTCGTGCTGCTCCATTTTGTACCATTTGCAGTTTCTCCTCTGTTGCACCACCAGACCAAACTAATCGATAATCCACTACTACTGCCTGATCAGGTTTGGTGCCCAAACTTTTACTTTCCAGCTACTTCCAGAAGATGAAACCGTGAGCAGGAAGTTTAAGTTTCTAAACTCTGCTACAGCAGCTCGGCGGTGCTGCGTCACCCCCCCCGTCCTCTCTCCATGTTCGCCTTCTGCTGCACAAATTGATTTCTCCTCCCCTCGCTCCCCCTCTCAGGCCTCATTAACCTTCTGCTTCCTTTCTCCCCTCTTCCTCTTATGTCACCTCCCTTTCACCCTCCCTCACCCCACTTTCTTCGTCCTCCTCCTCCTTCTGTCTCCCTCCAACTGCCATCTCTGTGCATTAGAGAGCTGGGTGGAGGCTGGAAGGAGCTGGTTTAACCTACTTCCCAGAGCAAAGACACACTTTACCAGCTCATCTCCATAATGCCAAGACAGGCTGAATGCAACAGATGCTGAGAGAGAGTTAAAGTGCTGTATATGGCAACAAGAGAAAGTTATTAAGTCCCTGTGAAATTAAAACAGTTGTTTAATGATGCCTGTGGCTGTGCTTTTAGCAGCCGTGGACGAGTTTGATCCAAACCAACACCATCAGGCTTCAAACAGACATCACAGAGTCACAATCTGAAGTCTGTTTTCTTTTCTGTAACTGGACAAAACTTCAAAAAATGCATTTTGGCTAATTTTCCGGTTTTGGTTCCAGTTTTTTCCGAGTCCCTCAGATTTAGGGGAAATATTTAGCACCGATCAGTCTGTATGGATGCTCTTTCGTTTGTCAGTTGGATTGTGAGGTTTCTTCCTGTTAAAAGGGTTTTTTTTCTTCCCACTGTCGCCAAGTGCTTGCTCCACAGGGATCATCTGACTGTTTGGGTTCTCTTTGTATCATTAAGGATATTTACCTTACAGTAACGAGCACCTTGGCGGTGCGTGGTGCTTTTTAAATAAAACTTAAAAATGTAATTATATCTGTGCATCGTCTACATTAGTTATTATTTTAGCTTTTTTTTTTCTTATTCCGCACCTAAAAATGAGCAAAGCTGCTCTGCATGGATGCTGTCATGGTCCTGGGTCGGTGACCCAGCGCTTTTAGTTTGTTATCATTTTCTAGATGATGATTGTTTAAGTTCTGTGTTATTTTCGATCTGCCTCTAAGTCTGCGTCTGTACCTGTCTGTCTATGGTGTCTCCCCATCTGTTTGTGAATCTGTCTGTTTAGTTCAATGTCTTGTCTGGTTTCATGTATCTGAGTTTCCTGTTTTATTGTGAAGGTCTGTGTCGTATGTGAGTGTGATCAGTTTACGTTTCCCCTGTCCCGTCAGCCCAGATTCCTCCCAGCTGTGTTGCCCTCCTGTCTCTCATCCCCTGATTACTGGTGTGTGTATTTAAGCCCTGTGTGTTCTCCTGCCTGTTGCCGGTTCGTCTGTATTACTCAGTGTCAGTCTGTGTATCCACCGTGTCTTCTCCCTGCTGTTCATCGTCATCCTCCTCTGCTCGTTTTCATTCAGGTTTGTGCTCTGTAGTTTAGTTGTTTCCCAGTTTAGTTTAGTTCGAGCCCCGTTTGCTGTTTGTCCACATTCCTTGGTGTTCAATAAATCACTTTCACTCCTCTACGACTGCCTGCGCTTGGATCCTCATTTATTCCACACGGCTCGCCTCGGCAGCCCTGACAGTACGAACCGGCCACTATGGACCCAGCAGCAGTCAACCCGCCCGAGGAGCTCCGGGAGGACATTATTTACTCGGTGGACAGATTAATTAACTTATGGCTCGAGCATGAGGGGAGAGAACTCCGCCAAGGCATAGCTGTTCGGCTACAGCGCTTAGTTTCTGGTCTCCCCTGGTTGCTCAGCTCACTTCACCCGCTCACACAGAATTTCGTTCTGAACGAGCTTCATCTTCTCCCCCCTGCTACCACCCACTCTGCAACTCATGCTTCACTCCCTGACCCGACGGAGAGTGTCCTGCCCGGCCCGTCGGTCCAGCCGTCAATTGGGAAACGGCACTCACGCCGTCGACGCCCCTCGCCACAGTCGGACCCCAGGATATCAGAGCGGCCGACTGTGGTGAGTAAAAAGGATAACGGCTCCAATCTGAATTGTAAGACTTTTTCTTCTGGGGTTGTTCGGGGTGTGTCAGTGGGAGCTAATTCACAAAGCTTACCTACCTTCGTAATAACCGATCTCTCCCAGGTTGGCATTTTTAAGACTTCAGCGAAAGCAAAGGGCTGTTGTTCTTCTGAAACTGTTAAACCCGTGTCAGCCAACCTAGGGTCTGCTAAAACTGTGACATATAACCCAGAGACCATTAACACCAGCTCTGATAATACTAGGACTGTTTATTCATTTGAACCGCGGCCTCAAGCTCAGTTAGCCGCACGGCCTCAAGCTCAGTTAGCCGCACGGCCTCAAGCTCAGTTAGCCGCACGGCCTCAAGCTCAGTTAGCCGCACGGCCTCAAGCTCAGTTAGCCGCATGGCCTCAAGCTCAGTTAGCCGCACGGCCTCAAGCTCAGTCTCTAATTCCACCACCGTTGTCATCACAACCACTATGTCAGTCGCCCTCAGTTCAGCCTCCTGTTCAGCAGCCACCAGCCCTGCATCCTGTGTCAGTTGTTCCACCTGTAAAACCATACAAGTCAATTCAACCCGAAAGACACTGCTCCTCGCCCATCCGCTCCAAGCAGAGAGACAAATCTAACAATACTGTCAACAGTCCTCAAAAGCTGGCCAGTTCTGAGACTGCGACACACTCCAGGGCCTCCCCAGAGGCCAGGGTTCAGTCCCCAGCTGACTCTGGATCCCTGGAGGTCAAGAAACCAGCTGAGGACTGCACCCAGCTGTCACTGCCTGAGCAGAGTCAACGCTCCGGGCAGCTGAAGTCTGCTATGTGTTTGCCAGGGGCCACTGTGCCTGCTGGTCCTGTTCTGTCCCTGCCAGAGGCCCGTGTGCCTGCTGGTCCTGTTGCGTTCCTGCCAGAGGCCCGTGTGCCTGCTGGTCCTGTTGCGTTCCTGCCAGAGGCCCGTGTGCCTGCTGGTTCTGTTGCGTTCCTGCCAGAGGTCTCCGCACCTGCTGGTTCTGTTCTGTGTGTGCCAGGGGCTCCAGTGCCCACTGGTTCTGAGACTGTTTTTGCTGGGGGGCCCGAGGAGCCCATCCAGCCTTCTTCCTCGTCAGCTGGGGGGCCCGAGGAGCCTGTCCAACCACCAGCCGCTCCACCAGCAGCCTCATCCACGCTTGCAGCAGCAGTTTCATCCATGCCGCCACCTGCTGCAGCGCCTCCGTCTGCATCCCCCACGCCGTTGCCTGGCCCGGCCTCTGCTGCATCCTCCACGCCGTCGCCTGGTCCGGGTTCAGCATCCTCATCAGCTGCTTTGCCTGGTCCAGGTTCAGCATCCTCATCAGCTGCTTTGCCTGGTCCAGCTTCAGCGTCCTCATCAGCTGCTTTGCCTGGTCCAGCTTCAGCGTCCTCATCAGCTGCTTTGCCTGGTCCAGCTTCTGCGTCCTCATCAGCTGCTTTGCCTGGTCCAGCTTCAGCGTCCTCATCAGCTGCTTTGCCTGGTCCAGCTTCAGCGTCCTCATCAGCTGCTTTGCCTGGTCCAGCTTCAGCGTCCTCATCAGCTGCTTTGCCTGGTCCAGCTTCAGCGTCCTCATCAGCTGCTTTGCCTGGTCCAGCTTCAGCGTCCTCATCAGCTGCTTTGCCTGGTCCAGCTTCTGCGTCCTCATCAGCTGCTTTGCCTGGTCCAGCTTCTGCGTCCTCATCAGCTGCTTTGCCTGGTCCAGCTTCTGCGTCCTCATCAGCTGCTTTGCCTGGTCCAGCTTCTGCGTCCTCATCAGCTGCTTTGCCTGGTCCAGCTTCTGCGTCCTCATCAGCTGCTTTGCCTGGTCCAGCTTCTGCGTCAGCATCGTCTGGTTCAGCTTCGGCTCCAGCATCGTCTGGTTCAGCTTCGGCTCCAGCATCGTCTGGTTCAGCTTCGGCTCCAGCATCCTCCTCTTCAGCTTCGGCTCCAGCATCCTCCTCTTCAGCTTCGGCTCCAGCATCCTCCTCTTCAGCTTCGGCTCCAGCATCCTCCTCTTCAGCTTCGGCTCCAGCATCCTCCTCTTCAGCTTCGGCTCCAGCATCCTCCTCTGCTGCTTCGTCTGGTCCAGCCACTGCTTCATCCTCATCAGCTGCTTCGTCTGGTCCAGCCACTGCTTCATCCTCATCAGCTGCTTCGTCTGGTCCGGCTCCAGCATACTCATCAGCATCGCCTGGTCCGGCTCCAGCATACTCATCAGCATCGCCTGGTCCGGCTCCAGCATACTCATCAGCATCGCCTGGTCCGGCTCCAGCATACTCATCAGCATCGCCTGGTCCGGCTCCAGCATACTCATCAGCATCGCCTGGTCCGGCTCCAGCATACTCATCAGCCTCGCCTGGTCCGGCTCCAGCATACTCATCAGCCTCGCCTGGTCCGGCTCCAGCATACTCATCAGCCTCGCCTGGTCCGGCTCCAGCATACTCATCAGCCTCGCCTGGTCCAGCCTCCGCTTCGCCTGGGGCTGCAGGGGCCACGCAGCCTTCAGGTCCTCTACTACCACCTCCTCATCGTCGGTCATCTGCCAGGCCGCTTGTTGGGCATCTCCGCCACCATGGACGCCCTCCTGAACGCCGCCATTGCCTTCCGCACGGTCGGCCCCCGGACTTGTTTCCACGCCGCCGTTGCCGCCCGCACGGTCGGCCCCCGGACTTGTTTCCGCGCCGCCGTTGCCGTCCGCACGGTCGGCCCCCGGACTTGTTTCCGCGCCGCCGTTGCCGTCCGCACGGTCGGCCCCCGGAACTGATTCCGCGCCGCCGTTGCCGTCCGCACGGTCGGCCCCCGGAACTGTTTCCGCGCCGCCGTTGCCGTCCGCACGGTCGGCCCCCGGAACTGTTTCCACGCCACTGCCTACTGCGCGGCCGGCATCCGGACCTGCCCCGTTGCCGTTCGCATGGTCGGCCTCCTGAACTTGACCATCTGGGCCTTTTTGGACTCTGTCCCTCCGTCCTGGGCCCCCTCCGCCCGCCCTGGTCGGGTTGTTTTCTGTTTTGTTTTGGTCCGTTTTTTCGTTTCTGCTGGGCTGTCTGGTGCCAGCCCTTGAGGGGGGGGTACTGTCATGGTCCTGGGTCGGTGACCCAGCGCTTTTAGTTTGTTATCATTTTCTAGATGATGATTGTTTAAGTTCTGTGTTATTTTCGATCTGCCTCTAAGTCTGCGTCTGTACCTGTCTGTCTATGGTGTCTCCCCATCTGTTTGTGAATCTGTCTGTTTAGTTCAATGTCTTGTCTGGTTTCATGTATCTGAGTTTCCTGTTTTATTGTGAAGGTCTGTGTCGTATGTGAGTGTGATCAGTTTACGTTTCCCCTGTCCCGTCAGCCCAGATTCCTCCCAGCTGTGTTGCCCTCCTGTCTCTCATCCCCTGATTACTGGTGTGTGTATTTAAGCCCTGTGTGTTCTCCTGCCTGTTGCCGGTTCGTCTGTATTACTCAGTGTCAGTCTGTGTATCCACCGTGTCTTCTCCCTGCTGTTCATCGTCATCCTCCTCTGCTCGTTTTCATTCAGGTTTGTGCTCTGTAGTTTAGTTGTTTCCCAGTTTAGTTTAGTTCGAGCCCCGTTTGCTGTTTGTCCACATTCCTTGGTGTTCAATAAATCACTTTCACTCCTCTACGACTGCCTGCGCTTGGATCCTCATTTATTCCACACGGCTCGCCTCGGCAGCCCTGACAGATGCTTGACCGCTGAGTTGGAAAAACAATGGTTGTCTTTTTATTTCACAGAGTCAGGCATACTGATCCTGTTCTACCAGCTGTTTTATTCTCCACTGTCTGATATTCCTTCAGGAATATTAAACTAACACCACAATGAGATAATTACCTCAGCGTTAACCCTTCCTCTGCCTATTGTTGGCTGGCCTGCATCCGAGCGTCGGCTGCTGGCCTGAAGTGGATCAGACGTCTTATTGTTTGTTGGCTGGATAAGAAACGCAACAGTTGGATTAACTTTGTTATTTTTAAATCATTCATTTTAAGCCTGATGTTTAGTTTATATATGCAAAACCCCAAATCAGGAGGTCTGCAGACACTAAAACACACTGAAGGGATCCCAACTCTTGTATTGGTTCACGTACATGTGCACGCTTCTCACTCTAAAAATGACCTTAATCTGTTATAACAAACTCAGAATACATTTAACATTAATATAAAGTACATTTCACTCATTAACTCAGACAATATCCCAATGAAACCACAAAGAGCTGCTCAGAGTAACATCTTTAAGCACAGAGTTAAATAATAAACTTAAGGCTTACTTTTTGAATTTCAAGGATATTTTATTGTTTCAGTAAATATTTAATCAGCCAGTCACATGTAGACTCAACAAGTTTGTCATTTTGTATGGAGTTGCCCAGCCTGAAACGAAATACTGTTTCTCACCAGCCTCTACAGTGCAATAAGCAATACAGTTAAAAAGAATAAATACAGTTTACAAAAGGCAGTAATGAACTGCAACAATAGTTATGGTTAAAGATGTAGAGCATATAACCACGCCCAGGAAGACCTGCTGAAGTTCAGACTGAGCACCAGAATGGGAAAGAAATGTGATTTTAGTGACTTTGAACATGGCACGGTGCAGAAACTGCTAATCTGCTGGGATTCTTCCACCAACCATCAGAGTTTACAGAAAACGGTCCAATTCGAAAATGTCCTATGAGCAGGAGTTCTCCGCGAGAAAATGACTTGTTGATACCAGAGGTCAGAGGAGAATGGACAGAGCGCTTCGAGCTGGGCTACAGCAGCAGAAGACCACAATGAGTGTCACTCCTGTCAGCTACGAACAGGAAAATGAGACGACTGCTCACACAGACTCACCAAAACTGGGCAGCAGAAGACCGGAAAGACAAACCTGGTCAGAATGTGGCTAAACATCATGAAAGCATGGATCCATCGTGCCTGTGTCACCAGTTCAGGCTGCTGGTGTGATGGTGTGGGGGTTATTTCCTTGGTGGACTTTTCTCTCCTCAGTACCAGCCGAGCATCGTTCAAACTCCACAGCCTGAGTGGCTGCAGAATAAATCACCACGTTACAAACTCAGATCATCAAACTGGTTTCTTGACCGTGACGTTCACTCAAACATCCACAGTCACTTAATCTTAATCAAATACCGTATTTTCACGACCATAAGGCGCACTGTGCTAAAAGGCGCAGTCTCAGTTATGTGTGCCCTTACTGTATTTAACACACACATAAGGCGCACTGGACCATAGGGCGCATACAAGTACCGTATGCGTATTTAAAAATAAAGCGGGAGCAAACCTGAATTCGGTACCTTACTCACATTTTTATTACCAATAATCGTCATCATCAACAACACACAAGCATACAAGTGTGCATATTTAAAAATAAAGCAGGAGCAAAACGAAGTTTGGTACTCACATTTTTATCATCAATTAAACCCATCGAAGTCCTCATCCTCTGTGTCTGAATTGAACAGCTGCGCTAAATCTCCATCAAACATGCCAGGTTCACTGTCTTCACCGTCAGAGTCACTTTCCGTGCTGTGCGGCTCCTCGGAAACGATGCCGGCTTTTGCGAAAGCTCGAACAACAGTGCCAGCAGACATGTTAGCCCAAGCATCTACAATCCATTGGCAAATTGTGGCGTAACTCGCCCGGCGCTGCCTTCCACTCTTAGTGAAACTGTGGTCTCCACCGGTCATCCATCGCTCCCAGGCCGCTCGCAGCCTTACTTTGAACGGGCGGTTCACACCGATGTCCAGCGGTTGGAGTTCCTTTGTCAGGCCTCCCGGAATGACAGCAAGCTCACAGTTCATTTGTTTCACTAGTTTTTTTCACATCGGCTGTGAGATGGGCACGCATAGAGTCACAGATCAACAGCGATGGTGATGCGTGGAAAAAACCACCTGGTCTCCTTACATACACCTCCCTCAGCCAGTCTTTCATCATTTCCTCATCCATCCAGCCCTTTTCATTTGCCTTAATGATGATTCCTGCTGGAAACTTCTCTTTAGGCAAAGTCTTTCTCTTAAAAATCACCATAGGCGGCAGTTTCTGTCCATTAGCATGGCAGCCAAGCACAACAGTAAAAGAAGACTTTTCATACCCCGTTGTGCGTATCGCTACCGTGCTGGTCCCCTTCTTCTCCACAGTGTGACTCACCGGGATGTCAAAAGTGAGCGGGACCTCGTCCATGTTTGTGATGTGGCTGGGCTGGATGTGTTTGTCGCCGATGTGTTTGCTGCAGTAGGAGCGGAAGATGGCCAGCTTTTCCTTATAATCCGCTGGAAGTTGCTGCGCTACCGTAGTCCTGGTCCTGATGGAAAAATGGCACCGTTTCATAAAACGAAAGCACCAAGACGGACCTCCTTGGAAATGTTCAATGTTCATCTCTTCAGCTAGTGAAACTGCTTTTAGCCTAATGGTGACCGTCGAAACGCTTCTCCCGCTCGCTCTTTGCTCGATGATCCACCGCTCGAGTCTTTCCTCCAACTCGAGCCACCTCGCCTTATGTCCGCGGAAACTCAGCTGCGTTTTCTTGACCTGCCGGAGCTTGTTTTCCTGCTTCCTCCATTTGCGAACCATCGATTCGTTAATCTTAAATTCTCTCGCCGCTGCTCGATTTCCATGTTCCTCCGCGTAGCTGATGGCCTTCAGTTTAAACTGTGCTTCGTAAGCGTGTCTCTTTGCCATTTTCAGGGTTGTTAAAACAACGATGTCCTGCATAATGCACATACCTGTTCTTTTATACAGGTATGTGCGATTGTCCCGGTATATACGATCAACGCCCACACTTCACCCTTTAACGTTCTCATGGTGTTCTCTACTACGTCCTCCTTACAACACATAGGGCGCGCCGCACTTTTTGAAGAAAATCTAAGACTTTTAAGTGCGCCTTATGGTCGTGAAAATACGGTAGTCTTTTTTTTTTTTTTTTTTATGATGTAGTGGAGTGGGAGGTCATAGACGTGCAGCAGCTGTGTGACACTGTCATGTCGAGGAATCTGAGACATGAAGAATTAAAACGGCTGTGAAGGAAAAAGAAGGTTCAACCCGGTATACCTTATGTATTGGCCCCACTGTTACAGACTGCATGCTGGTCCATCAATAACAGGACAAGCGGACTCCTCAAACTGATGCATCTGCCAACTACTGCAGTGCTCCAAGACATCAGAGGGGGAAGATGTTGGAGAGGAGGAGCCATCCAGCTCGAAATGACCCAAATAAATGTTTTGGTCTTTTTCAAGACCATGCAGTGGGCGGAGTCAGGCTCTGATATGATTGGGATAAGTAGAATCTTACTGTCAGCTTGCAGTACAGTACATAATACATTTACCTAAACTGTATTTGTGAGTGTGTGCAGCATTTCTTAGCACTTCACCGACTCTGTAAAAATGCTGCTGCCCAATTTGCTGAGAACATGAGCCGAGGGTCTCGCAGGAGGGAGTCACGCTGGTGTTCGTGAGCTTCTGTGACGGCAAAGTTTCCTCTGCTGGACGCTGCACAGCAGTAGATGTCATTCCTATTTCTAATCTCCCAACGGAGAGGGCAGCCACAGATGGCGCCTGCCAATAACATCGCACGGCAGATTTGACGAGAGGAATTTTCATACAAAGACGGAGAAGTGCGGTGCCGGGGAAGTTGTCGGGGCGCGACCTTTCATTGACGTAACTCTGTGTGTGTTAGAGTTAACCCCCAACCTGGAGCAAAGTCCTGCTTTAGTCCCGTCCAGCTGCTGTTCTAGAGTGAAGCCAGTGTTTCACAGTTTGAATCGACGCGTATTTAGAACATTCAACATGACAGGCTTCGGACGGCTTTTATTGGTCACATGGCATCATAAGAGCTCTAATTAAGATCAGAGACCGTCGTTGTCAGACGTCCACGCCATGTTGCTCTATTGCATCTTCTCTACGTCACTTATATTCATAGTCATTATTCATGTACCTGAAACGAAGACGAAATGTTCAATTCAATTTTATTTATATAGCGCCAAATCACAACAAAAGTCGCCTCAAGGCGCTTCAAATGCACAAACAATATGTGGAAGAGGGAAAGGAGCAGCCAGGTGTCGACTATCAAATGCACTGATTAACCGATCATCTGAAAGCTCAAGCTTCCCTATAAAAGCAGAGGTTTGGGCAGTTTGCAGGTCTGCAATCAGCAGTGATCTTAGAGAAGCGTCTGCTGAGGGAGGGCTACGAGGCAATTTCCTTAACTGAGGTTTACAAAGGTTCAATAAACCACATCTGTAACAGCGTCCTTCAAATGGATGATACCAATGTGGAGAGGTTTGTCCTCAGCTGCAGAGATCCAAAATTCCTCCACAATGGCGTAAAAGACTGAGAAGGTCCGATTCTTCAGTGGCAGTTTGATTCCTTCACACAAACACAACGTGAAGGAGAACGGCGGCCTTCTTTCATCAGCTGTGAGGACGTGGAGGATGATTGGGCCGCAGACAGTCCCTCTCCATCTGTCTCACTCACACACACGTCGGGTATTCATTTCTTGTGGAGACATCTAATTGAAATAATGCTTCCCCTCGCCCTTTACCCTAACCATCAAAAGTGAATGCCTAACCCTGAGCCTAAACCCAACCATAACCCAGTTGTAACCCTGACACTAAAACCACATCCTGAGTCTGAAAAATACCTTCAGACTCGTGAGGATTTCCAATTTTTGGTCCCTACAAAGATATGAATACACACACACACACACACACACACACACACACACCCACCCCAGCTGGGGCTAGCAAGTGTTACCTTAAGGGTCATTAAGGTAATGGAGTCTCTTATTTGATGAGGCATGAAAGATCACCAGTGTCAACTTTAGTCGGGCTGGAGTGATGGAGGGGCGTTTACCTCATCAGTCATCGAATTAGTGATTTTATCTGCAGCAGGAGAGTAAACGTGTGTGTGTGTGTGTGTGTGTGTGTGTGTGTGTGTGTGTGTGTGTGTCTGTCTGTCTGTCTGTCTTTTAGGATGTGTCGTGTCTGAACCGCGACAGCAGTAAGGTCATCGTGGTGGACTGTAAGCGGGAGGCGTTCAGCCTGCAGCCTTTCAACGGCCTGGCTCTGAAGAAATGGGACGGAAACTCTGAGGACCGAACGCTCTACGACCTCGCCAACTTCCTCAAGAGTAAGACGCACGGCGAGGCGTTCGGGGACCGTCCTGTCACCCAGCCGTTCCTTAACTTAATTTGTTTTTGTAGTTGACGTCTGCTTCTTGTGTTCGTCAGTGCATCCCTCTACTGTCACTAAGCTCATATTTGATTGGTTGACCTTCCCGTGTTTCCTGTCTGTTGTTGTTTCACCTCCTCCGTCTCCTCCTCTCCATCAGCCATCGCTATGAGCGGCGTGGACGACGTGCGTTCGGTGTTGGAGAACTACGCGCTGGAGGAAGACCCCATCGAGGCCTTCAAGCGCCGACAGGCTCAGCTGGCACAGGTAGGAGGAGAAATCCAACGCACCTGTCACAGGTTTCACCTGAAATGGCTTTGACTCTGTTTTCTCTGCCCGTCAGGAGGAGGAGCAGCGTCTGTCCGAGCTCTCCCAGCAGAAGAAACAGGGACTCTCGATCGGCTCCATCGCCTCGCGGTTTTGGCGCTCCAAGCAGCAATGAGCCCCACCCCCTCCCCTGCTCGCTTTCCACCTATCACTCGTCCAAGGTGAGGTGAGAGAGAGGAGGAGAGAGACCCGTGTGCTGCAGGCGAATGGTCTCCGCCGTCACGGACGTCTCAGTGGGCGGGGCTGTTGCGCTGGACCGGAGCTAGGACTTTAACTGGCCTTGCACTTCCTGGTTTTTGTGGAGGTGGGGCCTCATCTTTGTGACACCTGATGCATTTTTAAGCTTCTGATGGAGAGGATCCAGGTCGGTCTAAACTCTGGTTGCTGGTGGTTGGAGGCTGATCGGGAATCAGCGCTGCCGTCGCCACTCCAGCTCCAGTCGCAT
Organism: Rhamphochromis sp. 'chilingali'; assembly: GCF_963969265.1. Taxonomy (NCBI): domain Eukaryota; kingdom Metazoa; phylum Chordata; class Actinopteri; order Cichliformes; family Cichlidae; genus Rhamphochromis; species Rhamphochromis sp. 'chilingali'. The sequence goes on along the minus strand of NC_137935.1, from coordinate 1,990,700 downwards.
CGCCGCTCACTGGATCTGACCTGAGATCAGCTGTCATCTGCCACACTTTGAGAATGTGTATTTTATTTTCTGTTCCTGTGTGTGTGTCTCAGACTGTGCTGTTGGAGGCGAACGTCACATCATGAATATTGTTTATAATGATGCAAATAAACGATAAGTAGCATTTATGAGAGTTTGGTGAATATGTCAGAGCGCCAAGCGGCGTCGGCCGCCGTGGCGTAGACGAATATGCGTCCAGGACGTAACAGCGAGAGGGATGAGGTCTTGTGATGTTCTGTCTGTGTGAGCACATCCTGGTGTGTGAGACGTGACTCTGAGGAAGAACAACAGACTGTGTTGGAGGAGTGGAGGAAATCTTGGCGACAGTGTTTGGCTCGGGATGGCTCACCTGGTCTGGTCCTATGAGGGCTTCATTAGATCAAACTAGATCACGTTAGCTTGCATAGCTCGGCAATATTAGGCCACCAGCAGACGTGTTCGGGAGCACCTCAAGGAACACGTCAGAGAGCCTGAAGTGTTGACCCGACCTGCCACCCTGACTGAACATGTGATCGATCCACAGAGATCACCTCCACGTGACGAAGCTACCAAAGATGCATGCCGAGCCACGCCTGGTTCCTGTGCTGTACACAGTTGTGCAGAAGTCTCAGGCTACGTCCACACGTACCCGGGCATTTTTGAAAACGCAGATTTTTCTATGCGTTTGCACCTTTCGTCCACACGTAAACGGCGTTTTTGGTCACTGAAAACGAAGATTTCTAAAAACTCCGGTCAGGGTGGATATTTTTGAAAACTCCGTTTTTGCATTTACGTGTGGACGAAAAAAACGGAGAAAACGCAGCGTCAAAGGTGTGCGCCTTTTTTGACGTCACACTGTGCGCCACGTTATTGTTTCGGTGAAATGAATTTCTACAATACTGTTACTGTTAATTCTACTCTCTGCAGTGTTTAAATGCTCACATATACACACAGTTACTGTCCCTCCACACATACGACTGGGTTCTGCTTCTATGCTCCAGCTTTGTTTACTTTTTCCCACCGAGGCTTCTAGACTTCTGATTGGCCAACATTTCTGCACGGTTAGGAATCTAGCGCCACCTGCTGCTTTGGCATGTTCATAGCAGCGTTTTCCTTCATTTCTGCCTTTATGTGTGGACGGGATTATTTTTTAAAACGAAAACGGAAAATCTCCGTTTTCAAAAATACCCGTGTACGTGTGGACGTAGCCTTAAGCAACCCCTCATTTCTCCCTATTTTGCTTCCAAGCAGTCAGACTTGTCATTTTTCACAAAGAATCCTCCTCCAGCTTTCTGAAGATCCTTCAGTCTTCCCTTGTTTCCAGTCCAGTCCTCGTACCTGACCATTTTCAGACGTTTTTCTTTGTTTCCATTTAACTCTGACCTCATCACTCAGGCATCATAAAGGCTCCGAGGTAAAGTCATTATGTCTCTGCACATAACGACTTGCCAGAATCCATCTTAAAGTTTATCTTTGATGAAAGCAGCCTGTCACACAAACCGATGATTTATTCTAGTTTCTTTAGTTGAATCTGTGAAAAATCCTGAAGATAGTAGTTTGTCATAAAATGTCATTTTTGGACCAACAATGGATTCTCTGAACTATTAGCAGAAAACCTGGCGGATCTCGCACGGTGTGCAGTGTGTCCTTAAAAAATGTGAGGAAACTGGACAAGTGGCGGACAAAACAACAAGTGTTCAGCCTAAAAATCACGGGGCCTTCAGCTGAACCATCCAAACTACACAAGAACTGGACTGAAACTCGGTAACAACAGGTCAGAGGGAGCGATGAGTCCAAATCTTTGGCGATATGTACAGAGGAGGTCCAACAGTGAGGCCACAGTGGAGGCTGGGTCTGGATTTCAGTCAGTGACGTTCGATTCATCAGTTTTAACAAAGTACCATCAGACTGAATTTGATCCTTCTGCAAAGCCTGACAATGATCCCAACGCAGTGAAAGCGCACAGTGGAGCCTCCTGCAGCGTAGCATTACTGAAGCAGTGTGGGATCATCCCGGCAGAGCAGAACAAGAACAGAAGAGCTTTGCGTGTCCTTCAAGAAGCCTGGAGAGATTTTACAGCCTGTGCTGGAGAATAAAGGTGTCCACTCAAATACTGTCACCTGTTTCTGCCTCATAGAGACCGTGTTTCAATAAATCGCTGCACTTGGTTCTCATTTTCCTGCAGAATATAAAGATTAGAGGAGAGGCGTAAGACCTGTGCACAGCGCTGTACACGAGTCTGATGCGTGGCTCGTTCTTGGCTTTAAACAGCAGCGTGTTTTACAAAGAGGACGACGTGCTGCATTTCTGCTTTACACTCATTTAGGAAAAAAAGACTTTCAGTCAGATCTGCTGCAGATAAACCGACGATCGCCGCCCTCCGAGGCCTCTGAGTTTTATTCTTTCTCCAGAGCAACGAGTCCAGAGATCATTCGTCTCAATATGCATGTGATGTAAACTCACCATTGGTAATAAACCCAGAATAAATCAAACCGACCAGCGTGATGTGTGGATTTTCCTGTTTTTGTTCGGTCTTTTTAAAGTGTAAATCGGTGGACTCTTTGGCGTTTCAGGCTCATAATGTGAATCATTTTAGGTTTTATAGTTTTCCCTTCGCTGTTTACAAGCTTTGAATTTTCTCTCTTTTAATGAGATTCCGCTGGTTCAGGATGCTTCCCTCTAACAAATGCATCTGAAACACGCTGTTATTGAGCGCGTTGGACAGAGGAGGACACGGCCGGGATGCTTTTGATCTTCTGGCTGCTCCTCGGGCTTCGCAGAAGCCTTCGTGCCGAGTTTTAATAGAACATGTGCAGCGCTGCTGTATACGTTTAATGTACGGAAAATGAGGCCGGCGCTGGGCCGAACGTGAGAAATGTGCTTTTTGTTGGCGTTACAGCAGGAGCCCCGTGGTGCCCAGAACCTGTAAATATGTTTTCTCTTCACAGCACGTTTATGTCCCGTGGAGGCGGGACAGGTACCACCTATATTTGGAACACTTTGCCATTCAGATTCCAAATATTTGACCCTCCTAACTGCTCAAAAAAAGTGCAAATACACACAGAGTCCTGCCAAACTCAACTGGAAATATATTAGACAGAATAAATCCCTCTCATAAACTCTACTTTGGACTCTTAGCAAAGGGGAGGCGGCCGTCTTTAAATAATTGAAGCAGTAACTTTCCACTTTCTTGCAGTTTGTGCAGTGGGAGCTGTGGGCTGCTCGGGGTTTAAGGCAAACAGATTAAATAGAAAGTCAAACACAAACTAAAGCAGATCTTCATTTCTCCAGAGTGGGTGATGAGCCCCCCCACATGCTGCCGTTTGCTGAGGATGGAGTGGTTTAAAAAGTCTGTTTTTACAGATTACAGGATTAAATAAGGAAACCGCGGGCTGACTTCACAGAGCAGGGGCGGTTCATTTAACCACAGGTGGGCCCTGAAATCTCAAGTTGCTGCATAATAACAAAAATAGCTCCAGATTCTTTTACTTTGGTGTGAAACCAGTACCATCCCGGAAAAGTTCACATTTAATGACCGGTCCGTTTATAATGAGCGGCAGAGAAAAATGAGTGTTTTTCTACATTTAGTTCAGTGTGATTAAAACAACCCGCCAGCACGGCTCCTCAGCTCAAACTCATCACATTTGATGCTCTGTCAGACTCGTGACACAGATCCAGATCTGCAGGATCCAGGAGCTTGTTTCAATTCTCAGTCCTGTTCTCCAAGTCTGAGATTTAACTTCCTGCTGATGCAAACTGATGCACATAAAGCACGAATGCACGCTGTGTTCTTAAATGTAGCACCGACATTCATAAAGGAACACAAAAGCATGATTTCATAACAACAGCAACAATCTGTTCTTCTGAAATGTTCTCAGTAAAAATGAAGCTTTGATTGTCGTCTCTGTGCACGTGACGTGAGATCCACGATGACAAGATTTGATGTAGTTTTCCGTCGGTGCACCACCGCTGAGGATTTGAACTCAGAAACGATGTGACTGAAGTTCAGACTCATTTGCAGAGACCTGTGATTGGTTAACTAGCTGATTAGTGTTTGACGGCCAGGTGAGGCTCGTTTCACACCAGAAATGGAAAGTTCATTTCCATTTTAATGGTGAGCATCAGCCCCCCTCCTTCCATCTGCTGACTGATGCAGGAAGGTGTGATCATGCCGACACCGACTATTTGCTGGTTCCTGCTTGAAATGCTGGAAATGTCCTGATTTGCTTTAAACCAGCGGTCCCCAACCCCCGGGCCTCGGACCGGTACCGGTCCGTGAGTCGTTTGGTACCGGGCCGCGAGAGTTGAGGCTCAGGTGTGAAATGTATGGTTTTCAGGGTTTCCAGCGTTATTTTGTTATCGTTTTTATCGTTAACTCTGTTTTCCTGGGTCTTTTCACGTGTGTTATGAATAAATTTTCTTTTTTTCGGTACCGGTACTAGTTTTATTTTGTTGTATTTATCTTAAAGGCCGGTCCGTGAAAATATTGTCGGGCATAAACCGGTCCGCGGCGCAAAAAAGGTTGGAGACCGCTGCTTTAAAATAAACGTGGACACAACGAGCACATGATGTTGTGAGAGTGCCCACCTGCAAACAGGCAGTGAGGTGAGCGAGCGCGCGCCCAAATCCGCCGCTCCACGTGCATGTGTGTGTGCGTGTGTCCTTTTTAAGTTGTGGCGCTTCCATCTTAAACAGAAACCATCAGGTCCATAGGTTTTCTTTCACAGATCAATACAGCTGATCAGTTTGTGATCATTTCTGGTGACGTCATTCAGACCGTGAGATTAAACCGTTAATGAACTCCCAGATGTTCCCAGATGATGAAAAACGCTCATGCTAAAAACGCACCCACAAAAAAGACTCATCAAAGATCATCTTCCAAATGTTGGAGGTTTAACTTTAATTAAACAACAAATCTGTGACGGTCACCTGTTTATAAAAACTCTACAGCAGAACCTGAGAGACGATCATCTACTGCTCACTGAAGCCTCAGTGGATGGGCAGCTGTCAGGAAGCCGTGCTTAATGAAAGGAAACTGAAGGAAAGGCTGGAGATATGAAAATGACACAAGAACTGGGCTGAAGATCAGAGGAACGGGTCTGATGGAGAAATGGGTGCACATCATGGTCAGGAGAGAGGCTCAGCAGTCAGTCTGCAGCCAGCTGCGGTGGAGGCTCTGTCGTGGTTTGGGCTGTAGGTCAGCCAGTGGTGTTGGAGACCTTTGTTAAAACTGATGGACTCACAAACACAGAAAGAACCATCAGATTATGGAAGGACCACCTGATTAATAACAGCTTCATTTTTCATCCCAAACTCACTGCCATGACTCAACGTCTGAGGCTTCCAGGAGTCAAACTTCCATAAGAAGTAAAAGTTCACATTTAATGATCACATATCTACAGACGTTCCAACAGTCTCTCCACCCACGCTGTCATCGCCTCAGCAGGTACTGTGCTGTGTTTTTCTGAGAAAGCTGAAAGAATTCAAGAGTTTGCTGCATTTTTGACACTGCAAAAGCTCCAGTGGGCCAGACTGGACCCTGAGCTGCTCGTTTGATTCCCCGATCTGAGAAAGCTCGCATAAGAGCGGAGATAAAAGGGCAGACAGACGACGAAGAACACGTGATGTGGTCGAAATGTTCACAAACACAAAGTCTGGCTTCGTTTGCACTGATCTGAGCCGCGGCTCGTTTCTGAGTGCAGGCTGGGAGGTTTGGGACCTAAATGTGCTTCCACTCAGACTTCCCACAGCTCAGTGTGGAGGTGTGAACCTGGGAACGCCGAGGCTGCCGCAGAGCTTTATGACTCCTCCATTTGCCTCACAGCAGCTCACAGCTGTTCAGCTGTCACACGCTAACAGAAGGCAGCAGACTGCAGCCCCAAAAACACTAAACCAGCTCAGGTGTCACATTTACACTGAAACACACTTTACTTACACCGGGGGGATAATTTCAACATTTTATTATCAATATGACAAAGCGAAATATCTCCTGAAGGTAAAACTACTCACAAGACAAGCGCTCAAGTAAATTATAAAAAGTAAAATAAAACAAAGGAGATAATAATTTAAATGACAGTTAAAAACAAAAAAACAGGAGAAATATTTAAAGTAAGAAAATTAAATGAAAATTTTGAGTCTAAAAATAAGAAAAAAAGAAAAAACTCTTTTAAAAATATAAGAAAATATAAAAAATATAAAATTAACTTTGTTCGTGTGGGCGGGGCTAACACAGTCCCTGATTCACAGGTGAGACTTCACCGTGCTCTGTCATTTACCTGCCTGCTCCTTCAGGACCCTCCAGACTACGCCCCCTCCTCCTGATGCAGAGCGTTTGTTTATCTGCGCATGTCTGCTCAGGTGTCAGAGTTGACGCCTCGCTCACTTTTGTGAACGCACCAAGCTGTTCACACCTGAGACTTTCCCACGGCCTGCCTCCCCCCAGACACCTCCTTTATCCTCCTCGCGGGCGGCACACGCCATGTGTCGTCTCACCTGAACAAAAGCTCGTGCCGCCTCTCGTCGGGCCATTTGGGCACGTGTTGGAGGACAAAAGGAGGCGATGGAGGTGTGAAGCCTTTCAGGTCCTTCCGGCGGCAGTAAAACCTCCTCAGGAGGAGGAGCAGAGCTCGGGCTGATGGAGCACTGGGCCTCCTCTTCCTCACTTCAGAGACACAGACACACGAGGAAACCTGCTGACCTTTAACCTCTGACTTTCGCTCAATGTAAACGAAGCTTTACCTGCGATGCTGTGACGCAGTCCGCGGCGTTTCACCTGATCAATAAAGCTTTGAACAAAACAAAAGCAGCAACTGAGGCTCACCTGCATCAACCTGTCGCTCCCGTGCGCAGGGGCACGCGCACATACTCATTTGGAGGAGGCGAAGCGCGTGGCGCGCGTGTGTCTGAGGAGGGGGAGGTCTGATCGATAAGCAGATGGCGCGCGATTGAATATGTGCATATTGTCCGCTGAAGCTTCCTGCTGGTGTGTGCACGCGCCCTTACTCCCCGGGGTGCCGACGCTGCACGTGCTCATCAGGTAAAAAAAAGACGCTCTAAAGCTCGAAACGCATGCGCCACATTAGAACTCGCTCATATAATAAACGGAGGCCATTTTTCACAATTTCATTCATAAATCACACACACACACACACACACACACACACACACACACACACACACACACACACATAACAGAATCAGCATGCTTTATTAATCCCTGAGGAAATTATGTGGGTTGCAGTTGCATTAACAAAAACAGACTAAACTATTTAACAATACAATATGTCAGGATATAAGGAATAGCACAATATGTAAAAATCAACACATAATAAGTATCCAGGGTTGGCAGATGTGATTATAAGGAAATATCTTGAAAATTGACAGCAACATTACCGAATAAGAAAGAGAAAGGGTGCAACTGTTGCAGTGTTTAGTGTGTTAGGTGGAGGAGTTGTACAGGGAGCCACGGGCAGGAATGATGTCCTGTGTCGTTCAGTGGTGCTTTTCAGTAATCTGTCTCTCACTGAACGTGCTCCTGTGGCTAGCCAGCACGTCATGGAGTGGGTGGGAGGGGGTGTCCAACATTGTCTTTATCTTGGACAACATTCGCCTCCGACACCACTTTAAGGGAGTCCAGCTCCAGCCCCACAACATTATTGGCCTTGTGGATCAGTTTATTTAGTCTGTTAGCATCAGCAAGCCTCAACTTGCTGCCCCAGCATGCAACAGCATAGAGGACTGGCCAAAACAGACTCGTAGAAAATCCAGAGCATAGTTCGACAGATGTTAAAGGACCTCAGCCGCCTCAGAAAATAGAGATGACTCCGGCCCTTCCTGTAAAGTGTGGTAGTGTTTTTAAACCCAGAGGCATTTATAGTCGTCCACAATGTCCACGTTGACCCTGTGGATTGAAACGGGGTCAAGTGTTTCCTGGTCTTCCTGAAGTCCACGATCAGTTCCTTGGTCTTTGCCACGTTGAGCTGCAGATGATTCTGCTCGCACCACGTGACAAAGGAGTCGACCACAGCCTGGTACTCTGACTCATCACCCCTCCCGATGCATCCATGCATCCATACACAAACACTGCATGAAGCTGACGTGTTTCCAGCGTCAGGCAGCTGCTGCAGGACTGAGACGGTCTGACTCGAATGTTTAAACATGCATTCGTGCACTAAAGCGCTTCCTCTCTTTCTAGCAGATTCAATCACTTATGTGAGAATGTGGTTTGAGCAGTTTTCACCTGCATGTCGATGCAGCTCTGATTGGATGTTTCTGCACATCCTCCTTGAGATTCACGAGCAGCACTGAGCTCCCTGCTTAAACAGCACGACGTGATGAAGGTTAATATGAACTGTAGACGATGTGAGGGGCAGAGCTGTGACACGTTGTGTTTTTGCACATGTATGAAACCAAACGGCAGAATTGGTTCTGGGATGTTGTTGGACTCGGATGTGCAGCCGAGTCAAAAGTTTCTGCAAACGTGTTTTAGGGTTTGGGAAAAACTGCACTTGATTCTTGAAATGAGACGTCGTGCTGTGGTCTGAGGATAAGATCAGACCTTTACCCTGAAGCCTGCACAGCTGGAAAAATGATGCTCTGACTTTCAGCTCTTCCTCCTGTTCTTCCTCAGTGACATCACATGGGCTGGGGTCATGTGACCGGTTTATGTGTGAAACATCCAGTTTACAGCTCGGAGGAGTTTTCACGCCTCCTTCTTGTTTCTCTGAGACTCTGCCGACTCGTCTCGAGCCAAACATCTGTTGTTGTTGGTTTATATTATAGAATTCATCCCTGCGAGACACACACACACACACACACACACACACACACACACACACACACACACACACACACACACACACAATAGGGTGTGATGAAGCATGCCTCGTGCCAGGAAGGAGGGGGGCTGAATTCAGGACCAGCAGAGGCACGCGCTGCCCTCATTCAAATACAAATGGTGGAGGTGGGGGGTTGGGCGGTGGGGGTGGCAGCCCAACAAAAGCTACAGCTCATCAGCATGAGCGCCTCCTCCTCATACACCTGAGGTGAAGGGGAGGCCCGAGCTCTGTGTTTCGGTCCATTCGCTGAACATTTTCCTGAAATTGAGCAGGAGTGTCTTTGTTTTCACAGCTGACAGCAGAAATCTGGGTTTATGGAAGTGCTCTTCAAACCTGTGAGCTCAAAGCTCCGCAGTAGCTCTGAGATCAGGTTTATTCTTCTAAATTTAACCAGAGTAACTTTCAAAAGTCACCTGAAAGCTCCACAGCTGTTAAACTGGTTTAAAGTTCTCTCTGTAGATTAGACCCCACCACCACCAGCACCACCACCACCAGCAGCAGCAGCAGCAGCTGTTTAGCTGCAAACAGAACACAGCCAGCTGAAAACTGGCACCTTCACAGCAACGCAGCAACAACAGCTCTGATTGGTTAAAACTCAAGTCTGTGTGCATTTAAACACCCCTGGAAACACCTATTGAGCTCAGGGCTCAGGCATTACCAGTAATACATGAATGAATGAATGAATGAATGAATGAATGAATGAATACATGAATGAATGAATGAATACATGAATGAATGCAGCAGGCCTTATTTACTCTCATGTGTTGACACTGTACGCAGAGAGTTTATGGCTCTGTTTTTGGTGACAAGTTAGCAACATCAGTGAAGCTCCACGGCCTGAAGGTGGGTCATTATCATACAGCTGAGACCCCCCCCCACACACACACACACACACTCACACACTCACACTAAGGTGCATGTAATCTAGATTGAAATCTCATTTGTTGAAGTGTGTGTGAGGCGTGCCTCAGCTACGGCAGCCTGGAGGCGCAAAAGCTGAGGACCGAGGAGCTTGTTTCAGACAGCAGCTCCGAGGCTGCACCTGAGGGCGAGTGTTAGATAAAGAAAGATTATTATGAACTGTGGATCATGCAGAGCTGCTGTAGTGCAAGAGTAGAAATATGTCAAAGATCAGCAGAGATCCCTGTAAATGATTATTTTGTTTGGTTTAAGTTCGCCCCATTGCTTATGTTGATGAAAAATAACGACGTCACTCTGTCCCACTGTGACGTGTGACACCGACCTGAAGAACAGCGAGTATAACTGGGCTCCCAAAATGACTCGGTTGGTGTTGGAGAGCCCTGATGGGTAAAAAGCAAACCAGTGATGAGAAAGAAGCAAAACTCCAAACGGGACAAAGCAGCTGTAAGTGTGCGTGTGACGGACAGCTGGACTGGGCTCTTCATTCTTTTCTAACATCTCTCACAGCAGAGTCTGAGTCATTAAACTAAACTGAATGTATGAGACTGAGCCACAGCTCGATCACAGAAACGTGGAAAGTGCTTTAGTTTGATTACTATCAGGTGACTTCACTGAACACAAATTCTCAGTGATTGATTTATTTGTGTAACCTGTGCAGTCCCCGCAGATTAAAGACTGCAGATTAAAGACTGCAGATATCTTTAATCTGCAAATATAAAAAACTGTGAAACACATCAGTCCAATTCCGGACCAACAGCTGAATTTGTTGGTTTTATTGGTTTCAGCAGCTCTAAATCAAACAATAAAAGTTTCGCGCATTTTAAACTCAACCTCTGAATATAAAAATCTCAGGCGACGTGTCAGGATAAGTTGTGGTGATTTAATCCTGCCACACTAAGAACTTGACAGGACCACGTTCAGGTTCTTCTGACTTCGCTGTTTCGCGCTTCAGAGCTTCAAAACCACCCACCATAATTTCAGTCTTCCTCCCCACTCGTGGGACGGCACGCGACAGGAGAGGCGCGTGTGGTGTGCGCGGAGAGGTAGTTTCACTTCCACAGCACATTTCACTGCCTCAGCGTGCTGACCGCAGAAGGTAAATACCTGCGGACACTTTGTGACGTCACAGAGGCAGTAAAAGCAGCGCCTCGGTCGTGAGCGTTTGGCTCCTGGCACTTTGCTGCGTAATTGCACCATCAGCTGGTGAAAGCCAATCAAAGCATCCCCCCCGTCCCTCAGCCCCCGTCCCTCGTGACATCGTCACACAGAGTGTTGGAAATCTGTATAATCTGAGTGGCTCAGGCTTCGTGTTCTCGCAGCGCTAGAGAAAAGAAGCGCCTGAAAAATAAAAAGTTAAAAGAACGCGTAAAGCGTGCGTAACGGCGCGCGGCATGGGGAGTTTCACTCACTGCTGCTTTTGTTTTTCTTTCGTTCTAAACTCATTTCACAGAAACATCAGCACAGCAGCCCTCCCTCCTTGCAGTCGACGCACCTCCTTCCTGCCCTCCTCCTGAGGTATAAAGGAGGTGGGACGACAGCTGCGGTCCAGAGTTCAGCGCGGAGCGGATTAAACTTTGTTTCAGTTCGGGTTGCACACCGCGGACACTGCCCGCTCTTTCTGGAGGTTTTTCTTCGTCTCTCCGTTTGATTTTGGATCCTTTGGACTTTACGCACTGGACCTGTGGACGCGCCATGGCACGCTCGCTGCTGCCGTGTCTCCTGCTGCTCGCCTTGGCACAGACGGTGAGTGACAGCGCTCACGGGACCCACGGGGGCGTGGGGCTTTGTTGATGCTTTTGTTAAACTGTTGTGTTACGTGTTTCGGACACGCTGCGCTGCAGAAACCGCGCGCGTCGGGTTTGTGATGCAGACGTGCGCCGTTTTGCAGTGATGAATTCGTGTGCGTCTTTGCACCAGGTGACCCCTCTCCTCTCTTTGCCCCCCTCAGGCTCTTACCGCCGGAGTTTTCGAGCTCAAGATCGACTCCTTCACCAGCTCCAGCGGCATCTGTGGCCAAAAGTCTGAGGACTGCCTGATTTTTTTCCGCGTGTGCCTCAAACACTCGCAGAACGTTATTAAGCCGGAGCCGCCGTGCACGTACGGCGAAGCGTTCACGGATGTCTTCGACGCCGACTCCAACTCCATCTCCGAGAGAGAGCCCATAAGAGTGCAGTTTCAATTCAAGTGGCCGGTAAGTAACGACAGTCACGCGTGTTTCAGGCGTGACAGCAGCGCAGCGAATGCACTAAAGGAGTTATTTCTTTATTGCTCTTGAAATCTTAAAGGTTTTCAGCCACAAACATCCAGAGAAGAAGAAACTTTTCTCAAAAGCCTCAGAAAGACAAAGCAAACTCAAATGTGCCGTTTCCCTCCACGTCTACTAACATCTAACTAACTAAGATGTTTCCTTTTCCGGTTACTTTCAGGGGACGTTCTCTCTGATCATTGAAGCCTGGAAGGCGGACGCTCCAGGACGGTCCATAGGTAAACTCCCGACGCATCGCCGCCGGCTCACCGGCAGGTGGCGACAGCTCACACAATCAGGCCTCATGCTCACAGTTCATCTTCCCGCACAGAGAATCCACTCGTGATTCGTACCTGTGAACATCAACAAGCACCAGATAAAGACACTTAAAACTATTATTTGTTAATGTTTACTATCGCCACAGACGAACATAATTAAAAACACGAGTGGTGTCTTTGTCTGATGATGATGATGATGATGATGAATTTCCAACCAGAGAATCCGAACAACCTGATCAGCCGGCTGGCCACCCGCCACAAGCTGAGGGTTGGAGAGGACTGGACCAAGGGCGAGAACACCAGCAACCAGAGCGAGCTCCACTACTCCTACCACGTCGTGTGCAAGGAGTTCTACCACGGGGAGGCCTGCTCCGCCTACTGCCGGCCACGCAACGACACCTTCGGCCACTACACCTGTGACAAGGAAGGGAAGATTAACTGCCTGGAGGGCTGGAAAGGAGAGTATTGCACAGTGGGTGAGTGTCCTCTGTGATGCTTTCAGCAATTCAACAGAAATTGTCCTTTAAGGTGTAATTTTACTGCTTATGATCATTTGAGGAGAGTCATTGGTGCCCTTCTCACTTAAGATTACACCCAGAGTCACACGCTGAGCAAAGCTGTTTTTAACGGCTCCAGTCTCACGAAAATATACTAAAAACGTTCAATGATGCAACAAAACTGGCTCCAAATCAGGAGCGATCTCTTGTTTTCTTACAGTAGTGCCAGTAGTGCAACTCCTCCTCCTGAGCTCCCTCCATTTTTTATTCTAACGTTTCTCCTGCTGAGGAGGGGGGGGGGGGGGGGGGTAAAGAATGGGACCCTTGGCAGCCTTGAAATTGTGAAGTCAAGCAGTTGTCAGTGCCACCGCTGGCCCTGGTGGCTGCAGGGGACAAAAAAGAGATGTTAGAGCTTATGTCGTTTCCAGTGTGCGTGTGTGCCTCTGAGGTCTGCTCCTTTTGTTTTGAGATCAACAATGGGCCCCCAGTCGGCCCCCGGCCCGCCCGCCTTTAAGGGGACACGCGCTGCAGCTTAATGTGTGCTGCCTTGCGTGAAAGGAGACAGCATGTGTTGCTTTTGTTGTGCGGGCCAGCTGCTTCGTTCAGCACTTAACAAGCACTTGTAGGGGAGGTGTGTGTGTGTGTGTGTGTGTGTGTGTGTGTGTGTGTGTGTGTGTGTGTGTGTGTGTGTGTGTGTGTGTGTGTGTGTGTGTGTGTGTGTGTGTGTGTGTGTGTGTGTTTATTCATTCAGTTTTAAGGTGAGCTTTCAGCAGGTCCAGGTTAAAGTGAGTCTCCAGGAAATTAAAGAAAGTTAACGTGATGCAGTCATGTAATCGTGACCGTGTGTGAGTTTAAGGAGGAGTCCCTTAGACGGGTGAGGAGCTGTTTTGTCTCTCTCTCTCTCACACGCACGCGCACACACACACACACACACACACACACACACACACACACACACACACAGTCATGATAATATTTCCTCCCTTCCCTCTCTTTCTTGCGTTCTTTGACCTTCCTCCTCCTGCCCTCTCTCTCCCTGCGTCCCTCCTCCTCCCATCAGCCATCTGTGCAGGGTGCAGCGAGCAGCATGGTTTCTGCAAGTCTCCCCGGGAGTGCGTGTGCCAGCAGGGCTGGCAGGGCAAGAGCTGCGACGAGTGCGTCCGACACCCCGGCTGCAAACACGGGACCTGTAAGCTGCCCTGGCAGTGCGACTGCAGGGAGGGCTGGGGCGGCCTGTACTGCGACCAAGGTGGGTTTAAACCTGCGGGAGCGTCGCCCCGGTGGGGTTAACGGGCAGCTGAGGGTTTCCTTTGCAGGTTCAAGCATACCCCCACCCCACCCCCACAACAAACCGACGCTGCGGCTGATTTGTAACTTCTCCTTTTTCTGTTTATTGAAATAAATCCACACACTTTCAGAGCTGCAAAAAGATTCACCCAGTTTGTTGGCAACGATTTAAACTTTCAGGAAAACAGTGTGAAGCTGATGTATTTCACTATGAGGTGTTTTTCTGCCTGTACGTCAGCTGTTACTGTCCTCCCACAGTGACGCATTTTAGCTGAAACTATGATATATTTCACAACTCTCATCGAACAGCAAGTAAAAACCAAGAGTGCTCTTTAAAGATGTTTTATTTTTAGTTTAAGGAAGTGTAGAGCTGTTTTTAACCATCGTTTCTGATGCCAGAGGCGTCTGACTAACTAAGATCAGATTAATTTGTCACTTATATCTTTAAATGACCTGATATGATGCAATTTATTCACAATATAGAAGAAGCTTGGGGCTGATATGAAATGACGGCTGCATTCGTGTGGAAGCAAACCCCTTTGCAGACAAGCTTTTGGTTCACCGCATCAGTTATTTTCTGTTTCAGAGACTTTTACCTGAAATGTCAGCAGACATCGTGTCAGCAGCTCTAAATACATTTCTGACAATCTTTAGAAATAAGCTGCTGGTTTAGTTTTATGAGCCAATAACAGTTTTTAAGTGACTGTAACAATGATTACTTTATACGCAGGTTCTTTAAAGCCACGCACCACAGCAGGTTAGCCACACAAATGTTGTGTTTCATGCACTTTGCTGCTGAACCTTCAGTTCAGATGATTGTTTTTGCTGTGACGCAGTGAAGAGTAATCATGAACATTTCATATAAAGAATTTAAACATTCAGTTTTGTCTTTGGTGACACAAACTTTTGGCCACAGCGGTTTTTAAATCCCAGAACTGAGAACTGTGCTGCCATGCAGAGGTATGACCTCTGACCCTGCTCATCTGCAGAATATCAATAGATTTAAGGTTAAAGATTGAACACATTAAAGACAAATTTCCACATTTGATAACAGATCTTTATGAGGGGATGTTTTTATGTGCGTCATCTGCATGTATGCAGAAAAAAGCCACATGTACTGTGTTTAAATGAAGACGGTTATGTTGGACCAGTATAACCAAAACATGAACAATAAATATGTTTTTCTTCCCACAAAGTCCAGATAGGGCAGTGGGAGGGTGGTGGGATGGTAGAAAAGCCATTTCTAATATTCCCCTCAGACGTGACACTGCTGGTGCCTGACCGGACATCCATATGTGACGAGCTGGGAGAAAAACAGTCCCACTGTTGCTTCCATCGATGACGCCGAGCACAGAGGACACCGAGTCCTCTATTTGAACTTTTAACGGCAGGATTTGGCACCCTGGGAATGAGGATTTGCTCCTCAGCAGCATTTGATCATTTATAAAAGTAAACCTTTAGACAAAGGCACCGAGGTTGACAGCATTGTGTTTGAGCTGAAGCGGGGCACCTCAGGGCGCCATCCTGAGTCCTTTTACATTTTCCTTAATACCTTTCCTTTTATTTTCCTTTTTTGTACATATGTTCACACACCGATCACTCGCATTGATCCAAGTAATCTAATAACAGCTCACATGACAAACTTTCTGTCTTTTTGCCTCTACATGCACCGCTCAGGGTTTACATTATTTGCATTCTGGTTATGGATAATTACATTGCTTTAAAGTGATTGTTCAGTAGACTCAAAAATGTTCAGGTACCTAAAACTTAACTACATGTTGCATTTCAAATGAAGTAAACTGTCAGCTTAATCAAACCTCTCACCTCTAAGATACATCACCAATCACCTGCTGATTGATTAGGGTTACGTGGATCTGTGTTTGAGATCTGCAGCAGAATAGTAGCAGTAGAATAAATATTGTTGTAAATGTTAAATTACCTGCCTGCTGCTGTCGTGGTTAATGCGACAGTTTCCAACTGTGTCAGCTGGTTTTAGCATTTCAAACAGAAACATGTTGTTTAGTGTTTTACAGCAGCTCCATCTGTCGCTGCAGAGATGAGCTGGACTCGTGAATTATGTTTGCAAGAAAACACATGAATCGCATTGTGAACAGGGAACTCCACAGATGTGTCTGTGTGAAATTAGAAATATCAATCATAATAACAAAACCAAAACACTTTAATTTAGTGGCACTGAGGGGATTTTGTTGTGGTTTTGAGTTCGACTTTCAAACACCAAAGATAAGATAAAACTTTATTAATCCCTCGGGTGGGTTCCTCTGGGAAATTCGGTTTCCAAAAGCACAGCACCGACACCGACAAGGATTATGGTAACAATCAAAACACTAAAACAGCAGACGCCACAGTTGCCTCGTCTCTTGTTGTGGATGTTGTTGTTTCCCGTTTCCTGTAATCTTCTTTCTTCACTGCAGACCTGAATTACTGCACCAACCACAAGCCGTGCCAGAACGGCGCCTCCTGCACCAACACCGGCGAGGGCAGCTATACGTGCGCCTGCCGGCCCGGCTACACCGGCAAAGACTGTGAGGTCGAAGTCAACGAGTGCGACAGCAACCCCTGCAGGAACGGCGGCAGCTGCAACGTAAGTCAGCAACGGGCTCGGTGCAGCCAAACCTCCTTTTCTTTAACTCTTCAGATCGTTTAGGAAGTAACTCCCAACTTTACCAGCTTCTCACGTGCAGGATAGAGCGTTTCCTGGCGGAGTAGCATGTTGGAACAAAAATGCCAGACACAGTCGGACTGGATGTCAAGCTGTTAGCCCTGAGAGGTCAGAGGTCACTGATGGTCACTGTTATGGCCCGTCTAGGCGCGGCCAGACCACAACAAAAAGGCGGTCCACCCCTACATGCTCCTACATTAAACCAACATAGTGACACAGTGAACGGTCTGCCGGTTGGGTCGGGCCGAGGATGAATCACCTGGCAGTCCCTGGCGGTGTCTTCTTATGCGCTGCCTCCCGGTTGTTAGCCAGTCCGTACGATCCATCCACCCTGGATGCACCAATCATGGAGGAGCACCTGCACACTCAGTCGTAACAGTCACGCTAATCCAAATCTTGTTGTGCAAAGTCTTAGCAATCAGGGAGGAAAAAACAAAGAGTAATCAGCTGGTGTGCATTTCCAATAAAGCGTTTTTCTCCACAACTGAGGTAAAGGTCGGGGTCGGGGTCAGGGTCGGGGTCAGGTTAGGGGAATGGGGCTGTTGGTGATGATGGTTTAGAACTTAGTGTTAACACTGTTCGCTCATCATCATCTTTTAGGGAGCCTGAAGCATGAAGTAATTGTCAGTAAATGTTTCATTCATCAGTGCTGTTTATTGAACCTTCTGATAAATTAAAATAGTATCTTAAACAAAATCTCACACTAATGTTCACAAAGCTAATTCTGACAGTGCTTATACCTCAGAGGGGTAACGGTGCGGATTGCTGGTGCAAAGTCCGTGTGATTTTGCTGATGATGTAATAGTTCACCGAACTATAACCTGCACTAACTGCTCGCAGCAGGCCGCACCTTTGCTAACCGATGCTGCAGAATCAGAATCACACGCAGCTTTGCTTGTCGCCTCCTCACCTTGTTCTTCTCCTCTGTCTCTCCTCCAGGACTCGGAGAACGATTACTCCTGCACGTGCCCTCAGGGTTTCTACGGGAAGAGCTGCGAGATCAGCGCCATGAGGTGCGCTGACGGGCCGTGCTTTAATGGAGGCACTTGCATACAGGAAGACACCGGCGGGTACACCTGCCGCTGCCCGTCCAACTTCACAGGCTCCAACTGTGAGAAGAGGATGGATCGATGCAGCAGCAGCAGCCCCTGCACTAACGGTACCAGTCGAGTGTAGCCCAGTTCATGCACTTCACATCATCAGAAACACAGAGTGCCGTCTGATCTCTAACCATGCTAAAGTTCACAGTTACGCTTTCTATGTTATCCTAGTACGTTTTAAGTTCTCTTTGAATGATGTTTGGCCACAGACTGTTCACACAGGGCCAGAACGACCCTCAGACCTCCAGGCTGACGACCCCAAATGGGCTCGAATCCACAAGGCTGCAGATTTCATATACTCTCTATCTATTACATGTAAAGTCACATATTTGAAAGCTTTTTACTGCTTTTAGCTCATGAAAATCTAAAGCACTGTATCTCATATTATTAGAATGTATATAAATAAAGATTTGCATACAGAGACTTCTGATAGCAGTTGATTCACACACGTGGTTGGAGTCCCATTACCACGAACCGCTGCATCAGTGTGTCGTGGACATGGCGAGCGTGTTGTTGCTCAGGCGTTGTTGAAGCTGTGACGGCCACCAGCTCCTGTCGGGTGCGTCTCGTGTTCCTGTCGTGGTTAGCAAACCTCGTCAGCAGTTGGAAGCATGAAGTGCGCTAGCATCTTCTGGTAGATGGCTGCGCCGATTTTGGACGACACCCCAAACCATCACAGAAACCTGACATTAGACTTCAGACCCCTGGATTCTGTGTCTCCGACTTCCTCCAGGACCTTCGTTTCCAAACAAAATGCAAAACTTACTTCAGTGAAAAGAGAAATTTGGCTCCTCGAGGATCAGCTCAGTCCAGGTCAACAGTCGTCCCCACGGTTGTGTTTGCATGTAGTCAACTAGACCAAAAGCTGCACGGTGTTTATGCTGTTCCAACAGTGAACGACGCAAACCTGAAATATTTCTAATAATTTGAGATACTGGAATTTTGGTTTTCATGAGCTATAAGGCGTAAAAATAAAACTTTCACGTTTTTGGTAATAAAAATCGAATATATCAAAGTTCCATCGGCTCAGCCTGGCAGCTGGATTCAGCATCTGTTCAGGGTCACCAGCAGAGCCCCTCAGGAGCTCCTGGGCAACGTCTAAGGCAGGGGTGTCAAACTCCAGGCCTCAAGGGCCGGAGTCCTGCAGGTTTTAGATCTCACCCTGGGTCAACACACCTGAATCACACGATTAGTTCATCATCAGGCATCTGGAGAACTTCAGGACATGTTGAGGACGTAATTTAGCCATTTAAATCAGCTGTCCTGTATCAAGGTTACGTCTAAAACCTGCCCTCGAGGCCTGGAGTTCGACACCTGTGGTCCAAGGGTTGGTTTAGCCTCCTGTAAACAGTCGGCTTGATGATTAACAGGAAATAGTTGACAGACCTCTCAGAATTCACACATGTGGAGCAACACTTACTTTTAATTCAGTGCCGTGGTGACACGATGCACGCTGCTGCGTTTGCTCCTCTGCAGATACATTTGGAATAAGTCATGCAAGTCAAAGGACAGAATAAATAGAAGCAGCGAAATACTTCAAAATACGTTCCTGAGAAGAAGCAGGTCAGTGAGGAACTGGAGGAAGCAGCCGCCCAGGCTTTTGAAGCATCATCACAGCATCGCATGAGTCATCAGAGAAAACTGAAAACTGTGACTTTGCTGTGTCTCTGCTAACACACACACACACACACACACACACACACACACACACACACACACACACACACACACACACACACAGTTTATAATTGTGTGTGAAATATTGAGATACCTTTGCATTCAAACGCCTTCATAGACGTGCACGTGTGTGTTTGCAGGGACTCGTGCATTCCTAGTGAAGTTTTGACGCCACAACATACGTCGAAAACATCACTGTTAAAAATCTTATTAGGTCCCCATTAACCACTTTTATACAATGAACAGAACCAGGCAGATATTATGACTTAATACCATTTTTGAACTTTCCTCAGAAACAAATGTAACGAGAGAGAGGGCTCACGTTTGCATTTTCACCTGGTCTGCGTGTGAGCCAATCACAGGCATGTTTCACACACTGTGGGAGTTCCAGAGGTGGCTGTGGAGAGGGACACGCTCTGGTAAAGGACAAAGACGGTCGTGCTGGTTTATTTTCTCGTGCGCCTGGTCTGTCTGATCGATCGCGTGCTTTCTGAGCTGCTGCTGCAAACTGAATACAAACAGAACAGCAGGCTCGGCTTTATTGTTCCAACAGTCCTGTTTGTACTTGCCAGATAAGACTGAACCACGTAACAGCAGCCTCCTATCAGTGCATCCAAAACACGTTGGGAGCAGGAAAAGCTGATAGAAAGTTGAGATACTCTGTGCCTGTGCAGTTCAGACGTGCAAGTGGCTGACATCCATGTAAACAATGCAGTAAATGCGCACTCACGCGTGTTTAATCCGTGAAACTAATATCCGATTTGTTCGCTAACCAGCGTTGGCGTCTGTGCAGCTAAAAATAGCAGCCGAAGTCTCTGAATGAGATCGCTGCAGCTCAAAGTGTAAAGAGGGACTGAGCTGCAGGAATGTGTCCAGTCTGGCTGCTTTTCTTTATTACGTGCAGATTCTTTGAATGCTTCTCAGCTTATCAGAGTTTGGTGCTTTTTCTCACCTGCTGTTTGTGCGACTCTTCAGCTCTGATGATTTTACTGCAGTGGCTTTGCGTTGGCGGCCTTGGCTTAAAGCCTCGACATCCCAAAGGCTGGGCCGTGCATCAGTTAAACTTTAATTTAAATACTGCTATAAATCAATGTCCCACAGTGCACAGGCTGCAGTAATGATTAAATAATGACACGTGAAACAACCACAACACACAGAAATGCACCAGAGTTTCAACCAGTTCAGTTTCATTGTGTTTACTTTCGTTGTCACCCAGCAGTCAGGTTAAGTGAAAGGTCGCTCCTGTCGGAGTCAACACAGTCTTACAGTCTTCGTCTAAATAAAAAATAGTTGCAGATTCGGTGCTTTGTAGGCGCCGTGTGAGCTTGAAGATATCAGTGCATATTTTAGACATGGCTGCTACAGCTCGCGTAACCTGCTGAGGTTTTGAAGCATTTCAGCTCCAACGGTCATTTTCTTTGTTTCCTGATATTTTGATGACTCGGGTTGGCGCTGAGGTCACCGAGGATGATTCAGACATCAGAGGGTTGACTTCTCAGCTGGTATATGTGGCTTGAAGTGCAGGGACAGCCTCAGGAAAATCAAATCTCAGTGCATCATCTGCGTCACTGGGATGTTAATCTGTCTTCTGATCAGCAGCGTGTTGCTCTAAACTGCACAGCTGTGGTAGAGTTCAGGTTTGAGGTGTTTTTGGTAATAAGACACAAAAAAGAGCAAATGATGTTACTGTTTGGTGACTCCTACCTGTCTGGCTGCAGCTTTCCATTACAGTTAACGGTCTCTCCTCTCTACATGACAGAAATATAAAAAGCATTACTGAGACGAGGCCTGATGTTTGTGTTGGAGCAGATCAAAGTCACCTTTGTTTATTTTGCTGGTTCCCAGTTTCCCGGTCAGCACTGATAACATCACTCATATCTTATCAGGTTCTGGAGCCGGTAAATTCATATTCAGAATATGAATATTTGGAATTTGCATGCTTAGATGAAATGCATTCATTTGCAGCGACTCGTTTGGGGCTCGGCTTAGTCTTGCCCAGAGTGCGAAGGCTGGTGTGGAGAGAATCGGAGCTAAACTCCTGTAAACCTCACAGCGAGCCTTTCAGATGTGATAGAACATGAATTACCAGTCCCGACTCTTCCTGGGAATCGTTATGTTGTCATTTGTTGTTCTTGTTGTGAACCCAAATATTTCTCTGCTGCCAACGAAGGATAGGAGCGGATAAAACATCTGCTTATGCTTCTCGGTTTATATTTCAGTTGATGAAGCATGACATGAGCTTTATTACCCGCAGCCTAACGTAGGCTGAGAGCTCCTTAACGCGATTTAGAGCTTTGATGTTGCCATGACTGTAGCGCCAACAACGCTCGGCACAAGCAGCTGCAGAAATGTAGATTTTCATCAGCTTCACAGAGTTAAAAGCACATTAGTAGCTCTGTTCTTCCTCCACCTGCCCTCACGATGGTCATATCTGTCTGTCGCTGGCTTATGAGCCAAAGTTTATTTTGAAGACCGTCTCTCACTGCAGGCATGAGTGGAAGCAGGTTAGCATGACTGTTGTGCATGTCGCACGGCTTTTACAATAAAGTTTGCAAGCACTCGTCAACCCTGCACTGAATTGTTCCAGTGTTTGGAAAATGTTGAGTCCTTTCTGCTCTGAGCACAATTTATGATGCAAAGTTAAACGTAACTGTACACAGACGTGGACCTGCGATCTTTAAACGCTTGTAATCAAAGACATGTGTCGGGACGAGTGCCAGGCTTTGCGTAGATCCCTACTCGGACCACCAAAGCAGCTGCTAATGATCAGGGTATGGATTCAGGCCGTGTGGCTGAGCGACCTGTAGTGTCCTGTAGTGTCCTGGACCTCGTTTAGATCCGTTTGGTACCCAGAAGACTTGGCTGCTGCCATCTGGGGGCGTCTTTGCAATGACGAGGGTGCGCTTGGTCAGCATAATCAACGTTAGCCGCTCCACCTGCGAGTGGTGTTAGTGCTGTGTGTGTGTTGCTTGGCGGGAGCTCTCGAACATGTCTCGTCACCTCCCGCACAATTACAAACACTGTGTCCTCGTTGCCTTAAACAAACCTGTTTTCGCAGCAGCTCTGGAGACGAGCTCGTCCTTTTGTTCACCTACCTGATTGCACTCGACTCTGTCGAGAGTCCAGCTCTGCTGCCAGCTGTTAACAGTCTGATAGAGTTTTCATCCACGGCTCATTTCTTCCTGGAAATGCAGACCAGAGCTTCACAACAGCAAGATAACCATAAAGTCGGCTCATAGTGGCACGCAAATATCCGCAGACGTGTGTGTGATTCCTGAGAAGTCAGTTAATGCAAACGATCCAGGAAACACAGTGAAAGTTTTCATTTCTCTTTTCAAGCAGTTTATTCTTATCAGTATTATTTTCTCTTATTTGTGTCCAGAACTTCAAATTGCTCCAGATCAATAATCCATAATAGTTCAACTGTAGTTGATCATAAATATTGATTCAGGCTTTTTGGTACTGATAGCATTCAATCATACACACGCTGAATATTCAAATGTCATAAATATCACTAATTAAACTGTGATGTAACCTCATCATATACTTAAAGCACTGTGCAAAAGTCTTGAGTCAGTCACGTCTTTATCGTTTGCTTACACAGAACCTGAGTGTACAGATTTTTACACACTGGCCACGTTTTCACTCGTGTTCTGTCCAGGGCCCTGTTTCATGAAGCCGGTTTAGTGCAAACTCTGAGTAAGTATACCCTGAGATAACGAAAACTCTGGGTTTTCGGTTTCACAAAGCGAGTTTAGATTGATCCTGAGTGAGTTACTATGACGACACACTCCGTGAAGCTAACCTGCCCCCTAGCAGGTTTACTTCAACTAACCCTGACGTTCTCCGCCTCTTTGTCAGAAACCTGACTGTAGGAAGTGTCAGACATGGCGTGCTCCGTCCTTGAAGAGCCAGTAGATGTTGAAGCCCAAATTCTCCGCAGAGCTCTCCGCCGGGAGAGAGTGATTAGAGCGCGTTTGGACATTTTATCATTTCCTGATGATTTCCTGTGTGAACGTTACCGTTTTTCAGCACAATCTATAAGTTATTTGAATAACATCCTCAGGCCTAATATTGCTCATGTGACACATCGCGGACATCCTCTCAGTTCTGTACATATTATTTGTATTGCACTTCGGTTTTTTGCAAACGGGAGCTTTCTGTATAATATTGGTGACGCTGAGCACGTTTCCAAGGCTACCGTCTGTCGGGCAGTCAGGAATGTTACAGTTGCACTGAAACGTCTCCTGTACTCGTCTGTGGTGTTCCCCGGTCACAGACCCACAAGATTTATCAAAGAGGGATGCCACAAAATTGCAGGTATCAGGATGAACGAAACTTAATTCATGATGTGGTGATACTTGGACTACTACTTAAATTTTACATTTATTCTCACGGTTCCCAGGCGTGATTGGCTGTATAGATGGCACTCACATTCCAATCATTGCTCCTTCAGTAAATGAAGGAGACTAAGTGAACAGGAAGTCTTTCCACAGCATTAATGTACAGGTACATAGTTCCCTGTAGCATTTCAAACTAACAAATTATTTCATTATAGTAATGGATGCTAATTTGTGTTCTCTGCACTGTGAAGATCATATGTGATGCTGCCAACATTATCACAAATGTGGAAGCCAACTGCTCAGCCTCTGTGAGTGGTGGTGGTGGAGGACCCCCACCTGTTTTTCTGTTGGCTATAACGGGTCACATTTGAGCATACAGAGTAAGCAAATATGTACTTGTAATGTGCTCAGATAATTTCAATAAGTGCTTACAGAGGGGAAATTAATGTAGCCTCTAACTGCAATTGATTTACATCGGACAAACAGACCAAGCACTATGGCTCATAATACAATTACACCTTACCTGTTTGGACTATATTTTTATATTTCATTTTTACTTGCTGCCAGGAACGTTTGGGGCCTGTTGGGTTGCACCTGCGCTCACATCACATCACAAAATAAAATGTATGAAATAAAAAATAAAATATAATAAAATAACGTGTTAAATGGGTGGAAATCCCTAGATCAATGTTTAAATTAACACTCACGCATTGACTCTGTCGGCTATGTTTTGCCATGCATGCTCCCTTTGTTTTGCAGCTGTGGCTGTGTTACTTTTTTTCCGTGGAATTTGCATGTTATCGGCATATGCTGCCATCAGAATTTCGGCCTCAAGCGCTGTAAAATACATTGACCGCGCCTTCTTTCCCTCCGTCTCCATGGTGACTCGCTTAATCTGTGCTCCACTAATCAGGGCTTTATGTATCCTCGTGCGCGCGCCTAACTTGGGGTTAAAGCAACTCCGCGTTGACTGAACTACTTGTTATCAGCCTTTCTGAAACCGAATATTCCGAGTTGGACAGTTCGGGGTTACTCAACCCTGAGTATCGTTTTTCACTCTGAGTTTTCTAAACCGGCTTCCTGAAATAGGGCCCTGATCTTGTACCTGATGACACAAAGGCTCCTAACAAGAGAACCGGTGTCGTGTACGTATAACACACAACTTAGCCACTGTGAAATTGTATCTTTAGGCTCATTGTTACCAGCAGCCTGTCATAAACACACATCAGTTGTTTCCATTTCTTTAGTTCAATCAAAGATTTCACATTTTGACATAAAAATATTTGGGGGTGAAAAAAGTGATTTCCAAGCAGCCGGATGTGTCGTGTCATGGTGTGCGGTGTGTCGGGATGATGGTCGCGGTCATCCTGATGCTGCAGGATCAGGTCGGTATGCAGAGAGGTCGGGAGAGACACGGTAGAGGCTCTGTATTATTTGGGCTGTGGTCAGTGGTGTTGCAGATCTTTATGCAACTATGAACTCTGAAAAAGAACCATCGGATTTTCTTCCACCGTGTAGTACCACCTGGAAACCGTCTGTCTGCTAACGGCTTCATTTTTCAGCACAGTGATGATTCAAACACAGGGCCGATACAGTAAAACCATTCCTTCATGGAAAAACACACATCTGATCAGTCATTGGTCGGCCTCCCCAGAGCCTGGACCTCAGTTTGGGATCATCCCGACAGAGAGAAGAACAAAAGGCAGAAAGAAAAGCTTTGAATCCTTCAGGACGTCTGGAGAACTGTTCCTGAAGATCCTCACAGACGTTACAGAAGCTGGCACAGAGGTCAAGCTGGAACCGGACAAACTCCCCAAAAAACACAAGGAAATTTGGATAATTCAAGACTTTTGCACAGTATTTCATGTGATTTAATTCAGCGTGTTTAATGTGCAATCGACTGTTTTACATCTGGGGGGTTGGGGACGTCTGGGGATATCATGCCCTTGTCAGGCAGACAAGATGTCTGAGCTGTTTAGAGCTGTGGAGATAAACATATCCTCACCTCAGAGAACGTCTGTGAGAAAGTTTGAGGGATAGGAGAGTTATCAAAAACAGTATGAAAGCATTCTTGTGTTAATAAAGGAGGCGGATAAACTTGACTTCTTTCCCACAACAGGTCTGCATCTTTGCTGCTGCCGTAAAGAGTCAGAAGAGCACCAGATATCGTAGAGAAGTATTTCCAACAAATAGTTTTGGGTTGTTTGAAGAAACTTGACTCATTAGGGATGGACGTGTCCTGTGGCGGACACTGGGATGTTTGTAGAGACCGCTGCCTCCGGGGAGTGTCGTCGCTACGAGCAACTGTCCTGACCTAATATGCAAAATGGTTTTGGTGAGACACGAGTGTTTAGATGCTAGATAATGTTTTTTATTCTCTGTAAGTAGTGTTAATGTTGTAGCTGACAGCCGTGTGTGTGTGTGTGTGTGTGTGTGTGTGTGTGTGTGTGTGCGCGTGTGAGGAAAACACAACAAAACCGCTGGAGTTCAGATTTTAACGTTGATCTGGCTCTAAAGCTTGATATTTTGCACCGTGCAGGATGTTTTGCTGTTTGATTTCTATAATCTGTGGTCTGTGGTTGGGTAACCTGTTCTCGTGCGAGCTGGGCCAACAGTCAGTTTAAAGTTTCACGTCGTTTACGAGAGGAGACGCATTATCAGGGTCAGACGGCTCCACCGGCAGACCTGGCATTAATAAAGGAAGCATATCTCAGAGTTTATAATTAAACAACAGTCATCATCGGCCTATCATCCGCCCCCGCTTCTCGGGGTGCCTGTCGACCCCTCAGTTCTCCCTGAGGTTCTCATTAACATGTGGAAACCGCCGCCTGCTTATCTTCAATCTGCAGTCATTCCTGTCTTTCAGTGAGCCTGACAGAGGGTAAAAACATACTGCTGCCTGATAGATGACGCTGTGCTCTGTTTGCAGTGTTGCAACACAGAACAACCAAATATGGGTCTGTTTTTACAGCACACAGCCTGCAGTTTGGAATAACAGCCCAACATGAACCCATACATGGCTGCAGGATCAGTGCCTCTCCCCTCCTAAAAATGCTTTTAGAGCACGAAATCCCAGCAAAAACAGGAGAAGATGCGCATCTTCTCCTGTTTCAGAGAAGTTAAACTGAAATGACGGATATGGCTGTTTAAGTTTTATAGTCCACTGTTCTGGCAGATCACATGACTTCCTGGTGCTGGAAAACAACTTCTCAGGATGTTTCTAATCACACATGTTTTTCTGAGGGGCATCTGTTGAGAGGAAATGTTGTAAAGAACATTTTTCCCCTCCCGCTCTCAGCCCCGCTCGTCCTTCCTCTGTCCAGATGGAGTTTGCTTCGTTGTGGCAAGTCTGCAGGGTTCAAAATGTCTTCTGCACACTGTCGGCTTAATTATTACCACAGTTTGTCAAATTTTCAGAAACCTGGTTTCTTTTCTTTCTTTCTTTTGTTGTTTTTTTAGAATGAAACTGTGGAGTATTTAGCCTCCTCCGGCCTCCCCCAAGGCTCTGCTGTGGTTCCCCTGTTTTTTCTAGTCCACATACTAATACTCAGAAATACCAGTGAACGTATGAGACGTTTAGAGCGATTCAATGATGAGTATTTCACAAAAACCTTGTTTCCCGTGTCTGCTGTATGGCTTTAGCTCGTAAGCAGGGCTGAAGGCATCAGAATCTATTAAACGTCTACACACTTTATTTCCTTTCCAAATGATGCTTCATGGCCAACATGCTAACTACATATCTGGTAACACTTACTGCTCAGCAGAATAAATGACCCTAAAACTGGGGCCCGTTTCACCTCTTTGAAGTCTCAACATCAGTCAGTAGCAGATGAACATCTGCCCTCTTCTGCTTTACCTTGCCAGTTGTTTCCTCCAGTTGTTATTAACACACACCTGTTTTTTTCCTGTCTGCAGGTGCTCAGTGTTTTGACGTTGGCAGCATCGTCATGTGTCGCTGTCAGCCAGGCTTCACCGGCTCTCGCTGCGAGACCAACATCGACGACTGTGCCAGCAATCCCTGCAGGAACGGCGGCACCTGCTTCGACAGAATCAACAACTACAGCTGCACGTGCACCCTCGGCTTCTCCGGCAAGGACTGCACGGTGCACGCCAGCCTCTGTGACCAGTTCCCGTGCGAAAACGGCGGCACGTGTTTCACCCACTTCACCGGCCCCGTGTGCCAGTGCCCGCGAAACTTCATGGGCACGCGCTGCGAACACTCTCTCAAGCCAACTGTGAAACCGGCCGCGAATGGAGACCCTCCAGCGGCCATGATTGCCGCTATTGCTCTGGGAATAGTGACATTTTCCCTGCTGGTGTGCGCCGCCATCTTCGTTCTGCGCCACCTGTACCGGGGCAGGGAGCTGAGAGCCCTTTCCACGTCAGTAAAAAACGACCTGGAGACGGTGAACAACCGCAACGCGGTGATTGGCGGAGGGGCGCCCAAGAACGGGAGCTTACCTGGAGCGACTCTGGGCAGCCTGAAGGAGAAAGAGGCCTTCCTCCTCCCGGGAGCTCATCTTAAAATGTCCAATAAGGATGTAGCGCTGGTGGACAAGGGCAGCGACAACGTGGCCATGTTTAAAAACAAAATGGCAGATTACAACCTGGCAAAGGAGGAGCAGCACCTGGACAAGAACAAGTATGACCTGTAAGGACCTGATGGTTTGATAGTTATCTCTGTTTCTGTTTGTGCTTCGTTCCTGTGAGTTTAATTCAGACAAGTCGCAGCTCGTTGTGTCTTAACTGATCAGTCCATGGTGGGGGGGGGATCTTCACTGAGTCTTGCTGTCAAAATCTTTGTTTGCTGTTGGATCAACCTTCCCTCTCTCCGTCTGTCTGTCTGTCTGTCTGTCTCGCTCTTGTTTCCTCTAACAGTAAGAAATGCGAGCCGTCCGTCATCGTCCCTCCTCTCAGTTTTGCAAAGGACAGTCTGTATCACTCAGTGTTCATCATCCCAGACCAGCTGGAGCAGTGTGTGTTTGCTACTGAGGTGAGGAACACAACCACGCGAGCGTTTATCTCTCCGTTGTTGACTTGGGTCGATCACATTACTATTACAAGGATTCATTTTGTTAATGGAAGAGTGGCAGCGAAACGCAGAATGGGAGGCTGAGGAAGGTTCAAAGTTCAAAGTTGTCTTTAAACATCTGACACTGAATTTACACTTTGGTTTTTCTCTGCAAGCTCGACGAAGCAAAATTAAACTTGGTTCAACGTGTCTTTGCTCAGCATGTCCAGAGCATTAAATTCATACTGTTATACAAATGACTTGAACTCGATGAGGATGATGGACAGCTGTGTGTGTGGGTCCAGTGTGTGCACAATAATCTAGATAAAAAAAGTTAGTAACTGTTAGTAACATTTCCTCTAAAAGTGGAAATGAGAAGGCAAATTTAGAGCAGCTGACATCGGCAGAAAAAAGCCACCAGGATTGTATTTTTCATATTATTAATAGTATTTACCGGTTTATTGACTTGCTTGCTCGGTGCATGGGAGAGGTTCACTCTCAGGGCTTTTGTGCCACAGAGAAACATTATTACTGTTAATCGTCTGTTTTATGCAAACTTTTTGAAATAATTAATTCTAAATGTAGCCAGACTCAAAGTCTCACGTCAGGACTTCATCTTTATGTAGGCCAGGGGTCCAACTCCAGTCCTCGAGGGCCGCTGTCCAGCATGTGTTCAGGTTCTGAGTCTTGCTAATGACCTACTAATGTTATTCAGGTGTGTTGCAGCGGGACACATGGAAAGGTTTCAGGACAGCGGCCCTCGAGGACTGGAGTTGGACCCCTGATGCAGGCTCTGCTATTTTAGCATCACAACATTGTGATTGGTCGGTTGGAGTAATATGATATGCACCAGATGCCCCTTTCTTTCACTCTAATGCTCAGCACTGATGTTTGCATGTCTTCTGGCTACAATGTTCCAGCTTATCTGTAAGTCCATAAGAAAGAACAAAGCTGTGACCTCTGAGTGAGAGATTTTTTGCAAAAAACTGGAAAAAACGCCCCCCGTAGGGGTGAGAAAATGAATACATCCTAGTACTGCAGTATTCTGTGTGACGATGCAAGGACACAAAATATTAATGTCTTATAAATTCAATTAAACTGCTGGCAAATTGTGCTATGTTATTGCAATACTGCGCCTATCACAAAATGTAAAGAATGCTAATATCCCGTCGTCAGTGTTATTGTTTAGATATCGTGCTGACCTAATCACAACTGTGAATGTGAGAGTCAGCGACACTGATTTCACTGCAGCTCCATAAATTGCAGAGAAATGAAGCACAGCAGTGTTTCAGGCGGGCTGCTCGCTGAAAGTACAAACTTTTTTCTAACAGGTCCGGACTGGTCCCAGTGCCTCCAGGTGGAAGAGGTTAAAAACACTTATTAATATTTCTTCTAACGTTGTGCTTCATGAATGATGTTCATGGCGCAGTGCAGTGATGCCGTACGCTGATGACTAACCGCTGCTTCTCTGTCTCATTCTCAGGTATAACCTGAGATTTTTCAGACCACCAGCAAAGGATCTTTTCTGCTGAGGGCCTGAAAGTGTTTTGTCCAGAACAGTATACCCAGAGGATCTATTCTACACACAGTTTTTTAATTTAATATTTATTACTGCTGCTCAATGGAGAGACTTCTGTTGTTTTAGTCTGCTTGGATACTGTCAATGTTCGGATGGCAATGAGAAGACGAGGGAGGAAAGACTGAACGTCTGGCATCATTTGCACTATTCATTCTTTAAATCTTGCCCTGACTTTCTGTCTCTGCACTCTTTCTTAATCTTCTTTGGATCCACGATCGAAACGATCGAAGCGAGAATTGTCCGCCTCTCACACAGACGGGTGCCTTAGCTATGCTCCCTAATTTCGCAATCATCAGAGGACCTGCTCGCAGAAATGGGAGGCAAACCTCTTTCTTTTAGGTCAAACAGCCGTACCTTTCCACAGATCATGTATCTGTGACCTGGGCTGGATAGTTTGTGACAACGATTCTGTCGTCCACCTTCAATCGCCGTTCAATTTTTCCTCGTCACATTGTGGCCTGTTCAGTATGAAAAATATCCGCCTTACAATCACCAAACCTGCAGAATCCAAAGTGCCTCTGTCCCTAAAAACATCAAAAAGACTTGAAGCCAGCAATCAGAGTGAGAACGTCACTGTCTGATGTTCTCCCAGAAGACTGGACGAGTTTTATTATGGTTTTTAATGGTAAGTTCAAATCCTGCGCTGAGCCTGTCAGTCCACCCGTCTCTGAGCCCCAGTTGTATCTCCAGCCTTCAGCCCTGGATATTAATCGCTGTGTAAATGATGTTTCAGGTGAACTGGGGGGGGGGCTTTGTTCCCCTAATAACAATCAGCTGTTTCCTGCCTTTCCGCCTTGTGAATTGAAAGATAATCAAAGTCGAACCGTTGGGCTGGATTCATCGTACGGGTCCATTTGTTCCCAGCTGAATTTTATATTTCTATTAATCAAAAAGCTAAACTTCAAAGCTGCCTTCATGAAACCGCTGCAGACCCAGTTCAGTCGGTCTGACAATAAAAACGCCGCTGACGGGTTTTTTTGCTTTTATATAAGAAAAAAAAGAAAACGTTTTTTATCAGTGAAGGACTCCAAAGAGCTTTTATTCCTTTGTTTTTTTTAATAATCCATTTGATACCAAAAATACGTGTTGTTCTTGTGTAGACGTGTCTTTGTATTATCTTCATTAATTTAAGAGAACAATGCAATGTGTACATACCTCCCAGAAGAACGTTTTCCTATTTAATTTTGCTCGTTGTAAATAATTTTGTATTTATGAAAGAGAATTGTACATATGTCTACGTTAATGTGCCCAATGTCTCCATCAGAATCAACAAATATATATTTTTCTTAAATAAATTAGAAAAATAATATTAACATTATCTGTACTGTGTTTTTCTTTCTGTCTGTGTAACCGAGACTTTGTACATTTCCATGTCTACAAACTAAATTTAGGCTCTCAGTTGAGCCTCCAGCTTATTTTATGTCGAGGACCAAAACTGCCGACGTGTTAAATGACAAAAAAAGGAGGTAAATACATGACAAACCACAATAAAAGCAGTCGTAGTCGAGTATTTCATTTATTTACAGATTATACCCATCATTTTTTTTATGTCCAGTGCTCACAACATTAATAAGAATTCATTTATAATAACTCACTATTTAATTTCCTTTGTATTATTCAGAGGTGGGACCAAGTCATTGTTTTGCAAGTCTCAAGTAAGTCTCAAGTCTTTATCCTCAAGTCTCAAGTCAAGTCTCAAGTAATGTCAGGCAAGTCAAAGTCGAGTCTCAAGTCACTGGTGTAAAAGTCCGAGTCAAGTCACAAGTCTGAAACTTTGAATTTCAAGTCCTTTCGAGTCTTTAAAAAAAAAAAAAACGAAAAAAAGCATGTTGCAGTTATGCTAAATGTAAATATTAGACCATGTAATTTTAAAATCTGTGTTTTTCTCAACACATGACAAAATAGTGAACTTAGAAAATATACACAAATTGTGAAATTGCACCTCTTTAAAATGCAGCTCAATTAAACCTAGCTCCAATAATAATTTTCACCGACAGTTCTGAGATAAGCTGCATGTTATTCTTGGATGCGGTTGTAGGACCAGCTTTAAAATCGCATGACAAAAATATCATACACATTAAAAAAAACTGTATCACCAACGTAGCCTGGACAGCATTTGCTAGTTAGATGAAGTCAGCTATCTCATCGTAGCATATTTATATGCATATTTATAATCATACGGTTCTTGGAGTGAGTGCATACACTCATGAAGTTTAGTAACTTCCGGTCACTGCAACAAGCCCAGGTACAGTTTACCGACGGATGGGTGGAGGACCTTGAAATGCACCGTGTAGAAAGTAAAGACCATCGTACGTATCATAAGTTTACCAGTCTCACAAATCGTCGTCATAAATACACATTCATTAACCGTTTATTAATAGGACCTTTGAGCTCAACGGTAATTAATTAGTAGTGGAAATAATTTCTGGTAGCATCACAGAAATGTAGCAGTGACAATAATATGCTGTAATCGTACTGGGCAATTAGTGATACAAAAAACCTGTTTTATCCTGTGAATAAAAGTATGTTTTTGTCAATGTACCATAATAACAGAAGCGAAACGCAATATTGTGTCAGGACAATTCACTATTTATGCACAATAAATAAAGGAGCATAGCGCGACAATTTCTGTTCAGCGCCAGACTTGCTTGTAACCTATATCACCAATTATGTTATGAAAATGACGCATTAACTACAACAGCAGACTGACCTTCGTGTAAATGCTTGGAGCAGACTAACCTGTGAGCTGGAGTGTTCTGGGACGTTATATTTGGTCTTTGAATGGCTGCAATCCAGTCGCGTCTTTGTTACTTCGGAAACATGGCTCGAACAATTTCTCTTCAACGACGTAATCCGATAACAACCGATCTCTTTACCCGTCGGCTTCCCGTGGCTGTCATGCGACCGGCTATTGCAGTTAATAACACAACAGCTTCTTGCCATTTTTGTGTTTCTTTTTATCGCTGTGTAACTGATTTCAATTGAAAGCCTGCGTGAGCTAGTACCTCTTGCCACGAGTTCCCAGAATCCTTTGCGGTTCTACCCGTGAATGACGTCACATTTTCAATCTCTATATAATATGCATGTTAAATTTTATATTTGGGGTAAAATATCAAGTCTTTTCAAGTAAACCGGTTCAAGTCCAATTCAAGTCCCAAGTCATTGGTGTAAAAGTCCAAGTCAAGTCACAAGTCTTAGAACATTTTTTCAAGTCAAGTCTAAAGTCATAAAATTAATGACTCGAGTCTGACTCGAGTCCAAGTCATGTGACTCGAGTCCACACCTCTGGTATTATTTATTTATTTCATTTATTAATAATAATCTTTACTTGTAATTTCCTTCGTTTCCACCGAGTTTTGAAAAGACGCCATCCTTCTGTTTTATTCTGCGCTGATAATAAATCCACGATGTCCACCGATCGCCTTCTCTGTCGTTCCCGATGACAGCTTAAAAAAATGGTCCCGTGGTCCTGGAGCCAGTGAAGCCCAGCATTAATGAAACGTATCTGTATTCATACAATCATCGATCATTTTATGAGACCTCTTTAACCTTCCCTACCAAACCACAGTCAGTGCGACGACTGAATAAAGTCTTATTAGTCCTGTAAATGGAATCAGATGCAGGAAAATTACGATTTAAAAGCCTCCAGAGTCATAAAACACACACTGGTAGCTGCACAATCAGCTGTGTGTGTGTGTGTGTGTGTGTGTGTGTGTGTGTGTGTGTGTGTGTGTGTGTGTGTGTGTGTGCGCAGAATATTCACAGTAGTCCACAGAGAGCTGTGCAGTTGTCAGACCAAAACATGGACACTGAGTATCATCATCCCGCTTACCTCAGTGTTTACAGCGTCCCAATAAATTTCACTTTACTGCTCCAACAGGCCGGACTTCATGAAGCCATGATGACTGCCTCACCTACCTGCTACCTTCTCTCTCAGCGATCAGGCTAACGAGTGCCTAAGCTGAGGAAGAGGAGAGCTATGTGTTCGTGGACACGTAACATTTCTTGTTAGCTGGAACTCTTTCGTTTCCCCCTTCATAACAACTGTTTATAACTCACCTGTTTCGATTAGTCATTAATGTTTGCATTATCAGGGGCGTGGCTTCTTTGACCGACAGGTGGATGGGGACGCAGGTGGCTGTAGCTGCTAGCTGTCTGCTAGGCTTCCCCTGAGCTAACTGGAGTCCCTGAACTGGACCTCTGGC
This sequence comes from Rhamphochromis sp. 'chilingali', assembly GCF_963969265.1. Classification (NCBI taxonomy): domain Eukaryota; kingdom Metazoa; phylum Chordata; class Actinopteri; order Cichliformes; family Cichlidae; genus Rhamphochromis; species Rhamphochromis sp. 'chilingali'. The sequence continues at coordinate 1,956,022 of NC_137935.1, read as the reverse complement.
TGCGTTTGTGCTGTTGGAGTGTGTTTAACGACATGTCCTGGTGGTTTTACAAAGATTTTGCATTAACTGTTAAGGAATTTCAGTCATTTTCACACACAGCCTGGCCTTCCATTTGTTGAGTGTAACCGGCGGTTTGCACCTTTTGACCGTAGACTCTGACAGCAATGCATCTGTCTCATCGAGCATATTCACCACTTGGTTAGTTGTGACGTTGTTTTCCTGAATCATAGAAATAATCCTGTCATCATTCGCTTCATGTGTCTTCTGTGGTCTTTTGTAGATTGTTTTTCCTCTCTACCTGATAGGCTTAAGAAACCCAAATAAACATAACAATGGTATCTTGGAATCAGCTGTTTAATTTGTCCATGAATATTGAGAGAACGGGACACGGCTGGTCATACCACGATCGTCTGATTTAAAATCCACTGCACTGGTGTATGGAAGCAAATCCACAAAACAAACTTCTCCAACGGATGTGACAAACTTCCTTCTTTGTCCGTCTCCTGCCGGTTCACCTCCCTCCTCCCCTCAGTCCTTTGTCTGCTTTTCTTTTGTTTCCCTTTCTCTTTGCTTTCACGTTCTCACTTTAAACTTTGATCTGATGTTGTTGTTTTGACTCCTGGCTAATGAGTAGCTTCTGCCACGTGTCACTTCCGACTCTGGCTCACCTGCTGTCCACCTGGCTGGCTGTGTCTCTGAAAACACACACACACACACCTGTCTTCAGAATGAACTGTGAACTCTGCTGAATCAGTGAGCTCAAAGGTCACGACGTCTGAGCGTTGAGCCTGTTAATAGTTGAATTCTATTGAACCTCTAACATGGTCACTGCTTGGAGGGGGCCTGTGGTGGTGGTCTGCAGTGCTGCTGCAGGGGAGGCGAACGCACCTGAGCTGCATCTGCAGTCACACCTCAGCTAGCTCCTGGACTGTACAGCAACCGTGAGTGTAAATAAAGATTACGCTGCAAAGCATGAGCGTGTCATCGGGTCTGCCGTGGTCACAGGGCCAATCAAGGTTAAGGGCAAAGATAAGGTAGCAGAGCAGTCTAAGGCTGCGTCCACACCAGAGGCGGAGCCAGACATTTGAAACACCCGGGGCTTAGCCCAAAGAGTAGTATGTATGTGGGATTTTTTTTTTTTTTTTTTTTTGGGGGGGGGGGGGGGGGGGGGGGGGGGGGGGGTGTAGAAATGACTGAAAGATTAATAGGCTCTGTTCAAAAAAGAATGACTTCATATAGGGAAAAATATATATCACATGTGCAGGACACCTTAAACTAGTTTTTTAATTAAGCAGCGAGGCAGAACAAGGTCAGGGCTGCATCAAGACACGAGGACTAAACCCCAATTCAACCAGACCCAGAACTGATCCAGAATTAAAACAGGACTACAACAGTTCAAAATCAGGACTACTGAGGACTTAACAAAGACAGAACCAGAATCAGAACTAGATGATAGCACTAAAAATCATCATAGACCTGCACTACACTTATTTTTTTAATTCTACCAAAGTCCACTATTTAGATTGAGAAAAGTTTATATAATTATTTAGCCTTGTTGTGCAAACAAGCCTGCAGAACTTAATAAATACAGAATTTGAAAAATAACAAACCTAAAAAGAAACACTAGGTACGAGATACATGAGGACCTGTCTGTCCTCGTTCTCTCTCTCCCTCTTTGTGCTGACAATCATCAAATATACAGTTGAAACCAGATATTTACTCTTCAGATAAAAACACTTTTTTAATTGTAACATCAAATCAGACTAAATGTTTATTTCTTTAGATTGATAAATATAAAAACATATTTGTTAACTTTAAGAGTAAAGAGAGAAACTATCTGTATTTCTTAATTGCAAATGGCACCAAATTGTATTCAAACTTGAGCCACACTTATGGAGCTCCACAGTTCTTTTCCTGGTGTTTTGGTTGATATCTCTTGATTTTCCCATGTCACAGAAACAGGCTCTGTGTTTTGCCTTATATGCATCCACAGCTGTGCCACCAGTTTACTCACATGGACTCTACTAACCTATCAGAAGCTTCTTCAGCTCAGAATGGAATCGTCTGGAGTTTTCTTATTAATTAACAATAAATTTAGTGTACATGTACTCCTAAATTTGATGAAAGTGATAAAAATAGCTCTGTCTCTCTTTATTCTGAAATTTAACTAATTCAAAAGATATTTCAATATTTATCTAAAACAAAAATTTACTCTAAATTGATGTTGTACAGTAAAAATGTTTTATGTTTTCTCCCTAAAGTGTATGTAAATATCTGGTTACAAATGTGAATATCCTGCTGTGTACTGAAATCCCTCTTGTTTTGCATAGAAATATACTGAACAATATACAAAGCATAATATATAAAATAACATTTACCTGAGTTTTTTCTTTGAAAGAACCCTCTAATGTCCATTCTTATGTTTCAGTACATAACTGAAACCGATTTAGTCGGGGAGGGTAAGAACTGAGAATATGAAATAAACACATGTAAGCTAAGACTCTAAAAAAAAACAGCATTTGTTCGGCTTTTCATTTCGCCATTTGTTGATTCACTTGAAGAGCGAGTAACGTAATATTGGTCAAGTGATCAGTTTCATATCAATCTTTCGTGATTCACCGTCATATTTACATTATTTGTACGGTACGAATGATTTGCTTTGGTACCTGCTCAAACTTAAGCTCTCCTTAGTATGGCTGGCTCCGTCTCTCCAACAGCGCACTCACGGGCAGCAGCTGCCCCGCCCCCTCGCTCAGTCGCTTAGTGCCTGAGCTTGGATCATACCAATATCAGGGGGGATTCACGCACAGTCGTAAATTCCCACAGTGTGCACTATGTGCTTCGAATATTGTGTGTACTTTTTGTTTTATACAGTTGTCAGCCAGGCATCTAACTATGAAAAAATTACACTCCAAAATACCCCGGGCTTCTGACAAAACAACCCGGGCTTAAGCCCCGTAAGCCACCCCCCCGCTCCGCCCCTGGTCCACACTAACGTTTTTTCATTTGACAGCACATGGTTTTCTCTCCGTTTTGGCCTCCCGTCCACACTGAGACATACATTTCAAAACAGCGCTTTCATGTCACAGTGTGGACGGTGAAAACAGTCATGTGATGCAGTCATGTGACCAATTAAACAATGATAGCGGAGGGCATTACACAGCAGTTGTTTTGATTGACAGCCCTATTAAAGATTAATGTCTGTTCATGCCCCAGAGAGCTTTTCTTCAAATTCTTTAATTCTCACTCACTTTTGCAACTTTGTGCTTTTGTGTTACTCGCAGCAACAACTCCTCATTGTTAGTCCATTTAAAAAAACTCGCTGCTTTTCCTCAACATTTTACTGCGACCTTTCAAAGAGCTGGAAAGTAAAGGAGCGTCAGACTAAATGAGGCAGGTTGAATCTTCTTGCGTTTCAAGCATGCACAGAACTGGAACGTAAGCATTTTCTGCCATTTCAATGTGGATGCACAACTCTGAAAACAACTGAAAACACTAGCGTGGACGCGGAGCGTTTTCAAACAAAAACACAGTTTTTTTTAGACGAAAACGCCGTTTTCAAATCTATCCGGGCTAGTGTGGACGTAGCCTAAGCTGGCCCAGTCCTCAGCCACCTTCTCCTGAGGTGTTCCCGGGCCATTAAGGGATAGAAAATCCTCCCTCTGCTTTGTTCTCTTGTCCCAGTTGGATGGACTTACAGTTGCCTGTAGTGGGGTAAGACCCAGTGCAGGGGCACCAAATGTGAATGACATGCAGCAGGAGTGAGTGATAAGGGAGCAAAAGGCAAAAACACAAAGAGAAGCTGCTTGCGTGTAAAACGTCCACACTGCCGAGTTTCTGGTTCAGGACTAAACCTACAGGACTCATTTTTGGTATGTGGGGCTCGTTAGAGCACAGTGCTTCTCTTTGAGCTCTGTGTTTGGTCTCTACCAGCTCTTAAGCAAAATATCTAAGTGATGCTTTGAGGCAGTGAAAGCGTACGGTAAGTCAAAAGTGCCAAGACCGAATCCAAAAATTAACCACTTAAGGAAATAAACTCATAATCATATTTGTAGCTGGTATTTACTCCCGATGCCATAAAATTACAGTTTAAATAGCTTTCAGTTTCTTTCTTAGTGCATCGGACCTCACACTGATACTAATCAAGCACAGCATTCGTCTCACCTTGGCGTCCAGTCCGTAAACCTCATATAAGACATGCTGGGTCTGCTTTATCCTACAGTCACATCTGCAAGCCTCTTTGCAACCCAAATCATCTCCAGCTCCATCTTTTTCTTGTTATTGACTTAACGTTATATCTGCTGTTATTGAGGCTGCTGTCTGTTGTTGCTCTACAGAACCGAGTCCCAGCCCCAAATATAAGTAAGTGCAGATGAAAATGACACGCTTCATTAACTGTGTGGGCTCTGTCTGAAACCTGTTTTTATTCTCCAGCAAAGATTCAGTAAACGTGTTCTCTCATCTCTCATCTCGTCTGGTGAACTAAGTCTTCATCCTCTGGTCAGATTAACACCAGAGTGCTTCACAAGCCAGCGATGCTCAGCACTGTGGATGTGTCTGAAGTACAGCCTGTCAGCACTAGAGATGGACCGATCCGATATTACGTATCGGTATCGGTCCGATACTGACCTAAATTACTGGATCGGATATCGGAGAAAAATAAAAAATGTAATCCGATCCATTAAATATCACGAAAGCACCTCACAAAACTTGCCACACGCCGTAACTCGCCTCAGAACGTTAGCACGTTGGAGCAGTATGCATCACGTGGTAGAGCGGCTGTGGCATGCGGGACCTGTCGGTGGTCTGGATAGCATGTGGAGCTTCGCTAGCAACCTGGCATTTCATCTCCGACAAAGTTATCCCCGAGAGAAGTAAAGCAAGTGTGTAAGTCCATCTCTGAATGTTTGTAAAGCATTCCTGCGTTAAGCTTAACGAGCGACTGCCTCTTCTGGCTGCTACTTCAATCATGAAACTGCTTAATGATCAGCTGATCGGCTTTTCTGTCGCGAGTCCGTGTCTCTAGTTTGCTTTTGGTCCACTTTGCACCAGAAAGAGGAAACCAGCGGCTGAACAACAGCAGCACGTTTAAGCTTGATCAGCTGTTGTTAGAATGTATTTAATATTACTTTCTACTCGAGGATCTTTTTCTACGTAGCTGACGGCTGGTAACTGTGCAGGGGCGGATCTAGCAAAGTTTAGCCAGGGGGGCCGATAGGGCATTAACTGGGAAAAGGGGGCACAAAGACATACTTTTCTTTCTTATTCTCATTTAAAATGTCGAGCTTTTAATAAATAATTATCTGACACCCAAAGTTTTAATTTGATGTAAAAGGAATAGAAGTCAATTACTGTATATAGTAACTATTAAGTCTAATATATATACCCTAGTAAGCTATAGTACTTTTTCCTTTGGGAAGGTACCATCTGTGCAGTCTGCAATTTTGTTGAAGAAAGATGTTGAATCTATTTAATATTTCTTGAAAAATAATTGATTTCTGTGCATTTTTTTTCACACTGCATCAAATTAAGGTTGATTACGTCGATTAAGCATCATGAGGTGGAGCGTGAGGGGTGGTTCCCTATTTTTTATTTATTTATTTTTGTTGTTGCTGGGAGTTGGAACCCTATTAGTTAGGTTGCTTAATATTTACGCTAAGTACTCTTTAAAATACCAGAATAGGGAGGATGGTGTAGGTCTAAGTTTATTAGATTGATCAGTATTGCTGAACTATGAAATATTTTTTTTGTATACAGGTATAACAGAATAGCTTTAGTGTAGTTGTTGTTTTAAACTTGAGTATGAACTTGCAGACTTGCAAAATGCAGCAAGATATTTTAAAAAACACTTTTGTTGATTAAAAAAACACTATCGGATTCATATCGGTATCGGCAGATATCCAAATTTATGATATCGGTATCGGTATCGGACATAAAAAAGTGGTATCGTGCCATCTCTAGTCAGCACACCTGACTGGAAAATAACACCACTTCTTTACTTCGTTGTAGTTACATCACGTCTGTAGGCTCAGCACTGAAAGCTGACTTTTTAGTGTCATATGTTCCAGTTTAGTTTTTCATGTTCAGTTTATGTGTGGGGGTTGTTTTCTTCTTTTTTCTGGACATACAGAGCTTCCCTCCAGATTAGATGATATCCCGCACACAACAACCCCACCTGTCCCTCTGTTAAGCCTGTTTTTCTTCAGGTTCAGCCGCACATCAGCCAAATCATTGTGCAGATATTTGTATTAAAAATGCTCCAAAAGGCTCCAACAGCACAAACACAGTTTCGAGGTCCAGTTCAGAGACTCCAGTAAGCTGAGGTGAAGCCTCCTTAATACAGTTTAAAAAACATAATTTACAAACTAATTCAAGATAAGATGCTTTGATTTTTCCAAGAACTTATGTGAACATTAATTGTGAAAAAAATGAGATTTGCAAATCATTGATTTGTTTTTATTTCAAATTCAAATTCAAATTCAAATTTTATTTGTCACGTACACAGTCATACACAGTACGATATGTAGTGAAATTTCACGCAGCTTCTCAGCTTTCTGGGTTCTACTTTTTTGGTTCCCAATGAAGGTCCATGACAGAAAGTAAACTCTGATCTCCTGAATAAAGGAAACGCTCATTCAGTTCAGTACAATTTTATTGTACCAAATCACAACAACAGTCACCACAAGGTGCTTTATATTGTCAGGTATAACCCTCTAATAACACAGCCACGCTGATCCATATCCCAACTTTGTATATAAGACTGGTTGTCCTGTACTGACTTCTAAAGTTGACACTGGGTGAAACTTACAGATACAATCTAAGCACTGCGGGGATTTTAGGCCGAAACAGGGAGGTGCATTTTAATAAAATTTTTTAGGAAGTACCGAGAAGTCAAAACTGGCAAAAATGTTTAATATTTGACTCGTCGTGATGCCGAATGTAGAAACAGGTTATGAGGGGATTTTTACAAATTTTTACAGCAGGCTCTAAACATGTTTATATCTGCTGTAAAGATTTCAAATGGGAGTCTGTGGGGACTGACTCACTGCTGGAGCCTCTGGTGGACATTAGAGGAACTGCAGCTTTTGATGCTTCTGCGTTGGCCTCCCGAGGTTCCTGCTGGGGTTTAATAAGTCGCATTAGGGGAAACAGTTTGCGATTGGCAGTTTCTTGTGATCTGTAATAATCCAGCAGGTAATTCTAACAAATAGGCTAAAGCACAAATCTGTTGCCATTAAGGCCTTAAAACGTCTGCACTTTGGATCTTCCGGTTGCGTGGACGCAGAGCTCACTGGTTACCATCTTATCTTTGGTTGCTTTTTAGTTGCCTGATGACAACAATAATTGATGTTTAAGAGTAATGCTGTCCTGAACTGTTTGCTTGTGCTGCTGCTGTCTGGACGAATTCTAACCTGCCTTCCATCCTCCGTTGGGATGGAAGCTACTTCCTGCCTCTGCTCCTGTCTTCCACTCATTTTAATACACTGCTAATACTCGTACCATCCTATGTACTGTTTACCAATCACCTAAACCCAATGAGGATTCTTTAACAACTTTGCTGTTCTTCTTCTACACTGACAATAACCCTTTTTTTCAGAGACTTCACATCCTGTCTGGATAGTTTTGGACGGCAACAACATTTAAAATGTTGAGCTCATTGTAAAGGTCACACACTGGATCTGGTGTTCTGGTGTCTCACTGACTGCAAAGCCCGTTTGTTTCCCCTCTCTGATCACATGTTTATCTTATTCAATAATTAGTTTTCACTGCCCCCTCGTGATATTACATTCAGCAACATCAGAGCCGTCAATCCTGACACTTTTTCACCTGATATGAACAATCTCCCTTTAACTTGTAGCATTTCAGCTCCCATTGATCTGGTTTCCTGTTACAATACCAGCCTTCAAAACCTCCTTAGTACATTTGCTCCTCTCAAACACAGATTGTGTCCTTTTCTTGCTCAGCACCTTGGTTTAGACCAACCTCGCGGTTTACCAAACACAAAGAAATGTATATTAATCACATCCTGTCTCACAGGAAGTGTACTGTCTGGTTTAATCTGTTGTAGTGCATGTAACCCCAAGTTCCTTTTTTCACACTATCCTCCAGAAAAGACTTGCATTCATTGGCATTAGTCTTATATCTTTCTAATCGCACTCATTTGCTGCTTCTGTTGGTGTGCCCCAGGGTGCAGTATCGGGGCCTCTTTCATTCATTATTTACATGCTATTATTACTATTATTATTATTGTCTGCATAAACAAATTTACATTAACTACTTACATTCTAAGGCCAGCCGAACCTCGTAGATGTGAAACAGAAATTCCTCCACAAGTAGTGACGTAGTTGCTGCTGGATGGCGATTTAACTGCTAAATGACACTTGTGTTTCTGCATACAGGAATGTAACCAGCATGCAAACGGCTGCCAACCAGTGGAGTCCAGCCCCCTACCACAAAGAGACTCTGCAAAATGTGTTTATAAAAACGGTGATTATTTGCCAACCTCTTGGAGAGTAATTCCAGTCAGTCCGAGTTGGGATGCGATTGTTTGGAGACCTGCTGCCTACCACTAGTCAACCTTTGCCATTGCCTTGCAAACCAGGTCACGTAGAGGTTGAACTTGTTGCATGCTTAATTCTTGATGACCACCAGGGCGCTAGAATGACTTGCAGTCAGTCTTTAACAACAACAGAAAATCTGCAATTACAAATCAACCACCAGAGTTTGGCTGGCGTCCTAGTTTTACTGTAGTGGGACTAATCTGTTAATATTTTTAAGGTCCAAACATTAAATTTAGAACCCAGAGAAACTGCAGATTCAAATTATGACCTAATCTGTAGATTAATCTTGACCAGAGACAGCTGAACGTCGTCATCAGACACATTTTCATTGTACAATACTGTAAAATCTCATTTCTAGCATCTGTAAAGTAAAACTGCTGTGTGAGAGACGGCGAGCAGAGAGGTTCAGCAGAGAGACAGATGAAAGGGAGAAAGTGAAGAACACACACAGATGAAACACACACCTGTCATCACTCCATCACCGTCTCTGACCTCTGACCTCCCCTCTTCTCTTTCCCAGCTTGTTTTGGATACACACACCCTACCCTCAATCCTGACACGAAGGTAGGTGTGTGTGTGTGTGTGTGTGTGTGTGTGTGTGTGTGTGTGTGTGTGTGTGTGTGTGAGTGTGTGTGTGTGTGTGTGTGTGTGTGAGAGTGTGTGTGTGTGTGTGTGTGTGTGTGTGTGAGAGAGTGTGTGTGTGTGTGAGAGAGTGTGTGTGTGTGTGTGAGAGTGTGTGTGTGTGTGTGTGTGTGTGTGTGTGTGTGTGTGTGTGTGTGTGTGTGTGTGTGTGTGTGAGAGTGTGTGTGTGTGTGTGTGTGTGTGTAAGAGAGAGAGAAAGTTATGAAGAGGAAACAAGAACAGGAAGGATAAAGACAAAGACATGAATCAACTGTCTTCACCTTTCTTCTCTCTCATAATGAATATTTCAGACACACACACACACACACACACACACACACACACACACACACTGACCGTCCCAACCTGACGTGTCTCCGTCACAAAGAGCAGCAGTTCCTAACATCTTCATTCATACATGCACAACAGTGATGCGTTTAACTTTCAAAGCATTGCTTAAGTCTTCATTTTCACATTTTAACGTTCACTTCATTGTGTGCAGGTTCTTCCTTCCTCCTTCACATCAGCCACGTCCTGCACTGACCTTAAATTTGACTATAAGTCAGGATGTCATTGCATAATTACTGCATAAACCCATGTGCAAATACATGCTCAATGTCCCGGGATGCTGCAGGATGTTTAAAGATTTGTTTCCAAGAAAAGGGAAGTGGATATTATTCCCAGGAATGCCCAGGTACCTAAGTTCCCAAGTATGAGGAACTCAGCTGGTAGCATAATACCAACATAATAACATTTGCTGCAGAAAGTTCAAAAGTGATATCAGGAAGTCTTCATTCATTTACCTGAAAGAAAAGTGCAGAATCCACAAATAAGCAACTTTCTTCAATTAAAACGTGGTTCAAAGATCCACCTTTGACTGCAGGGAGACTGGAAACACTCAGCTTATCTTCTAAACTGGAAAACCGCCTCTGCTGTTTAGTTCTGAGGAACTGGCACCAACACTAATGATTGAAGTCTTTAAAGCATGATCTGTGGCCCAATGATCAGATATGATCGGAGTGTGAGGAAAGAGTGTGTTTTATTCAGGCTCAGTGGGCGTCATAACTGCAGCGTTGTTATCAGCTTTTATGTTCTCATCGACTCTTTGTGCTGCTGCGGTTTTGTCTGCACTTTCTGCACCACATCCATTTACCCTGATAATGCTCGTGAATGCGCGCGCACACACACACGCACTGTAACATGCATGAAGTCAGGCTGGTCACACACACGTCCACATGATGTGGTTTTGTAAAAACTTTGGTCGTCTCATTTTGAAAGTTTAGTCGAGGATTTCTACAACTGATGTTTTTACAGGCACATGAACTAAATTAGCTGTCAGCCTCGTGTTACTGTAACCTGCTTACCATATGTAAAACAGTCTAAAAGTGTTAGTGGGTAACACGGTTAATGTTGTGTGTGCTGGAAATTCTCATGTGCCAAAGTAAAACTTCAGGCCTGTTACTAGTAAATGTGTATTTATGCGTTTCAAGACTTTTTGTAGCACACTGCTAAAGATCGACCACTAAGATGAAGTCCATGATTACTGCCAGTGTTGGCTTCAGAGGTTTGCTCTCTGGCTGGGATTTGAACGAGCACATCCGAGGCCACTTTGCTCAGCTGAGAGGGCGTCTGAAACATGCCTGGGATCAGCCTTAGAGGTAGAGGGAGAAGCTCAGTCATGCTGAGACCTGATGGAGGTGGTTAAGACAGGTATGGTCATAGAAGTGACCGTGAAACCGCTTCAGGCTAGGCAGCTTTCCAACCACAAACAAGAAGAGTTTCAGTTAACTTTCAGGTTGATGTGCTTAAAGTTCTTCTGTTATAAAAAGGTAAGAATATAAGACATCTGCACACAAACTGTGGGTAGAAACCACGGGACTGAGATTGTGGTTACAAGCAGCAGAAACGAGCTTTGCAGAGCGACAGGGGGAAGAGATCAGTCATGCAGCACGAGCTCAGAACAGAGAGTTACTGTCCTTGATAGGAGCTGCTAGGAGCTGGGCGGTGAACACCTTGGTGTTCCTCTGAAAGAGCAGGAGGCGGTGGAGGAGGTGGATGGTTTTAATATTCAGGGTGAAAAGCATAAATGGTGGTGCATACAGAGGAGGAGGAGGAGGACAGAGGAGGAGGACAGAGGACATTCAGGGGGCCTTTTGCACTCTGACTGCTTTTATCTGAAGTTATGAAACATGAAAACAGAAGGAACTAAGAGAGCTCCAAATCCTGTTTAACACCACAGCATTACAACTCTCCCAGCAGGAGTGCATCGTGATGGAGGCCCACCCCCAAATCAGCTGCTGTGACCCAGGAAGGTCAGAGGTCGTCCAGGGAGGAAGTGAGAGAGCTAACAGACAGACAGAGAGCTGTAATGTGTGTGTTTGTGTGTCAGAGGTCAGGAAAGTGATGAGAAAAACAATGTAAAGTTTTCTTCTTCGCAGGTACCCAACGAGTTCCCATTCTCAGCTCCATATTTTTAGACTTGAAGTGTAGCTCTGAGAGTAGCTTTGCATGACTCGCGCTTCAAAATAATCCTCGTGTAACTCGTCCTGGACCTCCTCGCAGCCACGTTCAGGATATCCACTCATCCAGAGCACGTTCACCAGAAATTTAAAAAAACTTTATTTAACTACAGCTAAAGTAATTTATCACTGTTTTGTTGATGAGACAAAAAATAGACAAACATTCTTCAAAATAAGAATAAGCAGGTCTAAAATACTTATGTTCATATTAGCACAATTTTACAATTTAAGAAAGTCATAATTTATTTCACTATTAGTAATATTATTCTTTATTTAAATCCCTGAATCTGTGGTGCATCATGTTCCTGTGAGACGAGGAGCCCAACAGCCAGGCTGGGTGTAGGCTTTTATTGTGATGGGTAAAGTTTCATTAACAAAACCAACCTGTAGTTGGTGTAGGAGTGTGCAGCACTCCTTCCTCGCATGCATCTGGAAGTCTAACGTGCTATTTGTTTAACTGAAACAGAGAATCTAAAAGTTATCTTAAAGTTATCATTAATACAAACCGCTTTTAGTGTGAAACGCTACATACCTACAGGAATATGAGCATTTGAATGCACCTCCAAGTCTTTGGTTCTCTTATTGTGATTCGTGCTGTCACAGAAACGCCATGTAAACGTTTGCCACCACATTAGCGCTTTAGCAGGGTGGTGCTGCAATATGCAACGGTTTATCAGCTGGAGGACGTGGCTCCCCTCGCAGTGTCTGTTTGTTGCCTGTCTTATTCATGTTTGAATCTTTACTCTCTAGGCTTCCACAGAATGAGCTGAGTGTTTTGAAAAAGCACTCTGAGGTAAGTGATGAGCTGGGAGCGACAGATCCACCTCACAACACCATGACTGAGGGTAACGCCAACAAAGGAAACCTCCTGCATAAATGAACCACGCCAGCAGCTTTGAGAAAATGACTGTGTGCAGTTTCATGCCGTCGCCACATGAAGCACACACTCTCGCACCTCCTCCACATGGCCCTGGTTCATCTCAGCTGGACTTTGATGCTTAAAGTGGCGTAAATCTCTTCTGTCACACGGTCAGGGCCACCCAGCCCTCCGCAGGTCACTGCACGGGAAGCAGAGGCCATGGCACAGTAAAAACAGTTTATGCTTCGAGTCACGACGTGTTTGCATTCCTGCTCTCCTCCTTTTTTTACTCTTAGACCACAGGTGGGCAATTGATTTTCCCAAGTGGCCATGTGAGAAACTGGGACTGCTGCAGAGGGCTGCACCAATAAGCTGAACTCAGCTCTGCTCAGTTTTAATTGATCTCTTTATAAACTGCTGCTGGTGAGAGTAGATTTTGCTTTTGGGCAATGAAAATGGGGTTTTTTTGTTCAGTGAGGGAAATTTGGTGTGTTTTAAACTTGAAAAGGTGCAATAAAGTCAGATTCAATGCGAGGGACTCATCACTGAGAGAGGATCTGTATCTGAACTTTATAACAGTATGTTTCACAGATCAACATCTTTATTGCTGCTGTCCCAGTAAGGATCTTGGTCTCCAGCAGGGTTAAAGGAAACTGCAAGTTTCTCATGAAAGTTTTCACCAGGCTGTACGATTCATGTGCAAATAAGCCCTGTTCCTGTAGGTAGTTCATTATTTAGTGCAGATGCATCAACAGCCAGCACAGGATCTGCTTTCCATTCTGCATGTGAGAGCTCTGAAATGTCCTTCTCACAAAACTCCTGAATTTCTGCTCTCAGCTGCGAAGCTGAACCACCTGACCGCTGTGTGGTAGCCTATGTCACCGTTTCAGTTGCATGCTCTTGTGCAACAAACTGGGATTTAGTGCTCTCATCCCGGTGAAACTGCAAAAATACCAATTTCAGTTCTTTGTTTTCACAAGTCTGATGTTTTTGTCGGATTTGGACAGCCGTCAGTTGGAACACCTGCCGTGGTCCCTTTTATTGAGCACATCGGTGCCAGCTCCTCTGTAATCTCAAACTCCTTTATTATTGCACATAAAACATGAGTAAAACTGGGTTATTTGTGTACATGGCAGCTCTCATCCAGAGCCATGGAGTAAACGTCTGCTTTGTTTTACAAGTGAAGCTCCAGATTTCTCTCGATGTCCTTGATTAGTCCTTTGATGGTTCGCCTGGAGAGGAGCATATTCTCCAATGTGTCGTTTGTTCACAGCATATTAGCGTGGCAGAGTCTAACAAACACTCTTTGATAAACTGCATCAGAGCGCTGCTCACTGTTCTTTATGATTACTGTGGGAAATCACAAAGCTGCTTTTTACTGCTCCATCTGTAAGTGAAAACAAAGTCCTCGTTGCTTTTGCAACTTTGCTCACAAACTTTCAGTCAAGTTCTTGTATTTTTCTGCATGTTTAGTCGGCTCTCCATAAACTTTGTCTTTTGAAAACCTCTAAAATCTGCATCAGTCTTTCCTTTCTGAGTGTGAGCTGACATCTTTCAAACCCACATCTCTCTTAAACAGCTGCTCCAACCACCGAATCCACTTGCACACGTGTACAAACATGAAGAACAAGCGAAACAAAACAGCTTCATCAAAGAGTGACTGAAACTGCACGATGTAGTTATATCTAACATTAATCCTTATTTCCCATCGACCTCTTGCAGGCTGTTGCTGCACTGCACAGCACACCTGGCTGTACAGTGGCCATGTCTGACATGGCACAGCTGCTTCATTTATTGTTGCTCTGGAAAATGTTCAAACAACAACGTGTTGTATCTGTTTGATCACGAAACTTTGAACTGATGAAAAATAAAAACCTACTTCTGAGACGTGTGCAGCATCGGGGGAAGAAGAAGTCACATGATTCTCCGGTAAAGTTGACAAAATTTGTTCTGTTTGTTATGAACTAAATAATTGAAACCATCGCCTTTAAGTCTGCAACATTTTACTCCTCCACCTCTCTCCTCCACGCTTTTCCCACCCTCCTCCCCCCCTTCCCTACATCCGTCTAGCACCCGACCTTTGAACCTGCCCATCGTGGGAACATCGTCAGAAGGATGAGTTGGCGTGACGACCGGGAGAACATTACCACGGCGATGATGAGTCTAACAGACCACCGCAGCACCTGTCGGCACGCACACGTCTGAATGTGGATGCTGCTTCCTGAACCTTTCATAATAAAATACTAACAGAGACCATTTATCAGACGTGGGTACACAAAACGGCTCGTGACTCTCCTCAGTCTTTCAGAAAGCTGGAGGAAACAGCCAGAGAGCAACTCAAATAAACAACACGTCACAGCTGGAACACATGGATACATCTGCATACTGTGCAGGCAACCAGCCTTAAAGCTCTGCGTGACGGCCACTAAACCTTTGTCAGGTTAGTTTGCAATGTTTAAGCAGAAATCGAGGAAACACAGTCACAGCAGTATAATTCATTGGCATGAAAATCAGTTTACAAATGTACGAGGTAACATCAGAGACTTGAAGGAGAAATGAAACATTATTATCTGAAACTTTTATTTTAAAAATGTGTCTGAAGACGAGATCAGCAGAACTGCGTGAAGAAAGAAAAGTGCTCCTGTGAAGGAAACTCTCCCACCGTCAGACTGAAACTCGACTCCATCACTCGGTCAGGAGATGACGAGAAAAATTTACAACCTGTCATCAATCACAAACTGTGGGAACTGTGGAAAAACAGACAGACTGCAGCCTTAAAGACTCGCTGTGTGCACGCCATGCAGCCTGAGAGCATCTGATGAAGTCACTGTTACACCTCATATATAATCAGCTCCTCACAGAAAGTCTGCACAGAGTTAAATCACAGTTTTTCTATAATATTAATAATTTATTTGCGTTCGTATCTAGTCAAGCGTGGGCGGCACAGAAAACGTAAAGCTTACTCTAAACGTATTATTTCTATTTCCATGGTTCTAAGTGTGTGGCTGGTGTGGCAGAGATGACTTTACATTTGAGCCGATGATGCTCAGATTCAACTTTATACTGTCAGTGTAGTAAATGCAACTCGGCCGAGATACCTGCGAAACATCTGCGAAACATCTGCTTGAACTGAGTTGTGTGCAGAGCAGCAGGTCAGCTGATCACAGCCTGCACAAGTAAATCTCCTGCAGCTCTCAGCAGAAATGACATTCATGAAAATCAGAGATTCGATTAATGAACATTTGTATTGTCATGTACTAATATTATATCTACCTGTAGCGTCCTCCAAGGCGCTACTTTTTACTTTCTTACTCTGACTACATTTCAGAGTCGGTGCTTTTTCACTTTTAACTGAGTAAAGAAGTTGAATCAGCACTTTAGCTTTTACTTGAGTATTTCTAACACAAGTATTTGTACTTTTACTTAAGTAAAAAAAAAGTGTGTTTTTTACCGAAATAGTTTCATCGTAGATATATTTGGAAATAATATTTTGACAGATTTTCCTGAGCGCTTGATGAGACAGCAGAAGGTTAGAGTGGAGTTGTTTTACAGAAATATGCTCTGTTGTGATTTATCAGACTACTTTCTTAAATATTATTAATTATAGGGACATTATTTATATGTGTTTTCCTTCTCTGTGCTCTGTGTACTCTTACATCCAGATATGTTGTCCTGTACTCATCACTAAACGACTGCACTGGTTTGTTTTCATGTACAAACCATCCTGATTGAACTTCCTTATCTGTGTAAACTCTTAATAGCCTCAAACAGCTGCTATGATTTGTGGTTCTCTGGTTGGTTCCTCTTTAGAGGAACCAGCACAGGATGGGCGTTCTGTTATTTTGCACCTCGTCACATAAAAACCCTTCTGAGCACATTAAAGCTGAATGCTTGTGTCTCTCATTAAGACTTTTCAGAAGCTTGACCTGGTTTTTGTGTTATTTTAACTCATTCTGTGTTTTTTTGTGTTAGGATGTCAGCTGGGATTTGAACCATGAACCTTCTCGTCCCTAAAAAATAGATTTTAATCTCAACGGACTTCCTGGTTAAATAAATTTAAGAAATCAATCATTTTCTCTTTGTTCCATAAGTGAAAAAACACCTGAGTCTATTTTCTGACTCGGAGGCTCAAGGACTGATGAAGGAATCCGATCTGCTTTGGTCTGGAGAGCGACAGTGTGTGAATGACTGGGAGCCGGCCTGCGGTGCGAAACAGCTGTTGTTTCCACCGCATTCCTCTCCAACCACAAACAAACAAGCACATCTATAAATCAGCAAACAAACCTCTGGGACTAAACCACGGAGGAGCAATCCTGATAATAATGATGATTCTCGATAGCTTCACTCCTCATGACTGAGGTTAGAGTGAGATTTTATCACTAACTTACTGCAGACAAGCAGACCGAGTGCCGCTCACTAGATATTAGAGGAAGCTTCTGTCTAAATTGAGCTTAAGTGTTCTGTCTTGTTTTTCAAATGTAGCCATGAACCGCACATTTCCAGGAATATCGGCTCAGCAGAACAGCTGCCAGAGGAAGCTGCTCCTCCTGCATCGCTCGAATTTTACCGATAACCTCTACAGCCTCCAACCTGCACTCCACCGGAAGTCGTCACATTTGAACGAGCCGGCAGAAGACAAATTATGAGATGTGGCAAAGGTGTCCGGGAGAGAATCCAAGGGAAGTTTATGGACGTGATTTGATAACACACGAGAGAGAGGAAGCGTCAGACTCCACCGAAAACTGGACAGTGGTGCCATAAATAGGCCTGTTTGTATCTGATAAAAGAAATCTGAAGTCTGTGCATAAAGGATGGCTGTAGACAAATGTATATAGCAGTAGGTGGTAGAGCAGGGCGATATGACCAAAAATATTTATCACAATATACATTTGAAAATTTACGATAACGATATAATTGACGCGAGACAAAATACTTTACAACTCCACAACTTTATTAGTGCAAAAAAAAAACCTCATCAATGTATTTTCACTTAAACAAGCAGCTGTTTTTTATCTGCATTAAAGTTATGTAAAAATGTAACAGTGCAAATGCAAATTCCTCGCTGACAGTTTAACCAAAAGGCATTTCCAGTGGAAACTGGCTGACATGTCCTCAGCATAACCATGTAGAATATCCACAAAACTTAAAAACAGGTTATACACACACAGTACGGTAATATTATGTTGAAGCACAGCACGTATCACTCCGCGAGGCTCCGCCTACGATGCCGTAACGCTCCGACAATCCATCAAGCGGTGCGGCTTCGTAGCTCAGCAAAGTCGTACTAAAACATTTGACAGATTTTCGAGCGCCGTGCACATAAAATCGTTTCCAGGTCAGTAAACACAACCAGAGTTCATACATAAGGCACACGGGATTATAAGGGGCTCTGTCGACTTTCAGAAAAATCAAAGGATTGATTTTAAGTGCGCCGTATTTTCCAAAAAACACGGTAATAACGACGGCCCGCTAGCATGCGCTACCAAAAATAGTGCTTTGTTGTGTATCTGACGGACGAAAGCTAAACCAGTTCCACACCAGTGAAGCTGCAGCAGTTTTACAAACTAGTTCTGATTCATCTGTTTCATTTAACGATCCGCTTTCTCCGCCATGTGCGTATGAAAACAAAGGCACTGCGCACGCGCGTTTTACCCAAATTCTATCGTCATATTTCATTTTCTTATCGTTGCCCAACATTATACCGTGAACGGTATGATATGACCCAGCACTAGTACGTAGCTGCAGTGACTTCACTTCTGAGAATTCAGATGCTGTTAGCAGATGTTGTATGTTAGCATTCGGCCACTGACAAACTGGTGTTTGGGGCCAGAAGTGACCAAATGTGCATGAAAGGAGTGCTAAGTTAACAGCTACTGCTAACACACGGCACCCACAAATATTATGGATTTCATTTTTTAGAGACCAAAACAGTTTTTGTGTCAGGCTGCAAACATGGGAGCCTATGAAGACTGACTCCACCCACCTGCCTGTGAGGGGCAGCCAATGAGAAAGAAAGTCAGGTAAAACAGACAGATGTTTCAGACAAATAAGGACTATTCTGAACGACGCACCGTGCAAAGCTACTCTAGGCGAGTCTGAGAATGCAGCGATACTTTAATCTGACACATCCCCACAAGCATGACTGTCGAACATCGCTGGGAGTTTTTATGGGAGGAAGCAGAAGCAGAACAGCACAGACGGATCTTCCTAAAAGCCAGCTGATGTGGAAGAATCACTGAAATTTGTTTAGCGTATGGGAAGAGGAGTTACATGTTGGTAATATCAATGGCACTAAAGTTACATCAGTATTTACACTCGTCCATTTCTTATTTTGCTTCTGTTCAGTTCATTAGTAAAAGGAAAACAAGCCTTTAAGCCAAATGTTGACCAGTTGTGAGATTTTTCTGTCACCGACAGACGAGCTGCAAGCACAGTGTTGGAGTGCTTGTGAGAAAAGAGGAAGAGGAGAGTTGTGTCAAAGGCTGATAAGGATCTGCTGCTAGCAGTAAGGGACTTTTCTCATGAGGCAGCATGTTTGCATGTGTGTGTGTGTTAAAGGTCCTTTTGTTGGGTGTGTGCAGCGTTATGCAGCAAATTTATCGTATTTCTCTGTTTTATTCCCGTCAGTCAGTCTCCACGTCGTCACTGCTCAGTAACCAAGAGAATGACATCATTGTTGGTTTCTGCGGCTCAAAGTCTGAAGCTTCTCATTTATTAGAAGTTACCGTTAAAGGCCAGCCTGTCATCTGCAGAGAGCGCAGTGATGGTGATACCAGGATCTTTAACAGTTGCAGCCTTCAGGCGATCGACCTGTGACCCTGAATGCAACACTTCATCAGCCCAGTCTCAGTTACAGGCTTGTGTACATGCTCAGTGCTGAAGCAAATCGTTTCGCTGCTCACACCAGGATCACACATTTGAGGTGTTATTTTTGAATACATTATTATTTACACTATTCATTAAAAATGTATCACTTGGTTAAGTTTAGGCATGCACTTGGTTAAAGAACTAAGAAATAATGGTTTAGTGACTGAAGCTGTTCATTTAGGTTTCGTAATTGGGAGCTATCTATGTATAGATTGAGGCTACGTCTACACTAATCCGGATACATCTGAAAATGAAGTTGTCGTCTAAAAATGCTCTGCCTCCAGTGTCGTTTTCAATCGTTTCCGAGAGTTGTTTGTCCACACTGAAAACGCTGGTAAAGTAAATCCGTTGGGCATCTTTCTTTGCCTTTAGACAACAATTCTGATGGCAAAAGAGCCAAACGGGACAGGCCAAAAAAAAGAAAAAAAAGAAAACGCTGATGTTCCTGTAGCTCGCATGCGTGAAACGACTCGACCTGCATCATTTCCGTCTGCCGTTTATATATTTTCCGGCCAAATGTCGAGGAAAAGCACAGAGTTTGTTAAATGGACTGACAATGAGGTGGAGTTGTTGCTGCGAGTAACACAAAAGTACAAAGTTGCTGAACAACAGCTCTGAGTAAACGTCGCCTTTGAAGAAAAGCTCTCTGGATCATGTACAAACTGATGTTAATCTTTAATAGGGCTGCAAACTGAGATCAAACAGAACAACTGCTGTACGATGCCGTCTGCCATCCTAGTTGAATTGGTCACATGACTGCATCACATGACTAAAATGCGTCATTGTTTGCGTCAGCCTCCATTTTCACAGTCCACACTGCGATTCATCCACTTTGGAGAGTGTTTTGAAAAAGCTCAGTTTTCCTTCACCAAAAACGCCGTCTCAGCGTGGACGCGAGGCCAAAGAGAAAAAGATGTGTTTTCAAACAAAAACGTATTAGTGTGGACGTGGCCACTGAAAAGATCAGGGTTAAACACAACAACTGGCTAATGAACAGTGAGAGTTCTTGCCTCGGTGATACTT
This sequence comes from Rhamphochromis sp. 'chilingali', assembly GCF_963969265.1. Lineage (NCBI taxonomy): Eukaryota > Metazoa > Chordata > Actinopteri > Cichliformes > Cichlidae > Rhamphochromis > Rhamphochromis sp. 'chilingali'. Next base: position 1,935,572 of record NC_137935.1, on the reverse strand, counting down.
CCTAAGTGAAACTGTTTGTGCAGTTATTTTATGTGGAATTGTGTTGTGTGGTATTTACCTGCCCACCAGCTCAGTCACCAGCTCGATGTTGTCCACTGGGATGTGAAGACGCGTTCACTTTACCTTCACTGTGATGGAAACAACAAAGATGTTGTCAGGGAGTCTGTTATTTTGTACTTTTGATTTCTCATGATGTGGATAATGTTCAGTTATTATTAGCTGGGGTTTGTCTGGTTAATACTAATTAATACACATAGAGGATGAGCCTCGTCCCCCTTATCTGTCCCCTCGTTCCTCTCTCTGTGCTCCTTTTTGTTCCCCCGTCTGTCGTGATTGTGTTGTCACGTCTACATGTTTCCTGTTCTATTCTGAAAGTCTTGTGTTTCCATGTTCTGTGGGTTTAGTTATGCCATACCCTGTGGCGTCAGGTTAATGTTTCTTCAGGTGTTCCCATATGGAAAAAAGAAATAGTAACAACTTGTATAATTTACTCATGAAAGTGGCCACTTTGTCATTACTTTCATATTTTTTTTTAGTATCCAAAACACACAAGTTTCAAGGGATCTTATATCTGTTTTCACTCTTGTATGCTTTTCATACAAGTTTCACACAAGACAGACACAAACTTTATAAGGTTTATATAAATCTTTTCCATATGGGTTTCCACTTCCTTCATTACCCTTCTGTGTATTTCAGTGGATTTTTCACATCTTTACACTCAAAATCAAAAAAATCAAATCAAATCACTTTTATTGTCACATCACATGTGCAGGTACATTTGTACAGCACATGTGAGTGAAATTCTTGTGTGCGAGCTTCACAAGCAACAGAGTTGTGCAAAATACAATAATGTAAACAAGCAAAATACAAGAATGGCTACATCTGAAACTAATAAATATATGTACAATATATAATAGTATATGCATTTCTGGATGTGTATACTAAATATTTTTCTACGTGTGTGTGTGTGTGTGTGTACACATATTTTACAAATTAAATAGAGTAAACAATAAATAAAATATATAAAATATACAGAGTGAGACATGTGCAAAACAGTGGCATTACTGTACAGTGTGGAGTGCATAATGTTGAAGTTCCAGTAGTGAAGCTGAGGTGTCTATGACGTGTTCAGCAGTCTGATGGCCTGGTGGAAGAAGCTGTCTCTCAGTCTGCTGGTACGGGACCGGATGCTGCAGAACCTCCTTCCTGATGGAAGCAGTCTGAACAGTTTATGGCTGGGGTGACTGGAGTCCTTGATGATCCTCCCCGCTTTCCTCAGGCAGCGCTTCCTGTAGATGTCTTGGAGGGAGGGAAGCTCACCTCCAATTATCCGTTCAGAGCACCGCACTACTCGCTGGAGAGCTTTGCAGTTGTAGGCGGTGCTGTTGCCATACCAGGTGGTGATGCATCCAGTGAGGATGCTCTCAATGGCACAGTGATAGAAGGTCCTGAGGATGCGGGGGCTCATGCCGAATCTTTTCAGTCTCCTGAGAAAGAAGAGGCGCTGCTGTGCCTTCTTCACTGTTTTGTTTGTGTGTACTGACCACGTAAGATCCTCAGCCAGATGTACGCCAAGGAACCGGAAGCTGCTCACTCTCTCCACAGCAGCGCTGTGGCTGCACCAACTCCTGTTCAGGTTCAGGTTCATGCTCTATCTTGCTTACCACACATCATAGTTTTGCACGATCCTGTTCAGTTCATGTTCACGTCATCGCTTTCACATTCAGCTTTTGTTGATCCCAGTTTGGGTTTTAGTTTTGCCTCAGTTCGCTTTATTTTGAGTTTTGCTATCAGCTTTAATAAATAACTCACTTTTTGTTGTAGTTCGTTTTCTCTTCCGTGTCTGCTGCTCAGGCGTCACAGACGTAAACAAGGATTAACAGGGAAAGGAAAGGCTTGGTGTAGCAAAGGTTGTTGGTGTGGGTCTGCTGTGGTAAAACTACACAAAGGTGGAGTTCAAATATAGTTTGGTAAACGTGGTCACGCTGTGTTGTTTCACACAGGTCATATAAAAGAGAACCGCCGGGTGGAAAATACGGCCTCTTTAACAGGGTTATAATAATATGTGCATCCGAATAAACAGTCCATGAAGTTAAATGAAATCAGCAGCTGCAGACTTCATGAGACTGATATCAAATATATTAGTGCCTGACGTCAGCCACACTTAAAGTGTACAAATAATACAAACTGAATTATGGCAAAGATTAAAGTCACATCGATCGTTTTAATATGGCTCATAAGCTTTTTAAGAGATCTACTTTCTTCACACGAGGCAGCAGCCTGATACGAAGCAGATGTTATCACAGCTGTCTAACACTTTATCAGCCTCGCATTCAAGGTTCACGACCATATCAGCAGGTTATGTCCTGAAATGTAAAACACACTGTTAATTATGACACTTATCAGTCATGTTGATTGTTTTAATGTACAGTAGAACGGCTCTATACAAGAACAGGCCGTTTACCATTAATGATGGTGTTACGATGCGTAGCTATGAACTCGTTTCCTTTGCTAAACTATCCAATAATACAGGAAGCACTGAAGCACCTCGCCCTCGTACTCGGAGTATTGAACCAAAACTGCCGAGTGACAGGTGGATCGAGCTAATCGAGGACAGGCACAAACATCGACAAACCTGGATAATCCTACATTCTGACACTAAGAATCTCCTAAATTGATCCACTGAGCAGTGGTTCCACCTGGAAACAGCTACAACGGGTAGTGAGCGCAGCCGAGAGGATCGTGGGTACTTCTCTTCCCTCCCTCCAGGACATCTGCTGCACCCGCCTCATCCAGAAAGCCCTCTGCATCACAGGCGACTCCACCCATCCGTCCAACTGCTTCTTCAGTTTGCTGCCATCAGGAAGGAGACTGAAGAGCCTCGGGACCAGAACCAGCTTCGTCCATCAGGCTGTCAGGATGCTGAACTCTCTCCCTGCTCTCACACACATGATCTCCCCTCTGAACCCCCCACCCCCCCAAACATACAAACTCTGACCCACCACCATGGCCCTTTCGTTGACTGCCCCACTCCCACTGCACTCAAACTTTTATTTTATTTTTATTTGTTTTTCTTTCCTTTTTTATATTTGTATTTTAGTGTAAACTGGGGGCCACGGGAGCATTCCAGTTTCAAATTCCTGTGTATGACTGTACATATGGTCTTTGACAATAAAGCTGACTTTGAACTTTGAACATCAAAAGGTACTTAAGATGAAAGCATTCATTATACAGAATGGCCTGTTTCTATATCTGAACCTCTCCTGGTTAATCATTAGTCTGGTTCAAGGGCACAGTGGAGGAAGTGTTAACGTAGCATGTTTTCTGATTCCTGTTGCCCTTTCATTAGAAAAGAAAGGCGACACAATAATGATAATAACTCCCAACATACATTTAAAAAAATCTTTCCCCGACTGACCCTGAAGAAGTAAATTTCAGTCAAATGTTTACAGCCTTTAAGTTCATCTTAAAGACTGTAAACAACTCAAGGACCGTTAGACTCGAGCCAAATGATAAAACCTGAATTCTCAGAATATGATATAATTCAGACTGACGTCAGAGCGTGAGCCTTCACGGTGTTCACAGGAGATTCCTGAGTTTAAAGGTTAAATAACAAACAAACTGCGTCATTTATGACTTTTGTATTGTGCTGCCTTTTAATTACACCTGTGGTGTGACTCCAGGGAAAGTGAAAGGAGTTGATATAGAGGCGTGTGTGGGGGTTTTTCAGTTCCCTCTGTACGTTCCGACTCAAAGATTAACAGTTTTAAGGACTAAACTCTCCTCCAAGCACATTCAGTTAAACCTGACGATGTTGACGGGTTCTTCTTCTTCTTCTTCTTCTTCTTTTCTAATGCCAGCGTCTGGACTTGTAACACTTACACAATGAGAGCTTCACCAAATCTCGCCGGCTCTAAAAGCCTGTGGACTGATTTCTATGTGAAGGACTCTGGTTGAATTCGTAAAAACCCAAAGGGTGTGGTGGTTATGTTTCTGAGTTCCTGCCTTTGATTTCCCAGTAGAAGTTTCTCATGTGATGTTGCTCACACGTTGCTTGAGAGCTGTAGGTCATATGAGCCATATACAGCCAGCAGTAGCAAGAAAACAATATATATTCCCAGATCGGTCGCTGAGTGCTTTTCTGTAGGCTGAAATCAATCAGAGATGACTTTGGTCACTCGCAGATTGCTGCGATTGGCTGTTTGCATTGTAAGACGCCAACTTGCTGCAACTTGCAACTTTGTGGAGCACGTTCACTTTTAAATGAAAACTTCTGCCTCCTTTTCACTGCCAGCATGTGCACGTTTCACAGTTGCACTACCACAGAGTACGCTTAAACATTTATCCCCCAGTGGTTGCCTGAAGGTTAAGGTTAGCTAACACGCCGAGTTTGCTAGCAAGCAACGTGTCTGTGAAGGTTCTCAGTCCTCCAGGTCATGTAGTTTAAGGAGTTTGGAAAGAAAAGCATCTGGACTTCTTTAAGTTTCCTTGAAGACACTTCATCCGAGAAGCTTCTTCAGTTCTAAGAGCAACTGGTGGAGAGTCCCAGATTTTAAGCCTTATGGGAGTGTCCCCAAGAGGGTCACGGACCCCCTATTGATCCTCTACCTAATCACACGAGCCAAGAAATGTTTGTTTGTAGAATAAAAACAGAAAGTGACTAGAAAGGAGAAAGGAAACAGAAATTTAAGTGTCAGTGGAAAACTATGGGTACCATTAGGAAGGCATGAAATTCACAGTAAAGTTTGCTAATGCTAGTTTGCTAATGCTAGTTTGCTAATGCTAACTAACAAAGCTGTCTGACCTGGCAAAACCCTGTCATCAGTGTCTCCAATGGATAATTCATCCAAAATCAGTTTATTTGAAAAGAAACATTATTTGTTGCTGAAATTCATTTTAAATTTAAACGTAATTTTAAAACTTTAATTTTCATGGTCTCCTGTGAAACTCTGAGAAAAAGATAAGCTGGATATTGTATGAAAAAGTAACTATTTTATTATTTATATTTATAGATATAAATTTTGTTGTGCTTTAACAACAAAACTAACAGGTTACATTTTTGAGAAATGAGTCATTTGTTTTGTGCCTTCCTGAAAGCTTACGAAAAGCATCTCTGATTAGGGGAATTTACTGTGTGAAAGACTATTCCAACTGTGGATTAATCCACCACTCTAAGTAGTCCCAATTGTTTACTTCTGTTCAAAAACACCTTACAAATATCAGCGGGGCCCTAAAACCACTTATTGTTGTTTTCAAAGATGTAAGTGTTGGGCAGGAAGTGAAAATACTTGGAGATTGGCATTTTGTTGGTTTGGGGCTTTTCTTGTTGTTAACTTACCTAAGAATCACAGTCACCTGATGGCACTGATGGTTTAGGGGGTGAACCGACAGATGATGGTCCACTATGACTTTCTTGGCATCCACAGTGGGACGGTAGTCTTTCCGGATGTTTTAATCGTTTCTTATTGAATGCCACATGTGGCAGGAAGCAGATTAAGACTGATTGAGTTTGCCGGATAACACTTGGCTGACCTCTTGGTGTGTATAGTATGACAGATTTCTCAGAGTTTCCTGTCACATTGCAGTTTTATTGTCCAGCAGCTTTCAGTCTACTTTTACTTTCTGTTCCTCTGAGGTTTGAACATTTACATTCTGCTTTACTTCAGCATGCTCTATTTCCCTTTAATGTCTCCACAGTGGTTTCATGACTTGTGCTAATTTTGCAACATCAACTTCTAATAATTGCTCCAAAAAAAACCTGATTTGCATGTTCATAATGAGGGGTTCGTCATTTGTGTGATTTTCTGTAAATGTAAAAATGTCCATTCATGACTTTGAGTGAGAATCAGAGTCAGATGGAAACTAAACTTCGATAACGCCTGCAGCGTTTCCCCTAACGAATACTACTTTGTTAAAAGTCCTTTCCCCCGAAAAATCTTCCGTTAGTGCATTTGCATCTTCTTTTAATAATCTGAGCTCAACAGCAGATGCAGGTTTGTCCCTCTTGAGTAATAGCCTAACTCAAAATGAATGAGTTCATCAGAATATCGGCTCCGTTTGGAACTTCAGAGAGGTTTAAACTGCATGCTTACTTTGTGGTTTAGCAAAGGGATTAGAGCAATCTGATCATCCATTAGGTACACCTGTTCAACTTCATATTAACACAAATATCTAATCACCCAAACACATGGCAGCAGCTCAGTGTATTTAGGTCAGCAGACACAGTAAAGATGAGCTACTGAAGTTCAAAATGAGCATCAGAGTGGGAAAGAAAGGTGATGTAAGTGACTTTGAACTTGTTGTTGGTCTGAGTATTTCAGAAACTGCTGATCTGCTGGGATTGTCCCACCATCTCTGAATGTACAGGGAATGGTCTTAAAAGAGAAAAATAATCCAGTGAGCAGCAGCTTTAGGTGAAAATGTCTTCTCAATATGGAATTTTTTGTTGTAACCAATGTAAAAGCACCGATCCACCCTGAGTTTTGTCAACGGTGGAGGTTTCCTGAACTGGACGGTGAGTTCACTGTACTCAAATGGCCTCCACAGTCAGCTGATCACTGCTTACAAGGTTCCTGAATGATTCTTCTGAAATGGACATAACTCACTCCTCCGCCTTTTCCACAGTGGTTGAAGGATGTGCTCTACATCTTTAAACTGTAAAACGTTAGATACCCTCAAGAAGTCCATCTTAGATTTCCATGAGTGGAAATACTGACATCAAATACGGCTCGCGTGATTAATTATGACTCGCTGGTGACCTCTACCTCGCCTTCAATAATCCCTAGAGCCAAGATGTCCGTGGCTGGCCGTCTTTGTTCTCGCTCTCGCCCCTGTCTGCATCTGCCCCTCTGCTCTCTACCCTCTCTACCTCGCCTTCTGGACCTTGGCATTGTACTTTTGATTTTCTTCATATTGTGCTCATCAGGTGGCTGCGCATTATTGACCTATGACCGGCAAACACTCCTAGATCTCAGTTTCTCCTATTCACATCGCTTTGACCGATGCTGGACTCTGGGAGACGCCGCCCCACTATGACCAGACTCCCCCACTAGCCTTCCCCGCCTACCCCCTTTCAACCTGTATAAGAAACAATACAGGAGACGGGGTAAAAGGAGTGGCTTTCGTGTTCGTATGAAGGCTTACCTTGAAGCACAGGCTACGGTCTACACATATGCCTCTAGGGACTTATTACGCTCTTTCCCTTTCTCCAGTGACCGCCCCGTTGCAATCTTGCCCAGTGGGTTAACTAACCAACGCATGCTAAGGGCCATACTCTCAATCTGGTTTTTTCACATGGCTTGGACATTAGCATTAGGGATATAAGCAATGTTGGGATTTCTGATCACTTTCCTGTTATCTTTGATGTTAATTTATGTAATTCTGAACTTCACTCCGAGTCTCTCCTACACGTATAATTACTTCTGGAATTGTGGAGAATTTTTCTATGTGTTTTCTTAAACTTGCATCCTCCCTGTCTCCCACAGTTGATGACTTCGCCAGCACCTTTTTTCTCGAATGCTCCTCTATCCTCAATACTGAAGCGGCCTTGATCCTTTTCCTGATGTTGGCTAAATGATTCTACACGTGCCCTGCGACTTGTGTGCCGCCGCGATGAGAGAAGATAGAAGAAAGATAGACTCCATGTCTTTTATGATATCCTGCGTGCCAGCCGGTTGCAATTTCAAATCGCTGCTAAAATGGCTAAAGCTGCCTTCCTATCTAAAATTATTTGTGCTAATGGTCACAACCCCGATCCCTGTTTAATATTTTCAATTCATTCATTAACCCCTGTCCTGAAATGCCACTGGCAGGCTCTCCTGCTCTCTGTGAACAATTTCTTACTCACTTTATTGATAAAGTTTCATATCTTAAGTCCTCGCTTCCTTTAGTACCGAGTTCTGTTCCCACCCCTGGTTGTTCATCATCATTCCAACAGTTTGAGCCTGTGTCACTCCACACTCTCAAGCAACTTATTGAACAATCAAAGAATATCTCTCCTGCCTACAATATTCTTCCATTTCGCATAGCTAAGGATTGCTTTGACGTAATTGGACCCAGCATCTTATTGTTAATGAATTAATCCCTAATTTCTGTCTCTGTTCCTTCAGCCTTTAAACGCGCTGTTGTCCAGCTGTTCTTTAAAAAAGGAACCTTGATCATAACGATTTTGTGAACTATAGGTCGATTTCTAAGCTTCCATTCCTGTCCAAAATCCTGGAGAGGATCGTTCTTTCACAACTCCAGCCGTATTTGGATGTGAATGCCATCCATCCATCCATCCATTCGCTTCCGCTTATCCTTTTCAGGGTCGCGGGGGGCGCTGGAGCCTATCCCAGCTGTCATAGGGCGAGAGGCAGGGTACACCCTGGACAGGTCGCCAGTCCATCGCAGGGCCAACACACAGGGACAGACAACCATTCGCACTCACATTCATTCGCACATTCACACCTAGTGGCAATTTGCTGGGATAGGCTCCAGCTTTATCCTGTCTTCCTTCTCTCACCCCAACCAATCGCAGCAGATGGCCCCGCCCCTCCCTGAGCCTGGTTCGCTGGAGGTTTCTTCCTGTTAAAAGGGAGTTTTTCCTTCCCACTGTTGCCAAAGTGCTTGCTCATAGGGGGTCATATGGTTGTTGGGTTTTTCTCTGTATCTATGAAGCGCCTTGAGGCGACTTTTTTTGTGATTTGGCGCTATATAAATAAAATTGAATTGAATAGATTGCAAATTGTTCAGAATGCGGCAGCTCGTCTCCTTACTGGTACTGGGCGGCGTGTCTCTATCACCCCCGTCCTTGCCGACCTGCATTGGCTTCCCGTTAAGTACCGTATTTAATTCAAAATCCTGCTTCTCACCTTTAAAACTATCAACAATATGGCGCCAAGTTACCTCATTGAACTACTTAGATCATACACCCCTTCTAGAGCACTAAGATCATCTTCCCAGTCACTCTTGGTAGAGCCGAGCTGAAGACTAGAGGTGACCGCACGTTTGCCTTGGCTGCACCCGATTTGTGGAATAACCTCCCCATCGCTATCCGTGAGTCTGATTCCATTCAATCCTTCAAATCGCGGTTAAAAACATATTTATTTAACCTTTTCTACCAGTTAATGCTTGTTTGTTAGTTAGTTTAGTGCTTGTTGCTACTTTTGTTCTATTTGTAACTGCTTTTAATTATTTTAAATTTTTTCTTGACTCTTTTATCTTTAACACATATTGTTCTATTATGCTTTTATATGCATTTCTTTTTCTTTCTGTGTTTTTAATGCTATCAACCTGCTAGCATGTTTGGTACTTTGCCATGGTCTTCATCTGTCTCTATTACTTACATCTGACCCTCTTGTATGTTAAGCACTTTGGCATACCAATGGTTTTTAAATGTGCTATATAAATAAAGTTTGTTGTTGTTGTTGTTGTTGTTGTTGTTGTTGTTGTTGTTAAGTCTTCAGTTAGAGTATCGGACCCCAGGAAACTAAAGGGTATGTTTGTATTGGTGGTCTTTTCCCCTCCTTGTTCAAACTGTTGTAACTCTTTGGCTTTCTTTGGGTTCAACCACACGTCATTATCTAAGAGCCTAACTTTACTTTCGGTCTTTCCTGCCCTGTTTGGCTTTTCATACATGGGCCATATCCAAACTAACGACTAATATTATTAAAGTGAATGACTTGTTGAGGCAAATATGTTGTAAAGCGACTAAATTTTGCACCAACAATCTGCAGAAAGCACTTTTTAATGTCCCATATTCACTCCACAGCACTCTGCTTTGTTTGGGGTCTTAAACAGGGGTTTAACTTCAACGTGATTGGACATGTTTAGTGAGGGAATGGAAACCGCTTCTCTTCCAGGTAAAGGCAGGTGTAGTTTCATTGTTATCCAGTGTGTGGGTTGGTTTTCTTCATATTGCAGCTGCCAGTCATCAGGTTACCGGTGGTTGTTAGCAGCTGAAGAGTGAAAGGCTTCACTCACGTCTGCAGAGTGCAGCGATCCTGGTGAAAAATGGGGCGTGAATATAAGTGGTTTTGAGAGGGCAAACTGTCAGACTCAGATCCCCTAATCTGACAAGCACTTCCAAAGAAGCGTTTGGCGGTAATGAAGAACTGATCTGTATGATTTCTGGTGAAATATCCGTATTACAGATGTGTAGCAGAAATGGCTGACAAACTGGTGAAACCTGAAAGCAGAAGTTTAACGTGATTAGTTACTTAGTCAAATTTCCTTTGTACACTTGGATTGTTTATGTCCTTCCAAATATTTCCCCATTGTTTCGTTTCATCGCACTGGTCTCATATTTACAGAGTTATGTCCATGGCTGCCGCTCTGTTAAAGCCAATGCTTCAGCACCTTTATCAGGCTCACTCCATCATAAAAAGTGAGACAATGAGCCTAATCACTTGATCCAAGAACTCAGTGAGTGGTTTCCTGTTAGATCAGTTAAGGTTATTATCAGAGTCTTTGTGGCCCCCCAGGCTGATCCCAGATCATTATTAGAATCAGAGAGGACAAAGAAGCAGGTTACGATTTCAGGCAGACCCACATGGGTCAGATCCACACTTAACACTTAATATAACACTTGTTTTTAAGCATATAGTCCTCATGCTGGGGGATTCCCATGACGCTCTGTGTTTCTTCTTCTCTCACTATGTGTTTATACATCGCTCTGCATTAAATCAATAGTTATTATTAATCTCTGGCTCTCTTCCACAGTGTGTCTTTGTCCTGTCTTGCTGCCATCACCCCATCAGGTTGTGACACATGGCCGCCCCACCCTGAGTTCTGTCAGAGGTTTCTTCCTGTTAAAAGGAAGTTTTTCCTTCCCACTGTCACCAAGCCCTTACTCACAGGGGGTCATCTCATTGTTGGGGGTTTTCTGTAACATTGTGGCCACAATGTTAAAGTATAAAGCACCTTACGTCAACTGCTGTGTTTTGGTGCTGTTTGACTGCTTTTCACCTTTTCATGAACACGTAACAAAACAAAGGAAAATAAATATTTAGAGACCCAAAGTATTTCCATTAACAACTGCATTTAGAAAATTCTTATTAATTAGCACATTGAGCTTTCAGACTACTTTTTGTGCATGTGAGCAGATAACCAGAAAAGAACAAAATCAGTCAAACTACAGATGAAAGCATGAAATGAGACGGGGAGCATAGGTGAGTGTTTTTAAAGAACATCACAGCAGAGTTTCCCAGTATTCTTGCTCCAGTTTGAAATGCTGAAATGCTTCCCCTTTTTCTGCACTTGTAGCTGTATTATTCAGACAGAAAAACAAAAAACAAAGGTGAGTGGACACAAGCACAATATTTTGAAATCCTGATCACACCTAACCAATAAAAGACAGAGATCAAAATATCTGTGTGTTGTTTGATCAAAGATTACAGGAAACGTGAACCAGGAAAAATGTGTTTGATCAGAATCCCGTCAGCAGAATTTCCCATCTGTTGTGACCTTTAGTTTAGAATTATGTGTTTTTAATCAGACCTTTGTGGCGATGTACCTGAGAGCTTTCCAACATCCTGCTCTGCACTGAAACGCACAGTTTCATTTGTGCATTTCAGGCTTACCAAGCATTACCCAATCAGAGAGACGTTTGACTCGCGGCAGGTCCGGACCTGCAGTGCCAGGAAGTCTGAATGCGAGCGTGAAGAGTTGGCAGCACGAGGAAATTAGGATTTAAACAGGTGCCTCCTGATTTAACTACTCTGGCTAAAGGCTCCATTTAGCTGATCATGGAAATTGTATTATCTCATATGTGTTTGATCTATTGCGGCATGCTTTTCTTCTTCTATAGTCTAAATTTAACTTTTTGTAAAGAAGAAAAGAAAGCAGTGAAACATTATTCAAAGTATGTAAATGTTCTTCTGTAAGCACATTTCACCACACAGGAGCCACTTTGGGGACGTGATCTTACACCCTTGTGGAAATAAAGGCAAAAACAACTCATGGGAAAAGTTTTTTACGAATATTTTCAAACTTTTTAAGATACAAGGACCAAATTCTCGGTGTTTTTAGTCTTCCTTTCCTCGCCCTCAACCAGTCACGACAGATGGCCCCGCCCCTCCCTGAGCCCGGTTCTGCAGAAGGTTTCTTCCTGTTAAAAGTTTTTCCTTCCCACTGTCACCCAGTGCTTGCTCATAAGCTTTGACTGTTGGTGTTTTTTATGGCCTTTGCCTTGAGGTAACCGTTGACTCGGTGCTACATAAACAGAAAGGAACCAAATTGAAATTTATGAGGAAAAAACAGCCAAACATGAGTTCACAAAGAAAAAATGTCAACTGTACACGGCCCGCACCAGCAAATTAGAAGAAGGAAAACTTTAATACATCCTATATTAAAACACCACCAACAGCACATCCTTTCAATCATGTCGTTGAGACGCCACCTACAACCTCACTTTTATACACACACATGCATGTGTGTTTCTCCTTAACTTACCAGCTTACAATTATCAGCTCAAATATTTTGAGATATTTCTCTGAATTTTCTCGCATCACTCAGGCTCTTGTTAAACTGTCTACTGTAAATTAAAATGACTGAACTGAATATTGTTTGACAACAGAGAATAAATGGAGGTTACACACAAAGCCGCATGTATGGTGAACCACAGGCACGAAAAACTCCTGTCTTACGTTAAAAGGAAGCACGGCCGGACATCAAGGAGCCCTGTCTGTGTCACTGCTGCAGTTGAGAAGGTTGATTCACATCTTTGTTTGCTTCATTGCGGGTTTGGTCCCTTTGGTTTCTGCAGAACGTTGGCATATCGTTATCACCTTCCTTCCACAGAAACCAGTGGCTGGAATGCCAGAGCTTTGTTTCCTTTTGTGCCTGCAGGCTGACATATGGCAGCATCAGCGACTGTGTTGTCATGCAGTTCCTATTTGGGTTTGTTGCCCAACCTGTGTGCTTATCTTGGCACTCCTGGTGTTTTCACGAAGCTTTCATGTGTATTCAGAGCCGTTGTTTATTATTCCAAATTAATTGAAGAAAATTTTCACTCAATGATACCTGACAAAAGACCTAGTGAGTCCTCAGGGGAACAGATCTGCTTTGTATCTCATACCGTGGAAAAACAGACACCACACTACTGCAACACGCACAGCGCTGAGAGAAAGCATTTGTTGTTTTTAACATATTATCACACTTAGATATTTCAGCTCATCCAACAAACGTTATTGTTAGACAAAGATAAGCAGAGGAAATTAATCACGCAATTTTTAGATGTGGATTTAATTTATTAAGGGGCAAATGTTTTCCAAGTCATTGCTCTTAGTTTTGTTTGCAATAAACACAAGTTTAGATATGAAAAAATGTCGGGGGGGGGGGGGGGGGGGGTGTTACTGTTTCAGGGGCTGAAGTTTCACTTTGGCTCTGACAGAATGAAACCGCGTTACATTCTTACCGTCAGACTGGGAAAAGAACAAAGAGGCTGCGATGAGAGTAACAAGTCTCCCTCAAGAGATGCAGTCGATTGCTTTGCCTGCAGACAAGAAGATAGTTTATTCACGTCAGACAGTGGGTTCAATGCACATACCAAGCCAGATGGGTTAGGGCGGCCGCCTCTACTTTTTTCAGTATACCAATAAAAGGAAATTGGATGGTTGTTACATTTACAAAAGTCTAACTTGTAATTTGAACAAAATAATTTCATGTTTCTAAGGTGAACTTAAATAAATCATGTAGGAGCTGTCAGAAATTCAACAACTTAATTTGTTCTTGTTGAGATGCCGTGATACAAGAGCGGTTAGCTGCTGGACTCATGGAATTCACAAGATCACACGAGATTTCAAACTGTAGGAAAATCACTGGAGTTATAAGAGGCAGACAACTACACACACACCACGTGTACGCTATCTCTATTTATTGTGGTTTAACCCGTCAAGGACAAAAACGTACAGAAAATTTTGCATCAAGCCTTGAAATCATAGCTTTCTTTGCTTTGTTAAACCTTTGTTAAGCTTTTTTAAGCCCCACACATGCACATCCACCACAAATTCTATTTAAAGTCTTGTAAACCTCCAATTTTCACAAAATAAATCTGTAACAGGACAAACGGCTGAGCCAGAAAACTGTGATCCATGCGTTCTGTGCCAGTTCCCTGCACTCATTTTCTATTTCAGCTACACTGGCACAACTTTGTCTCCTGGATGTAGTTCAGGTGTCTGGATTGTGTTACTGTGTTTTAAGTTTGTCCAGTATTTGTCAATGTTTCCAGCTGTCTCTGGGCTCCCCTCCATTCATGTTTCTGTGCCTCAGCTATGCTGTTATTCATTTCCTCTTTTATTTTAATAGGTATTTGTCTTATGCTTGCATTTAGTTCCACTTCCTCTTCTGTCTCGTTTCCTGTTGTCATGACTGATGCGATTAATACAGCGTTCCTGAAGCAGGATCCAAACACAGTTTAAAGGGTTTATTTCTTTACATGCACTCAGGTTTATCTTGGTTTGATCACATGAGAGCAGACTTGTTTTTGCCTTGTTGGCAGTTAAACACTGAAGAAACACTGTGTGCTTCAGCATCCCCCGTGTGTCTTTGTATGCTACTGCTGGGGTTTGTGTTTACATCCAATTCTGGATTTTAGGCTCATGTTTGTCTTTGGCCTTTGCTAATTTGGGTGTGGACCTCACATTGTGACAGCAGTGATACGTCTTTGTTCTGGATATCAGGGTCACCATCGAAATCCTGCAGGTCTTACTGATCAAACCGACCAACTTCGACATGCTTCATGCGTAAAAAGCGGCAGTTCTTTGTATCAAAAAGAGTCATCCAATGTCAAAGTCCTTTAACTCTGCAGCTGTTCATCAGCTACGTACTGGTGGAAAGAGTGGATTTGTGAGTTTCACCTGTTGGCTGGTGGATAGCATAACCAAAGCAGTGGTTACAGACATGTCTGCAAATATGGGAGGAGTTTCATATGGAAACACGCTGCCCGTCTTGAGGGGGAAACACTGACTTGTGAACATTCTAACTTGTGTATGTAGAACTTTATATTCAATCATGTGTTTTAAAATTTACTGTAAGCTTCTATATCTATTACTTTAAACTTTCCTTTTTCCTGAAGCATATAGTTCGAGCTGGACCAGGTGACCCTGAATCCTCCCTCAGTTATGCTGCAACAGGTGTAGGCTGCCGGGGGATTCCCATGATGCACTGGGTGTTTCTTCTTCACTCACTATGTGTTAATAGACCTCTCTGCATTTAATTATTAGTTATTATTCATCTCTGTCTCTCTTCCACAGCATGTCTTTATCCTGTCTTCCTCCCATCATCCTGAACCAGTCGCAGCAGATGGCCCCGCCCCTCCCTGAGCCTGGTTCTGCTGGAGGTTTCTTCCTGTTAAAAGGGAGTTTTTCCTTCCCACTGTCGCCAAAGTGCTGCTCATAGAGTTTGTCTCATTGTTAGGCGTTTGATGTATTATTGTAGGGTGTTTACCTCACAGCATAAAGCGCCTTGAGGTGATGGCTCTTGTGATTTGGTGCTATATAAATAAAACTTGACCCTGTACTGTGTAGACAAATAGAAAAATGACTATGTTGGAAATTCTCTTTCTGTCAGATGAATATTACACTGAGCAGTTAAACTAACTGTGGCAGCTAAAATGAGTGGTGTGTGGGGTGACTGGACATAAAATTACAGTTAAAACTTTATCTATGTAAATTACCTACCACATCTCTGATGCTTCCTCATTCACACATTTTTTCTAGAGAACACAACTGGCACACACAGCCTCTGCAGGGTCACAGGATTTCTTTCTGCATGAGCCACACACATATGTTTAAAAAAGTTTACAAAAAGAGTCGTTTCAGGGAAACGAGCAGCCTTCTTTTCTGCTTCCAGTGATGAAGCATCACAGCCAGTGACGTGCCACGAGTGCAGACAGGATTATCAGGGATCAGATAAGATCAGATACAGATTTCAGGAGTAGAGCCACTTCAATGCAAGCTAGCCCACAAACACACGACACCCACTAACAGATTAGCCACAGCCAGTGAGTCAGCACCACCGTCATCTCCCAGCAAGCGTGCAGGCTCGTGTCAGGCAGCAACATCTCACAGCAGTTTGTGAAATGCTCTAATACCTCTGGATGTGATTTTTCATCTATGTATTGATTTGTGTTCATGTGTGTTACTATTGTTCCCTTTTAAGAGGTAGAAAGTCCACATGTAGCTGTGGGAGGAGTACTGAGTGTGTACTGAAGTAGACTGAGAGATATATGGTATCTCTGTACTGTTAGAATAGTCAGTTAGGTATTTGATTTTAATTTTCATCAATTATGAGCCGTGATCGTCAGGATTAAAATGCATGTAATGAGTATAGAACATATAGAGTTTTCTACAGGATCCTCAGCAGTAACCTGCAGTGATGGTTTTCTGTGCAAGTCACATCACCGTGAAGCTATTTAGGTGCACAGGTTCCACCACAGCATCCCAGTCGGGCTGAGGTCTGGACTTTGGACCTTGGCAGCACTTTGATTCTTATCAGTATCAGTGTGTGTGTGTGTTCAGAGTTCAGCTGAGACAGTGTCCTTCGCCCTGCCAGGCTAAGTAAACAGTCTTCCAGCCAACCCAGGTGTCCTTGCATAGGGGAGGAACAGTCTAAGCACAGTCTGTTAATGCACACATTAATTGGAAATACATTTAAATAAAATCATAATCTAGAAAAGTTTGGTTTAATTTTCAGTGGTTTGTTTGATTATTTCTCCATTGCTATGCTGACAGACGGACACATGGTCCTGTCAAAGTGCAAAATGAAGAGAAACCGTCCTGTTCGCTGTTTATCGAACACTTTTATTAGTGTAATAAATGTAGCCTCGAGGCTTTGAGTTTTGACGATCATGAATCAAGCACAGCTGCATGTCACAAACTAAACATGAAATCACATCCAGCACTGCTGGAAGGAGAAGAAATGTATTCCTTGGTATTATTTATAAAACTATTATGTCACAGATTATCGTCCTAAAAACAGCTGCAGTTCTGTTTGAACCTGTTCTGCTGGGTGAAGACATTTCTCTGAGGCAGCTCTGAGAATTACTGACATGGAAAAGACCTGCAGAATTCCCATCCAACAGTTGTTTCCCCATGAATTTCTTTTATCTCAGTAGTTCCAGCGAATGATGCATCACAGCAGGCTGTGCAGGCATTCAAAGAAATGGTCTTTTTGTTTTTCCCAGGATTTTTGAACAAGCTGGTTCACCTGTGAGGAGATGCACAAACTCTGTTGGTGGTCCAAGCACATCCTGACTAAACGACACCGCCGAGGTGCTTTTTCTCTTGGATTTTTGGACACAGGTGATCCTTCAGTTCTTTATTAGAAAGTTAATGGCAGCACGTCTTCAAGATTATTGTTTTTTTAAACCCACAGCGTGACTACATCCAAGTGCTCACGGTGACCCAAGCACTGAAAAATGTTTGGTTACGGTTTCAGTTACACAGGCCTGGTCGACAGCCCTCCTGTTCTGTTGTGTACAGCTGTGTACAGCTGTGTACAGCATCTTATTCTCAGTTATATCCTATTCCAGTGTTTTTCTCATTTTTCATCTGTAACTTTGTACTGTCCACTTTTTGGTGTAACAAAACAAATTTTCTACATGTCAGACTAATAAAGGTTAGCTTATCTAGAACCAGTGTTGGGGTCATTACTCAAAAAAAGTAATCTATTACGCATTACTTGTTACTTTAAAATATTCCAGTTCATTACTTAATTACTCATCAGAGGAAGTAATTAGTTATTCTACTTGTAACATTTCTGAAACACATTGTCACATAATTGCCATTTAACAATATAAATCTGAGGCTAGCATCCTGCACACCAACACCAATCCGTATTCTAATGAGGACAAACATACGTGTTTACATATGAACACAAAGCAAATATGAAAAGCAGCCCAAAGACAATTTAAAGTGGTCGTCATGGTGATTCTCCTGTACAAAAAAGCAGAAATGGAGGCTACAGTGCTGCAAGCCTGATTGCAAAGAACTAAACTGACAACTTAAACTAGACGTGGGGAAAAAAATGTTAACATAATAATTAACATTAATAACTTTGTTGATCCCCATGGGGAAATTCGTCTCTGCATTTAACCCATTGACTCAGTGAAGCAGAATATTCAGCATATTCGAACCCTCAACCTTATGGTCATGGGGACACCATGACCATAAGCCTCGATGGACTCATTCATTGAGATCTTGGATGTCTACGAGTCAACTGCACGTTCAGTACCTGCACTGATTTTCCTAAATCTTGCTTCTGACATATCTTTTCCATACAATAATAATTAATAAAGGCTAAAAAAATAATAGAAACCAAACATTTTTCAACAGTGGTCCTTCATCTTCCCAGTGATGTAGACATGAGCCCACATCACAGCGTTCCTTATGTTGTGTCCAGCCCATCTGAAATGTCTGCGCTGACTTTAGTAACCTGTGAATTAATCCACATGTGGTGATCTGATTGTTGCAGTCGGATGGTGTGTGTGGATCTGTGTCAGATACACAGTGTGTGTGTGGGTTATAATGGAACATGTCCCACAGATGGCTTTGTGATGGTCTTTGGACACCAGTGGAGCTCTAAGGCTCACGGGAATCGAGTATATCAGGCTCTGAGATCCACACAGTACATTGTTTCTCCACATGCTGAGATTTTATTGCAAGGAAATCAAACTTGATTATGGCCAGACTTTTATTTATAGGCACCACATTGTTCTCTGAACTCCTTCAGGACCTGTGTCTAAAGGCCTTTAGAAATTTCCCAAATATGGAAATCTTTTCCTTTTCTTTTCCCGAATTACACTTCAGTGTTTCTCTTAATCATAAGCAAGGACATCTTCCAGAGAAACAAACCTGTTTATAATTTCCTCAGAATAAAAACTGATGTGTTTATGCATCGGCGGAAAGATTGGGGTGATTGTTGATACGTTTTGAAAATTTTATTTTCTCTGTGAGCTGTTTGTGAGCTTTGGCTGGGCTGTAAAAATGCAGCTCTTTGTATGAAAGGTCATTTTCACTCTAATGTGGCTGCTGGGCTGAATCGTTCCAGATTCAGACCGCCTGTCTCAAACTGGGAACTGCTGCTCTGTGGCTTTCATGAGAAATTACTTTGCAAAGTCATGAACTTGAAAACGTTCCTTACCTCTGTGTAAACTTTTTGTTTTGGTCTAAATTAGACGCCCCGCTGTCCCTGCCTTTGTTCTGCTTTCAGCTCCACGTGTTAATTTCTTTGGTGCTGGATTGTGTTTCTGATGCAACAAAGGGATCTGTGTCTGCAGATGGACGCAAACAGCAACCTTTTGTTTATTCTTTTGTAGGAAAAAGAATCACATTTTAGATTTTTATTGATACATTGTTGCTTAAATCCATTTTACGCTGCTTGATTTTGATGCTCGAGTTAAAACGGTACACTCTGTAAATTCATCACACTGGAAACTGGTGGAGATGCTTCTCACATGTGAGTAACATTTGAAGTGTCTGGTATTAAATAATGCTATATTTTAATAACCAAACAAGATAGCTACCTACACCTTATCAAATACAGTGGGGCAAAAAAGTATTTAGTCAGCCACCGATTGTGTAAGTTCCCCCACCTAAAATGATGACAGAGGTCAGTAATTTGCACCAGAGGTACACTTCAACTGTGAGAGACAGAATGTGAAAAAAAATCCATGAATCCACATGGTAGGATTTGTAAAGAATTTATTCGTAAATCAGGGTGGAAAATAAGTATTTGGTCACCTCAAACAAGGAAAATCTCTGGCTCTCACAGACCTGTAACGTCTTCTGTAAGAAGCTTTTCTGTCCCCCACTCGTTACCTGTATGAATGGCACCTGTTTGAACTCATCATCTGTATAAAAGACACCTGTCCACAGCCTCAAACAGTCAGACTCCAAACTCCGCCATGGCCAAGACCAAAGAGCTTTCGAAGGACACCAGGAAAAGTATTGTAGACCTGCACCAGACTGGGAAGAGTGAATCTACAATAGGCAAGCAGCTTGGTGTGAAAAAATCAACTGTGGGAGCAATCATCAGAAAATGGAAGACATACAAGACCACTGATAATCTCCCTCGATCTGGGGCTCCACGCAAGATCTCATCCCGTGGGGTCAAAATGATCATGAGAACGGTGAGCAAAGATCCCAGAACCACACGGGGGGACCTGGTGAATGACCTGCAGAGAGCTGGGACCAAAGTAACAAAGGTCACCATCAGTAACACACTACAACGGCAGGGAATCAAATCCCGCAGTGCCAGACGTGTTCCGCTGCTGAAGCCAGTGCATGTCCAGGCCCGTCTGAAGTTTGCCAGAGAGCACATGGATGATACAGCAGAGGATTGGGAGAATGTCATGTGGTCAGATGAAACCAAAGTAGAACTTTTTGGTATAAACTCAACTCGTCGTGTTTGGAGGAAGAAGAATACTGAGTTGCATCCCAAGAACACCATACCTACTGTGAAGCATGGGGGTGGAAACATCATGCTATGGGGCTGTTTTTCTGCCAAGGGGACAGGACGACTGATCCGTGTTAAGGACAGAATGAATGGGGCCATGTATCGTGAGATTTTGAGCCAAAACCTCCTTCCATCAGTGAGAACTTTGAAGATGAAACGAGGCTGGGTCTTCCAACATGACAATGATCCAAAACACACCGCCCGGGCAACAAAGGAGTGGCTCCGTAAGAAGCATTTGAAAGTCCTGGAGTGGCCTAGCCAGTCTCCAGACCTCAACCCCATAGAAAATCTGTGGCGGGAGTTGAAAGTCCGTGTTGCTCGGCGACAGCCCCAAAACATCACTGCTCTCGAGAAGATCTGCATGGAGGAATGGGCCAAAATACCAGCTACTGTGTGTGCAAACCTGGTAAAGACCTATAGTAAACGTTTGACCTCTGTTATTGCCAACAAAGGTTATGTTACAAAGTATTGAGTTGTATTTTTGTTATTGACCAAATACTTATTTTCCACCCTGATTTACCAATAAACTCTTTACAAATCCTACCATGTGGATTCATGGATTTTTTTTTCACATTCTGTCAGTGGCGTCGTTAGGCCTATTTTAGGGGTGCTGAAGCCTCCCTAAAATATTCTTAAGCCCCCCTAAATAATTTGGTGGGGTTTTTTTTTTTTTTTTTTTTTTTAACTTATTCGATTTTTTTTTTACAGAACTTGCAGACAAATTCAATATAAAGATGCAGGAATATGAGTTTAAAGAAATAATAATATAAACCTGTCGCTATTCACACAAATATGATCATAACTCGGTTGGTCCCTTTCGCTTTACATTGTTAAGGTAGCGTCAGTGCTTCGTTATCCAATCCCTTCCAGTTGTTCACAGGGGACATCCACATGACTGAAAATCCAGTCCTCGTTTTCACTGCTACTTTACACTCCGCTCGTATACACCTGCAGAAACACTAGCGTGCATGTGGCAAACGGCAAGAAATCATGGATATACGCAAGTTTTTCAAGAAAGTAAGTCTTCATCACTGGCTGGTAGTAACAATTAGTTAGCTCCAGCTAACAGCAGAGAGTCC
Organism: Rhamphochromis sp. 'chilingali'; assembly: GCF_963969265.1. Classification (NCBI taxonomy): domain Eukaryota; kingdom Metazoa; phylum Chordata; class Actinopteri; order Cichliformes; family Cichlidae; genus Rhamphochromis; species Rhamphochromis sp. 'chilingali'. Next base: position 1,914,057 of record NC_137935.1, on the reverse strand, counting down.
CATGTAAATAATGAACCAGGTGCTCCCCATTTTGTAAATAAAAACCTGGCTAGCGCACTAAGTTAAATTGTTAGCATAATGTTAATTTCTGTCACTCGTTTTAGCTCTGAAAAATCCAGCTGAGCTCATTCAGGTATGGTTATCATCAGTGGAAATAATAATAATCACTCCATCCCCATTAACCTGTAGGAGTCAGGGCAGAGGAGCACAGAGAGGCAGAGGGGAGAGACGTCTGCTGGAGAGGTGAGTCAAAGGATGGAGTCATTTGTGATGGAGACAGTCTGATTAGAATTTTATGGGACTCAATATGGATATGAAATATGAAACATTTCAGTCACGGTACAACATATAAGACCTGTTTAACTTGAGCTTTTATTTAGGAGAGTCAAGGTTAGAAAGTGGAGAGAGCAAAGAGAGAGATATGTATATAAGTCAAATTAGCCTGACTCACATATTTTTGAGGGTTCTATTTTAATATTACTTCAATTCAAGTAATTTAGTAATATTTTTCAGGGCTTTAAATTGCAACCATTTTAGTCACATGCGTGCTCAAAATATAATGTTTGTAACTTCAAAATATTTGGGAGCAACAAATTACTGTGGAGCGGGAGCAGAAGTCATGATATTAGCAATTTACATTACAATTCAGTATGTTTTAATGTATCTTGAAGGGTGAGGCAGAAGGAGTGGCTGAGGGAGAAAAAGGTCAACAGGCAAGTTCAAGTCAGAGAGAGCAAGGAGAGACAGAGGAGCTGCAGCAAATGGATCGAGAGGCAGAGGAAGATCAAGTTATTACAGAGAGAGGAGAGCAAACAGGCCAAGAGAGGGAAAATGATGAAGCAGCTGCAGCAACTCATTCTACTACAGGGTTTGATTTAGGTGACAAAGACACAGGGCCCAGACAGGTGAAGCTGAAGAGCTATCCAGCTGATACTTTTGGTACACAGAAGCGAGCATTTAACCACAGCTGGTTTGAAAAGCACAACTGGTTAGAATATTCAGTCAACCAGAATGCAGCTTTCTGCTTCCCATGTAGAGTGTTTGGCAAAAACATCAAACATGATAGTTTGGTCAGTAACGGTTGCAAGAACTGGAAGAAAGCTTTAGTCATCTTTGGCAAGCATGAGATGGCACAAACACATAAGGACAGTGTTGTTACATGGAAAAGCTACCAGGGAACTAGCAAACAGGGAAACGTTGCACAGATGATAGCAACTGCAAATGTGAGTGAGATAGTCGAAAGAAGAGAGTATCTCAGACAAATTGTTGCAGTCACCTCTATGTTAGGGAGACAGGGACTCCCTTTTCGTGGCCATGATGAAGGTGAAGACAGCCCAAACAGAGGGAATTTTCTTGCGTGCATGGAGCTTTTGAAGGAGTTTGATCCTTTTCTTCAAAAACATAATCCCCCATCAAATGCACAGTATATCTCACCAACATCCCAGAATGACATGATTGACTGTTGTGCCCAGGAAGTTACTAGTGTCATTGTATCTGAAATGACAAAGTCTAAAGTCTATTCCATCATGGTGGATGAGGCAAGGGATAAAAAGGCAGAGCAGTTAGCTGTTTGTGTCAGGTACGTGTCAGAGGGGGCAGTGAAGGAGCGTTTCCTTGCACTTGCAGAGATAAAATCATTTGATGCCCAGTCCATTGCAAATGAGATTCAGCAGCAGATCCAAAACTATGGTCTTGCAGAGCTTAAGTGTGTAGCACAAACATATGATGGTGCAGCCGTTATGAGTGGCTCCACTGGAGGTGTACAAGCACATTTTAGAAGGCTCCATCCTGAGGCTATCTATGTGCATTGTTATGCTCATCAACTCAACCTGGTTTTGTGCAATACTTGCAAGGCTGTCCCAGAGGCTGTGGAGCTTTTCAGCTTGTTGGAGTGTGTGTATTCTTTCTTCAGCACCTCCCTAGTCAATCATCATAAGTTCATGGAGACTCAGGCAAAGCTTGGATTGACAAAAACTGAGCTTGTGCAACTTTCAAACACTCGCTGGGCATGTCAGTTGCGATCAATCAGTGCAGTTCTTGAGACATTGCCTGCCATTTTGGAGTGCCTATCTGCAATTGGATCCCCCATAGCTGTTGGTCTCAGAGCAAAGCTCTACAAGTTCTCAGCAGTCTATGCACTACTGATGTTTCAGTCGATTCTGTCTGTAACCGAAGGACTCCACAAATTCCTGCAGAAAGAGACTTTAGACCTGGCAGAAGCTTTTATCTGCAAACAAGCTGTGTGTGACACACTTAAGGGCAAACACTCAGATGCATTTGCTACAGAGCTGTATGAGAAAACCAAGGCCCTGTGTAACACCCACAGTATCCCTGAACCAGGTGCCAAGACAAGGCACAAACAGAGGAAAATGGAGGATTTTGTCCTGGAGGCAACTGTGGGTTCACGCACTGAATTGAACAACTCAGACACATTGAAAAGAGAGTTACTTTTCCCTTGTGTGGATCGGATGGTTGGCGAGCTTGATCAAAGATTTTGCAGTGTAGATGCAGGGCTGCTAAAAGGCATCCAGGCATGCAGTCCTAAATCTGAGAACTTCTTGAGTGAACCACACTTGAATGAACTTGCAAAGCACTACAGACTTGACCTGAAAAAAGAGGAGGTTCTGGTGGCCAGAAACTTTCTTACCCGGAAAACAGAGGCTGGATGTCCACCCAAAAATATGTTGTCTGTGTACAACCTCCTTGATTCAGACATGTTTCCCTCTCTGAAGGCAACCATCCAAGTTGCCCTAACAGTGCCTGTCAGCAGCTGCTCGTGCGAACGGTCCTTTAGTGCACTGCGTCGGCTGCACTCCTGGCTGCGTCAAACAATGGGTCAGAAAAGACTTCACAGTCTTGCAGTCATGTCTATTGAAAAAGACACGCTTCAGCATCTGAGTCACAACAGAGTGATTGACCGATTTGCCACTCTTAAAAACAGACGTCATTCTTTGATGCTTCCACCCACCAAGTAACTGGTGATTGCAGCCAGAAAAATGTACTTTTTTATTTTCAGTTTTTTTCTTGTTATTGATGCAGCAAACACATTTCCTCTGTTTTTTTGTTGTACTGTATTATAAAGCAGACTGAAATAAAACAATAGATCTATTGGTGGCCTAGGATGTTTAATCTGTCCAAAAAAGTAGGAAAACAATTTCTCAGTCTTTGTTTTCTGTTTGTGAAATTTTGTGCTCATTCACTACGTTCGTTCATGTCGTGTGCATCTCTTGGGGGCTAAGCCCCCCCTGTCCTTAAAACCTAGTGACACCCCTGCATTCTGTCTCTCACAGTTGAAGTGTACCTCTGGTGCAAATTACTGACCTCTGTCATCATTTTAAGTGGGGGAACTTGCACAATCGGTGGCTGACTAAATACTTTTTTGCCCCACTGTAGCTTTAAATACACACGAGATAGCTTGGCCAAGGTGGGTGAAGCAGGCAGGAGACGATGCTGTCCACTGCAGCAGGTGATTTATTTAGAATCACTGACCAAAAATATTTACATAAATAAAAAAAACTCAAAAACTCCAAAGTTAACTCGGCACAAATAAACATAACTGAACCACACACGTACACACACGTACACACGCAAACGCAGAAACTGTGTGTACATATAAGTGTATTAAAACTGCAGATAGTCAGATTAACAGCAACAGTATTTTGTTTGTATCGTTGTAGAAATTCCTCTCATGTAAACGATAACGTAGCGCACAGCTCACACCTTTGCGAGACTAAATCTTAGTTTGAGTTTTTGGAAATCTTCACCGCGGCAGGAGTTTCAAAAAATCTCAGTTTTCAGTGATTCAAAACTCAGTTTACGTGGACAAAGGCCAGAACGCAGAGAAAAGTCTGCCTGTGCAAAAATACCCGACTTCTTCTGTTTAGTTTTTTCTGAATGCTTAAACCCTAACTGTGATTCCTGTAGCACAATCTCTAAAACTATTCAGACTTATAGCAAAACCACTCACTGAGTTTGCAAAACTAAAAGCACAAAAACTGCTTTGCACTCAGTTTGCAAGTTTGTAACACACACTTTGCAAAACTGTAGGCACAATTCACTGCACAACACTCAATTACCAAATTTCCAACACACTCCTAGCAAAAGTATACACATGTATGGCTATCATTAACACTAATTTGCCAACTGTCTGGCACACTTTCACATGTGAAAACTTCTTTAGATAATTAGTTCACTTTGCAATCTGCCTAAGCACTATAATACAGGTAAGCTGTGTGTGCGGAGTACAATGGAGGGAGCAGAAAGAGTGAGAAGTAGAGGAGGCCGAGGAAGAGGACGTGGAGGTGAAGAAGTAGGATGAAGAGGACGACAAGGACAAGGAGGAGCAAGAGGAAGACGAGGAGGGGGGAGAGGAAGGGTAGGAAGAGTAAGAAATAGAATTGCTGATGACATCAGAGCTACAATAGTGGACCATGTAATCAACCATGGAATGACCCTGAGGGTAGCTGGCCAACGGGTCCAGCCTAACTCGAGCCGCTACACTGTAGCAAGCACCATAAGGACCTCTTGAAATGAGAATCGGTTAGTACAGTCACTTCGCACAAAGATTTGTAGCACTGCCATATGCCAATGAGAAACACACCAATACCATTGATGTAGAAATACTGAAATTGTTACTTTACAGAATTGCTAGATGACCAGATGCTGGGGCAGAGGAAGCATGTTCACTGCAGACCAAGTAACCCATAGAGTCATTATGGTGATTGCAAATAATCCTATACTTGGAAATAAACACTTGTGTTTGTTTTGATGTGTTTGAATAAACACCAGGGGCCTGTTCTTCGTACGTCGCTCACTACATCCAAGACCAAACCATCGCGCTAACCGTGAGCTCGCTAATCCGGTTCCCCGAACACACCTGTTGTTGACGATTAGTACAGCTGGACGCAGTAATGTGACATCACTGGGTGTCGTAAAAGGGGCTACGCATCGATAGTAGAAACATTGATCGGCAACCCTCTGATTGGTCGGCGAAAATGTCGAAGGAGCGCGCTCGGCTCGGTATTTTCCGGCAGCAGAGCAAGAACTCTTGAGTGAGGGATTTCAGGAGTTTCAGAGTTTAATTAAAACGCAAGAGAACACTGCAAAGGCTGCAAAAGCAAGGAGAGAGGGCTGGCAGAAAGTTGCTGACAAATCAAACTCGTAAGTAATTTAATAATAACAATAATAATGGAGTGGGTTTATATAGCACCCCCTCGTCAACAAGTTGGTTAAGTAAATAATACCCTCACGGGAATATCGATATCTCTCAATGAGCACACTGTCGCGCTGAGCTAAAGGATCCTGTCTGTCCCGCAATATACGCTGAATTCTGAGGACTCTCCTTATCAATCTTGCACCTTCCGCAATGGGTGGCTCGCGTATACGGACAGGACATGACTGCGACAGGCTTCCCAAATCCACCTTCGCTTTTATAGCCGTGGCCTCTCATCTTGATTACACGAAGTAATTTACAATTACTACTCTGAAATATGAATTACATCTGTAATAATCACATACATGTAATAGAATGTTAATAGTACATTTCCCTTTTTTAGGGAATGACCTGTATGTATCTGTGTGACATCACTAAAAGGATCAAGTGCTGCATTATCTTTAGTTACATTGATGTTATTTATTTATGGTGAAACAGTGGTGGAATATCGCTGTTGCTTTCGTATAAATGAAGCGGACATACCTGCGTGGCCGCGATCTAATCCTGTTTACATAAAGTAAACCTGCTCCCCAGCAGGTTTACGCTTACGGCTCTGTTGCTATGACAGCAAGTCCCGGATGAGCTTCGGGGAACCGAACGATTCAGGATCACGCGAAATCGTCAACAATCTCATCCAGCTAACTCACTTAGCGAGGTACGAAGAACAGGCCCCAGTTGGCGCATTGTGTGCTTAGTAGATGATGGCTTGTGTGTACTGTTTGATACGGAAACACCATTTTTACGAAGGTGTGAAGAGTTAATCTAGCTGTGTTTGCTTTTGCAAGAGAACTACAATGTTTTGATGATTGGGTGACAGGTTTTCTTATTTCAAATCAAATCAAATCAAATCACTTTTATTGTCACATCACATGTGCAGGTACATTGGTACAGCACATGCGAGTGAAATTCTTGTGTGCGAGCTTCACAAGCAACAGAGTTGTTTGTGTGTTTGCAAAATACAATAATGTAAACAAGCAAAATACAAGAATGGCTACATCTGAAACTAATAAATATGTGTACAATATATAATAGTATATGCATTTCTGGATGTGTATACTAAATATTTTTCTACGTGTGTGTGTGTGTGTACACATATTTTAAAAATTAAATAGAGTAAACAATAAATAAAATATATAAAATATACAGAGTTGAGACATGTGCAAAACAGTGGCATTACTGTACAGTATGGAGTGCATAATGTTGAAGTTCCAGTAGTGAAGCTGAGGTGTCTATGACGTGTTCAGCAGTCTGATGGCCTGATGGAAGAAGCTGTCTCTCAGTCTGCTGGTACGGGACCGGATGCTGCAGAACCTCCTTCCTGATGGAAGCAGTCTGAACAGTTTATGGCTGGGGTGACTGGAGTCCTTGATGATCCTCCCCGCTTTCCTCAGGCAGCGCTTCCTGTAGATGTCTTGGAGGGAGGGAAGCTCACCTCCAATTATCCGTTCAGAGCACCGCACTACTCGCTGGAGAGCTTTGCAGTTGTAGGCGGTGCTGTTGCCATACCAGGTGGTGATGCATCCAGTGAGGATGCTCTCAATGGCACAGTGATAGAAGGTCCTGAGGATGCGGGGGCTCATGCCGAATCTTTTCAGTCTCCTGAGAAAGAAGAGGCGCTGCTGCGCCTTCTTCACTGCTTTGTTTGTGTGTACTGACCACGTAAGATCCTCAGCCAGATGTACACCAAGGAACCGGAAGCTGCTCACTCTCTCCACAGCAGCGCCGCTGATGGTGATGGGGGTGTGTACTTCTCTGCACCTCCGGAAGTCCACTATCAACTCCTTTGTCTTTGCGACGTTGAGGGTGAGATGGTTGTCTTGACACCAGTGGGTCAGGGCGCTGACCTCCTCCCTGTAAGCCGTCTCATCACCGTTGGTGATAAGACCCACCACTGTAGTGTCGTCTGCAAACTTCACAATGATGTTGGAGCTGTTAGTGGCTGTGCAGTCGTAGGTGTAGAGTGAGTACAGGAGAGGGCTCAGTACACACCCCTGTGGAGCACCAGTGTTCAGTGTGATGGGGGATGAGGTGATGCTGCCCAGTCTGACCACTTGGCGTCTGTCAGACAGGAAGCTAAGGATCCAGCTGCAGAGGGAGCTGCTCAGTCCTAGATCCTGCAGTTTCCTGTCCAGCTTCGAGGGAACGATGGTATTGAATGCTGAGCTGTAATCTACAAACAGCATCCTCACATACGTGTCTCTCTTCTCCAGGTGTGACAGGGCAGTGTGTAGTGTCAGGGCTATGGCATCATCAGTGGACCTGTTGTGGCGGTATGCAAACTGTAGAGGGTCCAGTGAGTCGGGTAGTGCAGAGCAGATGAAGTCCCTGACCAGCTTCTCGAAGCATTTGCTTACGATGGGGGTCAGGGCTACAGGTCGCCAGTCGTTCAATGAGGAGATGGTGGAGGATTTGGGTACAGGGACGATGGTGGCCATTTTGAAGCAGGCTGGGACAACAGACAGAGAGAGGGAAAGGTTGAAGATGTGCGTGAACACTCCAGCCAGCTGAGCCGCGCATGACTCGAGGACGCGGCCGGGAATCCCGTCCGGACCAGTAGCTTTGCGTGCGTTCACCTTCCTGAAGCACTTCCGCACATCCTCCTCAGACACAGTGTGCGCACTGACGTCATCCGCGGTGCGCACACTGTCCGGTCTCATGGTGTTCGCTGTGTCGAATCTAGCGTAGAATACGTTTAGATCCTCACACAGAGAGGCCGTGGTCTGCGGTGTGCTGGTTTTCCCTCTAAAGTCTGCGATCGTGTTTAGTCCCTGCCACATACTCCGAGGGTTGTCAAACTGTTGCTCCACCCTGTCCCTGTACTCACGTTTGGCTGCTTTGATCGTCTTCTGGAGTTGGTAATGTGCGTGCTTGTAGTCCGATGTGTTCGCGGAGGCAAAGGCAGTGCTCCGTGCCGCCAGTGCCGTGCGAACATCTCCGTTAATCCAGGGTTTTTGATTTGGGAAGGATTTAACTGTTCTGGATGGGACGACATCTTCCACGCATTTCCAGATAAATCCGCAGACTGAGTCTGTGTATTCGTCAATGTCCTTAGCAGCCACGTGAAACATTTCCCAGTCCGCGTGATCAAAACAGTCCCGCAGCGCAGACTCCGATTGGTCCGTCCAACAGTGCACCGCCCTCCGGGTTGGAGCTTCCTGTTTCAGCTTCTGCCTGTAGGCGGGCAGGAGCAGGATGGAGCGGTGATCTGATTGGCCGAATGGGGCGCGGGGGAGGGCTTTGTACGCATCCCGGAAAGAGGTGTAGCAGTGGTCGAGTAGCCGATCTCCACAAGTGTTAAAGTGGATGTGTTGGTGGAGTTTGGGTGAGACTTTCTTCAGGTTTCCCTTATTAAAGTCTCCGGCTGTGATAAACGCTGCCTCTGGGTGTGCGGTTTCCTCGCTGCTGATCGCGCTGTACAGTTCCCTGAGTGCTCGGTCAGTGTCGGCTTGTGGGGGAATGTAAACAGCCGTAATAATCACTGCTGTAAATTCCCTCGGTAGCCAGAATGGCTATTTGTGTGAAGAGTTTTGCAAAATTAGCCAATAGTTACAAAAAATGTGCTTAAGCAATCAGAAAAAACTGTAAATACTCAAGCTGTCCAAACAACGTGTAAGACTAAACATTATGATGCTTCTTTTTACCAGCAACAAAACGCCCACCTCTAAAGTGTAACCATTACATTTTACAATAATACATATAACACTAAAACAAAAAAAACCTAAATTACAACAATTTTCTTCCCCCGCTTCACCTGCTCCCTTCCTGTGACATCAGCACTAAACAGGAAGCTACAAATACCAATACAGGACAGGACCTCCTCCTTTTGCTCCTGGAACACAGGAAAGTAATAATGGATTAATAATGGATTGGATTGATATAGCGCTTTTCAAGCACCCAAAGCGCTTTACAATGCCACTATTCATTCACTCTCACATTCACACACTGGTGGAGGCAGCTACAGTTGTAGCCACAGCTGCCCTGGGGCAGACTGACAGAGGTGAGGCTGCCATATCGCGCCATCGGCCCCTCTGGCCAACACCAGTAGGCGTTAGGGTAAAGAAAGAAAGTAGGGTGAGTTCTCAAACAGTAAACTGGAAAAACTAACAGTTTAAACAATAAATAAAATGTTAACAAAACCAAGATGTTATATTAAGGCAGTGGTTCCCAAACTTTTTTTGTTAGGCCCCCCTTTGTTCTACAAAAAAAATTATTTCACACCTCAAACATTTAATAAACAATTAAGCAAATACAAGTAAACAGCAATAAATTACAGGTAGCAATAAAATAAACTATAAAATAAACTCTTTTACGCTGCGTCCGCACCTACACGGGTATTTTTGAACACGCAGCTGTTTCATCCATGTAAACAGCGTTTCGAATCACCGAAAACTGAGATTTTTTAAAACTCCTTTTTTGCGTTTACGTGTGGACGAGGAATACAGAGTTCATCACGCAACGTCAAAGGTATGTGTCTTTTTATCACGTCACGCTGTGCGCCACGTTATTGTTTACATGAATTGCAGAATAACAGTCAGATTAACAGCATTTTGTCTCTATCTTCAAGTTTTACACACAGTTACTGTCCCTCCATTTACAAAGGCAGAGGCGTCACGCTGTGATTATTTTACTGTAGTTGTTTTTTTCCTGTGTAATAATATTCAACATTGCTGTCAATACATTTTTCAAAAATGCCTCTCTGTGCAAAATGGGTTTAAAAACATAAACAGCTGTGGGATCCTGTTAGTCTGTGATTTGAACCAGGGGAACAAATCGTGTCAGGATCAGCCCGATGTTATTTGTATCCCGCTGTAACTTTACTGTATAAAGAGCTAACGTCTCCAAAATGTCAGGAGCAGTTAGTCATTACAACAAGTGTTTGTGAACTAAAAATCAAGAATGTGGGATTACTGATTCTTTTATACTTGTCTTTTAATGATGGGGGATTTAAATGTGCCAGTTTATTGTTGCTGGGCTGCACAGCTGAGGTCCATTATATTTTATTTTTCAGCAGATAACATTTCTCTTGCACACACGTGAAATCTTTGAACAACAACAAAAACTCACAAAACAGGCTAATCTCACAGCCTTCATATGATTAAAATTTGGCATAATGTGAGAAAATGCGTAAAAGAAACAAACAATTTGTTACGAGGACTGGAGAACATATGATGCATTAAAACTGGGTTTGAAAAGAAGTCAAGATCTTTATCTTCGAAGCTTGAAGAACTGAGGCATAAATTCAAACAAGATTTGCAGCTGAGAGGTTTTGCACAAACTCGTTTCATCTAAACACTTAAATAGAAACTGTGCAAAATTTCGGGTCCCTGCTGTCCACAGAGATAGAAGTAGGCGTGTCGTTTAGTGACGTGTGATACCATGGATTTCCTGTCTGATCCGATACTTTGTACAAAAACGTGTTTGGAACATCGGAGGTATTTCATATGATATCTTCAGAATGAATGCAAGGCATCAAACTATTTGTTCATATTGTTTAACTATGAAGAAAATCATACAAGAAATAAAAAACCTGAAAAGTCAGCAGCTCCATATTTTCTCCCTCTGTACCTGGATAGTACCTGCAAAGGGCTCCGCCCTAGCAGCACCTGTCCCTCTCATCTCATCATGAAGTCATCATCATGGTTGTGTTCGACAAAGTTTGTCACAAACCACGTCGTAGCTGTTTGTGAAGCTAAAATAGCTCCACAAACAGCCGTGACAAGTGGAAGAAGTAATTCCTGCAGATCCTGTAGACAGTCCCAATTATTACTTACAGTAGTTAATTTCCACTGTATTCCTGTAAATTGTGGAAACCTGTTTTCCCCAAACTGCTAAAATATCAATATTTTAATGAGAATCTGTTCTGACATCTGGTGTTGGAGGAATCGATATTTCAGTTTCGACCCCCACACCACAACCTTCAGTATCTGGTGCTGTGCCTCTGTGAATATGAACTCTCAGGATTGGAGCTCAGGTTAACACAGAATAATGGAAAATGTTTGGGTGTCCGATCTCTGACAGCAGATTTGGATTCCTGCAGAAACCAAAGTTGGCAGGTATCATGACCATGAAAGGTGTTGTCGGAGAACAGACTCTGGACCTGGGATACAATAGCGCACTGTTTTTCACTGAGTTTATTTTTACACGGGGAGTTTTTACTTAGCTGGGCACTGGGAAGAGTGTGGTGTCTCTGGGAAAAACAGGAGATGGGTGCTGTGCCCAGTCCACAGTATCAGTGAGAGTAAATATACTCAATCGCTTACTGTTGAGTAGTTGGACCTGAGGGGGAACAAACTGCAGGTGAAAGGCACTGTTCAGGGCTTGGGCAGGAATCCACTTGGCTGGAAAAGGAGCAGGGAGGTGGATCTGGACAGAGGGTATTTAGATGGGTTTCTTTGGGGAAAGTAGAGCAGCTCAAGTGAATCTGGGTTTATTTCAGGAATGAGAAATAACACAAGGACGTAGGGCTGTTCGATATAACGATATATATCGGATGACGATATAAAAACATCTATCGTTTCATTTTACGCTATCGTTTGTTTTGTGGTGTCGCAAAATAAACTGTTTACGACAATATTTGTTCATGGTTCTGATGGTCACTGTAGTGGTTATATTCATTTCTTAAAGTTCTCTCTTTCTCTTATATTTAATATAACCACACTATGGACAGACAAGCGCCTGTTTTTATGCGTTGTTGTTAGCAAAAACGACGGTAACACCATCGCGTGTCCGCTTGTTTATGTTCCACATAAACCTTTCACAATAAAGCTCAAGATCCTGTTGAGACTTTTCAAAATAAACTGAATCACGTGAAAGAGCAGATTATTTACGGATGAGAAGTAAAAAAGACGCCAGGAGCTAAAAAATAAACCTTAGACTCAAACGTTAGAACAGGCTTTTCCCCGCAGCACGCCGTGTAATAAATACTCACAAAGAAAACGGCGGCCGTTACAACTTATGTCTAAAAATGTATCGTTTCATGCATCGGTTAAAACCCTCGACTCCAGCTACATGACGCGCAGCTGGAAACACTTCACACAAGTCGAGCTGCCCGAGATTCACAGACTTTACAGAAAATGTTACATTTTTGTGATTTATATGGTTATCGGACGATAGAATTCTTATATTGGGATATGAGATTTTGGTCATATTGCACAGCCCTACAAGGAAGTCATATTAGGGACCACACAAAGAAATAAGACAGTCATTGAGGAGCCAGATTACAACTCTGGGTTCGATGACAATCTGGTGAAGACTGAATGTGGAGCCAGTTGATAAAATGACAGGTGATGAGGTGATCGTGAGCAGGTGCACAGGCTGCAGAGTGTGAGGCTAAGAGGGCTGAAGTCAACCTCCTTGGAGCAGAGGATTAGGATCCTCTGTATTTTATTTCTAGCTCCTCATACACATAATACTGGCACATAGTGTTCTCATGTGTGCATATAAATACACTCAGGCCGGGCCAAAGGAATGCTGCTTTGCTGTGTTTGACAGAAGGATTCAGATATTCTGGAAACCTCCGAGAGTGATTCGAGAAAACTGTGTCAAAAGTAGTTCCACTCAACCGAAGCTGTTTCTCCTCGTTTTATATCCAGGAGGACAAAATTAACGAGCTTCACTCACCAAAAAGCTACAGTATCATTTAGTCTAAAACCATCTATTAGACAAACTGATGTCAAACTTTGCATGGCAGGAATATATTTGTGTAAACTGAAGGTGTGTGGACCCTTTTTTGAGTTTTACTGGGATGTGTAAAACACGAAGGCTTTTTAATGGTTTACTGGTGGACCTTTTGCTTTTTGTTCCACTGGTTTTCTTCTTGGTTGGTTTCATTTGCTCTCTCACTATTTTTTAAATGGAATAAATATATACACAGTGTTTAAAAATATAAAGCAACACTTTGGAAACACATCATGTCTCAATGGAAAAAAGAATCCTGCAGGATATCTGTACTGATGTGGTCAGGTGTTAGAATGAAAGGATGACAAGTCATTTGATGGATGCAAATCAATTAATCACCCAAAAACCAAAGTGAAAACGTGATGCTGTTGGTGAGTCTGTTTTGCTGTAATTTGAATTGCAAATTCAAAGTGGTGCTCTGTAGTTTGATGAGGAGGGAACCCATTCCTATTGTTGGAGTTGCCCCATTGTTCCCCTATAGTGCACCTGTTGTTAATTTCATGAACACCAAAGCAGCTGGACCTGATCAGCAGCCCCTCTGCTGCTCCACGGACCTGATCAGGACCCCAGAAGTTTAGTTTAGTTGATGCTGTGCTCACCGCTGTTCTGTTAACTTTTAAGAAGTTGATATGTTTTTAATAACGGGACATTTATTGAAATATCTCAGTTGTCTTTTTAATTGGATTAAATTGTTGCTACAAGGTTAAAAGCCAGTGTGGTGTTTACTGGTCTGTCCGCTGCTCCTAAAAATATGATATTTTTTTTTAAACTCTGGGAAAATGCTTGAGGCTGATGGAAGAAACACTTATCTACAAAACCACTACATGCCCTGATCGTTTTAGGATGTCTGCACTTTCCTCTCCATGTTGTTGTCTCCACTGTTTATCTCTTCAAGGTCTCTCGCTTTGACTGTGAGTGTTACTGAAAAGAATTATTACATGTCCTCACCCCCTCTTTAATTCAGCGACTGCTGACCCTTACATCCTGTTTGTGTGTCCATTTATTTTGAAACAGCAGCAGAACATCTGACAGGAGGAATGAAAGGAAGGCAGAGGCGATTTAACTGAAGACCTTTCAGTTTGAGAGCCAAACGCAGATGCACTGTAAAAACAACGGGGTCACTTTAAAAAGGCAAAAAAAATCCAACGGTCGTCTGGATAACATACGTGCGACTCACTGTCTCGACAAAACGGACACTTTGTGAACGCAACAAACTTTCTCGTTGCTGTTTTTTGCTAAACAGACTTCATTGAGTTTGTCTCTGCTTTCTCTGTGATGGGGGGCTGTTGTTTGTGGGGCAGGATGCCTGAGGCTCGCATCATTTGGGGCGAGCAGCACACCTGTTGTGTGTTTGCACAGTTTTAGACAGCACAGGAGCCGTGAGGCATTTTCCTCCATGTGTGAGCAATAATCGTTCGCTCTCTGTGGCTGCTGATGAGACCCTGATACGCTCTTATCCTTATTCGCTCCCTGCTGCCCATTAAAACGGAGTCCAGGCTGCACAGCTTCATTTTTCAGATGCTGAGCTTGAGAGCAACCAGCTGCAGAAGGTCCATGAAGGATTGAATGATCAATATCATCAGGTATCTGTGAAGTTCACACATTTAGCTGCTCAAAGCCGTAACCATTTTTTAACTGCCCAGAAAGTTGTGATTTTTATAGTGCACTCCCCTCCTCCGCTTACTGTAACACAAGCAATCTAAATCTGTTTGCTCTGTCAGCTAACATCTGCTGTGTGGGTGTGAGTAATTGATAACACACTAATTGCGGTTAACCAATGCAGAGATGGAAATGTGGTGCAACTAGATTATTACCTAAGTATTGATGTAGTAATCAACACATCACCATGGAAACCTTTAAGGACCCCCTCTGGTTTTCAGTTCAAGTTTACGGCACATTAATGTTTGCAATCAGCTGCTTTGCTGCTGGTTAGAGAGCGAGGAGAAAGCTGAAACACAGCTGTGGAAAATCAGAAAAATCCTGGACAAAATTAGCCCGACAGCAAGTTTATGACAAAGATACAGGAGAGAGAAGTGTACAAGGAAAATCTCTGCTTTCAGTCAGTTATTTCATCTCTCACATACCTTAGTTTTACTCGGATGTGACCTAAAACCATGTCCTGTAATAGGGGGTTTATGGAATCCTGGTTTTCCCCTGTGCGAGAAGGTTTGTGATTCACAAAAGGCTGAAGGCATGGAACATTTGTGTTCTCTTTGGATGTTTGTCCCAAATTCATCTGATGGGATCACAACAAAGACAGTCACCCAGCCAGACTCATACAGAACAGAATGAGAGGCCTAAACCCACAGAAATCTTCAATGTGCTCCAAAACAAATTTCAAAGAGGAGCTGAACCAGATCCAGAAACATGCAGTGCCCCGATGTGTCGTGATGTCACACAGTCTGGGATTACATGAGAAACAGTGGGACATAACTAGAACCATAATCTCACTATCACGGAGTCAGTCTAACAGTGGGCGACCAAACAACGCACAGATGAACCCAGGTCAGTTCGCAAATGTAAAATACAGAAAATGGGCCGATCTGAAACGCGAAGCAGCTCAGATCGAGGAGAGGCAGCCGAGAGATCAGAGCCCTCCAACAGATGCTGCTGGGGATCTTTGAGGTTAGGGCTGAACAGATCTGAAAGCTTAGAGCACCAAATTCATCCAGAGAGGTGCTGTTTTATTAAAAACAAGACCTAACACATCTCCGAGCTCACTTCCATGTCACAAAACAGCTGTTTCACTTTAGAATGAACCACTGAATCGCTTTCAGTGAATCCAGTGCTGATTTATTACTGTGCACTTCAATGAAATCATGTATTTGATGCACAAGCACTCCTTTACCCATGGCTCTCTCATGCTGTGGCACATCCTTAGTTTAACAGGCTAACAGAGAGAGCTGCTGCAAAGCTTCTGACCAAGTCCTCCAAGTGCTGATTCAGCTGCACTGGCTCCCTGTTAGATTCAGAATCCACTTTAAGGTTTTGACTTTGACATTCAGGGCTCTGCGTGGACAAGCACCAACATATGTGGACTTTTACATCCATACATCCCCAGCAGGTCCCTGAGGTCATGTGGTTGTCCAGCACACGAGGCTGAAAACAAAAGGAGACAGAGCTTTTGTAACTGTGGCCCCCAGACTGTGGAACTCATCTTTTTAAACTTGCTTGTGGTTGATTTTGTCTTCATGTTTTAGCTTCTGTGAAGCACTTTGTGATTTTTATCTTGAAAGACGCTATATAAATAAAATGTTACTTATTACCATCACCGCTTGAACAATGGCAAAAAATCATATTTTGCATAGTTGGATCTGAACAAGGTTCCAAGTAGAGCTTCAACATTCAACATGTAGAAATGGGAGTGAGACAAAACAACGCTTAAACTGAAACGTCAGAAGTTTAGGACCAAACATGAGCTGAGTAATGAGCAGCTCCACTCTTATTGTTGATCACTTTAAATTTGGTGCGGCATGCTTGATGCAAGCGTTTCCATGAGGTGATGGGAAACATTTGTCCAAGTTCTCAATTGGATTTAGATCCCTGGAACACGCAGGATGTGTTTATATCCAACCAAAATATGTTTTCGTGCCATTTTTCCAAGTGGTCTTAAACATTTGATCAGGACTGTATTTGGGGAGCTGTGGCTCTGAAGGTAGCGCAGGTCGTCCTCCTATCATCAGTCTGCAGCCCTGCATGTAGAAGATAAACTGTGATGCATTTGAGTGCAGATGTGTATGAATATTAGGGAAAACTGCTTAAAGGCGTAGAAATAAAACGGGTTGTTGTTGAAAACTTGGCCAGAGTACAAATGTAAGTAAAATGTAAGTCGCAGCCACTAATGTTCAAACCCCCCTGCTGCCCTGCTGTTTGTTACGTTAGCCAATCATCAGGTTGGAAGGTCAGCTAGTTACTCTGTTTTTGGGGATGAAGGTGAGAATGGAATAATCCGTGAGGAGTGTGAGGGCTCCAACCAGGAAAGGTGCTGAGACAAGTATTACTTACTCCACTGCTATTAGCAGGTTATTCATATATGTGTATGTAATGCAGCACACGTCTTCATGGTTGCATGTGACCTCGTATAAAAAGACTCATCTGATTCGAAGCAGAATCAATTTCCATTCATTTGTTATCTTGAAGTGTTTTATCAAAAAACTCACCTTAAAGAGTAAATGATGGTGCACGTGTCCACCTGTGAACAGTTTTCAGCTCATTTAAACACAGAGAATAAAAAGTCATTATGAATGAGTCCAAAGCCATTTTATTTCCATTTTTAGCTGCAGAAACATCCGTACAACAATAATCAAGCAGTGACGCTGTGAAAAGATTCACCTTTCAACTTCATATGCTCTGCCTGAAAAATAGAAATGTCTAAATGTCGTTTTTTTAACATCCAGGTCGGTGCAGGGAGGACAATAGGAAGAGAAAGTCCCGGCTGACGTGGCAAAAAGCTCGCAGTGATAAGTTGGGAGCAGATGAGGGCAGAGATAACGAAGGATGTTGTGACTCAGATCTGTTTCATGTAGATGGGCACCTCGCAGGTTTATGGACTGCTGATGACTTTACCATGTGTTCGTCCTGTTGCAGCCTCGCCTCTGTCAGTGCGCCCCAGGGTGGCTGTGGCTACAATGTAGCTGCCATCACCAGTGTGTGAATGGGTGGATGACTGAATGTGTAAAGCGCTTTGGGGTCCTTAGGGACTAGTAAAGCGCTATATAAATACAGGCCATTTACCATTTATGTCTACACACACACACTTTCTTGGTGGCAATCTTACATTTCCACTCAGTTCAGACTCTGGAGCACGCCACACACACAACCTGGATCTAACGTGCGTGTAGCTAAATCGAAGCCTACGATGAACATCGTGAGATCCTTCCATGATATAAACTTGCTGGTGTGTTTCGAATTGTTGTCTGCTTCAGTTTCACAAACTGGCGCTCAGACATAGAGAGCAGAATTCTCCCAGCAGGCCCCAGATGCTGGGGGATTCCCATGATGCACTGGGTGTTCCTTCTTCCCTCACGATGTGTGATCATCACCGTAACACCACGAGGTCTGACTGTTGCTGTGATCTCCTTTTTATGAAATGCTGTGTTAGTTTGATGCCAGATGAAGCTTCGGCTTTTGTCTCGTCATACTTTTCCCAAAACTTTGAAGAAGTAACTTCTGGGAATTCTGCCGCTCGTCCAGATGTTTTCTGGCAAATATGAGACATGCTTTTGTGTTCTTCAGTGGTTTTGTGCAGGTGCTGTCCTGGGTTCTTTTGTGATTTCCTGGATGGGTTTAGATGTGTCCTTGATCCAACACAGCTGATTTAAACGGCTAAATGACTTACTCAACATGTCCTGAAGTTCTCCAGAAGCCTGGTAATGAACTAATCATGTGACTCAGGTGTGCTGACCTACGGTGAGATCTAAAACCTGCAGGACACCGGCCCTCGAGGCCTGGAGTTCCCCGACCCTCCTTTAGAGGAAGAGTGACGCGTTGTGTCCCACCTGCTTCACATGTCCATCATAAACCGTTGCTGAGAACAGTACTGTAACAAGCATGAGGAATCTCTGTGATCCTCTGCCACACGCTGTCTGTCTCTGCAGTGAGGTCAGAGGTCACAGTTAACTCAAGTTGTTGCTGTGCTCAGGAAAAGCTGAACCTCACACAAAAAACGACACCTGTCACCTGCAACTGCCCCTGAAAGCTGTCAGAACAAACCCGTCTGCAGAGGTCAGAGACAGAGTTGGAGATGATGCTGGGAGTCCTACTGACTGACGCCAGGTATGGTTGTTTGATAAACTCCTGCAGCTCCTGCACATGTGACTGTCGAGCCAAACGTGCAGTTCCTCTATCGTCCATTCGAGGCTCTAACAGTGAGTCAGTCTCCATAGACTCCATGTTAAACGTCAGCAGAAATAAAGACGTTTACATGGGGGGCGTGGCCTCTGACACCTGTCTGTGTCTCCCTGTCTGTCCTGATATAACCCACAAATTACTAACCAGTTTCCTGTGATATCCACAGATAATCACGTGTATTTCTTCACATACAATTTAGTCTTACAAATATTTCAAAATAAAAGCCTCAATAAGAAATGAAAAACTGTTGCTGTCTACTGAAGTGATGTATGGCTTTTAATGTGAAACACATGCAGGAAATTTTGGCTATATATAAACAGCCTAATGCAGGAACTTTAACACTGCGGGAAAGAAAGAAACGCTGAAGTCTGATTATTAACAAATATGTAAATCCTGTATTAAAACAGTCAAAGCTTTACTGTGTGGTCGGGTTATAGAACAGCTCCCACCTCTGAGCCCGCTCTGAAAATGTTTGTTTGTGTCTTTCACTCAGGCAGGAAGAGCCGGCTAAAAATACGTACAGGGATGAAGAGGAAGACCGGAGGCACATATACATTTCCTCTGTGCGTCTAATCAAGGCCGACTGACCAATCAGAGGACGGTAAACAAAGGCGCAGAGAGTGGAGGGAAATGAGGGGAGCTTAATGAGCTGACAAAACAAAGATAAATACAGTATTTCTGTATTTCTTTACCCCCTCTGTCTGCCTTCCTGTTGTTCTGTCTCCCTTCGTCTTGTCAGTGCCTTTACGAAGGCTCTTAATGTTTCTACGAAAAAACCTTTTCCTTTCAGCTTATATCCTTTTTCCTGTTGGTGAAAGGTCACGTCCTGTTGACTCAGAGGGCAGCCGATCTGTAGCTGCCACACTGCTGCTGTATCTCAGGGAGTATTTGCACAGCTTCTGTCTGATTGGCCTCATTTTAGATCCTTGGGTGATACCTGCAACCCTGGATTCATGCTGCTAAATCTCGTCCCGGCTTTAAGATTTCTGTCCTCACGAGGGTAACAACAGAACGCGTTGCGTATCATGACTTATAGCTGCTGTGCGTCGGCACGTCAGCGCTGCTGCTTCTGTGTCTCTGAGGCTGGCCGTGACCCAGAAAAGCGTGCAGAGTGTTCTGGTGCTGCATGTCTCATCACGCCTCAGCTCCTCTCAGCTATGCGGCACTACCGGCCTCCACCTGAGCTCTGCTGCAGTCACAGTCCTGCGTATCAAACGCGCAGGGATCGCTGTAGGCCTGCAGCTTTCAATCTGTGCCCGAAGGAGCTCAAAGAGTTTAAAATGCTTAATTCCATCTTAATATAAAGAATCTGACACGGTAACGGTGCGTACTCTGCAAAACCCTCGTCCCTTTTTTCCTTCTGCATGTACCCGTACTAAACGCTAGAATTGCTGCACGTGCAGTTGATGTTCAGGTGAGTTTGAAATGACACTCAGTTGGTTCCCCCTCGCTTCGTTCCAGCCTCCCCTGGAGAACAATCCACTCCTCATCTGTTTGTCTGGATGTGTGGTGTGCACCAGGCATGTTTATGTCCCCCTGTTAGCTGTTTACATGTGGCAGACCGGGCTGCTCACTTATGTTTATTCAAAAATGTGATTTGTGAAAATCTAAGAAGCAGGTTTGTATTTTGATCTGAAAGAAGCATGTGCAGAAACATCGGGTTGTTGTGGAGCTGCAGTGAGGAGTTCATCCACTCTGGCATGTGTTTGACCTCCGTCTGCTCACCTCCTGCTGGGGTGACCGTGCAGCTCTGAGCGCACATTCCTCCGTGTTAGTCAGTGTCTTTATTGTCACGCTGTGATCCAAAGTGACAACGCCATCACTGTCGATGATTTTCTCCGAACGCTGAGCCCAGAGGACAACTTCTCCGGACTTAAGCAGAGGGGCAGCAGGGAGGTGAATGCTTCTGTCTCCTCAGATTTCCCTCTGGGATCAGACTGTTGTGTCACATCGGAGTAACGATGATCAGAAACTAAAATAAATCAAGCGGCAACCACCAGTGACGTGCCAAAACTGCACGGCTGTACCTCTAACGTCCACCAGAGGCTCCCACACAGTCTGAGGATGCAGCTCGATCTCCAGGCTCGCCACCATTAGCTCTCATCCAAATATTGTCACTTCTGGCTCCAAAGGTTCAGAAATGTGCGGTCGAGAACAACACTGGATGACGTTGCTATTGCTACTTCCATCTCTTATGTACAGTCAGTCTTTCTGAATACCTCGTGCACCTGAGGCCAGGAGGTAGAACAGGTGGAGACACTGAACCCTGGGTTACATTTAGGCACAGAAATGAAAGCGCCCATGACTGTGTGTGACTGTAATAAAACACAATAGAAAAGTGCTATGTTAGGACTGCCTGACTGACCAAAACTTCTGACACGTGTGCTGGTTTGTGTGTCTCAGTGAGGAATGTGAAGCGGGGGCCTGAGAGTTCTGATAACATTTATAGTTCTCTGTTGTGACTAATTAAGATGAGATATATGTGCAGATAAAATGCTTTCGCTTTCATTTTGAGCTCCTGCATTCTTTCTGGTTAAATGTGCTCACCAAGTGACTTATTAAGGACTTCGAGGGCCACCGTTCGAGCTGAGGTTTACTCGAATAGTGAAAGTAGCAGTTGTTGATTCAGTTGCGACTCGTGGATGATGCGCCGCTGGTATAACGCTGGCACGGAGTGATAACCGCAGCATGTCAGGCACGACGCCAGCCAGGTGAGAGGGGAGGGAGCTGCTGACTAACCAGTTTGTGTTACTTGCATAAACAGAGGAGCTGCGATTACAACACTCAGGCTGAGGTCAGCTGTTCTCTGCAGGCTTGAGAAATGTTCATATTAAAACATTTGCATCACAGAAGGCTTTCTTCCAGCTGTGTTATTTTACACTAAACTCAGCGTTTACACCAGACTGGCGTCATTTGTCATGTTATCAGATCCCCAAACACAAACCAGCACTGAATGCACAGAAACAAACTCTGATTCATCCTCTTCATCCTCCAAAAGCTCTTAACCGTTCGCATCCCCAGAGTCTGGTCCTGATATCCTAGCTGGTTCACTCTGAGTTGGGAAACTCTGGGGTTTTTTCCACAACAGTTGATCAGAATGGGTTCAGCGTGTCTGTTGGCGCTCTGACATGAGCCCTGAGGCATTTTCTATCACTTCCTGTTGTCTGTCAATGAGCTGCTTCTCACTTAACCAACACCTTTCTACATAGCAGCAAGTTTCACCCTTTTAAAGCTTTATCTCGGTTAATTCGCTGCCTATGCGGTCTTCAGGAGTGACTTGAAGGTTGCCGGTTTGAGCCCCAGTTCGGATGCTGATATCGCTGAGATCAGATGGTGACTTCACTTACAGGTGTAAGGCGTCGCAAGCAGGAAGGGGAAAAAACACATCGGACTTTCACGTAATTGTGCAAATTACGCAAATCCGAGGGACCGGCCGGGAGCGCTCAACTCTCCTTGAACTCTGCCTTACATAAATAAAAACCTCAGCTTGTTGTTTTCTAACCTGTCAATCACGCCATGTCATTAAAATCTCTGATATAAAACCTGGAATTACCCGGCGTTCCTACAGAGGGGCGCATCCACTCAGGAAGCAGAGTGATTAAACATAATGACAGAAAACTATGTGAGTTTATTTCTTGGGTTTGTTTACCACACTGAGCATGACTGGAAACAACCTGATCTGAATACCAAAGCCTTTTGGGAAATGAAAACATGAAACATACAAGTCCACAAAAAAGCGCCCATAAAACCAAATATAAAACTTCCTCTTAAACCTGTGACTGTAACTGGTTTAAGAGGTTTAAACCAACTGTTTTCTGATTGGCTGTCCCTCACTAACAGCTTTCCTTCAGGTCTCTTAACAGGAAGAAACTTCCCTTGTTGGAGGTTTCTTCCTGTTAAAAGGGAGTTTTTCTTTCCTACCATTGCCAAGTGCTGCTCATAGGTTGTTACCGGGTTGTTGGGCTTTTCTCCGGAGGACTGCAGGGTCTTCACCTGGCAGTGTAAAGCACCTTTAGCTGACCTTTGATGTGATTTGGTGCTATAAGGAAAGAAAAACTGAATTGAACTGAATAAACAGATGGTTTCGGCAGAAGATGGGCGGTGCTTCGCCACCTGAGATAACCATATTACGAAGATCCCCTGTAAATGACCGGAGCAGGGAAACCAACTAAGCACCGCCCACTCTTTATTCCCAGTTTCTTCTGATTGGCCCGTTCCTGGAAGCATGCTGAGAAGTTGCCCCGAGTGCTTGTGAGCTGCTCCGTATGCTGGATGGAGATTACAGCAGTCCTGATCTTTGGCTCGCAGAGATTAATGTTGCCCCATCTTCACTTTCCCTCACTGACAGCTCACCCACATCAGTTAATGAAGGTCAGCTGGGCCATCAGGCTGTAAAAGCGAGCCCAGATGAACTTCCTTCCACTCCACCGTGACGTACTTTAGTCTTGGTTCTCAGTTTGGGTCATAATTGCCTCAGATAAACTGAGTCTGGCTGTTTTTCAGGAACACTTCAGATGGTTTTGGTATTCAGCACTGTAGCCAAGATTTTTTTGGGAGTGTCCAGCAGGCTGACAGAAATTTCACAGTCTCACTTTTTTCAAATTAAAGACTCCAGTTATTTAATGGATGTTATTACACTCTGTTCATTCTGTGAGACTTGGAAAATAAAAGCCCCTACTTACTTTAAAAAATGATCAAGATGCTCACGATGTCACTGACTGCCTCTTTGCTCATCGTTACACCATCATCACCCTTGTCTAAGAAGCTTGGAAAGAAAAGCTTCTGGACTTCTTTGAGTTTCTTGAGTTTCAGCTCTCATCTCAGAAGCTTCAGTTCTAAGAGTAACAGGCGAAGAGTCCCAGATTTTTTTAAGCCCTATTGGGAGTGTCCCCATTAGGGTCCTGGACAGGACAAGACTCGTCCATCTGCATCTAAGGGACAAAGGTCACTCTTTCAAGGATGTTCACATTTTGGACAGAGAAGACAGAAGGATTGAAAGAGAAGTGAAAGAAGCATCTATGTCCACTGTGAATGGCCATCTTTGATCAGAGGGCGGGGCTTATGACACCAACTGTCTGCCATCTATAATCCAGTTTTCAGAAGCTTTCCCAGCCTTAACGCCCACTCACATCCTGGGCCATCTGACCTCAGGAAATCACATGATAGGGTGGGGGCAGGTTTCACAATGAGCTCACCTGAAACCCTGGCTGATTGTCTCCAAACGTTGATTCTGTTCATCTGGACGTAGCTTTCCCTTTTCACGTAAATGGCCTCCTTGACTCCGCCCTCAAACCAGCGTTCCTCCCCGTCCAGGATGTGAACATCCTCATCACCTGGATGATTGAGCATGCATCAAGACCTTGGCTGATTGTGACCTACACCCGTTTTCACACCGGTTTCACGCTCATGTGATTAGGTTGAGGATCAATGGGGGTAGTGTTGGGGAGTAACGGAGTACATGTACCACCGTTACGTATTTAAAATACAAAATATGAGTAACTGTATTCCGTTACAGTTACCGTTTAAAAAGGTGGTATTCAGAATACAGTTACTTTGTTGAAATAAATGGATTACACTGCGGTACTTTCCTGTTTCATTTTGTCGCGGGTCAGGACTGTTTGGGTTTTGTTTGACAGCTACGTTCTGTTGTTCCAGGCGGCAGCGTTACGGTTGCCATGGTTACAGGGCGACGCTCTCTCTCTCTCTGCGACTGTGTGTTTCCTGGGTGAGAGAGCACCTTTTGTTGTTGTTGTTGTTGTGCTAAGCTAACAGGCAGAATGCTACAAGCATAGCTCTAAAGAATGTAGCATCATGGGCAGTGTAGTCCGTGCTGCAGGGAGAATGGACTGCCATACCCGTTATGGGTCTGTGAGCGAGGAGGGAGAAAAAGGAGAGTCAAAAAGTAGAGTTGTCATCGAGGAAAAACGGGAGCTGGAAGCATGTAAATATAATAATAACCACTGCAGCCAAGAAGAGTGCCTGACGAGCCCAGTTGTAAGTAAGCTATTAAGACTCGACTGTACACCGTGTTCGTGTTTTCCTCCGAAAACAATAAGTTCCGTTGGAGCAGCCTTTCAACGCCTCTCTCTGTCTCAAAGTTGACCCAGACAACAAAGTAAAGCTATTTTTCGGCTATGAGCCGACAGGGACCCCGCCGTATTAGTCAGAGGTCCCTTTACTACAGTTCGGAGTCGCGGACCTTCAGTAATAGTAATAAATCACACAGCAATAGTACATTCACGTTGTTGTAAAAAGCATGATAATATATTAAGTAATCCAAAGTATTCAGAATACGTTACTCTCATTGAGTAACGTAACGGAATACGTTACAGAATACATTTTGGGGCATGTATTCTGTATTCTGTAATGGAATACATTTTAAAAGTAACCTTCCCAACACTGATGGGGGGTCCATGACCCTCTTGGGGACACTCCCAGTTGGATTTAAAGTCTGAGACTCTCCACCAGTTACTCTTAGAACTGAAGAAGCTTCCAAATGGTTTCCTTTCCCAGCTCCTCAGACTACGATGACGTGGATGACTGAGAACTGTCACAGTCATGTCACCGCCCTTTAACCCTAAGTCTTACCTCTGAAACAACCATCTCATGTGGAGGTAACAGGAGTTCTTTTATAGGTGCTGATTTAGCTCAGCAGGCAAACACAATTGCACCAAAGACAGCAGCCCGGGTTGATTTGACTCAGCCCCTTTGCTGCGTGTCTTCTCCCGCTCTGCTTCACATGTTCCCTTCCCTTCTTCACTGACTTATTTAGTAAAGACAAGAAAAGAAATAATAAAATTATAAATGAAAGGTCATAAAATATGATCACTTCAATTGTCTGAAACTGAAACTAGTGTCCACAAAACCACCTGAGAAGATCATTGGAGCCTCTCTTCCCTCCATCACAGACACCCATCGCACCCGCTGCATCCGGAAAGCCACCAGCATCGTGGAGGACCCCACACAACCCTCACACACACTCTTCACCCTGCTGCCTTCTGGAAAGACACCCGAGCATCCGGGCCCTCACCGCCAGACTGTGGAACAGTTTCTTCCCCCCCATCAGGCTCCTGAACACTCAGTGACTGGACTGACACACACACACACACACACACACACACACACACACACACACACACACACACACACACACACACACACACACACACACACACATCTTCATACACCAAGTTACTTTTTGCACAATGCTCAGTCTTTCGTTTTGTTCTGTCTGGTGTTGCACTGTTTTTGCACACTTGCACTGTAGTCCTGTGTTTGTCTGTCATCTGTGGCACCGTGGTCTTGGAGGAACGTTGCCTCGTTTCACAGAGTACTGTACCGCTGCACGTGGTTGAAATGACAACCTGAACATTTTATTTTGTTTGATGTGCACGCTGACTTCAAATATCATCAGATTGTGGCCTCACAGTGGGACACAGAGATGCTGCAGGTGGGTATGAGAGATCATTTACAATAGAAACTTTTTAATATTGCTTATAATATATTTAAATACATCATTTTTAGAGTGGTGCATTCTGAACTTTTTTAATCCTACAGGATAAAGTTACAGGACGAGAGGCACCCGTAGACTGAAACTGATATGATAATCCTGAAAGTAAAAAAGGAGCTCTATAGGAAGAACTTTCAGACTTTCAGGTTTTGTAATTTAGTCTCATGAACTATATTATAAAAATAAGTTGAACTAATTGTTCCTATCGCCTCGTTAGTTGTAGAAATGTAATCTGGGAAGCAAGCAGTTGATGGAGATTTGCTTTCTATCAGTGAATCATCAGGATGTTAGTGGCAGGCTGAAAGCAAGAAGCAAAAACTGAACCATCTTCTTGTGTGATGATCAGAACTGTGATTAAAGCTTTTCTGAGCAGGCTGCAGAAAATTCAAACTGAGCCAGAAGGCCTGCAGTTTCCTTTAAACAATCACACGAGAAAACACAGTCAGTCACAAATCTGTGACATCTGTGAAGTATTACAGGCGTTATAAATAACTGACCACAGGGAGAAGTATACAGGACGGCCAAGCACAACAAAAGGCGGGAAATGAGGGGTGTGTGGAGGGGTTGTGGCTGCACGGTTGTTGCGTTTAAACCGTTCGCCCTGCAGAGGTGAGCGATGCTGCTGGTGCACCTGCTCCTCCCTCGTCACCTTGTTCTCTCGCAGGTGTGTAATGCACTCTCGCCACACGCTCTGAGCCAGTTTTCCTTTCACGCTGCTCTTCTTCTTTAGTTGTTTATGTTCATGTTTCCAGCTTATGCCGCCGCACCTGCCGGTCTGCAGGTCGACACGCAGATGGAAGAAAAAACTCGCCGGCTCTGATCAAACGACTCTCTCTATTTATTTCTCTGCTGTCCTCACGTCTGAGAACAAAGCACTTATGTGGCACGTTTGGGTTTTCGATATTCCCAGTGCCATGGGTGTTTTTTAAAGAACTTAATGTGCTGGGTCCCGTTTGTGTGTGTGTTTCAGAACACATGTGCACAAAACATTCGCGGTCTACGTGCTGCCAACCACCTGCTTCCTGAGCTCGCTTCTCTGCGTAATCAGTGCAGAAATCACGTTAAATCCCAAGAGGACACAAAGTTTTTCTTTCTTTCGTTTTCTTGATCACAGAAATGTTCATGAACACTTTCATCTTAAAACACTTTGATTAAATCAAACGTTTCCACAGTTAATAACGACCACATCGGTACAGTTCTCAGTATTTGTAACTTTAAAAGGCAGCTGAGATTTATTTGTTGCTTTGATGACGGACAGTTTATCTGATATCTGAGTGATGTTTTGACTTGTGACATCAGTACATTTGAATTTGTACCTTCATTTTCTTGCTCTTTTGAAAGAAACTCCCTTCAAAACAACAAACCCGGTTGTGTTTGTAATTATTTACAGGCAAACATGAGAATAATGGTTTAATTTGAATTCTGACTCATGGTACGTTATCGTTGTCGGTACGATTTGTGCTTGTGATTCAGTCCACTGGAGTCGCGCTCGCTCAGCTCTCTGTTTACTTTGGCAGCTGATCTAGTAATGCATCAGAGACG
Organism: Rhamphochromis sp. 'chilingali'; assembly: GCF_963969265.1. Classification (NCBI taxonomy): domain Eukaryota; kingdom Metazoa; phylum Chordata; class Actinopteri; order Cichliformes; family Cichlidae; genus Rhamphochromis; species Rhamphochromis sp. 'chilingali'. The sequence goes on along the minus strand of NC_137935.1, from coordinate 1,886,266 downwards.
TGTTTGGGTTTTACCAAACTTTCTGTCACACGTTACGCAGTGAAGGATGACTCTGCTGTTTCACATCGGTGGCATTCACCTGGAGGCCTCCAGGACTCAAACAGGGCCTTTGTGTTCTTTGGTCGCAGGTTTGAAGTCACACGTCTGTCCTTCTTGTTGGATTTCCCCAGCTCGGAGAGTGATACAACCTCAGGAAGTGACTGCACTCGAATCTAAACACACATACTCGCTGTTACTCAACTTATCAGTGTGTAATCCGTGATCGGATAAACACCCTGAATCCCAGAGGAGCGTGCAGCATGCCTGACAGGAAGTCAACAGTCGATTTATTCCCCGATTGGTTCACCCACGACCCGACCAATCGAGCCGAGGGGAAAAGTGCAGTCAGTCCAATGTGATGTTGGATAAAGAGGTTTGACAGGGAAAACAGGCTTTACCAAAAATTATAAATGCCTTTCTGGGTCAGTGTGTGTGTGTGTGTGTGTGTGTGTGTGTGTGTGTGTGTGTGTGTGTGTGTGTGTGTGTGTGTGTGTGTGTGTGTGTGTGTGTGTGTGTGTGTGTTGGACAGAAGGTGTGTAAATATACTGCTCTAAGCTGTACTTGGACTTTTGACAAGTGACCTTTTAAAAATGAAGTCAACATTGGACTCCTTTGTTTTATTGATTTATATTCATTCGTGTTATTTTATGTGTAGTTGTTTTTTCCTGTGTAATAATGTTCAACATTGATCTCAATACATTTTTCAAAAAATGCTTTTCTGTGCAAAATGGGTTTAAAAACATAAACAACTGTGGGATACTGTTTGGCATTATTTGGAGAGCCCAGCGCTGCTCCCGACGCAGGGAAAACCAACCCTGCAGGGAGACCTACCTCGGTGCCTGTGCAGGTGAAGCCAAAGGGAAGACATGCTTCACCATATTTTCTAGTCTTTGGATCAGAATGAAGTTGGTTTGGAAACATGTTCAGCGATGCTTCCTCTCCTGCTTTGCGTTTGAGTGGGCGCCCCGTCAAAAAACCTGTCCATGATGCTAGCAGTGTCCAAGCGCTTTTTTTCATACGCCCCACCTAAGGGGCGGGCCCCACACTTTGGGAACCTCTGCTCTAAACCAATCACGGCTTCATCCACATCACTTACATCCACAGGGACACATTAGCTTCAGTGTTTTTATGGGTGAAGCTGGAGAGTCAGTGTGTGCTGGAGTAGTACACCCCAGTCTTAGACTGTAACCACAAATCCGCTTCAACCTTCAAACATTTAACTACATAACTGTGTTACACTGAATTTCAAACTGTTCCAGTTTAAGACATTTTGCTCTGCTCTGTTCAAAGTCTTCAACTTTCAGCGGTTTTCTTGTAACTGGAACATTTTTTCTGATGATGACGTCTGTTAATATCATAAAACTGTGTAAGGTAAGGCAAAAGAAATATTTTTAAATCTCTCTTTTTTTAAGTATCATCAAAAGAAATAGAATGAGCTGCTTGGTTAGTTAGAAATATTCTCTATTATTTCATAAGCTGAAGTTATTCGTGTCCAGTTATTTACAAATCAACAAGAGAAGATAATCTGCATTAGTCCCACACGTGGTAAATTTGTTGGGTCACAGCAGAAAATGGACAGTACAAAGTTAAGAGCAGCAAAAATTAAGAAAAACACCGGAATAGAATAAGATAAACTAGAATAACAAACTGTATACAGTAAAATAAAATACTATGTTGCATCAGAAAATTACACTTGTATTGTATTGCACATAAGGGAGAATCGGCGAAGGCTACCATGGTGTATTAGATGTATGTGTGGTCATCTGTAAAGTCCTTTTTGTGGAGTCTGACAGCAGTGGGGAGGAAAGACCTGCAAAATCTCTCCGTCCCACACCGTGGGTGCTGCAGCCACTGAAGGAGCTGCTCAGTGCTGTCAGAGTCTCCTGCATGAGGTGGGAGATGTTGTCCAACAGGGATGACAGCTGAGCCACCGTTCTCCTGTCACTCACCACCTCCACTGGGTCCAGAGGGCAGAACAGAGCTGGGCCTGTGGATCAGCCTGTGCAGTCTCTTCCTGTCCCCGGCAGAGATGCTGTCGCCCCAGCAGACCAGTGTTTGCCTTTATCTGATTTTGCACTAAAAACTGAATTTATCCAAAATACAATACTACGCAATTAAAAGTGAATCAAGCCCAGAGAGCAAGCTGCTTTTTGAGTGCTAATTCCTATGATTATAACACTGCTTTGTTACATTAATCCTGCTCAGATTTAGCTTTACTGTCACAAAGTGAGAAGTGGGTAACAACGTTTTGTTGCAGAGCTCCAGAGTAGCCGATCATAATAAAAAAGAAACATATTTTAGACATGAGCAAGCTAAAAACACAAAGGACTGCTACTAATTATTAGTATTGTTGGTGGTGTTATTGTTAGTATTAAAGTATTAATACATGGTATTGAATATTGACCACTTCTCTATAGAAAACCACAAACCACAAAAGAGGATCCAGCTCTACAAACTCATTCCTTCACCCGAAAACTCAGTTTATTTTTGTCATTATTCTCAGAGCCGTCTTTCATGCACGTGTCACCGATTTCTCTTGTCTAATAGATTTTTTTCTTTTGTTTTTCATCAGCAGATGTCAGAGCTCGCCACAACAGACGAGTTAACCCTCCTGCCATCCTTTAAAAAACTCACACCCATCACCCTAGGGACCATTCTCAGCCACGCCATAAAAAGACCATATATCCATATTTTATTCCACTTTAAATTAGCCAACCTTGTAAAACTACTTCTCCCTGAAATATTCATGTAAAGTTTTAATTATATTTTCGTTGTTTTAACCCTTCAAATCCCAGTGTTATTACATGAGCGCCCTGTGTTATAAGCCCCAAAAACCAAAAAACGAAACTAAATATTTCCACAAAAAACCAGTTGAAGTAATATGTGATTGTCATTATAAGTAGGCCTTTAGATGGACCAAAGATTGGCACCAACATACATTTTGACCTGCCATTATTTTTTTTGCATTTTTTTTGCAATTTAAAAATTAAAACTTCAAGGCCCTGAGTCTTCATTGACATCCAAGAAAAGAAGAAAAAATAAAATCATATGATGATAATTTGGGGTTGAAAAATAGCGTTTATAATGGAAGTCAATGGGCAGAAAATGGTCCCCAGGGTGATGGGTGTGGGGATTTCTGCTGCTCAGCCATTTTAGGCTGATTTAAGGAATTCACACTGGAATATTAACATTGACAGGTAAAAACTATCCTGTGGCAAGTTTGGTTATATTCCACTGAACACAGTGGAAATGGCAGCCATTTAACACATAGCAGTGGCACAAAAAGGTCCCAAGAAGGCAGGAGGGTTAATCTCCCCGTGTGCATGTTTGCTGTGAGAGCCGAAACCCACAGGAAAACTCCAGAGACCGTCTGCAGTCCACTTCCCCGTGGGCCCGAGGGGTTTCCCTCAATTCACTGTTTCTTTAAACACTGATTACACCGACGTCCAGCTGGCACATGGCTCACCGAGCACCGTCAAACCTCAGCAGAGACTGAGGAAGGAAGAAGAGAAAACCAGGAAGTTCCAGGTAGCTGCTGAATCGAAGCAGCAGCGTTTATTTTGAAGTAACCGTTTTCTAGTCGATGAAAACTTAGAGCACAAGCTTCATCAGAAAAACAGTGAAAAGCACCTTTTCCGTTAACAGCCAAAGAGGAAATGGTTGTACGGAGCCAAGAGTGCACAGCAGTAGATTACTACACTGATACTGACTTCCTTCTTCCTGACAGCAACCTTGATAGTTCCCTAAAGTTCTGTTCACACATAAATTTAGCCATCAGATAAGGAGTGGTTGGTGTTTGTTTTAAGGAACTCTGAAGTTTTTTGCTTCTGCTGATGGGAAACAACCTGGTGCTGTTGTAGAGGGCCAGCGTGCAGCTGAGACACTGATTCACGTAGCCTAATTTAATATGGGTAGCGCCACTGTGTGGTGAGACACTAGCAAAGAAACAATGTAAAATATTAGACGTATCATTAGTTAGTGACCCTGAACATTGCTGACATGTTTGATCGGAGATGCCTGTGTGTGTGCAGATCTGTGCAAACCGCTTTAACTCTTGGACGTTTCATTTATGCGCCATCTTTATCGTCCAATTTGGTTGCAATTCAAACGTGAATGGTGTTCAGGCAGCTGTGCCACCATAAGCTACGAAGTCTAAACAGTGTGTACCTGCGTGGTACACGCGGGTTTTTTTCCAGCCTACCCCAGCTGTCAGGGCCAACACGGCGAGACCCACAGAGTCACCAGCCCAGGTCCTTGGTGTGGTGAGGCAGCAGTGCTAACCATTGCTCCATCATACAGCGTTCCAGGCTGCGAGGCCACAGTCCCTGAGAGCTGGACCGAGTTGACCCTGCAGAAGAAGATCTGGAGCTTAAACTTTTAAGTGACAGGAAACAAGATGTGAAGCTGGGTGTCCATTCCTCATCATGCTTGGACATTGCTTGTGGTGTTCCACAAGGCTCTGTATTGGGTCCAAAAATTATTTATTATTTATATAAATGATATTTGTAAGGCATCTGATATATTAAAATTAGTATTATTTGCAGATGACACAAATATTTTTTGTTCTGGGGGGGAAATAAGGAGCTGCTGGATACAATTACTTCAGAAATGTGCAAAATTAAAAAATGGTTTAACAGGAACAAACTATCGCTAAATCTAAGTAAAACTAAAATTATCTTATTTGGGAATTCCCTTAGAAATGCACAAGTGCAGATTCATGTAGATGGTGTGGAAATTGAAAGAGTACTTGAACATAAGTTTCTTGGTGTGATTATAGATGATAAATTAAACTGGAAGTCTCATATAAATCATATACATAACAAAATTTCAAGAAGTGTCTCAATCTTGAGTAAAGTAAAACACAAATCTTGACCACAAATCACTCCACATTCTCTATTGTTCCCTGATTGCACCGTATTTGAATTACTGTGCAGAGGTTTGGGGCAATACTTACAAATGTTCGCTATCATCAATCTTTATATTACAAAAAAGGGCCATAAGGATAATCCATAAAACTGGTTACAGAGATCATACAAATCCACTATTCTTAAAATCAAAAATTCTAAAATTCACAGATCTGGTTCATTTTCTCACAGCACAAATTATATATAAAGCAATAAATAACCTGCTTCCTGACAATATTCTAAAAATGTTTTCTAAAAGGGAACGGGGATACAATTTGAGGGGGGAATTAAATTTAAAACATCCTCGTATCCGTACAACATTAAAAAGTTTTTGCATCTCTGTGTGTGGAGTGAAGCTGTGGAACAGACTAAGTAAAGATATGAAGCAATGTCCGAGCATGGCGCAGTTTAAACAGCGGTTTAAGGATATGGTTTTTACAGGGTACAGGGAAAAGGTAGAGATTTGATAGGGCAGGGGTCACCAACACGGTGCCCGCGGGCACCAGGTCGCCCGCAAGGACCACATGAGTCGCCCGCGGGCCTGTTCTAAAAATAGCTCACCATAACAACTTACCAGTAAGCTGCATCTATTTTTATTTTTTCTTGCTATTTTTTTTTAATCACAATTGCATTGGCGTTAATTTGTTAGAGATAATATATAAAAAAATGTTTATTATTAAATATTAGATCATGATCTAATATTTAGTGCTAGCTGGTCTCCACGGAAACAGTTGCCGTGAAGACCAGCAAAGGCAAAGGTGAGGAGATGAGGAAAACATGGCGGAAAAAAGGAAGAAAACATATAATTTTCACAGTGAATGGGAGGAAGAGTTCTTTTTTACCACTGTGAAAGATTCATGCGTGTGTCTCATTTGCGGGGCAACTGTGGCAACGGCAAAGCGGCACAACGTGGAGAGACATTTCCGAACGTGTCACACAAGCTACCATGCTAACTACCCAAAGGGCAGCACACTGCGAGCGGAAAAGGCCCGCGAATTAAAGGCAGGTTTGAGCAAACAGCAGTCTTTTTTCACGAGACCGGTGAAAAACTCTCAAAAAGCAACCGAAGCCTCATTTAGAGCTACACATTTCATGATTAAGAAAAAGAAGGCATTTTTAGACGGGGAGTATTTCAAAGAAGCAATGATGATAATTGCAAAAACTGTGCTTAAAGACAAGAAATATGGAAACGATGTAATCTCCACTCTCTCTGATGTCCAGCTGGGGGCAACTACAATTGTTAGAAGAGTGTCGGCTATGTCCGGGAACTTGGCCGATCAGTTGGATCAGGATCTGGCAAAGTGCAGTTGGTTTAGCATCCAGTGTGACGAGTCCGTCGACAGCAGCAGTACAGCACAGCTGATGGTCTTTATCCGGATGGTATTTGATGGTTTCTCCACAAAAGAAGAACTTCTGACACTACTGCCGCTAAAGACAACAACGAAGGGAGTTGACATCTATAACGCGGTGAAGGAGTTTTTCGCGAAGAAAAAGGTACCGTTGGAAAAGCTGGTATCAGTGACTACCGACGGGGCTCCTGCTATGATCGGCCGACATACGGGATTCATCGCTCACACAGAGTTCCCAAACTTCATGCATTACCACTGCATCATTCACCAGCAGGCGTTATGCGCAAAGGTGATCGGCTTCGAGCACGTCATGACTCCCGTCGTGAAGATCATAAACAGCATCCGCTCCAGAGCTAAACAGCACAGAACATTCAAGGTGCTATTGGAGGAGCTGTCAGCTGAATATGGTGACCTGCTACTACATACGGAAATCCGATGGCTCAGCAGGGGACGGATTTTGCTTCGTTTTTTGTCACTTTTGGGTGAAATCAAGGAGTTCATGCAATCCAAAGGGGAAGACACATCTCTGCTGGAGGACACTGAGTGGACACTTGACCTTGCGTTTTTAACAGACATTACTGGGAAACTGAACCATTTGAACTGTGAGCTGCAAGGCAAAGGTAAGACTGTTGCTGACATGATAAGTGCTTTAAATGGATTTAAAGCCCAGATGAACATTTTCTCTGTGCATTTACAGAGAAAAAAGGTGCTGCACTTTCCCTCTGTGCAGATGGTGCTGAAAGACAATGCTTCTGCATCTGAGACTTTTGACAAAGTTGCAGAAAAGTACACTCAAGTCATAAACCGACTTGGTCAAGAGTTTGAGAACAGGTTTTGTGACCTTGATCAGCTTGAGCCATGTGTCTCATTTGTTTCCAATCCTTTCATGAATGTGGACACAACATGCATTGCTGAGCAACTAAGTTCAATGTTCAGCTTGGATGCTGGACAGGTGGAAATCGAAATTGTAACATTGCAAAATGATGTCCACCTCAAAGCCTATCTGGGTGCACCAAACTTTTGGTGCCTTGTTGACACAGAAAAGTACAGTGGTGTGTGCACAGCAGCTATGAAGGTTGCCAGCCTGTTTGGTTCAACCTATCTTTGTGAATCAGCCTTTTCTGACATGAACTTCATCAAGAACAAACACAGAACACGCCTCTCCGATGCACATCTGCAAGACTCACTCAGAGTTGCAGTGTCAAGTTATACCCCAGATTACAACACACTGGTGAACAGCATGCAATGCCAGGTTTCCCACTAACAGACAAAGAAAGCCATATTAGATGTTCTCAGTGGCAACATTACAGTGTAATGTCAAAGTTGAATTTAATTATTGAAAAACAAATGTGTTTGTTAAGTGTAACATGTGACAATTTGCTTTAAAATGCTGCCAATTTGGTGAAAAGTTCTGTAAAATTTGAAAGTTGATTTTTTGTATGTTACATACATACAAAAATAATGTATGTAACAGTGCATGATTTGTTAAAATTTGTTAGTGGTAAGTGAAAATGTTGTAGAAGTGATCACTTCAAAATGTAAATACTTGCAGAGATATATAGAAATAAAGCGTTGCATATTGATATTTATGTTTCCTACCTTGTTTCCTAATTGCATTCTTTATAATTATGGTGAAAAAGAATTAACATAATTAGTGTCCGTACATAGATGAATATCATTAATTATTAATGATAACACATAATTAAGTTAAACTGAGGAAATTTGTTATTTGAGAAGTGTGTGTCAAACTGGTAGCCCTTCACATTAATCGGTACCCAAGAAGTAGCTCTCACTTTCAAAAAGGTTGGTGACCCCTGTGATAGGGTGTCCTTGTCTAATATTTTCATGTGTGTGCAGGTGCACGGGTATGTTGGTGTGGGTATATATGTATGTATATATTTGTAGGTTGTTTATCCTTGAGGTGTTAATGGGGTTATTGTAAATGTGTATATGTGCGCATGTGTATATACGTATGTATGGATAGATAGAAACATATACGTATAGACATAAAAAAAATACACATGACATATAATGTAATTGCAAGGAGGTATTTCTGTAGTCTATTGATACTAGATAGTGGGAAAGGGGTGGGATTAAATAAGCTTATGCTTCTTCCTGCTCCTTTTTGAACATGAACGTTATTTGGAGTTGTGGTTGCTCGTTTTCCTTTTGTTTTGCTTTGTTCATTTGTCTCTTTTAATTCTATTTTGTTGTACATTTTCAACATGTTCAAAATAAAGATTCAATCAATCAATCAATCAAAAAACTTCAGCATCATGTCCAACTGCTGGAAGGGATTTTCTCTTCGTTAAAGGTTATCTGCTTTTCCGTGCTTTCTGTAATGCGTTAGGCTTCAGGCTGAGACTGATGTCTCATAACTTTCTTCATTACAAAGACAAACAGACTCAATAGAAGTTTCTACCCACAGGCTGTGAAACACTCCCTACATTACACTTTATTTATAAACTGGATTTTTATTTATACCTCTTTAAGCTGTATTTATTATAGTAGCAACAACCACCACCACCCCACACACACACACTCAATGTGCAATATCACTGATCACACTGCACCTCACAATGCACCTGCTCCTCAGATGGCATGTATGTGTATGTATATATATGTAAGCGTTTACGTGGAAATATGTGTGTGTATGTATGCAGGTGTATGTATAACGTGTACATATCTTTGTTGTGTAAATGTAAATTTGTCTGTGTTATTGTGTAAATACTTACACTATTGTGTATTTCACACACATGGAGAGATGCCAAACAGCCTTTCACTGTTCTTGTAACAGTGCCAATAAAGAGCTATTCTATTCTATTCTATTCTATCAGTCAGGGAAAACTGAGCTTTTAACAATTTAAAAACAAAATATTCTGTTTTGGGTCTGAGAGGCGCTGCTGGAGGTCCAAATTAAAACTGGTTTGACTGAGCAGGGTCGCTGCAGGTCTGCTGTGGTCACGCCTTTCTAAATAACAAAGTGAAAGTGAATGCATCACATGGATTTCTGATTAAATCATTCATAATACAGGACAAAAAAAGGAGACTGACCTCAGCCCTGACATTATATTGAAACTGATTAACTCTGAAAGAATAACATAGATCACTTCCTGTTAGACTCTATTGTTTCTGTTATTTTGAATGAACACATTTGGTTGTGCAGAGTATCAGAGCTCTGTACTTCATGCTTGAACGGGTCCAGTCGTTGAATGCACATGTGTGCGTGTTTTGTGCAGATTCTGGTTTTATTCCTGCTTTTCAGTGTTTCCTGTCATGTCTTGTGTTCCTGTGGTGGATGTTCATGGTAAACATGGCCACAGTTATCCCAGTGATCCAAACTGCTCTAAACACGCCGTTTATCACAAGGTTTTTTTCACTTTTGGATCTGTATGATGTCATCTGTTTATGGTGTTCTCAGGGCCTCCACACACCTACCGTTCAGATTATCTCATGCTTACAACGGAGCAGCGGGGTCTCATTTCTCATCCATTTCTATCCGGTCTTTAAGTCTGACGTCATTAGTCTGGGCCCAAACTCCGCTGCAGGTCCATAAGTCAAGCGATCACTGAGGCATCAATGAGAGTTGAAAAACTGTCTAAATTCTTTCATCTGTAATAAAATGATCAGCGTTGCTGCTTTACCAGGTGTAACAATTAAGTTTAACATCCAGACATCCATGAAAACAGAAATTATTACATTTAACAGAGTTAGAAGTTAGCAGGAAGTTAGCTCGCTAGCTTCCACCTAAACATGATATAGCATGTTTCTGAAATTCAAACGTACAGCTCTGCTATCACTTCCAACATAAATGAAGAAAGGAAACTAAACAGCAGTGACGTTTTTAGAGTTACTGAAGTTGGGCTAGCTGCTATATAATGATGTGCTACGTGATTGATCGCTAGCTACACAGCTATGTTAGCATAGCATAAACACAGTGAAGCTGGAGGATGAACGCTAACTTTTTTCCACTCGATAAAAGTTAACGTGAGGGTTCCTGATGGTTAGGGACAAATGCAATCGCATGGCAGGATGCTGTAAAAGGACCAAACTTCAGTCGGGAGAACAACTGAGATAATCCATCCACAATACGAGGTTAGTCATTCATATACTGCTGCATGGGCTGGGCTGTAGCTACATCCTAAGGTTTAAAAACTGAGCTTTAAAATGAACAGAGAGGCCGACAGTGATCACTGACTGTTTTTAGGGGCTTTTTGAGATTAAATAGAAAAAGATACAAAGCATTAAAACATGTTAAAAACACATCTCTGTAGAAATTTTCTCTGTTTACATGAGAACATGTAAGCTTTGGATTTCTCTTTTTCCTAAATCTTTTTCCACCTGAGGTTGTCTCCTGTGCTGGGAATTACAACACCTGAACTTTTAGCTAGCTGACATTTGTTGAGCTGATAGAAACATGACATTTGAAATTGCATGCCACGTCAGAAATGTTACTCCATTTGTGTTCGCTCCTCTTCTGCAGCTCTGTACACAATTACAACTGACTTATATCTGCACCAGAAACATCCGGATCATTCCCAGTGGTTCTGGTCCCCTTCAGCTCCTGAGTGTAGCCGCATAAACGATGCAGTGTTTAAAAAAGGGCCCCTCTTATCTGACTGTGCAAAAAGTGTTGGCTGTGCCGACAGAACTGTTTCATGGAATGTTGTTCCTGGTTTAATCCAGCTTATCTGAAGTGAGGCTTTGAAAACCGTTTGAAGGCGTGCAGTGATGTGACTCTTATGTCGTAAACGTAAATTAATGAACCTGTTTTGAAAATGTGACAAATGAAAATGTAGGAAGCAAAAGTGGTCAGAAAACTACAGATACATGAAGATTTTACTGAAGAACACTTTTCCACCTCTTCATCTACGCTCCGAGATTCAAAAGTTGTATTTAGTCAGGGTTATTTTGAATTCAAGATCAGTAAGCAACAAAAACTGAAAACTGTTTTCAAATAGAAAGTAAACGAGTTGGAGTGTTTAACTGAAACATTTCTGAATGACAGGAGCTGGCACTCGCCCTCCTTTGTAACTGCTTTTGTGCATTCTTAGCATTTTGTTGTGGGTGAAATCTTGAAACTCTGATCGCTTCACTGAAAACAAAACATCGATCGAGCATAAAAGCAAACAAACTTTCATTTTGATGCCGAGCTGATCTTTGCCATCTCCAGCTCCTCGGGGAGCAGTTTACAGTTTTATCTGAAGTGGGGCTGAGTGCTTTGAAAATGCGTCACGTTTTCGTGTAAACGCAGAGATATACAGAAAGCTGGGGACGTGAGATTTCCTGAACGTTTCCTAATAAGCATCATTGTGTCTGCTGGAAAAAACTCAGTATGTTGATCTTCCGGCACATTCACTTGATTTAATGCCAGAGGGGCTTTTTTGCTGTCAGTTCAAGGCTAGCAGGAAATTTTCAGAAACAGTAGAGCATGTACGTAAAAATCACTCCAACAAAAACATTTCATGAAATGTTTCAGATGTTGGTTTATAGCCTGACTGAATTGAAACACAGACATTACCTGTCTGGAAAGTCCATGTTGCCGACTGGGACAGGATAGATCTAATTCCTGGCACACATAATCATGCACCGACATCTTTTTGAGCCATTCTTTCCTCCAAATGTCCACAATAGTGGTAACGAGTGTTCAGTTACAATGGGGCACAACAGCCACGTTCACGAAGAAAAGGCTTGTCTGAGATGAACAGGAAGCTAAAATTCTTTTAGTTATTTTTGTCCAAAACCTTGAAAACACAATTTTCAAACCCCAAATCTACATATTCTGTTGTTGTGGATCAGAAAGCAGGGTTGTCGATGACGGGGTTGACGTGGGTGAAATTGGGCTTTACAGAGTTACTGTATTTTTGGACCATAAGGCGCACTGTCTATGTTTGAGAAAATTTTAAGTGAAAATACGGTATTAAATAACGCAGTCAAAATGAAAACACGGGAATCAAGTGAAACAACACAAAAGCAGTGTTGGTCAAGTTACTTGAAAATAGTAATTAGTTACTAATTACTGAAAGTAATCCCGTTATTTTACTGATTACTTATTTTCAAAAGTAATTAGTTACTTAGTTACTTTTTAAAAACATGAACCTGAATACGTAATAAAGCAACAGACCTTTCAGCCCAATTCTATTTTTTCTGCATAACACATCATATAAAACTGAATCAAATGAAAAAGTCTCTTTTTAAAACTTCTGTTATCAGTTTTAATCTTTTAATTTTATGCACATTGAATCAAGCAAAAATTTAATTATATGCAACTACTCTGACTTGAAGAAATTTGTTTAACATGTAAACCTATTTCCTGCATATTCCAGCACATAAAATAAAATAATGTTTTGTGTTTACACTCTTTCAAATAGATGCAAGTAAAACACAGCAGAAATAAATAAAAGCAAAAACTCAGCAGCTCTGAGTCATGTCGCTCTTAAATCTATAGTAACCTGTAGGGATGGGTATTGATAAGATTTTCACGATTCCGATTCCATTTTCAATTCTGTTTAACGATTCGATTCTTTATCGATTCTCTTTAAAAAAGGAGAACACTAAGGTCGATTAGCTCAGAACTTTGTTTTATATCTTCTCTTTGAACAAGATAGAAATTTAGGAGTAACATGGCCTTACAAACCCAACACTGAGATCTTAAGAGATCCAGCCTACGGCTCTTCAATGGGGTGTCACAGGGTCCCCAGGAAAAAAAAAATTGTAAATGTAAAATAATAAAATAAATATTCTTCTGTAGCAATAACAAAGTATAACATAAATTATTCTGTAGCAATTACACAAGAATATCTAGTAATGTCCCTGCCTACAATTAAACACATTCACTTACTGAAAATCATCTGCTGTGGCAAATGGGTGCAAGCCTTTGACCACAAACTGAGTCTCTGCTCGCTGACATTCGTCTATCCTGGCCTGAAAGGAGACGCTGCCGGTAGACTGCAGCGAGAACTGCCAGCATCTGAGCCAGACTGTCTGTCTCATCACGGTCACCTAAATGCACAGTAATGGCAGGTTTGTAATAAGGCAGGTCGCGCTAACATAATATGCACTGTTAGTTGATTATTTACCTGCCGCATTAACGGGAGAGGACGTGCAAACGTTACCGCTGCTGCTGGTTGAGATTCACAAGTCCAGAATTAAAAACACGACATTCATTTAAGGTCATCACGTGTTTTGTGATCAAATGCTTTTGCATATTCGTAGTGTTTCCTCCCTTAAATGAAATATCTACTTTGCAAGTATTGCACGTTGCCCTGTTGTCATCCGTTCTCATAAAGTATAATCAAACTTTTGAGCGTTTGAGCCGCTCAGGCGCCGTGTTTCCTGCCAGGTAAATGACGCTCTGCAACGTGGTGACGTCATTCGGGGCGACTGGAATCGATAAGGGAATCGTTTGCAAAAATGGCAAACAATTCCAAGGAATTGAAACAGTGGGAACCGGTTCTCAACAAGAACCGGTTTTCGATACCCATCCCTAGTCACCTGTGTAGGAGGAGTGGGGCGGGTGGAGGTTCGCCCACAGTGGTCGTGTCAGTGGGGGGATCCGGGGGTTTCTCTGTGAGTGTCACGTTCCCGTGGCAGCGTGCTCGCTGTTCGCTCAGAGTTGAAGTTTAATTTTTCGCTGTAGAAAGAAGTTTTCTTCCCAAACAGAGTGAACTGCAGAATCTAATGTTTGTCACTTTTTACAGAATCAAATTTAAAGTAATGTGATTACTTCCACGCTTTAAACGCTGCATGGTCGTACTCTCTCCATCACTCCATGTTAGCCATTGTTGATCTGCACACGTCTGTTGCTGCTCGTACGTCGTTGTCATGAGTCCGCAGTAATGCAGTAACGCGGTAACACAGCGTGCTTATGGGAAAGTAACAGTGAAGTAAGGGATTACTTTTTGCAATAGTAATCCCTTACTTCACCCATTACTTGAAAAAAGTAGTTGGATTAGTACCTAGTCTACGACAGAGTATTATGGACACATTAAAAAAATCTATATATCATTTTGATCATTTTGAGAATAAAGTAGAAAATTTCAAGATTACTGGCAAAAATGTATTTTGCGAAATAAGTTCAGTGAGTTTGAAGACAAGCTGCCTCGTTTGCTTTGCCCTCCGAGTGAAACTAACTGGGAAAACCAGCAGTTTGTCTTGAAACTCTAACCTATTTATTTCTTAAAATACTGTTTCAACTGAGACTGAGAACCTTCACAGACTTATGACTTTAATCTCAAAACTTCAGCTTCATTCATAAAACGATTGTTGTGTTTTTTTCTTAATGTGGCCCTAATACTCCTCTGTATCTGTTTGAATTGATGGGTTTAAGCTGCTTTTTAAAGAGGGTGGTAAACTCTTCCACAACTCTTCCCGTCTCAGACGGGTAGCTGGAATCCCGAGAAGGCCTCTGTCAGCACACCTAAGCATCCGGTTTGGAGAACAGGAATAACGTTGACGTCAAACATAGAATCCAGAGTGATGTGTTGATTGTCTTTTCTAGCCGAAACAGAAATATAACAGCTGAGTTCAGTTGTTTGTGATTGTCGGGGGTTTCTCGTCCCTCCGGTGGGCCAGCTTCATGAACACTCTGGTTCAAAGGCCGGTGAGTCATTTCCAGGCCAGCTTTTTTAAGAGAAAGGGAGGAAATCTGATTAGTTGGCAAGAAACCCAAATTCTTTATCGGGGCTTTTACTCTGTATGTTCTTACAGTAAATCAAACAAACCTGTTTTAGGGATCGGTGAAACTGGAAACTCCCGGTTAAGGGAGTGGTATACGTGAGGTTGGCGGAGTCTTTGGGGTTTTCAGGTAAGAAAGTAAAGCCAGATCACAAGTACGATATTCTAAGAGATGATTATCTGGTTTGGATGGACAGTATGTGCACTGGATGACTGGGAAACAGTCATGCAGGAAGAAGGCTTATGTTGCAGGAAACATGACTAAAATAACACAGCTATGTCAAAGGGATCTCTGATGTATCTCGAGATTTCTCTCTCTGCAGCGTTACACATCTCTTTATCGTCTTTCAGCACTTTGTGTCAGTTTAGTGGTGAAGACGTAACAGCGTTGTGTTGTAGTGGCTCCACGTCTTTTCAGTCCCATTTAACAACCGTTCTTCTCGTCGTGCAGCAGGTGGTCTCACGTATGCAGACGATACCATCGTGTTTATTTCTGGCAGGAGTGTTTTTACCTTGTTGCTACATCATTTACAGTCAACAGCAGCTTTCTGCATTTATTCTACCGAGCTTCAGTTCTCAAGAGATGCAACACAGCCTCATGTTAGAGGGCAAATTTTCCTCAGTGTGTTACGGTGCAGTGTTTACTTCACAATACACACTGAGAAAAATGTTTTTCTGATTTGGTGTAACGGTGAAGCGCCAAGGAGCGGAGGCATTGAAGGTGTATGACCAAAGTAACAGACAGGCAGGGTGGAGTGGGTGGAGACGAGGCGGCAGAAGGATGGCAGCAGCAGGTTTAAAAGATGGTAGTGAAACCTGCTGTGATGTGTGGTTAGGAGACGTGGTGCTGACACAAAGACAGGTATAAGGATTTTCATTGGGAATGAGCAGCTCAGTTTGGAGTGAGAGAATCAGGCTGAGACGTGCAGAGGTCAAAGGATGCTGAATCTGATAAATATCCAGCATCCTTTTTTCGTGTATCCTGCTCCTTTTGGAGCATAAACATTGTGTGGACATAGAGATAATCATGAAAAGTTGATGTTTTTAAGTTATTATTAATCCTTTATTTATCAAGATTAAAAATCCAATTTTCAACCTGGCATCATGGCAGCAAAAGTCAAAAACACAGGCACCACACGTTTTCTTTCATCTTGTGATTTTAGTTCTAGTTACATGTTCCAAATAAACTATTCTGTCTATATCTAAGCAGAGGGTTGGTGTGATGAGAGCATGATAAGGAGAGTAGATGATCTGCTCTACAAAACTTCCAAAGATAGCAGCCAGAAGAAGAAGCAGCGAAAGACACAATTGGCTGCAAAACTGGTTTAAAGTGCTTAAATTTAAGTCAAAAACATGTTCAAAATTCAAACTAAAAAGTAAAAGTGCAAAACACTAGAGTTCAAAGAGCGTGTGAGCCACTTTGTACCTGCAGCTTATTGTCTAAATGCTCCATCATGAGCAGCTTCT
This sequence comes from Rhamphochromis sp. 'chilingali', assembly GCF_963969265.1. Lineage (NCBI taxonomy): Eukaryota > Metazoa > Chordata > Actinopteri > Cichliformes > Cichlidae > Rhamphochromis > Rhamphochromis sp. 'chilingali'. The sequence continues at coordinate 1,869,831 of NC_137935.1, read as the reverse complement.
GCAGCAATCAAAACTCTTATCGGGATATAACATCAATAAGACTAATAGGGTGACTACAGGAGGCTGTTCTTTAAACAGCGTATAACCAGGTCCGTCTGATGCTCTGACCTGCTGCTTCCTCTCACTCTCTAAACTTCAGTGTTCGTGAGGTGACTTTTTACCTTGTTTGGACTGTTTCCTTCTGGTGTGAGTCACTGAGAGCTGTTTACCTACAAACCTCCAGCTGAATCTGGACTCAGATCAGTCTGAACTGAAACAATGCACAGCAATCAGTCATGTAGTGGTGAATGATCCGCTTTCTCTTTGTTCACGATCCTTTCATTGCTTTACATGAATTGTGATTAATGGACGACAATCAAGAAGAAGTAGAAAAACACTTTAATTACTTGATGTTCAGCTTTCCTGTTTATACCTCAGGCCTGCAAACTAATAGAATGGACACATTTTACACTTTCCACATTGTCTTCAAGGACCATGTCTTCCCTGACCCTGCGCTTCATCCAGAGGAAAGTCAGAAGGTTGGGTTGCTAAACACAAACACAAGGTGCTTTCAGACTCCAGGAACTTTTTCATAATTCTTTGAAGTACTGGAGAAAGTACCGTGTCCACCCTGCAGGAACTAGGAACTTGTGTTTTTTCTTTTCAAGCAATGTTTGAGGGTAGGTACTCCACATCACAGGAGGAACCTCGAGGTGAGATGAGGCAAACCTTTGAGTAAAGATAAACTTTGTTGTTTGAGTAATGCACGGCTGTTATGAAACGGCTGTGTGTAGGCAGGAATGGTGGAGACAGTCAGAGACAAAAGGTGAACTTAAACACAGCTTCAATGCTGAACTCAAAAACAGTAACAAAACTGAGACTCCAAATAAACTCTGGCAAGCAGACAGAACCCACAGCACAGAAAACAGTAGATCACAACGCAGACAAACTGAAACACAGGGCTTAAATACACAGAGGAGCAATCAGGGAATGAGTAACAGGAGGGAGACACAGCTGGGGCAAATCAGGCCTAACAAGACAAAGGAAGCAAAACCAGATACATTAACATCAGACATGGACCTTCAAAATAAAACAGGAAGCAACACAGACTGAACTAAAGACACAGACTCACATGCAGGCACTGCAACAGAGGGAACCGAGACGTGAACCATAAGACAGAACACAGACAAAGAAACCAAAGACTAGAAATGATAAATAATATAATAAACTCAAACCTCTGGGTCATCCTAACAACGACAAAGCAACCACAAGTGCACCACTGCTGGGATTAGCAGGGTATTCCAGACTTCCTTTTCCCCCAGGTCCTCAGTTCCTCTTGGGCTATTCTGGGACACTCCCCGTCCTGATGATCATGTGGCGAGACGAGGTAGAAATAAAGTAAATACTCTTTGCAGTTTTAAAAAGACAACGTCACCCTGGGAATTTCACCCAGAGAATACTGAAAGTAACACTAAATCACCAGAAAGGCACTTAGGTTCGCTATACTCAATCCAGAGACGAGGTTCAATGATCAACAAATTAACAATTTATTAACAATTATTTAAAACACCATATAAAAGCACAATCATAAATATTCAAGTACAAATATGCTTAAAAAGGTATTCAGAGCTGAGGCTTACCAGTGGAGGGGCAGGGATGCCACACTCAAACTAAAGAAAGAAAACACACCAACACACAGGTGCAACACACTATCACACTAATAAACTAAACAAGGCGGGTGTGTACACTCAAGGGATCCCACCACCAAGGCACCCTAGTCTCCTCCACGTCGGCACTCCGCATCTGAATAAAAGAAACAAAGAAAGTTTTAATATATTACAACAAACTAATGTGTAGCACCGGGGGATAACCCAACTGCAGGACCACACTGGTGATCTACAGCTAGAAAAAGGGCCTCCCACCAGTGGTGTAACAAAAATCCAAACTACAAATCAAAAGCAATAAAACATACAATCTGGATAAAACTCTAAAATCTGGAGCAAACGGAATCGCCGTACTGCTCCAACTTGCCGTCACACGACAACAAGTTAACAGTCAATCAATATGCACGCCAGCTGACTCCGATAACCGGCATGCATATGGCCGTTGTCCACGCCGACGTCCACTGTAAAAGCTGACAGCAGCAGGGAAAGAAATCTCACAACGGGAACAGACGGTAAAAGCACAGCAAGGCAAAACAGCAGCACTTCAGTTCGCGTAGCTTGGCGCAAAACTAAGGCCCACACTTCCTGCGAAACATAATAAATAATTACTATGAAAGAACAATAGAAGGCAGAGAGCGTAACAAAAGTTGATTACGTACCAAGTAAGCCGGGTCATAGAACGTAAGCAAAATAGCTCAGAGGAGGCTTCTATAGCTACGACCAGCCGCGATGGAGGCTTCAGAGGAGTAACCCACAAATGATCTCTACCACACCAAGAGGAAGTCAGGTGACCAAAAAGGAGATCACAGGCAAGCGACCCAGAGACACTCAAATGGCCACTATTTATACCAGCGCCCCCTAATGGGCCAGGCTGAAAGTGGGTTGGACCGAGGGATAACATTCATCCTGCCACAATCAGATACAGGAACCACTTCACCTCCCTCCAGATGTCGAGCTCCTCACTCTACCTCTTAGCCGGAGCCCAGACATCCTGCAGAGGTCAGTAGCTTAGTAAAGGTCAGACTGCGTGTCTGCAGTCTGATGCTGTCCAGGCCTCCTGAGCATAGTGAGGGTTAGAGTCCTGTGAATATGCAACAGGTGACTCTAAGAATTCACCAAAATGTGAAAACAATCAGTCAGTATGCAAAACATACACTCGTGCCAACTGCAGCACCCCTGAAACTCTGCAGGGAGACAAAAACTTCTGTACATATGTAGAAATGTGCCATAGTTCATGCAGCAGGATGAAGGCCGTGACACAGAGATCTACTTTCCCCCTCAGCTGTACCTGCCTTCAGAGCTGCAGGTAAATGTCAGACACATTCCAGCCTGACAGCTGAAAGCACGACACTCAGAAAACAGGCTTTGGCTCTGCTGGTGTTTTGGGACTCTCGTCTTTCCTGCATGCCTCACTTCACGGGACTGTGTTCCCTCTGCAGGTAGCCTTATACCTGCACAACCTAACCGCTGTACCTGCCACGTACCACCTCGTGAAAATCTGCCCTTTCACTCCAGAAACATCAAACAGCGGGGAAATCCTTAATCCTGGGATTAGTAACCCGTGATACTGCCTCGTTGGTTCTTCTGCTTCTTAAAGATCGTGGCGGTTACTCACTGGCAGAAATGTCAGTTCAATGAGGAGAGATTATTAGAAGGAATTGAACACGACTTATTGATATACAGAATTCAGTTAAGATGTTTGGCAATCGGAATGCCAGCAGGGAGAGGGATTAGGGCAGGACCCCCTGGTGGTGGAGGCGGAGATGAAGATGGACGCTTGGATGGAGCCTCAGTGACACTGGGGGGAGGTGGTTTAAACAAATCAGAGTCTGAAAGGGAAAATGATGGAGAGCGCTGATTTAAACCACATAAAGTGGAGGCTGATTGGCCTGAAGTAGAGCAGTGATGCTGCAATGAGAGCGTGGGAAAGTGGAAGAGATGTAGATCTTAGATTAAGCACCAAACACCTGGAAAGCAGACAGATGTGAGACTGCAGATCTTCCTTATTCAACTTGCACATGAGCTTGAATAAACCGCCAGAGGTCCTCCAGCATCACTGGCGAAAGATGTCCACAGCACGGCCTGCAGAGACCAGGGCAAAGAAAAGCATGACTTCAGAGATCTGTACACCATCAGCGACCTGACACTGCCGGCGTTCCTGATTTGCATTTGCCCTGCGGGGCCAAAGATCACACACCTCCAACACCGTTTGTTGCCCACAGATTTCTCCAGATTTCTGAATCTTTTGATGCTTTTATGTGCTGCAGATGATCACACATTCAGTCCTCACAATTTTATGTTGAGCAACATTATTCCAGGTTGAACCTCTTGAGAAACTCATCTCCCTGATCTGCTGTTAATTAAACTCGTCAGTTACCAAATGTTCCTCCAGATCTTTATTTTTCCAGCGTTTTGTTGTTTCAATCCCACCTTTTATGAGATGTGTTGTCATCAAATTCAGTGACGCATTTTCTCATTGGATACATTTATGTGCTATTGGGAATAAAATCTAGTTTATGAGACTGGGAAATCACTGCCTTCACTTATTTTTTACATTTATAATTTTACACAGCATCGCAAATATCTGAAATTTTGGACAACACGCGAGTGTCAAATCCAAAATGTATTTTGATATTAAGATGTTCAATTTGACAGAAGTCAGATCGGCGTCTCTTTTTTAGCTCAGCCTCGCAGACCAGAAACCGAGGCTGAGGTCACGCCGTTTACAGGATTTCAGTCAGTTCAGATCAGACGTTCCAAATGTGAAACTGAACGTTCATCAGTTGAATATCAGGTTAAATCACTGCTAATACGTCTAATACAGCGAAGGGCTTTACCAGAAACAGCTCTTACATAACTGGCAGGTGTGTATGAGTACACAGGTGACACGGGGAATGCCTGATGCCAGCCGCTGCACAGGAAGTGAATGGGCGGAGCTCCGTGTGAGTCATAAATCTGATTGTTTTCTTGTGTAAACATAAAGTCAGTTCAGTGCAGCGGCTTCCTGTGCAGAGACGAAAACAGGCGGCGGGGAAATACCGCACTCTCACTCCGGCCTCACTCTGATTGTGATACCACCGTTACCACACACACACACACACACACACACACACACACACACACACACACACACACACACACACACACACACACACACACACACACTACTGTACATGACCCATACACCAACCCTCATGCTGCTGATGTACGATCAGAGTCTCATCCCAAACCTCATCGTCACGGAGAGTACCAGCTTCAGCTGTATCACTGTTCGGTCCCACCAAACGAGCAAACACAGGTTATTGGATCAGACTGCAGGACTGGTTGTACTGGTCAGCTCCCAGTGTGACTGCTGGAGCTGAAAATATTCTCCTTAAAACGTTCATTTCTTTTCCTTGCAGAAAAGTATGCGAGGAATGTAATTATATAACTGTGCCCTTGTTTCTGCAGACAAATGAGAGGATACGCTCAGCGGTCCAGCTTCTACCAGGAGACAGACAGACGGAGAGGAGGAGGAGGAAGATCCCACTGAGCCCACGCCGGCCTGTAATGAGACCCAACATCCTGCCTGTTGCACCGATTCCTTTACAAACTTTAACCTGCACGAGCACATCAGCGGACCTGAAAACAGCTCGCTGAGAACAAGAAGACCATCAGTGCAAAATATTCATGCATTTGTAAAGCAGGAAATCACATTCCTGCTCCCCAGAGGATCCAACATTTAGACTTTAATGACCCCGTAAGACTCCACGAATAGTTTTTATGCTCGGTTTCATTTGTTTGGTGAGGACATGGATGGTTTTAGGCCTCGGGTTTGTGTTTTGACCGTACCATGCTGGTCTTTGGAACTTGCATAGAAACCTTCATATAAAAGATTTACTGGCTAAGTTTGAACATGGAGGTCTGTGGGGACTGACTCGCTGGAGCCTCCAACAGTGTGGCTCCTGCTGCTGTGCGAGGTTACACCTGTTTAATACCTGAGGCTAAAGCACACCTCAGGTGTGTGAGGTAATGAGCAACAGCCGTCTGCAGAGTGTCATTAAATCTGCTTCTATTTTAATATTCACTGGATTTTTACCTCTTTTGGCTTCTCGGCAGCTTCTGTGCACTAACTGGCGGTGGGCAGTCGAGGGAGTTAAACAGGGTCAAAGTTCACTCAACCAGGAAAACTTCATTCATTTCCTGCTGGAATTCTGCCAACACACACACACGCTGACATGCTTTCAGTTTCATTGTTTGTGACAGTCGGGACAAAAGCCCAGCGAGGCACAGCAGAGCAGAGCCGTGGCTCTGTTGGCCTGTTCCTCTCACATCCATCCACACCTGTCAGTCAGTGCACCTGTCAGTCAGCCGGAGTGGGCGGGGTCAGATGAGCTGTAGTTTGTCTACCTTTGAACCACTGCTCCTGTTATAATCAAAAGTCGAGGTCTCTGATTGGCCCGTCGTACACTCACAAATCCTCGCTGTGATTTTGCTCAAAGAGCCACAGACGTCGTGTTTGATCAGGAGCAGCTAGAGCGTGCAGCCTTTCACAGCACGCATCCTGCACGACAGGAGGGGGAAAAGCCAGCGTCGTGCTGGTGATGCATGCTGACGGTTGATGCAAACGTTAAAAAAATCCTAATCAAATTTCACCTGCTAAGACAAACCTTAGTTACTGTTTCTGAAAGCTCAGGCAGCTTTCATCTCAAACAACCGTTATGTCAGACGGATCATCAATCACACTCTGCAGGTTTTCTAGGTTGGGTCAAATATTTTCCACCGTTGGTTGTGTTGCAACCACATAGACTGTATGTAAAAGATGGCTGTAGCCACCTGTTGGCATGAGGATGTTTAAAAGCCTTGCTGCTGGACCGCCGTGTTGGTTTTTTGAAGTGACCGTATTTGACCAGCAGGAACGATGAAACTTCCTGCATCCATGAACTTTACAGGTAACGACATGCACCTGTCAGTCAAAGCAGCCACGCCCCTTAACTAAAATCCAGATAGAGCTGACACGAAGGACTAAACCGTCCACGGGCCAAACAGTTTCTGTATCAGGCGTTAAACATGTAAAACTTTAACATGGGAGTCTACGGGGCCTCTGCTGGACATCAGAGGAACTGCAGTTTTCACACTTACCTAAACTATCACCTCGATTTCATAAGCACAAAGGTTTGTGTGGTTTTGAGTGATTTTCTGCTGGTTTTGCTTTGTTTTTGGGAATTTAGTCTCCTTTTGTGTCTTTGTAGCTTTGTGTGATTGTGTGACTCGTGACAGAGTTTATTGACTTGTTGTTTTAGGCTTTTTCGTGCCTCTTGGTCTTTGTGCATCACTTTTTAGTGTTTTCATGTCTCTTTTTGTTCATTTTGTGTCCCTGAGATATTTAGTCCCACATATTCATTTGTGGCTTTTTAAAACCCTTTTTGTGGTTTTGAATCCACGTTAGTGGTTTTTATGTCATCTTGAGTCATTTCCTGGTGATGTTTCTCTATTAGTGTTGTCCAGTTTTGTGTGGTTTTAGTAACTGTTTGTGATTTTTGAGTCATTTTGTGGAGGTTTTCTGCTTCTTTGTGATTTTGTTAGTCATTGTTTTGTTGCTTTTCCTGTAACTGTGTTGGCAGGTGAAAAAGTGGTGAAATGACACCTACGAGTTCCCTGTGACTGTTGCGGCATGCGGCCTATTGTTTAGTCTGTCATCCAAGTACTCGCCCACGTGTCGCTTGTCACCGCATACCCAACATACCTGTGCTTTCATTTCCCAGCCTGGAAAAAACCAAATCTCAGAGAGCAACAGACGAAGAAAGGGCGAGGATTATGGGAAATGGAGATCGTTGGCTGGCTCGATGCCCCAATGAAACCATTTTTATTTCAATGGCACGCGTCTCAGAAAGCACATCCTGTAAATAACAGAATGAAAATTTGCTAGCTTTTTGTTCTTGTAAGGTAATGCTGGAGTTGGACAGGCTCAGGATGGATGTAAAATATATATTACAGAGTGAGTCGGTACTATAAGTACATGATAAATCTATAAATCTACAACATAAGCATGTAAGAGTGGAAACGATGACACACAGTCATCAGCCAGAAAGCATCTAATGAATATTCATCCTTTCCGACTTTAACGGGACTGTGATGAAGGAGCTGACGCTTTCCCACAAACTTCTATCCTCCCGAGAACCGAGGAAAAAAACTGTATTAGAGGTGAACTGTTGTTGTGGTTTCCTTCCTCTTTGGAGCTAACAGAGGCCCAGGATGTTAGCAGGGCAGCTCAAATAAGTCAACAGATATACCAAAAACAAATGTCCATCACAGAGGACATGGATGAACAGGCTGGGTCTCAGGAGGCTGTGCAACCATGAGTGTTTTTGCACCCAGACGAGTCGCCCCCTGCTGGCCATTTAATTGCATCATTATTCTACAAGTGGAGGAAATGGTCTGAGCTAAATACACAGAGGGAAAAGGACTGGATCTGCATGGATCTATGCAGTGATGGTATGCATGTTCTATCAGGCATATGTCTATGTTTTATATGGATTGTTTTAAGTTCTTGCAGTCCCTGTTTAGAAAGTAATGACTGGCTGAGAGTGACGTGAAAACGCTGCACACAGTGCAGTTGTGCCGCAGGTGCAATAAACCCAGCCGTAGAGCTGAGTGGGCACCAGTGCAGGACCGATGTGCTTTCTGAATTTGCTGGGAGCCGAGGAAGGCTTTGACACATCGCTCCGACGATGGAGGAAGCACTGAAGCAGAAGTGTGATTACTGAGTCTGTTGGGCGAGTACGTCACTGGTTACCTTACTGAAGGATAAAGCCTTGGACTGTGTTTCATCCTTAATATGATCACGTCGGGGTTTTATTCCCGAACCTGGCTGCAGTGCTCCTGAGTGACACCGGGCGGTTTTAGTGAGAACGTCTCTGCCAAGACAAGTTTAACCAAACCGACGCATCGGGCATGTGACGGGACAGGATTTATGGTTCGTGCATATCCTGCAGTTCACACATTTTGACAGACAGAAAGCAACAACTGATAAACAGAACTGATAAGTCAATTTAAGTGTTGGCAGGAAAGACTGAAAACTCTCTGATAACCGGCCAAAGAAGACTTAACTGTGTCCAAGTCCGGAGGGAGAAGCTGAATTACTTCTGATAAACCATCAGAGCGCTGCACTGCTGGTAATAGCATCTAAATGCGCCACAAACAAACACACTTAAAGCTGCTTTGGGGCCACTAGGGGCAGCAGGACCCTCTGTGAAGCTCCACGTGTTATCGATTTATCTTTGATAAGCTTTTTACCCACTTGCTCAGATGCACTCCTTCAGGTCTGTCTGCTGTTCTAATATGTTCCGAGGAAAACCCCACACCCTCACACGTCTGATTACTGTACTTTCCCTGCAATCGCTTCAGCTGACAGTTGAAACTCGGCTCTCTTTCATTTTGAACACGACTGATTCGGTCACTTTTCCTGTGAGTGCACCGCCAGGTCTTCTAAGAATATTGCTGCCCGTGTCTCTCTGGTGAGCCTTTCACTTCTCCTTCACGACTTGAACTCGGATGTTAAAAGCTCAACAAACAGGAGAAAAAGATCTGTCTGAAAGTCAGAACTCGCACAGAGGACGAGTTTAAACTCAAAGATCACCTGTGGCAGCAACCGCCCCGCGGCTTCTCCTCAGTAACGTATCAGCACCATCTTCACTCCTCACGTCCTCTAATCATCAAGCTCAAAATCAAGTTAGAGTTTTCAATCAGGGGAGATGCACAGGGTCAGGTGAGGTCAGGTGAGGTCATGACGGGGCGTCTGCAGTGGCAGCGATTTTTTAAGTTCTGTTTCGACTTTCAGACACTTTTCTTTGACTTTTGTGTCATTTTGGAAGATAAACAGTGAAAAAAAGATTAAATATCTAAAGTTAAAATTCTAAATATTACATGAAATTCAAATCTGATTACAGTTACATTACAGGGTGTCATAAAATGTATGTAATACTTCTCACACAGTGTCAGCGTGCACTCTAAAGACACCTGAATCTGCAGACTCATGACCTGCATGAGCAGAAAGTCCAACCACTGTGAGCGCTCTTGCTGTGCACATATATGTGGAAACTGCTCCATCTAGTGTTCATTAATGGACCGACGTGTTTATTCGGTTTGAAGATCAGAGCAGCCGTTTCCCTCAAAGCTCTGAAGCAGCTGTCACAGTTAGTTTGGATCGGTGTGTAGGGCCGGACCGACTCCTTCCTGCAGACTCAGCCTCACAGTCTTTCTCTCCGTCACACTTTACAGACTTGCTTCTATTTGATTTCATGACACAAAAATGCCTCTCTAAGCACATCTGAGCAGCAGCTGTTACTCGTCACCATTTGTACTCATTGTCTTCAGGGTCCTGGTTAGGACAGAAGTCTTTGTCTGGAGGTGGTTTCCCAGATTATGTTTTTGTGACAGCCAAACAAAAGCCTACGAGATAACTGTTTCTTCTTGCTGTACATATCAGTGCTTTGTGTGCAACCCCACTTCAGGAAATACTTGTAAACGGCTTACTCAAACAGAGTTCAGGGGGGTCTGTGCGGATGTGGGAGGGGAGGTGTGGGTCAAGCCGTCACATATCTTTGAAATAATCCTCAATCGTTCAAACTGAATTTGCTCTTTATCTCCTGCAGCAGTTATCTCTCAGAGCACAGACGTACGGTGGATGTGTTTATGGACCTCCCACTGATCAGAGTGTGGTTCTTGGCGAGCGGTGATTGGCTGGTCTGTATGTCAGCAGTGGGCGCGAGCGTACACCTCGGTCAGAGCGCAGAGATAAATTCATCGGGCTTGAACTGCAGCAACTGAAAGTCTGGGTTTACGCAGCGACACCGGCAGCAGGATGGGCTCCAGCAGCTCCAGCAGGAACAAAATCCCCAACGCCCAGGAGCTCATGCGCCAAACCGGATGTGAGTATTTCCTGCTTTGAAGCATCTGAAGCAAGTTTGAGGAAAACTAGAGAGGAGAGAACAGACGAGCCTGGGATAAAGTTTACAGCAGTTAAAAGTCTTTAATATCTCAGGTTTTTACAACATGTATGTACAAGCACACATCGACAGGCAGCTGGGAGACATTAAACACAGCTGACCGAGGCAGGTTTCCAGCTGTGATCAGCCTGTAATTACAAGCACAGAATCTTATAGACTCAGATTTTATTCATAACTGAACATAAAAACATAACAAATGTTGAAACTGTGAACATGAACCATGGTGATAAAAATATGAGCTCCTTGTGAACATGATGCAGCAACACGTCTGTAAAAGTAGGACAGGTCCATGTTTGCTCTCTAACACCAGTCTGATGGAGGATTCCAGCTGCTCAGCAGTCCTGGCTCTGCTTCGTCCTCTTGCTGCTTTCATGATGCTCCAGATGTTGTCAGCTGGTCAGAGGTCTGGACTGCAGGCTCCTCTGCTCCTCTGAAGCCGTGAGGCTGTTATAGAAGCAGTCTGCAGTTCATCCGGCTCAAACACAAAGGCCTTCCTGAGAAACATCTGCATGGAGCAGATGTTGCTCTGACAACACTTTACACCTTTCAGCGCTCCAGATGTGCCAGCTGACGCCCACGTACCTGAGTCCTGTCGCTGTCCTCGTCCATGCCTTTGTGTACCATCTTCTGAGCAGGATAATGCACCATGTCATAAATTCAAATCATCTCAAACTTGAACATCACGCTGAAGTACCAGCGAGGTGTACCCCTAACAACGAGCTGAACTTCAGGATGTGAACATTTTTCTTCTTTTAACCGTAAATTTAAGAAGACAATCGTTTCAGAGGCTCTAAAGGTGCTGATGGTAAAATCTGCAGCTTCATTAAAAGCTCAGCGGGGTTACGATTCACCTGCCCAGTTTAAGCTCTCTCCAAAGTGCTGAATTCAGACCAATATTTACTGTAATGTTAAATGTGTGAGCATGTGTGCCATACACCTCATACATATATTACACACTTAAATGTCTCTACACAGTCTGTTTGTTTGAACCACAAAATCAGTCATTAAATGTCAGAGTTTGGCTTAATGTCAATGCTGGGTGTGTGCGTGTACTCGTATTTCTCCCATCGTGGGGTCTTGATCTCTTTATTGGGAAAACCCCAAAACAGTTATTGTCAATAGGAAATGTGTGTGTGTGTGTGGGGGGGGGGGGGGGGGGGCTCAACATCACTTTCAGCTTTCATGTGAGACTGTAACGGCGACGGTGTGAGTTGTTGCTGTTTCCCGTGTGTGAGCTCATCGTCGGCTGTTTGTGTGCGTTTCCGTGGCAACACCCTGAACTGTCCTCGCTGATAAGGACGCTGTGGGCAGATAAACACGACTGTGCTCGATGGCTGATTAAGCCCAGATGAAACATTAGTTTTTCGTAATAAGAAATATAATTACATATAATTATTATTTCTTTTACTTTGGGACCATAAGCTATTCGTTTTTGATCTTTTCTTTTTGGTTTCCTTTATTTGAATTTCTTCTCCTTTAATTTTGATGTCACAGGATTTCTGCTCAAACCTGTTCGACCCATTTGAGCGATTACATAATATATTTAATATATGCACACCCTGGATACTGCAAACAAACCTCTGGTGTATTTGAGGTATCGACATACAAGTTACTGTTGAAGACAGTCATACTTCTTCCCTCAGCAAGTATTTGCAAAGACTGACTGAGCTGTTAAAGTTTACTCTGAGTAAAGAACAAATCGTGTCTGTTTCAGTCTCGTCTGCTCATCTCCTCCGTCTGCACGACAGGTTTGAGAGTCTGGACAGAGACAACAGAGGATACCTCAGGTGTGTGGACGCACTGCTCACAATCATCATCCAGCTTAATAACAATAATGTTTTTATAGGGTTTGTTTGTTTCCCCAAAAAACATCCCAGAATGAAATAAGCCTGAAGATGAGTTTATTTAGTTTATTTAGTTTTATCCGTCTGCATCAGAAATATGTAACACTGCTGCAGCAGCGCTCCCCCCAATCTCACAGTCACGGGAAAACATGAAGAAACAGTCATTCAAGATACTTCAAACACTTAACTCGAAACAACACAAAACAAAACAACTTTGCAAAGTTCCCAAAGATGTTTCTAGACAACCTGCCGAAACGCTGTGTGACCTGGTCAAAGACCAGACATAAACTTCATCAGGTCACTCTGAGAAACAGGAAGCTGGAGGACTAGACTCTGATCCAAACCAGTTCAACACCTTCATCTTCAGGATCTCTTTCCCTGATGTGTCCAAACATCAGCGGCCACACAAAGTGTCAACAGGATGAATTCAGAGTCACTGTTGTGACTGTGTCAGGTAACTCTTTAATGTCTGCTGGCTCCAAAGCCCGAACGCCAACCCATTTGAGATGAAGACAGAGAGCTATACTTTCATTTCATTTTGGCTTTTTGTTTAGCTTCAGGTTTTTCCAGAGCAGTTTTTTTCCTTTCAGTTTAGATTTCATTGTTTCAAAATGTTTACTTTTAGTTTTTAGTGTTATTAATGTTAGTTTTAGTCTTTTTAAGTAATAATGTAATGAGGGCATACGTGAGAGGCATGATTGAGGAAAATCGGTCCAGAAAATATAAAACTATACAACCTTTGGAAAGCAGCGACTCACAGTCCTGAGGACATTCAGCGTCCGTCAAAGTCTCATCACACAAACAGTGATAACATTTAATCAAAGTCTAAAACTTCTTCTCTATCAGAAGTTTAGTTTCTAAGTTCATGAAATCCTTTCAGGAAGTTTGTTTACGTCTAGTTTAAAATGTCTTTTCACATCTAGTTTTGATCTTTAGTTAAGTTTGAGTTAACTATAATAACCCTGCTTTAATATGACCGCTCTTAAACATCATGCAGGCTGAAAGTGAAACCTTTGCAGAAAAACAAACAGGTCGTGTTTCTTTATAAAAATCTAAAGATTTAAAACAAAGCCTGTGAGACTCTGAGGGACGTCAGTGTCCCAGAGCCTCTGACTGTCTGTCTCCTTCTGTATCGCAGCCCTGACGACTTTGAAGCGCTCGGAGGTTTGGCCATGAACCCCATCGGAGGCAGAATCATAGAAGCCTTTTTCTCCTCGGGGTACGACAGCCTGCTGTTATCACAGGAATCACTTGTTTCTGCACTGACAGAGCAAGGACTGTCACATCAACTCATTTGAGTTGCAGAGGTCTAGACTCAGGCACTGGTCAGGTGACACTGTGAAGGGTAAACAGGAAGTATTTCTCTCCAGACAGGATACCGTGGACTTTTCCTCCTTTGTCCGGATTCTGGCTCATTTCCGTCCAACTGACAGAAACCGAAACAAAGAAGGAACACAGCAAGAGCTCCCCAGCAGCAGGACCAGGAAGCTCAAATGTGAGTCCAGGTCACTTTGTTCTGTCTTTTATTTTATCTTTGCGTACAATAAAGAAAATAATGTAGAAGCTGCTCAGTTGCCTTTCAGCTGTACGATCTGGACCGAGATGGGAAGATTTCCAGAGAGGAGCTTCTTCAGGTCTGTGTCCACTTATTTGAGAGTTTTCATTTCTTCTCCTCATCGCTGACAAGTTCATAGTTCCTTCCCATGCACAGAGACTCTCCTGTGCAGTCTGTCTTTGGTGTGTGGGGCTGTCAGTCAGGTCTTCATTGTTTGCACAAATTACACACCTGCAACCAGGACGCAGGAGCTCATACTCACATTTGGCTAAGATCAGGGGTTTTTGCATGGCTGCAGAATGGAGGGAAGTGAGAGAAGAATTTTTATTTAGCTGAAAGAAAACATTACCGAGCCCCTCCTACAGTATAAAGCTAGCCCACTGGGGTGATTATTATTTTAGAAAAGAAGAAGTAGCAGGTACTTTGGCTGATCCCTTATTTCCGAAGTGTTTCCCACAGCAGATGGAGCTGCTGTGGACTTGCACTAGAGGAAAACAGTTGCTTGGCCCAGCTTGCCCTCAAAGAAATCCTCTGTGGCGTTAAGCTAGTTTTAGTTTTCTAGAATCAGAAAAATAATCGTGTGTCATCTGCATAGAAGGGTCCACCACTCGCATGTTCTTTAGTTCTGCAGAAAAACGGGTCTCGGAGAGGATTTCGATCAGCATCGTTGGTACATTATTAATACTTGTGTCCTGCGTCCTTCAGGTTCTGCGGGCGATGCTGGGGCTGCAGGTGACCGAGGAGCAGCTGCAGAGCATAGCTGAGCGAGCCATTCAGGAGGCCGACCTCGACAAAGATGATGCCATCTCCTTTGACGAGTTCAAAAAGGTGAGACTCTTACCTGCTTCATGCTGCATCTGATCAAAAATCTGGGCTCTCACACAAATACAATAATAAATGTATAAAATATACTGTGTGTGGTGGTTCAAACACCTCTCAAAGCTCACACATGATTTAGGACCAGCATTTATTTCTGTCTGAGAAACAGAAGAAGAAGAAGAAGAAGAAGAAGAAGGAGGAGGAGGAGGGACTTTCTTCAAATCAAATTTATTTAAAAAATTATTGTTGTGTTCATTTGTTTTTCAGTCACTGGAGAAAATGGACATTGATACCAAGATGAGCGTCAGCTTCCTGAAATAAAGACACAACCTGCTAAGAATTGACATCAGCACAAAGATCCCAGCAGGAAACATCTGCAGGTTGAGATCAGCTCTCAAACCAAACTGGAGATCTGGTGGATAGACTGATGTTACTGCTGTGCACGCTGGGCTGCAGCTGGATTTGTAGTGTTCATCAGCGTTCCCGTGAGCCAGCACGCACACAAGCAGCACAGTGCAGTCACGCACCTGAACACACCTGCGACATGTTAACAGTCTTAAAAAGGGAAATAATAAAGTTTTATTCAAACCTTTTAATGGATCGTTTTATTTAACGTTTAATTAATGTCTGTTCATCAGTGATGTCATGAATCTAAAGGCTGAATTTGTCAGTAGGTTTCTAGCTTTGTGTGCATTAATAAACATCTTTATTCTCTCAGTTTCATTTCACCACACGTGTTTCTTTCTCTGCAACGTCACATTTGGAAACTGCACACAGATCTGTCAGCATGATTAGTTAGATGATAACCTTTCCTCTCTTTAATATCCTAAAAAAGGTAAACTGAAGTTAACTATAGAAAATTAATAATGTGAAATTAATTCAAACATACAGGTAAATGTGATTAATAAAAGTCAAATGTAAATGAACCACAAAGTGTTTTCAATTGAAACAGCAAAACCTAATAAATAAATTGATCTGTTGTGAAGTTCTGAGAGCGATTCCCTGTGGCGCCCTCTCTTGGACACACTTGGTACTGCTTGGCCACACAGCTTCAGGAGACCTTTTATTTGCAGTGTGATTCTGAGGCGATTCCATGTTTCAGAAAACAGCACGAGCCTAACAAAGGACGGTGGAGGTCGGTCGGTTCAGACGTAAGCCTTGGAGCCGCTGGCGTCTGAGGCCGGAGCTGCTCTGTAGATGCTCCGACCTTGGCCGGTGGTGGAGTAGTAAGAAAACTGCCTGCAGGGGAGCAGATGAAGGTTAGAGGGCGGAGCAACAGCGATGTACATGAAACAGATTCGCTCACCAACTTTTTAAACTATATACATACTTTATATAATCAGATTTGTGGTCGTCAGCTCGTCTGTTACCTGAAGTGCTCTCACCTGCACAAAAGCTTCACTAATATGCAAAACCGTCAGTTACTCAACACTCTTTGCAGCGTTTCATTTTCTTTCTTTTTCGTTCTTCTTTATGATAACATCTGTACAATGAATCCTGCAGTTCCTCTAACGTCCACCAGAGGCTTCAGCAGGGAGTCCCATAGACTCCCGTGTTAAAATGACCAACTTTACTTTAGAAATGAGCATCTTTACAGCCTGACACAAACTTAGAAGTCATTACTGAGCATTAAATAAGGAGACGATGATGGGTGTGTATGTTTACCGAGCAGGTGGGCTGGAGGGAGTAGTCTTACTGGAGCAGCAAAGCATAGATCCTCCCAGTATGGCCAGACCAGCGGCTGCCCAGCCCAGATACAGACCAGTACCCAGCTCGAACCTGCAGCACAAACTCTAAAGATTCAGCAGCAGGAACACACACACACACACACACACACACACACACACACACACACACACACACACACACACACACACACACACACACACTGCTGCTCACCGGACTCCTCCGTAGAGCGGGTCGTAGAAGTCGTTGATGACTCTGGCAGCGTACCAGGACACGGCGATCAGAGTGAAGAGACCTGAAGAAAAACACAGAAGCTCAGGATTCAGTTTCCAGCTGCTCGAGCTCCGGTGTCTCCACAGATCCCAGAACTTTGCAAAAGCCTCGTTTTAATCTGAATATTTTTTAGATGTTTGTTTTCAGTTAAATGAGGAATAAAGATGATTCCATCCTGAATACTGATGTGCACATGCAGCGATATCTGTTCTCTAAATATCACCATTTCTTCTTCCACAAAGAAACACTCCCCGTGAAGTTCTGATCATAACACAAACACAGACTGTATGTCGTCATTTACATGTTCTGTCTACGTCGACATTTCCTGTACGACAGCCATAATTTGAAACAAGTGAAATTGCAGCTTCCAGTTTGTGCAGGTTGAACTGCAGGAAGGAGAAACAAAACGAAAACGCTGCTTTTTTACAGGTTTGGGGTTTGTTTCTGCTCCAGTCCCGAAGCCTCGTACCCGACAGGATGAAGAGGATCCCTCCGCTCAGGACGATCTTGGCTTTGACCTGCTCGGGCGTTCTGCCGAGTTTGGTGCATTTGAGTCCCAGCACGGAGACGATGATGGAGGTCAGACCGCAGAGCAGGGACAGGATCATCAGAGCCCTGCAGGTCTGCAGGTGAGCTGCAAAGCATCATTACAGGTAAATGAACATCTTCCTCGTCGCACAGCTTTACAGTTTTTGCAGATGTCTTTTCCCTTTTTATAAACCCAGTTTATCTTGTGGGAACAAGCCATCATCTAGTTCCCACAACATTAAGCAACATTGTCCTCATGGGACTCATTAAAGTTCATGAACAAGCTGTTACTTTGTTTGGGCAGCAAAAGATAAGAACTCGCTATAAATAAGATATATGACCTCTCTTATTTCTGTCTCAGCTCTCAGGCAGAAACAGAGATGAGTTTTTTTCCAAAACTAATGCTCTCATCAATGAATGAAAAATAATTGTCCTTGCTGTGGACCTTTTCCTGTGCTCCGACTGAGCCATCATCATAACTCCATAATAGCTGCTGATGATTACGAAGCAGCCGTTCTCACCCGACAGTCCCAGCACCGTCTTGAACTTGCTGCACTGGATGGACCCCAACGAGGTGGCAGCACAGCTCATCCACAGGCCCTCGAACTGCCACTGGCTGGTGGTAACCGACTCCGACTGACTCCTCATCTTCCACACCTGGTTGGAGGTACAGCTGGACTGCAGACACCAGGACACCACGCCCAGAAACAGACCCACAATCTGCAGGCCCACCGCCATTCTGCTCAGCGTCTCCGCACACACCTGGAACACCTGGAACACCTGGAAACAGATGATTTTGAAGAAGGAGGAGGCACGAGCTGTGGAGTTTGTGGAGTTCCTCAGGGCTCTGCTCTCGGGCCGTGTGACATCTGACACCTCCATGAAGTATCAGTGACTGAAATTAAGCTGAAATTAAGCTCACCAATCAACGTAGTATTAAATGTTGTGTTTAATATTATTTTTTACTTCTTCAAGAACTCAGATAATATTCGGAGCTGATACTAAATGTGTATTTTTTCTATTTTCGTTAACAGAACATAACACAGGAAAACAGCACTCGGATCAGTGACGTGGACCAAAGTCCAAAGAGCAGCTTTGACTTCTGTGTTCACAGAGTTTACTCTGAGCTGCCTGCAGCACAGAGAGTAAATCACCGCTGATGGACGTGGTGCACGAGCTCACTGTGGGAAGATCCGAGCCAGTTTGTAAAACACAAACTCAAATGCAGGCGGTCGACTCAAAGTCAACTACGATTTCCCGTCTCGGTGTGACTCCAAACACGTGTAACAGGATTTCATCAGTGATTATAGTAAAAGTATCACTGTTGGGACACTGTGTGATTTACACTCGCTGGCCACTTTATTATGTACACCCTGCTAGTACAGGTCGGACACATTTTTCCTTCAGAACTGTTCTCGCTCTTCGTGTCTCAGATTCAACGAGGTGCTGGAAACATTCCTCGGGGATTTTACATCCACGATGTGAATCTCCCATTTCCCACATCCCAAAGGTGCTCTGCTGGATTGGGATGTGGTGACTGTAGAGGCCATTTGAGCTAAAGAAACGAATTTCAGGGAGATGAACAAAGAGGACGTATCCGTCCCAGCAGAGTGTGCATCCCCACTATCGTGTTTCATTTGAAAATAGGAACTATCTGCCGCAGAGGAGACGTGGAGCTCAGTTTCACCCGTACAGACCTGTCGAAACGCACACGTCACCTGAGCCAGTTGTTAAAGGCTAAAGTGCAGCTAAAGGTTTGACGGCTGGAGTCTGATGGATCGGTTCTTACCGTCGGCACAGGTTTGGAGGTTGCAGAAAGGCCTTCTCCAGGGTTTGTGTCTCTGCAGGCGTCGCTCAGGTTGTGTCTGCGATGTGAAGCGCGGCGGTTTGAAGCGGGTCTGATCTTCTGAGGTCTGCTGCTGTTCAGGGTCGATGAACTCTGGGAAAGGCCAAACCGTCTCTAAACACACATCAGTATCGACATTCAGGAATCCCAGTTTCACCTCCCACCGTTTGTGATGAGCTGGTTTCAGCCGTCAAAGATAAAACCCTGCTTCTATGCAGGAGTGGGACAAAATATACCAAAAGAAGGAAACCTGTGGTTTAAAAGTCCTTCAGAGCCTTTTTGATAAACTGAAAACAGCAGGTTTCCTATCCTGCTGCAGCAGCTCTTCTCTCTGTAAGGCTTTGACATACAAGAGGACCAACAACAGGTGATCTTTTATCTGGGAAGTCCGTCCTTGCTTTAGTAAGACGACTGAAAACAAGCTGCGGTGATTTTAACGGCAAATGTTCCCTCAGGAACCAGAGGGTTCGCACACCTCGCACCTCCTTCGTCAAGTGTTTGGTTTGAAAAGCTCCAGATGTTTTCAGCTGCTGACAGATGTGGAGTTTAATACTCCGATTCTCTGGATGTGGGAATATGTTGTTTGTATGAAATAAGAACCTCTGTGCTGCTCTAAATCCCTCACAGATCATTCAGCATCACCGAGGTCTCACAGATGTGCACACTCATGTCTGATCTCAGTTGTGAATCAGGTAAAAGGTTTGAATGAGTGCATTTTATTAAAGAGACATTAAAAAAGTGCGAGTCTGAGCGAGGGTCGGCCTTTTCTTTAGTTTGAGGTGTTCAGTGTTCATCTCTGTCTCGTTCATCGATTTCAAAAACCAAAATAATGTGTCACAAGCTCTGGTGTGCTGCGCTTCAGCTGCTCTCCTCTCTGCGTGCTGTTGGTTTGTAACAAAGAATGAGTGTGAAGCTCTGCCGTCATTATCAGACCACTGCTACACGACTGTGGGAACAGGTCCCTACAGCTGAACAAAGACTGCATCAAGACAACGGCTATAAAGGAGCTGTTAGTATTTTGTTTACTTGTTGATGTTGGTGCTGCATTGTTTTTGGTCCCTTTGTTTTAAACTTTGAATAAATCTCAGAAAATCAGGTTTTGATCAGTTTATTTTTCCACAACACAAATATCATCGAGTCTATTTTAAGAAAGTTAAACCCACGAGCATCACAGGGCTTTATTAAAGCTGTGAGCCAATCGCAGCAGGCGTATGACGCTCTCCGTGACGACCCTTCAGATCGCGCTCTGACACCATCAGTCTGATCTGTTGGTGGACTTCAGCCTGTTTGGCAAACACGGTGTTTGTTCAGTCGTCCGGTTCGTTCTGCAGCAGCAGCCAGACTCTAGTTTCAGACATGGCGTCCTGATGGGGTTTGAAGTTTCACCTGAGGTAGGTGGAGCTCTTTAAGAATCCCTCAGCTGTCTTTTTAAGTCTTTTACAGATTTTTGAGGCAAAAAGTCCCTCTGACTGGTTCTGTCTGGGCTGTTTGTCACACGATCAGCCGACAGGTCGTTGCTGTAAACCTCTGTGCCGCGTTTGTCTTTGTCTCTGATCAAACTGTAAACAAAAGCAGGCGAGGAGACAACAATGGAATCGTTCATGTTTTATAAATACAAGTACGAGTCTTTACTTCGACTCCGGCCTGTGCCCGGGCTCCGTGATTCTCTCTGTACATTTTATACATCTTTACATGTTACGTTAGCATTTTATTTCCTTCATTCTCTGCGTTTCAGCGTCCTAAATGGCGCCTCCTCGGTCCCCTCCGCCGCCGCCTTCTCCTCCTCCCGGTCCCCTTCGAGTTCTGAAGTCGTGCCAAAGTTTGACGAAAGGTTCTCGGTTCTTCCAGATCAACTCGTGGCCGAACAGAACGTACCAGCTGAGGAGAGAAGAACAAGTCTGATTAAAAACACGTCACTGCAACGTCGTCACAAAACAGAATAAATCTGTTTTCCAAATATTTCAACGTCCAAAACACGTCAGCGAGGAGGCCCTGGTCCCGCTGCACCTCCTCGGCGGGCTCCCTTTCTACAGCTCGTGTCTACAGTCTCGCTCTTTTCTTCACTCAGGAACACAAACAGGAAATCGACAGCTTTGCCTTCACACTTCCGCTTCTACCTATTAACCATCTGATCCAGAGAGGTCAAACATAAGTCCCAGGGACCAGAATTGGCCCGGAAAAGACTGCAGTCTGGCTCTGGAAAATGTCAAGGAAGCCATCAATTTTGTACTTTTAACTGTATTTCCACATTTTACAGCTGTTCCTATGGATACAGACGTCGCCCACGGCCACTCACACTAAACCAACGTGATTAAGTAATTAAGTTAAACAATTAAGTGACAGAAAAGCTGTTTTTTTCCCACCATCTAATATAGAAAATTACTGTAAGAAGGTAAAAAAAAAAAACTTCTCTGTGAATTAACAAAGAAAATTAAAAATGAACCTTTATAAATAAAAAATCGACTAACTTGCTAACTTACATTCCAAACATGGCTCCTCCTAAATGAGCAGCATGGTCGAAAAACCTCCATCCAAGCACCAGGCCTGCGGTATCCATGGCAACGATGGCCTTGAGAGCCTGCAGACAGACACGGAAACAGAGCGCGAGTTCAGTCAGGTCAAAGCCAGCAGCAGGAGCTGAAGCTCAGGTGGGTTTCAAAGCAGCTTGCAGATGTGCAGCAGCTGCAGGTGGGCTGATGCAGAAGATGAAAAAGAGATCTCTGTCCAGGTAGACTGGGCGAGGAGAGGGGTGGGCGGGGTCTTACGTTGCCAGCGGTGAAGGTGAACATGGGGAGGAAGATGATGGCCAGTTTGGCTTCAGGTATTTTGGTACAAACAGCAGCGAGGACGGTCATGATGGCGCCAGACTGAAAACAGAAACAGGAACTTCAGGCTGTTTATTTATTGAGAACATTTACAGACGTCCACCAAAGAAAATCGCTCAAAAGAATCACATCAGTGTGTTCGCACTGACCTCCTAAAATCTACACGTCCTCTAAAATAAAACCATAAAACAGACGTGACTCTGAGCGAGGTACAGTTTGACCTGTGAAGCAGTCACTCACCGCTCCGAGAGATGGGCCGAACCTCCCCGTGGCCATCTTGCACACATAACTGACAAATGTAGAAATAACACCTGAAAACGGAAGAAATAAAATCAACGTCACACTCATAAACAAACACAGATAATCTCAGAGATTACACCACAGTGAAAAGCACCTGCCGACAGGTACACGGCCATGAACTGCTCTCGGCCCAGCATGGAGACGGCGCTGGTGGAGAAGCTCCAGAGGACGTACATGTTGGCCGCCATGTGGAAGAACGAGAAGTGACTGAAGGCGGAGAGAATCATGGGAGAGCACAGAGTCCCTGCGGGGCAACAACAAACAGCCACAGTTACAGAGGCTCAATCGGAGACCCTGAACGAATCGTGGCGGCGGTGGCGAGACTCACTGGAGGCCGGATTGGCGGTGAAGTATCTGATCATGAAGCGCTGCAGAGACGGCACTCTCCAGCAGCAGAACACGATGGCGTTAGCAGCAATGATCCCTGGGAAAAAAGAAATTCAATCCAGCAACCCCCATGTGAAAGTTCAGCGCTTTGCTCGTAAGCACTGACTCACCTGTTACCGTCCTCTGGCCCTCGCTCAGGCTGTTCCACCATTGGTTGATCTAAAACACAGACAGCCAATTAAGACTCAGATCAAAGTGTGGGTGGAGCCTGGTTACAGGTGATGACGTCGAACCCTCACCTCTTTGCGGATGTCTCCTCGTTTCTGAGGTCGCACCTTCTCCAGCCAATCGGCTCGCAGCTCGTCAAAGTAGCTCTGCACTCGAGACTTGAGGGACTCGTACTGCCAGATGGCCGCCGAGCCGAAGGAGCAGCCTGTAAACTGACATGGAGTCAACACCTGTCCGTGACATCATCAGCGGCGTCATCGCCACCGAAACAACATCACCTACCCCGATGGTAAAGACGAGCGGCCTGACGAGCCGGCCGAAGGCGCGTGGGGGACTGGGTGGAGCTTGATGGTCCCAGTGAGGAGCGGGGGTCCGGCGCTGTGCCGCGGCTTCAGAGGATTCGCTGTGGGCGGGGCCTAACTCCTCTTCCACCTTCTTGGACTCGGGTTTCCTTGCAGCTTTCCTGAAGCCGCATCTCTGCTGGAAGCTTTGAGGCCACCTGGTGGACAGACGAGGAATCACAACTGTGAGAAAAAAGTTCTCTTTAATGAAGCGCCAGCATCCTCCTGCCACAACCACAGACAGGAAGCACAACAAAAAATGTTGTTTCCTGTCAAAAGGCAAAAATAATTAAATGAAAAAATCATTAATAAATAACCAAAGGAACAAAGTTGTATCGAAGAATCTACATTTATTACTGACGCTCCACACACACAGGAAAGGCGATGGTAATTTCTGGAGATTTGATTGGTCAGTAGGTGGTGAGCAGGTTGTGTTCACAGCACAAGTTACCATGGTGAACTCCTGCTTCACAGTACAGACTTCTGCCAAGGACCCGACTCAATTCATCTTCCCGTGATTAGATAAAACCTTCCCGCTGAGAGTGGGTGCACTTTCTTTTTATCATGACTGTAAATGCACCAGTGTGTCAGAGTATAAACATCCTGCCAACCTTTTAATTATCTAAGGATTAGCTGCTGTCTCCTTTTACCAGCCGGCCTCAGACTGAGCAACAATCCCAAAAACATTTTTACCACAAACGTCTGGTTTTATGTCACTGAATCCATTTAGTAACTTTTGGTCATTGGAAGGGTCCGAGTGGACTGCTTGTGGATTATAAATAAAGCCACCTAAAGCAGCACAGGTCAGCTGGCCACAGGAGATTAACCCCTGGGTTTTAGGGCACCGACGGAAGCAGCGTCCCTCTGCACTGAGCCGGAGGGAGGACCTGAAAGAGCTTCGGAAGAACTGCATGTAATGGGCATGTATGTAAGGGGGCACACTGGGGTGTTTAAATAGGACAAACAGCTTTACATCACCGGATAATTAGATAAACACGCAAACACACCCAGGCAGCTCCCCGCTTGTTAGCAGCGGCTAACGTTAACCTGCTAACAGCCCGTTGATTCTAAACTGTCCTTGAAGCTAACGGAGCTAACTCCGACAGCAAGGATCTGTCTGTTTGTAACCCGGGACGGGCTGCTCGCCCCCGCCTGTGGGGACTGACCTGCCACCCCTCACGGAGCTCCGTAAGCCTTCATCTCCGGTCAGTCTGAGCAGGACGGAGCAGCTCCTCCACGCCATATTGGATCCCGGTGACCCCGACAGGTCGGCCGAAGGGCCGCCTAGCAGTTGTTCATTTCCGGGTCACCAAGGAGCTCCGGCACCGTCAGCGACGCCCGCAGGACAGAGGCGGATACTGCACACAATTGAATCAACAAAACAAAATCCTCAACACGAAGCACAACATCCGCCTGTGACCTTCAAGGTAAAACGCTGCCAAAGTCAATACAACGAAATTTGATATTTATTTTCAGAGTGAAACACAAAAAATGCAAATGAGTGTCAGAGGAATAATACAAAAGTGTTCTGGTACTAATTTTTAAGAACAAGGTATGAAGATAAAGATATGAGAAAGAGTGGTTGAGAAGAAGAGAAATGGCGATCACTGAGGAGCAGTGTACTTTAAGAGTGTTGATGGAGAAGTATAGAGAAGGTCAGAAGGTGATGAACTGTGGATCTTTGTGGTCTTTGTGGATCTACAGAGAGTATGTGATGAGAGTATGGTATAGGTGGATGAGACTGTAGAAGAGAAGAAGAATGAAAGTAAATAGAAGCAATGAGCAGGAGAAAGGTGGAAAGGTGAAGAGAAGTATGGAAGATAGATACCCGGGAGTCAACCACCCAAAGGAAGGGTCAGTGCACAGGAGAGGTGGTAGAAGTAGAGGTTGCAGGCGGGGTGGAGTGAAAGGAGACAAGTGTCTGATATGACCGATACTTACGACAGAAAAATAGCACCAAGAGTGAAAGAGAAGGTTCAAAAGATGATAGCGAGACCTGCTGTGATGCATGGTTTGGAGATGGATGTTGAAGGTGGAGCTGCCAGAAGGAAAACAGAAAAACCTCTGAGGTGATCCATGAATACAGTGGAAGACATGGGGTTGGTGTGACAGAGGAGGGTGCTGGGATAGGTGGGTGGGTGAGATGGAAGCAGATGGTGAACGCTGATAATAATATAATATAATATAATATAATATAATATAATTAGGGGGCATTTATTTTGAAAGCGCTGAGTGGCGGAAGCGGGGCAGGTTTCCGGTGCTTGTGTTCACTGTGGAGTGGCTCGCCTTGGCTCGGTTCGGTTCGGTCCGCGACAGAGGAGCAGCTGCAGCGTGGGCAGTGCAGAACCAGCGTGTGACCGCGGAGGAACCATGGCGGCCCCTGCTCTCTCCGGCCGGGCTGGCTCGTCGGGCAGCCTCGGGAACAGCCCCACCATGGCCGCCGGGAGGCTGCCGCACGGCGGCGGGCCCGAGCTGGACTTCAGGTCGGCGGCCCGCATGGAGGATCTGAACCGGCTCATCCAGGAGTTCAGCAAGCACGACCAGCGGGAGTACGACGACCAGCGGGCTCTGGAGATCCACACGGCCAAGGACTTCATCTTCTCCATGCTGGGTGAGGACACGCACGCACACACACACGCACACACCAGGCTGCGGTAAACATCCTCGGACTCCACCTGATTATTTCAGCTGGTGTGAGCGCGGAGCTGCAGGGGTGATCCAGATGTGCAGAGGCTCAGGTGATGCACATCTGCTCCACCTGGACCGCATTAGGGATCGCATGCATCCTCTTAGCCTCTCTTCTTCTCGTTTCTTGGTTTAAAACGAACATAAAAGTGTAGCTGAGCTTCTCCAGGTGCTGCACAAATACGGAAATACTAAACACAGACGACACTAACACCACCCTCAGTGCAAGGTGAAGCCCACTACAATCCCAGCCTCATCCACACCTTCAAATATATTAAAAACAAACAAATCTTCACTAATATTAAACTTCCAGCTGTGAGGACTCCGACCAGCAGGTGTTTTTTCCGCACATAGCGCATCAGTGAGGAACAAATGTGCTCAAATATATTTAAAATTGTCAGATTAAATTCTGCCAAATTAGTTGTCCGAATTTCTTTTACAGCGAGAAATAAATCATCCGTTTTTTCCCCAAACATCACCCCGTGGGGCAAATGAAAAGATTCCAGTTCCTCTGACGTCCAGCAGAGGCAGCAGTGAGTCAGTCCCCCATAGACTCCCATGTTAAAACTGTACAGCAGAAATAAACATGATTGCAGCCTGATACACAAACTGTTTGTCTCTGTGGATAATGTCCTCCTTCGTAACACCTGTACAGTAGAAGAAAGTTTTTAGGGTTCACCTGGTTAAACTGTAATAAGGCTTAAAGTTTATATGATTAGGGGCGTGGCCTCTTTGACTGATGGGTGGATGATGACACAGGTGGCTGTAGCTGCTAGCTGACTGCTCAGCTTCACCTGAACTGGACCTCTGGACCGTGTTTGTGCTGTTGGAGCCTTTTGGAACATTTTCAATGTGTCACGTGACCAATAACATGGCTGCTGTGAGGTTACTGTAGTAACAGCTCATCCACGAAGGCGGAGCTCCGGTCCTGCTAGGGGAAATTCTTGGATTTTAGCATGTAGGATTTCTGCGGCACAACCAGGAAACTGATTTGTTGTGTGCACATGTGTGGAAATTATTTTATTTTATTCCCAATATTGGTGCAGGATTTGGAAAAATTAACTGTGTGAGGGGACGACGCATCTGTTGACCTTTGTGTTGAGCACTCTCTTTGATTGGTTGGTGATTTCAGTGCATGTGTACAAGCTGGCGCACCGCGCTGAGCTGATGTCAGATGATTTGCGTCAGCGTCCTCCGTCTCATTTTTCTGGCCTTCGTGCTTTGATTATCCTGCAGTTTGCTGTGTGTTTGCAGGTGGCTGAATAATTTAGTTGTGTTGCTTTGTGGTGCAGACGCACAACACTCCTTGTGAATGCGTGTTTAGTTCACATCACTCGTGCTAAATCTGACTCTCTTAGAGGAGCTCTTCAGCTTCTGCCGTGCTGAATATTGTCTCGATGGCCTGTATGAGGTCACTGCGGTCAGGTGCAGGGAGGAGCTGTGATTGGCTCATGCAGGTGCGTGCTCAGTGCTCATTTAAGGAGCTCTTGATTCTGATGGTGGAGCGTGCACTTTCTGTATCACTCGATGATGTTCGTTAGAACACGGGCACGAAAATCCAGATTAAAATCCAATGAATCGCTCCGCACAGTGTTTGTTTTTGTTTATTTATTCAAGAGTTTGTTTACAAACAGTTGACAGAGTTTGAAAATAAAGAAAATTATTTTCATTAGATATTTCTGTATACTCTGTTTGTATTAACATTTACTTTTTTTTATTAAATGATGATCTAATGTTTGACTTTGTTTCTCTGTAACATTTGAAGCGTTTGATCAGAAATAACATTTTAGTTTATTACGTTGACCTTTGAATTTATTTGAATTGCTCTACAGCACATTTGTTGTGTTTAGCATTTTGAAGATATGCCAAGATATAAATGGTAAATATGTCTTCACATTTCACTTAGGAGAAAAAATGAACCTCACACAGCTTTAATATCTGACATAAATCAGGAATTACAAGGTTATAATTAAAATTTTGAAGGCGGTGGGGCCCTAACCTTTCAAAATAAAAGGCCACAAATCTGCTGAGAGGACTCAGCTCATCATAACTGAACCTGAGAGGAAGTGCGGAGGATGGAGTGCAGGAATGCGAGTTTGATAATGACGCTGGAGCGCCTCCAAGATCTGGATGTAAAAAGACTCTCTCACACACACACACACACACGACAAAGACAGAATCACACACACACACACACACACACACACACACACACACACACACACACACACGACAAAGACAGAATCACACACACACACACACACACACACACACACACACACACACGACAAAGATAGAATCACACACACACACACACACACACACACACACACACACACACACACACACGACAAAGACAGAATCACACACACACACACACACACACACACACACACACACACACACGACAAAGATAGAATCACACACAGAAACTGCAGAAATGTCCATCTGACAGAGCCGCACACTCGCATTAGTGTTCATTTTCTCAGATGTACTGACAGTCTGCCAGCTCGCACACGGCGCCTCCTCACAGAAATAACAAGCGTTCCAAAATGTCCCAACAGGAAGCGGCGCTCCATCCTGTCTTCACAGCTCGCTCACTGTTTGCAGCTCACAGACAGACCAAAAGAAAAGCGATGAGGCGGTTTTATGCTCCAGATTTAATCAATCCAATCAATAAAAAAGGAAAATCAGTCAGGAATTATAAAGTGAGTGTGAGACGTTCATTCAAAGACAGTGTGTATTTGCAGGATCGTCTCTGTACCGAGGTAACGAGCAGCCCCTGAGCTGAGTTCATCTGATTTATTTGAAACTGTTTCTGAGAGACGGACTGCGTGCGTCCAAACAACCGCAGCGCAGGAATGCAGTCGACAGCCAGGAAGTGTGTGCGCCTCTTCTTTAAACTCAGCAGAGCGGAAAACTCGTCCAGGCCGGCCCGGCCTGACCGATGGGGCTGAACGCAGTGACCCGTCGGGGCTCACGCGGTCCGCTTCCAAACACAGCGAGCTTCAAAAATAGACCTGACATGAAAGGAACTGGAAAACAGGAGGGCCAAACTGGACCCGATCCAGACTGAGCTGGACACAAACGAAGCAGACTTCGTTAAAAGCTCACCTTAACATCAGCCTCGTCTGTGAAAGCAAAAACCAGACTGGACGAATCGGCAGAGCCGCCGGTCAACGTTAAAGAATTTAATTACAGCAGGGGGAAGCTTTTAAATCGATGTTAGTCGAACTTTATCCAGATACGAATGAGTTGCTTCTGAGGTCAGTCTATCTTGTAAGCAGACGTGCCCGGACCTGCCCTCCTCGGCCACGACCTGCAGCTCATCTGGAGGAACGTTGCGTCGTTCCGCCAATCAGTCAAGAGATTGGATCTCTGCAGTGCATCCTGGGGGTTCCTCGGGGTCTCCTCCCAGGTCCACATTCCTGAGGTCAGCCACAGCCATCCTGGTCAGATACTGAACCCGCTCAGCTGGCTGTAAGACGAGTATCTCGAGGCCTAAATCCTGACCCCCGGTTACACTTGTGTGCGTGGTGCTCGTTTTTACACATAATCTTTATCTGATCCTTTTTGTCGTCCTCTGTTTCAGGAATGGTCCAGAAGTTGGACCAGAAGCTCCCCGTGGCCAACGAGTACCTCCTCCTGTCAGGAGGCGTTCGGGAGGGCGTGGTGGACATGGACCTGGACGAGCTGAGCGTCTACGCCCGCGGCACAGACTACGACATGGACTTCACCCTGCTGGTCCCTGCGCTCAAACTCCACGACCGCAACCAGCCGGTGACCCTGGACATGAGACACTCGGCGCTGGGCCACTCCTGGCTCAGCCTCCGCCTCTTCGACGAAGGAACCATCAACAAGTGGAAGGACTGCTGCACCATTGTCGACCACATCAACGGCACCACCAACTACTTCTTCTCCCCAACACTGGTGGCTGACTGGTTCTACCAGTCCATCTCCTTGGTGCTGCTGGAGGTGCAGAAGAAGCCGCAGAGAGGAATGCCAAGGGTGGAGAAGGTGGAGCGGAACGGCACAATCATCTCCGTCATCCTGGGCGTCGGGAGCAGCCGGATGCTCTACGACATCGTCCCCGTGGTGTCGTTTAAAGGGTGGCCGGCTGTCGCCCAGAGCTGGCTGATGGAGAATCACTTCTGGGATGGGAAGATCACCGAGGAGGAGGTGATCAGCGGCTTCTACCTCGTCCCCGCCTGCTCCCACAAAGGCCGCAAGGAGAACGAGTGGCGCCTGTCGTTCGCCCGCAGCGAGGTGCAGCTGAAGAAGTGCATCTCGTCCAGCCTGATGCAGGCGTACCAGGCCTGCAAAGCCATCATCATCAAGCTCTTGTCCCGCCCCAAAGCCATCAGCCCCTACCACCTCCGCAGCATCATGCTGTGGGCCTGCGACCGCCTCCCCGCCAACTACCTGGCGCAAGACGACTTTTCCGCCCACTTCCTCCTGGGCCTGATCGACGACCTGCAGCACTGCCTCGTCAACAAGATGTGCCCCAACTATTTCATCCCTCAGTGCAACATGCTGGAGCACCTGTCGGACGAGACGGCCATGCTGCACGCCCGCAAACTCTCCTCCGTGCGCTCCGACCCAGCCGAGCACCTGCGCACCACCATCGAGCACGCCAAGGCCGCCAACAGGCTGACGGTGGAACTGCAGTGGCGGGGCAGCACCAACAACCTGCCATCGCCGCAGTCCGACGCCGGCGGAGAGAACCAGCCCGACGACCGGCTGGCCAAGAAGCTTCAGCAGCTCGTCACGGAGAATCCGGGCAAATCCATCTCAGTCTTCATCAACCCGGACGACGTCACGCGGCCGCACTTCCGCATCGATGACAAGTTCTTCTGAGACTGACTTCCTCCTCCCTCTCAGCCTTTCTCCTCCTCGCCTTGTCCCCACCTCCTCTGAAACTTTGTTTTTTTAATTTTTTTATGTTTCTCTGCCACAGAGTGAAGTGAGGTGATCGTCTTGTCGTGTCTGCCACAATTTTTTTATTTTTTATTTTTCTATTCCCGTCCCCACCTCCTCCTCTTTCACTGTGTGCCCTGTGGTTTTTACCTGCTGAATGCCTTTTACACACAGCTGCACAGCAGCAGGTTGTTTTACAAATGAAGGAAGAGATGGAAGTCCACCTTCGGCCGGCTCTGCTGCTCCAGTGTTCGTAGTTTGTAGTTCAATATAATTATCAGGGATCCTGGAAATGAGACGAGTCCACCAACTCCTGAAATCGTGACGTGTGTCTCACGCCAGACTCGCTGTCGTTTAAATTTGGCGCTGAAGCTCTGACGGCAGAAACGATGTGAAAGCGAGGAGCCGGGCTAAAATCAGCTGCTTTGATACGAATGTGGGAATTTCAGTGCTGGCGTGGCCAAAGCCTCAGTTTTTATTTCATTTTTACTTTTCTGTGATATAGTGAAGAACAATCAAAGCATAAATAAATAAATCCTATTTCTGCAAAGACTCAGCATTTCCACTGTTCACCCGTGCTCTTCAGGCCTTCTGCAGTTCTCATGTTGGACACCAGCCGAATTCTGATCGATGGAGATCTGATCCTGAGCTTTTCAGTTTGTGGACTTCAGCTGTTCCACCTGCTCCTTAAAGACCAGACAAACTAAAACTCCTCAAAGACGAATTTCTCCCAACGATTTAGGAAGAATTCGGTGACAATCTGTTTGTTTTCCAGCACGATGAAGCTCCAAGTTACACGCCTCAGGTGATTACTGAGGCTCAGAGATCATCACATTCATATTTGGATCCGTGCATGGATCATTGATGAGGCAGGACTGCATTTGTCCAGCAGAGAACTGCAGGAGTCATGAAGGTCGGTCTAAATGCTGACCAGTGCAGAAAAACTGAAGCGAGCGTCAGCTGCTCTTCACCTCCACGCGCTCGTTCCTCGTGATGACACGAGTACGAGGTTTTCATAATTATGAGCAAGTTACTCAAAATATCTAATGACTCGTTTTCCAAACCAAACAGCAAGTTTTCGCAGCAGCTCGGCGTCGAGCATTTCAGAGCTCGCTGATCGGACGGCGGACGCTTTCAGGAGCTGCGGACAGCCTGAAGTCTCACATCGAGGAGCAAAAGCAGCAGAGCTCGGATGAAGGTGGATTTTGTCCCTCTGAGGAATGTCTTAGTCCCACCGCGGGACGATGATGATGGTACTAACGTCTTAGAAACTAACTGTAAAAAGGAACAAAGTGACTGAACTCTGACATGTGTGGGCAGAAGGAGGAACAGACTGACGATGGTTTGTCGACTACTTTTCGTCTGATTTTGCACAGAATGTAAAAAAAACAAACACCGCCGTGTTTCCTCTCGATGGCGGACGCCGTGTCCTCCTCACTGTCGAATGACGGTATATCATATCAGTTGATGGTGACACTTTACCGACGCGTGGTCGCAGTGCACGCTGTAGATGTTCTCATTAACCGGCAGAGCTGCAGTGATTGTGATTGGTCCAAAGACGCAGCTTCCCCTGATGGAGTCGGCTGAGCTGCCGGTTGGTGTTGCATCTCGTTCGCGCTCGCAGGCTCACGTTCTGACAGACGCCCTGGATCCCGTGTAGTTTGCAATGTTTTCCCAGTTTTCCTCATTTCAGTTTGTTTTGATGAGCTTGAGCGTAGTCCAGAATCCTTCCAGACATTCCAGGGTCCAGATCCAGACGGATGGCGTAGCTCGTGGTCCTGATGGGGGCGTGGTGGGTTTTGGGCCTGTGCGTGTGAGCGAGGCGTAACAGTTTGGGACTTGAAGCTCACAGCAGCGTTTCTGTTTACTGCTCAGGTTAATCTGCTGCACGGCGACCGCAGTCAGTAACGTGTCACTTCCGGCTCGATATCACCGGCCTCGCTCGCCACTTCCTCTTTCTCCATCTTGTTTGTTTTGATCACTATTTAATAAGCTTCACTGTAACTTAGTTTATTATTTCTAACCTGACCGATGTTTACTCCGCAGCTGCTTCTTAGTGTTTGGATGTCGAGGGTTCGACTCCCCTTCAGCGCCGCCAGCTCGCCACGTGATCGTCGGCCTTTCAGGTCGCTCACAAAACATTGGGACCAAATCCCGATTGGGACTTTTTACACTCCAACTGTAGGTGGAGGTTTGGTGTGATGGAGCTCCAGGCTGGTTTCTGGCACAGTTACTGTGCAGTAAGCGAACGCTGTTTGGCTCCAGAAACCACCGATTATGTGGCGAGCCTCAGTTTGGAGCTCAGGCAGCTTGGCTGCGGGATGTGTCTAATGAGATGGTGCTGTGATGTCATTACCACCACCTCTACAAGGGTTTTTTTGAGGGGCACAAATCATCACAGATTTAGCCACATGACCATCAGACACTGTGGTGTCGTGTTTATATACAAGGAAAAGAAAAATGTGCTTCATCTCAGCTTCAGCCTCGGTGAAACCTAAATATTGATTACAGAGTCAGAGCCTGTGCTCAGCTCTGATTGGACAGCTGAAGCGCGACTGCAGTCAGCACTAATGCGAGCAGCTCACTACAGCTTAAAAACACTAAAGCAGATATTTTTGATCTCCTGACGTAAACGAGCATCGGCGACATCTGCCGCCTTCAGGATGCGACTGCGCGCCGGCGTGTTTGAGCCGCAGCTGGTTGTGCCGAAGGTGAGTCGTCCCAGGTTTGTTCTGTTTTTTTGTCAAAGTCTGAAACATTTCCAGGAAAATGCAAAAAACCAGAAAAAGAATCTGCAGACGTCTGCAGACAATGCGATCTCCATATCCTCATCCTCAAGTGCAATTAGTGAACACAGAACAAGTACACACTTATACAAACGCACATATACGTCATGTAGCATTAAGACACTGAAGTAAGTTAAAGCTGAACGGTACACTGCTCTGCCGACCCCACAGACCCGCACTGACACTCCCACTCAGAGGTTTTTCACACCATCAAAGTGCCGCACCACGCTCTCCTGCTCGGTGGAAATGTAATCAGTGTGTTCTTCTGAGCTCCGTGACTTTTGACCTTACTGCTTTCTCTATTTGTTGAGAACCTTTTGACTGTGAGTTTTTATTTTTCTGTACCTCGCTGCTCTGCTTTGTTATGACGATGGATTTCTTTATGCAACGTAGACGTGGGTGGGTGTATCCCTTCAGATGGCAGCTCCTCCCCATCTGTGAAGGCTCTTCGCTGGATTTCACTATAAAGTCTTTTAAGCTGAATTTCTCTCTACGTCCTCAGTGAGTCTTTCTCAAATTTACATCTAAAGTTCTCAATAAAATGAAACCTTAGTTTACATTTCATGAAAGGAAAAACAGTTAATGAAGTTCTGCATCAACTTCAGTTCTTAATAAGTGTAACTGACATCTCGGTGTCATCAGAAAAGTAAATTAAACTGCAGAATATGAGCATCAAACCTTGGAAAGTCTCGCCTCCACAGAGTAAATCAGGCTGTCATCTGCACAGCGATCGATTCTGTTGAAGAGTGGCTGAGAAGAAAAACACTCCAGAAGTGAATCTGGGGCGGCGCCACTCAGATTACGATTGTCTGCAGTTTTAGGGAACAACAAGAAAATTCAAGATTTGGTCAACAAGGCCTCACGATTGAACCCTGGATTGTGCCACTTCAGTTGACTCATTAGCTCATGTGATTTGTTTTACAAAATTTGCATTGCACAGATTTATTTATCTTAATTATACTACAGTTAGAGACCAGAATAAAGACGGGAGGCCTCAGGATCAAACATCAAACCTGCTATTGGATTTGTGGTTGACATTTAAGTTAAACAGGGAGCTGTTTATTTATTAGTAAAGTTTGTTGGACCATAGAAGAAGAAGGAAATGTCTTTATCATCTGCGTAGTTCTCAGATATGAGAGCCCAGAACTAATTCTTAGGCTACGTCCACACGTACCCAGGTATTTTTGAAAGATTTTTCTATGCGTTTGCACCTTTCGTCCACACGTAAACGCCGTTTTCGGTCACTGAAAATGGAGATTTCTAAAAACTCCGGCCAGCGTGGAGATTTTCGAAAACTCAGTTTTTGCGCTTACGCGTGGACGAGAAAAACGGAGAAAACGCAGCGTCAAAGGTGTGCGCCTTTTTTGACGTCACACTGTGCGCCACGTTATTGTTTCGGTGAAATGAATTTCTACAATACTGTTAATTCTACTCTCTGCAGTGTTTAAATGCTTACATATACACACAGTTACTGTCCCTCCACACATACGACTCGGTTCTGCTTCTATGCCCCAGCTTTGTTTACTTTTTCCCACCGAGGCTTCTAGACTTCTGATTGGCCAACATTTCTGCACGGTTAGGAATCTAGCGCCACCTGCTGCTTTGGCATGTTCATAGCAGCGTTTTCCTTCATTTCTGCCTTTATGTGTGGACGGGATTATTTTTAAAACGAAAACGGAAAATCTCAGTTTTCAAAAATACCCGTGTACGTGTGGACGTAGCCTCAGAGTAAATTGAAAACACTAAAAGCTTTGCTGCATTCAAATAACTAAAGTTACGTAGAGGACAGATCATCATCTGCATAGAACTGAGTAAGAATCTGACATCTTATTGAATATCTGAAAGTCCATAATTTAATCCTGTCAACAGATATTAATGATATAGTTTTTGATCTATTAATAAATAGATCAAATAGGCCGTATGATACTCTGAGAGGAGTACATCTGTAAATAACGGGCCCATAATAGAGCCTTGACGTACTCCACCTTAATCGACTTTGCTCCATTTATTTAAACACCAACACTGTGGGACGAGAGCAGGTTCATGATCTCGCGTCGTACTGCAGAATTGGGCTCAGGAACAGGTTGAATCGAACCCTGGGGAACATCCCTGAGTAAGACCTTCAGAAAGAAGCCTCAGGTCTGCACATTATGTCACATTTATTACACACAGCATGTGTGTGTGTGATCGGTTTCCAGTACTGTCAGGTCACAACATGAACATCTGCTATCGTGTGCCCAATTTTTTCCCATGTATGGATAAAAAAACCTTCCTGCTGACCAAAGTTTAAAATGTTGAGCGTAGAAATGGGGATTTAGTATAATCATGGTCTTTAATTCTTCTATATAAAGGTGATAATTTCTGGATACAGAATAAGGAGATGCAGTCTTGTTTGCAGATGATGGCACACATAAGGTAACGTGTGCGCTACATTAAAGATGCTCAATCTTCTGAGAATATGACGTCATGCACGTGGTTGGTGCCGCAGGCCGTTGAAATAATGTTAAAATGACATCATAAGTCACATGGCCTGTGTGACACTTTAGACTCAGACACATTTAAAAACCATCCAGACTAAAGGTTTCAATCGGACACTCAAACACTTCGTCTAATTAACCCTCAGGCAGGGTGAGCTGGTGGATTCCTTCACTACATCCTTTAAGCAGCTTCCTCTCTCGACCACCGGGGGGAGCAGTGAGAGGAAGCAGCTCGCTCTGTGTGAGCGGGTATGATGGAGGGAGCTGTCATGTGAACGGAGGCTGTTTGTGCACACAGTGACTTTATCTCCTGTAATGTGGAACTACTGTTGTAAATAGCACTTGATAAAATAACTCCTGTCTGACTCTTCGTCTGCGTCCGCTTCATTCAGCCGCCCGGCGCCACACAGCTCATCTCAAACGCCTCATTTTGCTTCCTCCTAACCTTTCTCTTCTCTCCTGCTTCCTGGTGCCTCAGCACCTGTCTCCTCCACCTGCTCTCCTCTCCTCTCTCCATCTCGCCTCCTGCTGGGTTTGGATCGCGCTCAGCTCTTTCTGGCCGCCGTCAGAGCGCTCGCCGTTCCAAGAGGAAACTATCCATCACTGTCCAAATATAACCACAGCATGTAAACACGCTGCAGGCTTTACTGCTGATGCTCAGCCTCGCTAAAATCCCCGATTTACAGAAAACACGAGTTATTTACTGATGATCAGCGACGGGGGAACCTGAAACCTCTGTGGGGTCATGTGACTGTGTCAAAACGCCTACAAAATAAAACTTTATTTAAAATCAGTTAACAACAGCTTTAAGCCCAGAAACTGTCCTGCAGTTTATCAGCGGAGAGCTAACCCTCTGTGGACCTGATGGGGAACAATGATGATTCCAGGATGTTCACTTTTTACAGCACTGCAGTCACTTTACACACTCACTTTGACTTGACATCACCTGTGATTTACTTCCAGGTGGTCCCGCCCTAACCTGCTGATGTCGTTAACTCCAACTTTGGTTCAACAGATTTGTTGAGCTGTGCAGGTAAGCTTTAGGCAATTTAAACTGCCTCCATATATGTAGCAATGCTAAATATACTCCTGATAATAAGAAGGAAAAGCAACCCAAACAGCTCATTACACCTGAGCGGCGCACCTTTACCTCGCACAGCTGAATCTGTGGGTGGGCGTTGGTGCTGGTCTATAAATAACCCCTTCTTAACAACAATGTTTTCATAGCTCACCTGTTTAAATGGCATTATTAGGGGTGTGGTCTCTGACTGACAGGTGGATGGTGACACAGGAGTATCCAAGTGGTCTGAGCTCCAGCTTTGGTGAAATTCTCTGATTATATTTGGATGTCACGGAGCTCTGATTGGCAGGTATGGTACTGTGTGATGCTAACACACAGTCTGGGGTTGCTAACTGGCATTAGCTGATAACATAGCCTTCCATCCTCCGGTCCAAACATGGTCACATGTACTTCAGAAACCAGTGAGTCGAGCTATACTAGCTAACGCCATCGTTCTTATACAGTCTGTCTGCTAACAGTAACAGCTGTTAGAGGAGAAATGTTTACATGCCCAATTACTCCAAACCAAATGCCACCGTAGTACCACCAGTGACCCAGGAGGTGAGCCTCTCAGAGCCTGAACCACGGCGTTGTTAACTGATGTCTATTCTTATTAATGTACAGAATTCACCTGCTTGCTGCTACTACTGCACATTCACCCAATGTATATACTACATATATATGTTCTTCCTTTACAGCCAGCCCCCCCCCCCCATTTTTGCACATGTCGAGGAGCGTGTCAGGCTACATTTCACTGTGTGTTATACTTGTATAACTATGCATGTGACAAATAAAGAACCTTGAACCTTGAACGTTAGGTAAGAAAGTCCAAAAAAAGCCCACTCTGAGTGGATTTCTGTCTGCAGGGGAGGAGTGCTGCTTTTAATGTGACTCATCTTTCACCTTCTCTTCAACAGTAATTGCAGCTGAAACAACCTGATGTGTCTCACTGAACTGGCTGCTACCTGTAAATCCATCTTCTTTGTGAAAACCGAGCATGTTCCCTCCTTCTGATGGGAACTAAAGTAGTTTGGGAACACGTACGACAATAAAGGTGTCAGGCAGCCTTTATGTGCTGCTGTGATGTTGACTCCAGGCCGTCTTTGAGCTCCATTTGTAGCCTGAGTTTATTCCTGTTTAATCAGCGGCGCTGTTAACAGCAGCAGAGAGACCCAGCAGCAGCTGCTCTCTGCAGCGTGTCATGGATGTAGAACAGTTTAACAGTATGCATGGATTCTCAGGCAGGTTCTGAACTGTGGCTTTCTCTGATTAATGAGCAGATTTGTGAAGCTTTATTTGTGTTTAGCTGCTTCCTAAAACTGGGTTTCTACCTCAGAGTCGCGTCCTGTCCTTTGGGGCTAGCATGCTGTTCCTGCTTCATGTCATTGCTGGGTTATGGTGATGTTATTTATATGCACGAGGCTTACACAGCATCTATGACAGAGTACTGAGATTCATCACAAACCTCAGCTACCCACAGACTCAGGAACTCAGATGTAGATGCATCTACATCTGAGTTCCTGAGCTTCATCAATCACAGAACTGTGGCCTTCAGTCCACAGACTCATCTCTTTCCAATTCAGTGCAGCTTTATTGATATAGCACCAAATCACAACAACAGTCCTCTTCATATTCTAAAGCAGTGGTTCCCAAACTTTTTTTGCTGGGCCCCCCTTTGTTTTACAAGAAAAATGTTCGCCCCCCCCCCCCTTCTCGCGCGTGCACGCGCACACATGCACAAACATATCCTCTGCACACGCCCATATTTTGCTCCATTGCGGTTTATTTCACACCTCAAACGTTTAGTAAACAATTAAGCAAATACAAGTAAACTGCAATAAATTACAGGTAGTAAGAAAATAAACTTCTAACTCTTTTACGCTGCGTCCGCACCTACACGGGTATTTTTGAACACGCAGCTGTTTCGTCCACGTAAACGACGTTTCGAATCATTGAAAACTGCGATTTTTTAAAACTCCTTTTTTGTGTTTACGTGTGGACGAGGAATACAGAGTTCGTCACGCAACGTCAAAGGTATGTGCCTTTTTTCACGTCACGCTGTGCACACGTTATTGTTTACATGAGATGAATTGCAGAATGATAGAGACGAAATACTGTTAATCTGACTGTCTGCAGGTTTTACACGCAGTTACTGTCCCCCTGTTTACAAAGGCAGAGGCGTCACGGTGGGATTATTTTACTGTATGTGTAATAATATTCAACATTGCTATCAATGCATTTTTCAAAAAATGCCTCTCTGTGCAAAATGGGTTTAAAAACATAAACAGCTGTGGGATCCTGTTTGTCTGTGATTTAAACAGCAGCGCTGCTCCCGACGCAGGGAAAACCAACCCTGCAGGGAGACCTACTTCGGCACCTGTGCAGGTGAAGCCAAAGGGAAGATTTGCTTCACCATATTTTCTCGTCTTTGGCTTAGAATGAAGTTGGTTTGGAAACATGTTCAGCGATGCTTCATCTCCCGCTTTGCGTTTCTGTGGGCCCCCCCTGTGCTAGCAGTGTCCAAGCGTTTTGTCTTTTTCTTCCCCCCCTTTTCATACCACGCCCCCCCCCTGCAATGGCTCTGCGCCCCCCTGGAGCTGGGGGGCGGGCCCCACACTTTGGGAAGGTCTGCTCTAAGGTAAAGACCCCACAATCAAACCACGCCCTATAAGCATGCGCTTGGTGACAGTGGGAAAGAAAAACTCCCTTTTAATAGGAACAAACGTCTGACAGAAGCAGGCTGGGGGAGGAGCAACAATCTGAGAGACTGGTTTTGACTGGTTTGGGGGAAAACGTGATCACATTTAGCTAAATCTTAAGGAGTTGGCGTCAGTAGAAGCATTTAAGGTGGCCTGGAGGCACCTGCGGGCTGCGAGGGTCCCACCTGAACATGACTGGGTCTGCTTTTGGCTCGAGATGATGACGTATTGTGATGTTTGCTGATGAATCTGTGCTCTGCGGTCGTTTTAGTGTTTAAATAAAGCAAAACGAGCAGTGCAGGAGACCCTTCACACAGCTCCCCGTGCAACACTTCCTTATAGTTAACGGACAAGCAGTGCGCATGCGCGATGGGCCCCGAGTTTTGCATGTTTTTTTTTCTTTTCTTTTGTGCACGGAGGTCGCGGGTTCGACTCCTTCTCTTCCGTTGATGCCCTGCGGTGGGATGGGCAAGACCCCGTGCCCTAAAAGTTCCTTCATCACGTTTCCTCCTCACACCAATCAGCACCACCATCGTGTCACCTTAACAGTGACGTCACTCCTGTGCTCTCCTGCCTCGAGCTGCAGCAGCACAGAGAGAGAGAGAGAGAGAGCGGCGCGCGGACACAGCTCAGGTGAACGCACGAGCCTCGACGCCCGCAGGAAGAAAAAAAAACGGCGAAGAAGCAGCTGCGGAGGATCTGAGAGCAGGTCCCGCGGTGCCTCCCTCCAGCTCTCCCGGTACCATCCACCCATCAGCGGTTCATCGGTGATCACATCATCCGAGACTCGACGCTTGTTGATAACAGCTGATTAAGGAAAGAAGGAAGGAAGCAAGGAAGGAAGCAAGGGACGCAGGCTAGGGGAGCACCTCGCCTCGGACATGGAGCTGGTTAAAGAGAAGGCACCCCCAGGTAGGACGGAGGGATGGGTGGATGAAACGGTGCATGGATGGATGGAAGTTTCCCTCATCCTGTGAGGGTGGATGAGAGGAACTTGGTGCTTTTTCCCGCAGAGGGAGGTGGATGGAAGGGTGGAGGCAGGATGAAGGGGACCCGAATGGATGGATGGATGTACGGGTGGATGGGTGGAGGGGACTGATGCATGTTGGGTAAAAGTGTACTGCGGTATCCTGCTGAATGCAGCTGCACTGGAGCTTTTTAGGTGTGGTTATTATGGGATGGGGTGCAGTGTGTGTGTGTGTGTGTGTGTGTGTGTGTGTGTGTGTGTGTGTGTGTGTGTGTGTGACAGAAGCCTGATGCAGCAAACACACACAGGCAGGCAGACAGGTGAGGGTGGTGATGCTGACTGATGCAGACACATGGATGACGGGTGGCAGGAGGACTGACGGACGCGGAGCGACTGAGCTGCTGTTGGTGCAGTGATGCTTCGCCTGGCCGTCCCGGGCTCCACGGCAACACAACTTAAAATATGGTTAATTCCATTCACACAACATCGCCGTGGACACCGGCCCAGAAACAAGCCTCAGAGATGCAGATCCAAAAGTTCTCCCCAAACATCAAAGGAATACTCGTGAATCCCAGGTCACCATTACAGCGATCCAGCTCTGACCTCAGCGGCAGCTGATAGTTTTATTAAACCCAAAGCTGAATTCCTCTCTTCGTTCTTTGTGTGACGATGTCAGACTCAGCTTAAACTAAATTCATCTGAGAATATACATTTACTCGATTTATTATTAAAATAACCAGTAAGAACAGGACCACGGTAAAACAAAAAGAAAACAAGAACGTTCATTTGGGATATTTTAATCATTTCCTCCTAATTCACTGCTCTTAAGGCCTCGTGCACCTCCTCGCACACGGAGGCGAGCAGCGGAGAAAACAAGTTTGAGTCAAAAACCTTCAAACATAAAACAAACTTCCTGCTCGCTTTTAACTCCACGAAACAGAACTGGAGGAGACTCGGCGCCTCCCTCTTTGTGGTGTATGGATCCGTGCAGACGAGCTGAAGACGCTCAAAACACGTGTCACCACGCGGCATCCATCTTGAAATCCTCCAGGCGTTTTGTTTGGTTGTTTGTATTTACGGATTACCTGTAATTTAAAGTTTTGGAGAAATGAAAACTGCATGTAGAGAAAAACTCTCTGAATCTGAGAGAAGCCATTTTTATCCTGGCAGTGAAGATGCTGAGATCCAGATGTGGCTGAAGGTGGTTCTGCTCGTATTTTAAACTTTTCTCTGCTTTAGCAAACAAGTCCAGCTGTCTCGTTCTCCTTGTGTCGTCTCATTTTTGTGGTGGAAATGCTTCCTCCGGTAACCACGGTTACATTAGCAACGCTAACTCAGCTGTAAGCTGCTGCATGTATGAAGCTTTTTAATGAGCCTGGTTCATTTTAAGTGTCTAACTTGTTGATGAAAATCAATTTATGGCAGCTGCAGTAAAATCAGGTCACTGCTGTTAGCCGAGCACACGAGGAAGCTGGTAATGCAACGCTTCGATTGCATCATTCCTTTATCCTGGTAAGCGTCTGATTGCTGAGGTCTCCAGACTGCAGACGTGACAGCTGACCATCAACACCAAGATTCAGCCGTTACACCAGAGGCAGCACGGGGTCCACGACTTTCAGCCCCCGCCCTAGCGGCACGCCAGAAGTTTCGCACAGATTTTCGTGCTGTCTCTGCGCACACATGGAGAGGCTGCAGCATTAGCAGGGTTAATGCACTTCCTGCAGTTATATTTCCAGCTGGTTTCCTGCACCCACTCTGTCAAAGAAGCTGATCATACATGTTTCTCATATTTGACATAATTAAAATTTTGTTCACCTGTGCCGTCATATTTTCTGCTTTAAAAAATCCACATTTTGAGGTTGGAGGGGTTGGTGGTGATCGTGTTATTTGGCCTCTGGGTCTCTGTGAGCTCCACACTGTGAGGAGCAGTAAAATGAAGTGCACTCGGGCTGAGAGGAGGAAGGAAGAGCTTGTGTGGCCTGAATAACAGCAGCATGTGGTAATCTTTATCTTAGTAATAAATAGAAAGTCCCAGAGTTTGTATTCTTATGGCTCCTGAGTTTGGCTCCACCATCAGATCTGTCTGTGTGGAGTTTGCATGTTCTCCCTGTGCTTGCTGGGTTCTCCAGCTTCCTCCCACACTCCAAACATGTGCAGTTAGTGGGGTAAGGTTAATAGGTCATTCTAAATCACCCATAGGTGTTAATGATTGTCTGTCTTTATGCGTTAGCTCTGTGACAGACTGGCGACCTGCTCAGGGTGTACCCTGCCTCGCCCAGACAGCTGGGATAGGCTCCACCCCCACTGCGACCCTGAATTAGACAAACGGATGGATGAAAATATTCTTAGAAATATTTATTGGTCATGTTTTCATGTAAAGGTTGAGCAGATGCTCATTAATGTGTCTGCAGTGTTGTTCTTACACTGCCCAACAAAACAAGTGCACAGCGGCTAATGTTAGCATGTTTTAAACCGGCGGGCTCATGCTAGCTATGCAGACGGCACAGCAGCAGGTTTGAAGAGCAGAAAGCAATGATGATGCTGCAGAGAGAAGCAGCTCTGTGAAGGACTGCGATCCACCGTCTTTGCATTTAGTTTGGAGTTTTCATTGATTTCACTATTTCACACGTTTTCCCGGTTTGGCACACACGTCAGCCAACTTTCCAGCCGAGTGCACACACTCCTCTCTCCTCTGATCTCCGACCTCAGTACATCAGTACAATCATCTCCACTTCTGCTGCAGCTGAGCCAGGGACCACAACTCCGCCACAAACCCTAAAGGCTACAAGAGGGAAAAAACTGAAAGATCAACATCTGAGGAGGAAACCAGACGAGCATCTTTGTGTAACGGAGGAGCCTCGTATTACGCCGAAGCGCTAAAGTGGCTCAGGAAGAGTCTTAACATCAAGGCTGATCTCTCACAGCGAGAACGCCTCCAACACCGTCAGCAACATTTAGCATCTGCAGTCTTCGTCTCCTGAAGGTTCTTATCCATATCAGATATTATACATGTTGCCTAGCAACCACCTAACAATGGACGAGAAAGCCACGGCAGTCAGAAGCATCCGGGTCTCCCAGCATGGATGAGAGAGAGCTCAGTCCTGTGGTCGGTGCTACGAGGACATGTCAAAGTTACTGATGACACCAGGCAGCAGGAGCAGCAGGCCAATTCACAGTTGATATGTTTTTATTAAAGCGTGTTTGTGACAGATGTCGGCTCATAAAAGAAGACTCACAATAAAACAAGCGTAAAGCAATCCTGCCAGGCGGCTTCCTGCTGCCATAAAACAGAACGCGCTCCGTCGTCGCACTCGCCAAAGATAAACGAGGCTGAACTTTGAGCTAACTGCTTTATGAGTCAGACTCCTTTATGTTAACATTTGGTGTTCATTTGGTGCCCGACAGTCTTTCTCTTTGATGGGGAACAGAGAGGCCTAACCTGCAGTGTGTTGCTGCAGTGCAGCCTCTGTAACATCTGGCCGGAGCGAGTGTCAAAGCTCCTCCAGATGTGGTCCGAGCTGGTTCAGAGACACGTGAAAGCTGTGCTGAAGTCAGTGAAATGTCTGTCAGTCGAAAAGAGTTAAAAGCTGCCGTGAGTCAGCTCTCTGCTGTTCAGGAGAGCTCACAGCATCAGCGCGCTGTATTATCAGCAGAACTGCAGGCCAGTGCAGCTCTCAGCCCACCTGAACGACGGGGAATTATTCTGAGAAATCCTCTTTGTGCCAGCGAGGCCGTGCTGGTAGAATAAACCACGATTATCCTTTAAAAAGCAGAAATGCATTTATTTTCCTTAGTGTGCTTTTTAAAAATCTCACTCTCAAAGCTCTGCATGCTGAAGCAGTCAGAGCTGCTCCAACAATCAACAGTCACATGACACAAAGCTGACGTCTGCTTTAAAAACACAAAACAGCTGGTTTATATCATAGAGAGCCTGTGATGTATAGATGTAGCTGCAACAACAGAAAGTCCGCTATGAGCAGCAGTTGGAGAGAGTGGGAAGGAAGAACTCCCTTTTAACAGGAAG
This sequence comes from Rhamphochromis sp. 'chilingali', assembly GCF_963969265.1. NCBI lineage: Eukaryota > Metazoa > Chordata > Actinopteri > Cichliformes > Cichlidae > Rhamphochromis > Rhamphochromis sp. 'chilingali'. The sequence goes on along the minus strand of NC_137935.1, from coordinate 1,825,014 downwards.
ACACCCGACAGCAGTCTGCTGGGAGTGTTTGTGAGGGAGACAGAAGAGAACAGGTAGCAGGACTGAGGGGGCTTCAGGGCTGTAAGCCTACAGGAGGACTCTGGTGTCGCGTCACTTCCTCGTCATGAAGCAGTTGAAGTGCTCTAAAAGTAAACGTCCACAAAAACCTCATACTGATTCTGTAAATGTGTCAAATATAAAGCCGTCCAGTGTGGGGGCGTGGCCTACTGCAAGCCCACATCAAAGAAAGAGCACATTTTCACCCAGTGCTTTGTAGAAAATGCAAACATGTAGACCAGAGACTTTTATTTTGGCGAGGGAGAAGCTTCAGGGTGCAATGATTTGCTTTGGGCCTGCTGTTTCACAACTGTCAGGTGGCATGGCCTAAAGGGGCGTGGTCTAAAGGGGTGTGTTTGTTTACAGCACACAGATCAGTGTGTTGTATTGATTCTGGGATCAGATCCACACCAATCAGGATGATTCAGTGACCTGCTGCCCAGAACAGAAACCTGAGAGACTCTGTGGACACACACACACACACACACACACACACACACACACACACACACACACACACACACACACAGGGGAGTGTTTATGTCGATTTCAGGTTGTGTTTTCACCCAAACACTGCCGGTATCAGTGTCTCTGTGTACCTGTACACCTTTGTGTTGTTGCTGGCTGGAGTCCTGTTGCAGGCTCGCCATGTTTGAAGCAGATGATTCTCACTTCCTGTGTCAGAACGCTCAATTTCATGTTTTCTAAAAACGAATGCCTCACAAAGACAGTAAGATGTTGTGTTCATATAAAACAATAATCAGTGTCATAGTTATAAGAAGCGTTCTTGTTGTCTCTTCACTAACAGGCTTGATTTTAGAGTTCCTGCTTCTCCTTCACAAGTGAGATGAGGTGGATCTTCCTGTCCTCGCTCTGCGGGGGTAGAATTACTCTGCCCTTTACCTTCATGTGCAGTCCTGTGGAAAAACACTCGGCATGTCGGAGCGATCGAAAAGGTTGCAGTTGCTCGGCGCGAGCTTCCCCTCCCGTTACTGAAAAATGAAATTAGAGTGTCAGGAAGTGATGATTTACCAGCCGGTGAGAGCTGCAGTCAAACCACCGGGGACGGAGATGCACAGCCTCACCTTTAAAACACTCACAGAGCAGATCTGAGTGCAGTTTTCAGTGATGAGTCCATCACTGATGACTTTGTTCACTTACTGGATTCTTGAATATTGACCCAGCTCTCATATGTTGGTGTAACAGCCTCTGCAGTGACTTCACCTCAGCGTCATACTAAGCAGGTGTGAGGGCGTTTGGTAATCCGCCTGCAGATGAAAATTTGACCAACTGTTCCCACCTTTACACACCTGCAGGTATCACTGCTGTGCTTCCAGCCAGGTGTTTCTCACACAGACTTGTGTTTCCAGGTATACTTTGTGACCGCCGCTTCGCTCGTTTCCCTTCGGGCAGGCTGCTCAGCTCGCCGCTGCGACGGTCTTCAGTATCGTTCAGCTGCGAGCTCAAACTGCCGACATCGTGAAATATGCACGAAAGCTTCGACTCCTGGATCGAGGGTTGAGATGAACACAGCAGAGCCTTTGGTAATCGAGATCTGTGTAGAGGAGGTAAAAGTCATTAAGGTTTCTGCAGGTGACCCTGTGGGAGGAGTGTTAACCTTTCCAGCAGCCCTTTGAATCGGTCTCCCTGTGGATGTTGCCCCTTTTTACCCCCCCTGCACCTCCCGCCTCCCACAGACGGTGCTTACAGTCCAAAACAGTCTTTGTCATTTCTTTCTGTCCTTTAAATGATACGTAAAAGTTCATGAGTCTCTGTGAATGCAGTCAGAAGTCAGTTATCACATCAGCTGTCCCCTTGCACCTGTCTCACAGTGACACCTGTGGGCGGGGGCGTGTTTAAAAGCGGGGCGGAGCCGAGTGCCTGCCTCCAGGCTAGTTTGAGCTCAGTGTGAGCGGTCAGCTGAGGGGAGAGGAGATGCTCTGACTGGTGGGTCTGTCACAGTAACACACGGAGCGTTTAGATCACATCAACAAAATCCTCATTTCCGTCACCTGTCACAGCTTCTCACAGCTGCCTCCATTTTGGATCCAGTTTCTCACATCCATCGAGCTCCTGTGCTAACAGGCGTAGCTTTCGTGTCTGCTGGTTGTTATGATGAAAAAATACCTGCAGGTAGTGTCGGCAGCTGCTCCGCTACAGCCGACCGGCGCCGACAGTTCACGGTTAAAACGAGCAGCGTCAACAGCGATGACAGAATCTGTCAGCTGCAGCGTTTTCATGGTAATTAGACTGCTGGTTAAGATCGTGTGTGAGTGAAGAGGCATCACGCTGCATCATCTCGCTGCTTCTGTAGCTCGCTGCGATACAGCACTGACACTTTCCTGCAGCGGATCGATTCCTGCAGGACATTAAGCTCATTATCTGGATCAAGCTGCAAAAGTCAGTGGCTTCCAGCTGCTGTTTCACTCAGTTTCAGTCCGTAATCGAGCGCTCGGCTCCTTCTCAGGTTGCAGCAGCAGGATGTGGACCTGTTCCTTATTTCCTGTCGTTTCTCTGCTGCTCCGATGGATGTTCATCTGAAACATGGACAGAGTTTCAAACACTGACGTCAGATGTCGTGTTTACGAGGGGCACCCAGTCAGGAGAAATTTGCCACCAAGCCCTATTATAAGATAAAGAAGGATTATTTTGGACTATGAGTCATGCAAAGCTACCCTAGCAGAATCAGAGAGTAGAAACAGGGAGATGGAAACGAGTTCTTTTTAAATTAGCTAATGTGAATGTTCAGGAGATGCTAGCCCACTCAGCAATCATTCATTCGCTGGTCAGTTTGCAGGCTGTCGATGGTTTGCAGGAAATGAGACGTGAAACATCATGTCCAGGACAACGTCTACGAAATCTGACATTTTTCATTTAAACATGGAAGTCTATGGAGACTGACTCAGTTGGAGTCAGGCCTCTAGTGGATGATAGAGGAACTGCAGCAGGTTTAAGTCTCCATGAAATAACCAGAAATATATTTGAGCTTTGGCTGCAGGTCTTTGCAGATTTCTCTGAAATGTGGTTTGATTTTGATGGACTGTTGATTAAACTGTTCCAGGAAACTTAGAAAGCGCGTACACGAACGAAAGCAGAAGGATCTTTTTGAATAAATTGATGAACGATCGGCCCTGGATGGCCTGAAGTACAGCTGAGTCCTCTCACAAACGAGCCACCCTCCTCCACTGTGTGGGAGATGAACATAAAAGGCAGAAGATGCTGAGCTCAGCGTGCGCCAGCCCCTCCCTGTCTGATGTTTTATGGCCAGTGCCTCTCCATCATTCCCAGCAGCGCTCGGCTCTCCGTTTTAAACAGGAAGCTGGAAGTGGAACAGCAACAACATCTGAGCCAGTTTATGATCGTTTTACAAAAGCTTTTTCCAAAGCTTCACATTCAGCGTGGAAAGTTACTGCACGCTTGCTGCATCATGCACGCTCTTTAAGCAGCTCCCGAGGAGCAGAGGCCAGGACATGGAAGCAGAAGTCCGAGGGCATCAGGAGGAAAAGCAAAATCACAAACAGGAAGTCACTTAAACCTCATTTTGAAACAGCTGCAGCTGAAATGTAAAAACATTCGTGTTTAGAGGTCTTTACCTCTGTGAGGATTTTCTGTCTGACAAAGCAAACATATTCACCTTGGCTGTCTGTGATTGGTTGGCTGTTCTTGTTTATTGACATTTTATTTTGAAAGTTTTGTATTCTAAATGGGAAGAGTTGGGACCACATTGTTCAGTTCGACAGACTTGCTGCTGGTGTGTTGTTATGACTTTACACACTGTTAAATAATGACATCAGACTGGTGCAGGAACTTTTGCACATCACACTAAAGGCCTCTTTTCCTACACCATGTTCAGACTCTGCTCAGAAACAGTTGGAAACCCCTTTACGCCTCCTAAGGTTGGGTGATTGGATGAATCTGTCAGCTCTTGGTATTGAGTTTTGGGCAGTTTGTGTTGTAGTACCTTGCTCATTTAATATTATTTAAGGTGTTTTTATCCCAGTTTCTCCTGTTCAGGAAGTGTGGAGTGGCTCTCTGTTCAAAGGCTCCAGGTTTCTGAGTGAAATGGGTGTTTCTAATAGGTAAAGCTGAAACTGCCTAAAAACCAAGTATGGTTTGGCTTGGTTATTACTTTAGAGCCAGGAAAAGAATAGGCCAGGAAGAAGATGGAAGACATCATACTTACTCACAAGCTCTAACCTTCACTGTTACACTTAGAAGTTGCAAAAGTCCCTTTTTGAGTGCAGGATATTTTATTTAAGCAGTTTAGCAGAGGCAACAAAACCCTCAATCGAGGTAGGAGAGGGGTACGCTCAGGCCTGACACTAAGTCCCATCCGGGCCATGACTGATGAAGCAGTGACCTCCAGCTCCTTACCACCCCGGACGGAGTTTTCACTTCTTGGACATCCATAACAGGAAACCGTGAGGATGCCGCTATGAGGCTTGATTTTTAATACCTTCTAGCTTGTCAATAAAGTGAAACCTAACCCTAGTCTTGATTAGGTCCGTAGTGACGTGGTGGATATGAACAGCTTAAAGTCATTTACAGAACCATCCAGGGCTTCGGTTACACTCTCCGTGATGGCCCAAACCTTGGACTTTATGTTTAGGTGAAAAGTAAAAGCACTTAAAGGAAAACAATGTATTGTTGGATGTTTGTCAATCTGAATCTTTAGCCTTTGGCTTAAGCTGATCTGACATCATGCACAAAGACTCAGACCTTCGAATGGAGGCCATCTGGTAATTTCCAGTCTTGGTGTAAGGTGTCGAACTCCAGGCCTCATGGGCCGGTGTCCTGCAGGGTTTAGATGTGTCCTTGATCCAACACAGCCGATTTAAATGGTTAAATTACCTCCTCAACATGTCCTGAAGTTCTCCAGATTCCTGGTAATGAACTAATCATTTGATTCAGGTGTGTTGACCCAGGGTGAGATCTAAAACCTGCAGGACACCGGCCCTCGAGGCCTGGAGTTCTCCACCCCTGTTGTAAGGAGTTCATTGTCACCGCAAAGCAAGTCCTTCCAGAAGCAGGTCAGATATTCTGTGTCCTGTTTGCTGGATAAAAACACGAGGCTGAGACCAGAACGTTCCTGACGATGGACCGAGTGACCTTCACCTGAGACCGGCCTGCACTCCTCTGAGTGACCAAACCCAACCTGGACTCCAAACAGCCGGAGACTTGGTGCATGTTAGGAGGTTATTAGAAGCAGAAAGCCTGTCACTATAAAATGATCTGTAATATCCAGTTTGGACGACAGGAAACAGGAGATCCGTCATCTGAGGACAAGAGCGTCCCATGAAATATGGGAACATGTCAAACCCACATTAGTGCGTCTCACTCTGTCCTGACAGGCTCGCAGAGATCTGAATCATTTCCCACTCTGTCTTCATCAGCTCTTCGTGTGTGACAGCTGCGATTCTTGGCTGTGTCACAGATGTTCTCTCTTACATTTCTGTAGTAAAGGCGTCGGGAGGATGATGTTGGTTTAGATTTCAGAGCAGATTGATGGTTCAGCATCTTCCTGGTGTCACGGCCTTTTTGGCCAGTTGCTCCCAAATACAGACGAGCTCAGACGCATGTGTGACTCACTTTAAACCTGTCGTTTCACCTCCAGCAGGCTGAATTTAACCTCCTAATATCCACCCATGACAACCTGTCTGTGATTAGGGTTAGTTTGATTAATGTTCAGCCATTTTTATATCATTTGTCCTTTCTTTTACCCAAATGGAACATAAAAGCTATATTTTTATCTAAAAATAAACACACACACACACACATATAGCTCAGAGAAATAATCAAAGAACCTCCAAACTCATAAATATGCAAGAAGCTGCTTTTTTAGGCGGAGGACTGGATGATGGTGATCACACCACAGACTCTGTGACTGGAGATGAGCACACCAAGACCACAGTCTGCTAACACTCACTATTCATTCCAGATCTTAGTTGAAGTACATCTGCTGCTCGTTCGCAGCTCCTTGTTTTCATTCTTTGGCTGCACTCGGGTCACATTTCAAAATGATCCTTCTTTGTCTGATTCTGGGCCTCTCACTTCACCCACTGCCTGAAACAAGCTGGTTTAGTCCCCCTGAGCCTTTAACCAACTCACTTCTGATCGGCTGCCGAGAAAGGAAAGTGGGTGGGGCTTCTGTGCCTGAGACAACCATATTAGGGATATTGACTCTATGACATCATACACATCAAAGATAGAAAAACCTGCGTGAAACTGAGTGTTCAGAGCTGTTTGCAGAGATTATACTCTGACCTCGTTGTTAAAAACTTTGTCCATGTTTAATATGAACATCCAGCTTCACTGGAGCAGATATTGGACCTGCAGTGCGTCGGACATGCAGCACGTTTTATTTGGGACTTCTGAGCTGGATTTATAATATTTTATTCAGCAGCAGTGATAAAGATAAATGGTTAGTTTAGCTACAGTGCTGTGATGTTGTGCAGTATTTGTTGGGGTTGGCATGATTGCTTGTTTTTTGATCAGTAGCTGTGATTTTTGTTAAGTATACATACAAACACTGAATGATTGTTGCCTTTAGGGAGAGGACTTGATGCTTCTGTTTGTCGGCAGCTGTGACCTTGAGCTGTGAAAAAGCTTTTTTCCTGCCACAGAGACAAAAACGCTACTGACGGCTGAAAGTAATCAGCAGACCTGCTGTTTTATTACCACAGAGCCTGATGTCACCTCTGCGTCGGCAAACGGGACAGCGTGCAAAGAAAACGTGGCATGGTCCTTTAAGAGTATCGCCATGGAGACGGTGTGAAGGGGCGAGAGACGGCATGTGTCATAGAGAGAGAGGAGCAAGCGAGCTTAACCTAAAAGTGTATCGTCATGTAGACGATTATTTCAATTATTTATGAGGCTCCTCTGGAAATGGTCTCTGCAACACACACACACACACACACACACACACACACACACACACACACACACACACACACACACACACACACACACACACACACACACACACACAGGGTTGATGAACAGTCTAATGTAATGCGGTGGTGTGGCTGCAGCAGCCGAGCAGGATGGATGTCTCTGCTGCATTAACGCTCCCATCAAACCCTCTGCAGCTCCAACAGCTTCCTGCATCCACGACGCTTACCCCGTCAAAATAAGAGTCCCTACCTGTTTGTAAAGGACCAGTCCGTCCCTGCTTCGCCTGTGCAGGTGTGTTGATAAAGTATGGTCATGTGATGTTTTCAGTCGAGAAAGTAAATCCAGAGCTGACTTTAATAAATCACAACTTTGTAAAGAGTCTGTGACCTACGAGGGAGTCACAGCCACACAGAAACGTATGAGGTGCCGTAAGGGACATTATTACTGAAACGCTCTCACACACACAACTGAAACGCTCTCACACACACTACTGAAACGCTCTCACACACACTACTGAAACGCTCTCACACACACAACTGAAACGCTCTCACACACACTACTGAAACGCTCTCACACACACTACTGAAACGCTCTCACACACACTACTGAAATTTTAGCTCTCACACACACAACTGAAACGCTCTCACACACACAACTGAAACGCTCTCACACACACTACTGAAACGCTCTCACACACACTACTGAAATTTTAGCTCTCACACACACAACTGAAACGCTCTCACACACACTACTGAAATTTTAGCTCTCACACACACTACTGAAACGCTCTCACACACACTACTGAAATTTTAGCTCTCACACACACAACTGAAACGCTCTCACACACACAACTGAAACGCTCTCACACACACTACTGAAACGCTCTCACACACACTACTGAAATTTTAGCTCTCACACACACAACTGAAACGCTCTCACACACACTACTGAAACGCTCTCACACACACTACTGAAATTTTAGCTCTCACACACACAACTGAAACGCTCTCACACACACAACTGAAACGCTCTCACACACACTACTGAAACGCTCTCACACACACTACTGAAATTTTAGCTCTCACACACACAACTGAAACGCTCTCACACACACTACTGAAACGCTCTCACACACACTACTGAAACGCTCTCACACACACTACTGAAATTTTAGCTCTCACACACACTACTGAAACGCTCTCACACACACTACTGAAACGCTCTCACACACACAACTGAAACGCTCTCACACACACTACTGAAACGCTCTCACACACACTACTGAAACCAGAGGCATTTCCGCTGAACAGGAAGTTGTTTCCTGACAAGGAAACTGATGGAAAAAGTGGTATATTTCAAAACACTACAAGGATGTCTACTCAGCAACCTGCTAGTACAGCAGTCCCCAACCTTTTTTGCGCCACGTAAACGATATAAAAATAAAAAAACGATAAATACCATGAAAACCATAAATAGAAATGTGTTCGAATTTTTGTGGAGGAATAAAACCCATTACATAGAAAGATCTCAGCTTGTGAAGGGATATAATAAAGGTTGTATCAAAACTCCAGAATTGGAATTTATGGTTGGCACCCTTAGAATTAAATGGTTAAAATCTTGTCTGTCACAGCCAGACTCTACTTAGCTCCACATCCCATGATTCTTGTTTAATAAAATAGTATACAGGATTAGACTTTAATTTGAAATGTGATTTTGCGGCAAATAAAATCCCCATAAAGATATCAAACTTTCCAAAACAGACGTTGCATTTTTGGGAAAATGAGATTTTCAACTTCTCCCCATAATTCAACCTTATGGAATAATAGGGTAATAACACTTAATCAAAAATCAATTTTCAAGAGTGACTGGTTTGAACAAAAATATTATATTCATAACAGATTTGTTGGATGATAACGGTGTCATTCTAAGTTACACAGACTTTTCAGAAAAATATTGTCTAAACTGTTCTCAAAGAGAATATAACAAATTTTGTGAACTGGTCCCACTGCCTCTGCTTCATTTGATTAAAATTTTTATGATATACGATAATTTCTCATCAGTGCTCCCAAATTTATTGCTAGGGCAATGTCAGCTGTTTGATAAAAATGCAATAAGAAATTTGTTAGTAGTTTCTTCAAAGACAAAATATTTCATAGTTACAACAGAATGGTTACATGGCATGGTTCTAATTTAGTTATTTCATATACACTGGATAAAGCATACTAAAAATTTATGAAATAGCCTATTCTACCTAAAGTTAAAGAAACACACTTTAAACAAAACTAATACTGTGGCAGAATTTCTAAAAACAGAGATTTGGCTTTGAGGTGGATCAGTGTTCTTTTTGAACTGATGAAAATGAAACCCTAGAACATCTTTTTTTTTTCCTATGCCCTATCACACAATGTATTTGGTGCAACTTAAAAAATTGGATTTCCCTAAATATTAATGATGTGCCACTGTTTGAATTACATCATAATTTTTTTTATATGGATCATCTAGCATTGGATGTCTCAGACATTATTAACATCATCATACTTTTGAGTAAATATCATATCCATTGTGCTAAATGGAGGAACGCTAAGCCTTCTCTCCCTGGTTTTATTGATGATTTTAAGATATTTTTCTTTGCTAAAAAAGACAAAAAGCACATATGCCAAAAAAATAACCAGGATAATGCACGTCTCCCGCTATTCTAAATTTTGACTTATGCTGAGGCTAATATATTGTTAAGTAATGCAGCTGTCTCACTAAGGTCCAGAATCGATTTGTTCCACGATTCGATTCAATTCAATTCGATTTGATTATGGGGAATTTTGACAGTCAGAAATATTATAATTCAGATCAGTACATTTACATCTTTTTGTATCTATAAAAAGGAAGCTGACACACGCAAGACTTTATCAAAGGTGTGAGCATCACAGCAGATGCCTTTGTGTCAAAGTAGCTGAAGATAAAACACATAAAAACATGAAGGTGGTTTTCCTGGCCTGGGATTTTATAAAAAATATTCTGCAGTAGATCAAAAACGAAAGAAAACCATTAATCAACATATGAACGTTACCTCTGACGTTACAGCGGTTTTATTAGAGACACGGCTAACGTTTTGCATTTTGCATAATTTTAAAAAGTTTAAATTTATTCAGTATTGAACGGCAGAAATTAGGTTTTCTTTTCGGAAGTATGTAAAATGAAAAAAAAAAACAGCGGCCGACTGCGCTGTAAACAACAGTAGACTTGTGCCTAACAAGCAAGCGAATAATACAGAAAACAGATTTTTAGACGGGAAACTGTTCTTGAAGTACAGAGAGAGAGAAAGAGAGGGCTGTGCATGACGTGCGATTTTATCGTGGTGGAAGCAAAACAGTGAGGGAATTCATGACGATGTTTATGTGAAGCGCAGTTTGGATCTTCTTTTGCTGCTGGTTCAGTCAATATTGTTTGGAGAGAGATCAAACCAACAGCTTTAGAATCGGCGCAAAAACGGGGTGAAAACAAAGCGCGGACCTGCCGACAGATCAGAGTCAGCGAGCTGTCGGCTTTCAGCCCCGACCGTGTCCGTGCCGTCGGGTGAGAAAGGCGACATCTCACTGATTCTGATCCGTGGGTCGCGCTGTGTGTTCACGTCTTTGTGCAGAAGCCGTGTACCTGCTCTCATTTACTGTCTTAGCTGTTTGGTGGTTGTTGAAATTTTGTGAGGTTTCACCAGAGATTCTGGCATTTCGGGCAAAATAAATTTATATTAAAAAATCGATTCAGGATTTTAATGAATCGATTTCACGTTATCCAAGCCAGAATCGATTTTAATCAATAAATCGATTATAAAAACCCACCCCTAACTAACAGGTTGCTGAGTAGACATCTGTGTAGTGGTTTGTTTGAAATCTAACACTTTTTCCTTCAGTTTCCTTGTCAAGAATTAACTTCCTGTTTAACTGAAACACCTTCCTGTTCAACTGAAATGACTTGGTTTTTCAGTAGTGTGTGTGAGAGCGTTTCAGTAATAATGTCCCTTACGGCACCTCATAGAAACGACCTCTGAGTATGAGCATAGTGAGTTAGACCGGCTTTGCATAAAATGTAACTAATCTGTATAAGTAGCACACACATAGTTTTTTTGTTCAGCAGTAGTGTGAGACAGGGCGTTTCTAATTTTAGCGATATTGATCACATGGGGAAAAAAAAGCAGACCTACATATTTGTTTAATGTACACGCTGAAGGAGAGATGACTGCAGGAGATGTTTAGTAAGATGAAAAAGGCCCGAGCACAGAACCCTGTGGAGCTCCTTTATTCATTCTGACAGATTCATAGTTTATTTTCTGCCTTTCGCTCAGAGGCAGACGGAGACAGTTTGCAGGTTTGATGCTGTTTTCTGTCTCAGTTTATCCTCTGTCATCTTTACTGACGTCTGTCTGCATGACCTTGGGAAGAGAAGAGCATCAGCACATAAAAGTGAACTTAAAAAGCTTTTAATACCTCATTAATTTAAGGTGCTGGGACACGAAGCGGTGACGAAGACCAGGTCTGGACGTGAGCTGAGCGCGCTCTGTAACAGAGAACCGTACAGAGGAGCCAATCACAGCATCTGATAAATGAACGTCTGATGACTTTATTGTTATGATTGTTCAGCACCTGACGCTGTCATTAGCTGGCTTTGCATGATGCACAGTTCAGAATAAACCCAGAGTTTGATCCTCTGTCTGAAACCCGCTCCCCACCCACTGAGCCAGCTTTTCTCTGATTGGCTGCTCCTCGCATATGGCCATGTTAAAGATGCCCTGTCTTTGTGACATCATAGAGATCCAAGGATAGAAAAAAACTGTGAAACTGAGCATACATACACTGAGCTGATTATAAGATGCTTTACATGGACGTACATTTATGATAAGGAGATAAGTGATCAGCAGACTGCAGGCACAGATTCAGCCTCAGCTTCTTCTCCTCTGGGTTCAGCTGCAGCTCTGAGCTCTGTTTTCCTTCCACCATGTTTCTTGCTGTGTTGTGCTGTGTTTCATTCTTCTTCTTCTCTGCCGTGCACCTAAAGGTTCTTAGCTTTAATATAAACACAAAAAGAAGATGTCCAGAGAGAGCCGAGCCTGCTGACAGCTGATTGGATCATTGATCACACAGGGAAACGTGGATGCAGTGGGATGGACCATCTGTCCTTCAGTGCAGCACCCCCCCCATCGTCACGCCCTGACGCCTGCTCTGCGCCTCCTGCTGGTCACACGGGGAACAGACTGCAGCAGCTCGAGGCTGCAGCTGAAAAACAAACACACATCCTCAGCATCGGAGACAAAAGGAGGCTCGACGGGGCGAGCCCAGCTGCTGGTCAGCTGTTTGCTCTCAGCCAACGCTCTCCAATAATCAGAGGATATGAAGCTTCAAACATGACGATGTACGTGTAAACAGACTGAGCTCACAGAGGCTCTCAGCTCCAGTGGGGATGATTTTTATAGGAACCTTCATCATCAGAAGCAAATGTAGAGATGTGGAAGGTCACTGAGTGTTTATTTACGGATGTTCATTCAGATGAAGAGAACAGCCTCGTCTTCGCACTTTAAACACAGTTTAAAACTGTAATCAGTAATAAGAAGTGATGTTACAGAGATGGGATATCCTTACATGGTCATCATCTTCAGGCGTGCTCCACGCAGAAGCCCCTCCCACCTTCTGTTTAGTCTTTGAGTTTGTGAAGGGACGTGACTAAAACAGCTTGTTTCAGACCGAGGCTGCACCGAGGCTCGGTGTGAGATAAATAAGGATTATTTTGAACTTTAAGTCATGCAGAGCTGCTGTGGTGGAGGCCAGAACGGAAAGACGGAGCTGGAAATGATCAAAATGAGGGAAAGATGGGAAATGAGCGGCTGCTGTTGTTGTAAAGGTGCAGAGCTGGAACATCTGCCGGCACCTTAATATTATTTATTTACATACATAAAGATTTTATGTAAAGTACTTTCAGGAAAATCTTGGTATTGATTTGGATGTTTAAAATATTTATCATCACTATGCTGTCATTAGAGCTGCATCCTCGCCCTCCCTCATCACTAACACGCAGCCGGTCTCCTCCGTCAGAGCTGCTCCGGAAACCCCGCTGGGATCTGCATCCAATCATCTCTGCTTTCCTAAATCAATACTGTGACATCACGGAGGACTTAGATTTAGAAACAGGACTGAGAGGAGTTACAGGTTCCAGCAGATGTCTGGTAGTCTTTGTTTTTGGCACAGCAGGGGGCCAAAGGGCTTACTGGGAGCCAGATGACCTCAAACACAGACTGGATACCAGAAGATTTCCAGTTTCTCTCTGAAGTTCATGTTCGAGTTCTCTTGACAAATCACAGGTGATCAGGCAGGTAGATAAGAGGGCGTAGCCTTCCTGATTACAGGCCAGCTTAGATATCAAAGAACCAATTAACAGGATAGTATCCTGGGAGAATGACATAGATCATCAAATATAGCAAATAATGTAGATTTCAAAATAAATAGTAAATAAACCCGGTCCTAGTTGGTGCTTGGAGACAACCCACACGAGCCTTTGACTGGAGCCGTGACAGATCCACACACAAACGTACTGAGAGGAGAGGCTCCTGGCACTTCAAATACACCTGTGATTTCTTTGAGCCAGAAATGATTAAGTCATTAAGTTAACAGGTGCTTCACACGGACACAGGTACCTGCTAATCTGTTACATCCAATTAAAATCCTGGAATTTTACTCAAAAAAACTGGAGCTCAGACTTCATAGGTGGTCTGTTACCACAGCGACCTCACAGCAGCCACATTATTGGTTGGATGATGTCATTAAAAAGGCTCCAACAGCACAAAATCAGTCCAGAGGTCCAGTTCAGGTGAAGCCTGACACCCACCTGTGTCACCATCCACCTGTCAGTCAACGAGGCCACGCCCCTATAATGCAAACTGTGTTACTGCTGTATTTGGTTCACCTGAGATCCTTCTCTCACTCCTCGTTATCTGGGGACTCGTACCTATTTTTAAAAGTTGGATTTAGCAGATGATGTTTTTAGACCTGACAAACGAGCCTTTCGTGCTTCATAAACTTGCTGAGGTTTGGTTTACGCTGCTTTGCATAACCAGGAGCTGCTGCAGAAACCAGCTGTGTAACCTGACCCCCCTCTGTGATTTATCAGGCCTGCAGCAAACAGTGACACAACTCGTGCTCAGGACAGGAAATCATACTTGAAACTCACTCACGGACCGAGTGAGTCAAATGCGCAGCTGGGCGGGAACACGAACCTTCTGACGTCTGAAAACCTTTGAGGAGGCGACACGCGAGCGCTCGGTGTTTACTACGACTGTTGGCTGTTGTCAGCGTTTCTCTCGGTATTAATGTACCAGCAGCTGGGCGTGGTCACGTGGAGGCGTGTGCAGCACTCTGAGACTCTGTGTTTAACAGTGACTGGCTCTCGGCGACAGATCCAGTGGCTGCCTCATCGATTAGCGCACTGATTGACTGACTAATTAAGTGACTGGAGCTTCAGTCTCAGTCAGCTTTCTGCCTGCCATGACCCGTTATTACAGCCTGTTTCGGCGTCTGCTGTCCAGAGAGAGTAAAGGAGAGGAGGCCGATGAAGAGGAGGGCAGCATTCACAAAGACAGCAGCCAGCAGGGTGAGTCCTCAGGAGACACGGCGCCCACCTGAGTCCTCTCTCATTCTTTAATGCTCACTTTGTTTTGTAGTGATCAGAGCTGGTGAAAGCAAAGACTCACAACTCAGAATCATGATGTGATTTAACCTCACAGTTACCATGTCCGCCTCTATAATCTCATCATTTACTTTAAATAACAGAAATATGCACAAACATCTGTCCCTGAGTCCGGTCGCGCTGACTTCTTTTATGTTGCTTCTGTCTTTTGTTGCATGAAGCTGCAGAAACGTCTTTTTTGGGGGGAGTTTATGTGAGAAGGTGTTTCTGATTCAGAGTAGACTGAAGAGTTTTAGAGGCCACATTAGCTTTGGGAAGTGTGGGACCCTTGTTCGTCTCCTTTCTGAAGCTGAACCCTGAAACTTTCCAGAAGAGTTTGAGATCGTCTTTCACAAACTGGAAATGTGTTCTGGAAAGTTCCTGGTGTGTTTGCAGCAGCAGGGTGGAGCAGCTGAGGGAAGTGCTTGATGGAGGTTTGCTAACAGGACGGGCATACAGCAGAGTGTCATCTGCAGATAAACTAACGTTTAGTTCATGGAGGATGTTGTTAGCATAAATATCACAAATACATGAGATAAGCAGAGGTCCAGAGCTTTGTGGTACACCATCATTTAAGTGTAAAATATGTCCAAAACCAGAGACGTCACAATAATCATGAACCTACATTCTGACTGTGACCATTGTAAAGCACGCAGCGAACCAGAGAAGAGAGATGATGTTTCTCTGTAACTTCTTTTAC
Organism: Rhamphochromis sp. 'chilingali'; assembly: GCF_963969265.1. Taxonomy (NCBI): domain Eukaryota; kingdom Metazoa; phylum Chordata; class Actinopteri; order Cichliformes; family Cichlidae; genus Rhamphochromis; species Rhamphochromis sp. 'chilingali'. The sequence goes on along the minus strand of NC_137935.1, from coordinate 1,809,659 downwards.
ACAGAAACTGATATCCTGTTCAAGTTAATCAATCAAGAGTCTACCTAACATGGTTTTTGTGTTGTTATTGAGTTTATGCCATTTTTATTTGTTTGTCTGCCCAGTAAATGTGAAGTTTTACTGTTGACATTCATTCAAATGGCCACCAGGGCGGCGATATCTGTGGTTGCAGAAAGACTTCTGGTACTGTATATGTGTGAAGAAGGGGAAACAGCTCTCTGCCCTAAACTAGTTAGCCAATGAGCATGCAGTTTCACAGTCACCATCATGGGGAAAATGCTGTGCTTGAGGTGTCATAGCACAACTTTGCTAACCATGTAGCGTCGCAGTGGGCGTGTCCATTTGTTATATTGCACTTGGCTCCTCCCTCTGTGCGCGTCTTCCTGTTAAGTGTTTGTCTTTTGGTAATTATCTGTTGGTTTTTTCGTCATATTTCAGTTTTTACTTCCTGTCTGTCACTTAGGCTGTATCCCAATTCAGGCTCTGCAGCCTTAAAGGCCGCATTTCAAGGCCGATTACGGCACAGCGACGCGACGAAGGCTGTCCCAATTCAAAGGCTGCTCGAAATGCGGCCCTCAAATGCGTCCTTCATTTCACTGAATTTTAAGGACGTGGCGGTGTAGACTTCGTGGCCCAACATATCCCAGAATGCATAGCGTGGCGGTGGGTTCTGATAATTTTGCCGAAAGAAAACGGCGGATGAGGGGCGCCCGAAGAGTGAACTTTAAGTAAGTACTGAATATTATGTCACTTATTTATGTGCAAATGTTTAATAACTAAGAACATTAAAACATTCCTGTTGGCCACATGTCGGCAAAGTTATGTGACATTAGTGACGTTTGTACTAACTTGGTTTTAAAGCCTTTACTTTAAAATATACGCCGTTCAACAGCTGAGCTTAATCAGAGAATGATCAAAGCTCATGTAGAAACAAACAAACAAATGAACAAACGATTTTCTCCTTCATTTCTGTCAAGCAAAGCTGTATGACACGTTTCCAGCTGTTAGTATCATGGTTGCTAGGCAACCTGGGCAGAGCGACGGAGGCTAGACCGTCCCATTTCACAAGCCTCGCACTTCCGGCCTTAGCGGTCTTTAAGTACGCGGCCCTTGAGGATCGTTGAGGCTGCAGACCCTGAATTGGGATACAGCCATTATCTTCACCTGTGTCTTACTTCCTGCCTGCTTCTTGTCCTGCATCATTGTTGTTTCTAAAACCTTCTGCAATATTCTGTTTCTTCTCACTTTTTGTATTTTGCATTTATGTAAATACTTCAAGATTCAAGAAGGTTTGTTGTCATTTTGCAACGTATTTATCAAAATCCACAGGCTGAAACAAAATCGGTGAAAAATAAGAATACAGTAATAAAAAACCAAAGGAAGGATAAATAACAATCAAACAGCAGCTTCTGTAAAAAACCACACTCGCTCAGCTAGCAGCGATCCTCTCACAGAGAGGGATCACTTCTCGGAGCTTGTGAGTTTTGGACGTTGTTGCCTCGTTGGAGGACTGCGCTGACGTGCATCTCTGTAGTCATCGCTTTGGTTGAATTCCCACGGTCCCTGTCTGCAGAGCGAAAGAGCCACCAGCACACAGCACCAATCCCACATGTATCATGACAGGTCAGCAAAGACTGCAACGTGGTAACAGCCTGCAGTCTGACTATAAACCGTAGAAAAGAGGACAGCGAAGCAGAGACGGCTGATTTGTTGCAAACCAAGAAGACAATAAGTCAGGATAAGATTGTGTGACGGGGGGGTTAATGTGAAAGTGTGAGGCTCTAAATATTTAATCTTAAGTTTGGTCAAAGTGAAACAAAAGCTGTGAAAACAGAAAATCGATACATGTCGAATACGTCAACACGTCATCAGCTGATCTGTAGGTGAAGACTACACGTGAATAACACGGCACACCTGCTGCATGGATTTATTGTGTGTCTGATTGGTGTGTTGTTGTGTTTTTGCGCTTGCTTGGATCCCATGTTGTGTTGGAGTTGTTGCAGGTCGAGGTCTCTGTGCTGCAAAAGAAAGCCAAATGACATGCAAACACCTGAGTGTGTGACTGCAGGGACACAACCTGTGCACACACACACACTTCAGTAAAACACCTGCTGCAGTGAAACCTGCGACTCGTATAAATGACAGAAAGCTCACAGAAAACAATTTTTCTCATGACGCGCTTCATGAGCAGGTGTGTTTTTATAATGGCGTTTAGCGTGTAGAGGAGTGCCTGTGAAGTATCAAAAACCAGCTTCTGCAAATGTTACTGTGCGTCCTGGCCGCGTCCTGGCCGCGTCCTGGCCGCGTCCTCGCCGCGTCCTTACATGTCCCGTGTTCGCAGACGATTATAAATATCAGCGTCAAGGTCTCGGTGTCTCACACCTTCATCAGCTGATGACTGACAGATTCTCACATCACCAAAATATCTGCTTATATATAAACACACAAACCCATCAGCTGCAGTTCCTCTAACGTCCACTGGGGGTGTCAGTCCCCCCAGAACTAAACATGTTTACAACCCGATAAAACAAACTGGTTTCGTCTCTAGAGATCTTTGCCTGTTTATAATTACCATTTTTAGGGGCGTGGCCTGTGTGACTCGAGGTTTCCAGCAGTTTGCAGAAGCTTCTGTGACTTTATTTGAAAGTTTTCCAAGCTCATCCTCTGACAGCTGGGAGTCGAGCTGAAGCGACAGGCTGATAAAACACAGAGTTTATTCCAACAGCCCAGAGCTGAAGGCATGATGATTCACGGAGCATCCACAGTGACGATAAAGCTCATCTCTAAACTGAAAAACTGCTGAATTACTTTGGATAAGTGTGCCTAATAAACTGGCAGTGCGGGGGGAGATTCTGGGTCAGTTTTCTTGGAGTTTCTCGTTTTAGTTTTGAGTTTCTGTGTCAAACAAAAAGCAGCGAGAGCAACATTTAAAGGCCTGTGACAGAAACAGAACATGCTAACTAAAATTAGCCCACACACTGTGTGCGCGCGTGTGTGTGCGTGTGTGTTGTCTCCGTTATATTTACAGCTTCGTGTATTTCTGTCTGAGCAGCTGTTAGTCTGCTCGGCTCAGTCAGCACTTTGCATTTCTGCTGCTCCGACCCGGAGACCCGTCCATATCAAGTGACTCTGGACGGACTCGAGTAGAAATAGCGCACACACACTTCTTAGGAAAATGTCAGCTATTAAAATAAATGCAGACGCACAATATTCAGTGTGAGCACCTTTATTCTTCAGCTCTCTGTTGTCCCGTTAAGCCGTCTCAGGAACAGTTCTCCAGGCTTCTTGGATGTTTCTGTCCTTTGCTCTGTTCTCTGTCAGGATGATCTCACACTGCTTCAGTGATGTGAGGTCCGGGCTCTGGGAGGCGGACCCATGACCGACGTGTGCGTTTCTATCCAGGTGTGCTTTCACTGCATTAACAGTGTGATTGGGGTCATTGTGATGCTGAAAAATGAAGCTGCTGCCACTCAGATGTTTCCAGATGTTACTGCATGATGGCTCAAACTCTGACCTCATAATTCATCAGTTTGTCCAACACCGCTGACTGACACGCAGCAGAACCATGACAGTCTCCACCGTGTTTCTCTGATGTCTGTAACCTCTTTGATGGACCTCCTCCTGACCTCCTCTTGACCTTGATGTGCGTCCATCTCTCCATCAGACCTGTTTCTCTGCTCAGTGAAGCGACTTCCTGACAGCCGTCCTTCCACTGAGAGCATCTCTGATGAAGCTTCAGTGAAACAGTCGATCACCGTCTCTCAGCTCCTGTGTCAGGTCTTCCAGGTCTGCTGTAGATCTTTAGTTTTTCATACTGGACCACGTGGGTCAAACTGAAGAAGCAGAAAGGCTCCTTCATCACAAATCTAAGCACCTTCAGCATCATGTGGAGGGAACACGTCACTGCTTGGTCGGCAGCTCGTCACAGATTTATCTTTCATGTTGACTTCCTGTTTCTAATTCAGTTTGGTTTCTGATAGCTTCCAGAGTTGGTTTCTTTTTTTCAGCTCCGTTTTTATTGTTTTACAGTTTTTACAGTTGTAGTTTAATCTCATAAACCCACATTTTACTCACAGTAGAGGAAACACTGTGAGCTCATTTTGAATTTGATGGCAGAAACGCGTCGTAGGACTTTGGATATCTGATCATCTGCAGTGAATAATAACATTTCAGGACAAAGCAGAGCCAGGACTGCTGAGCAGCTAGAATCCTCCATCAGTGCCATAAACCTGCATTCTATCGTGAGGCCACCAGGTGGTGATAGCTGTGGTTGCGGTCGGCGGGAAAGCAGCTTTTCTGACTTGAACACTTTTTGTGGACTCATCCATGATGGGTTTAGATTTTGTTATTGTCATTTGTATTTAGAAACATTTACTCATATATGCTTAGAAGTGTATAATCATTTGTAGATTGAAAGAATGTCTCATCCTAGGAGGTCTGTAACAGCTCTGTGTAGCATGAAGGGGGAGTGCGTTCACTCCTCTACAGAGTGTTCTGGCGTAGATCACACCTCCTAGGAGAGGTCGTATCTTCTCTTGCTGATATATGGTATAGCAAACACACGTATATCTGTTTAAGTATAAGAGCCCTTTGTTCAGATGGACCGCTAGACTCCTGGCACCAGCTTTGGGGAGTCTTCACAGGGTCACACCTTGACCTCACACACACACACACACACACACAGTATTCTTTGTTCACATGTATACCTATGTAAGATGTTATATGTTAATGACCCTATGCATATTCATGTAACCACAATAAAAGGAGTGCTGTGGGGAACCTGGCTGAGAGTCTGACGGTGGTCAAGTGGTGGAACGACACTTGGCCCCAGCCAGGTCTCCCTCATGCATGAGTAAACCAGAGAACTTTGGTGCCTTGTGTCTTGCTTTTTGCTGCGTAGCAGATTGTCCTTAACGTTCCAGCGAATAGGTTTATGCTACAAACCTATCAATCCACTTTCAGTCACGCTGAATAAAAAGTTGAATCTGTTTCCGTAAATCTGTCACGCCATTGTTTGAGTCGTCCTCTGCATGCTGATTGGCTTAAGGCTCGTCAAACACAAGTCCAAGATTCACAGTTATAGAAACCATCAGTGTGACAGTCACAGAACGCCTGCAGGTTAAACTTCAGCAGGTGTCCTGCATCATAACCTCTAACATCTGAAACCAAATAAAAACAGGTTAGAAATTCAGTTCAGATGATTTTTAATTGTGCAGACTCTCGGTGCTGATACCAAACAAACGTGTGTGTGTGTGTGTGTGTTTGTGTAGTGCTAACATCTCTATAACTAAATTACTCGACTGACGTTGGACGTGTTACTGAAAATGACTTTTTAGCTGATGGAGGAAGAGAAAGCTGACCTCGAGCTGCTGCTGTGCCTGAAAGTGTGGTTTAAAACGAGAACATGGAGTGTTTTCAGCTTCTCTTTTTAATCCTTCAAAGTGGCTGACAGGATGACATGAATGATTCACAACGACCGAAACATCGTCTGAAAACAGACAGAACAGGAGCTGTAGAAGGGTCTCTGTCTCCCTCTGCTGGGCACAGTGGGCATCTCCTCCTCCTCCAAGAGACTGAGAGGAAACGCACAGCAACAAATACAGAGGACAGCCACAAACTACATTTGTCACTATGAAAATAACTGTGGATATGAACCACAGAAATGAGGTGAGATGTGACCAGCAGAGGTCTGAGAAAGGAGCTCAGGTGGAGGTGGGCGTCTGCAGAGACTCGTGAACTGAACCGTCCGGATGATTCAGCAGACGTGGTGGTAAAAGTTTATGTTCCAGGTCAGAAAAAAGGTTTAATCCTGATTTCAGTTAAACTTGTGTATTTAGCATGTGGCTAGCAGCAGCAAAGCTGCACTTTGAGACGATTGGAATATAAAACCCGTTTCTAGTTTTTTTTACCTTTAAAGTTTCAGGCAGGAAGGATCACTGGAGCTTGATAGCGGGCGCTCCTTTTAGGTGGGTATCTATCTATATATTACAAGTATGGTTGTCATAGCAACAATTAGATGAGTAGTCAGCTAGATGAGTCAGCAGTTAGCATCAGACAAGCTAGCTGGAACTACAGGTACTGTTGATGTATAACAGGCTGAATCTTTCCCACCTGTACAGCCACCGTGCTCTCTCGCAGTATTTACATAATGTGGTTTGATTGGCCAGTGCTTCAAAAGTTAAATCATAACGTTGGCTGCAAGCAACACGTCCAGAATTCAGTTTGTGACGACACCTCGCTGACAGCGAATAAGAAGCAGCCGTGTCAGCTTGAGCTTTGGCTGTTCAGTTCTTCTTCTGTGGTGTTTATTCAGGAGTAAAGTCACGGGTGGATGTGAACCTCTTCAGATCCACCAGAAACAGTTGATAACTTCACTTCAACTCATTCATGTCACCTAAAAGGTAAACCTGTTTCTCCATCACCTGTTCAGCTCTGATGGTTCAGTAAGGACATCTCCTGGTTTCATCTTCATGTTTCCCTCTCACCACATATCCAAACCATCATGACCAGCAGCTTTACAGCTGTGGCTCCAGCAAACATCAGCTGATAGTAGAAATTAATATTAAATAAATTCTAACAACAGCTGATCAAGCTTAAACGTGCTGCTGTTGTTTAGCACGACATCCGCTGGTTTCCTCTTTCTGGCGCAAAGTGGGCAATCAACAAACAAGAGAGAAAAGCCGATCAGCTGATCACTGATCAGTTTCATGATTGAAGTAGCAACAGGAGAGGGAGGGGGAGAGAATGAGAGGAGAAGAGGCAGCTGTGCAGCGTAAACACAGAATAACTTCAGCTCTGTCTTTGTTCCATTGTAGATGAAGTTCAGGACAAACTGAACTTCAGCTACAACACGAAACACGTAATATTTTCTCTGAATACGAGACGATTCCGTCTTTTTACGGGACGATTGGCAACTCTACTAACTGACCTTATGAATTAAATAAAGTTCACTATCAGTAACATCATAGCACCACCCAGCTGTATAGAAACTCCGTCATGCTAGCTAGCACGCAGTACGAGTTATTGTAACTGATGGTAACAAAAATAAACTCCACCTAAACGTGGTTTATATCTGACCCAGATAGACTGCAGGTCATAACTTCTTACCTGAAGTTCAGTTCACCTGACACTCGGACCGGCGGCCGCCTCGGGTCTCTCCTCCTCCTGCCTCCCCTTCCCTCATCCACCTGTTGCCTCAGTGGAAGCTCCGCCACAGCCACCACCAAACAACTGAGTTATTTTTACACATCGACCAGCATCTGGCCAATATGTATCATCGGCCCATTAAAAACGAAAAATCACCATCGGCCCACCGGGCATTTAGCCATGCATGTGATCATTCAAGCCTCGATACGGCGTCACACTAACTCCACCTCATTAAAATATTTTATATTTATATATGTATATGTAAAAAGCATAATCTCTTACACAATCCAAGTGTTTACGGCCTTTTCCAGATCAGGAAAAAGTTACTTTAATGTTTCTTTGTAGGTTTAAGGTAAAAGTGGAAAAATACAAACATCAACTTTATATCCAAACATTAAAATCCAAAACAAGAAGAAAACAGATTCAAAAAACTTTATGAAACTGATTCCTCCCCACAGACTCAAACCTGCAGTTGACCTGACCTCCAGCAGATGGCAGCATCTGTCCAGTGAACAGAGCCCGTTTACTGAGACAGAAATATTCAAACGTTATCAAATTTATATTACATAACACCTAAAACGAATCAGTGTCCATATAAAAAAAAAAACAACCCTTTTCCTGCTTTTCACAGAGGGAAAAATTCCTTTCTTTCTGCGTTCCCGTGGAATGACCAAGTAAACACTTTTGCAGCTCTTCACACATCATTTCTATTATCCATTTAAATCAAGTCGAAATCAATAAATTACACGTGTTACATAAAAGCTCTCCACCTGATGCCCTCACTGTTATGTAAAGCACATCACATATGAAGTGCTGCTGTTTTTAATCAATCAGATTCATGTTGTTGTAGATGCAGAGTCCAGTCTGACTGCACCTCTGAGCTGCTCGCACTGTTCTGCACGTGTCATTCACGCCGTCCTATAAAGTCGTCTGAATCCCGCTTCTTGGATCATCTCTGTGATGGCGGGCCGGCTTTCTGAGCTTGTGTTTGTTATGAGCGGTGAGTCATCGGCAGGAGAAACGGCAGATTTTTAAAAATATATCGCTGTGTGCACGCTCGGCGTGAAACAATAGACGGAGGAACAATACGTGCTGCTGTTAACATTTTGAACATCCAGCGGCCGTCCTCTGTGCCGCCCACGCCGCTGTTTGTTGGAGTCTTTCCTCAGTTTTGGGCTGAATGTGTCTCTGATGGACCTGGAATAGATTTTTTCCAGGTTATTTTTGAAAACACCTCCCGTCTCATACTTACTGTCTTCCTGCAAGTAAATCCCAGAGCTGTCCTGGTTCATCGTCGCGGTCTTTTGATCTCGCTTTGCACATCTTCCTTGTTCCTGGTTTCTCGTGTTTCCTGTGTTCACTCTCTGATTTTTTCCTGCTTTCCCTCCTTTTCTCACAGTGCTTATTGTTTTGATTAAGTTCACCTGTGCCTTACTTTCCCTCACCTTTTGTTTCTTTTAGAGCCTAATAATTTATCTCATGTCTTACTTCCTCAGTTTACAGGGTCGATCCTTGATTAAGTTCACCTGTGCCTCACACTATCTCTCTCCTCCTTCTTTTCCTGCTGTGTCCTTATCGAGTTTACCTGTTCCACATTCTCACCTTTCTGTTTAGAACAACACATTCATACCACAGTGTTTAATCATTGTTGGTCCCTATTTCAGTTATTTATGTTCGGTCAGTCTAACCTCTTTATTACAGGATAACAGTGAGAGCAGAGCTTTGCAGCTCAGTGGGTTTAAACCAGCTTTTGCTGTGAGTCACCGCTCAGCCAGACTCTGTGGTTAACACACTGTGTTGGGCAGAAGACAAATGCAGTATTAAATACATATATTCAGTCTGAGAGGTTCTTTCATATCATGAGCAACCTGTGTACTGAGTTTGTAGTGTGTACTGCAAGTACTGTGTGTGTACTGTGTGTACTGTGTGTGTACTGTGTGTGTACTGTGTGTACTGTGTGTGTACTGTGTGTACTGTGTTCTCTGGCAGTTTAATGGTGTTGCTGTTGTTGCCCTGCTGACATTCTCCTGCCCTCTGATGAGGCAGTCTGTCTATTGATCAGGAAACATACCTGAACTGTATACACACACACACACACACACACACACACACACACACACACACACACACACCTGCTGGGTGTTAATGAGCCGTGGGATCGATTGTGGTGCTGCCACAGTGGATTTCCTGTCCTTCGGTCCTGGACTCTCCCAGGTATGAACCTATCACACTTACATTATTCAGCAGATATCGAACCTGCGACCATCAGGACAGGTCAGTGATGTCGTACAGGTGTTTGTCTACAGTGAACAGTTGGAGGTGGAGGATAAATATCAACATTAGCAAGCTAATAGTTTGACAGTCGTCTTGTTAAGTCCCTGATGCAGGCTGCAGAGTCGATGTAGACCAAACAAAACCCGAATTAAACTCATCTCTCCTGACATCAATTATAGAAATGACACAAAGTACTAAAAGTGTATAAAAAGAAGAAGAAAGGGGTTCGGTTAAGCTTAAAGCTGCAGTTCCTCCAATGGCCACATACATAGAAATCGGTAACTTCCTCCTGTGACCACCTTCTTATCCCAGCTGGGTGTCTGGGGGACGTACATATTGATGGCTTGGATCTTATTCCTGCCGTTCAGCTTCTCAGCACGTGTCGCTCTTACAGTCCGAATGACATCCTGATGTCCTCACAGCAGATCCTGATTATGTGGATCGCTGAGTCGATGCCTCGCTCTATCGTGGCGTACAGAAGTCGTCCACGTACAGGATGTGACTGACGGTCACTCCACTCCTGAATCTATGTGCGTCTCTGCTTTTGACGATGAGCTTCAGGTCTATGGAGAACACTGCCGGGGACGGTGCTTCGTATCTTTATCTTCCACGCTTGCGTGGTTGCCTTGGAGTTGGCCTCCAGCGTTTTCTTTACTATGATTTTTCCGTACTCTTGGCAGGCTTCCACGTGTTCACCAATCATTAGAACGTGGGCTTTTAAGGAATGGAGGAGCTACAAGGAGATGTGCGATGTGCTAGACTAAAACTTGTGAAGAGCTGGATTTAGCCCACAGACCTCAAGCTTCAGTGTCAGAGAACTGGGTTAAGAGATTTAGAGGTAGACATGAGTCTTGCACATCTCCTCTCAAATAAGCATTTTCATTTGTTTCTACAAGTATCGGAAAGCAGTAAGTTAATAACTACACGATTCTTTTAACGTCGAGTGAGTCAGACATTGTTGACCTGATCTGGGCAGGGTAACTGGCAGCGTCAGGATCTGATAATCAGAGTGAGCGACGGAGACGTTTCTCCTCCCTCAGTCCCACTGAGCAGGTACGAGGACGCAAATACACGACAGTAATTAAAGACGCTGACCTGTTTTTTTTTCTGCGAGAGTGTAGGCCTACATTCAGCATGATGGTGCGTTCACTGACACGTGCGCACCCGGTTAGTGACGAAGTTAATCCCATTCAGTTTCACTTCGGTGCGTGAGCCATGGATCCTGCTGGACGCCTCAGCCTCAGGTCCAGAGACAAACCAAAGAGAGGTGGAGCCTTCGTCTTTAACGGCGCTGAAATGACCTGTTTGCTGAAAGTGTTTCACACTTCTCTGCAGGATTTCACTCTTCAGAAAGAAAAATGAGATGATCTGGATCAGAACCAGATCCTAAAACCCCCAAAATTTGCTTTAATCAGCAGATTTAACAGGAGAATAGCTGCAGCAGCTCAGTACGCCGTAATATTAGGTCAGTCACAAAGGAAGCAAAGGTTACCAGTGTTTTAGCATAAGTGCCCACCCCCATAATAATAAGATCTTGTGGTCACCACAGATGCTCTGAGTTCTCGGTTTGGACTGATTACTGGTAACACTGGGCCTATACATGCCCCTCGGTAGGCTTACAGAGCTGGTCAATCAGATGAAAGCTCACTTATCGGGAGGGCTTAAAGAAACTGTAATGTAATGTAAAGCTATGCCTTGGAGTACCAGAATAAAAATATGGATCTGTATTATTTTCCATTTACACATCAATGCAGAAACAACAAGGAAAGAATATAAACACGGTAATTAAAACACAAACATGCAGCTATTAACAGCTACTGGATGCCAGAAATATGACAGCAAATGAAGCCAACACACAGGTGCAGTCCCTCTAATGTCCACAGGGGGCTCCAGAGTCAGTCCAAAAAGACTCCCACGATGAAATGTCCAACAGCAGAAATAAGCGCGTTTACAGCCTGACAGAAAAACTATTTTGGTCTCTATAAATCATTTCTTCCTTCGTAGGACAATTTATTAATAACTCACCTGTTTAAATTGTATTAAGGTTTAAAGTTTGCATTAATAGATCCATTGGTGACACAGGCGGCTGTAGCTGCTAGCGGTCTGCTAGCACCTGAACTGCACCTCTGGACTGTGTTTGTGCTGTTGGAGCCGTTTTAATGACATTATCTGACCAATAGCACGACTGCTGAGAGGTTAATTGTATTAACAAACAGTTGTAGAAGCATTAGTAGTAAGAGGTCTGAAATAAAGAGGCTTCAGTGGAAATCTTATGCCAAAGAATCATTTAACGAATCTAGAAAAAAGCTGTATTTTAATCCATATTTGAAATACTTGTTGTAGATTTATCTCTTTCATAATGAAGCTCAGACTCAGCCGTGTGCACAGAGCTGGGATCAGTTTTCTCTGGGTTTGTCTCCCCACCTGAGGCTGCAGCTTTCCAGCATTCACAGCGTGATCAGATGTGAAGCGATGAGTGAATCATTTCTGCTCTGAGCGCAGAACGACAGGACAGTGGGCTGAGTGTCAGATCACGTCGTTGCCTGCGGGCTCAGAGAGCGTTCCCTGACTTGGAGCAGATCTCACGGTTATTCAGCCCCGGCGACGTGTTCGTGAGCCGTGTGTGCTGCCGCTGTAGAGATGCAGCGGGAATAAAGATGCCTTTATGTAACCCTGCAGTTGACTTCACAGCCTCTGACAGGAAGTGTGAGCGCGGAACAGCAGAGACGCTTCAGAGCAGAAACTGAGAGGTTGCAGAGCTCGACAATTTAACATGCACCTTGTTTCCGTTGTTTTAAACTACATGCTTCATGGAAAAAGTGAAGACTTTTACTGCACCGCGTTTATCTGCTCCCTCCATGAATAAATCAGAATCTCCTCAGGGCTTCTGCTCCACAATAAAACCCACAGCAGCAAGAGATGGGCCACAAATCACTGTTAAATAAGCCGTCTGCTATGTAGTAATATAAATGTAAATATCTGGTTTCATCAGGAATATGATCAGATGAGGAAAAGATCAGGATTTGTCTGAACATTTCTGTTTCCTGCACCCATCCATCCACCCCAACCTCCTCGATACACAACCAAACAAACTCAATGTGGGTGGACCAACACAGAAGAGCTACTCTGCAGTCTATTTACACCTACAGGCCAGTGGACACTCTTTCAATGATGAGGATGTAACATCCTCGACAGGGAGGAACGCTGGTTTGAGGGCGGAGTCAAGGAGGCCATTTACGTGAAAAGGGAAAGACCATCTCTGAATCGAGGAGGGGGCCTAAGGGTCCATCTGTCCCCATCTTACATGCTGTGATTGCAGCCATTCCCCAACTCTCTGTGAATGGGACTCATGACCATTGATGTCAATTTGCATATTAATGATAAAGAAAGTGACCTCCCAGCCCATTGGCTGGTTTCAGTCATTGTCCAAATGTCCTGTTTATAAGGTTGAAACCTGCAGTCCGCTGAGACTGCAGACGTCACCTGATGATGATGAAACACCACTGAAACCTCCAGATGAACAGACTCAACCTTTTGGGATCTCCTTACCTGGATGATTGAGCATCAAGACACTCAGTATGCCTCAGTTTCCTTAAGTGTGGATTTTTGCCATAATGGAGCAGCCCTGTGGGAGAGCCGCCTCTTGCAACAGACTTTCCTTCTCAAAGTGACACTAAGCTGCTTCGTAGAGGCAGGGATAGCTCAGTAGGTAGATTGGTCGGATATGATCGGAAGGTCGGGGGTTCGAATCCATTGAACGGCTACCCTGAGGTACCCCTGAGCGAGGTATTGTCCCCACACACTGCTCCCTGGGCGCTAGATTGGTGGCTGCCCACTGCTTTGCTGAGTGAATGGGTCACATGCAGAGAGGAATTTTTTATTAATGTTCAAAATGATGAGGACTATGTGGCAATTTTCTAGAGAAGTGTGCTTGTTGCTAATAATTCTGTAATAATTATAGTTTTTGAATTTTCTCAAACTGTGTCCTGCTACAAAAACAACCCCAAAATCCTAAAATTCAGTTGTTTTATTTTTCAATTAGGTCAGTGAAAATGTAGCTTTTGAAGTTGTTTTCATGCTGATGCTCTCCAGAACATGTTTGTGCGCGGATTGTGCTGCAAAAGATTGTGGTATCAGACAGCGCCGTGTTGTTTGCAGGATTCCGAGGTTTTTTATCGCCAGCTGCTTTTGCCTTTCCTGTAGATATATTTTCAAAACAAAAGCAGAAAATCCTCATTTTAAAATTGATCAGAGCCTAAATGAGGTCTTCTAACCACGCACGTGTCCAGATCTGGTCACTTTTGGGTCCAAACAAACAAAATGTTTGCGCACAGTGCAGAAGCCAGCGGTTGGCTGTAATTTGTGATGATCTGGTTTGAAGATTAAAGTGAAACGAAAGGATTTTTTTCTCTAACATGCACGACTCCGACAGCGGGGCGCCTCGATGCTGATGTTGTTCTGTAGTAACCAGTCGTCCTGCGGCGTGTAACGCGCTCGTGTGCGTCGGGATGCTGCAGTGAAGATGGAGTGGTCTGATGTGGGAGCAACATGAAACATCAGGCGGAATATTTTTAGGAGCTTCTTCCACACCTCCACCTCTCCTCTCTCCATCTCTCTCTCTCTCCTCGATCTCTCGCTGACGGCTGCTCTCTTTTCTCCTCGCTCCTCTCTCTTCACATTCAGCAGCTCTCAGCCTGCGAGGAAGAGGAGGAGGAGGAGGAGAGGATGAGGCAGGAGAACAGAGTAGAGTAAAATAGAGCAGAGCGGAGTGCATGCGCGTGGAATCGGCGGCTTTATCGGCTCTTCTCTGGGATAATTCTGAACTTCTCGGGTTTGTTCCTCTTTTTCTGCATGTCGGGAAGTTGTTGACGAGCTGATGTAGGCGGGTGGATGAAGATGCTTTCCTCTCGCTCCACAGAGATGTGAAGAAACGTCACGGTGAAGCTCTTTGATTCTTCTGTTTGTGGCGCGTAAATCGAGAAAATCCCTGCTGCCATGTGCGCTTCCATCGGAGCGTCTGAAAGATGGAGGCGACCTAAAGTGATAAATTACCCAGCAGACACGATGAGCTCCTCGATCGAGGCGTAATCACTCATCAAATGTTCATTCAGAGTTTTTCTTTATTCCTTTAATAATTGTCTCCAGGCCAGTGCTGCGTCTTAACTTGTGTGGGAACCTGTAGGGTTATTTAGGGAACAGGTATTCTGTTCTTCTCTGGATATTTAAAGTTTCCGTCTTTCAGAGCTCCATCAGGATTTGTGATCTATTTCCAAACCCTCAGCTGAAGAGTGCGGGGACTTCATCACCGTTCTTTGGATTAGTCGTCAGAAAGGAAGCCTCAACATGTAAACATATACTCATAAATCAACTATTTAAACTGTTTAAGAGGAATATCTGTTTCCTAACATCGGAGTGCACACAGGTTTTGTGCGGTGAATCGCACGAACGTGAAACGACTTCCGGGTTCTTCACTTTTGTGGATTTTCAGGATCCTTCTGGTGTTTTTCTTTTGAAGCCTGTACGTGTGACCGTTGTGCATCAGCTGTTCCACACAGTGGATCTCTAACGTTTTGGTTCTTAATCAACGATCTGCCATAAGGGAGAAGATTTTTCATCTTGGCTCGGTCCCTCCGAGGCCCGTCAGGCGACATGTCACCTGTTTCGGACTGAAGGGTCGTCAGCCTCAGACTCGGACAGCAGGAGCAGATATTTTGTTCCTCTGTGGCTTCGTCCTCCTCTCAGAGATATGGCGGCGGCTATCGCCAGCTCCCTGATCAGACAGAAGCGCCAGGCCCGCGAGTCCAACAGCGACAAAGTCGCCACTAACAAGCGACGCTCAAGTCCCAGTAAAGACCCGAGGTCTCTGTGTGAGCGACACATCTTCAGCGTCTTTAGCAAAGTTCGCTTCTGCAGCGGAAAGAAAAGACCAGTACGCCGGAAACCAGGTGGGTGGAACGATTCGGAGAGCAAAGGTTTGCCGTGTTACGGCGGGACGGGAACACTGCTCTCACACAGGTTCATGACCACGCTGATCAGAGCAGCTTAGCACGAGTCACCATTCAAAATAATCCTTCTTTATCTTACACAGGGCATCCTTTGTCTTTCTGATTGGCTGTCGCTCGTAAAGTAGCAGATATATGACAGGAAATAACACAGGTCCAATTTAATGTGAACAACCTGCAGCTTTAACTCAGCTTTCCTCTGACTGGCTGGTTTTAACAGCAGGTGAGCAGGCCTTCTGTGCACCTGAGATCGCCATATAAGAACATTTCCTGTCAATGACGCAGGAATCTTTGAGGAAGGAAACCTCCCAACTTGGCAACTTGAACAAATCCGGGCAGTTATTTTGAAGCCCCTCCCCCCTAGTTATTAACGTCGCTTTCAGACGTCTGGCTCCTCCCACTCGACCACTAAACAGACACCTTGGTTGCTGCACAGTTACCTGATCAGAACATCAATCAGTTCTGATCAGGTAACCGTGCTTACCCCCCCTCCCCCGATGGAGACAGTGGCTCAGCTGGAGGCGCGAGGAATTGCAGCGTCCGCGACCACTGTGTACATCGGCGTACCCCCGCCCGTATGCTGCTTGTCTGTGTTTCATGGCGTAGAGTGTGA
This sequence comes from Rhamphochromis sp. 'chilingali', assembly GCF_963969265.1. NCBI lineage: Eukaryota > Metazoa > Chordata > Actinopteri > Cichliformes > Cichlidae > Rhamphochromis > Rhamphochromis sp. 'chilingali'. The sequence continues at coordinate 1,793,624 of NC_137935.1, read as the reverse complement.
TGATATCTGTGCTTCTTTGTGTGCTATGGAGTTTTCTGTGCTTTCTCCTTATGATGACTCACTTGTTGGAAGTCATCATGGGCAGAAACCCTTTTTTTTTTCTCCTGACTTTGCCCCCATATGTTACATATTTCACTGTCTATCCCTTTTTCTAGCCTGACCTGTCTCCCCAGTGTAAGTTTGTATATTGTCTGTAGGTCTGTCATTTCAGCTGCAAGCAACTGCAACTGACAAATAAAGCTTATCCTTATGTTCACTTTGATAAATTCAGATTCAGGGCTTTCCTTACCTGTGTCTGTTGAGGGTCCGTCAACACTGAAGAAGTTCATTGGTTGCCTTGACGAGGACGGTTTCAGCCTTTTAAAGCTCAGAAAGTTGAAGCTCAGCTTTAATTTGAGGTTTCCATGGTGTTGTATGTTCTGTGGGTTCATCATGATACTGGATTGCATAAAGAAAACTCACCTCCCTGTTTGCTGTGGGTTCTTCCATGTTCTCTGTTTCATTTGTAATGAGCGTTGCATCATCAGATCCCCACGGTGTGATTCCAGACGGCATTTTTCTTTTCTTGAAGTAACTGCAAACCTTTATGTTTTTTAGTCCTCCTGCAGAATAACGAGATAAAAGTCGACCTGAACTCGAGCGGCGTTCCCTCCAGAGAAAGCTTCTCGGAGAGCAGCAGCAGAGCGTCAGAGAACTGGACAGATGTCTGCGTTTACACATTTATGAGCTAGCTGCAGCTCTCATCTCTCATTAGCCGACTCCCCGCCGTCGCCTCCGCCTCCTGTTTTCTTGGCAATACAACAAACAGCTTCTTAAAGCTTAAAACTATTACGCAGCACTTGTGCTTGATCAGCTCCTTCAGAGTCTGCAGACTTCAAGTTCTCCAGTAAGGAGCTGGTAGGAAAAGGCCGAGTTATTCATGAGTTGTTCTGCAGCTGGTGAAGTCGGCGTTCAGCTCAACGTCAGCACTTTGCCCTGCTTTGATGTTTCGCCCTCAGTGAGTCCTCTGCTAATGAGATCTGTTACTGCATGAAGCCTTTTTGAAGCCCTAAAGATTTCACCCCCAACTTTGCTCAAGTTCAAATCAAAACACGACCGCGTGCCTCCAGTATCCTTCAGCAGCACTTCCAGGTTTTCCTTCGGCTTTTTCGCCACCTTTTTGTGCAGAATCGACCACACACAGGGGCAAAGTGCGGCCTGAGGGCCAGAATCAAGCCGCTCGCCCTCTCAGTCTGCAATGTCCTAAAAGGAAAACTGTGATGTGTAGTGGGCTTGAAACAGGTAGGAAAGTTGCAGAGAAGGTTCTGGTAGCTCATCGCTCAGACTGTCCTGTAATTATGCATTTACAATGTAAAGTTTTCATTAATTCACAGAGCATATCCTGTAGTTTGGTGTGGCGTGGAGAGAAAACTGCAAAACTTAAAGTGGGCCGGATTGGAGTCATCGTCGGGCAGATTCTGGCCCACGAGCCTCATGTTTGACACTCCTGATTTACACCATCACTGTGTTGGTGTGTGGAAACCAGTAATGAGGTCCATGAGCTATTTCCTCGTCTTTTCTTTCAGGTGTCGCCCCCTGGTGGCCTTTAAAAGGAATGCACATTTAGAAAACGTTGGCTTTCGTACCATCTCGGGTCATCGATAAATATATGTAAGAGATGAGCAGGTGGTTTTCTTTCATCGATGTCACGGTTCCTTCGTGTAGAAAGCTCCCACAGCAGCAGACGGCGTTCTTAGTTCAGCGTTTATCGCTTCGCTGCGACTCGGGAAGACGAGGTTGGGTTTTAAAGGCGCTGTCAGTCTGATCACGCCTGAGCTCGGGGAGCAGCGTGTGACGAGGTGTTTTGTCGCCCGCGGCCTCACAGATGTTAAAACTCACAGCTTGTCTTCACACAGCGTGACACACACTCACAGATATAGCTCCTGGATCCGTGCTTATAATTAGAGATTACACCTTGCAGATGTTTCGTGACTGTCGGTGTTTGAATCGTCAGCACGCTGACTTTGGATTCTGAACATCAAAACACAGCGTGAGGTACGCCACTGCCCTCTAAAGTAAACCAGCTGACTTCTATGGCCTTCCTTTAAAATGCACTGATGACATAAATATGTGGGAAAACAACTGAATGTATTTATGAACGTAAAAATGACCAGAAATAAATAAGTTAGCTCCTTGAATATAAACTTTAGGTCCTTATTGGTATTTAGTTAATATTAATTTCTGTTTGACACCTTAAATCCTTTAAAGTGATCATGTTGGAGGCTATTATTATTCTCTGAATTCATAACAAAGATTGCTTTTACCAGAAAGTAAACCTGTGAGCGAGCACTTGAGCAAGGCGATAGTGGGAAAGAAAAACCCACTTTTAACAGGAAGAAACCTCCAGCAGAGCCAGGCTCAAGGAGGAGCGGGGCCATCAGCTGCGACCGGCTGGGAGTGAGGATGAATTGGATAATAAGGACACACAACGCAGTGGGTCAGTGATGCTGTCGTCAAACAATGTGAAAATCATCCGTTTAAAGCAGGAAGCTGTTTGCATCCACTTCCTCTCTGTGAAACAAGGCCTGTAATACTGTGACTGCATGAAATGTAGGAAGTGTAGATTTATACATGTGAGCTGTTTGACGGGTAATCAGAGTAAAACCAAACGACTTTAATGAGCAGCAGCCAATAAAGGTCTTTGTTTAGGTCGTTGTGTTTTGCAGGGCCGGTTGGTCCTGCTGTGTGTCAGCTCCTCCACACTCACACTCACGTCTGCTCTGTTAAAAGGTGAAGATTTACCTTGTTGTCGTTTCCGGACACGTATGTGTGTCTTCAGTCCTTTCAGATGTTAAGTAGCACAGCGGCCTGCTCCACATTAGCCTCGCTGTCTTTTTGGTCTATTTCTGCCAGAGATGAGTCCTTCTGGCCCACATTGTCATCTGGAGCATCACTTCGTCTGCTCAGCTTCTACCGTGTTTACGTCCTCAGACCTTCAGCTCGGTGTTAAAGTCAAGCAGGAGGGACTCGCGTGCTGAGCCGTGGCCTCAGGGTTTGTCTCTGGGGCACATGTGACACCCTGGGGTTTGAACCATGTGTGTTTGTGTGCCCTTAAGCTTCACGTGGCCCAGGCTGGAAACCCATCAGCAGCCATCTGCTAACTCTGAGGGCAAAGGTCACTGATTTGGGGCTTCAGGAACTTCCTGACTCTCTCCACACAGATTGGAGGGTTTCCGATGGTCATGTTTAAACATGTTCTTAAACTAGTGGCTGACACACTGTTAGTGTTATATGTCTTATGCAAGCAAAGGGTGAACTGCGGATTTATCAGCTAATGCTAGCTAGCGTGATTTGCAAGCTGACTGCACAGGTGTGACAGTTCTCTGCGGTCGAGTCTGTGTGAGGAACGCTGGACGGGAAATGTTGGGATGTACGCTTGTTTCTTCTTCTTCTTCTTCTTCTTCTCAAATGTGAAAGTAGAGAAGAAGAAGAAACGCTTACATGAGTGAGATAAACTCAGCAATGCTACCTGACAACCTGCTGTCAGGTACAGTGTGCGTGTGTGTGTGTGCTGAACCTCACATCGGTCTTTGTGTTTCAGAGCCGCAGCTGAAGGGCATCGTGACGCGCCTCTTCAGCGAGCAGGGCTTCTTCCTGCAGATGCAGCCCGAAGGAGCCATCAGCGGCACCAAGGACGAGAACAGCGACTACAGTGAGTCCCACATTAAAACTGTATTTGTCTAGACCAGGGGTGCCCAATCCCGGTCCTCGAGAGCTACCGTCCTGCAGCTTTTAGATGCATCCTTGTTCCAACACACCCGAATCAAATGAATGGCTTGTTATCAGGCCTTTGCCAAACACGATGGCATGCTGAAGAGGTAATCAAACCATTTGATTCAGCTGTGTTGGAGTAGGGATGCATCTAAAAGCTGCAGGATAGTAGCTCTCGAGGACTGGGATTGGGCAGCCCTGGTCTAGACCGCACGCTACATAAAAAATGGGCGTGGCTTCTCTGTCTGAAGAGTGAAGAGAAAATGCCTCACACCTGTACTCTTTTTAATGGCCTCCAGGGGGCGATCCTGAGGGTTTATGGGCTCGTTTTGGGTCAAGCTAAATAAAAAGATGAGGTCATTTTCTAAAGTTTGGTGTTAGGAGTCGGTTTTATGAAGGGTTCAGTGAGCATGTTGTTTCACACTCACTACTGTGTGATGTCGTGGTCGCTACCTCCAACTTTTATGGAAAGAGCCACAGCCAAAGTGTAAAAGCACCGTGGATCATCCGATGTCAAACAAGAGAACAGCTCAGAAAGGTGAAACATTACACAGAAGAAGGATCTCAAACACAACAGCTCATTAAATCAGAACATAAACATAATCCAACAATCTTCTGCTGCTTCCCTGGGTTTGGGTCATGAAGTCTAACCAGAGAAGTCCGGACCCCCTTTGCCCCAGCCAGCTCCTCCAGCTCATCCGGGGGGATTTGATCCCAGCCAGCTGAGATATAATCTCTCCAGTGAGTCCTGGGTCTGCCCGGTCCTCCTCCCGGTCGGTCTTGCCTATTCGATGTGGAGGACCAGCAGATCTGCTCTGAGCCCCGTCACTAAGTGCGCTTCAAAGGAAATGCATTTCCACAGCTTACACCTGCAGCTCTTTCAGTCACTCCCCACAGGTGAGTGTAGGGATGTCACTCCGCCCCAATCCATCTGTCGCTCTCACACTCCACCCTCCCCTCACTAAAGGCACCTCCCCTACAACGTTGTCATGTTTAACACATTCACTTGGCAAGCAAAAGGTCGTTGGTTCGATTCCACAAATCCCGTTTGGGGTTGCGTCAGAAAACAGAGCTGAAGCTGCATCTGGCGTCTGTAACAGAGTGATCCGAGGTGGAGCAGTCTGAAGGCAGCTTCTGATCGTCGATACTCGGTCACGTTCCCGCTGCAGGTCTTTGTTTCTCGGCTGGATGAGCTCAGGATTACAGCCTCTGCTGCTTCCTGTAAATCCTTTTGGTTTGGAAAAAAGAAGCAAAAACAGGACAAGAAGAGGAGGAGGAGATGTTTTGGATTCCCCTCTCTCCCCCTCTCGCTTTCTCTCTGATCATCTCTGAGTTAAATAAAGGAGGATTAACCACAGCCATTGCCACAGGCCTCTTCCTCCTCCACCTCCTCCTACTCCTCATCCTCACCCACACTGCAGCTCTCTGTCCCCGAGGATTAAATCACCTCTCATCACTGCGTCCCTCTATCACCCCCCCTCTCGCTCTCTCTCTGCTTTTATTCAGTCTTTTTCTCTCGCTTTATCAGCTGGAAGCACATCAGCAGGCTGAGCCGGGTTTTAACCACCGTTACAGATCGACTAAAAGCACAAGAATTCACAGTTTGAGGAGGTGTAATGGGATTTTTTAATGCTGAGTGGGTCTGATTTACACAGGTGCAGAAGATTTAAAGCAGAGATGGAGGAATCACTGCTGGTTTATTAATTTAAACCTGCTCTGTGCGACTCTTCGTGACATTTTCATTTCTGACACTTTTTACTGCAAATGTGAGAACAGATAGAAGCAGACGTTTCTGTAGTTTGCAGGTTTGTGTGTTAACACAATGCAGAGGAGGAAAGGCATCAGCAACGAGCTTAAAGAAGCATCAGTTGATGTCCATCGGTCACGCAGGGATAAGGCCATCGCCAAAGAATCTCAAGTCCGTTATTCCACAGCGGAGGACGGTATCCACACGTGGAAAACACTCAAGACATCATCTCAGGAGTGGATGTCCCAGCAAATTCCCCCCAGGAGACTCTACAGGCCTCTGTTAGCATGCTAGCATGTAACAGCTGAAAAAGGAAAGAATGGAGCTGCTGCAGCGGTCCAGAGTCCGGGTCTCAACCTCCGCCTGGCTGAGACGCTGGGGCCTCGTGGCTAACCCACCATTGATGAATTATTCCAGCAATCACCATTTTCACATCATCCTGCAGTGTTAAACGTTTCTGCTCCGTCTGATATATACGTGCACATATTCATAGAACAAAAATATTCTGGGAGGTCTCGAATTGAGTTTTATTTACACAACAGTCTCCTCAAGGTGCTTCATACTGTAATGTAAACCCTACAATACATACAGAGGAAAACCCAACAATCATATGACCTCCTATGAGGAAGCACTTTGGCGACAGTGGGAAGGAAAAGCTCCCTTTTAACAGGAAGAAACCTGCAGGAGTAAGGAGAGGAAGAGAGCCAGGTCATCAACGTTTGAAATCATGGTCGTTAAGAGGGGAGTTTAGTGCAGTATCTTAGTTCCTCGTTCATCTCCGCCGCTCGATCGTCACATCTGCTTTCAAAACGCCAAATGACTCAACTCGAGGTTTCACAATAAGAGCTCGCTAACTGCGGCAGACTTCCTGGTAGCTCCGTCCGTCTTCTGTGCTCTCTGTGACGTTTTGTATTAATCTACTTCTGCCTCTCACTACCTAACTCTCTCTCTCTGTCTATGTCTCTCGCCCTCCAGCTCTGTTTAACCTGATCCCAGTAGGTTTGAGGGTCGTGGCCATTCAGGGAGTGAAGGCCGCGCTGTACGTGGCCATGAACGCCGAGGGATTCCTCTACACATCTGTAAGAACATCTGCCTCATCCTCATGTCCTTCTTGAGCTTGTTTCGTTAAAGGTTTGGAGCAGGTAAAGCCAGGAGCTCCTGACGTGTCCCCAACAATCATTTTAACTATTAAAACGTCTCGTTGCTGAAAACACTGATAGTCAACTACTGTTTGTGAGGTAATCAGGTGTTACTGCTTTGCTCAAGGGTGACACTGAGATAAAGTTTCTCACTGAAGTGAAAACACTTCTCTCAGTTTTAATCCCCACAAGATCTGATTTCAGATCTTATTTCATTATCTGACCGATCCAGTTCTTCCCCTGCAAAGAGATCCTGCGTTTGTTTTTTCTGTTCCAGCTCGTGTTCAGATGCAAACTCGGTGACATTACGGTACAAAAGTTCCACTTTTAGACAGCGTGTGTAATAATTAATTGATGATGAACAATGGAAGTAGTTAGGAGGACAGCCCTGATCAGACCGAGGACATCTACAGCTGTACTGCTGCTCAGCGAGTCCATCTAACATCCATAATTCACAACACGTGCATAAAACTTTAAAATGCGCCTCTCTGTGCGCAGCATCAGGATGGAGGCAGAGTAGTGGAGGAAGAGGAGGATAACGGCGACGATGTGAGGAAGCTTTCTCAGGCGTGTTAGACACAAAAACTAAATATGAGCTCGCAGCGCGCCCGAAGAAGCTAGCTGTTAGCTGCGATTGTTGGTCGGCGCTGTGGGGAAGATGTAATTCTGAGGAGCGACCATGAACTACCTGTTCTGCAGCGCTCCTATTGGCTGCTGCTGCCTGTCAATCACAGATGTCTCGCCGCCACTGCGATTTGAAGCCGCGGACGCTGACTGTGTGGTAGTTTGAGTCAGTGTAACACGAGCGCGCCTTCGTGGCGGGTATGTGATGAAACCTTGCTGCTTCGTGGTTTGATGCCATATATGGAAGTGCAGCTGTTAGTAAATGTTTCTGCACTTGTTAGCTCGATGGTCCTCTTCATGAATCTTAATCATTAATTAATTATTAATTAATCACAAATTGGCCTGATCCCATCTCACCAGTCGGTCCTGACTGCTCAATGCTTTGAAATGTAAATGCTTCCCATCGAGAGCGGGGAGATCACATGACTTCATCCCATCTCTCAGCCCTTCAACCACATGCCGAATAAATCCAGGATGGAAGAGGCAGCCCTGTTTTTTTAGGAGGTAAAGTGAGGATTTGGTTCGGCTCCATAAAATATAAACTCATGTTCTCTCAGGTGTAGCTTCAGATGAAGAGTACAGCAGCTCCTCCTCTTGCTCTGCAGTTATGTAAGAGCATTACAGCATGAGCGGTGAGACAGCTGCAAGTAAAGTTGTGCTGGGAGGCCCGAGCGTCTCGACACTGTTTACTGAAACCATCACGTCTTGATATGAGATGCAGGCTGCGTGCTGGGAGGAAAAAATACGCTTTTCATCATTTATTCTGTTTCCTCTTCCTCCTCGACATCATCGTCACGCTCCATTTGAAGTCCCGTCTTTCCTTCCTCGTGGCTCCTTTTTCCTCTTTATCTGTTGCTGTGTTTGTGTTGGGTTTTATTAAGTGTAGTAGTGACTTCAGCGTGATTCTTATCAGATTCTCAGTCACTCGTGAATCATTTTAAACACTCAGAGACAGATTTGTAATTAGCATCTGTGACATCTCACGGTGAGCAAAGTTTTTACATCAATACAAAGTTTATGACAGGAACGCGTCTCAAAGGTCGGAGCAGGGCAGCAAAAGGCTGGGAGAGGAAGCACAGCGACACATAAACATAATCGGCAACAGATTACAAATAAAAACAGCCTCTAAGCTTCTCCAGGAGCCTGCAGTCCACACCTGCTGACCAAAACTGCTTTTTATTTATTAAGTGATCACAGAATTGAGGTAACTGAACGCCGGCTCTGGCTCTAGGCTAGGGGGGGTTGTTCTGCTCTGATTGGCTCACCTGACCACCTGTTATATCCAGAGGGTGCACACACACACACACACCTGTTATACCTGGAGGGAGGTGCTAAACTGGGACTTTAAACGGCCCAGCAGTCACGTTTGGTGTCCACCACAGCTTCCTGATCCGTGAAGGATAAAGTGCACGAACAAGACTTACATTAATATTTCAACTTAAAAGCTTTTTGAAGCTTTCAAAATAATGTCGAGTTTTATTCTTCAGCTGCTTTGCACTGAGCTTCTTTTCCCATTTATGTTTTATGGATTATTGAAGTTCTTACAGTTCAGATTCCTTTTGTTTAATTAAAATGTTCTAAAGACTGCAGCAGTGAACAGTTCCTGTGTTCAGTGTGAACCTCAGGCTGAGAATTAAGACCCAGCTTTTGTAAGACTCTCATGTCCTGTTACATGTGACGCTGCGCTGCAGTGCTGCTGACGCTATCGTGTGCGTGTAATGTGATCGATCACCTTCGAGGTGTTTCGTATTGGTCGCAGCTCATTGGCTGCTTCGCGTGTTGTGTCCTATCACATCCTGCCGTGTTTCTGTGAAGTATCAGCATGTAGTGACCGTTTCCTGTCCTGTCACACCAGGCAGGCAGATTCATATGGAAGTAAAATGATGACAAAAGCTTTGAGCACAAACTGAACCGTGACGCTAAAAGGCTGCTGGTCAGCACTCGACGCTGTTCATTTCAAAATAAAAGCCCCAAGTTTAAACTTCAAAATAAAACTCAGATAAAAGCAGTCGAGTCGTGCAATCAAACATGTGGACGCACAGAGATGTGAAGCAGGCGGTCGTGTAAGGAAAACTACAAAATGATCTCTCTGCTGATTACACTTGAAATGTTTTCTGTGTGTTTGTGTATCAGGATGTGTTCACACCAGAGTGCAAGTTCAAGGAGTCGGTCTTTGAAAACTACTACGTCATCTACTCGTCCACCATGTATCGGCAGCACGAGTCGGGCCGGGCTTGGTTCCTGGGCCTCAATAAGGAAGGAATCATCATGAAGGGAAACCGAGTGAAGAAAACCAAACCGTGCTCACACTTTGTCCCCAGACCCATCGAAGGTGAGACCAGCTGTGGACACAGATGTTGGTGGTGGCGATGCTTTCGTGTCTCACGGGTCAGACAGAAAGACAAAACACGAGGACGAAGTGTGAATTAGTAACGCCACCGTCGATTTTCTTTATCTGTAAAGAAGGTTTGTGGGTCTGCAGTATTGTTGAGGTCCTCGGGGAACCGTCCTGGAGTTCAAGGCACGCTTGTTTTCTGTTGTCCCAGAGTGAATATTTATCCTTAGTTCATGACTGATTTTGCAGGTCTGTGATGACGTCAGTCCAACAGTTCCATTTCATTTAACCAACAAGTCATCATATTTCAAAACTTTTAATAAGCTAATGTTAAAACTATTTCACATTGTTCTTCTGTGTGCACATGCAGCTGATATCTTCAGCTTCCTCTGCTCCGCGTCAGTGAAAGACACACAAGTTGTGTTTAGAGGGAAGTGTAACCTCGCCTCCCGCTCTGAGCTAAACTCCACACTCTGTATTTTTACAACAAAATGTTTTTTAAGCGCAAACATGAGAGAAGAAGTAGAAAAGTCAGCTTTTTCTCCCAGTTTGGGATTTTGGTACTTTGAAATCGACGGTTCTCCACATGTCTGTAGTTTATCGTAGTAGAAGATGAGTTCAATAAGTGAAATGGGCTTTGAGGTTTTGCATTTAGAGGTGATTTTGTAAATGTAGGTGCTTAACACTGAAACACTGACATCTACATTCTGCTGGAAACGTCCTGATATTAAAACACAGAGGCAGGAAAACGTGTTTCTGAACGTCATATCTCAAAATCCTCAGCCTCACATTCTGACCTACTTCAGGTGAACCGTTGGCCGAGTAAAGCCTACGTAAACACTGACCCTCTTAACAGTAAAGCAGCTGAGACTCGTATTTCCTGGTGAACTTGAACCAGAATTACATAAATTGAAAGAATAGCGAAGCCTTTTAATGTGATATTTTTAGTCCTGTTTGACGATACAACCAGTAAAACGGCAGCTGACTGTGAGACTGGGAGGTTGTGCTGTCGGTTTGTAGGAGCCGTTGTAGCTCAGCTGCTGTGCTCTTAGATCCTGGGAGCAAACGAGAGAGTTTGAGGAAGGCGTGGAGAGCTCAGAGGTGAGCCAGGAGCCGAGGTCGTCCAGCCAGAACTCAGAGTGTGAGGACAAGGTGAAGCTCTAATATCACAGATGGAGGTTTAACTGGAAACACGAAGCTCCGTCTCTGCTTTCAGCTGCTCTGCCCCTCCCCTCTCATCCCTCATCTTCATTTAAAAATATCCATCAACTATACATCTGTCAACTATCACCTTCCTCTCGTCCTTCTGTCAATCTTCTCCTCTTCCTCTGTGTCCTTCAGCCTCCTCCTCTCCCCTTCTTCCTTCTCCCCCCTCGTTAACTCACTGATGTCTTCTTTTACCTCCTCATTTCTGATTCGTTCTTCTTCTTTTCTGTTATTTAACGTCAGCACATAGACCTCGAAGTAGCTGCTAGTTTTAATAGCTTTGTTTTTATACTTTGCATAAAGGTTCAGGTGTGTCCTCGTCCACGCTGGCACAAACTGCACACCTGTTAGTTATGATTATGTCACTGAATGCAGCATCACAGGTTGAACTCTGACATCTGAATTTACGTCTGGATGTCTTTCAGTTTATTTTATGTGTAAATTCGAGAGTTGGTGGTGGCGTGATGCTTTAATGACTCACTGTCTTTCTCCCCCGTCCTCCCCCCGCCCTCCCCCCTGTAGTCTGCATGTATAAGGAGCCGTCGCTGCACGAGCTCGAGGAGAAGCTGCTGAAGTCCTCGAGGAGCCCGACGATGAACAGCGAGGAGCGGGCGAGGAGCCTGGAGAGGGAGCAGCGGGCAGCGGAGTCCTCCACAGAACGAGAGGCGTCGTAGCCTGCAGCGCCACCCGCAGGAGGAAGACGAGGCGAAGGTGGAGGAGGAGGAGGAGAACTCCCATTTTAACACTCCCTCTGTTCAGCAACAACAACTACAACCACACCGACGACGACGACAACAACCGCCATAACAACGACGGCGAAAACAAAGAAAAAAAGAAGCTTAAAAAAAGGGGAGGGGGGGCGGTGGGGTCTTCGTGCTCGTTATGAAATATTTTAAATCAAATGGGGGAGGGCGAGGGGGAGGGGCCTGTTTGGAAATGGAAAAAAAATCAAGACGTTGATGATGATGATTTACATTTTATGCAAAGAGCCCTGCTGAAATGGCGCCGAGAGGCTAGCCCACCTACTCTTCATCGCCACATTGTAATCATCATCATCATTTCTGTCACAACGACGACAAAATGTTTTTGCGAGTCGAGCGAGCGCTGAGAACTCCGAAGCTTTAAGCCATGTAGAAACTTCACTTCCTTTCATTTCTTAATGAATGCAAAGACTTTCGCACTTTTGACACGCCGCGCTTCTTCTTCTGCGTGATGTTCTGTCCGGTTGGAAGGAAGACCTTTTCTGTTTCGTCTTCTTCAGCTGCCACATCTTTACGTGCGTTACGTTGTGTTTTCGGGGTGGGAGCCTTTGTGGGTTTTTGTTGCAGACACTGGCGACTGAAGGAAAGAAGACGGCTCTGTGCCGATCGGACCGCTTCCTGTGACGGAGGTCAGTCGGGCGACCGGGTGACTGTACGCCTGAGAGGATCAGAACAGCGTGCCGGTTTGTGTGGTCGCTGCAGGTGGTGTCCACGTGAACTCCACATTCCTGCTTTTTAAAATCACTCAGCAGTTTGTAGATCGAGTTCCTGCTTTCGCTTCACGTTGACGAAAACCGACGAAACTTCTTTAAACGCATCCAAACGTGAAGGATCGAGTTCTAAAAGGTTTGTGCGAGGCTCAGAGAAAGGCTTTGACCTTTCAGCCCTGAGTGTTGTCTGCAGGCTTCGTCTCAGGCTGTGTTAACGGCTGTTACATCCGCAGAGGAGTTTATATTTGTCACTATGCATCTGAGACATCAGATATGATACACCCCAGAAGAGCTGGGGTGGAGGTGGGTTGCCAAGAGGCTTGTAAAAGCACCTGCAGCTGTTTATAGGTCAAATACAAGCCCAGTTTACGGTTGGAACAGACTGTAGTATAGATGGTGTACTCCCAAATATTTTCCATGAACAAATAGTTGACGATGGGGGGATTTTGAATATCCTAAAACATAATCAATTAATCATTTCAGGGGAAACGTAGGGCAGAAACAACCCTGGGTGCTTCTTGGTATAAACTATACAGTCAGTGTGCTGTCAGATTATAGCGAGCACACCCACTGTAGTAGTAACCGATCTGTAGTAACCATGAACTGTGCAAACATGCCAGAAATGTGCAGCTTAGCATAGTGCTAATTCTTTTCCATTGCACAGAAAGTAATAAATGAAGGACGGCAGGAGCCCAAAATCAAGCAGCAACTTTCAGCGGTGAGCCAGTCCCCATAGACTGGTATGTTAAAATGAACAGCTTTACAGTAGAAATATACAGCCTGGTAAAAAACACTGTTAGAGATAATTTCCTCCGCCTAAGAAGTCTGAGCTCCAGTTTTGGCGACTGAAATTCTGGAATTTTATTTGTATTTTACAGCGAGTGACGTCCTGGTAGCTACAGCTATCCTTTATAACCAGTCTGCTCTCCAAAACACGGCTGGTGTGAGTTACTGTTAGAGGCCTGCAGCCTGTGAGACACAACCCGGGGCAGGAAAGGTCAAAGAGCCGTGAGCACAGGTGGAGGTGTAACTCTGACTGTGGGGAGTTTCAGACACGAGGTTGGTCTGAAAGCTGCTGGTTTTAAAAAGAGATCAGCAGGACTGTGAAGTCCACCAATAATGTCATAAAAAACTGATCGCAGCTCAGTCTCTCTGTGCTGCGTTCAGGCTCTGATCACATGACAAGATTTTGGGTTTTGCGGCGTTACAAGAAATATTGCATGATGTACTTTCTGTGCGACGCCCCCGCAGACATGGGGAGGTTTAAATGATTTATTGAGACACTAACAGCCGAGTTGTGTAACTCTGATCCGGTCTGAACAGGACTGAAGCTGAACGACGAGCCGACCGCGACCTGCCCCGTGCAGGCGTGTTGGAGCTCTGCGTGATCAGGATTTAACGGGTTAAAACGCCACAGCATGCGCTCACTTTGTCTGTTATTAACACGACTGTGTGTTTGGTTTTGATGAGGACGGGCACACTGAGCTCTGATTGGTCCATTTGTTTATGTTGAATTGGCACGATGTGTGCAGCGGTTCAAGAAAAGAAAATTTGAATTTTAAATTTAACTTCAAGGAAAAGATGAAGTGGTCGGTTATTGATTAGTGAATCAAAAGATTCCAGAACAGGTTTTTATGTCGTGGATGTGAATGTGTTTGGATAAAACGCCCGACGCTCCCACTTTCACTCCCTCCACCGTGATGCATTCAGGTGTCGGCCGATGGGGGGCTTTGGAGCGTTTCTGACACTGCCCCGCTTTGTTTAGACAAAGAGCACTGCCCTGAAAACTGTTTCACTCCAACCTCGTCTGAACTTCACACAGCTGAAAGGAAAAGATTTCCTGTCATCTTTCAAAATAAAAGTCAAGAGTTTAAGGAAGAGCAGACGTGCAGCTCCCTGGGTGGATGCTCAGGATTGAAAGCTCCCTTTATTGCGTCCACCCCGAGTACGTTTCTTCCTTGCACTGCTCTGTGACGGCGAGATCTTTTCCTTTCCAGAGAGTAAAGTTTAGACGTTCAGCCTGAGTCGCTGCACTGCCCTCTCCAACCTCTAAGACTTTCCTTCTTCTCTCACTCAGACCCTTTACTTCTCTCCGATGTTACCAGCCGAGTTTCCCAAAAAGAAAACCGGGAAAAAAATGAAACAAGTCTCCATCAAACGCGTCCTTCCTCCTGCACACGTTCTATCACTGCCTTCACCGTTCTCAGCGGGAGAAAATCACCAGGACTGCAGCATGTATGGAAAGTCGTTAGTGCCATTCGTGCTGCGATCCTGTCTCTGCCGCTCATACTGTGGTTCCACAAGTTCAGCCTCTGTCGTCACGCTGGCTCAGAACAATCCTGAGAAACTTCTGTCATCATAAAATCATTTGTAAAGATATTTTTGAGTCATAAAGATCAGAGATGGAAAACCTCTGCTCAGGCTGAAATGTCCCTCCACTGTACTGTCCCTGGTTCCACATCTAGATTGGACCAAGTCCCCAAAACAGTCCCGGCTGTTCTTCTGATCCTGATTCTGTTGCTGATTAACAGGAAGCTCTCAGAACCTGAATAAGCAGCTGCTCATTTTAGAACTAGGCTGGGCCAGTTTGTACCATAAGGAGCAGCAAGTCAGTGTAGCCGTATTTAAGTAAGTTACTAAAAACACCTTATGTGCCAAGTAAGAGAGTAACGTCTGTTGGCGAAAAGAGCGTAGGGATAAAAACAGAGCAAAGGTTTAAAGAACGGTCACATTTTAAAACAGTTAAAACAACAACTGCTGATGACGTTCTGCACGTTTGTTACATAAAAGTCCCTTAACCCAGGGGTGTCCAGCTGTAGTCCTCCAGAGCTGCTGTCCGCAGCTTTTAGATGCATCCCTACTCCAACACAGCTGAATCAAAAGGTTCGATTCCCTCTTCAGCAGACATCAAGTTTGGCAAAGGCCTAATAACGAACCATTCATTTGATTCAGGTGTGTCAGAACAAGGATGCGTCTAAAAGCTGCAGGTAGCTCTGGAGGACTGGAGTTGGACACCAAACGAGGAGCTCGGCCTGCAGATGAACGAGAGTTTGAACTTTGATGTGTTTGTTTTTGGGAAACTCGTCACCTCCCGTCGGCCGACACCAAGCTGCAGAGATGACACTTAAAAACACTCTGATCGGTGGAAGTGGAGGGTAAAAGGAGGCGGGGTCAAGCGGGGCGTGGTTGGTGAGGTTGTAAATGGATAAATGGACTGAAGGGTGGAAATGAATGGACCAGTCACAGTCTGCTGCGCTGCCTCTGAGAATGTCTTCCAGTTTGGGGTTCTGGGTCGGACCGCGAGGACTGGAACACGAGCGGCTCGGCACGAACGCTCTCCTCTTAATGTTTCTGTAAGCGTCAACACAACCAAACCACTCGACAGAAATGTTGTACCGGGTGTCTTTTCTACCACATCCTCTGCTTCAGGCTCAGCAGGAGACCCAGAACCAGTTTCAATCTAACTGCCTTCAAGTTACGAGATAAGTTCGCCTCAAAAATCATGTGAGAGCCCTTTTGTACGGAGGAAGCAAAGTGCCAGTCACATAACCAAAACATATGTCATAAATCTCAGTTTATTATCTAAATAAATCTAAAATCTAGATAGAAATTAAATGTTGATGTAGTGGCCATCTTACTTTCTTCTTATAGTTCTCTCTTTGTCTTATATTTAAAATAACCACACTACGGACGGACGTGCGACTGTTTTACGCGTCGGTTTGTTAGCAAAAAACCGTCCACTTGATTATTTTTCACATAAATCTTTCACAATAAAGCTCAAGATCCTGTTGAGACTTTTCAAAATAAACTAAAATGATGAAAATATACATTATTTCAGAATATGCATCAAAAAAATGATCTCAAATGCAAACATGAAGTAACTACAAATGGCGCTCACATTTGAGCTCGTATAGCACGCTAGCACACGACAGCAATGAAACAAAAGCAGAAAAAAAAGGAAATAAATTCAACATAGAGGGAAAAAAAATCAGCAACAACTTAGTAATAAATGTAATAACTTTCATAGATAAAATAATTTCTACTGTTGTTAACCATATAATTTAACTTTTATATGTTAAAGTAAATAAAAATGTTGTTTTGATTTATTTACATGTGACGCCAGATGACATTTGTCACCTTTCACAAACTCACACGAACGCCTGCGAAGAAAAGATTTTAGTTGCGTATCAAATATTTGAGAATGTCTTAAAGTGTAAGAAAAACCAGATGTGTGCGTTCGTTCGCTGCTTTAAACGTCCACAGTGTTTCTTTCGTCTCCGTGCTGCCTGTTGTCATTTTACTGAGACATTCTCAAATACTTTAACTCGAGTCTTCTCAAGTTAGCAAAAAATAAGTGCAGGGTTTCAAATCCTTTATTTCACAAGCACAAAATCAGAGCGGGAACATTGAACCATCGTTGATAAGGCTCGCATCGATGGTAATCTGCGTCACCTGAAGGCAGCATGAGTTTGTAAACCGGTTCATGAGAAGCAGAAAGTGTAGAAAAGACAAAAGTCTGTGTTTTAAAGCGTTCAGGGTTCGACTCTGAGCTCTCTAGAAATTAAACGATGGCAGTTTTAAAGTTTCCTGCTTATAAAAACTGAGACGCTCAGTTTTTTTACTCAAAAACAGTGAGATGTTGAACCTGTAGGGGGCACTGTCGTATCACAAAATGATATGTCATTACGAAGCGACGCAGGCCCAGGAGGAGGGTGAACGTCACCGAGTTGCAACGTGTTTGTCGAACCTAAAATCTCTTGCTCTTTCTTTGTGTTTGCTGATGTTTGCACCTTTTCGGACGCACCTCCATATAAAAACGCATCATATATTAGAAGAAAATCATCGCAAATACGCAGCAGGATGAAAAAAGAGTACTGAAAAATAAAAAAACATATAAGAGCATCAGTGTCTGTCTGTGTTTTTTACTCCTGACGATGAACTTGTTTGTCTGTGTACATGTTAATCTGCTCTGCTCATTCTCAGCTGCTTTGCATGAGTCACAAAATAATCCTTCTTTATCTTATCCTGGCCCTTTGGACAGCCCATCCTTCAGGGCAACTTTCTTCTGATTGGTTGCTCCTCACATAAAGGAGGTTTCAAGGGCGTAAGGCTTCTGTGCAGACATGACCATTTAAGGATATCCACTGCACACAGACCCTGGAAACACAATAAGCAACAAAGTCGGCCTCTGTGTTTTAATCTGAAATGAATCCTCATGCTCTGGCCACTGTTTCAGTTCAATTCACTTTTATTTTTAACTAACAACATTTCACAACAACAGCTGCCTAAAGACGTTTCAGCAGCGCCTGCTTAAAACAGGATTTCTGTACGTTCAGCTGTTCAGTCCATAAGCACGTTAGTTCGTTAGTCTGTCCCAAAATATTTGAGATTAGTGAGTTTGTGATTTTAATGTGTAAAGAAAATGAAAGAATCGTTTAAAACAATATTGAGAAAAGGTCAGAGTAACACAGATATCGCTCATTTTTATTTGAAGTTGTAACTTCAGCAGACTTGCTTCATGGTGATAAAGGGCCTCGTTTATCTGTCATCAAATCTCCTGTAAGTCCGAGGATTTGTATTCGAATGACTTCGGTCCTGCTGCATAAACACAAAACGCACAGATTCAGACTTTAGGCCACAAATAAAGCTCGTGTATGTCACGTTGGGATCTCTGAAGCAGCCGCGGCAGGAAACACTCAGGTGTTTTTGTGGTTTCCCACTAAAAAGCTCTCAGTTATTCCCGAGATGGTCTAAAAGCTCATCCAGGCACTCAGCGGCTGGTTTCCACTTTACGGGCGACGACCTCGCAGGCGGCTTCATCCAACTTTAACAAGGAGAGACACAAAAACACGACCATCAGCCGACATCACAGCAACAAGGAGGAAACACCGTCAGCCTGACCTCTGGGATCCAACAGCATCTCGTGGTTAAGCAGGTGGCAGGTTTTATTTTGAAAGAAATGACTTTTATTGTGAAGCATCTAATTACAAACCAATTCACACGGTTTGAAGCGACTCCGAGAGTTTCATTTCTAAATCTGGTCACACAGTTAGCTGTGAGAGTTTTACTACGAAGCAGCTTTAGCATTTTATTTTGTCTCTGAGCTCTTATTTTGAAACAGTTTACTGTAAAAATGCTCAGAGGCTTTTACTGTGAAGTTACTAGGGGACTTTTATTGTGAAGCAAGTAAAGGAATTTTGTTGAGTTTTAATTGCCACTTTAAGTCTTTTAATTTGAAG
Source organism: Rhamphochromis sp. 'chilingali' (assembly GCF_963969265.1). NCBI lineage: Eukaryota > Metazoa > Chordata > Actinopteri > Cichliformes > Cichlidae > Rhamphochromis > Rhamphochromis sp. 'chilingali'. Next base: position 1,775,113 of record NC_137935.1, on the reverse strand, counting down.
GAGCTTTGTGACCTTTATTGTGAAACTGTTGGTGGGCTTTTATTGTGAAGTCATAGGAGGACTTGTTTGCTTTTAATTTCAAGCATCTTTGTGCTTTTATTTTGTGTGTACTGAGAGACTTTTATTGTGAAGGAGCAGTAGTGCCCTGACCCAGCTTCAAGACTTTTATTTTGTGTGAAGCTTTCATTGTGAAGCAAACCATAGACTTTTAAGCTTTTACTTTGAAACATCGTTGTGACTTATTGTAATCGATTTGGTGATTTTCTTGCAAAGCTTAGGATTCTTACTGTGGAGGCTTTTACTGCTCAAATGTGTTTCAAGACTTTAATTGTGAAGTGTTTGTGTGACTTCCTGCTTTTAATGTAATCTTTTGGATTTTAATGTAAAACAGCTGTAGGGCTTTTATTATAAAGAAGATGGGGAGGGCTTTAACTTTGAAGATGTTGGAGAACTAATGCAAGGGCTTTTATTTTAACAAGTGAACTTGAAAAGGTAAACTCAAAATTAAACTGATGGACTTTTACTGTAAAGCCGTTTTAGTGCTTTTACTTTGAAGGAACTTCGTGAGTTTTTTTTTCTTTGTAAACGGTAGGCTTTTATTGTGGAGCCACGATGGTTCTTCGCGGGGAAGTAGGTAAAGGGGTTTTACTTTGAAGCAGCCTGGGGATCTCTACTGTCTCATCTACAGATGAGAGGCTTTTATTGTGAAGCAGCAGCTTGGAGACTTTTAATGTAAAACATCTATGTCGGGGGTCCCCAGTCCCAGTCCACGAGGGCCGGTGTCCCTGCAGGGTTTAGATGTGTCCTTGATCCATCACAGCTGAATTAAATGGCGAAATTAGCTCCTCAACATGTCCTGAAGTTCTCCAGAGGCCTGATGATGAACTAATCATGTGATTCAGGTGTGTTGACCAGGGTGAGATCTAAAGCCTGCAGGACACCGGCCCTCGAGGCCTGGGATTGGGGACCCCTGATCTATGTGACTTGCTGTATAGGGTTTAATAGGCTTTTACTGTGAAATTACAAGGAGGCTTTTACTGTGAAGCTGTAGGAGGAATTTTAAGGTGAAGCTGGATCAGAAACTCCAGGTTTAGTCTGCTCTGATCAGTCACACCTTTATTGATTATTTATTGATCCAAAAATGAACTGGCTGGTCCTCCATGTCAGTGCTGTAAAGGTGGGCTGTATGAGTTTAATTTCCTTTAACGCCTTCAGGAAGAGTACGGCTGCAGAGCTTTCCACTGAATTTCCACCAGTTTTACACATTTCAGTAGTTTAGATCAAATCTTTCATCCTCACTCCATTAAAATTAAAACAGCTGTTGGTTACCGTGAAGAAACATGGGAATTTTATTGGGAAATACCTGGGTAGCGTTTTCTCTGGCGTCATCGAGTCAACGGGTGAGAGGCTTTTATTGTGAAAGATTCAGAAAATTGGGATTGATCAGGTTTTATTTTTCTCTTATTTTAAATGTACTTCACCACATTTGAACGTCAGTGAGCCTGCAAAGCTCAGACTGCTGACAGACACCACCAGGGGGCGACATCACACCAGGCTGCAACTTTTAGTCCAACCACGGTAATCAGATTACATTTTCAGACTGAAGCAGCACTGCTGTTGGTTCCCAGCTGGAGTTTCTGACGATTTCCTTAAATAAAACTAGTAAATATTTTACTAGTTTCAAATCTTGATAAAAATGTGAATGAAATAAAAACATGAATAGAAAAACGCAGCGAATTTAAAAAAGCATCACAGATAGAAATGAATAAAGCGCCGTTATTTCAGAAACGATCATCCATCCTAACACCAAACAAGAGACCTGTTAATGGAGGGGGGGGGGGGGGGGGCACCTTCACGGAGCTCTGTGTGTGTGTGTGTGTGTGTGTGTGTGTGTGTGTGTGTGTGTGTGTGTGTGTGTGTGTGTTATTGGGAAATAACTCTCATCGATGTCGCAACAGAGTGAGAGAGGAGGAGGAGCGTGGACCGGAATCCGCGGAACTTTTACTTCCTCCACGTAAACACTGCGTCGCTCGCTGCGCCTTTTACGCGCTTTTAAGACTCTTTAAAGTTTGTGCGGACCGAGTCCAGCTGTTAACATCTGTCAGCATCTGTCCACAGCTGTTCGAAGACTCGCTCTACCCTCCCGCGCCTTTAATTAGTCGGCACGTGATGTTAACCGCGGCTGCTTAATTACCCGGAGCAGCTCCGAGCGTCACTTTGGAGGAGTTCCCGGAGCACCGGGGCCTCTGTGGGAGATTTACAGCCGAGATCGAGCCCTGACACGCGGCCGTTAATCACCAGAGCCCCGCTGCTCCCAGAGGGTGAGGGAGGGAGTGAGCCGCAGGACTCTGGCGCCTCACACTGGACCCGGACACTCCTGGTTCTGTCAGCTGTTCTGACAGCCCCGACCGGACTCACACCTCTCACCCCCGGAGGACCTGCTGCCAATGTAAGTGACCGCCTGCTGGTTTTAAATGTACTGTTTCCTCTACGGACCCCGCCGCTGTGCTTTACCAGGCTCGGGTTGGTTCTGCGGGCTCACTGACGGAGAGCCGCCGTCAGTGAGAGTACCACCGCGCACACTGGTGATCCGCAGCGGGCTGTCCGGACGCAGAGCCTCTCTGCTGGTGTCCGTGCGCCTGCATGCCGAGTTTCATTCTCAAAATCTCACAATTCCTGCGTGGATCGATTTTCTTTATCAGAAAACGCGCGTCAGCTGATATCATGTTTATGTGTTCTTCGGTTCGGCGTGCGTGCCCTGCCCCGACCTGCCCGCGCTCAAAAACATGTACAACTCCAGTAAATCATTTACGCTTTGTCCTGCTGCTGTGAGTGGAAGTTCAAATTCTGATATGTTATGAGGGCCGAATTTTACGTGAAGGACAGAGAGCTTCTTAAAATAATGAAGTTCGTTTCACAGCTGTCCGGATGTGAAGGCAGCTGGAAGTGGACACTTTATAAATGTCAGTCTGACGTTTGGAGGACAGTCTCCATCGATCTGGTCCCGATAATCCGATTATAGTCAGTCAGGTCAGAGTCTGCAGTGATCAGCAGAAACATAACTGCAGCCCACATGCCTCTTCATCATCATCATCATCATCATCACATCTAAGCACTGAACTGATGAGGCAGTGCAGTAACACCCCCCCAGAAATGAAGAAAAACAACAAAGAAATAAAAGCGAGCAGATGAGTAAACTGTAAATGAAGTGTGCAGCTGGAGTGATGAAGATTTCCTCAGAGGAAGCTGCTGTTTTGTTTTGTGTGTTTGTTTAACTCACTCAGTCTCTAAAAAATGGGCAATCTAGTACCCAGAATCCTCTGGGGCGAAGCTCGAGGGGGTTATATCTCTGTACCTGTGATGAAGCGTATCGCTCGCTCGTGCAAACACACACAGGAGGTGTGTGTGTGTGTGAGTGAGAGAGTGTGTGTGAGTGATGGATGGCGTTGGTGAGCAGCTCTGGGTCTGTATGTCCCTCCTGGGATCCACTAGTTCTGCCTGATTGTCCACCGTGACTCTTTATGTCCCTCCGTCTGTCTCTTGCAGCGCCTCTCCATCTTTCTTCACCTTCTTACTCGTTTTCTGCTGTGGTGCATTTTCCCGTGGCTCGGCTGTTCGTTTGTTATTAAAATGTCAAACAGGAACAGCTGAGATCTGTGGCCTCTCACATCTCAGGTGAATGAACGTTTGTAGGTTTTCAGGTGTTGGTCGAACAGAACAAAGTCTTACTGGAAGTTTTGGGATGTTTTCCCAGACCACACGACTAATGAGACTAATGGGAACTGAAGTGAAAGTGATGGTTTCCATACTGGGAGGCTGGTTTCTGTTCATGAGAGGCATAAGATAAGATAAGATAAGATAACCTTTATTAGTCCCACACGTGGGAAATTTGTTTTGTCACAGCAGGAAGTGGACAGTGCAAAAGTTATGAGGCAAAAATTAGAATACAATAAGAATAAATACAGTACACAACTGTACAGAATAGAATAAAATAAAATACTATATACAGTAGAATAAAATAAAATAAATATACAATAAGATAAAAATAGAATACAAATACAAATACTATATACAACTGAGTAAAAATACAACGATGACAGAAAGGATTATTGCACTTAGTATTATTGCATATGTGTGGATGTGTGTGCTTGATCAGTTAAAGTCTTTATTATGGAGTCTGACAGCAGTGGGGAGGAAAGACCTGCGAAATCTCTCCGTCCCACACCGTGGGTGCCGCAGTCTCCCACTGAAGGAGCTGCTCAGTGCTGTCACAGTCTGCTGCATGGGGTGGGAGATGTTGTCCATCAGGGATGACAGCTTAGCCGCCGTTCTCCTGTCACTCACCACCTCCACTGGGTCCAGAGGGCATCCTAGAACAGAGCTGGCCCTTCGGATCACCCTGTTCAGTCTCTTCCTGTCCCCAGCAGAGATGCTGCCGCCCCAGCAGACCACGCCATAAAAGATAGCAGAAGCCACAACAGAGTCATAGAATTTCTTCAGGAGTGGGCCCTCCACTCCAAACGACCTGAGTCTCCGCAGCAGGTACAGCCTGCTCTGCCCTTTCCTGTAGAGGGCGTCTGAGTTATGAGTCCAGTCCAGTCTATTGTTCAGATGAACACCAAGGTACCTGTAGCTGTCCACAGCCTCAATGTCCATACCTTGGACATTGGACTCATGAAGCAGATAAAGACGTGAGTCACGATTCTGTTTGCGTCACAGCCTTCGACAGGCTCAGTCTGAGACCTACGGCGGCGGTTATCGCCGATGTGCTGGTCAACACAACCCCTTATTTATTTTACTCACGCCCAACGCGCTGCAGTCGTCTCCTGAATGATGCACTACATCTCCAAAAGTATCCACTCACCAACCAACTCACTGAATTCAGGTGTTCCAGTCACTTCCATAAGACGACACCTGTGCAACAGGTCCAGCCGTGAAAATTCCTCGCCACTAAATATTCCACAGTCAGCTGTTAGTGGGATTATAGCAAAGTGGAATCGATGGTGAAGGACAGCAACACAACTATGAAGCGGTAGATCACGTAAAATCAGAGCGCGGTCAGCGGATGCTGAGGTGCGCCGTGCACAGAGGTCACCCACTGTCTGCAAACTTCTGCAAACTTCACGTGACCTTCAGATTAGCTCAAGAACAGAGCGTAGAGAGTTTTGTGGAGCAGGTTTCCATGGCGACCGGCTGTATCATCAAGCTCAATGCAAAGCGTCGGATACAGTGATGTAAAGCATGTCGCCATTGGACTCTAGAGCAGTGGAGACGCGTTCTCTGGAGTGACCAATCACGCTTCTCCATCTCGCAATCTGATGGGCGAGTCTGGGTTTGGCAGTTGCCAGGACAACAGTACTTGTCTGACTGCACTGTGCCAAGTGTCAAGTTTGGTGGAGGGGGACTGCACACCACCCCGACCTCCTCGGAGAGAGCAGCTTTCACGCTCATGTAGTTAGGAATGCCATAACAGGGAGGAGCTTGGGTGCAGGTGGGTTGCAAAGTGGATTGTAGCTGCAGGATAAATATGCGCTGCCCATCCTCCTCAGAGATGATGCATTACCATGGCAACTGAGAAGGCTCAGTGCCAACAACTGTATTTCAGCCCAAAACCGTTTTCAGTGATCAGCGTCTCGTGTTGATCATGTGACTTTTCAGATTTCCAGATTTAAGCGCATTAACGTCTCACCTGCCTCACCTGCGATCAGCTGACCGAGTCGCCTCCAATTGTTCCAGGTGGACGAAGGAAAGACAAACAAGCTGCAAAGCTTCTTCCTGTCAGTGCGACGGGTTTGGATTACTAAGCGACCATGAAGACGGTCTGTTATTCAGACAGCGTGACATGAGCAGTTACCTGCTTGCAGCTCGGGTCGTTTCGTTTTTCAGAGACATCCATCAGCCTCCCTGTGGAGGTGTGCGGGCAGGGGACCGTGACTTCCTTTAAGAGTGAAATCTCAGGCGCTGCAAGTTTTACTGTCCCTGCGAGCCGTGCCTCCTTTTTTATTTTATCTGTTAGTAACCGGGTAATCTTTACTCTGCTTTTTATAGATTATTAGGATAAAGCATGGCTTTCTCAGCTGTATAGTTAAAGTAGGAATATATGTGAGTACTGTCTGATAGTAACGGCTCGCTGAGGCTGCAGATTTAAGCAGATTAACAACAACTAAAGCTGAAGACATTTCCTGTGTTTAGAGTTTGACTCAGTCAGATCCTGTTGTTTGGCAGAAGTCTAGTTTTTATTTGATTTCCGTTTTTCAAATCTATCTTTAGCTTTTATTTATCATCTATGTAAGGAGGCATGTGACCTTTAACCCTCTTTCCTGTCCTGAAGCGCGCTGCACGCAGGAGGAGGAGGAGGTGGCACATATTGATCCATAAAAATTAATCATGACTCGCTGCTGCAGAGCAAACACACACTCCCACAATAAACCAATAAAATGAAATGAAAATAGATACAATTTCTCATTTCTCGGACGTGCACAGACAGACAGAGGTGGGGTAGGTCGGCCTGGACTCGTGCTGTAGTCCAGTAAAACAGCCGGTGTGTGTCGGAGGTTTCCCCGGCAACGGATGCGAATTAAAAAACAAACTCATTCTCGAATCATTCAGATATCCCTCCACGATCTGCACACCTTTGGATGCTGGTCAGGTGAGCAGATACAGCTGTCAGTTACACATGTGTGCAAGTTAATCAGCAGACAGGTGTGTAGACTGCTGGGAGGTCAGCTGCAGTGACCTTTTCAGCACAGAGTTAGAGCCAGAGATTAATAACAAGTATGATTCAGTGCAGAGAGGTCTGTTAACACATAGTGAGGAAGAAACACCCAATGCATCATGGGAATCCCCGGCAGCCTACGTCTATTGCAGCATAACCAGGGTCACCTGGTCCAGCCCTAACTATATGCTTTAGCAAAAAGGAAAGTTTGAAGCCTGATCTTGAAAGTAGAGATAGTGTCTGTCTCCTGAATCCAAACTGGAAGCTGGTTCCACAGAAGAGGGGCCTGAAAACTGAAGGCTCTGCCTCCCATTCTACTTTTAAATACTCTAGGAACAACAAGTAGGCCTGCAGAGCGAGAGCGAAGTGCTCTAATAGGGTGATATGGTACTACAAGGTCATTAAGAGAAGACCTTGTATGTGCGGAGGACTGTAATTCTAAACCCTGATGCTACACTAACCCAACGTAACAAAAGAGTCTTTGTGGAATAAATAATTTCATAAAGACATTCAGACATATTCAGACCACACATACGTGAACGCCTTCTTTGGTTTTCTCACTCACTTAAAAAGTTGAAGTCATGGATGGAGTTATGGAAAAATGATGACAAGAATGACTCAAAAAAATTTTCTTTGTCAAGTTTGAAGCAGTTTCATGTTGTTTGTGTTTGTTTTGAAGGTTGTTGAAAAATAAACATTAACAGTCTTTGTCTTTGCAGGGCAACTTTCATCTCCGCCCTCGTCTTCCTCCTCGCCGTGATGGGCGGGACTTCCCCTGCTGCCAGTCAGTCCAGCGCTCCGACAGGTAGGTGACAGCTGTGACAGGCGGGATGAGATCGGAGCTCCTCGGAGGGTCGAGTCAGTGACTCGAGTCTGTTGGCATTTTTTGTCTTTCGGCAGCAGCGAAGCAGAAAACCTAAAAATCTGAATGCACATTGGTTTTAAAAGCTTCAGGTAATTCTCATGTAGAGGCACAGGAGTGAGGATGAAGTGTGGATTTGGATCCATCAGGCCGACGAGTTCTTTCTACGCTGAAGGGAACTGAGAGGGACAAAAACGAGTGCCGTGTTTTCCTCTAAGAGTCTCTCAGGTCTGCTTAACTGAAAATCTTTCTTGTTTCTGCGGTGCAACTCTGCAGAAGTGAGGTTAATTAAAAGCCGGAGCTCTCGCCCCGTGGGACGGCGAATGGATGGTTCCTGAGCGAGGAGCCTCATTTGTAACGCTGTCGGAGGGTGGCGGGGAGGCAGGGGTGGGCAGTGGGAGGTCAGTGTAGAGGAGGTGGGTGGATGTAAAGTGAGGAGGAGGGGAGGGGACGCTGCGGGCGGAAAAGCTGCTCTCTTCAAACGTGCCATAAATCAACCGTTTCAAAAACAACAACGTGATTTTAATTTTCACCCTGAAGGTCGCGAGTTTCCCTCCACGCTCACGCTGCAGACGCACGCACACGGCTGAGGGTGACCTGCACACCCACACAGCAGATCTGTTTATAGAGACTAAACAGGGCCTGACAAGCACTCCTGATAACCATGATTAAAAGCTCAGATGTTTGGTGTAATAGTAGCTTAAAGACCTCCAGAGTAACTAAAACCATCAGCAGGATGTGAAGAAATAAACGTCACCTGGACGATGCTGATATATGTAGATGTCACCTGATGTGTAACATCCCTGATTGGTTCATTAATAAAAGCTATTTCTGACGTCTGAAAACGGCAAAATTAAATAAAAGGACTAAAGTCAAACCTCGATTGTGACACGAGTTGCAGATCAATGTTAAACTGTTTCAACCAGATTATTGAAGCATCACAAACACAGCGACGCCATCACTGTAGTCCTATTATCCTCATACAGATCGCTGGGACTGAAGCTAAACGCTGCAGCTTGTTACGGACAGATGGGTGATGTGTGTGTGGAGAGGTAGGATCAGGCTGGAGGCGTTAGTGTAGATGGATGGATGGATATCGAGGGAGGAGGACGGGAAGAGGTGGACGGATGCTGGAGAAGGTTTTAATAGAAAGACTAATACGCCGGCCGGGAGAACCTGACAGGTCAATTACCAACACGCACACTCGATCCAGCTCCGTACAGGAGGGGCACAGAGCCTCCATTAATCCAGAGCTCGGTGTTCACCATCCTGAAACCACCTGCACTTCAGTTTCTCAAACTGAGGCTCGGGACCCCAGACGAGCCGCTGGACGAGCCACGAAATCGAAACAGTTTCTGTTGTTGGATTTGTCTCATAATGCATGAGTTACCTGGTTTCTATGGTTACAGAGGTCCCACTGATCCCTGATAATGTTTTGCACCTTCAGACAGTTTCAGTGTGTGTTTCAGTTTAGACTGTGAGGGGGGGTCTTAAATGTGATTTTAAGGGTATTTCCTGTGCTTAGGTGGGTTTAGGGGTCGCACATTCTACAAGAGTCTGCTCCTCGTGGTGGATGATAGTCGTCCTTATTATTATCCCATGCTGTGTTGAACAGCAATCATCTTTATCCTCCATTTAAGTCATTCAGTCATTATAGATGAGGTGCTTGTAGAGCGAGCTGCGTGCTTTGTAATCTGACTGACTGATTGGCCTCGGGTCAGCGCTGAGACCGCTGCTCAATTAAATCAATTGAGGGAAAATTGGTCTAATTTTGATGATCAATCGGTAATTTAAGTCCTGCTTACGATAAAAATCCTGGATGAGGGTTTGCACTTTCTCTTTTAGTTACAGCCATCAGTTAGAGCTGTTTCATCCTCACTGCAGGAGAATTACATCAGCTATAAATACTACAGCACTAATGGCTTTACTGACACCTCATTCAGCACGGCGGGATGTCTGTGCTGGGCTAAAATTCACCCCGTTTTTTCCTGTTCCACCTTTGTATGATTTTCATAAGCAGAGACAGTGACGGCAATCTGGAACTTAAGCAGATGTTCGTGTAATTTCTATGCTGATGATATTTTACTGTCTGTTTCTGTAGGAGTGCCCAGTTCACAGAGTATCACAGAAAATCCCTGATGCTCATTTTTTGCTTTGAGCTTCGCGACGTCAGTGAGCGTTTCGCCCGTATCTGCACCTGAAAACAGCCCCGCAGTAGAAACGTATCAAAGAGCATGCCTGTGACTAAGATGATGATGTCATAGTTAAACACGCTGCACCCATTGGTCTACACACACTCGGCAGAGAGCAAAGAGGCGGAGCTGTTACCGAGCTCAGGTTAAGAGAAAGAGATGGTTTTGATGTTTCGCTTAACCCGAGACCTTCATCACCTTCAGCAGGCAGGGCTGAGTGTAAAGGGGGGCGTGGGGTGTCCACATTCAGTCAAACGCTTTGGAAGATTATTTTTCCAGATTACTAGAATAATATATAAATAAAATATTAATGAAGTTGTTTTCATATTTACAAAAAATAAAAATAAACATTATTTTCCGCGCCCCAGTAAAACTGTGAGTGAGGCCCGTTTGGCTTTATTCATATTATTAACATCTGTTATTAACATCTGCATCATCAGAACATCTGCTTTCTGCAGCAGGAAAAATTTCATCACAGGGGACACACACACACACACACACACACACACACACACACACACACACACACACACACACACACACACACCATCCAGGCACAGCACAGTCAGTCTATTTTTGTAAGGACATGAATAAAGCCCGTTTTTATTGCATGCCTTAGCTTAGGTTGCATGTTTCCATCGTGCAGAGGCGACAGAGCTGCTCAGAGGTCAAGCAGAAAAATAAAGGCAGTCACATATTTTTGCCGTATTTCTGTGTATGTTTCTCCAAGTTTCAATAAATCGCTGCACCTATTTCCAATTTTCCTGCCCAACATAAAGAAACGAGGCGTGACTGTTGCACCGCTCTGTGCTGCAGAGAGCTCCGTGTGGGGCTGATGCAGAGGCTGTTGGCCCTGTTCTCTCTCCTCAGCTTTCCAAACATACGAGAGGCTAAAAAGCCACAACAAATGTTTTCTGTGTTGCATAATCTGGTTCCCACACTAACTTTAAAGAAGTAAAAAAGGTCTCAGTTGGCTGTGGACATGTGAGGCAGCAGTCATGATCATCTGTGCCGGGTGTCTGTCTGTGTGCCAGATGCTGATGTCTGTGTTTCCCAGCTAGACGCTGGGATATTCTGAGCCTGGAGGTCGGGGTCAGAAATCTGTGCCTCCATCTGTTCACGCGCACGGCTCTTTGTCCTTCGCTCTGTGCAGCTTTCTGCACCAAATTTAATAACCGCTGCAAGCAGTTTAATTTCAGCAGTGCAGCAGCTGCCCTCTGCGCTTTAATCCTTTAATGAGGCGGACGCGTCCTTTAACAAGGCCAGTTAACGATGACATCCACTAAGCGCTGTTTAATTCGCACAGAAAAATCAGAGCCAGACCAGCATCCTGATCCAGAGAGGGAGAACCCCCACAAACTCCTCTTCCTGTTCTCTGATAAAAAAGTTCATCCGTTGAATGTTTGACTCGTTCTCGGTGTGATCTGCACGCCGAGGACTTGCTTTGGTTGAACTGTTCCTTTAATGTTCCTCTCAGAGCCCATGTGCTACGACTGGGGCGAGTCCAGCGAGGGGGCGGTCTCTGTAGTGGAGGGCGAGGTCGGTTGGCTCTCCTGTCCTCTTTTCTCTCATCCCTCCGTCTACAACTACACCTCCACCCAGAGCGCCGGGCACAACCTCTTCTGGTACCGCCTCCCCGAGGGCCACGACCTGGAGCAGCCAATCACGTACAGGTAACCCCCATTAACGCGTCGGCGTCATTTTCAGGGGAAGTTTAAATGGTCTGTATTTGTATAGTGCTTTTACTTGGTTTTACTTGGTCCTAAGGACCCCAAAGCGCTTTACACTATACACAAGCATCCACCCATCCACACACACACATTCACACACTGGTGATGGCAGCTACGTTGTAGCCACAGCCACCCTGGGGCGCACTGACAGAGGCGAGGCTGCCGGACACTGGCGCCACCGGGCCCTCTGACCACCACCAGTAGGCAACGGGTGAAGTGTCTTGCCCAAGGACACAACGACCGAGACTGTCCGAGCCAGGGCTCGAACCGGCAACCTTCCGATTACAAGGCGAACTCCCAACTCTTGAGCCACGATCGACCAAGTTTAGAAGGAAGCTGAAGCCAAAGGACCAAAACCGGCTTCACTTTTTCTGCCCTGCAGGTTTCCACTGCTCCAGTTCAAGGTTTTAGGTTTATTTCTATATAAACTTTATGTTGTCTGGAGAATAACAGAGGGAATAAACAACCGATGTGTTTGTGATCGATTACAGATGAGCCTGGTTGAGTTTAAAGCAGATGGGGGGGTTGTGTCTAATTGAGACACTTTGAGAGGAGCTGAATGATGAAGTGGGCTGTAACGATTTCCCTTCCAGAGAGGACGTATGGTGTTTGGGAGGCGGCTCGATCCGCCTCGCCGACTTTGTTCTAATGTTGTTCTAATTGAGTCGTGTCTGATTTACGTTCACTCATTGGTGATGTCATCCTGCTCTGCAGCTCGCGGCTCAGCAAAGACAGAGAGAGACTGTTTCTGCAGCCGGCCGCCGCCGCCGACACCGGCCAGTACATCTGCATGCTGCGGTAAGACGCTGGGGCTGCTGGGAAAGTTTTTGTCTGAACCGAAGCGCATGTTGCAAATATATCAAACATTTGTCTTTGAGCACGCTCAATCATCCAGGTAAGTAAATCCCAAAAGGTTGATTCTGTTCATCTGGACGTGGAGGATTCCTGGTTCCTCACTGAGCCTCTTTAAACACGACCTCCTCTTTTCTGTTCATAATTTGTTTCCTCAGGATGTTTTAACCTTCAGAGCCTGTTATTGTTTAATGTTTTCACCTGTCAACGGCCCAGAGCGTCAGAACCTCGAGGTTTTATTACAAATACTGGTTTTATACTGGTCCTTCCCCCTCTGAGTTCAATACCAGCCACACTGCGACCAGTATGTAATCCTTCTGTTACGACCAGAAATGCTGTTTTTATTTCAAACTGCTTTAAAAGTGCTACGAAGCAGCTTCACCGAGCCAGCCTCCGGCACACCTTTATCCTCAGGTGTAAATGATTAACAATTCAGCCTTGGCCACACCCACTTCCACTGCCGCTGTAAGGCGAGGGGTGACAGAGGGCCTCCATCTCCAACAGCATTCAGTGACCACATTATATTTAATTTCACTGCAGCCACAGCTCTGAGCGGGCAGCTGACCTCTCTGTTCTCCAATTAATATAAATTCTGACAGAGTCTTCAGACTCATCTCGCGGATAGGCCTCGATTTTAGCGACTCCAGCCGGCTGATGGTCCAACACGGCCGGTCCAGCCCGGTCATCAGCCTGTAGATCAGTCAGATGCAACAAGCCGGTCTCTTAGCTTCGATCCTCCGTCTTGGCCGCTCCACACTTAATCTTCCAAAGTGGCTGTGAGAGCATCTTAAATGTGCCGCTCAGCTCGACGGATAAGTCCTGTCAGCTGGACTCGCTCCAAACCTCCAAGTAACAGTCAGCAAACAGGATCAGGTCCCGAGGGGATGAGGAGGGTCCGGGCAAGCCTCGGAGCAAGATCGGTCTACGAGGGTCAATCTGTGCCAAAGTGATGATCCCGTGATGTAGTAAAGTGTCACCTGCCCCGTTTTACTAAAAGTGTTCACGTTTGAATTTGCCTCGTATTCATTTCGAGTGATGGGAACAGGAAGCAGATCAGCGTTACTCGACCTCACGAGTCACCTGACCATGCAACGCACGGGAACATATTTATAAATAAGTCTTTTATTCTGAAATCCAGAAGAATGAGAATGTGAACTAGTTATAGGAGTTAGAGTTTTAAGCGTGAAGCATTTGGACGGTGTGGAGATCACACGTTAATCAGATGGAGCAACAGCAGCAGGCTGATGGTGAGCTCATCGAGCACCTTGAAACACAAACCGATGAAGAAGCGTTTTAAACGATGAGCCGGCGCTCAGAGGACGCTTTGACTACCTTTATATAAAGCTTTTCCTTTTTTTATTTCAATAATAATGTTGTTGTGTTTCTGGTTGTTTGGTCTCTGCGTCGCTATTGTGTTTTGTATTTATTAGAAAACACAAACAAAATAATATAAAAATATAATAAGCCAATGAGCGCGTCCAAAACAAGATTCATTCATTTCTAATGATACTGAAAAAAACATGAAAACTTAGACGGCCGTGCACAACAGTCACGCTTTGTTTTTAAAGATGATTGTTCGTGGAATTTTTATTAGACAGACAGGAGAGAGAGAGGAGGGCTCGAACCCGCTGCACTCTGCACACGGCGTACACTCGTCCGCTAACACGGCGAGCAAACAGCTCGCCGTGTTAGCAACGAGTCACTGAGGACGGGCGGGGTTTCCTTCAGCTCCATCTGAACGTTTTTGGGGGCTTGGAGGAGTCGGCCGTAATAAATCTGAACTGGGCAGATTATCTCAGCACATGAATAAGACTCTCTCTCACACACACACACACACACACACACACACACACACACACACACACACACACACACACACACACACACACACACACACACACACACACACACACACACACACACACGTCGGGGATTCATATCTTGTGGGGACTTTTAATTGACATAACCCGACTGTAACCCTGACACTAAAACCACATTTTGAGTCTCAGACATGCCTTCAAACGTTGGTCCCCACAAGTACACTGAACTTCCAATTTTTGGTCCCCACAAAGACATGAATGCACACACATACGCACAGCACACATTTCATGGAGATCAGGCCCAGCCAGACAGGCATTACAGCTCTGCCTGTAAGTCGTCTGAGCCACAACCAGTTAAGCTCACATCAGTTATTTTGTGACTAATGAAGACAAAAAACCGACGTCTGTATTTTAATTTTCATATTTGCTACAAACACAAACGTATTTCTTCTGATGTCGTCGTTTACTTCACTGCCGGTCCGTCCGTCATGAGGCTGCTGCCGTCTGTGGTACGAGTGCTGCCAGAGCTGCTTTCAGTACCAATACTGCAGCAGACCTCAAAGAACAAGGTGATCTAGTTCTGCGTTCCTGTGTGGTCAGGTCACTTCCTGTTTCCTCTGTCTTACCGGCTTCAGAGAATTATTTGGCACATGCACAAAGCCGTGCAGACACAGATGCAGGAATAGCATCCACATGTTTCAGAGGTCAAAACTCAAGTTCTCACGAGCCTCTGAGTTCACGTATTTGTAGCCTGTAAGTTCCTGACGTTTGGTTTCGAGAGTAAAACAGCACAGCTGGGCTAGCGTGCGCACGACTGTTCATATGATAAGATAATAATCAGTTTGTTGGTGATGTTTAGAATCTTTGATCTGAATCACAACCCTGTGATAACATAAGAGGCTCAATAGTTTTAGAGATGAAGCAGAGAGTCAACCAGCTTCTTTCTGTTGTGCTGATGATGCCGAGACCAGCGATGACCCAAAATCACAGCCTGTGTTCGCGTTCTGTGGGTTTGTGGTTTGCTCTGCTCCACTTTGTCATGTTTCGGCTGAACGCCGCTTCTGAATGCCGTCAGTTCCCCGAAACTTTTAGAAGAGCTGATGCAGCATCGTGGGAAAGGCGTGAGCATCGTGCGCCTTCCTGAGCTGGCGCCTGGGTTGGAGTCCACCCCAGACTGTTTCCTGTGTGTCATTCACTCTCCTCACTTCCCTACATAATCTCCATACTGCCCCCCCCCCCAAATAAAAATCTGAATGTTTGGCCGGAGCTGAAATGTGCAGATGCTCTGGATGGGTTCCTGCTTGCTGACATCTCCCGTCTCTGACTTGCAGTAACAAGTCCTCCTGCAGTAAGATCGCCATCCGCCTCAAAGTGTTGCGGCTGGACAACGTTGTTAAGTGTGCGCTTCCGGTTGCCGTGGCACCGATTGAGGACTTGATCCCTTTACAGGAGGGGAAGACGTTAGACTGTCCAGACCTGCAGGATGCCACCAAGATGTCAGAGAGCGCACCAAAGGTCCAATGGTACTTTGTGGCGCACCCGGTAAGTTTTCAGCACTGCTGTTAACCTCTGTCCTGTTTTATCTGCAGTCTTTGATTCTGTTGCATTCAGATACTCAGAATCACATTAAAATCATGCTGGTCTCTGACATAAAGCCTGGTCCTTCAGCCTCTGAGTGCTTTCTCTGTATGACACCAAATTAAAATCCTTTTAGACACTCGGTTCTTTATTGAATTGACATTTTCTTAAATGTCAGTAGATCAAAAGTAATCGAGTATATCTTTAATGTTTCTGCAAATAAAAACATTTTTATTGTTTTGAACACAACATTGGGCCCCAACACAAACTCAAAACTGAATCAAATACCAAACATATCGATGTCTGTTCTGCGAGTAGCGACTTAACCAAGCGAAGTCGCCGCAGCTGGACGACGTCCACCTTCTGACACGATCTGTCGTTTGAGTTCATCTCCAATCAGCCTTCAGTGTAACGGATTTATTGGTTTGTTCTGGTCGCTGTATGTTGGCGCTCTCTTGAATCATGGTTACTGGGCTGCTCTGTTTTATTTCCAGTCAGCAACTTTTCTAATGGCTGTACATTATCTTTACCTTTCTTTAGTTACTCTGACTGATGTTGATGTTTTTCTACGATAGAACATTTCTTAACTTATTATATATTATTTTAAAGAAAATCAAGGCACTGTTTCAGGGGCAGAGGTGAAATGATGACATATTAATGATATAGAAACATATTTATTAGAATTCAACTAACTTTGTATAAAGTCATTTTCCATATTTTGAAAATAGCAGTGGGACCAATATTGAGCCTTATGGAATCCCTTCAATGAAGTACTTTATGTTTAACTAGAAATGAATGTGTTTTGTAAAGAAGTCTCCCTGGTTTCGTTATACACCTTGTGATACTAATGACTGAGTAAACCACAGACGTATCAGCACCGTTATAGCTGATTAATCTTTTTTCTCTCACAAATGTTTTTTTCTCTTCCTCGTACGATGGGATGCCTGTGTTTCTGCAATAACAGTTTTACTTCTTCTTTCAATTAACAGAATATGTTCAGTGTGGTATTCGTGCTTTTCCTCTCTTAAACGTGGCAGCTCTGTTCATTAATCCTTCTGTCAACGAGTCAGTAAAGCAAACAGCTGAACTGAAACACGCTGTAAAGCCGAGCGGAGCTGCAGGATATCGTCTGCAGATCGGGTCTGGATGGGCTGGATGAAACTAAAGTGTGTGAATCTCGCCGTTCTCAGGTGTGCGACTGGTATCCGTTCTGGGACAGCGACAGGGAGCAGAAAGGAAACAGTCTGCAGGTTCACCTCATGATGGAACAGTATCAGGGTTTATATTACTGCAGAGTCCAGTACCAGAGGAGGAACCAAACACTCAACTTCACCAGGAGCATCAACGTCACGGCCATCTGTGAGACACCGTTTCTGGTAACTCGCATACAGAGATTACAGGCAGTAACTGTGCAGGTAACCGGTGCTCTCATTTACTCTCAGTGCCCCTCTCGCTGCCCAAAGAGCCCAGCATCATGAACCCCACACATGACCAGATTTTCACAGTCAAAACAGGTACGTGAACAAACCCCCCGAGCGCTGTTCAGTCATCTTTGTCTTTGCACGTTTCTCCTGTTTGTACTGCAGCTTTACAGCTCAGAGGCCTCGAGGACGTGCTAAACGCTCCTATGTGTAGATTTAAAGATTTGCATAAACTTCATGAGCATTTGACCGTCCCTGCCGTGACTTGGAGATGCCGGTCAAACGTGCCTTGGGCTTTACCTTGGGGCCCATTGTTTGGTTCATATTGCTGGCACTAATTCAGAGTCCTGGTGGGCTGTGGGTTCAGTGGCCTCATGGTCTTTCTGGCTCTGCGGAGCGATGACCTCCAGCTTCAGCACCTCTCAGTCTGAGACCAGGTTCCCATCAGGAACAGGCTGGAGTGCCCGTTCCTTTGGGAACAGTGTGGAGGAGACCCCGGGGCAGACCCTGAACGAGAGAAAATGTCTGTTGGCTGGAATGTGTCATGATGAGGACCGGAAGGAAAAATCAAGTTTTTAAGGGTTTTCTTTGTGTCGTCGTTCACCCTGAGCTGCTGCAGTCGTGTATTGTGGAGACCCTGTTTGTATGCGAGGCAGCAGACGCATTGATCGGTGCAGATGACAGCCGGAGGTCGCTGTTGACGGAGCGATAGTGTTAATTTGTTATTGATCAGAAACGATTGGTCAAAATGGAAAACGTGCAGACGAATAAAAAATTGAAAGAACAGAAAAACCAAAACCAACAGAGCTCACATGTTAAATAAATAACTTGATGTGATTGGCTGTCCTGTGACTTCTTCACAGCAGGAACATAAATCCTGCTTGAATAAAACGTGCTGCACAGATATCTTTGAACCCATTAAGAACATTTTGAGTGTAATGAGGTTGATCTACAGCAGCCTTCAGTCCTGCTCACACTGATGAACACAAAGGTCTGCACAGACGCCACGTCTCTCATTAACACAGAGGACGGGGACAGGGGTGAATCTAACCAGGCTGATTTGTCCAGATGTGCATGGACAACATCAGCAGTTGATGGAAGAGTCGTGTGGCTCTGTGGAGGAAGTTCTTCCACCTGCAGCTGGACTCTGAGGACGTGACGGGCGGCACTTCGTCTGCCAGCAGCTTCTTTCAAACTGGCTCTCTGAGACTCGACATTCACAAAGTTAATCGTCCGCTCAGAATTAGTGGAAGCTGCGGGAGAACGTCTCATAAAACAGAACGAGCTGCTAACGGCGTGCACACGCTCCATCAACGCACGCGACATGCACACACAGTGTGAGTCGGTGCCGATGGAGGCGAGCAGGACTGCAGCCAGCAGGCTGATAAATGTCTGAAGGAAACGACTGCCGCAGCGCCGTCATCAGCAGCAGTTTAAGACTTCAATATCAGCGTCATTGTCTGTGAAAGGAAAATAAAGTCATGAAACTGCAGCTGCGTTTTCCAAAGCTGCAAACACTGCGACTCCAAAAAGTTTGAACGGGTCGTTAATTAGACCGAATTACTGCATTTATGAAGCTGTGCAGCAAAGAAACATCGAGATATAAAAACACGCTCGGGAACATGTGTTCTGTACGGATCGTTTAATGAACCGCAAATATTCAACAGAAATGAATCCAGAGAATACACTAAAATCACTTTGAGTCATGTCCGTCACCAAGTTGGACGTGTGCCGCTCATTTCCAGCTCCACGTGCAGCTTTGCGCGAGTCGCAGTTCAAAACGACCACATTAGGATATTCCCACTCTATGGCATCATGCAGATCCACGAGTGGAGTGAACTGTTTAACGTGAACATCCACGCCTGCAGCAGGAAACACTTTACCTTCATCCTGCACTGAAATGAATATCCTTCTGTCTCTTCAGGCACCGAGGTGCGTCTGGTGTGCAGAGGTCAGCTTCCGTTCGTCCTGGACAAACCGTGGCGGGAGATCTGGTGGACAGTTGATGGGAAGACGCTGGACAAACTTCCTGATCGATTCACACAAATTAACAGGTGCGAACAGAGCGCGTGCGCCAGCGGCCGCTCTGCACGGGCGCTTGTTATAAAGTCACATCTTCAAATAAACTTGATGATAAGAGCGCTGACCACTGCTAAGGTTTTTGCTTTTATTTGGGTTTTTCATTTTAAATGACGCCTCCTTCACTTTCATCAGCGTCTCCTATTTTTGCACCGTTGGAATTAACTCCAAACCTTTCAGTAAAAAGCTCAAAATAGTGAATTAAAGTTCAACTCAAAGAGTGTTTTACAAAAACAAGATAAAATGTGTAACGTGTGTCTGTAGCCTCAGTGCTTATAATGTGAAAGGAGCTGTTTAAATGTAACAAACTTGAAACACTACTTTATTGATATATATACTAGGCTGCGAGACATCAGCAGCACAGCATATTTAAAACAACTCGAACTATCAGACGAAAGCAGCGGAGAGTAAATTCCTGCAGAAAGCGTGCTTTTATTTTGAAATGTCACTTCTTTTTGTGCTTTGAGGGTGGTGAGAGACCACTTCAGGGACCTGACTATCGAGAACATCCTCGTGATCCAGGACTTCCAGTCCAAAGACCTGAAGCGAGAGTTTTACTGCTCCGTGAAGAACGAGCGAGGCTTCGATACCCGCAGAGCTCAGCTGGAGGAGGAAGGTGAGGAAGCGCTGCTCACGCCGTGTGGATGTTTCACATTAAAGGCTCGTCATGCATCTGAAACTCAAGCTCAGTAAACACTTTCCAGATGAGCTTCAGGTCTCAGGGAACAAACAGGAAGTTCGATTTGGGAATTATGGTCCTGGGTGATCCCCACCCAACACCTGTGACGTCTTTAGTAGACCAAGGTGTCGATGACAAAACCATAGATAACGTCCAGCGTAATGTAGAACTCCCACAGGGGGCGCTCTTGAGCTCGAGCAGCGTTAGATAGAAAGCATCAAAAGCACAGATGTCGTTCCATTTCTTACAGGTTTGTTACAATGAAATGATGAAGACCCCCTGCCCTGTGTTGTTTTCTGTCCGTGGGGGCGTGGCTTAGCCGTCACTGAGGCCTCAGGTGTGTTTGTGTTGCAGTGTCGCTGCCCACCGTGGAGCTGGGCTGCGGCCTCGGCGTCACTCTGCTCCTCATGCTGATCCTCTTCGTGGTTTATCACGTCTTCTGGCTGGAGCTGCTGCTGCTCTATCGCTCCTGGTTTGGCACAGACGAGCG
Source organism: Rhamphochromis sp. 'chilingali' (assembly GCF_963969265.1). Classification (NCBI taxonomy): domain Eukaryota; kingdom Metazoa; phylum Chordata; class Actinopteri; order Cichliformes; family Cichlidae; genus Rhamphochromis; species Rhamphochromis sp. 'chilingali'. The sequence continues at coordinate 1,754,695 of NC_137935.1, read as the reverse complement.
GCACACAGGTGAGACCCCGCCCCCAGCTCCCTCCACCTGCTCGCCCGTTCCCTTTATGACCCGCAGTCAGATAAACCCTCAGACGCACCGTTTTTATCGCCTTTTTGTGCGATTATGATTCTGCATATTCGGGGTGTAAAACACGAGGTAATAAAGCTACAGCCTTGTTTTTGGCCAGGTAACTGAAATATCTGCAGTGTCACTTCACTTTTTATTCCCTGACACTAAATTTCTTCTCTACGAGTCGCGCTGCCTGGCTGCGCTTGCAGCATTTAGTTTATTAAAGGAGAACGTTTGTGACCCTAAAATCACTCCAGAGCTACATGTTTGCGTTCGAGGACACTCGGTCAGCTTCTCACAGAAAAATCCCCTCGCTTTATCTCGATCAGAGGCAAAATTTGACAGTTTTCACATGTCGTGGTAGAAAAAGATTGTATCTTATCTGCAAATGAAACTTGTGCATACCAGAAATGTCACACAGGACGTCTGAGCAGTGTGTGCAGGGACGTTTTCATGTCATGTGGAAAAATGGGAACAGACGTGGAGAGCAGCGATTCACTGAAACATGCAGCATATTTGAAAAGTCCAAAACCTTGAGTGAGACTGTTCAGTTTAGTTTTGTAGAGAATGAAGAAGAAGAAGGAGGAGGAGGAGGCGCTTTATCAGATCAGTTTCCACTCACTTTTATCTCGCTGACTCGACATGTGTGGGTGACATTTACGTCCTGACTTCCTGACGACTGAAGCTCAGAAGTTTCCCCTCTGTAATGGAGTGTGTGTGCGTGTGTGCGTGTGCGTGTGTTCAGATGATAAGGAGTTCGACGTGTACATTTCGTATGCGAGGAACAGTGAGGAGGAGCAGTTTGTTCTGTTGACGCTGCGCAGAGTCCTGGAGAACGAGCTCGGGTACTCGGTGTGCATCTTCGACCGAGACAGCCTGCCAGGCGGGAGTGAGTACTCACGTGTGCTGTCACACACACCACACACACACACTGAACAGGTGAACCAAAACACACGTCATCCATCCATCCTTTCATCCGTCCATCCTTCATTATCCCTCTCTCCCTGCAGCCATCACAGATGAGACTCTGAGTTTCGTGGCTCGCAGCAGGCGCCTCCTGGTGGTCGTCAGTCCCGGCTACGCCTCGCAGGGCTCCCAGGCTCTGCTGGAGCTTAAGGCCGGCATTGACACTATGGCGCTAGCTGGGCACCTGCGGGTGATCCTGGTCCAGTACAAGCCGGTCCGGAGGAAGGGCTGGGTCAGGGAGCTGAGGCGGGCCCGGGTGGCTCTGGCGCTGGTCCGATGGCAGGGGGACAAGTCCAGAGAGTTGTCGTCACGCTTCTGGAAGAGGCTGAGGGTGGAGTTGCCCGTGAGGAGGGTTAGCAGCCGAGGGGAGGACGAAGAAGAGAGCAGTAAGGAGGTGGCGCTGATGAGGCTTCACAGTCAGAACAGTACAAACTCCCAAACGGGGCTGATCAGCAACACCGTCAAAGACCCGCAGAAAGTCCTGAATTCTGCAGCGTAGCAGCAGCTCTCTGAGAACAGTTACAGCTGATGGAGCTCAGCCTGGGGAAGGCTCGTGGTTTCTCTGAATGAGAGTCATGCTTTTGACCAGGACTGACTCAGATTTATTCATTTTATGGAACAAAGTTTCATTTTCCCTTTAAGGATATGAAAAAGTCCACAGCCATGCTAGCAGCTCTGTCAGTATTTACACCAGAAAACATTTCCCATCAACAAGCTAATGTTTTTATCAGTGTCGCATTATGAACAAATGGCACGTTTCAGCGTCCTGGGTTAATGAGACTGTGCTCCACCTTGTTTCCTCTTCAGGTGATGTTTGGCCAAAACCACTTACAGATACCCGCACGGTTTCCTTTGGCCTCTGAGCAACGACACGCGATGTCATAGTGTGACTTGTTTTGGACAAAGTTTCAGTTTTAAATGTGGCCGTCGCATTTTTAACCCAAAACCACAATATTTGCTGAAGCCGACCAAGTTCTTTATGCCTAAACATAGCTGCGTAGCTCTTGGTGCTTAAATATAACAGTTTACTCTTGACTGTGGTTGACATAGAACACCATGTGAGTACAGTAGTCAAGTTTATTTCTATGAACTATATAATCATTGACCAACAGGCTGCACAATAACCAAAACCTCCCAAATGGAACAAAATAGTTCAAGTAATTTAAAAACGGTTAAAAAATACGGTTGGAATGAACTATGAATTTTACAAAAACGTAAGGTAGAAAAAAACGGAATAACTTCTTACATCTAGCTGAGAACAGAGGATTGGCTGCTCGACACCGTCGGTGCAGGTCGAGCCCAGCACGTGCAGCTCAGAGGACAGACGTCCATGTATGTGCGAGCCATATTTCACACTAATCATCTAACAGCTGTGCAGATATTTAAAAAGGAAAATGTAAATCTCCCTGACAGGTTTGTAGCTTGAACCTATTCGCTGGAACGTTGAAGACAATATAATTACACAGCAAGCAAGACACGAAGTAGACAAAGTTCTTCATGTTTCTCGTGCACGGGAGAGAACCGGACAAACGCCGTTCCTTCGCTTGACCCCAGTTGCTCTCGTCCGCTCCCCCGTAACACTGCTCTTTTATTGAGGTTACATGAATATGCATAGGTTCATTAACATATGACCTCTACATACAAACAAAGAGTACTGTGTGTGTGTGTGTGTGTGTGTGTGTGTGTGTGTGGTCAGAGTGTGACCCCATAAATAACTTCCCTAAACCTGCTGGTCTGGAAGTCCAGCAGTTCATCTAAACAAAAGGCACTTAGCCTAAAACAGATACAGCCACGTTTATCCTACCATGAAACAATAAGACAAGGTACGACCTCTCCCATGCTCCCAGGATGTAGGTGTGCACACAAAGTTTGCAGACTATTAAGGCTCAAACCTCTACCAATCTACAACTAATTATAAAACTCTAAGCATATATAAGTAGATATTTCTAAGCATAAATGACAATCAACAATACAAAACCTAACATTCCCCCCTTTTTGACCTTTATGCTAGAAAAGTTATGATCACCTCATGTTTGACAGTTTCAATGCAAACATTTTTATACACAGCATATGTCAATCACCCTAAATTACTGTAACCGTACACAGTTTGACAAATGTATTAGCAGTTATCCCATTCCTCATTGATCTCATCCAATGGCAAACTGCATCCTACGAGCAAACAAATGAATTGTTAATTTAATAGTTAAAATAAGAAAGTAACATTTTCAAAAACATCCCAGCTTTGCTGTGATCACCCATCATCTATGCAGAGTGGTTTGAGTTCTGCAGGGCGTCATGAATGTCTCTTCCAGTTGTTTCCATCACTGTCCATAGGACCAGAGTAGAATAAGCATTCAAACATACCAGTTGGTTTTGTTGTTTGTCAACATGGGTCTCAGCTATCATGAAAGCTGCAGACCTCTTCAGCACTCTAGTTTTATGGCCTCTACCAACCCCCATCACCTCACTTCAGGCCTTCGTCCTGCGAGGGGGGTACTTATGACTCCTCCACTGTCCACGCTCTGCAGAAAAACCCCTCTGTGGAAAGGGTGCTGGGTCCAGTTATCTTACTGCTGTTATGATCCCAGCAGTCTTCAGAGTGTCATCATATGCACAGTGCAGTGGCACAGCATTAGGTGATGTTCATAGGAAACTGCTGTCATCACCACCATAGCTTCTGGTTCATGTGCTTTTCATAGAATCATGATGCTGATGCTATGAACGCTCTACACACATGAGTCAAGATGCAGAAAAACTGCTGCACATCTGAAAGAAGAAGCTGAACTCACAGAAACGCTGCACACTCCAGTTATCACAGTTATCATAGTTCTGTTTCCCTCTCTTTGATGAGTTCTCAGCCAGCTCTCGATCTGATAATGTGTAGCTTGCTCATCAGCTCAGAAGAGACCACAACGCAACCTCACACAGTGGTTGCGTGCTTTGCCCCACAGTGGCAAAGACGTGCACTTTCATATTCAATTCAGCTTCTCCATCATGTACTTTTAGATGTTTCATACAGGGTTCAGCATATTAGTTGTTTTCACAGGTGTGCTCTACATCTCAACAATGGCTCATAATAAGACGACAGTCTTTCACACAGGTCAAGTGCCTCTATGCACATCATTAGTTTAAATATTTACCTATTTTACTTCATCTCATATGTCATTGTACTGAATTTAAGCAACCACAAGCTTAATGTAGATTACTTTTAACAACTATCCACCTCAATTAAATCTAAGGTCTGGAGCACAGGCTGTTGTTGATCAGGGCAAGCCAAAGAATAATCTAAGCATTTTGTGTCAGCAAGGGGTGGGGGAAAGCCATTCACCAGAGCATATCTTAACTGCTGCTGATGTGGGCTGGCCTTCTCCACACACTCTTCAAGGCGGGTTTTTTTTTCTGAAAATTTCTAAGACTTGAATCTAAACATTTTACAGCAACCAATTTACCCTCAAAATCACAGTTTTGTATTAGAATATGAATATCTCGCGCTGCTGGGAGTGAATTCTTGCATGAATGCGTTGTCTCCCTGTGATGCAGTCTTACTTGCTCGGGAACCTATGATAACAACAACAACCGTGTCACAGACCACACCTGCTCCGCAGCATTCACACAAACGCATATGACAACAACAACAACACAAATTAGGCCTACTTCGAACTCTCACCGTTACACTCGGGACACCGACCCAATCTTTCGGGACCCTAACCCAGTCGCGCGACAAAACCCAATGAAGGGACACTCGGGACACAAACCCAGGGCGATTTCTCGGGACACAAACCCAGTTGCGGGACACAAACCCAGCTTCGGGAGACAAACCCAGTTGCGATTATAGAGTCACTCTCCAACTTACTTGGCGTTGCTTAGCATCTCGGGACTTTACTACAGGAACTTCCTGACTGACGTCAGTCTTTCAGCGTGTCTCTTCTCCCCTCGGTGAATGTCGACTCCAGGGCTCCGGCTCTCGAAGGACCAATTAATCGTGCTTTGGGGAAAGGAGTTCATCTTTGTGGAAACCGTGATTGTTTGAAGTGGTTCATTGAACATCAACGTTCAAGCGTGGATGTTACCGTCCTTACTGCAAAGCTGCTAGCATGGCTAAAAACGAGCTTCAGACTAACATTTTTAAAGGGTTAGTTCGTTAGTTAAAATGCTGAAAGCGCCCCTAGAGGCTGCAGTGTTCATTACAACAGGAAGTCTGTGTTGTCAGTCCTGGAGCTGAAGTCACAATGCCGTTAAAGCTGGTCGCCCTCAAGAGCGGGAGGAGGACGATGCAGATGCTTCGATAGAAGTGTTTGTTTTACAGGTTTTCAATTTCACTCATTTTATTTTAACTTTGATATTAGCTGCCATTTCATCATCTACAGTATCCACTCATTATCACATGTGTCATTATCACATTTATGTATTTCATTTTTTTTGTTTGTCCAGAGTTAAAAACTTTTGTGTTTTCTAAACTGGTGCTTTATAAAAGAGGTCTGGTTTTACTTTACAGTGTTTTGTGCAAACATGCACAAAATAGCCTTAAACACATGTTAATCAAATCGTAACACACAGTTAACACACTAATAGACTATAGAGGTGGATTAAAATCAAGTCCTATATCTGTATCATGTTAGCATTCAGTGTTAGGTTCATATGGGTTCTATCGTTTTTTTCTACATATCTGTTAAAAACCAAAGGTCACCTGTTGGTAGGACTCGTGGAGAGGTGTCAGGATAACAAAGTGGGTAAGAGTCATCCTCGGGGAGGGGGGGGGCCATGACCATCTATACAAAATTTATTCAAATCCATACAATGGATGCTAACACATCACATGTGCCACAGACGGGGAGCATTTCCATTTATATATCTGTATGTCCTCTGTAGCTGAATGTAGTCGTCATTTTAATTGGTTACAAAGAGCACAACACCTGCCTAATGAGCAGGTCACTACACAATCACCTGTAGTGTGTATGAAAGATACTGACTTATCTGAAAATACCCACTAAATAACCACCAGACAGTCGTAAAACTTAAAGTGCGACACAAACCGGAAATGAATAGTTTGCCTTCAAAGACAAAGTTCTGCCTTAGAACTGAAATCCACTCAAAAAGTACAACTTTTACTTTGAAGGCAAACATGGCAACAAGTGATTTCATTACCGCTCAGTAGTTGACAGTGTTTTCAGACAAATCGGACACTTTCATCCAACGTAGGTGCAGCTACAGCAATCTGTTAGCATCCAAGGTCTTTGGTACAACCAGTTTCACCCAGTAACAGCAACCTCCAGGAACCAGTCAGGGAACACCCACATTTTCTTAAAGACTGGTGGGTACGGTTACCTGTGTGATTTGTGCGTGCACACATGTGACATCGCTTGGATAGTTGTGACGTTGAGGAGTTTTTGCACAGACGCCAGCAGAGAGGTAAACCTGGGTGTCATCTGCATAGAGGAGTTATCGTACCTGCTAAACAACACAAGAAAAACCAAGTATGGATTCATGCTTCATGCACTGCAGGTTTTAGATATCAGCATTGAGTAACCTGTTATTTGTTTGTTAATTACTGTGCACTTTCTTTATTTTCCACTTTATATTTGATATTTCAGAATGACAAAGTGCATCCTGCACTTTGTCACGCTGTGAACTGTGGTTATTTTATTTCTGTTTTTTGGTATAAAAGTCTTTTCCTTTCACCATCATTATTCATGTCAGTGTTTTTTATTTGATGTCTTCCATTTTCAGAATCACACACACAAAAATAAAACTATGCCTCGGTCGTAGCTTCCCTCCACACCATGAATGAATGAAGCCCCTGATATCTGATATTTTGTGGAGAACATAAAGACAATGTCTCCCAGTTTGATGTGTCTTCCTGAAGATTTGCAACTAAATGTCCAACATTGACATATCTCAAGTGAAGAATCCCTTTAATGTTATGGTGAAATGTTTATGCAGATCTATCCGTAACATTTTCAGTAACTCTGGAACGATCAGACAAACTAAAGTTGCCACGTCTCCTTCGTGGCAGAGCTAAAAGTACCCGTGTACGTGTGGATGTAAGCTGAACCTTGAGCTGCAGTCCTTGAGTCTTTTTGTCTGTCCCCTGTCAGACCTATCAGAGGCCATCCTGCAGTCAATGCAGCGGAGCCGCCGCCTCCTCTTGGTTCTCAGCCCAAACTTCCTGGCAGAAAAGAGCTTCAGTCTCCTGGAGTGTCGTCTCGGTCTGTACCTCGAGAATAGTCTCCGAGCCTCTATTATCGCTGTGGTTTACCGCTCAGTCAGCAAACTGGCCTGCGTGGAGGTCCCTCAGCTCCGTCAGGCCACCATCACCACCGTCACATGGCGAGGAACCCGATCTGAACCGCGGCGCTCTCGCTTCTGGCTCAGGCTGAGGCTGGCACTGCCCGTCCGCCCACTCGCTCTGGGCAGGAGGTTGATCGACAGCACATCATCGCACTCAGACCTGGCTGCCATGGCCCTGCAGAGGGCTCAACGGATCCAGAGCCAGAGCGACAGAACCAATCAGGGCCACCGAAACGGGCGTACCAATGTTAGCCGCAGAGACAGGCGGACGCGGCCCAGAGGGTACCTCAAGAGAGGGGTCATAAATATGGAGGAGGGGCCACAGCACAGCAGGAGTTGCTCAGGGTGCGCTGGGTTTATGGGCAATGTAGAGGGGGCAGGGGTGGAGCTTACAGTAGAGACACAAACACAGCAGGAACCATGCGATAGGACAGAAGTTCGTTCAGACCCGGTCCCAGAAACACACCCCAACCCAGTTCCTAACTCCGCCCATGATGCTCACTGCTCTCCTAACCCCACCCTCATACACCACCTAGATTCTGACTCCGCCCTCACTATCAGTCCGGAGAACAAAATGGGGAAACACAACCAGCAGCAGGCGGTGAGCAGTTCAAGGACGTCTGAGGAAGTTCTTCCATCGTAGAGGGAAAAGGGGTGGAGCTTGTGGTGAAAATGGCACCAACTCCACCCTTTGATAAAGACCTTTATTTCTAACTCAAAGGAGATGCTGCATTCAAATGACGTCAGGAAAATACAAGTGTTTGGGAGGTCAGAAGAAACATTAAGATGGGTTTGTCCTGAGGGAGGCGATAGACAGCAAAGTCCAGGGGTAATTCAAATCTTTAGAGTTCATCCTCTGGAGAGCAGGAGATCCGTATATTTCAGGATGATCTAAATCAGCGGTCTCCAACATTTTTTGCGCCACGGACCGGTTTATGCCCGACAATATTTTCACGGACCGGCCTTTAAGATAAATGCAACAAAATAAAACTAGTACCGGTACCGAAAAAAAGATTTATTCATATCACACGTGAAAAGACCCAGGAAAACCGAGTTAACGATAAAAACAATAACAAAATAATGCTGAAAACCGATAAAAACACCTGAGCCTCAACTCTCGCGCCCCGGTACCAAACGACTCATGGACCGGTACCGGGCCAAGGCCCGGGGGTTGGGGACCGCTGATCTAAATGGCAGATCTTGAAGGTTTCAGAACTTCTGCAATAGTACAAGAACTACGCTTATGAACAAAAGTACTGGGTCACATCTCCTAATTATTGAATTCAGGGGTTGTCAGTTTGAATTGAAGTAGGTGCTGTAACAGGAAACCATTGTTGCATCAAGTCCGACTTCCCTCCTAAATGTTTCACCACGCTTTCGGGGGTATTATTTCAAAGTGGAAGCTTTTAGGCACTCGGCCATGCAGTGACAGACTGTGTAAAGTAATTGAACGAGGTCTCGAGTGTTCGGGCGCACAGTTTGCAAAAGTCGCCGACGCTCTGTTGAGTCAAAGGCTGCAGCGCTCCAAAGTTCCTCTTGCATGGCCAAGCAGCTCTTACAGCTGTCTTACGTAGGTGGTCCCGTACTTTTGTCCATATTGAGGAAGTTAATACACCTTTTAATAAACCAGAGTATTGTTTCCCTTATTTGGTCTCTAGTAAAACTGCATCGAGGCCACAGAGAAACGCTGCCTTAAGGACAAACTCAGGGACAAAGTTTTCAGTGTCTTTCCTTAATTCACAAGATTTACAGCTCACAGTGAAAATATGAAACCAACACAACAAAACACTTTGAATCTTTAAGGCTTTTATACGAGAATCAACCTCAAAATTGAGCTGATGCTGAAGTGCCAAAATCTGCAGTTCCTCTAATGGCCTCTTGAGGCTCCAGCAGTGAGTCAGTCCCCACAGATGTTGAAATGTCTGATCTTACAGCAGAAATCAACGTGTTTACAAACGGTTTCGTTCTCTTTGGCTAACTCTCCTGTTTAAATGATCTTAAGGCTTAAAATTTGCATTGTTGGGGGTGTGGCCTCTTTGATTGACAGGTGGACAAAGGGGCTGCTGCTGCTACACCCACTGACGATAAATGACAAGAACATGAGAACAATCCAGGTTCATGTATCATGGATGAAAGTAGCTCATCAGCCCGCCACCACACGACAGGTGACGACACTAGCTGCTAACAAAATCACAGTTCACCTATAAAATAACTGGAAATGCCTTATTTTTATATATCTTACTTTAGTCTCTGTGTTTTCTAATAGAAAAGGAGTCCCTCGTTATTTATGTTGATTTCATAATGTTTCCACAGCCCCGTCTGTTTTCACCCGAGACCTTTAATCAGTGTTATCTCCTCTTGTAGCTTTGCTGTTTCTGCATGTCAGCGGCTGTTCTCAGATCAAACCCTGCTTTTCTTTGATGACTAATAAAGAGATGGCACTGCTCATCTTTACGTGGACAGACTAAACGTGCTTGTACGTGATGTGATACCATTTCTATAAAGAGACACTGGTTAATAAAAATCTATGTTGACGATGATAATTGTTTGGCATCTGAAATTTCTTTTAATTATTCATTTTTAGTGGATTGTGGAAAACGTGCTGAAACAGTTGAGGTGATTGTTTTTTCCACCTCTGATGGAGGAATGTGTTTCACCGTCAGATGTCTTGGCTCTTTGGGAGCACATGTTTAATGCTAATGATTATGAGCTTCTTCTGTGCTTTACTGACTGAGGCTCAGAAATAGTCACTGAGCAGCTTAAATGTAGTTGCAGGACTTTTATTTTGACATTCTCATCAAACGTCTTTTCTTAATCACTTTTCCTGACACAGGTTCAAACATGTTATGGCATGAAATGGAAAACACATTATCATTAATGAACATGTTGGTCCACAGCTATGAATTGTGGGATGTCATTAACTGCTTTCCTTTACAAAGGATCCTCCAGCGCATCCTTTGCTGATGTGATTAAGAAAGCACTTCTGGGTCATTTACACAACTTCCTAAACAAATCTGATCCGTTGACGGTAACAAGTGACTTCAGGTGGGAAAATCAGCAGAAACGTAAATGAGAGGCTAAATCAGCACAAACCAGCAGGTGTCGCTGTTCGACCACCAGCCTGAGTGTGGGAGTTCCTGTGTGTCCAGAGTTAGTACGCACAGTCTGCGTATCGCCTCTGTTTTCATGAGGTTTATATATTTATCAGGGCAGCACGCATGGATTAATAAAAAACCTGAATTCTTACTGTCAACTGTCACAACCCCCAGAAAGTCTTTCTACACATCACGTCCCGCCTAACTAAAAAGAGTGAAGTGGTTCCAAGAAATCTGTCAGTTATTAACATCTAAGAAGAAGCAAAAGAAATTAACCATGGCCAACAGAAGGCGCGCCAAAGTTACCAAAGAGAAGGGAAGCCACTCAGCTGGGAGATCTGAGCCTTCCCTCTGACATAAACCAACATCAGAGCCGAACCCAACAGGAACAGAGCCACGAGAAACTAAGGAAGTAACAGGAAAGTGAAGCAAACACAGGAAGGCTTGTTATTAATCTCTGGCTCCACAGAGTGTCTTTGTACTGTCTTCGTGCTCTCCCATTCCCTGTTGGTCACTGGGAATGTAGACAGGCCACATGCTTCTGCAGGAGGTTTCTTCCTGTTAAAAGGGAGTTTTTCCTTCCCACTGTTGCCAAAGTGCTGCTCATAGGGGGTCATATGATTGTTGGGTTTTTCTCTGTATTACTGTAAGTTTGTTACAATGTAAAGTGACTTGAGTTGTTGTGTTTTGATGCTATGTAAATAAAATTGAATCAATTGGGTGAGATTAGGTGGCTGGTTTCAGGGAGTTTCAGTTATTGGTCTGCTGGCCTGCTCTTGTTTTGTCTTTTAATAAACTGCTCCTGAGAATTACTGGTTGTAGTCTGGTTTAACTTTTCATCTTGTGATTCCTTACTCTTAGAAATTATCACCAAAGTACAAATGTAAGCACAAACTTTACTGACACAACCGTCTCATTCACCGGAGAATAGCCCGACGTCCAGGGACCAGGATGTGAGTGTATCCGTCCTGCGGTCCAGCTCCTCTCCTGGTGATTAGGTGAGCTCGACCTTCGTCCAGCAGGTATCTACCAAACTGCACAAACACGCTGTTTCCTCACTGCACAGGGGAGGCTTTGGCAGTTCACACGCCACCTTCAGCTGAGACACAAACCGCTGAACCCCGTCAGAGACGTATGAGCCAGAGACCAGTGACATTAGCTGTTTTTGAACTGCTGCAGTTGTTTTCTAATTAATTAATGTTTAAGTGGCGTCTTTGGCCGAAGCCCTGAAACACAAAAAACCTGAGCGTTAAATTTAAATCATCCATCATCTCCTGCTGTGTGCACGCAGAGATCAATAGCAGCTCATTGATGGTGTTCGACAGCTCGTCTGCAGAGAGCAGCAAACGCACCTCCGTGTATTTTAACAATGATTTGTGGCACAGTCTCACAGAAATGTGTTCCAGGAAACAGCGGCGTGAGAATCTATGCTCCGCCCAAAACAGGCAACAACACAGTCACAAGCAAACAGTTGGACTGGTGCTGCTTCACTGTCTGTCAGAACAATGCAGGTATGCTGCAGGGGGGCGACTGCTCCGCCTCCTCGCTGTGACAGCGACGCTGTGTGGACTATGAAGTATGATCATTTCATGCTACAGTATTTAAGTATTTGCAGTTACTAAACCTTCACATTCATAGACAACAGCAGAAAGGCCGATGACTATAACAAACAGGCTCTATTCCAGGTCACTTCCACTAACAAACAGGGTGTTTCCACACGAAGAAACTTCCGTATCTCCATCTCTTTTCTTTGCTTATCTCAGCAGCTGTTAAACCAATCCACTTCAAACTCGCTGGCTGTGTTTGGGGGGCTCTGATGAAGAGTAGTGCTGAGGTACTCTGGATAAGTGGTTGTCATACTTTGGCTGCTTCCCGCTCCGGTCCATGAGTAGGGGAAGGAACAGCCGTGACATTAATGCATTCACAGGCCTCTTAACTCTAATTTTAATCATTTTAACAAAGTGTCAAAGCCTAACTTACCTAAACTTAAATTTTACTCCCAAACCCCTAAAAGAGTCTGATGAGCTAAAAGCCCAGTGCAGTGTTCCTGCTACCGCGGTCTCAGACTAAAGCCTGAAATAATGGCGTGACTGTGACTGGTTGTATTAGCAGAGGGATTAGCTGGAGATATGCTCTATGAGCGCCACTGAGCATCACTGTCACCATGACCTTTACCCGCTCCTCTCATCTGTCTCTACCTGTCGCTCTTTACTCTGCTCGCACTAATAAAGCAGAAATGGCTTTTAAAGAAAAACAGGCTCATCAGCGTTTATTAATGCGAGCCGCTGCTCAGTCAGACCCTCTCGTCCCTGCCAGCAGGACGCCGCCGCAGCAGCAGGACATCGATTAAAAGTTTAGTTAGAGGAGTTTCCTCTGGCAGCGTCACAGATCCTCTGCATGCATGTTGGATTTATAAAAGATGAGCACGACAGCTGAACGCTGCAGTCTTCAAACTTTATTTACAGCTGTGCGTTAGCCTGAATAAACATGCATCAGAGCCCCCGGCAGCCCCGACAGAGGAAAGTTTCACCATCACGTCACTCGCCGCTTTGAACCCTTTTGACTGCTGCCATGTTGGTTTGTGGGAGCCATACATCACCGTATTTACAGTGGAACGCTATCTAGCTTCTATGGCTGCAACAAACTGGAGCTCTGACGTCTTGGACAGTTTATCAGAGGAACTGACCAAACAGCCGTCACATCATTGGTCAGATACAGAAGAAACACAATCAGTTCTTTTATAGCTGACGTGCTAAGGACAGGTGGAGGAAAGTGTAAAGGAAACAGAGCTGCACACACCCCATCAACCCCCCAACCACAGCGTTACCAGCTTAGATATTTATGTGTAATCCAGTCTGATGTTCCCAGTGTGGACTGGTTCAACTGGTTATTAATTACAGTGTGTGTGTGTTGCCTACTGTACCAAAGGTCGTCTCTGCAAATTTACATTCAATGCACGCTTGCAACACGCGACCGCCGTTATTTGATCCACCATTGACTGAAAATTCCTTCGCCCGCCTCCTCGACCTCCTCCGCCGCATTTCTTTTCACTTTGACTTTGATCAGTTTACTCAGATTTTCTCTGGAAACACGGAAACACGAAGACACGAATATACAGTCAGATGATCAAATAAGTACTTCAGGGCCTAACGTGCCAGTTTTGATATATCCGGATGTGGCGTTAGATGCTTGTATTGACTTCTGTCTCCTTACTTTTGCACAGTTGCTTCACTTCCGCAATGTTTTTAGTCCATATCGAAGCCTCGTTCATCTTTCCTGAGCTTTGATCAGACCATAACTCTCGGTGTCCACTTTCGTCTTCCAGTCCTCTGTGACAGGAAGCAGAATTCAGAGCTGACTCCTCGAACCACAGCGGTGTGCTTGGATCCTCTGTAACGTCACTCTGTGGTGGTGGAAGAACTCGGACTGTTTGACATCATGAAATGACAAGAATAAAAATTAAGGGTTGTTCGATCGTTAACCTGTTACAGCTGAAGCAGGGGAAGCTGATGGACATTTACAGGTTTTTTCAGCATCTTTATGTATACAGCACACTCACACCAGCTCCATAAAATAAGCTAATGTCCTCTGACATCAATGACTTGTAGGTGACAGGTTTGTCCCCGTCCAGCAGACACTTGGCCTCCAGCCCTTCCTCCTGGATCCAGGGCGGGGCCCCAGTCGCCCTGGCCTGGGCAGGGTGAACTGGTCCTTTGATTTTGTAATCATCAGAGAGGTTTTCTTATCTCACTGATTTTCCCTGATCAGTGATAGGGCTCACTGATAGGCACCCAAACCACTCCACTGCTATAAGCTCTCTGCCCTCAGCCTGCAGTCACAAGCTGTGAGCAGTGACTGAAAGAATGAAAGTGGATGAAATCAGTGGAAACGAGCTTCTTCACAAGGGCTCTCAGAGAGGGAGAGGGCCTTGATCATTTAGCAGGGACTCGGGGTTAGCATCTGACCAGGGTGCCTCCTGGACAAGATGTTTTGGGCGTGTACAGCTGGGAGGACAAGCGCCCGGTGGACCAGAGACCAGGGGTAGAGATTATGTTTCTGGGGTTGTTTGGGAGTCCTTGGAAGAGCTGGAGGAAGTGACCAGGAAGGGGACGTCTGGGCATCTCCACTCAGACTGACCCCCGACCTGGATGAGACGGAGAAACCTGTCATTTCCACAGTAAGCCAACATGGAGGCTGTTAGCCAGTTAGCTACAGAGCGTGGATCTGGCAGCTCCATGGATGGTAGCTCACGGGGACCTTTAACCTTTTGTCCAAATACGATTCAGTGATGGTTCCACCTCATTGTCTGTGTGTGTGTGTGTGTGTGTGTGTGTGTGTGTGTGTGTGTGTGTGTGTGTGTGTGTGTGTGTGTGTGTGTGTGTGTGTGTGTGTGTGTGTGGTGACAGTGAGTTAATTGTTGAGCAGAAGACAGTTGGTGTGTAGTTACTTATCATCACACAGAATGCCATTAGGACTCATCAACCATTAAACTCAGCGCGCGTGCACACACACACACACACACACACACACACACACACACACACACACACACACACACACACACACTCATCTATATTTAATATGCTGATTTCTGTTCCTTAACACAAATTTTACCATTTTGCACTTTTTCAGATTGTCTCATATCGATTTTCCTCTTACTTTGGTTTTTATTTATTAATTATTATTAATATAAATAAGAGTGAGAGAGTCACAGTGTCTCTGCTCAGGTGTTACAATAAAGTTAGGCATCCATGCAAAACAGGATTATCTCTTATTAAATCCATCAGCTACAGATTATAAACCCATGATAAACCAATGAAAACGCTCGCTGTGCACCAACAGAGGCGACTGTGAAGTCTTAATTTTCATTTCTATTTTTTCATCTATTTTCTCCTGGCTGGCTGTTTGATCCTCGGCGTGTCCACTCGCCCTTCACTTCCTCATTGTTCTCTAAACGCACATTAACCCGACGCAGCGGCAGGACTCTCATCACATCTCATCAGGTTTTCTCTCTCACTGATCACTCCATCCAGAGGTCAGAGGTCAGCATCATCCATACACTTATACATGACGCATTACCTAAAAGCAATTAGCGCGACAACACGGCGGGTGCTCGGTCAGTCTGTCACCGTGTGTGTGTGTGTGTGTGTGTGTGTGTGTGTGTGTGCAGTCCTGACTGTGAAGCTCCCTCATCAATCAGCTAATTACTGTTAGAGAAGAATCGATATCGTTTAAACACACACACACAGTCCAGAGCAGTGTGTGCAGGCGTTCTTTATCTCGCCACTCTTCCTTCATTAATTGTTGTGTTTAAACAGGAGGTTAACGTCGCCTGCAGATTCATATTCCAAATGAATTTCTAATTAAAAGTCTCTCTGTTATTCTTATGGCACTCATACACTGAATCGTGTTGTTCTTGTGTGCATGCAGCGCTGTGCATCAGCAGGAAACTGGGACTGTCCTTCACTTTTAGCCTGGATGTACAGCTCTGGCTCTGCTCTGGTTTTATGTATCTGAACATAACTGTAGTTAGCAGGTCTTTAAATCAGGTGAATAAAAATGCACTAAAACACATGAGATACTACACTGTGTCATTATCTGTTTAACATAAACTGAGGCAAAATGCTGAAACACTGTGAAACACTGGCTGCAGCTCAGGAGGTTCGATCCCTGGCTGCTCCTCAGGCCAGATACTGAACACAGAGTTCCTCTCCGTGTGTGCACAAAGCTGCAGTCTTCCCAGGAGTGGACGTCCAACCCTGAGTTCAGACCGTGCAGGCCTCAGTTCGCATGTTAAAGGTTAAAGTTCATTACAGTAATATTAGACAAAGACTGAACACGTAAGGCTGTGTGACCTGACTGATGCTTCAGAGACTTTGAAAAGGTTCTTCGTGCCTTTATTTCATCGCAGCTTAACTGATGTAAAGCACTTGTTCAGGTGTCAGTGTGTAGTTGTAGCTGCTGCAGCTCAGTGGCTCAGTGACGCTGAGTGTTGCTGCGGAGGGCAGGTGGAGGTTTAGTGGGTGTAGAAGATGAAAAACCCCAGAAACCTGAGCTCAGGTCCTCCGTCCAGAAACTGAAACAAGTGGCGAGCTGAGAAAGCTTACCTGTGTGAAATGTGTCGACTCATTAGCTGCAGCAATCTGAGGCGAGCCAAGCTGTCGGGTTGTTTCCCGGGTAAGCCGGCGTGGATCGAGTTTCAGCCGGCCGCCCTCTTTAATGACCCCTCTCCCTGGCCGACACTCAGAGTCTGTGATCCAGAGCGACCCTCCTTTCACATTCCTGCCAGATTCCGGGTCCCTCCAGCCCTAAAAGAGCCTCCAATCTGTCGGACATCTGCAGCCGGTCTTAACCTTCTCATTAGAGATACCCTCCTCGGTCGGCCCGCCACGGACACTGCTCGCTCCCATCTTTCCCTCGGTCCTGCTTCGCTCTCAGGGGACCCGTGGCAGGGCCAGGACCCCATGTTGAGAACCCCCAGGGAGAAAGTAAAACCCATCATCTTTACCTGCGTGGGCGGATCGGGGTGGAGGAGGATGTGAGGGGGGCGTCTCTGGGGAGTCGCAGGCCTCCTTTTGTTCCTGAGAAGAGAGGGAGGTGAGGGCGAGGAGGAGGACGGTCAGACTGGTTTAACTGGTAACAGACGAAGAGCAAACTCACAAAACTTTAATTCTTAGCGTGCCTCGAATCAGAAAGCTTCCTGAAAACTCATCACACCTGCTACATCTGAATACAGCATCACTCCAATGTTTTTAGTGTTTCCAGGAGTGCAGGAGACGCCCGCGTGACCAAAAGTATGTGGACACCCTCTGCTGTCCTTTCAGGTCTGCATGTGATGAGGCTCTGCTGTCCTCAACACAGGACAGGGAAGTTTGGATTCAGGAGACAGACACTATCTCTACTTTCAAGATTAGGCCTCAAACTTTCCTTTTGGTAAAGCATATCCGGTTGTTCAGTCTGACGTCACTAGCCGTGTCTGGGTCTAAACTCCGCTGCAGGTCCATATATCAAACGATCACTATGGCATTACTGAGAGTTAAAAACTGTCTAAAGTCTTTCATCTTTAATAAAATGATCAGCGTTCTGCTCTACCAGGTGTAACAATTGAGTTTAACATCCAGTCATCCATGAAAACGGAATTTATGAAATTTAATGCAGTTAGAAGTTAGCAGGGAGTTAGCTCGCTAGCTTCTATCTAAATACAATATAGCATGTCCTGACTGCGGGGTTTGGAAACAAATTCAAACGTACAGCTCTGCTATCACTTCCAACATAAATGAAGACAGAAAACTAAACAGCAGTGACGTTTGTAGGGTTACTGAAGTTGGGCTAGCTGCTATATAATGATGTGCTACGTGACCGCTAGCGACACAGCTATGTTAGCATAATATAAACAAGCTAACTTTTTTTCCACTCGATAAAAGTTAACGTGAGTGTTCTCGGTGGTCAGGAACAAATGTAATCGCATGGCAGGATGCTGTAAAAGGACCAAACTTCAGCCAGAGAACAACTGAGATAATCCATCCACAATACGAGGTTAGTCATTCATATACTGCTGCATGGGCTGGGCTGTAGTTACATCCTAAGGTTTTAAAAACTGAGCTTAAATAAATGATTAGCGGTAATAAAAGCCGAGGGAGGTCAACAGTGATCACTGAGTGTTTTAGGAGCTTTTTGAGATCAAATAGAAGAAAATACAAAACATTAAACATGTTAACAACACAAAAGCCATATTAAACGCAGACTACTTTAGGCCCGGAAGTAGGATTCGTCACGTCATCACTGAACAACCGGATAGTTAGAGCTGGAGCAGGTGACCCTGAATCCTCCCTTAGTTATGCTGCAATAGACTTAGGCTGCTTATTCCCATGATGCACTGGGTGTTTCTTCTTCACTCACTATGTGTTAGTAGACTTCTCTTGTTATTAATCTCTGGCTGTATCCCAATTCAGGGTCTGCAGCCTCAACGATCCTCAAGGGCCGCGTACTTAAAGACCGCTAAGGCCGGAAGTGCGAGGCTTGTGAAATGGGACGGTCTAGCCTCCGTTGCGCTGCCCAGGTTGCCTAGCAACCATGATACTAACAGCTGGAAACGTGTCATACAGCTTTGTTTGACAGAAATGAAGGAGAAAATCGTTTGTTCATTTGTTTGTTTGTTTCTACATGAGCTTTGATCATTCTCTGTAAGATTAAGCTCAGCTATTGAACGCCGTATATTTTAAAGTAAAGGCTTTAAAACCAAGTTAGTACAAACGTCACTGATGTCACATGACTTTGCCAACATGTGGCCAACAGTAATGTTTTAATGTTCTTAGTTATTAAACATTTGCACATAAATAAGTGACATAATATTCAGCACTTAGTTTACTAAGTTACTCTTTGGGCGCCCCTCATCCGCCGTTTTTTTTCGGCAAAATTATCCACACCCACCGCCGCGCTATGCATTCTAGGATATGTTGGGCCACGAAGTCTGCACCGCCACAGCCTTAAAGTTCAGGGAAATGAAGGACGCATTTGAGGGCTGCATTTCGAGCAGCCTTCGAATTGGGACAGCCTTCGTCGCGTCGCTGTGACGTAATCGGCCTTAAAATGCGGCCTTTAAGGCTGCAGACCCTGAATTGGGATACAGCCCCTGTCTCTCTTCCACAGCATGTCTTTATCCTGTCTTCCTTCTCTCACCCCAACCAATCACAGCAGATGGCCCCGCCCCTCCCTGAGCCTGGTTCTGCTGGAGGTTTCTTCCTGTTAAAAGGGAGTTTTTCCTTCCCACTGTCGCCAAAGTGTTTGCTCATAGGGGGTCATATGATTGTTGGTTTTTTCTCTGTTTGTATTATTGTAGGGTTATAGTATAAAACGCCTTGAGGTGACTGTTGTTGTGAGTTGGTGTATAAATAAAACTGAATTGAATTGAAAGGCAGGCGTCTCTCGGTGGTTGTCTGGGTGAAAACAGCTTGTGGAGTGTCTCAGTGAACAAACTCTTGGACAGATAATCTCTGAGATTTGAACCTCTCAAGTGTCCACGTCTTTGGTTCGGAACCAAACACCTCCAAGGAAATGAGCTTTTGTGGCGACTGAGCTAATGTCAGCTGATGTTGGGGTCAGACTACGCTATGGGCCAAATCTGTGCCCTGACATCCTAAATGGAAAAATAAAGCTCATAAAAAGCTTTAGTTTGGCCCACACACCTTCTAATAAATAACTGTGTTTGCTGTTTGACATGTTTGACATTTAGAGTCCAACACTTAGAAATGAAGCACATTTTATTTTTACGTTGGATAATGCTTTCACATGTAAACATATCTGATAGTTTAAACCATGGGTTAAGAAAATATTTTTCCAAATAATATGAAAACAATTTCATGTTAATTGGACTCACATGTAGGCAGACGGTGTTATCAGACACATTTTTATAGATATGGTAGAAAAAGGAGATTTTAAAGTAAAACTTTGCATTTGAAAACAAAACAGCTACATGATAACATAAACAACAACAGCTTTGGGCACATTTGAATCAATTGTAATTTCAGCGATCATTGAAAAACTTTTGCTGAATTTATTGGTAGAATGTTTCTAAAAACACACCAGTATGGAAAACATGTGAAATATGGTTAACACCATCCACTGTGAACCATAAAAACGAACTTTTTCTGTTGTTTTTTTAAACCCCAAGTTTAAAACAGCAGTGATTTGTTTTAGTGATCATTTAAAGCTGACTCAGAAAGTGAATCAGACCCCAATGACTCTTATGTTAAACACTGCGAGAAGGTTGGAGGGATGATGGCAATCGTCATAATTAGTGTTTGAACTTGGTTTTGTTTTTTGATTCAGAGTAGTTTTACTTTTACTTGCTTTTACTTTTATTTCCACCCGCTGGTTCTTTTAAGGCACCAAAGTCTAGTGGGGTAGAGTTGGAAAAGGATGGTGGTTTGGGGTGAAATACACTCCTTTACAACAGTAACCTTTACCAGTTGTGAAATATGACCAGGTGACAAGTTTGTGCACAACTGTGAACATGTTTGTAACTGTTGGCATGATGACATTGTATATAATTTGGATTATTTTTTTTATCTTGTCAAGATCCATGTCATGATTGTAAATTGTTTAAGCTGTACATTACTTTGTTTGTTTTTTGTAGTCAACGTTTTGGTGCTTTTATTTTGAAAGTCAAGTTCGCTTACAAGTTGCGCTAGTTTCCTCTTTGGGTAGAACGAAGAAAAACACCTGTAAGCGCGCAGAAAGGATGGTTTTTATTGAAAGACATGTTAAGTGGACTTTAACTACACACGGTTAAACGGTTAAAGGAAACCTCAGAAGAACGGCGGCTAATTCCCTTTTTGCAGCATGCAGCCAACAAGGTATTTATTTATAGTGTTTGTTGTACTGTGTTTTTACTGCTGTGTCTTACGCTGAGTTTTATTTTGTTAATGCTGTATAGTTTTCACGGTGGCTTTGGAGAGAAGTCTTCAAATAAACCAGTGACAGAAAACCACTTGCGTCTGCCTGTTCTTCGAGGGAATTATAATGTTTATTTCTGCTGTAATGTTGGACATTTTAACATGACAGTCTTTAAGTGATGACGTATGAATACTGCTCTGTGTTTATTAACGTTGTTGTGTTTATAACATGTTTTAATGCTTTGTATGTTGTTCTATTGAATCTGAACAAGCCCCTAAAAACAGTCAGTGATCACTGTCGGCCTCTCTCAGTTTTTATTACCACTGCCTCAGTTTTGGAGCCTCTGGTGGACATTAGAGGAACTGCAGTTTTGGGCACTTTGGATTTGGCTTAATTTCCAGCCCCAGGGCTTAATGTTGGCTTCAGCACATTTCCAATGCCGTGGTCCATTTAAAAGTCCCTCTTGAACCATAGTCAGTAGGTCCTCAGCTAACTCGCAGGAGCCAACAAGATTTCAGAAATGAACTTGTCATCTGGTCATAATGGCTCTGGTCCCTCACTGACGTTCATGTGATACACATATATGTATGTAGAAAATACAGACTCAAAGCAGCAAAAGTTTCAGTACTATTATTTTTATGTGGCAGTTTCAAATACAGACTAAACGCATACAGGTGTTATTTTAGCCAGTTTTGTTAATTTGAATGTTTCATTAAGTTAAGATTATGTTTTTTTATTAGATCTATACTTAATAAAATGGTTTGGTTGCTCAGGCTCGTGTTTTTCTTTTCCAGTTGCTACTGTACTCTTAGCTTTTGGATTATTGAGTAAACAGAATGCAATCAAGTAACCGTCATTAATATAGGCATCATAAAGGCGACTTAAAGAGGTGTTTCCTTCAAGCTGTCATAGGACAAAGGTCTCTGAGCTGTTTAAACATCTGTCCGTGTGGTCTTCAAGATTAATCTTAGGGTCCTTCAAGGCATTTTTTGATACTCAGTCCAGAACATTGTCTAAAAGCCATAGTGAGTCCACTTGAACTTGCTGTTCTAAAGGATCAGCCTGAGATGTTTATGCAGTAAGACAACGTGAGGCTTTTGATTGTCTTTCAGAGTAAGGACCATCTGGTTTCCTACGGTTCTTGTCTGGGAACCCAGGTAAAGTTCCACCGGCCCTCCACGTCCTTTCTGACAAAGGCCTGTCCCTGGGGGAAGCTGTGGGTCTTGACGCTGCTGGACGGACTGAGGGACATGCTGAATGCCAAATCTGTCCGGTTGCGAGGCGTATGTGGTGCTGCCGGAGGATGACATGGGCTCGTTGGAATGAAGCCACTAGCAGAACTCCTGGGTTGGTCTGCACCTGAAGGCAACACGGGGGTGGGGAAGCCTCTTTCCGCTGGTGGGTTGAACTGGATCGTGTCTTGTGATGGTGTCTGGGTTTCTTGTAGTGAAGACCAGTAAGAGTGATGGTCAGCAGGATTTCCCTCCAAAGTCTGGACTTGACTGAAGGCAGTGAGAGAACAGGTCTCAGCAGACGGGGCGCTGTAGGTCCTGGTCGTGGCTTCAGGAAACTCGTAATGTGTGCTCACTCGAGTGGCAGTGAAGTCGTCTGGGCAGTTTGAAGCTGACTCAGGAGGATTTTCACAGTTTGCTTCTTGGCATTCAGCAGCACTGTACCTACAGCTGGTTCCATGTGTTGCTCTTTGACAGTAACTGTGGACTGAAGTATCTGTGGATATGATGACAGGAGGGCCGAAAGAAGAGTTGGGATTGCATTCTGGGAATGAGGATGGATTGACGGCAGTATCGTAAACCAAACTCCTGAGGCTCCACTCAGAGGAGGACTCCTCGGATGTATCGATGGTGTCCCGATCCTTCAGTCCCAGAGTTCGAAGGACCCAGAGGTCCAGGTTTGGTTCTGAGCAAGCAGATGTCTCTAAAGACTCCGAGCAGAACTGGGCAGTGAGGTTCCTGCAGACTCTTTTGCTGATTTGTTGGGGGGGCGCTCGCTGATCCCCACAGAAACTGTCAAAGCAAGCCAGGCTTCTCTTCAGCTTCCTCCTCCCATCAGCAGTTAGTTTCTATAAGAAACAAGGACAGAATAACAGCAGTGTGTTATTATCTTCTTTATCGGTGGAAAACATTTAATGCTTTGATAGAGCAAAAGACATTTTGGACTGATATAAAAGTGAACTTTGAAAGACTTGAGATGTCTCCAGGATTAGTGATCAATGGTTTCATTAACAGTGTCTGAATGTTTCAGTTGGCATAATTTGTTTTACATAATTTTTCTACTTCTGTACAAAACATATTCATGTTAGAGCTACAGGGTGACGATGGATCTGAAGGCTGATAGGGTTGGTATGAAGTCAGCAGTGATGTGGACCCATACCAGTTTTTGTGTTAACGTGAGAGCTGAGGCTGAGGGCATACCTGGTAGTTTACTGAATAGTTCCTACCTTCAACTACGACCACAAGATAGGCGTTACAAGCAGTTCAGCCTTAGATATAAGGTGAGGAGGTCGGCCATTTGGAAGACTAGAGCGTCCACATCGAAAGGAGGCAGCTAAAGTGGTTTGGGCGTCTAACTAGTTTCTCCTAGGCAAGTTATTTTTTCTCTTTTTGGGGAGCTATGACTAACAAGGAGAATCCCCCGGGCACACCCAGGACACGTGAAATATGTCTTTATGACTCTCAGCTCAGTAGATGAAGATCTGAGTGTCTTTGTTTAGACTGCTGGTTTATTGCTGTCAGTGCGTCTGATGCTGCACGGACCTTTGCCTTTTGTTCCAGGTTTCTCACAAAGGAGGAATTGAGGAATGCTCTGAGCTTGTTGTTCTCCTCCTGCAGCCTGGCCAGCTCCTCCTCCCTCTGCAGCAGAGTGTCCTGGAGCTGGAAGGATACAATCACATCACAGCAATGCAGATTATAAGGACGCGGGTATATGAACTGCAGAGGTTCAGTGGCACACATCGACCGGTTCTTTTGAAATGTGTTACGGTTTACTGAATACACAGCGGATCATCTGCCTCCGTCACACCAACCCTCTGCATTGTCCTTGTTCACTACATCCATGAACCTCCTCTGAGGTCTTCCTCTTCTCCTCCTGCCTGGCAGCTCCATCTTCATCATCCTCTGTCCCTCCTCTGCACATGTCCAAACCATCTCAGCCTCTCTGACTCTGAGCTGTCCCTCTGATGGACTCATTTCTGACCCTGTGCATGCTCTCTAACAAATATTGCTGTCAGTTAGACGTGCTAGATGTTTACGTTCACAGTGTACCAGCTGAAATAAGAAGTGTTACAGTAGCTTACTCAAAAAGGACAAAAAGGAACTGCTATACGTTGAGGGTCAGGTTGTGTCTTTTGCACTCCATGTTTAACCTCAGCTGCTGAGCTAACTGTAGTTCGTGTGCACTAAAACAATAATAAATTAAATGTGAGAACCTGTTGGTACCTGTTTGTTTCTCTGGAGGTGAGGAGAGAGATCTTCCGTCCACATCAGAGCAGCCGGAGGCGTGGAGTCAAAGACACAATGAGACTCTGAGAGGAAGACACACAGCAGACTTTAAACTGGTGGCAGTGGAGGATTTAGTCAGACTATTTGCCCGGCTGAAGTTCTGGATTCAAAACCATGCTCTCAAAGTCAGAGTAGGCTTTTTATTACATTTTAACACAGGAGTGTATGCTCAAGATTGGAGCAACCTCCAGCTGAGCATTAGAGATTTGGTTCTTTTGAAACTTGTGTCCACATAACCAAATAAATAGATTTGTCTTAATGTTTCAGGCCCAGAGGCTTCCACCTGTGAGACCACCCATTAGTTGCTGAGGTCCAATTTTAAATCCTCAAACTGAGGACTGATAGCTTGATTTAGACTTCTGCAGGAAATCTGGGTCCTAACTGACGTAACCAGAAACTCATTTTTCTCCTACACCACAACCTTGCACGACATTCAAGTCTTTGTGGTATGCACCGACCCGACGTCTAGTTACATTTCTCTGGAGGTGCACATCAGGTTACATAGAAGGTTCCGGTTAATTACGGCGTAATTCTGACACAGAAGTATAATTCATGTGTTAGCTGCCGCTATCTTAGCTTTTTGAAACCAGATGTGACAGGTGAGGGGCGGGGCTGACCTTTCATTCGCATGGTAAACCATGGCTCACTTTGAGCTGACTCTAATGTGACCCTAATTTAAAACACGTTGGATTTAAAAGGACTTGAAACCAACTGCCGCGACCATAAATGAGCAGAAGGCTTTTATCCTCATAGACTTCTAGAGGGAGGTCTGGGCCTCTTTGCTTAGGCTGCTGCCCCCGCGACCCGACCTCGGATAAAGCGGATGAAGATGGATGGATGGATGGAGACTTCTATATAATGACACTTCTATTTAAACCAGAGGAGCTGCCCCCTGCTGGCCATTAGTAAGAATGCAGGTTTCTTCCATTTCATCAGTACTGGTTTCACTTCTACCACATCGAAACTTCCTTTAATTGTTATTAAAAGTCTTCACAACAATGCGTGGATGGTTATAAAGCCCTTGGTTTTTGGTCTTGAGGCTCTGATTTCACATCAGCAGCATCTAGTGGTCGTTAGAGGAGCTGCAGTGTGGAGAAACCAGGGCAGGGCATTCTTGACAAATTGGACTCTTGGAGAAAGAAGAGCCTGAGAAAATTAAAAGATGAATCTTAATATAAACTGTTCTGGATGTTTCCATCTGCAGCAAAGAGAGCTGAGACAGATCGCTCATGTTGAACATGCCGGGAGCTTCTTGTGTTTGATGAATGATCCTCCAGCTCGCTGATTCTCACTCTGCTGAATGTGGCATTTATAGAAATGTAGAATAATTCCTTCCATGAAGAATACATCGCAGTCAGCAGAGTACAGCTGCCTTCTGCATCCTCGGCCTCTCACTAACTGTTACTATCTGATGCTGTTAGTTGGACTCACCCCATTCGGGCGATGACTCGTCACGCTGCTCTCCGAGGTCGCTGAGGTCAACGGGGTCATGGACCCAAACAGAGGCCAGGGTTTCCATGGAACAGTCAACAGTGTCTGGGCCGAGAGCCAGGGCCTGGAGCATGAGATGGTGATGGTGAAGAAATGGAGAAGGACGGGGAATCCCTACAGAGAAACAAATGAAGGGAGGGAGGGAGTGTGTTTTTATACTTGTGTATCTATCTTTGTGGGGGCTGTTTAATCCTTGTGGGGACACGTTAGCTGCTCCACACTTTGGCTCACGGTTTCAAAGAGTTGTTTGAGGTTCAGACTAGTGTTGATATGGTGATGATCAACACTTCAGAACGCAAAAGTATATGGACACCTGAACACTGAGATATCTGTACAACATTTATTCAGTGATGCTGTCTGCCCCCTACAGGCAACAAGAGGGACTGCAGAAACTGCAAGGCTGTTTTTGAGAATAAAAAATGTACCTAAAGTAGTGTGGCTACTCTTACAGAAAAGAAGACATCTTTTCTCCTCACCATGAAAAATAGAGCCAACAAATGCCCCTACAGGTCACAGATCACAAAACAGGAGCAGTAAAACTACTGCCTGCAGCAATGCACAATGGGAAAAGTGCACACACTCCAATTAGTTGTTCTTTTTTTGTTTTGTTTTTTAGCTCATTCTGCACTTAAAATGAATTTAATACAACATTTTAAAATAAAATCCAAGTATTGGAGCTTTATAAATTGGATTTAGTTAACCTGGAACTAAATCATCTGATATTTAGCGTTAAATTTTGGGGGCAGTTCAGCAGGGACTAGAAGATATTTCACCCAATGCTGTGCATGTTTTTAATATTCTTGCAGCCATCACAACCTTCTTCATGGTTTATTTCCTTTGAAAGCGCTTCTGCAAACCAGAGTGTCCACTTTAATTATTACCCCATCACCCATAATCCCCCCCCCAAAATGTAAATATGTAAATCCTGTCATCCTGTCAAGCATGTGTGCTACTTGTGGATAGAAAGCAATTAAAAAAGTTAAGTTCTGAAATATCACAGTAATGTTTTACTAAAATTTACGGAGCCCCGCAAGGGACATGGGAGAAAAAAAATTAAGACGGACTTTTGCGAGATCTCGCAAAACAAACTCGGGATCTCGCAAAAGTTTTGTGAGATCTCACAAAAGTTTTAGCCGCATTCTTCGGAGGCCGCCAGCTCGAAGCCGACCAGGAGGTCGAGGCACGATGTGCCGGGAGAGCGGTGTTCCTCCCGGCTGTAGTAGGTCTCGACCTCCCGTTAGCTTCGAGCTAGTGGGTGTCAGATCTCCGAAAACATCGGAGCACTTTTGCAAATATGTGATGTCTTGTAAACCGAGCAGATATCTGACGTTTACACAGCTACATTCACGCCTCAAAATATCTTAAAAGTGTATTTTGTGACCCAGAAAGAGTAATATTACAACTAAGTAGCTGCCGCCATTGTTGGAATTCAACTTTTGCGAGATCTCGCAAAGTCCGTCTTAATTTTTTTTTCTCCCATGTCCCCTGCGGGGCTCTGTAAAAATTAATGTATATAAGGTTAACTTCATTTATACATTAATGTTCTGTTACTTTTTTAACTGCATGTACACTGACTGCCATGATGTTCAATCTGAACATATTCAGTAAAAGGACGAGATGTTACAATCCCTGATAATGCATCTAGTCCTTTTACTGAATATGTTCAGAATGACTGTCATTCTGAACATATTCAGATCTGATTCATAATAATAATTTAAAAAAACATAGATATAACAAAAACCTTGTAAAATATTAACTGAGTGTGTGCCATGCATCATAGAGCTCAGATATTTTACACAGAAACTCTTCAAAAAACATCAGAGATCTGCTTCTTATAGATTTGATTAGATTTAATGTTCTACATGCAGAACCGTTGCTTAACAGAAATCCCACCACTGTGTTGTTTTGGTTTTTGTGCCACCCCATTTAAAAACGCCCGGAGACTCCCCCGTGTCCCTTTGAATCTCTTAATTCAGACAATTCAGGGGAAAATGGACTCTAACCATGGGGGGGGGTTACTTTAGTCAAAATACTCTCACTACTTTGTAAAACTCTTGTTTAACACAACACTGTATTTAAAGTCTTTGTAATCCATCTGAATGAGTGCATGAAAATCAACTCATAAGTCTTTTTTTACATTTCTGATTAAAGATTCCCACTTCCTGTGGGCTCCCTCATTTTTAAAAGCCCTGGAAACGCCCCTGACTGTAACTCTTATAATCATTAAATGTGTAAAGTACCGGCATAAGAATGGATAGTTACAAAACTGAACACTGGATTAAAATAACTGCACCTTTCTCAGTAAGCACAATCATTTTAACCGCACAGATATGAAGCTGTGTCCAAAGCTCCCCCCAAACCTTTTAAATAAACCTGTTTAATAAAACCTTTTAAAATCTATTTTAAAACTCCGCTGCGGTCTGCGCCTCTCACTGCACCTGCCTGCGTTAAAAAAGTCCACACTTTAAAGCAGCTGCGTGTTCATCGTGTTTTCTACCTGCAGAGACTCAGAGCGCAGGAGAGCCGCGGGGCGCAGAAGTCTTCCCGGGTTTTCGGAGTGCGTGTTGCGCGTAAAGCTCAGCGGACTCTCGCTCGGGTCCCGAAAGAAGCGGTGACGGGCTGAAATGTCGCGATGCCCGGTTGAGGGTCCGGCCAGACTGCAGCCGACTGCAGCTCTCACACAGACAGGTGTGCGTGTGCAGATCCGTCTGTGCAGTCAGCTGTCGGGACGGAGCTGAGGGTCCCCCCTGCAGGCACGGCGCGGAAAAACTCCAGTTCTGAGTTCATTCATTCAGGCGAAAGCGGGCTCAGTGCACTTTGTGGAATATTCAGAAAAGAGCCACACGTGACAGGATCAGTGGGCAGACTGCAAACACCATTATGTGATACTGTAGGGGTGTCAAACACAAGGCTCTGGGTCAGATTTTCTACATGTTAAAGAAACACAGCTGTAGTAAAGGAAAACAATCTCAGCCAGATTTGCGCTATAAATGTGTAAAATTACAGAAAATGTGTTTTTCTGTAGTAAAAGTGTCGCAGTGGGACCAGAGAGAAAAGGTGAGAAGCTTTCAGTCCGTTAATTGTTTATTACTCATTACTTTGGTGGGGTGTGAATGGGAGTACGGGGGTTGTTCTCAGCAGGACAAAAATCATGAAAATTAAAAGTTGGAAGTCCAAACTGTTTGCGCTCTTTCATATTTTAAAAATGTCGTCCAGATGGTCGCATTGGAGTCTCTGCTGGGCCGGTTCTGGCCCTGGGCCTGATGTTTGACACTCATAAGGCCCAGTCTTTAAGCAGTCCTGGATAACTAAGACTTCTGCTCCTGCCGTGGAGGCGAGCGATGGGAGGGAAGAGATGTTTTCAGATGTGGTTGATGGAGTTGGAATGAAAATGGATGAATGGATCAGGTTTTAGGTATTAGGTACACCTGTTCACCTGGTCTCCTCAGGACAAACCTTTCATTAGCCAATCACACGGCAGCAGCTCAGTGCATTTAGGCATGACCAGGATGCATGTTCACAGGTTTGACTGCAGAGACGGAGCAAGTGTAACCTGTCTGCAGCTGCTAGTGCTGAGATTCATCACTGACACACACACACACACACACACACACACACACACACACACACACACACACACACACACACACGAGTTAATCTGCAGTCTGACAGCAGGTCTGTTAAACTGCAGCAACAATTAGGAGTCTAATTCACAGACCGGCATTCCAGTGAGGTGACACATTAACGGAGGAAGAGGGACGAAGAAGAAAGGGAGGAGGAAAAAAAGAGGAGGTGCGGGGAGATACATGATTTATTTTTATTTGAGTACAATACAGCAGATTATGCAGCGACCTTTGAGCTCTCTGCTGGGTCAGAGGTCGGCTGCAGCAATGGCTCTCAGGCTCAGATCGTTTACTCTGGTCTTGAAAGTCAAGATCAGGCTTCCGATGAGCGTCAGGCAGCTCTTCACCACCAGCTGAGGGACAAATCTGTTCCCCCACCCCTGCTGTGAGACCGCTAAACCATTAAAAATGACTTTCCCCATCAGCTTTTGTGGCTGGTTAAGCACTTGTAGATGGGGTGGAGACTGGGGGGTTAATGAGCTCCACCAGCAGACCTGCTGCTCATCAAATAGCAGCAGTGTGAACACAGTGGCCATATGCCGAGCCTGCAGGAGAGGGCAGGTTCAGCACACTCATGGAGGAGGCAGTTAAAGGAGCTTAAGAGTTAAGATTTCAAAGTTTCCCAGAATGAATGAAAAACCTAAAACTAAAACTAGGCGTGACAAACATTTTATTCACTGAATTAAGAATAAAAAGTAGAAGCAGAACTAAAACTGTTGTGTTATATAATTGTTGCTTACCTGCTGAGGCTCTGGTCATTTTATTTACTGACATCTGAAAAATATCATTAAAATATAATAATGACTTAAAATAACACTGAAACTGATCAAAACTAAACCAATAAAAGCTGAAGTGAAACGAGCAGCCAGTACAGACAGGACAGTCAGATTAACTCCAAATTTATGGATTGAGTTGCATCACAGGTGGGGTCTGGAAAAAAATGGATCTGGATCCAGGAGTTGGACATTGTGACAAACCTGTTCCAAATCCACCATCACAGCTTCAGATACTGCTGGGATGTTCTTCCCTCACCGGGGAACTATCAGCTCAAGCACTGAAACGACTCAAATACAAACAAAGACAGCCCATCATTTCAGCATTTATTAACAGAGATGCGTCTGACTGTATCGGTCTCTGACATCACTGGAGGAAGTCTGGTCCACTCCTCTTCACAGCGTTGCTTCGGTTCATCGAGGTTTGCGGCATTCGTCCATGCACAGCTCTCTGAGCTCTGCAGCACTTTGATTCTTTTCTTTTTCAGTCGTTCTGGTGCAGATCTGCTGTGCTTGGGTCATCAGCTGTGGGACAGATGGCCTCACACTGGTATACGGAGGAGTTTGTGGTCCACTCAGTGACTGTGAGGAGCCGAAATCCTCACCCTCAACCGCTGTACAAGCCTGCTGCTGTCAAACATGTGTGGCTCTGTGGCACAGCGGGCAGTGGGTTGGACTTCTAGGCCACTTTTGAGGAAGAAATTCAAAGGTTGTATGTGTCCCCTCTGAGCTTCATGGAGTAAGGATGGACTCTTGGTTCAGCTCATGCTGAATGAATAATTACAGGGTGTAATATGTCGTGTGTTGTAGTTCATCGGAGGTTTGGGTTACGTAATTTTAAGACCTTCTGAGGATCAGATGATCTTTTATTGTCTGCGCGAGCTCAGGGTTGATGGTTAGTTTGTAGTTTTCGTGTCTGCTCCTTTAGTTGCTCTTTATTAATATCAACGTTGTATTTTTAATAATCATGACACATCGTGGCATCGCATCTTTCTGTGATGACCTCCGCACTGATGAGAGCTCATCACAACTGTGGTTCAACGGTTTCTATGGAAACTACAAACATCCACCTTGTGGTAGCACCAGAGGAAAAGTCAGAGGTTCGTTAAAGTCAGCAGCGCTGTGTGTGTGTGTGTGTGTGTGTGTGTGTGTGTGTGTGTGTGCGTGTGTGTGAGTGAGTGTGTGCGTGTGTGTGTGTGTGTGTGTGTTTGGGAGTGTGGGTCAGCAGGTCGCCCTCTCAGCTCCTCTTTGAAGTGTCTCCGTTGCAGCCGGCCTTCGTGCTGAGCTCTCATTCACAGCCGCTGGATCAGGACGCCCTCTGCCAATTACACGGAGCCTCCGGGCTGCCGTAGCTCACCAGCACGCGTCCGACAGGCAGCAGGTCGGAGGATTACTGACCCACCGAAGCCAGCTGGTTTAGTTTGGTGTCTGCTGAAGTGTCTTTGAGCCAGGCACTGAAACTCTGACATGGGTTCCTGTGCGGCTTCATCATCAGTTCAGTGTAAATTTATTTGAGTCTTTAATGAGAGCAGTGAGGGTCCAGGCAACAAGTGCTGTTTGTGTTTTAACAATATGCATGTTAACCTCTTCATCAGCACCTGATCTTCAGCTTCAGTCCTGGAACACCGGAGCGTTTGAATTTAAAAAAATACACAACTCGACAACAACAAAGGTGCACAAAAAACTAAAAAACTACAAATGTAAAACAAAAACATAAAAACTCAAAAAATTACAAAGAGGAAAAAAGAAGAGACACAAAGTGAAATACATAAAATAATTCATGAGTCACGATGACGTCTGCAAACACTGAATATTTTACACTTATGTGATTTTAGACAGATTCACGTCGGCTGTATTCAGAGTCATAGGAACGAAGGATGTGTGTGTTTGTGTACGTGTGGCTGTGAAGAAAAGCTCACGTGTTTTAATGTCTGCTGCTTTTAACACCTTCAACCTGTCTCCGGTGGCGGCAGCAGTTAGCTGATAATTACCCCTCTGCAGGGCAGTATGGAGGGCTACAGGTGGGCTACCTGGTGGTCTCACACAGGTTCAGTGGGACAGATGTTAAATCCCGCCCACCCGCCTCCTTACTCCTCCTCCCTGCTGGGATCCTAATAACAGTGGGCCGGGCGGCAGGATTTGTTGGACAACAGCGGCGGCTGCCTGACTGCCAGCAGCCTGTTCTCTGCTGGACGCCACCTCCACCTCAGGTGCACCCGAATCTGACCTCGCTGTGATTAAACAATCTGCTGCTTCACTCAGAAAAGTTTTAACTGGATCCAGGAGAAGCCGGTGAACCCACCCAAGACGGTAACCATCGACATGACCACAATCGGGGAACCGTAAACCACATTTCAACACTCCCACACCAATAACAACCTTCACTCGTCAACCACAGACCCTCATACGTCCCCGTAAACCACAGAGTCTGTGCTGTACACCACACAGGAATGAGAATGTCTGAGCACGAGCTGCAGGAGGCATGAAAGCCTGAAAACCTCCATGCAACAGTCACACTGAGTCCAAGTCCAAGAAGAACTGCAGCTGTTCTGGAACGAGGGTTAGGGAGAATCCCAAGTGCAGTTTTTATAAGGTCCAAACTGACCACGAGCTGTAAACTTAAAGATGAGCTGCACGTGAACAGCACTGATAGCGAGCTGCAGAGGCCGTGAATGACCACTGAAGAGTGTCAGAGACTCGAGTCCGCTCGAAAGAACAAGAGCGATGCAAAAAGACGAGAGTGTCGTCCAACGCAGGACGAAATACGGCCAACGCGCTGCTCGAGGTCACGTTTATGGCTGCATGAGAGGAAAGAAATCAATCTCTGTGTGTGTGTGTGTGTGTGTGTGTGTGTGTGTGTGTGTGTGTGTGTGTGTGTGTGTGTGTGTGTGTGTTTTAACCTGCCTGGTTAAACCTGAGTGTCTCCTGTGGAGATAAGCTGAAGACACACACACACATTAACTACCCCCCTCAAAACACAAACATGGACACACAGGACATGTAATATCCTCGTTACACACACACATTCATGCATGCATGATATCACACACACACACACACATCACACCCGGCCATCACACACACACACAGCTCTGTATGTGTGTGTGTCGCTGGCTGCCGGCCTCGTGCTGCTAAGCTTCTTTTACGTGCACAATGGCGCCCTGCTGGCAGCTCAGGGCCAATTAAAGCCCTGTGAGAGAGAGAAACACCTCCAGGCGTCTAACCTCGATCGCCCATGGTTCTGATCTCTGAGGCGGACCAACCAGCTGCTTCACCTCCTGCATGAAAGCAACATGTTCTCATATTACATCAGTTTATCAGTCTGACAGGTTGGCAATCAAATGTCTTTAACACATGCAAATCACTTTGTGTGCGAATAGACGGTAACATCACCTGAAACAGCTCAAATCTAAACGGTTGAGACGTCTCTGCTTCACGTGCTTCGATGCCTCTCTAACACAAGTTCGCTTATTATGTTAGTAATGGAGTCAACCAATCAATAACCTCAGTGACGCTCACAGGTCTGGACACAGCACAACTTGTTTAAGGGACACATTCAGCCTGTAGTCTCTGCAGAACAGCAGAAGGCATCATGTCATACCTTTCAGATGTTTATCTTAATCCATAAAGTGCTTTTGAGATGTGCAAGTCAAATTCAACAAATTAAAGTTGCAGTTTTGTTCACATTCAGCGCAGCGTTTTTGAAACAGGGTTTGTAAACTAAATTAAGTTTGCATCCTTTAAAGCAGGGGTGTCCAACTCCAGGCTTCCTGCAGGTTTTAGATCTCACCGTGGGTCAGCACACCTGAATCACATGATCAGCTCATTTCCAGGCCTCTGGAGAACTTCAGGACATGTTGAGGAGGTCATTTAGCCGTTTAAATCAGCTGTGATGGATCAAGGACACATCTAAACCCTGCAGGACACCGGACCTCGAGGCCTGGAGTTCAACACCTGTGCTTTAAAGGATTGATTGAAGCAGGAGGATGCAGGTGGAGGTCATGGTGGTTCCATGTTTCACTATAATACATTCAAAATCTGTTTATGCTGATGATCTTTGTATATATGAAGGTTTTCACCAGATCTGATCTTATTTAATACCTCATTTAAAATCTTTACATTTTTTAGTTCCAGCTGTGTTCCCTGATGTTTCCATTTTTCCAATTACCTGTGTGTGTGTGTGTGTGTGTGTGTGTGTGTGTGTGTGTGTGTGTGTGTGTGTGTGTGTGTGTGTGTGTGTGTGTGTGTGTGTGTGTGTGTGTGTGTGTACACCGAGGTAAAAAAAGGGGTCATCAAGGTTAGTTTATGTTTATTAACTCCAACCTCTGATTCTGCATTGTGGGTCTGCTTTCTGTTTAAGCAGACCCACAATGCAGAATGACTCTACTTCACGTTATTCCTGTGCACCAGCTCGAGGTAAAACATCTCATATTCTCTTCCTTAAAGGTTTGTTGAAAAATAAAGAATTTCCTTCAATCAAATCAATCATCTAAAGATAGAAAGTGAGGGTTCCTACACAAAGCATACTTTCAGTGATGATATCATCTTCTATAAGAGCATATTTATGTTTCAGAAGAATAAAGAGCCATGACAGCACATCACCCCGCAGTAATGTTTGTCTTGACCATCTGCGATTTATCTTTGATGATGTTTTTTCACATTTATTTCAACAACCTGCAATAAAAACAGGTCAAAATGACAGCTTTTGTTCCAAACACCACTAACAGCACAGAGGAGTCAGGTGTCACCCAGGCAGCGTGCCGATCCCTCATTCAGAACAATATACCAACACACCTGGTGACATCAGCACCAGCAGTCCCTCTGATTGGCCGTCTGTATGAGCGAGCTGATTAGA
This sequence comes from Rhamphochromis sp. 'chilingali', assembly GCF_963969265.1. Classification (NCBI taxonomy): domain Eukaryota; kingdom Metazoa; phylum Chordata; class Actinopteri; order Cichliformes; family Cichlidae; genus Rhamphochromis; species Rhamphochromis sp. 'chilingali'. Next base: position 1,719,631 of record NC_137935.1, on the reverse strand, counting down.
AGAGGTCAGCAAGTGTTTGAGTGTGTGAATGAAAGTGTGCCACTACTGAAGCGTGTTAAACGTTTGTACAAAGCGTTCTTCCTGTTGCTGAAAGGAGGGGAGATTTGATCCTCCTGTAAGTGAGGCAAACCTGTATGTTGTCAGTCAGTTTCAGGTGGTGTAACTGAATCGCTGTAACACGATGCTGTTTGTTCTCTAAACACTGGAGACGATCACAGAACCATTCAAATGTGTCTCCGTTTAGTGGAGACAGAAAAGCAAAAAAAGCTCAAACTGTTCTGAGAAATTTCAGATTTTAGTTTCAACAGTTTAACTTCCTCACTTTGAAAAAATGAATTCAAATTTTCAAGTTGTTACATTATATTTAGTAAATCTTTGAAATGAAGAGGTTAATAGATGGTTAAATGATGCCACTGTTATTTAGAAACTTACTGAATTGAATATTTCCAGTGAAATTATTCATATTGAAAAATTCCTTCTAAGAGTTAGAGTTAGGCTACTGAGCTATGTGCAACCCATAGCAGCAGGTTTGGAAATCATGCCTCACACTCAAACAGGGTTTGGTCGACTAATCTGCTAATCGAATCACCCCGCCCAAATCAGTTGATGAGTTTGTATAGTTTTTATATGTTCCTCCTAATTATACATATTTCTCCTGTTTGTCACTTGCTGTTTCCGTAGCAGTTGGAGTTTTTACAGGGTGGGGTTGCTAGCCCCACGCTCAACCCTCCTCCTTTCTCATCCGGGCTTGGGACCGGCAATGGCAGAGCCGGTCCCAACAACCAACCAGCAACGTGCTGAAGAGGTGGAGAATTTTACATATCTTGGCAGCATCATCTCGAATGACGGGGTCTCTGATCGGGATGTCGACGCCAGAGTAGGGAAGGCAGTTGGTGTCCTGCGACGTCTCCAACCTAACCCTGAATGTTAGGGTCAAGATCAGACTACTGAACTCTATCGTCTTCGCTACTGCATTTTACGCTAGTGAAACCTGGCGCTCAACAAGTGCAATTATTCAACACCTGAACGTGCTTCAACAACGTGGCCTGCGGCGAATCCTGAGAATTTGCTACCACATGGCGTCGAACATTCATGGACAATCTGAGAACTGTCGACATTGTCTGGGACGAAGCTGAAGCAGTCGCTGCTGACTGACATCGATGGAGATCACTAGCTGCCCGATGCGCCGCCCGGTGTAGGAGGAACTAAGTGCTAAGTGCTCCTGTTTGTCATTTATTCCTGCACAGTTGGTGTGGAGCACCCATCATTTCGATGTACATGACAATCACAATAAACTGCGATTCTATTCTATTCTATTCTAAACGTAGCTTTGTCTCGTAGTTTGGGTTCTGTTCACACAGAGGAAAATCCAGGTGAACTCCAAGCCAATCAAAAAGCCAAACTGCAAACCACGTGAGAATGTTCCGTCCACTGATTGGCTGGATGTGTTGGAGAGCAACAAACTAAATACAGGAAGAAGATGCTCTTTTCTACACTATTGGAGAACCCAAGAATTTACACCCATTTCATGGCTGGATGTTAGTCAGTGCAGACTTTTGCACATCTACAGTACGTTTCCTCATCGTGGCCAATGGAAGCTTTTTAGTTTAGACTTGCAATGTACACCTGGGAACTGGTTTGGATCCGTTTTCTATCTTTTCAAGTCAAATATCTCAGCTTTACTTTAAATTACAGTTAAAACAGTGACCAAAGCTGCAAACGCAACCTTTAACATTTAAACTGTGCCGTTTTGTGCATGTTTTTTTTGCTCCAAGCCACATGCAGCATCCACACGGCCAATCCTCTCATGACGATACACAGCAGGGTGATTAAACGTTTATATAAGAAGCAACTACAGCTGATGTAATGTTAACAACTGACATGTTTGAAACTGATCATTTGTCTACGTGTCTTCCATTGTAAACCTACTAATCAGTGCTAACATTGATAACATTAACAGTGTTCAGTTTCATAAATCATAAACTGTCACGATCTATGCTAACGGTCCCTATGATGTTCCAGTTACCAAAGCAGCGGAGATAGTAATAAACCACTGGACCACCAAATATGCCTCCTCGTGGAGCCGTATCTTCAATCCACGTATTTCCTCAGAAGCATGAGTTCCCCAAACGCACCGACAGAGGTGGAAACTGTTTTTGCAAACTGTTCCTTTATACATAAATATAATACTGAGACACAAAATGATACAAACAAAAAGAGAACGTCGTGAAGCATTCGGTGCAGTTTTCCTCAGTAAAACCGTCATCAGCCCATAAAAGCTGAAGGTTTTTGATATTTCAGTCAAACAGCAGCAGGTCGGACTCACGGACTGCTGTCGGTCTGTTGTTTGTTCCACTCCCCAAACTAATCTGGTTTAATCCCAACAGGAATCCAGCAAACTAACGCCTCTACATCTAAAATCTGAGCACGCAGCTTTTCATTACTTCCATATTAGAGCTCTGTGCTAATACAGCTCGATTTAACACAGCGGCTAATGTCCCCAAAACAGCTCCGAGTGTCTCAGGTTGTTAACGTCTGCAGCACACATCGAGTTCACGAAGGCCTTAAAGTTTGCAAACACCAGTTTATGAAGACAGGATTCACCAGGATTCATCTTCCACAAGTTTCCTGTTGGAATCTTAGTTCAGATTTAAAATTGACAGACATGACAGCACAGCAGTAAATACTGAAAACCAAAGAAGACACTGACACAGTGAGGTGTTTTCACTCTCCTAACCCTGAACAGGTGAGCTGAGACCAGCTCGAGGTTAACGGGGAAGCAGTGACGCCGTCCTCACCCTGCTATGAGGATGTAGATGTTTCGGTCAGTTTTGAAGTCTTTGTTTTTCTTCTTCACATTAAAAATAAAGAAAATCCTTTAAATAATTTGATGCCCGAGTAGTTTTGGACTGAGAACCAGAATTCATGCTGTCGTTGTGTTTCTTCAAACTTATTTGATCTCCTTCGTCCATCCGTCAGAGTGCGAAGCCTCCGATCTCTGGTGTCACCTAAGGACAAACTGCTGGGCTTAAAAATGTGACAGGAGGTTTGTAAACCTGAAAACCTTCTTTTAAACACAAACACTCCTCTGAAAGACGAGTGTAGCCACCGCCACCACAAAAGCACCCAAACATGAGCAGAAAGGGCCGAGAGCGGGGCTGCCGGTGGCTGTTGTGTCTCTAAACCAAACACTGAGTGTCTGAACAGCAGCCAAGCCTGAAGGGGCAACCGGCGAGCCAACAACGCCGGTCCTCATGGCAACCGTAGTAGTAGTAGCAGCGAAAGAAAGAAAATCGAGCTATTCAGAGAATGCACAACAACGTTTAATGTGTTACTCCACTGTGTGTCTAACACTGGAGGTGGGTGGAGTTTGGTGATACGTAACAGCTGGTGTGAGAGGACGCGTGGCTGCAGCGTTCAAAGAACACAAACGTGCAGACTTTAAAAATGGAGCAGCGACTGAACGACATCTACGAACGCCACAAGGAGGATGATGTCATCATCACAGACTGTATATAAAAGATGGATGAAACTTCCTGGTCGGAAATGTAGAGCAAACGTCTGAAACCTGCAGTCACGACAGAGTCACCATAAAACAGCTTCCCCACCTCACAGAGTGTCATTTACAAAAAGAAGACAGGACTCAAGGGACGAAGGAGCAGAGAAAGGATGGAAGGAAGGAAGGAAAGAAAAAGACAAAAAGAAACAAGGAAACGAAGGAAGGAAGGTTTTGAAAGCATTACTCAAAACATATATTTAGAAGAACATTTAGAAAGAAGTTTTTCTTTGAAACATTTTTAAAACTGGTTTAAAAATCAGAGATTTGTGTAAATATTTGTTAGGAGTTCATCAGCCTTCAGTGTCGGTCCTCAGAAGGGCAGACAGATATGTGTGTGTGTGTGTGTGTGTCTGTGTGTGTGTTCACACTGTAGCGATGGACACAGGCCAGAGCGTCCCCAATGAGCACGCACAGACCAGGGAAGAGCCCACCAATCAGAGCGCTGCTGCCACAGTTTTGCTGTCGCGGGGGGCCGCTGGCATCAATCAGGTCCTCAGGTACCTGCCAATAAAACACACACACACACACACACACACACACACACACACACACACACACACACACTGTTTACTTGTTGTTTACCTCCTTCACTCTGCAGCAGCCAATTAGGGTTCAAAGAGAGACTCAAAAAGTTGCATCACTTAAAGGGTCAGTGAACCCAAGTTAATCAAATCAAAGCTTTTGTGCTTCAAAGAATCATTTTATGTAAAAAACACAAACTCAGTGAACTTCAGATAAAAAAAAACAAGATTTTAGCAGCTTCATAATCAGAGCAGACGGCGAAGACACCGAGAGACAGAAGTACAGCACACTCACCTGGAGACAGCGAGGGTCTGCACCTGAGACACACTGCAGGGATTCAGCTCACACTGAGCATCAAAGTTTCATTCAACACAAACCAGAAAGTTTTTACATCTATGTTTCTTCTTCAGGGATCTTTTGTTTTTTTAATTAACACAACAATTAAACAAAAAACCTTGACAAAAACAACACAAACCAAACATAACAATGTGCACAAAGGATGTAAAATTACAAAAGCATGTCAAAACTTTCAATGCAGTTATTAAAATGTGATGAAAAAACAACAAAATCACGATCAGAACAAACAAAAAGAAATCAAAAGCCACAAACTGATGTAAAATTGCACAACAATAAATACATAAAGGTCCTTTATTGTAAATGTCATAAATGTCACTTCAGGTCAGAACATGATGTGAGATGACAAACAGTTGGCCAAAAAGATGCAACATGTGGACACAAAATAACAAAATGACCTCAAAGAGCGATGAAATTCCCCCAAGACAAAAGTGAAATGGACACAAAGTCACGTGAAATTACCTCCAAAAACTGTCCAAAAACAGATGTAATTACACACACGAAAAGACCGTAAAATGATGTGAAATCACAAAACTTTAAAGGATGACCAGAAGTGACAAAAGCAGAAGCAAAAGCGCCAAAATGACGTCAAATAATATAAAATTAGAGAAAAAAGACAGAAGATGCTATGAAACAACCGAGAGACATAAAAGCTGCTTTAATATACCTCCACCTTGTGGCCACAGGAGGAACTACAGCTGTGGGGTGACGGGTTAACACTGGAGGAGCCTTTTACACTAAAGTGTTTCCTCCTTCTGACTGACCACAGTTTTTGTTTCACCTCAGCCTCTGCCGGGTTGGAAACACGCACAGAGTCAGAATGTCAGCTTCAGTGTGCACAAACTGACACAAAATACCCACAAACACAAACAAACACACAAAACAACCAAAAGCAGCATCAAAATCGCCACAAAGTGGTTTAAAATATCTGCAAACACATAGAAAATGGTCCAAAGGGCAGAAAATGAAAACAAACTGATGCAGCATCAGCCAATCAAATCCCACAGAGACATAAAAGAACCAAAAACATCACAAAGAGACAAAAAATTATAATAAACAGTTGAGAAATCACAAAAAACAACCACAAAATGAACCATCTTACATCATTTAATCCTCACTGTGCACTAAGGGCTCCACAATGATGTAGAAAGCAAAGATAAACGACAGATGACAATAAAAGTAATTCACAGCATCTTCTTCAGTCCTGAAGGACACGATGAACGACCCCGAGCGCCTCCTCTGGCGCCACCTGGAGGACAGGCACACACTTGAGGTACTGCTTCTTCACCAGCTGCTTCTCATCACGCTTGTCACCCCGCGTGTGTCAGTGAGCCGTGTGATTGGCTCATTAGTCGGTATAAAAACAAAGGCAAGCAGCCAGCCAATCAGCACAAAGAAAACAGACCTCTGCTGCTTTCCCAGCATGCCTTGGGAGCGTGGTGGTCCGGCGAGTTGGAGCTGAACAGGAAGATCAAAACCTAAAATAATAAACGGGACACAAATTAAATTAAAGATTTAAAGTTAAACACCAACAGCTTGGTGAGTCCGAAGGATCAGAGCCGATATTCTGATATATGAGCCGATGTTGTCTTTCAGGCACATTAATCATAGTCAGAATTATTAGTGAGTTGTCATTAAGGCCGTAAGGAAGCGTGAACACTGTGTAAATAAGAGAGCGTTTATGTGTGGGCTCTGTGGGGAGCTGTAACCATCCGCTTGGCGGTTTCGTCCCTTTAGTCGCAGCCGTGTTGCTGTCGGTGAGACCGAGAGCAGCTGATGGCTTTCGCAGGTCTGCTGTGTGGGACGGGTCGAGTCCAGGTCACAACCGCAAAGTCATGACTGGAACACTTTCAACGGGAGTGTGAGGGAGCTCCAGCAGGTCAGAGATACTGGAAACTGGGAACACCACCCCCACCCCACCACACCCGCCCACCGGCTGTGTGTTAAATTAATTTGTTCTTTTCCACCAGCTCGTCCCTGCAGCTGTCGTTGCCACAGACGCACAAAACAAGCGCTCCTCTGTCTGCTGAGACGTCACTATGTTTGTTTCCGTCTGTTGGCCGCATCAGGTAACAAAGGGCCGTCCGAGGAGACGTGCACGGTCGTTAGCAGGAATCAAACCTGAGACCTGTCGTCCGTCAAACAGCAACAAACCTCTGTCAGCGGATCAGATTCTCGGCTTGCCTGGCCTCAGACAAACTTCCCCACCGGCCTCGTGTTTATTTTAAGTTTTTTCTCACGAGTGCAGGTTAACATCGCCGCAGCTGCTACTGTGCACTTTACTTTATTTTTTTACTTTATTTTCATGGCTTCTGTGCTTCAAAAAGAAGTCCAGCTGTATAAAAATAACTCACTGCTCACTTGATCATTAAAGGTGGACATAGCCACGCCCCCTAGTTATCAAACTTAATACACAGCGAGACCGTGGCTGTTTTTGTACCAGGCCGTAAACGTGATTATTCCTGCTGTAAAGTTTTAATGAGGACAGACTCACTGTCGGAGCCTCAAGTGGACATTAGAGGAACTGCAGCTTTTGACACGCCTGCGTTGTCCCTTGCTTCAACATCAGCGTGACTTTTATTTTGAAACTTCCTTTCAATCAAGACTGGACTCAGTTATTCAGAGGTGCCTGTAACTTCTTTATTGCAATAATGTGAACAATGTTTTCTTCTTTGCAAACAGAGACAGTATAAAAGATGCCAAAGTGAAGCTAACACAAAGGTGCCTTCTTTTAACAGCCAGCAGGGGGCGACTCATCTGGTTAAACAGGCTTGCTGTATAAAAACGACCCTCGCTCTGCGAACACAGGAAAGTCTCTCTGAGAGCTCTCGTACCGAAACCTTCAGACGACAGAAAAACTTTGGTCCAAACTCTAAACACTGCAGTACTACTAGAGACTACGAGATACATGTGCGTGTATTTTAACTCATGTTAACTCTTATTTCCATTCATATGGATTCATGATGTCTGCACCGCTCCGAGAGATGCTTCACATTGCATCGTTCACCTGTACATTAACAAAGGCCTTCTGTTCTATTCATTTTGTGAATTTTGCTCATTTTAAGATTATCCGGGTTTGTTCACTGGCTAAGCACTGTTTTGTTTTTGGACTGCTGTTTGAGACACGTCTGCTGAGCTCTTCAGCTTTTGAAACTTAGACTCGTTTTTGTACTTGAACTTTTGTGTTTCCCAGCTCTGTGCCAAGTCCTCCCGTCTTTAGCCCAAGCTTGGTAAATATCCTGCAACCTTCAGCTGTTATTCAGGCACCGGTGGCTGCTCTCACTTCCCTCCATAAAAAAGCAGAGCTGAGTCTGTGCTTCGCCAACTGTCCCCTTAAAGGAGATTAGAGTTCTCGGAGCGGAAAAGAAAGTGTTGCTCATTTGTCTCCCTGCAGGATTTTCTGTCCCGTCGGTCCGCCGTCCTGCTGACTCTGCGGTAACGGCGTAAAGCTCCAGCTGATGATTCATGGATCGGATGACTCAGATCTTGTGAGTGAAGCTTCTCTGGGCCAAATCAAGCCGGTAGGATTCCCCCTGGATATTCCCTGCCGTCCTCGGTCTCACGCCTCCGGCTTTCCTGGATCTCACTGTTTACTCAGTCAGCTCTCACAGTGAAAGCTGAGCCGCGGCTCTGTGTGGATCTGCTCTGAAGGTTATCGGGAGGTCTGAAGGTAGTCAGACACCAAAACAAAGACACACAAAACTCTCATCACAGGAGTTTACCAATCCAGGAGCTGCTCTTAGCTACACCACCACATCAGCAGTCGAAACACTTAAACCTGCAAAGGTTCATCAGACATGTGACCATGGGCCTGTTCTGCTTCTCCTTGTTTCCTGTTATAAACATCTCCTGCTCATGTTCCACATGGCCAAAGTTTCTAATAAAGAGCTCAGACGGCTGTAAACAGTCAGTTTATCGCTGATGTCATATAGAGGTCACATCCCTAATATGGCCGGTGGGCACTGAAGCTCCACCCACCAAGCTTTTAGTTTATGAGGGGCATCCAATCAGAAGAGCATTACCTTAAAGACTAGCTAAAACTGCTCATTTGAGACAGAGGATGAACTGAGAGGACTGTTATATGATTCTATAAAGTAATGATTATTTTGATTTGTGAATCATACAAAGCTACTCATACAAAGCAGTAATTGAGTGTAAGAAACGTTGTTGTGGGCTTTGATGGTTTTGGTCAGTGGTTGTTGATCAATGGTCATGAGAATTTGCATAATTAAGATTAAGGAACTGACCTCCCAGCCCATTGTTCCTCCAGTGGGCTGGTTTCAGTCATTATGCAAATGTTCTGTTTATGAGATTGAAACCTGCGGTCAGCTGAGACTGAAGAAGTCACTTGGATGAGTGACAAAACGTTTCTCCCACAAAACGCTACGTCCAGATGAACAGAATCAACTTTTTGGAGGTCCTTGTGTTGTTCAGCATCCATCTTCTACCTTTAAGACTCCACATGGCTGAGTTATTTAAAAAAAAACACAATAAGTGTGTGTTTACTCAGGTAATTTCTGCTGTAAAGTTTGAACATTTTAAATATTTTTTACATGGGTGTGTATGGGGACGGACTCTAGTGGACATTGTCAGGCTGCTGCTTTGATGGACAGATTTCAACAGCTGATTGTGAACAAACGAAAGAGCTTCAGAGCCGCTGCAGGCTCTGAAGCTTTGATGTGGCGTCACCATCGCGAGTCAGGCTTTGAATACGTCAGCTGACCTGATTTGCTAATAACCTTTTTAATTACATTTGTGACAACTGAATTCTTGGCATGATGCTGCTTTGCCCAGGCGTTTCGTCAGCCATGTTGGCTCCACAAGCCCGCTCCCTGACCCTTGCTGCAGGTAACTGTGTTGTCTCTGTTGCCAGGGTGACGTTACTGATGAACGGTCCAAAAAGGGCAAACAATGACTCACCTGAAGCGTCACTTATTTCTCACCTTTAAATGTTCCTGTTAGTTTAACCGCTCCTGATTCCTGTTCAGCCAAGTGAATCAGCTGACAGCGCCTAACTGTTTCCACGTAACGTACAAGAACAGCAGCTCAACCGACAATAAGTTATATGAGCATTCAAATAACCAGCACTCGGACATCACACCACAAAATCAGTAAAATAACTGCGACACAGATCCACTGTGATGGAGTCACACTTGAAACACTCCAAGAAATGCTAGCTAACTTTAGCGTAGAAATAGAGTTGGATGCTAAAGGCCTTTTCAGGCATGTAGCAAACATGTTTAGACAAACTTGAGCATGCCAGGTTTGTTTAGACAGTAAAGTAGCTTCTTGTATTTAGGTAGGCAAAGTGTGTAGTTTAGACAGGGGTTGTGTCTTATTAGTGGGCGATAAAAAAATCACACAAACAATGAAGCTAGCAGTTAGCACAGCGTATGCTACTGCCTGTGTTAAAGGGCCATAACACCACTAAACACCAGACGCTGTTCTCCCAGCACAACACAGACTCCAAGACAAACTGCACATGAGGACAGAAACTAAATCTCTCACAGGCTTAGACGGAAACAGAAAACATTAAGGTTAGCCGGCTAGCTTGGCTAACCATAACGTCATTGCTAGAAAATCATAGTTAACTTTTGTTTTAACTGGCTCATAACACAATTTTGTGACTATTTGTTTTTCATTCAATAATTTAAAGAAAATAAAATTGGTTACAGCGTCTGCTCATTCAGATCCAGTTTGGTATTGGACCTGGTTTGACTTCACAGAACCGCCACAGAAGATGGGACTCTGTGCAGTCCTGTGGAAAACTAAGAACACCTTCACTGCTTCTATAGGAATTAAAACCACCTCGGGTGGATTTAGGTGTGATAACACAATTCCACAATCTTCCCACCAGTGGTCTCAGCAAAGTCACCCTACCAAACCCAAAAGCTCCATCTCGTACTATACAGGTCTCAGTTAGCATGTTAAAGGTTAAAGTTCATGACGGCACGGTTAGAGATAGAGCCTCTTTTGTAAATCCATAAAGCACAAAACCAACATTTCAGGCACCTCACAGTCCCTAAGTGGACCATGAACTCCTCTGTATACCAGTGTGAGCCTGTCTGTCCCACAGCTAAAGCTCTGACCATGAACAGGACAATGATCCAAGCACAGCAACAGATCTCCAACAGAACGGCTGAAAAAGAAAAGCGCTGCAGAGCTCAGAGAGCTATGCATGGATAAATGCTGCACATGTCAATGAACTGAAGCAACACTGTGAAGACGAGTGGACCAGAAGTCCTCAACCATAATGCAACAGACACATAGAGCCACACTTTACTTTTATTTCAGGTTATTGGTGCTTAAGCAGGTTCTGTGGGCTCAGTTATTCACAGCACTGCAGACTTACAGGCTCCTGTATTTAGACTTGTGTGTGCTGCTGAAAGGGCAACAGGAAGAAAAAAACGAGTGCTAAGATGACATCACCTCGAGCAGAGAAGGCCGTGGACTAATTAAAGGGTGATTGGTTGGGGGATGGTGGGCTTATTATTAGCATATTAGCTGGAGTGTCATTACCGTTATTAACCCAGGTGTGTTTTCTCAATGACCAAATTCTCCATCCCGAACGGACGGATGGGTGGAACGGAGGTCGTACGATCCCGAGAGGATAAGTGGGAGAGAGCCCTGTCGCCATAGCAACAGAAACACAAAGAAGATGGGGATCAACTTCGAGTTCACGGCAGGACAGAAAAACATGTCGCCGTATGACCTCATCCTAACTTTGACACGATACTCCTGTCACGAAACTGCACGCCAGCAGAGGAATGTGATTGGCTCTACTTCTGCAGCCACTTCCTGTCCAAGATGGCTTCTCTTTATACTGTAAACATAACTGCATCAGTCAGTGTGGCAGCAGCTTGTTTCTGTTACTCATCAAAGAGTCTGACAGAAGTTTGGGTTTTGTTGTTTTTTGTATCACTTTGTGTTTCTTTGTTGTTATTTGTGATGCAAAAGAACTACAAATTGTTTGGTTTCAAAACTATTTGTATCTTTTTTTCTTATTTTTGCATCTCTGTTGTTACTTTTTATTGTTATTTAGTAACTATTCATGTCTTTGACATTTGTTGTCATTTTCTCTTTGTTTGCATCTTTGTGCTCATTTTGTTGTTGCCTTGCTACATCTTTTGACTTCGCTTTGTGTGTCTTGGTGGGAGTTTTGTCTCTTTTTGCCATTGTTTTGCAGCAGTGGTTAACTTTATGCACAGTTTCATTGGCGGCCCATTCTCGTGTTTGCTTTCTGTTTCTTGCACTTCCAAAGTCTGTCTCGGTGAACCTGCAGACCCACTCAGGTTGCAGACATTTAATGTTTCTCTGGGAGAGATCTGATGTCTCGTGTGGAGTGCGATCGGAGCACACGGATGGTGCAGTTGGAGAACAGAGACGAGTCTGAATGTGTTTATTTTAAAAACTGACCTTCAGGAGGAAACTGAGAGCGGGGAGGACGGAGGGAGGCGTGATTGCTCCCAGGAGCTTTCATTAACAGGTAATGGACCTAATGATGACATCTTACACACATGATGGTGGAAAAGAAGAACAGGAAGTGATGCCACTGGAGCAGAGGCTGCTGATTGGATAGGAGATTCCCAGGCAGCTGCAATAAAACTTGATGTGTGAAGCCAGAAGAAGACACAGAAACAGAGCGAGGCAACGCAGCAGAGATCAGCTCCACACTGAAGGTACAAACATGCATGTGTGTGTGTGTGTGTGAGAGAGAGACACAGGTGTGCACAGGTGCAAATTAATGCCACTTCCCAACATTTTCTATTTAAATTTAAATTCCTTTCAGAGTTGAAGTTTTCTGCTCGCAGTTTTCTGTGTGTGAGTTGTTTGCTGCTTCTTTTTGTCATCTTTGATTCTTTCTGCCAACTTTCTGTGAAACTGAAAACCTTGTGTGTGCATGATCTCATTTATGATTTCTGGCTAAGAAAACAGAGACTTGGACAGGTGAACATGAATGAAATATGTCTTTAAATCTTCACACGAGCAGCGTTTAGCACTGAAAATAAGACCTGGAGATGAACGAGAACTCTCTTCTCAGAGGAAGTCTAAAAAATGTGATGCTGATGTTCAGTCTGCTGCTGGGCTGCAAGCAGATTTTTGTGAATGGAAGGATTTGCAGTGTAAGAGTGTGTGTGTGTGTGTTTGTCCTCACACGTGCATGAATGAGAGAGCTGCAGCTCCTCAGCATCAGCAGCAGGTGTGAACAGGAGCGTGCACAAACCTTTGTGCATCGTCAGGAATGTATGTGAGTGACGCAACACGACAACAAGTGTTTGTTTCTGCGTGTCTGCTTGCAGGGGACACTGTGTGTGAGTGTGTGTACAGGAGTGTCAGTGAGTGTGCATGTGACGGTCAAAAAGGCGTTTATTTGCAGGGATGGAAAATGCTAAAATTAGCCGATGTTGCTGGACAATACACTTACAGCCATCAGCCGAGCTAAAAGTGCCCCCCTCCTCATGTGTGTGTATTTAAAACCATTGTTGTGAGGACGCTTCGGTTCCTCTGAGAGGTCAGACCCGGTTTGGGGGGCCTGAAACTGTCAGACTGAGCTCTTTCTGCTGATGTCACAGAGCCGTCATTAACGTCTTTGTGAAAAACCACACTCTGTAAACAAAAGATGGACATGTGCCCATGACATCACTCACGCTCAAATGTGGAGGAGAATGTTTCGATCACGTTAACGCTGCAGCTGAGCTGGTTTTAAATAAATAAATAAAAAATGTTTTATTTATATAGCACCTTTCAAGACAGAATCACAAAGTGCTGCACATAAGATTACAAGTCATAAAAAGATTTAAAAAGAGAAAATAAAACAGGCAAAAAATTAACCAAAAGCAGTTTTAGAAAGGTGAGTTTTGAGTTGCTTTTTAAAAACAGCGACTGAGTCCACAGTTCTTAATGTTTGGGGGAGAGGTCCACAGTCTGGGGGCCACAGTGGCAAAAGCTCTGTCACCCTGAGTCCTCCTCTTAGTATTTTTAAAGCAAGTAAGCCCTGATCAGATGACCTCAAAGACCTGCTGGGGACATCGGGCTGTAGCAGATCAAAGATGTAGGCAGGTGCCAGTCCGTGCACAGCTCTGTAGGTCAAGACCAGGATCTTAAAATTGACTCTAAATGTAACAGGAAGCCAGTGTAACTGAGATAACAACGGTGTCACATATGAGTACTTGCAGGATTTTGTCAAAAGCCTCGCTGCAGCGTTTTGCACAACCTGCAGACGATCCAGAGAACCTTTGCTTAGACACATAAACAGCAAATTACAATAATCCAAGCATGACAACATAAATGCATGTATAGCAATCTCCAGTTCAGAGCGAGATAAAATCGGCCTCAGCTTAGCCACATTTCTTAAATGATAAAAACAAGACCGAACCAGAGATTTCAACACCTAAATTCCTGATAGAGGATTTAACATAAAGTGAGAGAGGACCAAGGGCTTTCACTATCTGCGATAGAAACCTATCAAGGGCGCATACGAGGACTTCGGTTTTCCCCACGTTGAGTTGGAGGAAATTTGCAGCCATCCAACGTTTGATCAAATCTAAGCAATCATTCAGACGCTGAAGCTTAGATAAATCCTGGGACTTAAAAGAAACATACAACTGAATATCATCAGCATAACAGTGATAAGAAATGTCCTCAGAAGAGCCCATTATATGCCGGAGGGGGAGAAGATATATTAAAAACAATAAAGGCCCCAAAACTGACCCTTGAGGGACACCATAAGTAAGGGAGGTAGAGGATGACCTAAAATCGGAGACCGCCACAGAAAAGGATCGGTGATAGAATAGAATAGAATAGAATTCAACTTTATTGTCATTGCACATGCACAGGTACAGGGCAACGAAATGCAGTTTGCATCCATCCAGAAGTGCTTTAGTGATATAGATATATTACAATATATATTAGTAATAATATAGATATGTGAGTATATTACAGAAATGGGTCTATTATGGTATGTTATAATGTACACGGTATGAAGTATGTTGTGAATATTCTATAACTATAAGTATGTACAGGCTGTAGTGAGTACAAGCTATGTACAGGATATGAACAGGATATAAATATGAAAACTATACAGAAGATGGATGGAGATAAGAGGAGAACCACTCCAAGGCAGTTCCAGATACACCAACCCAATTTTTCAGCCTTTCAATGAGGATGTGATGGTCAGCTGTGTCGAAAGCTGATGTGAGGTCCAACATGAGTAGAACAGAGCACTTTCCTGCATCATTATTCATCAAGATATCGCTTGAGACCCTAAGAAGAGCTGTCTCCGTGGAGTGAAATCGACGAAAACCGGACTGAAACTTATCGTAAATGCCATGTTTATCAGGAGCTGCCATAAGTTGCTTAGCCACTCATTACATGCTTATGCAGAAGAGAAAAGGTAAAACTGTAACTTAGATAGTAATGTAATTACTCTGTGTTTTTGAGGTCCTTTATGCCAGTTCATTGAAGCATTACGTTTACCTGACTGATCGTTTCAGATGCAGTTCTGCTTCTGTTTGCTGCTCCCCGGCCTCCTGTCCTTCACTCTGCTCCGCTGCAGCGTCGACGGCCTCAGAGTCCAACCGCAACCTGCTCGGGTCAGTGTGCGCACACACACACACACACACACACACACACACACACACACACACACACACACACACACACACACACACACAAGCCCTCTCATTTGACTCCTAAAACCCATTTTCAGCAGCCCTGTACAAAAAGTCCTCACAGTGCTCTAATGTCCCCGTAATGCATAAACGTCATCACAGTTCATAGTTCGCACTGATCCACTCACACGCGTGCATGTCTTTCTATCTTTGTGAGGACCAGACGTTCGTGTTTCACCAGTGGGAAAAGGACATTTACTTTCTTTCAAATACTTCCATTCTGTGCGCTTTAATGTAACCTGTGAGGAAGTACTTTTACATCATGTACTTCAGGTAAACTTTATAAGTACTTTTATTAGGCAGGATCCCGTCACACCATCACGAGAGCCAAAACAAGCAGCTCCTCCCTCGAGGGCTCGGTGCTGATATCAGATGGCGTGAGGCGGCGGGGAGGGAAAGCCGAAACGTTTTTCTGTTTAGTCTGGATGACACGAGATCTGTCGGAGTCATCTGAGGCAGCAGGCGGACAGGAAGTGAGACACCGCTCGCTGCCGGGGCCGTGGCGTGAGAGACAGGCTTCAGTGTGGAGGCGTAACATACAAAAACACAGTTCAGTGTTTTCCATACGGAGACTCCCTCATTGAAAATAAAGATGGAGGCGGCGTCGGAGGCTTTTCACAGCATCCCCTTGATTTACGTTTTTATCAGCAGACCAAAGTTCCCAGTAATCAGGAGGCATACGGGTTCACGTGTTAAAGGACAGGAAGTCCTTAAAACTGGACAGGAAGCACTGGATCAGACTCACACTCCTTTCCTTGGATATCATGTACAAAACCTTCAGCTCTAAGCCTTATCCCGGGTAATTTCACACATCCTCTCATACTCTCCTCATTTTCAGTAGATAAACTTGTTACGCCTTTATCTGATCCAGCAGGTAGACCAGCCCATTTTGAGATTTCATGCAGCCCCTCAGTCCCGCCCTGTAGGTGTGAAGGTGGGGGAGGAGCTGACAGCAAAACTGCTCCAATCGGATCACCTGATGAGGATGGAAAATGATGTCATGGAGCCAAAGAGGAAGAGGAGCTTTCCCATCAACAACGTCCCGCTGGACCGCCTGTCCATCAGCTCCATGGAAACGAAGCAGCAAGGGTCAGACAAGCAGAGGTAGTCACCTGTGAGAATACCTGAGAACACCTGAGACGCAGGGATGAGTCTAACGCCTCCATGTTCTTCTGTCTGCAGTAAGGTGGTGGAGTCGCCACGGCGACGACTCAATCCACCGCCCATTGACAGAATCGGGATGGGTCGTCTGCCAAACGGCAGAGGGTAGGCCACATCCCCTCCGTCTGAAAGCCCACCCTCTCTCCACAGCGCTCTCACTGGACAGGTGCAGAACTGCATGTGACTCATTTTCATAAAAGTATCAGTAAAAACACTAAAATGGTCATTTATCTCTACAGATGCATGAAACCGCCAATCACCTGCTGAACCACGCCCACACTCACTTCACCTGGACACGCCCACCTGACACCCTCACTTCACCTGGACAGCAAACCTGACACCCTCACTTCACCTGGACAGCCCAACACAAAGCATGACTGTTCAATGATGGTGCGTTCAAATGCAGCTCCGTAAAGTCGGCACACATAGAGAGGAAGTGATTTCAACAACACCTGCGATTTGCTTCCATGGCAACTCGTTTTAACAAGCATTTTATTTACCTGTAAAACTTACAGGTAAATAAAACTTTTTTAAAATACTGAATTTAATCAAGGTGAAATCTGTAATGTGAGCAAATCTCGAATTAGCAGCACCAACAAATATCCTGACGTGTGAGATTAAATATACTTATTAGTTTCCACCAATGAGAAGCTTTGATTTCAGATTTATTAAGAAATAAATATGTTACAACTTCAAAATTTGTATTTGGATAAAATCAGAGCCTGATCTCAGAAAGATCAAATCATCAGAATCGAGCAACTTTGACTATAATAAGAATAATTTGGATGTTTTGAGTTTTTTCATTTATAAATTTTTTCATCTTTTTGATTCTTTGCATTTAATATATAATTAAAAAAATTAAAGGTTAGAGTTTGAACATTTTAACCTCATTAGGATTAGTGTTAGGAAACAATAATGCTGCAGTTTTCCGAGTGTCACCTGAATGCACCATCGCCGGCTCCTCCTGCTGTTGGGACCCTGACTGGAGGCGTTGTTGCCTCGACTGCCCTCGCAATCGTCCAACACCAATCGAGTTTCGTCCTCGCACGTTTGTCTCGGAGTTGTGCCGCAGGACTGTTTCCACAGCAACGGCACATTTCTACTGCGACCGTAAACAGTGGACAAAGCTACTGTTACGTCATCTCAAAGTCATGAGATTAGCATTTTCATCATCAACACCTTAGTCGCAAAGCAGACTTCCTGTTCAATATGACCCAAGATGAGTGACTGAGTCCATCAGCAGCAAAGTGTTTACAGAGGTCAAGCTTCTACAGCACTGGAAGTCTTTTTGCAACTGCAGCAGTCGCCACCTGGTGGCTTTTTGATAGAATGCAGGTTTAACTCTCCTGGATTAGCTTTATTTTCCTCACCAGGAAACTATGTCCATGTTTTATACCATCTATGACGGTAACACATCTAAAGTTTGTAAACTTGAAATGAGAAAAAAATAAAATAATAGTCCAAAAACAGGTTTAAGCGTCCGAGTGGCGCTGCAGTGGAAACCGTCCTGCTCACTGATTCTGTTCTGATGTGCTTCTTCCTGCCCGAGTTTAACTGTGCTTAATAAAAAGAAAATGACAATGAAGTTCTGAGTGTGACTGATTTTTTCTCTTTTTCAACCCCTTGAGGATTTTAGATCATGTGCTAAAGGCTACAGTTCCACTAATGTCCACTAGAGGCTTCACCAGTAAGTCCCTCCCCATGCTCCCAGAAATAAACATGCGTACAGCCAGGTGAGTTTTTGTTGAGTCTTTATTAAGAAAAGATCATGTGATCCAGAACAGTGCACACAGAACGGCTGGTTCACACAATCCACGAATGATCCAGATCAATCAGAGTCCCGGCATTTCTTGTGTGAACTCATCCACCGAGGACTTCTGTACAGCTGCTATGGGAGCAGAGAAGGGAGATAATGGACCAGACTATCAGCAAAATACAAACACCTTCACATTCAGAGACGGAGAGCGCAGACGAGACTTCACCCTCAAATCCAAACCAGAGAACTTGAATGTACTCTGGACAAGAAACTCCAAAATGATCCTCTGATTACACAACACGTTCATCTTTAACCAACTCTGTCAGCATGGCAGTTTACAAAATATATTAAAAAAAGAAAGAAAGAAAACAAGCTAACTACTAATACAAGCTAATACCACAGAGCAATTTAGTCTTTAAATGTAGGCAAATGGCTTGAAGATTACATAAGAATACAGATGTTTAGGACAATGCTAGCTCACAGCTAACATTAGCTATTGTTAAGAACTCAGCCAGTTAAATCAGATGACATTATGCTAATGTTAGCCAAAAATGCTCAAACGCTTAAAATCAACATTTTATCTGCAATGCTACCTTCAAAAATCAGTGCCTTTGTTAAATTAGCTTTACCTAAGGCCAGTGCTATCATGCTAACTTCCAAAACTGGGCTAAGAGATAAATATAAATAAAATGAGCTTCACCTCCAAACCAGCTAAGATAATAACAGTGTAATTTGCTGACAGCTAAAAATAGCTGTCACCTCTAAGGTGAAGCTAACATTAGCTAATATGATAGCATTTGTTTAATTAGTTTTTTCTGATGTAGCTCAATGCTAGCTACCAAAACAACCAGTTAACAAAGCTAAAATGGCTTTGATGTTAGTTTCACTTTGAAGTTATCTATGTTAACCATTCCTTAGAATTATTAAGGTTTATAGCATTAGCTTAAATTACTCATGTCTGCATTATTGATAGCTAGAAACTATTATGGTTTACTTTAAAACATGTGATCACTAACTCCGCCCAATGAACCGTGCATCACCACCAATTTAAAGGCGAACAACGATGTTCTACTCAAAAGAACACAAGAAAGTAAAGTGACAGGGCTGATAATAATATGTGGCCATAGTTCAATATTCACTGTTAGCATATAGATAAACATGAATGTTGGCTTAGAAGGCTTACAGACCTTAATAGTTTTGACATAAGGCTAACATAGCTAGCTAATATAAGCTATTGCTGCACTTTTTTTTTTCAAGACAAAGCTAATGTAGATTGCTAACAATAACATCATAATTTTTGTTATGCTAGCTTTACAGCCAACTCACTCTGAGCCGAGGTAAAACTAAAACAGTAGGCTATTTTTACAGATTTTATTAGCTCCGTAGCATATCAAATGTAGATGACTGCTAACATGACTCAGCTTTTGATACAACATCATCATAAATAACAGCTTCATTTTAAAGAAATACAAACACTCGCTAACATTTTAGACTTTGAGATAAAAATGCTGCCAATAATAAAAAATAAAAAAAATAATAAAAAAAACAGAAAAGAAAAGACTATGTGATGCCAGTATTTGTTAACACTGCGACTATCGCTGATTTTCAGGTCAAGCTAATCAAGCTAACTGCTAACACAAGTTGAACAATAAAGCAAATAATTAAACTGTTAGCATTAGGAAACGTTATTTTTGGATCATTTTGGAGTCTTTCATGCGTTTTGTTCAGAGGACAGACAAGTTTACAGCAGATAACACATTTGAACTGAAGCCAACACGGTCTGACAACAGCCCCTTTTTTCAGTAAGGCAGAGCTGGACCTGAGGAGGGCAAAGCTGCGGGTTTGTTCAGAAACAAAACAATAAAAAGTAAAAACGATAAATCCTACTGAGTTTAGAGCAAAAAAAAAAAAAGAAAAAAAAAAAAAAAAAGAATCAGAGCGGCATTCGATTGCCTTCCACGCTGATTTTAACAGCGTGACCCGTCTTCGTCAGGCGCCGGATGTCAGCAAATCTACGCATCTGTTTATCAACACGGGACAAACTCTTCCTCACCGGACCCTGGAGGCAGACAGACACACAGAACAGGAAGTTACAGGATTTACATCTTGTAATCACACACTGAGGTAACAACACAAAGACAACCGGTTTGTTTCGCACACTTCACTGCTCATGCAGGAAGATGTTTCACAAACACCTCGTTCAGAGCCATCAGATGGGAAGACTGTTCCTAAAGACCATTTACAGTTCAAAATAAGCTTTATTTGTCTCATTCTGCCCCCTCGCTCTGTGTGAAACAAGCTGCTTTAACTCCCCTCCTCCCTGAACATCTATTTGCTTCTGATTGGACAGCTTCTGGAAGCCTGCTGCTGGACGTGTGGCTGATTCCATATCAAAGTGAAAACATTTCTTCCTCCGGGTCAGCTGACTCATTTCTACAGTAAATGTATTTTATTTAATGAAGCCATGCAAATTACAGGTACACTGTCCCACACACTGCACACCTTCTCACCTGTGGAACGTTACTTCCAGTCTCTTAGTGATTATCTCTCTCTAGTGCATGAGTTTGGTGTTTATTAGGCTCAGAGGTGCTCGACGGCTGCAGCAGAGATGTTCATGTGTTCATACAGCAGGAAGGAAAATGATTCAACCCCGGGCACTGCGTATGAGGTCACATGACCTCTGAGTACATTAGTTTGTTAAAGTTAAGGTTTTGTCCGTTGGTTATGACACGATCAGAAGGTTTATCAGTGATTGGTCTGACGTTAGAGGTCTGAATGACTGAAGTGTGATCGATCGTGTGCTCTTCGCTGTGTTCAGTGAACTCTGTTTGGGGGTTGGATAACTTTGCCTCCACTGTACGTCTGCACACTGCCGGTGAGTCAGGCTCTTCACACCATGCAGACAGACTTACTGCCCCCTGCAGGGGAGCAGGGGAGCTACAGGGGCATTCTGTTTCCCTCTATGCTGATCTTCACAGCTCCCTGCGGCCGCCCCAATTTTCTCTGCTCGGCGAAACGCCGTTTGTGCTTCTCCAGCAGGCTGATGGCCTTCTTACAGCCGCTCTACAAAGGACCAATCACAGCTCAGCTCCTGACAGCAGGTAAACTCCTTGTTCAGAGCTTTACAATCAAATAGAAGCAGAAAATAACCCGATGTCTGTTCCAGCACAAAAGTGTTGAAGTGTTTGTTTCAACTTTATTTAAACTTCAGAAAACTGACTGTTTATATAAAAGTTCTTTATTGTTATTCGTATTGTTTTTTCTTTAAAAACGCGTTTGCTCTTAGAGAGGTTTAAAATATATTTGTTTAATTTTGGAATTTTGTATTTGTGATTCATTTTGTAAATCGTGAGTAAATAATTTGTTTGACTCAATTACGAAAAAACTGAAACCAAATGTTAAACTCTGGATATTTCATAGGACTGTGCCTAAAGGGGGCGCTCTGCTGTTTAGTTGAAGTGTAGCCACGCCCTGAAGCACACGCCATCGGCCCGTGTGACCACTCACCCTGCTGGAGTCCCCCTCCACGTTCCATTTGGGCCGAACCACGTAGTCTTTGTTTGAGGGCATCGGGACTCGAGCCCGGGCGCAGAACCCGGGGTCTCCGGGCCGCAGAGCTCTGTTGGGAGCAGGCGTTCAGGTTAATGAGGGTGGAATTTAAACACGGCACAAAATTTCAGACGACAGAGGAGGAAGTTATGACAAATCCCGCCCCCAGATGTCTGAGAACTTACTTCTCCTCTCCGGTCAGCTGCTTCTCCAGGTCTCTGCGAGGCGTCTGACCTCCAGAACTACAAACAGAAGAAGAAGACATGAATTCAACTTCGAGTGTGAAGTAGCTCCGCCGCACCTCGCAGGTTTCTGAGCGATGTTCTTCACCGGCTGAGCCTCCATGCTGTTAGCAGCACGTCACTCCGAGCGAGTTAGTCGGCGCCAAAACTTCCCGCACGGAACAAACTCAGCCCTGCCCGAGCTCCACATCGTTAGGGCAGTAAAACACACACGGCTAACACTGCCGTTACAGAAACAGGCTCCAGTCTCTGCTCTGTTTAACCCCTCTGTGCAGCAGCGCCCCCTAATGTCTACAGTGGATATTAAAAGTATCAGCAGCTGTGACTGTATTAGTTTGTGTCGCAGATATGGACCGAAGCTGAAATAAGGCAGTCCTCCACTCCGGTGCAGTACCAGTTTCAACCACCGGGTGGCATCCAGTCCGCCTAAAACGCGCCCAAGCTAATGTTAGCGTTTCTAAGCTGACTTATTTTGATAGCTAGATGAGCTCAGAGTGGAGGTGGTAAAAACAGAGTTACAAGAAGGGCTTGAATCAAATATAAAATCTCAGCTTCAGTCATTTTCTTTAGTTGAATCACTCTGAAATAAATGCAAAGTATTCAAACCGGCCAATTCTGCTTCATCTCACAAGCTCCACCCACCTGTTTGTGAGGAGCAGCCAATCAGAGGATACTTAGAGGAGGCTTATTTTATACTGCAAATTATGCAAACAGACTCTATTAGAGTCCAAGAATGAAAAAGGAGCTGGAAATGAGCAGAACGGGTCACCTTTAAATCGTGCAGCTGCACTCATGAAGTCATTTAAGTCTCAGGGATTCATTCTGGTCACTTTGGTGCTGCTGTGGGTATCTGAGGAGTTACTAAGCTTTAGACAGAGGGATGTAAAACCTGCAGAGACGCGTTAAAGAAGGTAAACCTGGTCACTCAGTGCAACCATGCAACGTCAGGACTGAACCTGGTTGGTGGAGAAAAGACATCAGGTTCCTCTGCCCTCTCCACCTTCTGAGGCTGACTGGGGATGAGACGGAGGAAGAGGAGTGAAAGAGGAAAAACTACGCCTCACGCTAACTACGACCTTTAGAAATCATCTCACAATATTCAAAGAGAAGATCGAGAAAGGCGAAGCTTTCAAATGGGTTTCAGGTAAAGCCGTGCTGAGTGACTTTAGAGTGAACAGCGGTGGGAATGCGGCGCACAGATATAGCAAACGCACTGGGGGGGGGGGGGTTTCCACCTGTACAAAACACCTGACACTCTGACACAAGCAGAAGATGGAGAATGAGGGTTAAACTGTTCTCAGGTGAGAGACAAGCATCATCACATGACAGGAAGAGGACGCTGAAAACAGAGCAGACATCAGCCCGGGGGGGTCGGTCAGTATTGTAGCTACTGCATGGTTCGGACGACTCACTGTGGAAAAGGTCTGAAACCTAACGACGGCTGACAGCGATTCTAATAAAGTCAAATATATGAGCAATTTTATGGATAATGTAAATAAAACTTAAATCGCTGCAGATATGAAGCAGAAACAAGAACGTTAGTGTCGTCTGGGTGACGATGGAATCAGAGGAGGTCGGACGTTGCGATCATCGTTACCTTAGGCGCCGTCTCTGAGGCATCTGCTGATCCAGATCTCTCTGCTGCCGCTCCTCTCTCGTCATCCCCTTATAGTTCGACGTCAGACCGAAGATCGGCCGCGACCACTCGTCTGGAGATGAGAAAGCGTTCAGAAACCGCGGCCTCCACGGCCAGACAGGGAAACTACAGAAAAGGAGCATGGCCTTACTGATGAGTTTGAGAGCGAGGTCTTTGTTGGCTCGAGACTCTTTGGGATGTTTGTACAGGAACATGACGGCCCGCCCGATGCCGCTGTGCTTCAGCGTCTCCTGACTCACGCTGGGCAGCTGCAGGACGAAACACACCATGAACGACTGAATCTTAGAGACGCAGCTGAAGAACGATGTGCCGCGTTCAGCGCTCACCTCCTGCAGTATCCTGAGCAGCTCCTCTCTGATCCTGAGAGCGGGCAGAGATTTGTCAGGAAGAGGGCTGATCCACTCTTTAATGGCCGACATCACGCCGCTGTCGATGAACGTCTCCTTCAAGTCCTGCCTGAGGGACAAACGATAAGAGTCTTCAATGCAGTCACGGAGGAGAAGGACCTGCTTTTTTTTGGCGCTGGTCTCAGCACGTAAGCCTTCAACTATAAGCTAACACGGAGCTCTTACTTCTTCAGGTGCATGACGACCTGCGGCAGCAGCATGAGCTTCTTCAGCGCTGGTTTCTTCTGGCTGTTCAGAGCTCGATCTTCCTGCAAATAAAAACAAATGCACACAGAGTCGGTGAGGATCACAGCTCAGAGATTTGTGAGGCTTTTATTTTGACGGGGCGAGAGCAGCGTGCGCACCTCCGCAGCCTCGTTCATCTTGGTGATCATGGCGTTGACCACGTCGTCGGCGTCGCTGATGAACGTGCCTCCATCGCGGTGCCGCCTCTTCTTGCTGTTCATGGCTTTCCTCCGGGCGAGCATGATGTCGAAGTCTGACATCATGCTGGTGCTACACACACACACACACACTTAATAGCAGAAACAACAACGCTTGTTTAAAATCGTGTTGCTGATCAGCAGACTCACTCTTGGCCGCTGCGGTCGACGCCCTCGTCAGAGTCTGACTCCTCCTCCGCCTGCACCTTCTGCTTCGCCTTGCCGTCGCCCTCCAGGTCCTCCTGGTTGAAACCCTGCAGGACGACAGTTTGTGAAACGGGAACTGCTCGCGGCTGATCTCGCTTTTGTCTTTGAACGGAGACGCGACATCGAGGCTTACCGTGAACTCCTCCTCATCTCCAGACTCGCCAAAGATGTCTGCGATCATCTTCCTGCAACAGAACAGGCACATCAGCTCCTGGCAGCCACAGAATTAAACTCTTTATTTTGAAATTAAAACTCTGCATGTGTCTTCTTGCAGGGGTGGTAGCTGCATCCCTCAGGCTGTCCTGTAGGGGGGTTTGAGTTTTCTGCGAGGTGCTTCCACGTCAGCACTCACTCCTCCTGGTCTTCTCCGGAGTCGCTGTCGCTGCCAAACAGCGCTTTCTCGTCCTTGTTCCCCGCCGCCTTCGCTCGGTCGTCCTCCTCGCTCTCGCTGTCTGAGCCGAGCTCTCTCAGTTTGGCGGCCAAACTTTTATCGGGACCCCCGAAGTCGGCGTCACTGTCTGAGTTCTCGTCGTCTGACACCGCCCGGTTCCTCTTCGCCACTGAGGAGACCGTCGAGAGCGACAAACGTCACACAACAGCGCTGCTTTACCTCGCAGCATCAACTTTTACTTTCAGCAGAGAATCCAAACAAAGATCCTGCTCCAGCCGTCAGGTCTGCGTTACCTGGTTTCTCCGCCTTCTCCTCGTCCTCGTCCTCGCTGTCGGACAGGATGGCCTTCTTCCTCTTCACTGCAAACACAAAGCTCACTGGTTACTCACACAGCATCTAAAACGGAACTGAAATATTAACAGAACCGGCGAACGTGGCGGGTGACTCCGTCTCCGTCTGACCACGAACACAACGAGCAGCACGCCAAAGGAAAGTCTGTGAGAGAACGTGTTTACCATTACTAAAAGTGATCACATGTTCTTTAGTCGGTGAAGCCGGCGTGTGTGTCACGTGTGTGATCACTGTGGCCCTGCTGGATGGGTACACCTTACCACAGACTTGCTTCACGACAGCGGCGACGTTTACCTCGCAAACCCGGACAGTGTTGGGAAAGTTACTTTGAAAAAGTAATTACTTATAGTTACTTCTTGAAAAAAGTAACTGAGTTACTATATTATCACAGTAACTAATTACTAGGAAAAGTAACTATTGCATTATTAAAAAAACCAAAACAAAAAAAGTTGAACCCTCTCAGAGCGCAGACTTTAAAAGCATCTCGCCTCGTTTCATCCTGTTCAACCTCGCAACCTGTAACCACCACAAACATGGTTAACGGATCATTTTCATAACTCGAAATATAAATTGGACATTTTTAAAACCTTTGCAGCTATTTACCTAAAATGCAGCCAAGGTGTTTTCATTTCTAACTATTTACAGAAAAATCTAATAAGATGTCACAAATGATTTGTGTCTGTGTCCACTGCACGATGCAGGAGAACGCCACCTGACACCTGCAGCTGTGTCACTCCAGTGTTTACACTGTAATCTGGCTTTTTTTGGCAAAACTGTGACATTCAGCAGTCACCTCATTGTTCTGACACACAACAAAACTACACACTAACTACACACTCCAAACACGCTAAACGTCACAAATCTCTCACCGCCGTCACTCCTAAAACTCCGCCTTCTTCCTAAACAACCAAATGCCATGTTGTCATATCATTTCTTGATTGGTCGACATGGTACATTTTTCCACCAATAGGAAAGGGGTGTTTTTTCTTTTTCTTGGTGCTTTCGAGCTCTTTCCTTAGAAACAGTTTTTGTGTTTCTTCTAAACTTCACGATTTTATTCAGAAATAAACATTTTTAATCATAACTCGTGTTTTTCACGGCCGATCAACACAATTTAAAAACTGATATATATTTTAAAGTCAACACTTGTTGCTGTCATCTTAAATTGGTCATGTGATTGTTTTGCCCCGCCCCCTGG
The DNA here is from genome assembly GCF_963969265.1 of Rhamphochromis sp. 'chilingali'. Taxonomy (NCBI): domain Eukaryota; kingdom Metazoa; phylum Chordata; class Actinopteri; order Cichliformes; family Cichlidae; genus Rhamphochromis; species Rhamphochromis sp. 'chilingali'. The sequence goes on along the minus strand of NC_137935.1, from coordinate 1,693,185 downwards.
TAAACTGAAAACAGCTTCAACCGTCTGTGTTGACAATAGTAACGCGTCCACAATGTAAGAGCGTTGTAACCATAGAAACAGTCATTAGTTCGATCGCTCAATAACGCCGTCACTCGGTCACTGAACCCAGAGCTGCTCGTTTATCTTCATGTTAATTTGAATCAAACTGATCAGATCAGGAAGTCCAGTGTTTCTGGAGTAACGACATCATTTCCTGTCACAAAACGGTTCAACTGAAGTCTGCCTGGGGGCGTGGCTTACCGCCACGCGCGTACCTGGCTTCTCGTCGTCCTCGTCGCTGTCACCTCTCTGCTGCCTCTCCTCTTCCTCCTGCTGCTCTCCATCACTTCCTGCTGCAGCCTTCCTCCGCCCTTCCTCTTCCTCCTCCTCGCTGTCTGACTGCATGACCCCCTTCCACTTCTCCCCTCCTCCTTCCTCCTCCCGTTTCTCCTCCTCATCCGAGTCTATCTGCGCCGCCTTGCGTCTGGCAGGCGTCTCTGTGTCAGAGTCACTGTCAGCATTGGAGCGGCGCTCTGGGGACGCCGCGGCTTTGGCATCCTCGTTGTCAGAATCGCTTTCTGCCGCCGCTTTGGGCCGCTCCTCCACATCCGAGCTGCTCCCTCTCCGCTTGGGCGGCGGCGACGCCCCCTCCTCGTTGTCAGATGCTCCGTGTTTGAGCGGCGATGAGGCCTCGTTATCTGAGCCGCTCGTCCTGCGTTTCTCTGGCGGCGACTCCTCCTCCTCGGATGCGCTCACCCTGCGTTTCACTGAAGATGAGCCATCCTCATCGTCGCTGTCGGCGGGCCTCGGCGCCTCCGCCTCAGAGTCACTTTTGTCATCACGGCCCCCGGGGCCCTCGCCCTCCGAGTCGCTGTCGGCCCTGCGGCAGTCCTCGTTGTCAGAGCCGCTGGCCCCGCCACCTGTCACCATGGCGTCGTCCTCGTCGTTGCTGCCCTCGTCCTGACAAAAACAAAGAAAGTTTATCAGCCCGATCACGGCGGTCTGCAGACGGTGTTTGTCATATTTACAGTCCGAACAGACCGGAGCGGCCATTGTTCCAGCAAACGTAACAAATACTGACAGCGTCCACATCACTGCAGCTGCAGCACCAATCCATGTGTCGACCTCATGTTTTCCAGCTGTTGCAACATCTGTCTCTCTAACCTGTGACTCTTTCAGCTCCGGTACTGATCAATCACTGACATGCTGGGAAAAACAACACTCTCATAATATCATACATAGAGCTCATCCCACACGGTTCCAAACATGGAAGATCAGCTGTCCATGTCCGTGTAAATCCGCCTGATTTGAAGTATGAATTTCAGGCACTACTTAAAATGCAAAGACGAAACGGCTCAGAATAAACGTTTGAAAACTGATGATGTCAATGAATTATCTGCAGAATCAATGAGATGAATTCTGACCTCAGACCGGCGCCCGGCGCTCCTCATCTCCTCGCCATCTGATGCTGGGTGTTCATCCTGAACCGGCGTGCCGCCTCCATCATCTACAAGAACACATCCGGAACATTCATGTTAAATTCAGTCCTTTTTAAAAGCATTTATAGGAGCTGCAAAAAGTATGCAGTAACTTTACCAAGCTGCCAAAGTAAAACTGAATGAAAACTACCGGTACACAACAGCTTTCTCTGCATTCCCTTCGATAAACTGCCTTTCAAAGAAATAATCGTGCTTTTCAAGGATCATGGCTTATTAGGACTGGATAGAACATATGACAGCAGCAGTGAGAAGTAGAAGATTACACTACAGTCACATCAGAATATCCACCGTTCTGTACATTAACGGTCAAACAGGCTACAGCTTAGGAAACGTTTCTAGTGTTAAAAAGTCTCCGTAATGATCACACGATGTCATCAGCTGGTCTGTAAACAGCTCAAAAACAAACACTTGGATCCTCTGCAGCTGCTCGCCAAACTTCACTTTAAAAGTGACCAATTTTAGGTTCATGGCTAACCGCGTGACAAAAACATAAAGTCCACCTACATGAGCAGACTTCATCTTTAAGGCTTTCGTATTGATTCGGCTCTCTTTGGTGTATCATGTCTAACCGGTTATATTGATTATGAAACGTTTGTTATGTAATCAGGCCAACAAACACTGATGGTTTAGCTTGGCTCGGTGGAAGGCCGCTTTCTGCCGGGTTCGTGTTGGATGGCTCCGCTGGTTTCCTCCACGGATATAACGTTGAAATATCACCGCGTGTTTCAGTCTTTTGGAGGTAAATGTGACGGAGAGCTCAGGAGATGTTTGCCAGCCGGTCGTGACGCTAAACCGGGACATGTTTGCTGGAAACTGGCGCCGATGCTGTCGCTAACCCCGAAACACAAACAACGATCCCTCCGTGTGATCACAACCCACCTCTGCATCATGTTTATCTAGGACGCGCTCATGGTGCTCGAATTCAGTTAGTATTCAGTTAGCTACTACAGTTGGTCAGTACTGTCCTGTTAGTCGTTTAAATAGGAAACAAAGCATAAGCGTTACCGGAGCGGTTCCCGGACATTAGATCGTCCTCCTCTCCGTCCATTTCCCCGACGAAGAAAGCTTTGAGTTTGGGCTTGAGGGCGGAAACCCCCCTCTGTCCACTGGAAGAAATAAACCTGAACGAAGTAACGACGGTCTGAGGAAGATTACACCCACAGCTAGCCTCTGCTAGCCCACACAGCCAAAATGGTGACTACCTGTATCATATGAGCATGCGCAAAGGGATCGGTCGCTTCCTAATGACGTAAACTGTCTTTTTGGAAAAAATAAACTTTATTAGTATGACAAATGATTCTAGAAAAAACAATACCAGAACATTGGTCGTGTAAGTATTTTTATTTATACTGTTTTGATTTTAATTGTACTGCCGAAAGTTTTTCTTAGCTTTGAACCGCGTGACACTGTCTGTTACTAACTCCAGCTGTAGTGTGACGACTTAGACACGCGCCACAGCCTACAGAGGATCCACGCGGACCCGGAGCTGTCCTGTTTTTTTTTCGGCTGGTTTGGTGTGTGTGAGTCCGGTGTGATGGGGGACCGGAGCCGGTTGTGCTCCGTGTGGCTCGGCTCGGAGACCGGGATCCTGAAGGGGGTCAGCCTGTCCCGGAAACAGGCCTTCAACTTCTGCAACACGAGCCACCTGAGTCGAGACCAGGAGGTCCGCGCGCTGTGCTGGGGGGACGCGGCGGAGAGCGAGCTGCTGGTGGGCTGCGTGGACGCCACCGTGAAGACGTTCAGCTTGGAGAAGGGCGCGTTCACCGAGAGCCGGCGCTGCGGGGACCCGGCGGAGGGCTGCTTCTCCGGGCTAGCGGCGCTGGGCGGCGACGCACTGGTCACCTGCGCGGAGAGCGGCGCGCTGCGCGTGTGGAGGCAAGAGGGCGGCGACGAGCCCGTGACACAGGTGGACGCCGGGAAGAACGTGTGCAGGATGCGGCAGAGCCCGGCGAACCCAAACAAGGTGGCCACCGGAGGGAAGGAGAACGGCCTGAAGATCTGGGACCTCCAGAGGCCCGAGCAGCCCGCGTTCAGCGCCAAGAACCTCCGGGACGACTGGCTGGACCTCCGGCGGCCCTACTGGGTCCGGGACATGGCCTTCATCCCGGACTCCGACAAAGTGGTCACCTGCACGGGTTACCACCAGGTGTGTAGCTGTGATTCACCCTCAGCAGGACAAAACGTGTTTTTAAAGAAGACCCATTTAAAGTTTACTTTGGCCCGGGTTAAAGGTCAAGCTTATCACAAACATCTGGTTTGTGTGATCTGTAAACGTTCGTCTGGCTCAGAATTGGCTCAAAAGTCAGACCAGACTCCGTTCAAAAAGTGTTTAATTTTAAGTTTTCTTAAGTCTATGACAAAATTAAAGCTCGTGTAAATCCTCAGCTCTCTACATGTATTATATTTTTTTCTCTAAGTCGGCTAACATTTGAGCAATATTAAAGGACAACAACAAACTGTCTGAGTAAAACAAACTAAGGCTAAAATTATGGATGATTTTATTATCAAAGCCATCGTCAGTTTGGTTTCGGACCGATTCCTCATCAGTTTTCTCTCCATTCAGAAGGTGTTTGATTTAAGGTTTACTTTCTCTTCTCTCATACATTTATGATCTTTAAAATTTCCTCCAGGTTTACAAGTTTAAAGGGATATTCCATAAAATTATTAAGACAAAAACAACACAACTGAAGTTAAAGCTGTGGATAATTTCTAAAGTGTTTCTAAAAAGAAACAATAATAGTGATTTCCCTTTGAGGTCTTTAGTATCCTCGGTGTTGATTCCTGATCAGTGGAAAAAATGCTTTTAGGTGTAAAAACAAATAAAATAATAATAATTAAGCAGCAGAAAATAAAGTTTAAATCTGTCAATTGATGACCTGCTTTGTTTTTTTGTTTTTTTAAAATAAAGTTATGTTGAAACTCTCTCTCAGGTGCACGTGTTCGACCCCTCGTCTCCTCAGAGGCGTCCTGTCCTGGAGGCGGAGTACGGCGAGTACCCGCTCACCGCTATCTCTCTGACGCCTGACGGCACAGCGGTGGCGGTGGGCAACACCCAGGGTCACATCGCCCTGCTGGACCTGAGGAAGGGCCTGGTGCGTGGCTGTGTCAAGGGGCTGGCGGGCGGCGTGAGGGGGCTTCAGTGCCACGCCTCCCAGCCGTTGGTGGCGTCCTGCGGCCTGGACCGCTTCCTGCGCATCCACAGCCTGGAGGACCGCAAACTGCAGCACAAAGTCTACCTGAAGTCCCGTCTCAACTGCCTCCTGCTCGCCAGCCAAGACCTGCAGGAGGGAGGGGCAACTGCAGGGGAGGCGGAGTCTGAGGTAAAGGAGGAGGAAGACGAAGGTGATGATGTGTGGGACGCTATGGAGCAGGTGGAGGAGAGGCAGAAGAGGAAAACGACAGAAGACAACGAGACAACGAAGAAGAGGAAGAAGGCACAGGACTGAGAGGCATTTGAGGTTTTAGAGGACAGTGGGACGTTTAACCGCCGTAGCTGGGGGCTTGTAAGCAGCGTTTATTCAGACTGGAGGCCTTTTATTTTGAAAAGCTTCAGGTACTGGGTAGATGTTTCTCACCTGTGAACAGGTAGAGTCTGCGTCTGCCTGGGGAGACAAATGTATGAGTGCTTTAAAACGTCTTTGTGGTTTTTTATGATTGTAATTATTGAAAATACACGTGTAATTATGATTAAAGGAGTTTCTGCTTCCTGTGTCTGATCAAAGAAGTTAAATGTGCTGACGGAGCATCTCAGCTCCTGAGGAGAAACTGCAGCAGAGGAGAAAACGGTGGAAAAACAATCCAGTTGTAATTCTGTGCAGGGCGCTCAAACATGCGGCCCAGTGGATAAGAATGTGGGGGGAAAGGAGGGCTTCCAGTTTTTCAGTTTTGTCCTTCTGACCTGTCAGGGTTCACAGCCTTAATGCTAACAAATATTACCCAGACCATTTAAATAACAGGCATGAAAAACTTCCTGTTTTCAGGATTTCAGGAACTCAATTTGAGGTTTTTAAGCGATAAATCTACCCGTGTGACCCACTCAGGATCAGAGCTGCGTGTGGCTCATCGGTCAGTGAATGCAGCCCGAGCTGCCCCTATTAAAGGTGCGTTCACTGGCAGCAGCTGCAGGTCTGAGCAGCACACAGAACTTGTTTTCAGTGTCTGATGGAAACATGGGATGAACTACAGTACTGTGCAAAAGTCCTGAGTCAGCAGCATTTGTTTGTGATTGGCTGAAACAAACAGCCCCAGTTTACTGTGACATGTAAATAACAACAGACCCCTCCCAGCTGTGAACACAGGCCTGTGATTTCACACTGAGCGTGCTCTTAATAAATGAAATGTTCACTCAGCCCATCAGAAACATCAGACTTTATTTAAAACAAAAAAACAGACATTTTGAAATGTTAGGCCACACCCCTTCATTCAGGTAAAGTTTTAGTCCCGCCCTGGTTTTTATTTCCACTCATGGGCTCATGTTTGGATGTTTAATTTTTAAATGTTTTTCAGAGAACAACAAACAGAAAGCATATTATTTTTTACATCTGTGCTCGCAGGTGTGCAGACGGTGGGCGGAGCTTGTGAAATCCACAGGTACGAATTACTGTAGCAAACTGTATGTTTCAAACAGCTGGAGCTCAAAGTGCCGCGTGATTGGTGAGAACAAACATCAGAGACTCTTCTTCAGTGGTTTTATTGAGCAGTAGTATCACAGCAGTAACGAACGGCGTCATCGGCGTGATTCGACGCGTCCTGCTGTGTCAAACATTCAGTCAGAGACGAGCCTCGCGGCCTCGTCCATTCACACAAACAGTCAAAAACAGATGAGCAGCAAAAGTCTGAAATCCCTTTTGGACACACTGTTAAACGCGGGGCATTTAGGGAGGTTATTAAATTCAACCCTGACGCTTCTTCCTCCCACCGTACATCAGACTTTCAGCGAAGCTCATCACGGCTTCACGCTCCGTCACAGCTCGGTAAAAACGTGGAAACGACAGCCAAATATTTACAGTAACAGCTGAAACGTTTACGTTCACAGACACGTTTTTCTGGTTCCAGTTGTAAATATTACTGTGAAATACAGCAGAAGACTCGAGGTAATAACTATTTACATGACCTTCAAACGAGGGAGAACTTTGGATCAATTTAATCCGAATTTGTCCCAGAATGTAAAAACATGTTACCACAAAAACGTCACTATATTAAAGATTCACCTCCAAATATGAAACATTTTATTGTTCAAAGGGTTTCAGAGTGTTAAAATATTGTCTCTCGTTTCCCCGTCGTTGTATTTGTTATTACATTAAAGACGTTTCAGTCTAATAAACATCTAAAAACCACGATACCAAAACGTGCCTGTTATTACCCTTCACTGTGCGGTTAGGTCACATGTTACTGTTGTTGTATTTCCTCGTTATTACCAAGCTGGGATGTGAAGTGTTTGGACTTTCAAACAGAGACAGATTAAAACAAAAGGTGGAGGCTGTAGCTCCATCAGCTGTCAGAGCTCAAACAGCACCACCTTTCACACATAAAACGCCTTCATTCCCAGCGATCCGCTCCAGCTTTCGGTGATTCCTATTTTTCGGCGCAGGAGCGGAAACATCTGGAAACGTTTTCTGGAACGCTGTCTGAATTGTGAGGACATAAAGTGCTGTTGGAAGTTTTTCAGGACGTGTCAGTGTCTTCACAGTAAATTAGTAACCAATTAACTGTGCCCAGCAGGGGGCGCTAGCTGTAACTACATCCTGAAGTAAAGTTGCGTGACTGAGGACAAACCTCTGTAACATTGATCTCCTCTCATGAGAGTTAAGACGTGATTATTCAGATAAAATATATTTAGATTCAATAATCTGAGGTTAATATGAGAGGAAATATTTTCAGCTGCACTCGTGGTTATCTGAAGGTCGGTAACGGTTCTCCGTCAACGGTAATCCAAGAAGAAGGTGTCTGAGGTCTTCCTCCTGCGTGGGCTGGTACTCGTGACAGAATAACTTACACTGTTACCGTCACCGCTCTCCATCCTTTCAACACTACCCCTCCTCCTCTTCCTCCGCCCCTCCTCGGCTGAAGTGCCGCCGGCTCAGTCGCTCCGGGTCATGTGACGCCATGTCGCTGAAGTCCCGGAAGATGTCCTGAAACGTCTCATCATCTCCTGAGGACAACACGACAGTCACAAGTTAACAGGAGACATCATGGGAGGAGGCCTGGCCTCTCCCCTGCCTCCAAAGAGCCAATCAACAGAGGAAATATAAGCCAATCAGGTTCACAGGTTAACCCCAACCTAACCCAGGTTCAGGTAAAGGTTCGCGACCATTTCAGAAACTGTGAGCACGCCCAGCAGGACTCTGCATCACAGGGAAACAGGTTTGAAAGGTCGAGTTGAGGAAAAGCCGACAAACTTTCAAAGCGTTTTGACGTCTCCGTGACGACGAAAGTTACACTTACAGTTCCTGCTCCGGTCATTAAGAGTGCGCCTTTAAAATAACCAATCAGATTTCACCTAGCTACAAAACTTTGATAAAGGACATAATCTTTATTTTCATTTTTGGACTGCAGCAGCTCTGCGTGACGCTCGTTCAGCCATCTGGTTTCACCTTCCTTCTCAGCTGAAGACAAACGTGAGACAAATGTTGGAGTCGACTAACCCGCGGCGCCGAAGACTCCCTCCGAATCCCTCATCTCCTCGTTCATCCGGGCCATCCGGAGCCTGAAACACACGAGCCATGATCACGTTAAAAGAGTTCACAAAGGAATTGAAAGACTCTGTTATCGGTCGTGTGTTTCCACAGCGCTCTGAAGACCCGCCTCGACCAATCAGATCAGTCCCTTGACGTACGAGAAACTTTATGATTGGACTCTGGTCACGGTCTGAAATGTGAAACGTCACGTGTCGACTTTTTCATACATCAGTGGGCTTTTCTGATCTTCAGGATGCCGTGGAAACAATGTTAAGGCTGGAAACACTTCCTGTGACTCACAGAGTGACGATGTCAGCATTGGCCGTTTCCACGGCGATGGCCAGAGGGTCATGACCTCTCTCATCCACTGCGTACTGATTGGCTCCTCTCTTCAGCAGCAGGCACACCTGTCTGCAACGGTCAATTAAAACCAGCAGCGTTGATTCGAGCTCATGCTGTGTGTGCGTGTGTGTGTGTGTGCATGTCTGTGTTCGTGTGGTTACCCGGTGTGACCAGCAGTGGCGGCAGCGTGCAGCGCCCCCTGTCCTCTAAGGTCTCTGTGATTGACGTTTGCGCCGTTCTGCAGCAGGAACTCGCACGCCAACAGCGACCCCTGCAGGCAGCCGAGAGAAACAGTGACAGCAACGAAGTTTGTATTCTGTTTACATCACAGCTCTCTAAAGGCTCAGTGTGCAGAAATAATATTACTGATAATAACACTAATAACAACGATGATGATGTCAGTTAGGAGTCAGTGATGTTATTAATGAGTAATAATCAATAAAAGGTGCCTTCAGTAACATTTCCTCTTCTTTGTGCATGCTCACCCCGATCGCTGTTCCGATCAGCGGCGTGCGGCCCTCCTCCTCGCCAACGCTCCCGTTGACCTCCGCCCCCTCGGCCAACATGGACGCCATGGCAACCAGGTCTCCTGCCAAAGACGCCTGATAGAGACGTAGCATGGCTGAGTCCTTATGACGATGATGCTCTGAAACAGAAAACGCAGAAAACATTTTTTTCTAAACACAATAAATTTAAATTAGTGCTGAAGCGCAACAGGACGCCGTAACACGCCGATGCGAGCACTGACAGAGGAAGCCAACCGCACAGCTGTCGTGCACGGGACAGGAAGTGAACAGACGGGTGCTGCAGCAGAGAGGCGTGATGGGTCAGGTGTTACAGGGGGCAGTGAGGCTCAGAGCAGCGGCAGGAACGAATCCAGCAGTAAAATGTAAAAGTAATAGATTACTGCAGTGATGAATGCGCTGATAAGGTATCGTTCCAGTTTAAACAAACTTCTTAAATTCTAGTTACAATGTGCAGACGGTCGGACTTACGAGCGCCGTTGGCCTGGACAAACTTCTTCTCCACGTATTTCTCTTTGATCCACGCCTCCTTCTCGGCCCTGACAGGGAGAAAAACAGGATGCTGAGTCTCTGCTTCCAACATTCACGTTCAACCAAAGCCGATTCCTTTCAGCGGCTCGTGTTTTTACCGCGGGCTGTCGGCTCGGGGCTTGACTCGTCCCTCCTCTGAACACCGCGCCTCGTAGATCTGGTTCATCACATCGTTTCCCAGAACGCACAGCAGCTGAGGAGGAGCATTCACATTTTAGAATCTGGGCCTGCGATCGATTCTTCATTGATTTTTTTTCAACGTCAGACATGAGCAGCACTGTGAGATTCTCCCGGTTAGACTCGGGACAGGTGAAGGCAGTTTGGGCTGTTCTGGGATCAGTTTGGTGGGTTTTCAAACATAAAGATCCAGAGAAGCCGGGAACTTCTTGTGTTATTTTCCACAACAGCTGATTGCCTTTTAGAGACTGTTTAGAGCAATTTCCTGAAATGATTCAATGACCGAGCAGCGATTTGTCGGCTTGTTATTAGTTCAGGGTGTTTGGTTCACACAGAGGCAGAAATCTGATTTTTGAGCTTTCTCGTTTCTCCTCGTGGCGTTATATTTGACAGCTTCCTCACTTTACGGTCTGCTCTTCACTTTATGATGCCGGAGTGTTAAAGCTTCAGTGCAGAGTGTTTCGCTTCTACCTTCAGCTGTTCGGCCTCCCAGGAGTCCAGAGTGAGAGATCGCACCTTCGACAGATGGACTCCGAGGCTCCTGCAGACACAGAGAAAGAAGAACATCGGCCAACGTGTTGCTGGTTTTCATCTTCTGACAGTAAACTATGAAGATCACCAAACACCAGTGAGTACTTCTCATGGTTCCCACAGGCTGTGTGTGGACAGAGAAGGTTGATGAAAGATCAAAGGGCGAGATTAAAGCCTGACACCTGCTAAAAAGCAGTGAAGAAGAAATGAGGAGGAAGTCCTCCTGAAACCTGGGCTGTTACCGGTGTATGCCCGAGCACTCGATGCACATGGTGACTGCCAGGTTGATGGAGGCCCAGCGAGGCTCTTCCTCCCCGCAGTCACAGCACCTCTGGTTCCCAAGGCCCCTCAGGGCCACGCTCAATGCTGCCGGCCTCTGGGCGGGAGGGCCCGGACAGACGTCCCCGCCACAATGCAGAGGGGGGAGCTCCTTAGGCTGCACATAGAGAGGAAGAACTCGTCAGCCAAACGGATGGGGGAGGGGAGTTAGCTATAATATTCAGAGGTGAGTGTATCGTGGTCGTGGTGTGGACCGGCCTGCATCAGCTGAGTGTCGCTTCGCTCTCTGTAGGCGAGGTCGATGCTGCCCTGCAGAGCACTGAGCCAGGCCTGCTTCAGCTGCTCCGAGTCGGCCTGCAGAGCACAACACCTGGAAACAAACAGGTCAATTAACGCCATATCACATGACCCTACAGGTGTGAAAACGCCGTGTTCACTGTCTTACTTCTGGACGGAGAGCAGCTCAAAGCAGAAGCGTCGGTCCACGTGATCCAGAGATTTGACAGCACACAGTCGAAGATCCTCAAACAGAACCACAGCTTCCTCCTGCGGCGTGGGATTCAACATGACTCGTCATCATGATCCTCAGCAACATCACCATCATCATCATCATCATCCTCACCAACATCATCACCATCCTCAGCAACATCACCATCCTCAGAAACATCACCATCCTCAGAAACATCACCATCATCATCATCACCATCCTCAGCATCATCACCATCCTCACCATCCTCATCACCATCCTCACCATCCTCAGCAACATCACCATCCTCAGTATCATCACCATCCTCAGCAACATCACCATCCTCAGCATCATCACCATCCTCACCAACATCACCATCATCATCAGCAACATCACCATCCTCACCAACATCACCATCATCATCAGCAACATCATAATCATCACCATCATCACCATCCTCAGCAACATCATCACCATCCTCACCAACATCATCACCATCATCACCATCCTCAGCAACATCACCATCCTCAGCATCACCATCCTCACCAACATCACCATCATCATCATCCTCACCAACATCATCACCATCCTCAGCAACATCACCATCCTCACCATCATCACCATCCTCACCATCCTCAGCAACATCATAATCATCACCATCCTCACCAACATCATCACCATCCTCAGCAACATCACCATCCTCAGCAACATCACCATCCTCAGCAACATCACCATCCTCAGCAACATCACCATCCTCAGTATCACCACCATCCTCAGCATCACCACCATCCTCAGCATCATCACCATCCTCAGCAACATCATCACCATCACCAACATCATCACCATCCTCAGCATCCTCACCAACATCATCACCATCCTCAGCAACATCACCATCCTCATCATCCTCACCAACATCATCACCATCCTCAGCAACATCACCATCCTCAGCAACATCATCACCATCCTCAGCAACATCACCATCATAATCATCACCATCCTCAGCAACATCACCATCCTCAGCAACATCATCACCATCCTCAGCATCATCACCATCCTCAGCAACATCACCATCCTCACCATCCTCAGCAACATCACCTTCCTCACCATCCTCACCATCCTCAGCATCATCACCATCCTCAGCAACATCACCATCCTCAGCAACATCACCTTCCTCACCATCCTCACCATCCTCAGCATCATCACCATCCTCACCAACATCATCACCATCCTCAGCAACATCACCATCCTCACCAACATCATCACCATCATCATCATCCTCAGCAACATCATCACCATCCTCACCAACATCACCATCCTCAGCAACATCATCACCATCACCAACATCATCACCATCCTCAGCAACATCACCATCATCCTCAGCAACATCACCATCCTCAGCAACATCACCATCCTCACCAACATCATCATCATCCTCACCAACATCATCACCATCCTCACCAACATCATCACCATCACCAACATCATCACCATCCTCAGCAACATCACCATCATCCTCAGCAACATCACCATCCTCAGCAACATCACCATCCTCACCAACATCATCACCATCCTCACCAACATCATCACCATCCTCAGCAACATCACCATCCTCACCATCATCATCACCATCCTCACCAACATCATCACCATCATCACCATCCTCAGCAACATCACCATCCTCACCATCATCATCACCATCCTCACCAACATCATCACCATCCTCAGCATCATCACCATCATCATCATCCTCAGCAACATCATCACCATCCTCACCAACATCACCATCCTCAGCAACATCATCACCATCACCAACATCACCATCATCCTCAGCAACATCACCATCCTCAGCAACATCACCATCCTCACCAACATCATCATCATCCTCACCAACATCATCACCATCCTCAGCAACATCACCATCCTCACCAACATCATCACCATCCTCAGCAACATCACCATCCTCACCAACATCATCACCATCCTCAGCAACATCACCATCCTCACCAACATCATCACCATCCTCACCATCATCCTCACCATCCTCAGCAACATCATCACCATCCTCACCATCATCATCACCATCCTCAGCAACATCACCATCCTCAGCAACATCACCATCCTCACCATCATCATCACCATCCTCACCAACATCATCACCATCCTTTTATGCAGTTCTTCCTCCAACTAACATTCATCCATGAAATTCTTTCTTCAAACACTAAAAGCAGAAAACTCACCTAAGTGTGAGGTGGTATAACCGGACGCCTTCCTGTGATTCCAGGACCAGTGGAGTGTAACTTGACTGTCTGGAGGGTTTCTACTTTGTTTTTATTTGAATTTAGCGTCGAATCAGAGTAAGTGAAAAATACTGATTTTTTTTTTTAAAGTGGACCTTTTTCAGTGTTTCATTATTTCCTGTCATGGATGTTCATATCAACCATGACCAACGGATTAATAATGAGCTCAGTACACAGAGTAAACCCTGTGAGCTCTAAACTCACAGTTTATCACAGCTTCTCCTGTTGAAGTGTCACGGAGCAGGTAATAATCAGAGGAGGTCCACTTTAAAACCGATTTCACTCCAGATTTAAGCTGAACTTTTAATTTTCTGTCATCATGTGAACATTTTGATTTAGAAATGTTAAACTTGAGTTTCTGATGTAAAAATTTGTGAACAGAAAGAAAAAAGTAAATTTTGCAGAATGAATAAACGTAGACAAAAACATGCTAACGATTGTTCTGAATGAAAGCAGGAAGAGCGGTCAGCTTCCAGAGAAATCTCAGGGACACCTGTCACACCAACATGAAGTCACGTGAGGTGTGTTCAGCTGTGATCTCAGCTGGAGCTGGGCAGTAATTTTCTCCCGCAGGTGGATTTAAGGCTGGATTTGATTACATGTAATCAATCCGAGGAGCTGAACTCTGTTTAATGGCTGTAACAGGGTGTGAATCCAATCAGAAGTTAAACCACCATAAACAGAACGTCCAGCTGGGAACAAATTCAGACCTCTTGATTGAGCTGATCAGTTATCAGGCAGTGAAATCGATCCCTTTGATTAGCTGTTCTTTGATTGAGTGGCCGGGTCTCACCTTGTGGGACTTCCTGTATATGAGCTGGTTGTCTCTGATGGTGAACCAGGATCTGAAACAGGTTTACAAGTTAGAAGGATTCACTGAGGTCAAAGGTCAGCAGGCCATGTGACACTGCGGGTCTCTACCTCTTCCACATTTTAGATTTCCTCCTCGAGCGTTTGAACAGGTAACCCCGGATGATGTCATCATTGCCAGGACATGCGCTGACCATCGGCTCACCTGAAGCGTCCTTAGAACAAACACACGCGTGTTTCAGAGCGTTCGTTCTGCTTTGAGTCTAAATGTATTCGTCCCTCCTTGAACAACATATCTAACATCTGTCTGCAGCGTCTGCTGGGACAGATGTGCTGATCTGTGAGACTCCTTACCCTCTGCTGGACCAGCAGGTGTCTGTTCTCCAGCTCCTTCCTCTTGGCCGTGCAGTCCGCAGACAGCTGTGACAGCTGTGGAGCACACACAAACACATACGTGTACACAGCCGTTACTCCACACCGAGGCTACCACACAAACCAGCACAAAGAGGTCAGAGGTCACAGACCTGCGCTGCCATGGTTTTCATGGTGGGCTCGAGGTCTCTTAGCAGGTCAAAGCCCTGGTGGAAGAAGGTGAACTGAGCGTGGACGAAGGAGAACATCTGGAAACGCAAACTTGAGTCAGTACACGAAGATGGTCGTATCAGGTATGTCCCCCCTCTATGACATCACACAGACCCACGAGTTGTGTTTTCACTCACAGAGTTTAAGATGTCGACCTTCTGCTGAGTCTTGAAGGTGTTGAGCTGAAAATTAGGACATAGAGGATAAAGCATCTGATGTTCCTTCATGTCATCAATGTTAAACACACTCAGGTGTCACACCTGCAGACAGTAATCCAAGGCGAAGTGCTGGTAGCATTTGCGTGTAGCGAGCAGCAGGTGACTTGCCCGCTCGGCGTCGGCGGCTTTATGTCGAGACACCTGAGCGTTCTTCGTTGCTGCCGTCTCCAGATCCTCGCCGATCCGGACAAACTCCTTCCTGGTCTCCGCCAACTGGGGCAGGAACCTCAGAGAGATGAAGAGCAGCAGTGTCATCACCAGAGCAGCTCTGCCGGTGCTCAGAGCTAAACTGTGTTACTGTTACTGTGGCAACGACCTCTACACTGAACCCAGGAACCCCGACATACTGATCAGCCCCCCGGAGTGATGCCTTACTGCGTGCAGAGGTTAGTGAGCTGCTGGCCGATGGCTCTCTGTGTCTGATCAAACAACATCTGCAGGTGAAACACACACACGAGTCAAACACATGAGTCTCTGCTGGAGCTCAGACGAACAAACACGAGTACAGCTGAGCGTGGACTCACAGTGTGGAAGCTGACCATCTCCTGCAGGCCCTGGTGGAACTGGTTCAAGCAGGTCTGAGAGGAAGGAAATAGGAAGTCAGACAGGAAATGCCCCAACACCCCACCGAGAAACTGAGCAGACATGTTAGGTCATTAGTCCTTCCTGGCTTATTAGCTGGTAGTGTTAGATAAATGAACTCAGAGGAAACAGAGCAGACGTTGTGGGGCGTCGGGAGCTGAAAGTAAATTGGACGACCGGATGCAGCGATTTCTTCTTTTTCAGATGCATCGAGGAGCTGCTTACTGTGATCACGCTGTCCTTCGTCTGATTGGTGCACAGCTCAGCTAGGCCGCTCAGTAGCAGCTTATTGGCAGTGCTGTACGCTTGTCCCGCCTCTACCATCTTCCCACACAGCTTCATCACCTGATTGTTTAGAAACAGACAGTACAGACCAATCAGCTTGCCTCACTAGTAACAGTTAGCTTCTAACAGTACTTCATCAGTACTAGTAGTGAGTATACAGCTGTATTAACAGTATTTGTAGTACTACTATTAGCTGTGAAATTACAACTAGTATCGTAATAGTATTAGCTACAGTATTTGTACTGTCTAGCAGTATTAGCGCTAGTATATGCAGTATCAGTAGCCTAGTACAAATAGTACTACCACTATTTGTAGTGGAAGTACTTGTGCCTTGTCTCCATGCGTCTCTAACAGTTTTTATTACAGCAGTAGTGGTAGTAAAGTAGTAATAGTAGTAATGGTAGTAATGGTAGTAATAGTAGTAATGGTAGTAGTACTTGTACCTTGTCCAGTTTTGTCTCCAGCTGTGAAACATCTGTTTCAAACTGATCCAGAGCCAGCCTGAATAAAATAAATAAAGCGTCATCACTACAAGTGAACATGCGCAGATTGGTGTGTGCGTGCGCGCGCGCGCTTACCTGAACTCAGGTGAGTCTTTGACGCAATCCTCAAAGTCCAGCAGGCAGTCCATGACGTCACCCAGCAGTCCCGTGTCCCTGTAGTGAGTGCGAGTGTAAATAAAGTTAGCTGCGGTGCTTCATCCTGCCGTTAGCCGTTAGCTCCGCTCTAATGAATCATTTTTAAACACGCGCCGGGGACGTGGACGGACTCCTTCACGCGCCTGGTCCACAGCCTCACAGCGGGTGGATCCGTCGCGCGCAGCACACGCGCCCCGGTCGGCCCTCCATATTGGCGCGGTTGAGATCAGAGAGTAACTAACCCGGGTCAGCCGCTGTTCTCGGACTAACAGCTGTCCCGCTGCAGCCCGCTGTTGTCAGACTTGTTGCTAACCGACAACGTCCGCCTAATATCCGCTTTGTTTGGCTCGGAGCCAACCGACAGTCACAGCAACTCCAGCGACCCCCAGCGGCCCGGGGCGGAACCACACCTACCGTGCCCGTTATTTAGGGCTGAGTATCGTCGCTGATTTCTATAACTGATTCGATTCAGTTTTGACAGTCAGAAATATTCTAATTCTGATCATTTATCAGCACACATCCATGTTTTATATCTGTGTATAAACCAAAGCTGACATTGAGACTTCATCAGAGGTGTGAGCATCACAGCAGGTGTAACTGAGGATCCAACAGAGAAACATGAAGCATGTTTTGTTGGAAGTACAGCAGCCAAAGTCAGAGGGAGCTCATGAGCATGGTTATCAAACGTGAAGCGCAGTTTGATCTTCTTTTGCTGCTGGTTCAGTCAGTGTTGGTCAGTGACGAAACCTGCAGCTTCAGGATCTGTGAGCCGTCGACTCTCAGCGCCGACGGCGTCTGTGGACGATCCACGCTCTGCGTTTACATCTTTGTGCTTCTCACTTACTGTTTTAGCTGTTTGGTGGTTGTTGAAATAGTTTTGTGAGCTTTAACCTGAGATTCTGTCAAAATAAATTTATATTTAAAAATCATTCAGGATTTAATGAATCGATATCGTGTTATTCAAGCTAATATCGATCTTTTTGAACCCACACCTACTCGTAATTGTTTTTTGATTTTCTTTCACTGACTGAATTAAAACTCAACATGTAGTAAATAACAGGCACTACTACTTAAATGCATAAATATTTAAGGTTTTATGTGTAGTGTATATGCATTTGTTTTAAAATTCAGATTAGAACAAATATATTGACAAAATATTAAAAAAAACTATACAAATATATTTTAGCCCTACAAAATTATGTTATTAGTTTTCTTTTATTAATTGTAGTTTCAAATCTCTTTTAAAAAAAGATGTTTGCATGTTTTCAGTGTTTTTCGCTGCTGCAAACCGACTTCTGTGAGGAATAAAATGCACGTAATCTTTCGAGGCCAACAAAGTGAAACGTTTGACTTTCACCAGCATAATTTCACCTTTCGTTTCCTGTTTATTGGCAGAAAAAATGGCGTACATAGCTTTTTATCAGAAGTTACGATGAAACATTGAACATCTAATCGAATCACTTCATCACTAAAAGCATATTTGCACTGCAAAAGACTTACAAATGTGGATTGCACAACACTGGACATTATAGTTCTTCATTTCCACTTAATACTGTACAGTTGCCGTTATTGTATATATATATTTATATTTCTTCATACATTCCTATATATTTCTATACTGTGTATTTTGTTTATACAGTTATTTTATTTTCAACTTTAATTTTCTGTTTCTTTAGGCCACGAGCAGTTGTGTAAGCATTTCACTGCATATCATACTGTGCATGAGACAAATAAAATTAGAATTTGAAATGTTTTCTTCATCCAGCTGGACTTTTTGTTGCATCACAGAAGAAGAAAAAAACCTGTCCCTGCTGTGTTGTTTAATGATCGGGCTGCACGGTCTGATGCGTTTCCTCTTTATGTCCCGTTTGTGTTAATAAAGTTAACAAATTCAAACACTGATGGGACAAATCAGCTGATGGAGACGGAAAATAAATTTTTTTATTGTAAAAGAAGCGGACGTTACAGCAGCAAGAACACAGAAACAAAGATGAGGACGGTGAGTTCAGTAGCCAATAGAAACCAGGATCACAGTGACGTTGTCAGCGCAGCCTCGTCTGACCGCCTCGCTTGCCAGCTGCTGACAGGCGGCCTCGAACCGCCGCTCCTCCTCCATCTGCCCCGCCCCCTTCTCTTTGCTCCCGTCCTGTAGGCATGAAGAGGAGGATGAAGATCACCCAGCAGAACTCACATGTTTAACTGGATTAAGGCCAAAACCAGTGGGTGACGTTGCAGTGGGTGTCTCCATCTTTTGCATACAGTCTCTTTTTCTAAAACATACAGTGGGGCAAAAAAGTATTTAGTCAGCCACCGATTGTGCAAGTTCCCCCACTTAAAATGATGACAGAGGTCAGTAATTTGCACCAGAGGTACACTTCAACTGTGAGAGACAGAATGTGAAGAAAAAATCCATGAATCCACATGGTAGGATTTGTAAAGAATTTATTGGTAAATCAGGGTGGAAAATAAGTATTTGGTCAATAACAAAAATACAACTCAATACTTTGTAACATAACCTTTGTTGGCAATAACAGAGGTCAAACGTTTACTATAGGTCTTTACCAGGTTTGCACACACAGTAGCTGGTATTTTGGCCCATTCCTCCATGCAGATCTTCTCGAGAGCAGTGATGTTTTGGGGCTGTCGCCGAGCAACACGGACTTTCAACTCCCGCCACAGATTTTCTATGGGGTTGAGGTCTGGAGACTGGCTAGGCCACTCCAGGACTTTCAAATGCTTCTTACGGAGCCACTCCTTTGTTGCCCGGGCGGTGTGTTTTGGATCATTGTCATGTTGGAAGACCCAGCCTCGTTTCATCTTCAAAGTTCTCACTGATGGAAGGAGGTTTTGGCTCAAAATCTCACGATACATGGCCCCATTCATTCTGTCCTTAACACGGATCAGTCGTCCTGTCCCCTTGGCAGAAAAACAGCCCCATAGCATGATGTTTCCACCCCCATGCTTCACAGTAGGTATGGTGTTCTTGGGATGCAACTCAGTATTCTTCTTCCTCC
The DNA here is from genome assembly GCF_963969265.1 of Rhamphochromis sp. 'chilingali'. Lineage (NCBI taxonomy): Eukaryota > Metazoa > Chordata > Actinopteri > Cichliformes > Cichlidae > Rhamphochromis > Rhamphochromis sp. 'chilingali'. Next base: position 1,673,733 of record NC_137935.1, on the reverse strand, counting down.
AAACACGACGAGTTGAGTTTATACCAAAAAGTTCTACTTTGGTTTCATCTGACCACATGACATTCTCCCAATCCTCTGCTGTATCATCCATGTGCTCTCTGGCAAACTTCAGACGGGCCTGGACATGCACTGGCTTCAGCAGCGGAACACGTCTGGCACTGCGGGATTTGATTCCCTGCCGTTGTAGTGTGTTACTGATGGTGACCTTTGTTACTTTGGTCCCAGCTCTCTGCAGGTCATTCACCAGGTCCCCCCGTGTGGTTCTGGGATCTTTGCTCACCGTTCTCATGATCATTTTGACCCCACGGGATGAGATCTTGCGTGGAGCCCCAGATCGAGGGAGATTATCAGTGGTCTTGTATGTCTTCCATTTTCTGATGATTGCTCCCACAGTTGATTTTTTCACACCAAGCTGCTTGCCTATTGTAGATTCACTCTTCCCAGTCTGGTGCAGGTCTACAATACTTTTCCTGGTGTCCTTCGAGAGCTCTTTGGTCTTGGCCATGGCGGAGTTTGGAGTCTGACTGTTTGAGGCTGTGGACAGGTGTCTTTTATACAGATGATGAGTTCAAACAGGTGCCATTCATACAGGTAACGAGTGGGGGACAGAAAAGCTTCTTACAGAAGACGTTACAGGTCTGTGAGAGCCAGAGATTTTCCTTGTTTGAGGTGACCAAATACTTATTTTCCACCCTAATTTACGAATAAATTCTTTACAAATCCTACCATGTGGATTCATGGATTTTTTTTCACATTCTGTCTCTCACAGTTGAAGTGTACCTCTGGTGCAAATTACTGACCTCTGTCATCATTTTAGGTGGGGGAACTTGCACAATCGGTGGCTGACTAAATACTTTTTTGCCCCACTGTACATATAAGTCTAAACTATGAAGCAGAGCCTCGATTGAACATGTAGCCTAAAGGAGCTCAGGAAGGAAAGCGACTGTTTCTTTAAGTGTCATGAAGACGTCTCACCTCTCACTGTGAGATGGTGAAAGATGGACCCTTGGGCCCCCTCCTCGATTCGATTAAGGGTCCAGCTTCCACCATCCTACAGTGAGAGGTCAAACGTCTTCATGAAACGTAAAGAAACGGTTGCTTTTCTTCCTGAGCTCCTTAGATTACCTGGGTGACAGATTACACCCTCACAGATGAAAAACAATCCAAAGTTACATGAAGCTAATCTGCAGACACGCTAACTGCGCTCTTATTTTGTTACACTCATCCGTCGCACTTCCTGCTGATGCAGCGACTTGTGATTGGTGTTAAGGAGGACGGGCTGATACCTGGAGGACGCCGAGGACGAACTTCACGGCTTCGTCGGCTGAGAACACTTTGAACAGGCCGTCACAGGCCAGGATGAGGAACCTGCAGAGAGCAGGGACAGTGCTCACACACCTGCCTCCCAGATCACAGCAAACCAAAGCTGTTTAGGTCCAAATCCAGCTGTTTCCAGTTGTTTCTACTGTGCAGCATCTTATGTATTAAACACGTTTTATTTCTAGTTAGTGAACTCTCCATCACTCTCTCATTGGCGCCAACGGGCTGTGCACTGATGTAGCTCCACCTTCACTGTCACTACACTGATGCTCAGGTGAGCTCAGGTACACAGACCAGGCTGTTTTAAACGTCACGATTCTGTTTCTACATTCGTGGAGCACCTTTTGGTCTCTCCTTACCTGTCATTGGGCGTGAGCTGACACCTCCTCAGGTCAGGGGTCGAAATGACGCCACAGCGTTTGTACTGACCGTCCCCGATGGAGCGAGACACCTCCAGGACACCGAGCACGCGGCCATCCCTGCGGAGACACGAACACATCACCGTTAGCTGAGGCCGAGAGGCGCTGGTGGAGGACGGTAAGGATTCGGACCTGACGGTGCCGCCGGCTCTCTGGATCCTCATCCTCTCCTCGTAGATGGTCGGGTTGTGCTCCTTACTGAGCGCCAGAGTCAGCGACCTCCTCTGTCCGTCTGCCGCCGCCTCCATCCGACACATGACTGCCTGCAGACACGGAAACGTCGCAGCAGGAAGCTTAAGACAGGAAGAAAAAGAAGCGCAGGTGGAGGTGAAGAAACGCCGGCTCACCCTGCTGTCTCCCAGGTTGGCCACGTACACCATGTCGTCCACCACCAGCACGCAGGTGGCCGTGGAGCCGTCCTTCCACGCCGGTTTCCTGTCCACACAAACAGCTCGTCAACTTTTCCTGCTCCACATTTAAAAACAGCTGCGGCACACTGGCGCTCAGAGTCTTACTGGCTCGAGGCCTTCTTCAGGAAGTCTTCGTCGGTCTGCTTGAACGTGTCCAGGAGACACCTCTTAATCAGCTTGTCTGCGTTTTCAGCATCTCCTGAAAGAGACGACGTGCTTTAACCAATGAGAAGGCACCACGGCTCTCTCGCACGTTTATGTCAAAGTAAACTTACAGATGACTCTGGGTCTCTCTGGACTACTGCGCCCTCTTGTGGACATGACGTGATATTAAAGCAGTTTAAATCTTCTAATAATTAAACATGATTTATGTCAGATTTAACATCACTATTATTACTGCGGCATTAAAACAAGCAGCTGCCTCATCCATCATCCATCCAATCACGTCTATGACCGCACAGCGAGCAGGGAAACAGGAGACAGCAGCAACTGGACTTTCAAAATAAGAGCGAGGGGGGATTGACCACTGCGGGTCGTGAACAGCGTGGAGGAAACTCACCTGTGGGGAACTTCTTGGCGAGAGTGTGATGGAGGTTCTCAGCGGCGAATCCAGAGGCTCGAGCGCCGCCATGGCCGTCGAACACGGCGAAATACGAAACTCGGGACCTGCAGACAAAGACACGACGTCAGAGAGACCACACGGAGGAGCTGTGACCGATCATGATTGGTGGGCGTGACTTCCTCTTACACGTTTCCTGGCAGCGTGGACAGACAGCCGCTCATGTCCGGCAGCAGCACGTGAGCGTCCTGCATCTCCTCGCGCTCGCCACGCCTCGCCGCCACATATCCTCTGAGCACTGGGAGGCCTAGACACACAAAGAGAGCGTGAGACCGGCGGCGTCCGCCCTCGCCTCTGCGAGTCGTATTCACGTGTGCTCGCGTCTGATTGGAGGAAAAGAAGCAAACAAACATTGTGGTGGAACAGCTGAAGACCTTCTTTGCAAACTTTCTTGACCTCCTCCTCCTCCCTGTGTGCTTCATCTCGTTTCCGTTTCAACCTTTTCTCCTCCTCCTCTTCTTCTCTGGTGGTTGGGGGTGGAGTTGTGAGCGGTGCTAGAGCAGGACCTGAGGAGGAATCGCATCAAACATTAGCCCGATGTCCTTCCTGACACAACCCTCGCCATTTACCTGCGTTTGTTCCTGCATTCATCACAGTCTAACATCACCAAAATCAAACACTCCACATCTCAGCTCGTGGAATTTCACACTTTTCTTTATACTTTTATTGAATTCATAGACCTGTTTAGGAGCACCAGCTACGGGTTTTTGTCCGTTTGCAAACGGTGCTGGTGGAAAACATCCTCCTGCTGGATAAAGATGGAGGAGGAGGAAGAGGAGGAGGAAGGTGTGTTTGAGGGCAGCCAGACAGAAAGAAAGGTAGGAGTGTGGAGGTGAGAGCAGGAACGGTAAAGAGCCGTGACTGATATGGAAAGTGAGGCCAGGAGCATCTAAGGGTGAGATGGTCTGCGCATGTGCAGAGGAGGGACGTACATGCAGAGGAGGGAGGGAGGGGGGGGTGAGACGATAAGATGGTGATGATTCAGAGACAGCCTGTCTGGCTGTTCCTCACTGATACCAGTTATTAATAATCAAAGAGATCAATAACTGCGAGTTTACGCGGATATATCGAGTTTTAGAAAAAAATGTAATTCACTACAACCACGTTATGGAAGGAAATACGTCACTTTTAATTTTCCCGGTGCTTTGCTGACTATTTAGTGTTTTTACACAGTCAGATTTCACATTTTAGAGGTGAAAAACTGTCGCTGAGCTAATGAAACCTGCAGCTGCTGACCGACGAATCGATGCGTAATCGATCAGTCATGTCTGTGGGGTGTGAACTGAAGCACGGCTCCCGCAGCAGTAACGCTAACGTTAGCTCACTCGGCTCTGTGATGGAGCCTTAGCCCTGCTGCTAACGTCAAACCTTCCCGTTAACTCACCGGAGGTCTGAGTCGGTTCCGGCAGATCGTCGAACAGATCCATCCCGCTGCCCCGCAACAAGCTAACGAACCCGGATACCTGAGCGAACCGCCACTCCTGCCCCCAGCTCTCCGTGTCCGGGTGTCCGTGTCAGGGTGTGTGAGCTGACCCAGTTCGTGTTAAACCGACACGATTATTAAAGCGGGCCAAACTGTGCTAAAGACCCGCTGTCGCTTCTTTTGCAGCAGGAACTGTTCTTCATCTGCAGCCTCAGAGCTAGCCCTGCATTAGCAACACACGGCTACACACAACCTACTTCCGGCCGCTGCTTTCAAAACAAAAGCTTCAAATTATCCGAGCTGCAAATGTCCGGAAGTCTGTGAAGGAAGCTCTAAAAAAGACAACTTCGTTTCCATAGCATCGTTACGTTTAACCCGCAATAAGGACCTAAAGTTTTAGCAGTTGCACATATTTTGCTACATTAGGTTTTATTTAATTATGTTTTACATGTTTCTGTGAAATAATAAAGAGCATTCACAAACATCAGAATTTACTGTATTTACAGTGTTCTGTGGATCAGCAGGGAGTGTGTATTCGTCTGCTAATCAGAAGGTTGGTGGTCTATCCCTGACTGCACCAGCCAAAGATCCTTGGGCAAGATATTGATGCATCCATCGGAGTGTGAATGCTGGAAAGCACTAAGCTGGGAAAAGCAAATGTGCCTGTGTGAATGCGGCGTGCTGTATAAAGTGCTTTGAGTGCTTGACTAGAGAGTAAATAAGAACCAGTCCATCCATAACTCCTGCAGCTGTCCACGTTACAGATCAGTGTTTTGGATCCATAGTCAGGAAACTCCCCGGTCAGATCTTAATCTGATCTTAACTTAAGTGAGGATAACCTCATGGGTCTGTCAATCACTGACACACAGAGGGGCATCTGAATAAGCGATGGTTCAGCTTCATCCTGACAGAAACTGAGGTTACATGTCATAAAACGAGTAAAACACGCATTTGATAAAAGACTTAAGAACTATTTGTTGATCCCAGGCTGCTGACAGCTTACACAGTAATGCTGAAGTTACGGTGCTGCATTTGTGTCTTATTTGTCTGTGCAGACAGGTGTGCAGCCGACGCAGACGTGCTCGCGTGCAGTCCTGCAGAAGGCTGACAGCCCATTCAGTTCAGTTTTTTTTATGTAGCACCAAATCGCAATAAGCTCTTCGGCCTCCTCAAAAAGCCTATTGTGAGGTGAAGACCCTACAATGATGCAGAGGCTGAATCCTGATTGGTTGAAAAGTGGACATGACCAGAATATAGAGTGAAAGCAGAGATCACTGCATGAAGGGAGAGATGTGAAAAGCAAGTTAACACACACACACACACACACACACACACAGTCAGGTGTTTGTGATGGCACCCTCTGGTGCCAGAGAACAGCCACCGCAGAAGACCATCAGCACAGGCTCTCCACAGCACACTCCTCTCCCTCCTTTCCTTCCCTCCTTGCCTCCTTCGCCCGCCTCTGGCCTCTCATTGGCTGCTTGGCTGCTGCTCTCTTCCAGTTGGCTGGCGGCAGCAGCGGCTGTGGGTGTTCGGATGTCCCACACTGACAGAGAGCCTGAACCTCTCAGCTGCAGCTGAACTCGGAGCTCCTGCGGAGAACATGCGGCTCTGTGAGCTCTGCCTCTGGACCTGCTGGGCTGCAGCGCTCTGCTCCGCAGCACAACAGCACGCGGGACTGGAGACGAGCCCGGCCGGGGGGAGGAGGCTGAGCGCGGGCACAACCACGGCAGCACCGCGGGGGAGCGGAGGGAAGCCCGGGGACCGCCGGAGAGCAGCTCCGAGAGGGTGAGCACCGCACATATGACCATCACCGTCACATTCCACATCACCAACCCAAATAACTCACTTATAATCAGCCGGGCTGCTGTCGGTCTGCGGCTCACTTCATGTCTGAAATCATCTGAGAGGAGAGAACAAAAAACTTTGTGTGTCCTGGTCACGGTGACGTCACACCCGTGTGTAAACAGGCTCAGCTGAGTGAGGAGCTTTGGTTGTGTGCTTTGTGTTGGCTTGTCATCACAGCGAGTCCCGCAGGTGTGCTGTCTGCTGTTTAAATCTCTATCATCACAGACACAACAGGACTTCAGCTTCAGGCTGTGCAGGTGTGACCCTCAGGTGAGTGGTTGTGCAGGTATTATTCATCCTGACCGATTTCTCTCTAGTTCTGCTTTGTGCTCTGCTGGTGTCATCCAACTGCTGGGACCTGCTGCACAGGTGCACCGGCTCCTCCTCTGTGTCCACGGGAGCTGTGGAAGAGCATCTCCCTGAGGAGCAGGAGGAGCACTGCACAAATGCTACAGTAAGACCTCCATCGTGCTCCTCGTGCACGTTTCTGACCGACTGACTGTCAGAATCAGACTGCAGGAGGGCCAAACCTGCTGCACGGGAATCTTTGCTCACATCACTGTGCAGAACCAACAGGTCCAGCTCTAGTGGAGGAGAGCAGGCTCACACTGAGCACAAGAGACAGAGTCTGGAGATGCCGCGGTGAACGTTACGACCCTTCAGCCACATCCAGCAGGACCGGCCTGGCACCCTGGGGAGGAAAATCCTCGGACGGTCCCACAGACCTCCGGGTGTTAGCTACCGGTACCTGAGTGTCCTTAGAAACCAGGATGAAATCCTCAGACTCTGTCAGGCCGGGTCCACCTGCAGCAGGCCCCAGACCCCTCCTGGTGGAGGACGATGCCTGGCCTCAGAGTGTGCAGGCATTTCTTTGATGACGAAGGCATTGATGCCACCGATCGGCGCTCATGCTCCTCAGACCTGAATCCAGAGGTGAGGTTTGTGTATTGCACCGCAGGAGCTCACGGATGCCCTGACCCAGGTCTGGGAGGAGCTGACCACCTCCCATCAGGAGAATGCACAGATGTTTGTGGGAGCACTTTTGGGCACGTAGAGCTGCTTGAAGATGGATTTGGACAGCTGTAGGCAGCTCAAGTTTGCAGGAGGGGACTGATATCTTTAAAACAGTCGACATGTGAACAGAATTACAGATATTAAAGCTCAAACATATTTTTATCAAACTAGATGTTTGATGTCTCTGTTCATATTCGATGCAAAACATGTTATGCTGTTCTTATTTTTGAAATCCTTACATTCATATTTATGGATAAGACCAAAGTCCTGCTTCATCGTGCAGGCCTCAGGTGAGGCTGCTTTCCAGGTGCTGGACACATTAAAACAGCTGGATTACCCTGAACAACATGTCTGAGAGCATCTGGTCTACCTGTCTGTGATGTAGTGTGACCGTAAGGCAGCTCAGGAATGTATGTGTGTGTGTGTGTGTGTGTGTGTGTGTGTGTGTGTGTGTGTGTGTGTGTGTGTGTGTGTGTGTGTGTGTGTGTGTGTGTGTGTGTGTGTGTGTGTGTGTGTTGACCGTGCGGGTTTAGGGGTAGATTCAGGCTCAGGTCGGGGTTATCGTCCTTATAAACAGTGTGTGTTTAAACAGAGCCGGTTTAAGGGGGGAAATCAGAATACTTTATTGATCCCTGGGGGAAATTATTTTTTGTTACAGTGCTCCATTTTAAACCAACATTAAGACAAGACAGACAATACGCTAACTAAGAATAGTACAATATATACATATATATACATACATACATACATAAGTCACTTATAAATAAATAGTTGGAAAAGAAACATGTGTAGTTGTAGCAGCAAACAGTGTGTTAAGTGGATGCGTTGTACAGGGAGCCACAGGCAGGAATGATTTCCTGTGTCGTTCAGTGGTGCTTTTCGGTAATCTCAGTCTCTCACTGAACGAGCTCCTGTGACTGACCAACATGTCATGGAGTGGGTGGGAGGTGTTATCCAACATTGTCTTTATCTTGGACAGCATCCGCCTCTCCGACACCACCTTGAGGGAGTCCAGCTCCATCCCCACAACATTGCTGGCCTTACGGATCAGTTTATTAAGTCTGTTGGCATCTGCGACCCTCAGCCTGCTCCCCCAGCATGCAACAGCATAGAGGATCGCACTGGCCACAACAGACTCATAGAAAATCCTCAGCATTTTCTGGCAGATGTTGAAGGACCTCAGTCGCCTCAAAAAATAGAGACGACTCTGGCCCTTCCTGTAAAGTGCTGTGGTGTTTTTAGCCCAGTCCAGTTTATTGTCAATGTGTACTCCAAGGTATTTATAGTCCTCCACAATGTCAACACTGACCCCCTGGATTGAAACAGGGGTCAAGTGTTTCCTGGTCTTCCTGAAGTCCACGATCAGTTCCTTGGTCTTTGCCACGTTGAGCTGCAGATGATTCTGCTCACACCACGTGACAAAGGAGTCGACCACAGCCCGGTACTCTGTCTCATCATCCCTGCTGATGCATCCAACCACCGCAGAGTCATCAGAAAACTTCTGAAGATGGCAGGTCTCTGTGCAGTGGCTGAAGTCTGTGGTGTAGAGGGTGAAGAGGAAGGGGGAGAGGACAGTCCCCTGTGGTGCCCCTGTGTTGCTAATCACCTTGTCAGACACACACTGTGGGAGACGTACATATTGTGGTCTTCCTGTCAGGTAATCAACAATCCAGGACACCAGAGAAGCATCCACCTGCATCGCTGCTAACTTATCACCCAGGAGGGTCGGCCTGATGGTGTTGAAAGCACTGGAAAAGTCAAAAAACATGACCCTCACAGTGCTCGCCGGCTGGTCCAGATGGGTGTAGACACGATTGAGCAGGTAGATGATGGCGTCCTCTGTTCCGAGACGAGGCTGATAAGCGAACTGAAGGGGATCCAGATGTGGTCTTACTATGGGTCGCAGCTGGTCCAGGATGAGCCTTTCCAGGGTCTTCATGATGTGGGAGGTCAGTGCCACGGGCCTGTAATCCTGGGGGCCACTGGGACGTGGCGTCTTTGGTACAGGGACGAGGCATGATGTCTTCCACATCACCGGGACCCTCTGCAGACTCAGACTCAGCATAAACAGTTTATGAAAGACTCCACACAGCTGGGGGGCACAGGTCTTGAGGACAAGGGGACTCACTCCGTCTGGTCCAGCAGACTTGCCTGAGTGAAGTCTCCTCATTTGCATCTCAACCTGGTATTGAGTGAAGGTGATGGGTGGGGGAGGGGTGTCAGGAATCTCACAGGAGGCAACATGTGACAGGAGGCAGACATGTTTGTGTAGAAGCAGGCCTCGTTGGCTTCAGCGTGCTGTCAGAGGAAGCGGCTGATTTAGCGTCATGCTCTCCAAACGCTCTACATGATGAAACGTACGCACAACGTTTTTTGGTCCCACACTCTACGTAAAGCTGATTTGCTTTGTTTTTGGTGCTTTGACCCATGAAGTGATCTTTTTAATTTGATTGGAAATTGTTGTCACGTGATGTGATCACATGACCTTCAACATGTATGTGGTGTAATTTTGTGTGTTATTGTGTGGTGAAGTGCAGGTGTGCTCAGGTAAAATGGGAGAGTGCGAGTTGGTAGTCACTCCTGTCGCAGTGAGGTTGGTAAGCTGGCCAATCAGAAGAAGGTGGGGAGTTTGGTGTTCGTGTTAGCATACATTAGCATCTGCCACTTTGCTTCTGACAAACTCTTTATAACAAACATTGTTTGTTTGCTGTGAGATAAATACATTAAAAGTCTTCTTCTGCTGAGTCTGCAGAGGGTCTTTCTACATAAAACCACAGAAGAAGACAATGCTGCTTATTGCAGAGTTGCATTAATTTCAGCAGCAAACATTCAAAAGTCAAAATCCTTGAAGGATTTTCTGTACAAATCAAAGAAGTTCTGCTGTTAATCTGCCAGACATCACAAAGTCCACTTTTCTTTTCTCACCGTGCACATGCTGCACGTTGAATGATCCGAGTGTCTGCAGCAGGAACCACGTTACAGCAACATCTGCTGAGGAGAGAAGCCGGCTGACGGTGGAGATGCTGTCTGACAGAATCGTATATAAAACATGTTAATACTTAGCGTGTAGGACAGCACACGTCTGTCTGTGATTCTGCTGACTCTGAAACATCTTAAAGCCTCCCTGCTGCTGACACCGGTTTAATCTCAAACAGAAGAAGAAGAAGCTGCTGCGACTAAAACCAGCGTAGATCAGTTTAATGACAGCAGCTCTGCTCTGCGTCCACGTAGCAATCAGAAAGTCGAGTTTTTGTTTGATTTTATTTGCGTAATTAAATGCTCAACACTGTGTTTACCTTTATTTTTGTCCTGTATCGATACTTTTACATTTTCCTGCTTATATTAAGTTTCTTTGTATGAATGTGTGTATTAGCACACATATTTCTGTGTGAATCTATTCTGTTTATTTCAGTTCCATATTTTTTTCTTGGACTCTGTTAGAGCAGCTTTGCATGAGTCACAGTTTAAAATAATCCCTCTTTATGTCGTTCTGGGCCTTGATGCAGCCCGTCAGTTCATTCTCTATCTGAAACAAGCTGTTTTCATTTCTGTCCCCACAAAGGATCTTTCTTCTGATTGGTTGCCCCTCATAGATATTAGGTGGGTGGAGCTTCTCAACATGAGGTGACCGTACTAGAGCTATGCCTTTTCTATGACCTCACAGATCCAAGAGTAGAAAAAACTGTAAGAAACTGAGTGTTAAGAGAAGTCTGAAGCTACACCGACATCAGTATTTAAAGTTTTGGTCATGTTTAAAATGAGCGTTTCCCTCTGGAACAGGAGATGTACGACAGGAAATACCAAAAACCCTACACGTTAATAAAGGACGGAGAAAGCTCAGACTGACTGAGGGCGAGCTTTGTGTTTGTAGTTTTCTTTGTGGATGAAATGTGGAGGCCAACAAGCTGCTCAGTGTCTGAAGGCTAAAGCAGATTCTTTGAAGCTCAAAGTGTCTGAGAGCGTAGGAAGCAAACACAGGCTCGTGGTTTCAGAGCAGCTGTGGACTCCCTGACTCGAGCCGACTCGGGCTCCTTCCTGACTTCTGGGTCATTCTTGTAGGTCTTTGGTGTTGGTGAAACTCTGGGATAATGTCCCCGAAAAGTCAGTGAAACAGCCGTGTGTGTGTGTGTGTTTATGCCCCTCCCCCTGCACCTGACGTGGCACAGGTTGTAGTCATTTTAACAGAACAGCTTGTAATGAAAATATAAAAACACTCATTCAGATTCAGCACTGTGCTTCGTCCCCAGAAAGAGTCTCGTATGACCGTCACCGTGTTATTGTTGGCAGCTTAACTTCATTAATCCCTTGTTTCCTTAAAGTGCAGCGATTAGATGACTGATTAGTTGTTTGAGAAACAGTTAATTTTATAAAAGCTGCTGCAAAATGAAATGCTGTCTGCAGGTCTGCATGACCTGGAGGAGGGTCATTACTCTGTTTGTAGGACGATTTGTTCTCAGTCGCTTTCCTGAGGAAAGATTTCTTATTTTTAGCTTCTGATGTGTTTCTACTAAACTGAATGTGTTTCGATTTTTAATTATTCGATTGACTCTGAAAGCAGAGCTTTAACTTTCACTTGCTGGCTATTGTGGATCATCATATTTGATCAGGTGAAAGCTGTTTTAAAGTGGGAGACACTAAAACACTTGTTTCAGAGAGAGGACACACTAAGTTCCAGTATAAGATAAAGAAGGATGATTTTAAACCACAGATCATGCAAATATGGTTCTGGAAATGATCAGACACTTCAGATTATTCTGCAGTTTGAATACTTGGGGATTATTCGATGATTGTGTTGCTCTAAGGCTGCAGGTGAAAGCATCAACAAAACGTATTTACGCTGAGCTTTTTGTCGTGCTTTGCAGACTCAGGAAAATCCTTCGAATGTCTTTGTATTAAAGGTCTTAAAATCTTAAATTTAATCTGGTGAACCAGCAGAAATCTTGCGACGTGCTTATTTCTATCAGCTGCCGTTCCTGTATGAAGGGGTCTTTGCTCTAACTTGTACCCCTGCGCCTCTCTCCGGACTCACCCGTCTGTGTGTATACAGGTTCAGGACTGTATGTGTGGTAATGCTAAATCTTTGTTTGGACACACACTGATCCCGGTGTGAGTTAGTGGGGCCTCCTGTGCTGCTACAATACGACCGGTACGCTGTGAGTAATGATTAAATCCTCTGCAGAGAAGCTGTGTCCACACTTGGTCGGCTACATTTAACAAACAGCGTCTCATCTCTGCCGCCGCCCCCGAAACCCGAACCAAGCCCGAGCCCGGTGTATTCATCGCTGTCAGAGTTATATCTGTTAGACCGCCTTGTTGCTTTCATGTCTGAACATCAGAAGATCTCCAGCCTAAACAATATATATAATCAATTTTCTCCCACTTACCCGGGTCACAGAGATACCCTCACATTCCCCTCCACATCCACTTCCTTGGGATACCGAGATGTTCTTGAAGCAAGCCTGCAGCCCGGATTGTTCTTAAGCCTTTTTCAGCTGCATTATAGATGTTTAACATAAAGTTGTGTTTCTGTTACGTTCATGCAAAAAGATGCAAAGCGAGAAATGGATCAGTATTTGATGTTTGATGTTTTCGAAGCTGTCTCCAGGTGCACAAAGACCAGTTTTCAGACTGATCTACGGACTTGGCTTCAAAGGATTGCAGTGAAGTTGCTGCCGAGACAGAACTTTCTCTGTTAATGAATATTGGAGAACTTCCCACAGTTACCACGACTCCCACAGCGTTCTTTAAAATCTAGAACTAGTTCCACTTATTTTCAGTGGAGAAGCATCAGTGGCATTTCCCAAAAGTGTAGCCTAACACACAAATGTCTCCATCCAAAATATGCACCAGAGAACTTGCCCATTTACTTTTTGGCTGCTCATCTTCGGGTGTTTGTGTGACCTCAGACTGACTCCATAACTTGTGTTGCACAGAGTTTGACCACTTCAGGACTTGGTTTTGGGACCTCTTGGAAACTTGCTGTTCAGACTGTCTCAGTTTCTTCACTTTTAATGTGAATGTGAGTAAAATAGACTTCAATGATATTTAATCTCTGGTTTTGGAGCATCTTGTACCAATGGACAACAGCCTAGAACCAGCTCCCCTGGTGTGGAAGAGTTCTTGGGTGGATTTAAGTGGTCTCGATGCCAGAAAGACTCCCAAAGACCTTTTTGTCTTTGGGAAGTGTTTCTAGAGTGATTTCCACTTTGGTTTCATCGTTCTAGATTTGAGTTAATCTCAGACTCAGTTTTGGATTTAGAGCAATTGTCTCGGAAAAAACCCACGAACCCTAATGCTCAGGATTCAGTGTCTTTAGGGCTCTGATTGGCTGTTTGGGATCATGTTTTCTCTGCAGGGTGATCCAACACCTTTGATCAGCTGACTGCTTGTGTTAAGCTTTCAAACAAATCCTTTCTCTGGTTTCCCTCACACTTCCTGTTGCACACAGCTGTGGAGTCACACTGGCCCGTCACTTTGATGAGGGGCAGCGGCTCTTGATCCAAGGTTTGCCTGTGAATTGACTCCTTTTTCCAGAAGACCTGCGAGGTAACGGTTTACTGGGAATGTTTAAATGTTTTATTGGAAGACCGTGAACCCAGCCGCAAATAGCGGACTGCTTGTTTGTAAGGAGGGAATGGTTTTTTTTTTTTACCTTTTATTACTTCTAAATCAAGTGTCAGGGACCAAGCAGTAAAGCATAAAGGACACAGGTGGTTTTAATTAAAAAAAAAAACGGGTTTTATTGACCCAAAAATATGAAAATATATTTAACAAAGCCAAAACTTAAACAGGCAGACCAATAAAAGAGGTCAACTCAATAGACTAAACTCAAGATAATAATTAACAAAACCTCAAACAAACATATGGTAAACTGACCTGCTGAAATGACACACAGGGGAACTTAAATACTGGTTTAGCTAAACCAAATGACACACACGGGGGAAAACAAGATGGCTGCCATATAACCAACTAATACAAAACATTTAAACAAACATGAAACACCCCCCAGGCAATGAAGCATGTGGTGCAATCCAATTAGGCTGTCAGCAGTACTTCAGGTCTCCCAGCCCTTTGCCACACCTTTTGCCAGACAGGAGGAGACACCAACCCCCAGGTAACTCAAACAAAGAAAGATGTATTAATATAACATAAAACAGAACTTTGACCTTGCAAGGTTAATATGTGTGCACGCCATATAAACATTGGAAGGTGTGATGGAAAAATGAATACATTTAACAAAGAAACGATATTGAACAATAAATAGAATATTTTAAAGTAGTGACTGTAAATTAAACTAAAGTGAATCAACGGGTGATGAGGTGTGGAGCTTACCATGTGTGGCATGCCATCACACACCTCCCCTCTTCAGAGCTCTCGCTGGAACAGCGAGAGAGATAGTCAGCAGTAAGGTTCTCCTTGCCTGGTACGTGGTGGACAGTGAATCAGAATGGCTGTAAGGCCAGGTACCAGCGGGTAATTCGCCCATTTGTGTCCTTCATCTGCTCAAGCCACTGTAGTGCTTTGTGATCAGTTTCCAAGGTGAAGTCTCTTCCCAGTAGATAGTAGCGGAAGGAGTCCAGGGCCCACTTGATCGCTAAGGTCTCCTTCTCTACTGTGGAATACCGAACTTCCCGTGGAAACAGTTTCCGGCTGATGTAAGCCACTGGATGGCGGCCTTCCATGGTTTCCTGAAGGAGGACAGCTCCCAGGCCCCGATCTGAAGCATCAGTCTGTAATATGAATGGTTCATCAAAGTTGGGACTGTACAAAACCGGTTGCTTACTTAGTGACTGTTGTATGTCATGAAACGCTGCCACTGCCTCCTCTGTCCACTGGATGTAATTGGGGGAACGTGATCCCGTCAGGTCTGTGAGCAGAGCTGCCCTGTTGGAGAACTGAGGGATGAAACGACGGTAGAAACCTGCCATGCCCAAAAAGGATCCAAAAAGGATCTCAGCTGCTTCCTTGTTTGGGGCAGGGGGGATGATTCCATGGCCTCGATTTTGCTGACTTGTGGCCTGATAACCCCCTTGCCGATGACATGGCCCAGGTATTCTGTCTCAGCAGCGGCGAAAACACACTTTGACGGATTCACCCTCAACCCAGCTGAGTGCAGGTGGTCCAGAACAGTTCGCAGGTGTTCCACATGCTCCTCCCAGGTGTTGCTGTGGATAACAATATCATCCAAGTAAGCAGCAGCAAAGTCAGAGCAGTCATGTAATACCTGATCCATCAGCTGTTGGAAAGTTGCTGGAGCTCCATGTAGTCCAAATGGCAAGACTGTAAATTGGAAAAGCCCCCATGGTGTTCTGAATGCTGTGAACTCTCTGGACCGTTGAGTGAGTGGGACCTGCCAGTAACCCTTACACAGATCTATTGTGGTCAGGTACCTTGCTTTTCCCAGACGTTCAAGTAGATCATCAATTCTTGGTGTCGGGTAGGAGTCAAACATGGATTTGATTTCAGGTACCTGAAATCAATGCAGAACCTCATACTCTCATCCTTTTTGGGTACCAAGACCACAGGGTTGCACCATTCACTCTTAGATCTTTCAATGATCCCTAGAGATAGCATCAAATCGATTTCCTTCTTCAATGAAGGCAGCAGACGTTCTGGGATCCTGTAACTTAATCGTCTCACAGAGGCACCTTCTCGTACCACAATATCATGTTCGACAATGTCAGTTCTCCCTGGATTCTCTTGAAAGACTGCTGATTTACACATTTCTCTCACCTGCTGCTGCTTGTCCTCTGGGAGATGGCTGAGATCATAATCTAGAGAGCCAGCAGGTGGTAGATATTGCTCATCTGCTTCATCTTCTTCAGGCACTCGCCGTATGAGCATTGCATCTGCCTTGTGTTCAATACGCTCCACCCACTCCTTCAGAAGGTTTATATGCAAGACCTTGCTGGAGCGCAACTGCCCTGGGGTGGACACCTCATATGTGGTGGGTCCCAGCTTCCTCATGACTTCAAATGGCCCCTGCCACTTTGCCAACAATTTGTTGTTGTCACTGGGGAGGAGCACGAGCACCTTTTGTCCTGGCTCAAACGCACGCTGACGAGCAGATTTATCATACCAAGACTTCTGCTGCTGCTGGGCCTCCACCATATGTGATTGAGCAAGTTCACCCATTTTCTCCAACCGTTCTCTCATCTGAATGACATAAGACAAAATGTTCTTGGATCCCCCCTCCACCTTGTCTCCCTCCCAAATCTCCTTTAACAGAGTTAGAGGGCCACGAACCTCATAACCATACAACAGCTCAAAAGGTGAAAAACCTGTGGAGGCTTGGGGGACTTCTCTATAAGCAAAGAGTAGATATGGCAGCCATTGATCCCAATCGTTACCACTGTCGTTGACAAACTTCCTGAGCATCTGTTTCAATGTCTGGTTAAACCGTTCTGTCAGCCCATCAGTTTGAGGGTGGTATGGTGAAGTTCTCAGACTCCGGATGCCCAACAACTGATAAACTTGCTTTAACAGAGTAGACATGAAGTTAGTGCCTTGATCAGTTAGTATTTCTCGTGGAAACCCAACTCTTGCAAAGAACTGCACTAAACAAAATGCAATGGGCTTGGCCTTTATAGATTTTAAAGGGAACACCTCAGGATATTTTGTGGCATAATCTGTTACAACAAGCATGTAACGATTTCCTGCTTTGCTCCTCTCAACAGGCCCTACAATATCCATTCCAAGACGCTCAAAAGGAGTGCCGATGACAGGGAGAGGTTGGAGTGGAGCTCTATGGGGGATTTTAGCAGATGTTATCTGACACTGTGGGCAACTTTTACAAAACTGAGCCACATCTTTGCTAAGACCAGGCCAGTAGAAATGATGTTTGATGCGAGCTGTGGTCTTGTGTTTACCAAGGTGGCCAGCCCACGGAATAGAATGCCCTAAGGTGAGAATGGCGTTTCTAACCTTCTGGGGAACCACCAGCTGCAGCACCGACCCCTGCTGACGATAGAGAATGTCATTTTGCAAGATGTACTCACTGTTAACCTGCTCCACTCCAGGTTCCTTTTCTTTGGCCTTCCGGAAAAGAGATATTAAAGATTGATCAGATTTTTGGAGTTCAGCAATTTCAGTTGGAATATTAAACCCTAGGGGTGACGGTGTTGGCTCAGCGTCTGTTAGTGTATCCACAGGTGAAAATTTGAATTTCTCCTGCCTTCTTTGTCTGCGGGTCTTCCGTGGCTTCACCACAGTTGTCTCAAACTCCTCATTAAAAAAAGGCAGGGCACTCAGGGTCTCAGAGTGGGTACTGACTTGCTTAGCCTGAGCTCTGGTAACAGCTACATTGCACTCCTCAGTCTGCTCAGACTCCAACAAATCAAAAAGCACAGGAAGGTCACGCCCTAACACGGCAGAGTAAGGCAAACTGTTCACAACACCCACATTCAGCAGATACATCTGGTCCTGAACTTTAATGTAGATGTCAGCTGTCGGATATCTTTTCTCATCTCCATGGACACAACAGATTGAAATTGTATCACTGGTGCGAACAATATTAGGTGGGGCAAAATCTGAGTGAATAAGAGACCGAGAACTGCCAGAGTCAAGAAGGGCATTGAGTAGAACCCCATTCACTTCAATCTGGCTCATTTTGATGGATTTGTCACTCTCCTGCTCAGGATCAGCATTAGAACGAGGAGCAAAACACATTTGCACCATTTTAGCAGAATTTCTTGGGCACATAGGTTTTGTATGGCCCTCTAATCCACAAAGATAACAAATGAGCTTCTTACCAGAGGCCTTTGGTGGTCTAGTGGTAGACTGAGAGCTCTTACTGGTGCTTGTATTTGCTGAATCCAGATGGTTTTGCTGAGGTATCTTCCGGGTGTCCCTCGATACCTTCCATGCATTATGGCTCAATGCTTGCCCCTTCTTTCTGGCAGCAACAAAAACATCAGCTAACCGAGCCGCTTCCATTGCTGAACCAGGGTTGTGTTCTCTGATCCAAACCTGAAGCTCAGGAGATAACATTGTGAGAAACTGCTCCAAGATTATAGTTTCACCAATGTCATGAATAGTTTTACCCTTTGGCTGGATCCATTTCCCATAAAGCTCCTTCAGTCTCGCATATAGCTCACGAGGGCTTTCATCTGGTTGAACGTCCAGGGATCTGAATCTTTGCCTATATGTTTCAGGGTTAATGTCATATTTTGACAGAATAGCTGATTTCACTTTATCATAGTCTAATGAATCATCAATGTCCATGTGAACATAGGCACCTCTAGCTTTACCAGTAAGCAAGGGTATCAAATGAAAAACCCAATCTGACTTCTGCCATCGATAAGCTGTAGCCATACGTTCAAATGTGATCAGGAAATGTTCAATATCATCAGCTTCAGTTAATCTTTCCAATCTGCCCTCTATTTGTAGGGGAAACTGAAATGCTGGTGAAATGGCTGGATTGGAATTAGTCATAACTGGTTCAGCCTGGGCCTGCTGAACAGAGGAAGAAGGATGAATACCAAACTCTAATGATTCAGAGCGAGCTTCTGCAGAATCTGATGGTGATGTTCTGACTTGGATTTCTGACTGCAAAAGTCTAAACTGATGTTGAAAGGCTTTAAATCGCTGTTCTTGTCGTGCATTTAACTCACTCTGTTTTGCATCCCGGATGTCCTGTTGTTCCATGTGAGCATGTAGCATATTGACTAGATCAGACAAAGTAGGCTCCTTTTCAACTCTCTCCACAACTTCAGTGACTCCTGAGGCTCCATTTTCCTCCTCTTCGCAGGTTTGCTGAGCAGATCCCTTTTTCTTTTCATTCTTGCCACCACGATGCATTCTTCCTCCTCATGGGGAAAAACAGAAGAAAGAAAAAAAAGAAAAAGAAAAAAGACCTGTGTCCAATACTGGATGATCCCACTGCTGCCACCAATTGTCAGGGACCAAGCAGTAAAGCATAAAGGACACAGGTGGTTTTAATTCAAAAAATGGGTTTTATTGACCCAAAAATATGAAAATATATTTAACAAAGCCAAAACTTAAACAGGCAGACCAATAAAAGAGGTCAACTCAATAGACTAAACTCAAGATAATAATTAACAAAACCTCAAACAAACATATGGTAAAC
Source organism: Rhamphochromis sp. 'chilingali' (assembly GCF_963969265.1). NCBI lineage: Eukaryota > Metazoa > Chordata > Actinopteri > Cichliformes > Cichlidae > Rhamphochromis > Rhamphochromis sp. 'chilingali'. Next base: position 1,654,592 of record NC_137935.1, on the reverse strand, counting down.
TGACCTGCTGAAATGACACACAGGGGAACTTAAATACTGGTTTAGCTAAACCAAATGACACACACGGGGGAAAACAAGATGGCTGCCATATAACCAACTAATACAAAACATTTAAACAAACATGAAACACCCCCCAGGCAATGAAGCATGTGGTGCAATCCAATTAGGCTGTCAGCAGTACTTCAGGTCTCCCAGCCCTTTGCCACACCTTTTGCCAGACAGGAGGAGACACCAACCCCCAGGTAACTCAAACAAAGAAAGATGTATTAATATAACATAAAACAGAACTTTGACCTTGCAAGGTTAATATGTGTGCACGCCATATAAACATTGGAAGGTGTGATGGAAAAATAAATACATTTAACAAAGAAACGATATTGAACAATAAATAGAATATTTTAAAGTAGTGACTGTAAATTAAACTAAAGTGAATCAACGGGTGATGAGGTGTGGAGCTTACCATGTGTGGCATGCCATCACATCAAGTCTTAAAGTTTAAAACGCCTCCTTTCTCTGCAGGCCTCGAGTATGTGGAGATCGCTGCTGTGCTGGATGGATGCTGTCGCCTAAAACTAGGAGATGCACCAAACGTGAGTATAACGTGAGGGAACCACCACTAGCATGAATTTTGTTAGAAGTGTTCTTTATTTTAGTCAACATCACTCATCTTGCTGCGCAGTTTAACATATCTGCAGCACACACCTGCAACAAGCATGCACACTGATCCATCTGCAGATTTGGTTGATTTTGGTCCTCAGGGTGCAGCCCAGATGGATGCCCATAGCATCCACCCAGCGTCCAGTTGCTGAGTCTGCACAGACGGATCTGATAATGCAGGTCAGGTGGAGCTGCTGTCAGCGTGCATCACAGTTTAAAGTGTGAAATGATGCTGAGTGGTGGAGTCCATATGCAGAGCTGGATTTATGCACTCCACCTGCAGACCTGCAGGCGCTCCCACAGAACAAAGTTTAAAGCAGAGTTGCTTCTCAAAGCTAACGGTTCATTTTTAATTCATAAAATCTGAACCTGCTTCTTCCTGTTAATCAAAGGAAACCTCTGGTGCTGATAAACGAAGCTAACATGGAAACGGCTAAAGCTGCTGAAACATTAGTGGAGACGATGAGCAGGAAATTCACTTCCTGAGTCCGTAAAAACTGAGCGCTCACTGTTGAACTCAGATTTGAATTCTTAGCTAAAACCTAACAACTTTTTTCGCCCTCTGTCACAGGGTCACATGATCGATTTGTTCATCCAGATGATGATTTTTTTTTTCCAACACTTATTGTTTAGCGGCTCAGCTCCAAACGAGAGGAGAATAAACTGGGTGATTGTTCTTCAGCTTTTCTCTTCATATCAGCAAAAACAAATCAGACTGTGAAACATCATCAGGACGTCCCAGACAAAATATCTCAGACTAATCTGGATCCAGGGGCTGAATCCATGCAGGATATAATGGGATATTATATTATACGTGTGTGTGTGTGTGTGTGTGTGTGTGTGTGTGTGTGTGTGTGTGTGTGTGTGTGTTGTTATTCTGTGCAGATTAGCCACATATAAAAGTAATTTTACACACGTGGATCCTAATGGTTTCTTTCAGGACGGGATTATGGGGATTGTCTGAAGCAGAAACTCGTGAATAGAAACAGATTTTGCCTCTGACTCGCTTTCTCTCTCACACACACACACTCTCACACACACACACACACACACACACACACACTCTCACACACACACACACACACACACACACACACACACACACACTCAGCTCAGGGCGTGCAGAGTGAAGTTTTGTGTTTAGTCACATTGTTGAGCAGTTGGTCTGCAGACTCACAGAGGGAAACGCTGGCGCTGAGTTTCTGTTTGTCAGACAGGAAATGCAGATCAAACCAAAGAGAATAAAAGAATAAAACGCTGGTTATCCTGAGAAACTGCAGAGTTAAAAACCTGTTTTAATCTCAGCCCCCCCCCCCCCCCAATCTGGGTCTGACCACAGATCAGTTGTACAGGTGCTTCTCTGAGTGATTGAGTGATGCAGCAGTAACCTGCAGGTCGAGCTGCTCACAGACGCTGGTTTCTGGAAGTGTTCCTCAGCACATGCACTGATGTTTTAATGCAGTGCTGCCGACGCTCACAGAGAGAGATGTGCTATATATATCTATATACATATATATGTTCACAGTAAGGAACATTATTTTGAAACTGTTCTAGTTTGAAGGCGCAGATTTTTGCAGAGTGGTCAGCCTCTGCTCATCTGTCCTTCTAGGAAACTCTGCCTCCTAAACATGCTCTTTTTATACCTGATCATGTTACCAACCCGTCTTTCAGCTACAAAGTGCGTAATGATAAGTGTTACAGCTGCATTCTGCCTGAAAGCCACCAGATGGCAATAACTGTGCAAACAGACATAGAAAACAGCTTTTTGTTGACCCCTGTAGACATCTTCCTGCTGAGTTTGGGGCTCAGACTGTCGTTGTGGGTCACATTGAATAATAATAAGTCTACATTTCAAATGGAGGATTATTTGTGGTATGCTCATTAGCTAATGACTTATGACTGATGGTCCATTAGCCAATGAGCTGCTGGTTTCACAGTGAGATCGGCCCGGCTTTGTTACATCAGGGTATTTGACTGCTGTCTACGCTGCAGTAATGTTCTGTTAATGAAGCGCGCTCTCCTTCTTCTTCTGCAGCCAGGTGTTCTCCTCCCTGCCGTAACGGGGCGCTGTGTCGACAGTTTAACAGGTGCGTGTGCAGACAAGGTTTCCATGGTTACCACTGTCAGCTGCCCCTTTCTGCACCAGGACGCCTGCTGACATCCATCCACCCGACAGAGTTCCCGGTCCACCTCAGACCCCTCCGGATCCCACCACAACCAGCTCTGAGCCCCCAGAGAAGCACCAAACCTGCTGCCAGCTCACCTCCACCCGAACCTCCACCTGAACCTTTAGACCCGAACCCGACTTCTGCTCAGGCTGATGGAGAGGAGGACACAAAGGTCCCTGACTCTGGTCCTGCCAAAGCTGTAGGCTTTGGAGGTCAAACTGAAGAGAATGATGGAGCTGACAGTGGAGGAGGTGTTTCCAAGCGGTTTCTGACTCGTGAGGAGAACCAAGCCTCCCCAAAATATCCCACTGTAATCCGGTTCGATCCAGATCCAGGTGAAGGGCTGACAGCCTCCAATCAGAGTTCTGATTCTGGATCTGAAGCAGAGGAGAGGAGACCAGGCACTTTCGAAATGCCTCCACCCGAGTTTGATCCAGGACAGGATGAGGAGGATCAGAATGAGGGGAAGGAGAAAAAGATGGCGGGAGCAAAAAAGCTGAGGTAACAAAAAACTCATCTTCTTTATCTTCTCATCTCCTCTTTTTCCTTTCCTAACCTCCTTGTTTCCACTCCTCTGTCCTGGGTCACAAAAATAAAATCCCTCCTGAGTCTTTTCTGGTCCACTCTTCCTCGACCTTGATGGGAAACTTTAACTCTGTAACTCTCTTTATTTAAGCTCAGAGCGTGTTTAAGGTGGGGGGACAGTCTAACCCCCTCTCCTTTCACAAAGGATCCTCCAGTGTCTCCTTTGCTAAAGGAGATGATGAAGGATGCACTGAGGCACCTTTCCTTAGAATCTGGAGAGTTTAACCAGCTGTTTTGTAGCTCCTCTTTGTCCTTCTCTCTCCTGCTTTTTCTTCTTCCTCATCATCACTGCACAGTCAGTGCCGTTCTCTGTTCAGACACCAGGTGGAGTTCTTTATTTGATTATATACGCTGTACTGTGCACTGTATGTTGTACAAAGATCAGGCACTACTTCCTGAAGCTGCTGGAGGCTCTAAAATTTTTTAAATGTTCCAGAATCAGCTGGGAAAACTTCTCCATCCATCCTGATCTTTGTTCCACAAATCCGTCACCTCAGATCCAGATGAGGAGATGGGAAGAAAGACCTAAGCTTTCACTTCTCCGGAGAGTCTGACCTCTGCTGAAATCCAGATTCACAAACTGAAAGTCAGCACAACCCTTGAGTCATAGGTCAGGTGGTGGAGGTCAAAGGTTAGAGCCATGGTCCCTACAGGCTGTGGGAGAATGTTTTATGTTCTGTCTGCTGCAGATTAAACAGAAGTTTTTCACAGTAAAGACTTTTTTCATCACAACAACAAGAGGGTTGCTAAGGATGCCTCTGAGTTTGTGTATATTTTGGATAAACACCGAACCCCTCTGATCTGGGACAGAGTGTCAGCAATTCATCTCTTTCCTTCTCTGGTTTGAAATCATGGCTTTCGGTATCTGCTGATAATTTCGGTATGACTAAACAAGGATTTAATAATTCATCAACACTTATTTATCAACAAAAACCTAAAGTTTTTTTTTCTAGCTGCACATCAAACCTGCATTAAGATCAGGTCGGTGTTCGGTGTGGTTTCAGTGTCTTAAGCTGACATCATCCTGAGGACGGCTTGAGAAACTTCCTCTTGATGAGGAAGGTTTTTACCAACACCTTACCGTTAGGTGTCTGTTGGTACCTTTGTACTGATGCAGTGTGAAATGAATGAGTTGTTAAAAAAACATTCAGCATTTCTGATGAAGTAAACTTAGAACAACACGGACTCAGATGTGATAGATCTGGTTGCTGATATCTGATCCAGGATTTTGAGTAAGGATCGGATCAATATTGCCAACATCGTGTCACTTACCAAACGATGTTAACTCATCATTTTGAGCATGCACTCACCTTTACAGGCTACGCTTCAAAAACCCGTTGGTCTAACTAACAATCTTGAAAGTACAGCTTTTTGAATTTACAGCAATTCGTTTTACTTTTAATAAATCCAGCACTGATTTACGTGTCTAAACTAAAAGCATGATGAAGTAAAAGGTTAACCCCACAAAATTTAAATTATCAGTCCATACAAGCTTGAAAGAACATCCTATGGACAGGAACTCCAGAAAGTGGGAGTTCTCGAGTATTTATAGAGTCTTTGGTTGGAAGAAGTTTGACACCCCCCCCCCCCCCAGAGGGTTAAACTGGTTGAAGTTATATTTTTTCTTCTAGTTGAAATAATGTTCAGAAGCTGCATGTTTGGAACAGGCTTTTCAGATCTCTCCAGAGCTCTAAATCTAGAGCCGGTTTTGTCTGTACTGTGCTTTTTGTGGCTCATAAAAAGCGACAAAGTGGCAGCTGTAACATTTAAGTTCAGGAATGAAAAATAAACTTTGCATCAGACTGTAGGGCGTCTCTGTGGTTATCAGCTCCAGCAGATTAATCTGTGCTGTTTGTTCACTCTGCTGCTGCTGCACCACTGTTTTCTATCACTCTATTTATGGCCACTTGAAATCATTCTCTCAGTTTACTGCCCTAGGAAAGCATAACACTGGAGCTACGCTGGGTCAGATGTATAATCTGTAACTGACATTCTGTTTGATTTCCTGTGAAAACAGCTTTTTTTTTTAAAAAGAAGACTAAAAATATATCAGACACGCTGCCCTCAGTACCTGGCCAGCTGAACAACAACATAATTTTACAAGTTAACATCATGCCAGCTAAAATTAGGCTCCAGCATCCTAAAAGTACTTTTCGTTTGAAAAACAGCTTAATTATATTCTCACATCAAATGAGAGTTTTTAGCTAAGTGGGAATGTGCCCAAGTTAGAGCCACTTCACAAAGGTTTTCAGTAACAACGGCAAACAGGTGCTAACAGCAGCTAACAGGCAAAAACAGCAGTGCTTACTGACAGAAAATTACAACAGTTCTCATCAACAATTTACCTCAGTGTCACTGTCATCAATCAGCGAGGCTGACTCGTCGACAGTGTAAGGAATAATACGCAGAGACATGTCAAAATGTCATAAAAAATCAAGTAAATGTCTAAGCAGTGATCAGTGACCGTGGTCCACTCATTCAAGTGACTGCAATTCCAGGCAGAGTTCAGTGACTGATGTTTGTTACCTATCTTGACACAAAATACTAGTAAGCGTGCAAAATTTTGTTGGGCTTCAGATTTTCTCCAGTATAATTTGAGGGATCGTTGATAACATAATGATATAAATCATGTGGCATGAAGTCCGGGAAAGTGCCAGGGACTTCACACCAACACTTGTTTACTCATAGTTGCCATAGTTTATCTTATCTGCATAATATTTGGTATGTGTTTCACTAACTTGAGGTGTCAAGATTGTTACACACGCAAAATGGCTGACAAGCACTAAGTGGTCACGTGTCTGCAAAACCTCTCTAAAAACATGCTAACAGTGGCTGAAGTTTTAGAAAGATAGTAAATATGAATAAAATTATTTTAAAAGATGCTAACTACAATTAAAGTTATAAAAGATTAACTTAATAACTTACTATTAACTTACTATTAAATGAACTTATCTAATTAGCTATCTGCTAGCTATCAGTTATTACTGTTCAGCTTGTAGTGCCATTACTGTTCAGCTGTTAGTGTTCAGCTGTCAGTGTTATTACTGTTCAGCTGTCAGTGTTATTGCTGTTCAGCTGTTAGTGTTATTACTGTTCAGCTGTTAGTGTTATTCCTGTTCAGCTGTTAGTGTTATTGCTGTTCAGCTGTTAGTGTTATTACTGTTCAGCTGTTAGTGTTATTGCTGTTCAGCTGTTAGTGTTCAGTTGTCAATGTTATTCCTGTTCAGCAGCTAGTGTTATTGCTGTTCAGCTGTTAGTGTTATTGCTGTTCAGCTGTTAGTGTTATTGCTGTTCAGCTGTTAGTGTTATTGCTGTTCAGCTGTTAGTGTTCAGCTGTCAATGTTATTCCTGTTCAGCAGCTAGTGTTATTGCTGTTCAGCTGTTAGTGTTATTACTGTTCAGCTGTTAGTGTTCAGCTGTCAATGTTATTCCTGTTCAGCTGTCAGTGTTATTGCTGTTCAGCTGTTAGTGTTATTACTGTTCAGCTGTTAGTGTTATTGCTGTTCAGCTGTTAGTGTTATTGCTGTTCAGCTGTTAGTGTTCAGCTGTCAATGTTATTCCTGTTCAGCAGCTAGTGTTATTGCTGTTCAGCTGTTAGTGTTATTGCTGTTCAGCTGTTAGTGTTATTCCTGTTCAGCAGCTAGTGTTATTGCTGTTCAGCTGTTAGTGTTCAGCTGTCAATGTTATTCCTGTTCAGCAGCTAGTGTTATTGCTGTTCAGCTGTTAGTGTTATTCCTGTTCAGCTGTTAGTGTTCAGGTGTAAGTGTTATTCTTTTTCAGCTGTTAGTGTTATTCCTGTTCAGCTGTTAGTGTTATTTAGTCTGATGGTAAAATTGTAATCATATATTCTTACATTGTAAATGATAGTTTTTGTGTATATTTAAAGTAAATTTTTTGTTTATGTATTTTTTGTGTTTATTGACTACATATTATGTGTTCACTGTTATATAATGTATGTAACAGCCTGAGAGAGGTCCAGGCAGTGCTGCTGAGAAAGACTCTGTCACAGGGAGGAAGAGGTGACAAGATGGCCGCCCTGCTGATGAAGCACATTGAGAGGGAGACGAATAAAGTTCACAGTGCAACCTCCCCTTTTAATGCTTCCTCATCCTCCTCGCTGAAAACAAGTGTGAAGACGTTCCACACCCAGAAGGGGCAGTACAGCGTCCATTTCAACACCCTGACAGGTCAGTGATGTCAGTTATTTGAATGTTTTTTTTACACTTACATGTTTCATATTGTCAGACAGTTTTAATATTAGATAAAGCTAACCCAGGTAAATACAAAATGCAGTTTTTTAATGATGATTTTGTTTATGAAGGGAAAAAAATCTCCTTAAAGCCCTGTGTGAAAAAGTAACTGCAGCCGTTGTTAAGTTGGAAATTTATTAACTTTACTCTTTGGAAAGGATAGTTTTTTTCCCCCTTTAATACATGAAGTTATTGTTAGAAAACTGTGGAAGCAAACCAATATTTCCATCTTGACCAAAATCCGCCTTTTCCGGACGCTGATCCTGCTGATTTTACTCTATGGATCTGAAACGTGGACTGTGCTCAAAGAAGACCTCAACAAACTTGAAGTTTTCCAGATACGCTGCCTTCGACAGATATTACGAGTATCACTTCGAGGCCGCCTTCGAAACAAGGACATCCGACGGAGATGCGACAACCAACCGCCAATTGAGGGGCAAATTCAAAAACGCTGATTGCGATGGTTTGGCCATGTGTGTTGAATGGATGGGAGGAGACTACCACATCAACTCCTCTGACGTAAACGACCCACCCAGTAGAGAATCCACCGAACGGCACCGAAGAAAACATGGCTAAAACAGGTCAAAGATGACATCAGGGGCAGAATAAATCTTGATGAGGCCAGGACAATCGCCAACGATCGCCATGCATGGCAACGAGTTGTGAAGGAAATTCTACAACCATTGGCACCCACAGCAGTGTATGGGCTTAGGAGTCGATCCAGACCCAACGCCAGCTAGGGATCAAAGAGAAAGAGAACAGAGGCAAACAGGAGTTAACTGCAGCTAATGGCAGCTAACAGCAGCAAAAATAAACACTGAGGGCCATTATTGCAAAAATAAATTGATTGAATTATTTATTAATGTATTTAATGTTTCAACAATTAATGGAACCAACTTGATAAAAAAAATTAAATAGTTTGTTAATCACATGTATAATTAATACAGAAAAGACAGAAAAGTTCAGGGTATACTCAACAACTAGCTTTAGTGACACTGTCATCAGACAGACGTGAGCGTCACCCGCTCAAATCGACTCATATCCAGAGTACGTAGACGTGGACACATACTAACAGCTGAGGTAAGCAGCGGACTGACAGCCTACACTCAGCACAGATGAATGAGAGCTTTTTGTCCTACAGCAGCCATTGTAGCTAGGATTATGCTACAGTGGGAGTGCAAGAAAACATAACTGCAATCTGCTGACATCTAGTGGTGAGATTTTACACACTGTAACTTTAAGTGTGAGAAATAAGCAAAAAAACGAAGAAATCAAGAACGGGCCAAAGTTTGATAAAATAGCACAAAAGACAAAATTGTGTCCAATACTGGACCTGATGCTGATGAGACAATAACCAAAGGTGGAGGTTGACTCTGAAATAAATTTAAGTAAAATACAAACAATCTTTATGATGCACCCTTTGCACTCTAAGGTTGCCATATTGGCTTTTTCATATAATTTCATATAAAAAGGGTGCCAGATTAGCTCAGTGGGTGCTCAGCAACTATGTGCTGCATGTAGTGGCCTGGGTTTCAGTCCGACCCTTTGCTGCATGTCTTCCTCTCTCTCTTTCCCTGTTTTCCTGCCTCTCTCTATCCAATAAAGGCTAAAATGCCAAAAAAATAAAAAAAAGTTAAAATTCTGGTGTGGTGTTACAGATTTCACAGCGCTCTTAACGTGCCCGATCATGTTTGGGCACAGTAAGAGTAACCGTGTATTCGCCTCACATACCACTACGTGTGGATCATTATTTTCTCTAATAACCTGAGCGGAGTCGATATGTTGGTGCTGATGGATAAAAGGCGCGCGTCTATCAGCCATGCGCTGCAGGAATGCGCTGTTTGTTTCCACCCACCATGTGTTAATGGAGCTGGAAGCCATGTTTTCATTGTGCACTTCAGATAAGGACAGCGTTAATGCGGTGTCAGAGTCCGGGCCTGATCGCCGTGATTAGACCTGTAAACAGTTCCTGTCTTTGTTCTGCTTTGGGGAGAACCCGGTTCATGCAGGAACGGCTGAAAGCTGCAGATGGAGGCTTTCTCATAGCTCTGGTGGAAGCTGGTTCTGAGATGTTTCCAGTTTGGCTTGATCTGAGTCCTTTTATTAAGGATGACTGGAACACATGCATCCATAATTTTTGTGTGTTTGTCCATCGTTGTCAGATTATCAGTTAAAAAAAACGGTTGACAACATAAAAACAAACCCAGGTCCAAAAAAACTGAGTTTGAGTTTTGTTATGTACCATTAACAAAAATATTAGCTGGCACCTGTTGGTGAGCTGCAAAATCCTCCTTTGCACACCTTTGTTGTTCACTTTTTAAAAGGAATAAAACCTGCAGCTCCCGCTGGCATCAAACGCCGGCCGTCAGCTCCCGTTTCCTTAAACTGTGACAGAGCAGATCATTATGAGCATTTGTGAAAGCTGACTCCTGCGGTGAGAGCGGAGCCTTAAGAAACTGGTGGTGCTGTAATAACAATAATAATATTGCTTGTTTTGTTTCTGCCTTACAGCACCTCTCTGTCTGTCAGTCAGGACATGAGCTCATAGGAAAACACCCACAGGAACAACCAGCCTCTATTCCAGCCAGAGCCACAGCCTCACCTCTGCTGGGGCCCCCGTTACTGGTTCAGTGACACGGGGCCGGTTTGGAGTGCGCAGTGTCACCCTGTGAAGTCCAACAGTGGTTCAGTTTTATTTATACAGCACAGAACCTCAATAATATTCACCTCAAAGTGCTTTATACTGTGAGGCAAAGGCCCAACAATCAGACGGCCCCCTATGAGCAGCCGTGTATCGCTGATCTGACGAAAAGGCTCTGCCTCCCATTCTACAGGGTGCGCCATTTATATGGATACACCGTCATAACATGGGAATGGTTGGTGATTTTAAAGTCCTGTTTGTGGCACATTAGTATATGTGAGGGGGCAAACTCCTCAAGATGGGGGGTGACCATGGTGGCCATGTAGAAGTCGGCCATCTTGGATACAACTTTTGTTTTTTCAATAGGAAGAGGGCCATGTGACACATCAAACTTATTGGTAATGTCACAAGACAAACAATGGTGTGCTTGGTTTCAACGTAACTTTATTCTTTCATGAGTTATTTACAAGTTTCTGACCACTTATAAAATGTGTTCAATGTGTTGGATTTTCAATGCAACCCTCTTCTCCCACTCTTCACACACTGATAGCAACACCGCAGGAGAAATGCCAGCACAGGCATCCAGTATCCGTAGTTTCAGGTGCTGCACATCTCGTATCTTCACACATAGTCAATTGCCTTCAGATGATTTTTTTTTTTTTTTTTTTTTACTATTTAATTTGTAAAAATGTGTATACACACACACACACACACACACACACACAAACACACACACGTAGGAAAATATTTAGTATACACATCCAGAAATGCATACACTATTATATATTGTACATATATTTATTAGTTTCAGGTTGGCCATTCTTGTATTTTGCTCGTTTGTGTTGTTGTGTTTGCACATCTCTGTTGCTTGTGGGGCTCGCACACAAGAATTTCACTCGCATGTGCTGTGCCAGTGTGCCTGCACGTGATGTGACAATAAAAGTGATTTGATTTGATTTGATGACCCCAAAGATAAAAGTCTAAGGGGGTCAGATCGGGAGACCTTGGGGGCCATTCAACTTCAACAATGACCAATCCACTTTCCAGGAAACTGTTCATCTAGGAATGCTCGGACCTGGCACCCATAATGTGGTGGTGCACCATCTTGCTGGAAAAACTCAGGGAACGTGCAAGCTTCAGTGCACAAAGAGGGGAAACACATCATCATGTAGCAATTTCAAATATCCAGTGGCCTTGAGGTTTCCATTGATGAAGAATGGACCCACTATCGTTGTACCCCATATACCACACCAAACCATCACTTTTGTTGTTCCAACAGTCTTGGAGGGATCCATCCAATGTGGGTTCGTGTCAGACCAATAGCGGTGGTTTTGTTTGTTAACTTCACCATTCACATAAAAGTTTGCCTCATCACTGAACAAAATCTTCTGCGTGAACTGAGGGTCCTGTTCCAATTTTTGTTTTGTTCATTCTGCAAATTCTGCGTGCCGATCTGGGTCATCCTCGTTGAGATGCTGCAGTAGCTGGAGTTTGTAAGGGTGCCATTTGTGAGTAGCTGATATCCACCGAAGGGATGTTCGACTAATGCCACTCTCCAGTGACATGCGGCGAGTGCTACGCTGTGGACTCTTGCTGAATGAAGCTAGGACAGCCACTGATGTTTCTTCATTAGTGACAGTTTTCTTGCGTCCACATTTTGGCAAATCCAACACTGAACCAGTTTCACGAAACTTAGCAAGCAGTTTGCTGACTGTAGCATGGGAGACAGGTGGTCTCGTAGGGTGTCTTGTATTGAAATCTGCTGCAATGACCCGGTTACTGCGTTCACCAGATATCAACACAATTTCGATCCGCTCCTCACGTGTTAACCTCTTCGACATGTCAATGGCTGTGAACAAAGAGAAACTTGTAAATAACTCATGAAAGAATAAAGTTACGTTGAAACCAAGCACACCATTGTTTGTCTTGTGACATTACCAATAAGTTTGATGTGTCACATGACCCTCTTCCTATTGGGAAAAAAAAAAAAAAAAAAGTTGTATCCAAGATGGCCGACTTCTAAATGGTCACCATGGTCACCACCATAGCTGGACTGGCCATCGGGCATACCGTCTCACCTGCTCTTGTTCATCTCTGTTCCTCTCTCTCCCTCTTTGTGCTGACAATCATCAAATATACAGTTGAAACCAGATATTTACAGACTCTTCAGATAAAAACACTTTTTTAATTGTAACATCAAATCAGACTAAATGTTTATTTTTTAGATAAATATAAAAACATATTTGTTAACTTTAAGAGTAAAGAGAGAAACTGTCTGTATTTCTTGTAAATGGCACCAAATTGTATTCAAACTGAGCCACACTTATGGAGCTCCACAGTTCTCTTCCTGGTGTTTTGTTGACATCTCCTGATGTTCCCATGTCACAGAAACAGACTCTGTGTTTTGCCTTATATGCATCCACAGCTGTGCCACCAGTTTACTCACATGGACTCTACGAACCTATCAGAAGCTTCTTCAGCTCAGAATGGAATCGTCTGGAGTTTTCTTATTAATTAACAATAAACTTAGTGTACATGTGCTCCTAAATTTGATGAAAGTGATAAAAACAGAAGCTCTGTCTCTCTTTATTCTGACATTTAACTAATTCAAAAGATATTTCAATATTTATCTAAAACAAAAGTTTACTCTAAATTGATGTTGTACAGTAAAAATGTTTTCTCCCTAAAGTGTAAATATCTGGTTATAAATGTGAATATCCTGCTGTGTACTGAAACCCCTCTTGTTTTGCATAGAAATATACTGAACAACATACAAAGCATAATATATAAAATAACATTTACCTGAGTTTTTTCTTTGAAAGAAGCCTCTAATGTCCATTCTTATATTTCAGTGCATTACTGAAACCGATTTAGTCGGGGAGGGTAAGAACTGAAAATATGAAATAAACACACTTGAGCTAAGACTCTCTAAAGAAACAGCATTAATAAAAATAGCATTTGTTCGGCTTTTCATTTCGCCATTTGTTGATTCACTTGAAGAGCGAGTAACGTAACATGGGTCAAGTGATCAGTTTCATATCAATCTTTCGTGATGCACCGTCATATTTACATTATTTGTACAGTACGAATGCTTTGCTTTGGTACCTGCTCAAACTTAAGCTCTCCTTAGTACGGCTGGCTCCGTTTCTCCAACAGCGCACTCACAGGCAGCAGCTGCCCCGCCCCCTCGCTCAGTCGCTTAGTGCCTGAGCTCGGATCATACCAATATCAGGGGGGATTCACGCACAGTCGTAAATTCCCACAGTGTGCACTATGTGCTTCGAATATTGTGTGTACTTTTTGTTTTATACAGTTGTCAGCCAGACATCTAACTATGAAAAAATTACACTCCAAAAGACCCCGGGCTTCTGACAAAAAGACCCGGGCTTAAGCCCAGTAAGCCACCCCCACGCTCCGCCCCTAGGGCCGGTCTCTAGTCAAAATGCCCGGGCCGATTTTTTGTCCCAGTCCAGCCTTGTCTACCACCCATCTTGAGGAGTTTGCCCCTCACATATACTAATGTGCCACAAACAGGACTTTAATATCACCAACCATTCCCTTGTTGTTACGGTGTATCCATATAAATGGCCCACCCTGTACTTTTAAATACTCTACAAACAACAAGTAAGTCTGCAGTGTGAGAGCGAAGTGCTCTGATGGAGTGATATGGTACTACAAGGTCATTAAGATAAGGTGAGCAATGTTCCAGTGTATCATGTAAATAAGTCACTGATTAAAAAAGAGAGCAATGAAGCTTCCTGTGAGCTCTGTGCACGTCACAGTGTTAGAAAATCAAACAATATATAATTATTACATGTAATTAAATACTAGGATTTTATTTATAACCGTCTGCTCATAGTTTCAGAGCAGATGGAGTTTGTCTCAGCTCTCATTGGCTGAGAGGCCTTTGGGTTTTACCCTGCAGAGCGAAGCTGCTCTAAAGCTGATCAGAGATCAGCAGGCATGAAATCGTGATCCACTGACCAATCAGATCTCCAGAAAATATCCCTCAGACCTTAGTGCTCAGAGAGAAAGAGAGAGGGAGGGTAGAAACATAGATCCTTAGGATCAACTTGATCCCTTATTCGTCCAAAGCAGTTTCTTTGTTGTGTGGAACAGCTCACCCTCATATGAAGTTTGCATGTTTGATTTGTTCTTTGGTTTCTCTCAGACAGTTTAACACAGCTGAAATAAAACGGACTGTTTCCACTGGTTTCCCAGTATAACCAACCAGTCGCACTGCTTAGTGTGCACTTCAATACTTACATTTATACAGCGCCAAATCACAACAACAGTTGTCTCAAGGCGTTTTTTATTGTAAGGCAAAGACCCTACGATAGTACAAAGACAACCGCCTTGATCGAGCGCTTTGGCGACAGTGGGAAGGAAAAACTCCTTTTAAACAGGAAGAAACCTCCAGCAATAGAAAAGAGGAAAGCAAAATAATTTGCTGACTCCAGCAAAAGTCAGCAAATAGTCATAAAGTAGGGGAGGATTGTGACACCAGGGCTGCAGTTTCAATGGAAGCTTCGATCCTCGTTTGACACATCTGGTTTCAAAACACCAAAATGGCGACGGCAAAAACGCTCGTCACGTGACATCCATCTTTTACACTGTGTATGGATGTGTTGGGCTTCCTTTGGAGGCTGATGGAGACAAAACACAGAGCAAAAACACACTGAATGCTGGGTCACGTTGGCATGGTATCAGCGTCAAAGGTCAGTGTTGGTCAGTGTTGCGTTCACAGGTGGAGGAAATGATCGGATTCTGTCGGTTTAAAGTTGCAAACTCTGCACCGTGGAGCCACTTTAAAACTTTTGGTGAATTTGACCCCCAGAAACCCAAAACCGGGGTTGCATCACCACCGTGACGTCCTCCAGTGTTCTGCAGTGGGTTATGAAACTGTGTGCAGAGATAGTGGGCCTCTGTTTGTACCGAAGAAAAGGCCAATAAAGTAAGAAGAGGAGGAGTGAAGAGGGGAGAGAGATTGATACAGTAATGCTTGCTCTCTCAGTGTGGACTGATGGACCAGATCCCCGCTAAACATTTTGTTTGGATCGGAGCCCAGTCCTGCACACTGCTTTCAATTATCTCTCTCCCCTCTCTCTCTCCTGCTCGCTCGCTCGCTCTCTCACTCAGGAGTGTTTAGGGAAAAACCGAACTGGGAGAGGGGAGGGGGGAAACGTGTTTTCTTCTTCCTTCCTTCCCTCCTTTTTTCCTGCGACGCTCGTTCGCACTCCACCACAGAGCAAGAAAGAGAGAAAGCGGGGCAGAGCCAGAGCACCGAGGTTTGGGAGTTTTTTGGCGATGCATCACACTCGCAAACTTTGA
This sequence comes from Rhamphochromis sp. 'chilingali', assembly GCF_963969265.1. Classification (NCBI taxonomy): domain Eukaryota; kingdom Metazoa; phylum Chordata; class Actinopteri; order Cichliformes; family Cichlidae; genus Rhamphochromis; species Rhamphochromis sp. 'chilingali'. Next base: position 1,638,960 of record NC_137935.1, on the reverse strand, counting down.
CTCCAAACACTCGACATGCGGCGACTCTGCTGTTTCCTGTCACTGTCCTGCTCCTTCATCTTCTTCTTCACCTCCCTTCTGCCAGCCGATGGACAGACAGCAGGAGGAGGAGTGAGAGGAGGGGGAGGAGTAGAGACGATCCAGGTGATGTTCACGCCGACCATCTGCAAGGTGCGCTGTAGCCAAGACCGATGTGTCAACTACTGCGAGAGAGGCAACGTGACGACACTGTACAGCGGCGGCGAAGGAGGAGGAAGGAGAGACGGCTCTCACGGACCAGGCTTCAGAGTCTGTGAGTTGAAGCTTTAACTTTAAAGACCTGCATGTGAATAAATAACTCTGTCACAGAGAGGGACAGTGTCAGGTTCACTGCCATGTTTGCGTGCAGTAAATAATGCACACGTGCAGGTTTGTGCAGCTTGTCTTAAATCTGCTTCAAATTTAAATTCCTGCTGGAAGTTGGTGTAAAGCTTCCAGTATGAAGTGATGTGAAGCGATCAGCAGGATGTGAGCAAACTTTTATGTCCACGACATCTGTGTATTGTGTTGAAGAGATATCAGCTGAAGTCGAGTTAGGGCCAGCTGGTCTTGATGTAATCCCAGTTCAGACCACGAGATGGTGCTGTGCGACCACGCAACCTTTATTTATGAAAATAATTGAGACGCAGAATTTCCCGTTCATGTCCCTGAAAACGTCGTGAAAACGCATTTGAGTCATTAATATGTTCTTATTTAAAATGGGCAGCGTCCAAATGTCCTGCAGAATCCTCTGTAGCTAAAAAACAAGCACTCACCGAACAAACACGAACCAGCAGTTTTACTGCGGGTTGTTTTTGACCTGCTTCACGTGACATGTGAATCACCAAAGGCTACATTAGCTTTGAACCATAAACCTCACAACAGCCATGTTATTGGTCACATATTAGTATTAACAAAGGCCCTGACAGCACAAACACGTCCAAAGGTCCAGTTCAGGGACTCCAGTTAGCTGAGGTGCAGCCGAGCAGACCGCTAACAGCCTCAGCCACATGTCAGTCAAAGAGCCCCCAATAATACAAATTTTAAGCCTTAATACAGTTTAAACAGGTGAGCTATAAAAACATTTTTTTGTGTACAGTTGTGATGAAGGCAAAATTATCTACACACCTAACAGATTGTGCATCAGGCTGTAAACATGTTTAGTTTTGCTGTAAAGTTTTGAATGGGAGTCTACGGGAACTGACTCACTGCTGACACCAGCCTCTTGTGGATGTTAAAGGAACTGCAGCTTTTATTAATGGGTCTGCTTAATTCTTCTGTCCCAGCCGAGTCCTCCACTGCTGGCAGTATCATCCGTTTTTGTGTTTTGTTGCCCATAAATAGCGAGGAGTGTTTTATTATCTTAATGCTGCTGGGGTTTCTTCTTCTTCTTCTTCTTTGTTTGAGGAATCTGGACATTCTTTATAAATTACTGTAAGTGTTGTCAGATGATCTCTGCCTAGATTTACTTTGCTAAAGTCTGATATTGGACTCTTGGACTTGAATCTGAGGTAACATGAGAGGCTCAAACCTGAGATTTACACCAAAATTTATAGCGAATGAGCTCAAGAAAATTCCAGCCCGTCAGAGATAATAACTCCTGCGCTGAACATTTGATCTTCACGCTCTCAATGAGGCTTCACGTGTGAAGCTGCTCCAGCTGAGTCATGTGACCTGCAGCTCTTTGATGGTTGGCAGAGTTGGGAGGCTGAAGCCCAGCCAGTGAATAGTTGTATAGTCTGATCTGATCCCTGGTCAGTGAGTGTTAATCGTTCCTGCTGGCAGCGAGTCGGAGCTGTCAAACAGCTCAGGGCTCTCGCCGAAAGCACAGAGCGTCCAGCGCTGTTTAATTTAAACTTAATTAGTGGGTCGAAACACAAGCCAGCAGTTTATCTAATCACCAATCACTCGTTACATTATTTCCAACTGTAATTGTATCGCAATTACCATGATTCATATTTAATCTGCTTGGATCAGAAAAGCCCCACAAAAAAGGCTTCGAACTGGAAGTCAAACTCACACTGAGATAAGCTGAGTGCTTATCTTAATTCATCCCAAATTTCACAGCAGAACGATTTGAAAAGGGTCAAAACTAATCAAAAATTAAACATTTCAATATTCTTTTCCATAGTCAGACCGTTAAAACCTCTCAGGAGTGGAAGCTACATGTTACCAGATAATCTGCGAATTTAAATTGAGCACTTTTTAAAACCTTCCCCAGCAGGGGGTAGCATTTTACCAACAAGCTTAAGGCCTCATCTGAGCCGGTATTACACCAAGAGAAAATGCAGTATTTACAGTATTAATTTAACTGTTTGGCAGTTAGTTTTGAAGCTTTGATTGAGCTAATCCCATAAATTTATTGTTTTCAGTCTTAACAAATGGCTCATTGGCTCCCTCTTCAGGCTGCTGATGCAAAAGCATTATCAGCTTTCATTTTATCAGTGTAAACATTATTAGAAGTTCAGCACCATCATTTATTGACTTCACTGTCTCCAGCAGTGCAAAGTTACCCCGATGTTTCCTGTTTTGTGTTTTTCGGTGAAACTGAGCATGGTGCTGGTGATGGCTGCTCTCCATTTGAATACCAAACGGTAATTAAGTTCATACTTGGATGTTTTCTAGTTTGAGATTAGCCTGTTTATGCAATGAGCTCTTTGGGCAGATGCTCTGCTATTAAGGCAAAGGTCGTGAACGCTGGACTGGTGTCTGTGTAAGAGAAGCGCAATCTGCTGATTATCAGATCCCAAGAGTCAGGTGCCCTTTGTATGAGATACTCAAGATTCCTGCAGAGCGCGACTGACTCAAAATTAGAAAATGACAATGCTTTGATTGTAGTCATCCATATTTTCTGAACTACTAGAAAAAGAGACCAGGAGTCTGCAGTAAATTGTATCAGTTCGCTCACGTAATAAGCTGTTGCTACATGGCTAACATCACCAGTTTTCATCTCACCAGTCTAGAAAAGGTGTTTAAAGTTCAGCATTATTGTTTATTCCTGTATTCTCTCCACGCTGTCTTGAGGGGTGGAAAGTGTTTGCTCTTGATTTTATTTATTTATTTATTTTTTTAACCAAGCATGGTTTCTTTCCAGGTGTTTCCCTGGCAACTTTCAGCACCATACCTAAATTTCTTAGAAAGAGCTGCTGCCTCAAACACTAAACTCAGGAAGTGGCAGTCTGTTTGCACTAAAGGTTAACAGTGATAGCTGTCTGTGACTATTTGTAGGTCAGTAAACCATAAGTTCAAGTTCAAGTTCAACTTTATTGTCACTTCAACCATATACAGTTTAAAAATACACAGTGAGGCGAAACAACGTTCCTCCAGGAACCAAGGTGCTACAAGACAAGTTAGTGCAAAAAAAAAAAAATATATAATATATCTAGTAATAATATTGTGCAAAAGAGCATTTACAGGTTGGTGTGTGCGATGGTTTGGTGGTGTAGGTCAGTGTGTTTGCGCTTGTGTTGGTTAGTCAGTCCAGTCTCAATGTTTTGAGGTATTTGAGTTAAGCTGAGTGATAATGTTAGTGTGTGTATGTGTGCGTGTTTATCAGTCAGTCCCTTTTTGCTGAGGAGACGGATGGCTTGTGGAAAAAAGCTGTTGCACAGTCTGGATGTGTGTGCCCGGATGCTTCGGTACCTTTTTCCAGATGGCAGGAGTGTGAAGAGTGTGTGAGAGGGGTGTGTCCGATCAGCCACAATGCTGGTGGCTTTGCGAATGCAGCGTGTGGTGTAGATGTCCTCAATAGAGGGGAGAGAGACCCCGATGATCTTCTCTGCTGTTCCCACTATCCGCTGTAGGGTCTTGCGGTCTGATATGGCACAGCTCCCAAACCAGACAGTGATGCAGCCGCTCAGGATGCTCTCAATAGTTCCTCTATAGAAGGTGGTCAGGATCGGTGGTGGAAGCCGGGCCTTTCTCAGTCTTCTCAGAAAGAAGAGACGCTGTTGGGCTTTCTTGTGCAGGGAGCTGGTGTTGAGGGACCAGCCGAGGTCCTTCTCCAGGTGTACGCCCAGGAATTTGGTGCTGTCAACGATCTCCACAGAGGAGCCGTTGATGCTCAGCGGTGAGTGGTCGCCTCGTGTCCTCCTAAAGTCAACAACCATCTCTTTTGTCTTGTCAACATTCAGAGACAGGTTGTTGTCCTTACACCAGTCCGTTAGTCTCTGCACTTCCTCTCTGTACGCTGACTCGTCGTTCTTGCTAATGAGACCCACCACGGTCGTGTCATCAGCGAATTTAATGATGTGATTTGAACTGTGTGTTGCTACACAGTCATGAGTCAGCAGTGTGAACAGCAGAGGACTGAGCACACAGCCTTGTGGGGCCCCAGTGCATAAATCCTCCTCTGCAGAGCAGGAGGTGGTGGGGGGTGTACACCTGCAGATGTGTAGTTGTTCCTACCTCTGTTTTATGCTTTAAAGGCCTTTAAAGGCCTTGGTTTAGAAAAGGGTTTTCCACAAGGGTTTTTTTTATTTTACCCTCATTGATGGTTTGAAGAGTTTGCGCCATCGTATTTTCATGTTGATGAATACCGATGGCTGTTTGCTGGTTTTCTGGATATTTGTGCAACAAGTGCTACATCTGGAGAGAAGGAAAGGAATCAGAGGGGCAGAGGGAGAAGAGTGACCACTGACATATGGCTTTCATTGATCATAAAAATAGCCCCATCGCACGTCCCTGTGTTTCAGAGGACATCATAGTAACTTAGTTTGTTGGAGAGCCAACCTGATGGTGACTTTCAGCCAAGTTTTAATCAAGCAATATAACTCTTATGTCATGGGGGGGGGGGGGGGGGGGGGGGGGGGGGGCTTTGCTTTTTGTCGTCATAAGGATGTCAAGTCCTCAGTATGCGGACTACAGCTCTTTGTCCTCACAACATCAGTAACACACACACACACAGCCCCGTTCAGCTATCTTAGTGAGGGCCTTCATTGACATAATGGTTTCCCAGCCCCTTACCCTAACCCTAAACCTAACCATGACCTAATTGTAACCCTGACACTAAAACCACATTTTCAAACTTGTGAGGACCGGTGAGTGTGTCCTCACAAGTCACTGTTGGTTCTCACAAGTATAGTAGAATGCAGATTTCGGTGCTCACAAAGATAGCTAGACAGGAACATGCACACACACACACACACACACACACACACACACACACACACACACACACACACACACACACACACACACACACACACACACACACACATGTGCCCAGGATATTTTGCTGGTGATGTGTGAATGTTTAAACAGGCAGTGAGGTAAGACTGGACAGCAACACACACAAACACACACAAACACACACAAACACAAGGGAGGAGGTGGTGACATCATAGGGTCAGAGGTTAATCCCCCTGTCCAAACAGCTGTTCCCCCCATCAGCCTCTCTCGCTTTACATACAGACTAACAATCAAAACAGAGAAGCACACGAATGTAAAGGAAATCATGGGAGATGTTATCTGTCAAAACATACAAACCAAAGCAATAGAAATTCTACTAAATAAACTAAATATTAACATTTCAGAGCAACTTCTCAGAGCTGCTAGCATGGATGTCATTCCATTTGGACAGGATTAACATTACAGAGCGAGGTGGGGGATAATGTATTCCTTGTGGGGTTCGGGTAATTTAAGTCTATTACAGGAACTGGACTGTAACTGGGTAACCAAAACACAAAGCAACAAAAGCCTCCATAAAGAGGAGAAAATCTTCCTGAGACTCTTAACATTTTGAAGTTTTTCCTCCATATCCCAATAACCCGATGACGGCTGTCTGCACATCCACGGGTGGGGGCTGGCAGATTCCTCAGCTACTTTTAATCACACTTCTTCAAGTAAATCCACCAGGCTAGCAGGAGCTGACTAAATTAGCTGCTGAACTGTCAGGGAGAGTTTGTGCATGTGCGGTTTGCTGCGTCTCACAGTCGTATCTGTTGTTCAGTGATAAATTCGGATTGCGGGTCAGGAAAAAACAAGCTGAGTGTGAGCTGTGGGAGTTGCTGGAGGTGACGGTCACGGTCACTGCGGTGTGGCAGGAAACCACACATGCTATTGTTGTTTTCTTCCTTCTTTTTTCACATTTATATCATAAGTGCAACATTTTTAGAAAGCTCCTGGTTTTGAAGTCCTATCTGAGGGCAGATGTACCGAGTTTCCATAACTGAAAAACACGGAGATGTGCGCTTTGCATTAGACGTAAAGGTTCTGTGGGTAACCTCCTTAAAACCTGTAAAGACACCAGTGACCGTGAATTAGGGTTGCCAACTCCCTGAAAAATAAATAAGGGACACCTCGTGGCCAGGGCCGGGCAACCCAGTTGTCTTCACCCTTCCCAGCAAGGCTGGACTGGGACAAAAAATCGGCCCGGGCATTTTGACTAGAGACCGGCCCACCAGGATAAAGATTGAAATGTGACGTCATTCAGGGATAAAACCGCAAAGGATTCTGGGAACTTGTGGCAAGAGGTACTAGCGCACGCAGGCTTTCAATTGAACTGAGTTACACAGCGATAAAAAGAAACCCAAAAAATGGCAAGAAGCTGTTGTATTATTAACTGCAATAGCCGGTCGCATGACAGCCACGGGAAGCCGACGGGTAAAGAGATCGTTTTTTTTTTATCGGATTACGTCGTTGAAGAGAAAATTTTTAAGCCATGTTTCCGAAGTAAGAGCCGACGGATGGTCTGGATATACCAAATATAACGTCTCAGAACACTCCAGCTCACATGTTAGTCTGATCCAAGCATTCCCACAAAGGTCAGAGTTTTGTAGTAGTTAATGCGTCATTTTTCTTAACATAATTGGTGATATAGATTACAAGCAAGTCTGGCGCTGAACAGAAATTGTCGCGCTATGCTCCTTTGTTTATTGTGCATAAATAGTGAATTGTCCTGACACAATATTGCGTTTCGCTTCTGTTATAACCATGGTACACTGACAAAACCATATACTTTTATTCACAAGATAAAACAGTTGTTTTGTATCACTAATTGTCCATTGCGATTACAACATACAATATTATTGTCACTGCTACATTTCTGTAATGCTACTGTAACCGGTTTCTGCTTCATCCCGCTGCAACAGTTCGGCCCAAACAGACTCCTCGACTCTGCGTTGTGTAGTGTTTTTAAAAAGACAAGGAGTCTCTGATCGATCGTTGCCACTTTATTTCCTGAATGGAAACAACGGTGTATTATCAGTGCACAGGCTCGCCATACACCACTCCGCACAGCACACTCTCGTATGGCTACGGCAGACTGGCAGCGATTACTGCAGCAATATTACAATTTCTAATATAAAATAAAATAACAGCAACAACAAATGATGTACCTGAATGGAAAAAATGGTGTATTATCAGTACACAGGCTTGCCACACACCACTCCGCACAGCACACTACGGCAGAACATCTCATTAGCATTCCGCTTTAGCATACAGTTTCACACATTAATAAACAAATGAAAAGTACATAAAACTGGTGTTGGACATGTGTCCACTAAGCACTTATTACACTCGGTGCTCTTCAGCTAATCAAACATGTTTTATGTGTCTGTACTACTTAGCTATATTGTGTGCGGAACAATACAACTCACCTCTCGTATGGCTACGGCAGACTGGCAGCGATTACTGCAGCCAGCCACACCGAGAGGGGGGGCGCTGTTTCCCCATTACACTGATATTTGTGGCAAGTGGAATAATACCACATAAACACTGTTACACTACCAGAAATTATTTCCACTACTAATTAATTACCGTTGAGCTTAAAGGTCCTATTAATAAACTGTTAATGAATGTGTATTTATGAAGACGATTTGTGAGACCGGTAAACTTATGATATGTACAATAGTCTTTCGTTCTACACGGTGCGTTTCAAGGTCCTGTACCCATCCGTCGGTAAACTGTACCTGGGCTTGTTGCAGTGACCTGAAGTTACTAAACTTCATGAGTGTATGCACTCACTCCAAGAAGCGTATAATTATAAATCTGAGCGTGGTGAAAGTTGGGCAGCACGCTGACGTCTTTTGTCCACTCTTTCACTCCTTTGATTTTTTCCTCGTATCTTTTCTTTGTCTTTTCGTCGAGTCTGTCTTTGTACGGACCGGCATTGTTCTCCTTTTGTTTTGTACATTCCTTTTTTGTGCGGCAAAGAAAAAAAAGAAGGTATTGGAACCGGAGAATGAACGTTTTGCGGTGCTGCAAATGTTTGCATTTGATGCGGTACTTGGATTGTTTTGCCACGAGTTCCCGGCATGCAATGCGCGAAAATCACGTGATTGCTAAACAAGGGGGAGGGTGCATCCAGCCTCCTCGGCTGTAATTGGTCCAGCCCAGAGTCGATCATGACCAATTGGCCAATCCAACACCTTTCATTATATATACCCTTCCTAAAAAAAAAAAAAAAAAAAAAAAAAAAAAAAAAAAAAAATCCATCGGCCCATAAAAACAAAAAATCGCCAGCGGCCCACCGGGCAAATGCCCGGTATGCCCGATGGCCAGTCCAGCTATGCTTCCCAGTGTGGTAGCTCTTTTTTTTTGTGTGAAATTATTTTTTTAACCATTTGACTTGAAGTTGATTTAAGCAGATGCATATTCTTTGTGATATGAACACATGGGAAACAAATGATCATTTAGCCATTTATTTTTAGCTCAAAATGACAACATTAACACAGTAAAACAGGTCTCTTTCTTAAACAGAAGCCTGTCATGCTTAACTTTTGAGAATATAAGTAAATCTTTCTTTAAAAGAACTCTGTCCTGCTTAACTTAAAATTATATAAATTAATAGAAAACAATAGAAAGAAAAATATTCTTGTAACTGTGCACATATAGTGCATTTAGTACAATTGGCTTCAGTTGAGGTATTATTTCAGCTTTTCTAATGCTAATCAGCTGCTCCTGTTTGTAAACCCGCTTGTTCCCATGATTACGCATCTTAACTCATCATCATTATTCATCTATGTATTACTTTTATGTATTAGTCATCTATTTGTTGTAATCATCTATCCTTACAGATGTTTATTACACAAAATAAGTTATATTATCACACTTCTGGCCACATAGCGCTGATATTCACTGCACATGCCCATATTAACTTTTTCCAGCCAGGTGTTTTCCTTTTCCCATTCCTCCCTGTGCTTTTGCAGCCTATTTTTCTTTCTCTGAGCGAACAAACATTGCTGCTCTGATGCTGGGCTCACACTGTGCGATTTTTGGCCCATTTTGAGACGATTTCTGAGTCGTGCGACGGATTTGGTGATCAGACCGATTTTGGCCTTCATCGTGCGTCGTGTAGTATACGTGGGGTAACGAGAAGCGATTAACACCTCACGACCAGCTCCCGATCATCAATCGCTCGTGAGGGTGTCACCGCAGCCGCTCACACTGCGCACGCGCAAACACGTAAACGTCGGTGAAAAAGACGGAGCAGCACAGCTGTGCAGCATGTGATCTGGACACAAGCGATGGAGGCACAACTTGTAGAACTTTGGAAAGCTCATCCGAGCCTTTTCGATGTGGCATCACAAAATTATCACGACCACAACAACCGTGAAAACAGTTGGATCTACATCGCTGCTCAATCACAGCTGCCTGATCATGTTTTTCATTAGCAATTTAGCAAAGTTGATGGTGGTGGTGTGTGTGTCTGTGTGAGTGAAAGACGGAGAGAGAGAGCGCGACAGATTGTCTGTTATAACCTTAATTTTATGGACGCACAGTGTGAGCTCTCAGGTCGCATCAGAGCATCGGGCGGTATAGTGTGAGACCCTGCATCGTGACCTACCAACTTCTAACCCCTGCGAGTCAATCGTGCAGTTTGAAAATCGCACAGTGTTTGCCCAGCTTTAGGTGTACTGTCATCCGAGACTTGCACCGCAGTGTCGGCGTTTGTTTCCCTGTTGGCCATGCTTGTTGTTGTGGTCATCTGTTGTCTTCCGGTATTTTCTCTGTAAGCGACCTTTCCTCGACCAATGAGATAATCTGAATTGTCATACTCGAATTGTCATAAGTGTGCTGTCAGCTCATTGGTCACAAAGCAGGAGAGGGGCTGGGAATTATGTTTTCAAACAAAGCGTTAATTCCATTAACATTTATAGACTACTTTTGATTCTCACTGTATTACGGGACAAAGTGCGTCCCTTATTAGCTCAATACGGGACGTGTACTTTTGTTTCGAAATACGGGACGATTCCGTATTTTAAGGAACGGTTGGCAACCCTACCGTGAATGTTACACTCACACAGGGGTGCTAAATAGTGTATGTAGGCAACGGCACAACCACAGTTACTGCAACCACGTGTGGTGAACTTGTGATCTTGTTGCCTTTCAAATTGGTGCTTTGACTAGGTCTGCATCAGCGTTGCTGCTTTACCAGGTGTAACAATAAAGTTTAACATCCAGGCATCCATGAAAACAGAATTCATGAAGTTTAACAGAGTTAGAAGTTAGCAGGAAGTTAGCTCGCTAGCTTCCACCTAAACATGATATAGCATGTTCTGACTGAGAGATTTCTGAAAGAATTCAAACGTACATCTCTGCTATCACTTCCAACATAAAGAAGAGAGAAAACTAAACAGCAGTGACGTTTGTAGGGTTACTGAAGTTGGGCTAGCTGCTATATAATGATGTGCTATGTGATCGCTAGCTACACAGCTATGTTAGCATAGCATAAACTCACTGAAGCTGGAGGATGAACGCTAACTTTTTTCCACTCGATAAAAGTTAACTTGAGGGTTCCCGATGGTCAGGAACAAATGTAATCGCATGGCAGGATGCTGTAAACGGACCAAACTTCAGTCAGGAGAACAACTGAGATAATCCATCCACAATACGAGGTTAGTCATTCATATACTGCTGCATGGGCTGGGCTGTAGCTACATCGTAAGGTTTAAAAACTGAGCTTTAAAATGAACAGAGAGGCCGACAGTGATCACTGACTGTTTTTAGGGGCTTGTTCAGATTCAATAGAACAAGATACAAAGCATTAAAACATGTGAAAAACACAACAGCCATAATAAACGCAGAGTAGTTTGGACCCGGAAGCAGGATTCATACATCATCACTGAAAGACCGGATAATGACACGCTGATCGACACGCTGATAAAAAGGGACTAAGATGGAGTCAGTCTGTCTGTCTCAGTCAGTCCAGGTTGGTCAATTCAACTACTTCCAAATGGTTGCTGAGTGAATTCTTATATTTGTACATATATTTATCCTTAAAATTCCCACATTCCTGCTCTTATATTTTTTTGTTTCTTATGTTTCTTGTGTTTTGCACACCTCTGTTGTTTGTAAAGCTTGCACTGTGATGTGACAGTAAAAGTGATTTGATTTGAAAATATTCCATGCAATGACTGGGCACACACCAACTTTCACTAGTCTTCAGGAGGTGACTGTCTCATGTTTATCTTAGTGTGACTGAGTCATTAGTGAGCTGCAGTGCTGTGTGTGAGCTAAACTAAATCAGTGTTAGTCTTTGCTCTTTTGTGGCTTTGGGTTGGAGTGTGTTTGATGATGTTTTGTGATGTTCAGATTTTCAGATTAAACCTGACCAGACTTTCAGATCATTCGTTAAAGATATGGGGACGGGCAAAATCAAAGTTCATCTCATAGATTTTTCATGTTTGTCTCTGTTTATTCTCTCCATCAGTTTTTCAGTGTTTACAGTATTTCATCAGTGTAATCCCCCACACTCGCTCTGTCTTTTCTCAGCTTTGCCCCAGGAACGTCGTCCAAACTCTCCAAGTGTGTTTGTGTTGATGTGGTCCATCTGTGGTTTGATGTCCAGCATGATAACTGTGTTTACAGCAACACACGCAGCAGTGCTGTGTGCGTGCGTGTGTGTGTGCGTGATAGAGTAACATCAACAAACAGGACTACACGCACACTGTGAGGGCGTGGACACGGGCGCACACGGAGCGTCAGCAGTGGAAGTCGTTCATCTTTTTACTGAAGTTCAAACACGAGTTTGAGCCGATTCAAGAGTTCCTCTGCAAGCCTATGGAAAAACAGCCCCAGCCCCGAGCTCTGTAAACATTTTCCTGATGGGTTTATGAGCTCAGTCATCGCAGGTTATATGCAATAAAACAGAAAGTCCATTTTTTAAATTTTGCTCATTTCAAGTGCCAGAAAAGAGGTCAGAGCTTCCCCTCACTCGTCAAAACACTGTAAATGGTGAAAACGCTTAACTTCAGAACAGGACGTCACAGTAACAACATTCATCTTTTATATCGTCTATGTTTTAGCGCTAGACTCCCCCGGGGGCTGAAAAGGTACTGCCTGTGGATTATAAAAGGTTATGTTGAAGAAGTCTTAATTTCCAATACTGCAAATGAGTTGAAAATAACCATTCAGTGGTTACAGTTAAAAAGAAAGAAACTGAACATATGAAACATCTACCGATGTCTGTTTTTAAACCTGAACTCATCAAACAGAGATGACAGTGTCGGGTGCCTGAATTACAGCTGTAAGTGCAGAATCACCCTCAGCAATCACTTTGTCAGATCACAGGGCGATGGCATTTGTGTTTTTGTGGGGAGGGAATAGGACTAGCTTTGGTGTTTAGACTCAAACTGGCAGGTTGAAGACCAGAAAGGTCATGGCTGCAGTGCTAAGGCCTTTGTGTATCAGTTAATTAGCAGCAGCTGAACTCTGGGTAACTGTACACCAGCGTCCTGAGGCTGAGCTCATACAGCATGCAGGAAGTGGGTGGAGCCTGCTATCCCATTGTAGCAGTTAGCTTTGTTCAGACCCACATATCACCAATCATTTCTTAAAATGCTTCTTCTGTTGTTCCCAGATTGGTCCAGATGGTACCCCCAGGAGACAGAGCAGCAGGCTCATTAAACTCACACGATCAGATTTCTTCTGGAAACTTCTTCTGTCTCCTGGTTACTTCAGTAATCAAAGACTGATGTAGAAAATGACGAATTATTTCATATTATTGGTCAGATGATGTCATTAAAGATGCTCCAAAAAGCTCCAACAGCACAAACATAGTCCAGAGGTCCAGCTCAGGTGAAGCCAGAAGGAAGAAAAAGCTAGCAGCTACAGCCACCTGTGTCACCATCCACCTGTTGGGCAAAGAGGCCACGCCCTCAATTATTCAACTTTAAGCTTTAATACAATTAATACGAGCATCCTCCCAGCGTAGAGGTGTTATTTTAACATGGCAGTCTATGGGGACTGACTCACTGCTGCCTCTGCTGTTCATTAAAGGAACTGAAGCTTTTGGTACTTTATTTTTTATTTCAATCCTTAGCCTGTGTGTGAGCTCTTCCTAATTTGACAGATTTTACTGCTGTTGTTCTGTAAACAGCTTACAGGAATCATGAACCTGTGATGGTATTTATTTACTGAATAGATAAGTAAGCAGGTTTGTTTGCCTCCCGCAGTCCTCTGTCCTCTGCTCTGTAAGAACGGCGGAGTCTGTCTGCAGAAGGACCGTTGCCTGTGTTCGCCAAACTTCACCGGGAAGTTCTGCCAGATCCCCGTCACACCCACAGACTCCTCTGCAGCCTTCTCCACCAATGAGATCGTCAAGCCGGTTCTCCTCTCTGCCATGGCATCCAATCAGGAGCTGGTTCGGTCTGAGTTCCTGCTGCCGCTAGGACGGGACGCAGAGGCGATGACTGCTGGAGGTAAGCGACCTGTGACCTTTAACCCCAACTGTGTCGATGGGTGGCTATGACGTTTTTGTGTAACTCTTTGGAGTTTAGAAATATAGAATTTTTTAAAATATTTCTTGATATCTCAATATTTTACAGATTTTTATTTATTTCGGTTGTAGTTTGCTCAGTTTTGTTCTGACATTATTATGTTTATATGTAATAATATCTTTATTTGTTTGTCATTGGTCATTTAGTTGATACATTTTTGGCAGCTTCGGGCTTCCATTGGTAATTTGTTGCTATTGTGAATGGTGCCTCACTGCAGTTATCCTTTAATGTTCACACTCACGTGCAGCCCCCAGCGGGCCCATGGTGAAGGTCAGAGTTCAGCACCCCCCTGAGGCCAACGTGAAGGTCCACCAGGTGAAGGTAAGAACATTAACAGCTCCTCTGATTGGACGATTAAACTGTCAGTCATCATGTGATGATAAACGTTTTGTTCAAGCTGTTGATAAAACAAAGAACAGCTGTTTCGTTTTTTGTATTTTTACATTCTTATAGTTTTGTAAATATCTTTGTTTATTACTGGCCACAGGCATTTAAATAATATTCTCTCACAGTCATCGAGGTTTTACAAGCTTTTTATTTTGTAGATATTTCATAAACATTAATATTCAGTTTTGGCATTTATGTCATCTGTTTTTACATATTTTTATATTTCCACATATTCTTTTGTTTTGTTCTTAGATTTATTATTTTACATGTTATTAATAATCAATAAATTTTACAATTGGAATTTTTAAATCTTTTAATGATCTTTTATTACATTTTTAATAATTAATAAGAATTATATTACATCTATATATAATTTATTTTTTATCATTTAAATCTTTGATTTTATTTGAAACAATTGTTTTCTTAAATATAGAATTCTTTAGTTATTTAAAAAAAAATTCTTGGAAGTTCTTTAAAAACATCTAAATCCATCAACCTTCTTCCGTTTATCCGGGGCCATGTCGTTTGGCAAGCAGCCTAAGTACCTCCTCCAGCTACTCCGGGGGAACACCGAAGCCTTCTCAGGCCAGCCAAGAGATATAATCTCTCCGTGTCCTGGGTCTGCCCTGGAGGGGTGGGACATGCCTGGACACCTCGCCCAGGAGGCGCCCAGGAGGCATTCTTGTCAGATGCCTGAACCACCTCAACTGGCTCCTTTCGATGTGGAGCAGCAGCAGCTCTACTCTGAGCCCCTCCGGGATGGCAGAACCTCTCACCCTATCTCTAAGGGAGAGGCCAGCCATTTCCGCCGCTTGTATCTGTGATCCCGTTCTTTCGGTCACTACCCACAGCTCGTGACCAGCCAGAGCACCAATCCGTCTGTTGATCTCCCGCTCACTTCTCGCATCATTCGAACAAGACATCGAGATACTTAAACAGGGCGATTGTGGCTCAAGAGTTGGCAGTTCATCTTGTAATCGGAAGGTTGCCGGTTCGAGCCCAAGCTCGGACAGTTTCCGTCGTTGTGTCCTTGGGCAAGACACTTCACCTGCCGCCTAGTGGTGTTGGCCAGAGGGGCCGATGGCGCGATATGGCAGCCTCGCCTCTGTCAGTCTGCCCCAGGGCAGCTGTGGCTACAACTGTAGCTGCCTCCACCAGTGTGTGAATGTGAGAGTGAATGAATAGTGGTATTGTAAAGCGCTTTGAGGGTTTCGAAAAGCGCTAAATGCAATTCACTATTATTATTATTAAACTGCTTCACTTGGGGCAGGAACTCGTCCCTGACCCGGAGTGGGCACTCCACCCTTTTGAGGACCATGGCCTCAGATTTGGAGGTGCTGATTTTCATTCCCGCTGCTTAACACTCTGTTGGGAACTGCTCCAGTGCGAGCTGGAGGCCATCAGCTGTGACAAAGGGCAGCCCTGGCGGAGTCCATCACCCACCAGGAATAAGTCAGACTTATTGCCGGCTATGCAGACCAAGCTTTTGCAAAGGTTGTATAACGATCAAATGGCCCATAGCAATGGGCTAGACACCCCATACTCCCGAAGCAACTCCCACAGGAATCCCACACAGTCGAACGCCTTCTTCAAATCCACAAAGAACATATAGACTGGTGGGCAAATTCCTGTGCAGTATCCTTGGGAGCTCCACGACCAGGACGAAACCACATTGTTCCTCCTGTATCCAAGGTTCGACTGACAGACGCACATCTAAACAGTCATCTTAATTTCTTGCAGGAGTTTTAAAATTTAACCACAGATCAAGTTTAATGTAATTTATTCATTTATTTTTAACCCTTTCATTGAATGTGCCTGTAGTCTTTTGCATTCACTTGCTCGTAGGTAAGTTGAATCTTCTTGTTCCAGGTGTCTGGATTCACTCCCACCCTGCGGACGCTCTCTTCCTCCTCCTCCTCCTCAGGGTCAGCAGGTGCTCCGGCTCCTGCTGGCAGCAGAGTCCTGGCCCAGACTGTGAGAGGGGACAGCGTCTACACCCAGCAGTCCGGCTTTAAGTACTGCTTCAGAGAGGTTCAAGACGGACAGGTGAGTGGCAAAATATGAACACAAAATACCACCTGACATTTACCAGCAGGTTTTCAAAGGAGAACTTAGTTTTTACCCATTAACATGGATTTTGTTCAATGTTTCATGTTTGGAGATTTCTACGACTGTCAGGTGGATAATTACTGTGTTCTGTCACATCAAACAAAAAAAACAACCTTTTCGGCACTTTTTACCCCACATAGGCTGTTTTTTTTCTGTCACTGCTGGATTGCAAAGTCAGCATGACCTTGAACCCATGTTAGGGATAAGTGCTGTCTATGACATCATAGGGATCCAAGAGTAGAACAAACAGTCTGAAACTGAGTGTTTAAAGCAATCTGAAAGCTGAGCTTTTGGCACACAGGGATTACTTGTACATATACACCTCATCATTTGGCGAGTTATCACTGTGTTAGGAGACATATGACAGGAAGTAAGGAAATACTGAATAGATCAACTTTAATGTGATTACAAAAAGCAGAAAATGCGAACACATGGTCCTACATCCTTTAAAATGACAAAGAAGTCCTTAAATTATCCCATTGCTACACGATGCATATTGTTGTGTCTTGTTTTGATGAAAGTCCAGCCTGATAGATGTTAGCATGGCTGCGGTCCATCAGATTTATCCTGGACTGTGTTTGTTTTTAGTGCAGCTCTCCTCTTCCTGGCCTTCGGAGCAAGGAAATGTGCTGCAGAGGGATCGGAAAGGCCTGGGGCATCGATGACTGTGTCATCTGTCCTGAGATCACAGGTATACAAAAGTACACACAATACTCGTATAACACAACATAACACACTGTGTGGTCCACTCAGGCTTCCATAACCTACCTTGAGTGACCTCACTGTGGTCAGTCAGAAAACTTTGAAGACTTTTATATGTCTGACATTTTATTATTGCTTTAGACATTAAATTAGGCCCCAAAACCTTCTGGTAATTAAACTGAGACACACGGGAAAAGTTCCCATAGCTAACTTTATCCCTGTACAGTAAACCCAGACGTGCACTGTTGAAGGTTTGACTAACTCTTCCTTTACACTCCCTGGTCCAAGCAAGAATATTATAGTATGACATCTGTTTCATGCTGGTGGTCATTGCAGTGTTTTATATCAAAAGAAAATGACCCATCAATATTAAAACAATGCACTGTTATTCCTCCTCGCCTTTTTCTGTAAAAGGTAGAAAGGTGGCAGAGTGAGGGGCCAGCAGTGGAGTTTGAAACCAACATTCATGTGAAAAGCTGACGGCCACATGCTATGTAAAGTCACGTGTTGCTGCAGCATTACACCGGTTTGATTTAGCGGTTTAGGGTCAGCAAGCAAAGGTGTCATAAAAGAGGTCTTTCGAAAGCTCTCCTTTTTTCTGCAAGAGAAGAAGTCCTCACTATTCACTAATGTCCTCACTTAGGCTTGAATTTATAGAGGTCCTCACAAAGATACCTAGACTAGCACAGTTATACTAACACTTTTTCTGTGAGTGAGGGTCTGCTACTTCATGACTTTAATATTTGGGAAATATTTCACCAGTAGCTGCTTATGTAACTATTGGACTTCATCACACACACACACTCACATTTGTTCATCTGTCTTTGTGGGGACCGTAGTTAATACATGCCTTCTGAGGTTCCGTAACTCAAACATCATGATTTCAACACTGAACTCGAATCAGGTCCAAACCATTTAACAGGCCTCCCAAGGTCTGCCTCAAAGTGAGAACCCAGCAGTGTGTCCTCACAAGCATAGATGCATACACACACACACAGTAAGTAATCGGGCTTCCTTGTTCTTTTAGAGCTGACTAACAGTAAAGGAATGCAACTGTGGGACTGTAGGCTTTACAAACACACACACACACACTCAGGAAATCATGTTAGCTCAACTGCTGGCATCCAGCTTCACACCAGCCTGTAAAGAATGACGGCATACACCTTTAAAGAACAGAAAAGAGGGCCTGGATGCGCGCGCACACACACACAACTGGTACGATTTTTGATGTTTGTCATGGTTCATTAAAAGTGACCAGAAGATCTTTAAAAAGCTGTTTATAGCACAGGTGTCGAATTCCAGGCCTCGAGGGCCGGTGTCCTGCAGGTTTTAGATGTGTCCTTGATCCAACACGGTTTATTTAAATGGCCTCCTCAACAAGTCTTGAAGTTCTCCAGATTCCTGGTAATGAACTGACCCAGGGTGAGATCTAAAACCTGCAGGACATCGGCCCTCGAGTTCGGCACCCCTGGTTTATAGCTTTGGCTTTGTGATGGCGCCCCCTGGTGTTTCTGTTTGACCTAATTTGACTTTAATGTAACAAACTCTGGGGAGTTCATCTTACAACCTCCATCCATCCATTTGCTTCCGCTTATCCTTTTCAGGGTCGCGGGGGGCGCTGGAGCCTATCCCAGCTGTCATAGGGCGAGAGGCGGGGTACACCTTGGACAGGTCGCCAGTCTGTCGCAGGGCCAACACACAGGGACAAACAACCATTCGTGCTCACATTCACTCGCACATTCACACCTAGTGGCAATTTGGATTATCCAATTAACCTATCCCCACAAGCTGCATGTCTTTGGACGGTGGGAGGGAGCCAGAGTACCCGGAGGGAACCCACGCAAACACGGGGAGAACATGCAAACTCCACACAGAAAGACCCCGGCCTGATGGTGGAATTGAACTCAGGACCTTCTTGCTGTGCAGCAACAGTGCTAACCACCGTACCACCGTGCTGCCTAATGTAAGATTAGGCAGCACGGTGGTACATCTTACAACCTTTTTCTTATAAATAATTTAATTTGTAATATATTTCTTAGAAACAGTGCAGAACTGTGTTTTGTGTTCTCTCCTAGCAAACATTAAATATAAGTATGTGATCAGATAATTATTCCACAAGAATTGGTGATTGATCAGCGTGTATTTGGTTATTGATCATTGTTAGGTCAGAGCGATGCCAGCTGTCCAATTGGGTTTGAGCGAGCCAATGGAACGCAGTGCGTCGGTGAGTTTGGCGGTTGTAATCGTACAGGCGGTGGAAATATTCTGTTCTTTAAACAACAGAGAAACTAAACGATCAATCGGAGAAGGTTCTTTCTTTTCATTTCCTAAATGTGAACTTCTGTTGTTAAATGAAAAACAGATCAGTACGCAGGTCCATCCACTCACAGCAGAAGAAGCAATGCTGGTAAAATTAACGTTTTCACGGGATTGGCTGACAGCTTAACGTAGTGCCTGAATAACTGTTATGAAAATATTACATAAAGGAATAATTAGCAGATATGCCTTCCTGTTTTCAAAACTTGTACAAAAAATACTCAGAGCAGCCCTGGTCAGTTACAATACTATGCCGATGACACGGCATAATCTTATCATAGGACAAGATCGGATCAATATGTGGTCATTTGCAGATATGTGTCATCAAACTACAAATAAATCCAGGAATAACAACACTACAGTGGCTGCTTTTAACGAATTAATATGTAAAATAATCCTTATTTAATCTATTTTATACTGAGCTTTGTTCATCTTTGCAAAGGGAACTAAAACTTCTTCCACCAACATTTTATCAGAAAGTTTTAGTAGAAAGAAACCAAAACTGCAGTGTTTAATCTGAGCTGTAACAATTAAAGGTTTAACTGCCTAATTTAACCTTAGACTGTAGTTCTACAGGCTGATATTAGCATTAATGGCTTCAGTGTGATGATTCAGCCATGGACAGTTACTCTGCCATGGTCACAGATGTCATTAATCTCTTTAGCTCGACACACAGATTTCTTGGAGAAAAAATCATAACTAACTGTCGTAACTGCTTTTAAAGTCAGAAGTTTATAAAAGGTGCCCTGTTTTCCTCTGATTTTCTTCTTATTGGTTTCCTTCATATTCCAGTCTGTTTAGACATTAGCGATAAAAAACATATTTACTGCGTGAACAAAAGTGACATCGATCAGAATTAACATAAAGATAATACCAACGAACTGTCAGCTACCAAATGTAAGATCTTCAGCTTTCCTTCTGAACTGCTTCCAAGATAAAGAAATCTTCATCTGACTATTTGTTTAAAGTCTCCATGTTTCCTATGCAATGGATTTCTTTATTTACGACCAGAGGACTGATCCATCTTTAAAAAGTTTATCAGTTTTCTGATGAGCCCACTCGGGATCCGGGCGTTAGTAAATAAACGGTGTCTTAGAGGACGTTTGACGTCGGATCGCTTTGACAGCTGAGAAAAGCCTGAAGTGTTTGTGTGTGTGTGTAGACGTGAATGAGTGCCTGCAGCCGGGGCTGTGTGAGAACGGCATCTGTGTGAACACCAGGGGGAGCTATAGCTGCGTGTGCAGGCTGGGGTTCATCCTCGACGCCTCACATGGAATCTGCATCTGTAAGTAACGCACATTTACATGCACGCTGCCGCCGCCGCCGGCTTGGGAATGAAATGAGGAATGATGCCGACTCCTGTCAGGACTTCCTGAATCCATCTGAGCTCTCCAAGTTTCTCCTGGACTTTGGTTGGCTCGTCTCTCTCAAAGTTTAGCTGTGCAGCACATCAAAGTACAGAAAAGCTGAAGCTGCTGCACAGCTGGAAATAACTCTAATTTCTACTATAGCTGTAACACAGTGGGCAGTGAGGATTTGGCTCCCTGCGCCACCTCAGCAACTGCACTGCAGACTTTCAGCTTTAACTTTAGGTTCTGTTCAAAAGCATCACAGCCATTTTTGTGTTAAGGTGTAAAAGGCTGGACTGGCGAGTGTAATGATGTCACTTAAGATTTTCACTTTGATACCACAGGAGTCTACTCACAAACCCGGTCTAGGACGCACAGACAACCTGCAAACTGAAATTGATAAAATAATATAACACAGGACAAATTATTACTACAGTGTCTGTGTAGTTTATTAGACAAGCTACACAGTGTTGGCTGATTTCAACTTCAAACAGCCACTCAGGTATTAAAGTTACACTGGGCTAATACAGCATTTCTGTAAGTTTAAAGATGTTCTAAACACAATTTTTCTTACAAAGAATTGTTGATTTACTCTGAGCTTTTCTGAAAATCTGAAGATGAGATTCGTCGGACTGCGGCTCAGACCTTCAGCAGGAATAATGAGAGGACTTCTGTGTTTTTAAAGGTCAACTTTAAATCTTTGTTCTGCTCGTTGTTCTTTGGGGAACATGAGGGAGAGGTTCAGTGCTCAGATGGTTTGTATGAAGCCTGACCGGTACTCTGCTTATTCCGACCGGCATTCAGTGAATCAGAGGAGGAGGAGCTTCAGGATGCTGGTCTACCTGGTAACTGATGACAGCGCTCTAATCAAAGCTTTACTTTTTTTTAACAGTGTGTCTGTGTTTGGTCTCTTTCCTTTCCTGGAAATATTTTTTATATCCAAATTATTGTTTTGTCAAATTGAAGGTTTTTTGTTTGACATCCACACGGACTTGGACAAGCAGCAAAGTGGCTGTGCTTTTTCTATTGTTCTACTTCCTGTTTGTGTTTTAACCTGCGCTTACTGGGCTGAGTTATCACCTCGGAGCAGCTCCCTCCCCACAATCTAGAGTCTGTTTCCTGTAAAAGAAATAAAGCAGAATAAAAATGAAGCCAACACTGAAGCAAATGAAGCTGCAGTTCCTCTGACGTCCAGCAGAGGCAGCAGTGAGTCAGTCAGACTCACATGTTGAAGCTTTAGAGCAGAAATAAACACGTTTACAGCCTGATACACTGATAAACTGTTTGGTTTTTACAGATAATTTTCTCCTTCATAACAAGAATGTTTGCACAACTCACCTGTTTGGATAATGTTGAGGCTTACAGTGTGCATTATTAGGGGCGTGGCCTATTTGACTGGCAGGTGGATGGTGGCACAGGTGTCAGTAGCTGTCTGCTAGCTTCACCTGAACTGGACTTCTGGACCGTGTTTGTGCTGTTGGAGCCTTTTGGAGCATTTTAAATGACATCATGACATCATGTGACTTGCTGCGAGGTTACTGTAGTAACAACCTGTCCACGAATCAGAGCTCCAGTTTCAATGAGTGAAATTCTTGGATTTTACTTGGATGTTGCTGAACACTAACTAGCAGGCATGGATGAAGCTTCCTAACCTAACTGTCTTGGTTAGGAAGGAACGCTTCGTGCTCATCTACTCGTTTTGAGGAGTTGCCCCCTGCTGGTCAGTAGAGAGAATGCAGCTTTGGAGCACTTCAGTGTCGGTTTCATTTTTCAGACCCAGAATTTGCGCCCATCTTTATATCAGAGCGGTGCCAACACTCGTGTCCTCTTTGATAGAAGCCATGAGCCAGATGTTTGCATGGGAGGTTACTGAGGTTGAAATCGTTGTGAATCTGTGTCTGCAGGTGGTTAAACTTCCATCTGAATTTAGATCTGTTGACACGGCCTGCTGATGTTCTGTGTCGTCGGAAAGCTTCCTGTTCCTGCATCACCTGCCACGTCTGTGTTGAATCCCTTCCTGTGTCATTTAAACCGAGCGGGTCGGGGTACAGCATGTACTTGTTCTGCATGCAGCGCTCTGCTTCAGGTCCCGGCCGAGCTTCGGGTGGATCATCTGTGTAACGAGTCGCCCTCCTTCCTGTGTGTCCTCCTCAGCCCAGAGTGTCATTTCTGAGGAGAAGGGTCAGTGTTACCGGGTCCTGGGTTCAGGTCTGGGTCCGTCCTCCTGCTCCCTGCCTATTCTCAAAAGCATCACCAAGCAGATCTGCTGCTGCAGCCGGGTCGGCAAAGCCTGGGGACCCGACTGCCAGAGGTGTCCGTACTTCGGTTCAGGTAGGTTCAGGAGGACGACGTCACGACTGAGCTTATTTGGTTTCAGGTGAATTTTCAGGTGTGTCCTCTCTCTTCCCTCCATCTCCTCCTTCAGTGGCCTTTAAGGAGATCTGTCCCGCTGGTCCTGGTTACCAATACTCGCCTTCAACTCTTAAATTCAACCAGAGAGTCAGCGAACCGGAAGGGGGCGGCAGAGCTGTGCTGGTAAACGGCAGCAACAAGGACAACCAGGGTACCTGCTGAGCACACAGCATCCTGCACACCGGCTGCTCATGCTTCTGTCATGGGAGTGTTGGGTCTGCTCCACCTTAATGATCAATAATAACAATAATAATAATAATAAATTATGACAGCATTAAAAACTTTAAAGTTGACACAAGTTATCGTCTACGAACGGTTCACAGCCTGCCTGACAACCAGTTTTCCTATTAATGACGTTAATAAATGAAACAGCAGCTGCTGACAGACTGAGCTCCTCTTAAACTGAGCCTAAACTCGTATTTAATGTTGTCACCGTTACACTGCAGCATTTACAGCTACATTCTGACTCTGTTTCAGATGAACTCTTGTTTTTGGTTGTTTCTAAGTCTTGTTTGAAGACTATTTGTTTTTTTAGGATTAAAAAAATCCCTGGTTGATTAAGATTACACCTGCAGATCGATTTAAACAAAGATGGATGTGTTAGTCAGTGTGATGAGCCTGAGTCCCCCCCTGCAGGTCCTGTTTCAGGGTCCGGGTCTCTACTGAAACCCCCTCCCTCTGGTGGAGCGAGTACCTCCGGTGCCACAGGAGCTGGGACCAGACCCAGTCCTCCCCAACCTAAGCCCCAGCCAGGCACAGGCTTTCCCGCCTCCTCCTCCTCGTCCTCCTCCAGGCCTGTGCAGCCTGGCAGTGCTGGTACCTCAGCCACCCAGGGCAGAACCCGGCCTTCGCAGAGCCGACCTGATTCAACACAACTGAGACCTCAGCCTCCGTCCGCCGGGAGCCAAGGTAGCAAAACAGCGACGTTTTATTTGTCGGAATCATCGATAAACACCAGCAACAGTTTTACTTCAACTTTACAGACAGTGAGACGGTTTCAGGACATCTGAGGTCAGATTTAGAGCAGAATCCTCGTTTGGCACTAAAGAGCTGTTGGGTTATGTTAAAGAAGCCTTTTCACACACGTTTGCACAAACATGAACACAACATGATTTACAACAACCTGCAGCATATAAAAGCATCGAACACTGTGAGTTGGCTCTGCCTCTGTTTTTTATTATTGCACTTTTATATTTTCTTCAAATTTGATCTTCACTTTCACAGTTTTGCTGACGACACCCAGCTGCATCTCTCCTGCAGACCTGATTCCTCCCTCCCACCTTCTTCCCTGACAGAGTGCCTCACTAAATTAAAATCCTGGTTCAGCTCTAATTTTCTTAAGCTTAATGAGGATAAAACTGAAATCCTCCTTATTGGCACTAAATCCAACCTGCTGAAGGCGAACCATTTCTCACTCACCATCGATAACTCCACAGTTTTCCCTTCACATCAGGTTAAGAGCCTTGGTGTCACCTAGACAGTTCACTTTTCTATAAATCTCACCCGTTCTGCCTATTTCCATCTACGCAACATTAACAGATTATGTCCTTCTCTTTCCACCCAGTCTACGTCCATTCTTGTCCACAATCTTGTTACCTCCCGCATTTACTACTGTGATTTTCTCTTGCATGGTCTCCCCCCAAAATTGGGGGAATTTCACTGGCTCCCAGTGAAATTTCAGACAAACTTCTGCTCACCTTCAAGGCCCTTTATAACCTTGCTCCTCCTTACCTCTCTGACCTGTTAAGCACGATCTCTTCTGCCCGCTCACTTCGATCTTCTTCTTCTATCCAGCTTGCTGTGCCTTCTTCCCACCTAACCACCATGGGAAGCAGAGCTTTCAGCTGCTCTGCTCCCAGGCTGTGGAGCTCTCTGCCCCCAGATATAAGAAACACTGGTTCTCCCTCAGTTTAAATCTCAACTCAAAACCCATCTGTTCAAATCTGCATATTCACTGTGAACCTACTTTGTTCATTTTATCTTGTGCTTTTGTTTTATTGTTCTTCATTGTGTCGTTGTTCTATTATGTGTTTTATTCTAAATGGTACATTGGTAAGTGTCCTTGGGTGTCTTACTATTATTATTATTATTATTATTATTATTATATTTGATATTAATTGCCTTTGCTTTTTGAATCGAGGCTGAGTGATTCGTTAAAATCTTAGCAGAGCTTTTTCTATAAAAACTGCATCTACTAAGCACGAAGTCTTTGGCAGCGTTTATGAAAAACTTTACCTGCTGTACCTTGGTTTGATGAAGATGACTGTGTCAGTCTGAGAGGAAGGAGCTGCTGAAGACAAACTGACCTGTCGTTGTTGTTTTTGCTCTCAGCAGCTGATCGTTTCTCTTCAGTGTATCGGGCCGATCCGCCGCCATCCAGAGGGGACTCCCTACCCGCTCCGGCCCAGCCGCAGAGCCCCGAGCGTGGGTCGAGACCCAGGGAAGACCTCCCTCTGGAAGCCAGACCGGCTGTGAGCCCGACGCCCCCCAGAGTTCAGAGTGAGTACTGGACGGAGAGGACGGCGTGTTGGAAGGACGTTCTTCATCTGTTCCGTCCTTTGAAAAGAAAAAAGTTCACTCAGATCAAAGCAGAATCCGTTTGATAAAACTGTCTTTGTGCAGAATGAAAGATCAAAGGTGTGTTTATGTGAATGATCTGATGTGTGAGAGCACTGACCTGAGGTCAGCTGCAGACGCTCGGCGGGTGACGAACCTTAACCGCCATGTTTCTGTGTGCGTGCAGCAGTACAAGGCGTGTGTGAGAGCAGGCCGGGTGTGTGTGGCCGTGGCCGCTGTGTGGATCAGCCAGGTGGGAAACACACCTGTGTGTGTGATCGGGGCTTCCAGCTCAGCTCGCAGCACACACACTGCCAGGGTGAGATATGAACACGTGAATCCTTCAGCCCTGCTTGAAAATGTCAGCTGACTGAGAGTTTGTAACAATACGATCTGTAGCAGTAACAGTTACTACATATCAAAACAAATAAAGATGAACTTATTGAAAGTCATCATATTGTATCACATCATGTTTATTATAGAAAAATATTTCTGCATTATTTAACAGATATTTTACAATAACAGTAATTTTTATTTTACAAATAAACAAATGCAACATAATTTGAATAGATTTTGTTTATTTTACATTCAATATTTTCCTTATTGTCTTTTCCGTGGATAGTTTCCAAACATGTTTTGTGTATATGTACACACAGAAACTGAATGTTGTATTTGTTCAGTTGTTTTTTAATGTTTTTATAATGATATTAGTGTGTGTGTGTGTGTGTGTGTGTGTGTGTGTGTGTGTGTGTGTGTGTGTGTGTGTGTAGATGTGAACGAGTGTTTGCAGTCTCCAGCTGTGTGTTCAGTAGGAGAGTGTGTGAACAGCATTGGAAGCTACAGATGTGTGTGTCCATCTGGATACAGAAGCAACAGCCAGCAGACCAGTTGCCAAGGTGACGGCCACTTCCTGTCTTTTTTAAAGCGTTTTCATGTTTGTTTTCCTGCCCGGTGACAGCCGTGAGACGCTTCAGCACGTCTGCACAGTCTGGACCTTTAAGATCGCAACATAAGCACGAGCTATGTAACCACATCACGGAAAATATGACTGGAAAACATGATGCCAGAAAATAAAACTCTGGAACCTTTTTATTGAAATGTTGGAAAAACTGGCATAAATCAGAACATGTTAGTAAAGGTTTGTTTGGCTCCTCAGACATCGACGAGTGCCGGCAGAATCCCTGTGTTAACGGTCGCTGTGACAACACGGCGGGCAGCTACAGGTGCATCTGTCGGCTTGGTTACAGGCTCGTTGGCAACACCTGCACAGGTGAAGGGCCGCCATGGCTCAGCTTAATTCATTTCTATTTTAGAGATGACTTCCAGACAGCCTCACACGGTTCAGAAAAGCTGCACTCTCACGTTAAACGTGTGCAGACTGCTCTAAACACTCAGTTTACAGGAGTTTTTTCAACTCGTGGGTTTGTATGATGTCATAGAGAGTCAGTCAGCCAATCAGAAGACAGCTGGCCTTAATCATCTGTCTAAAACTGACTGATAAATCTGCTATAAATGACATCACTGATGTGTGTGTGTCAGATGTGGATGAGTGTGCCGACCCTCTGCAGTGTCCGGGTCAGGAGTGTGTGAACGCTCCGGGCTCGTACCGCTGTGTTTCCTGCCCGCCGGGACACGGACTGCTCAACAACGTCTGCAGAGGTAAACAAATATGTTATAATATATTAATAATTATTTTCATTTAAATAGTTCAATGAAAACATCTAGTTGATTTTTTTCATTAGAAAATACAATTTTACAATTAGCAGTATAGTTGAAAAATATCAGAAAAGAATTCTTAGTAAACTCTATAAAAACGTCTCTCAGCTGCTGTTTCATTCAGACGCTGTCGTCCTGCCGTTCAACTATTATGGTTATAAACTATTACAAAGCCTTTAAGCATTAATATTCATATTTTCCCAAACTGAATAGATATTAGTAAATATGTTACTTATATTCATATAAAAGTCAAAATGTGAAAAGATAAATATAGAATAAAATCTAAATTAAATAAAGTATCAGTAAAATAATAGTGCATCAGAATGTTTTTGTTTTGTGTGATAGATGCTGCTGAGCTCTAATAAAAATAAAAAAGATTTGAAAATGTTTGTAAACTATGAAAGTATCCCAAAAATTTAAAAACAATACTAACATGTAATTAAGAAGGTAGAGCGGTCGCCCCATGATCAGAAGGTCGTGGGTTCAAATCCACCGAATGGCTATCCTGAGGTACCCCTGAGCGAGGTACACACTGCTCCCGGGCGCTGGGCGAATGGGTTAAATGCAGGACTACAGACGACGCCCACGTGTTTAAAAAACAGCATATTTGAACATTGTTTCTCTGTTTGTAATTGTTTTGTTCTTTTTTATTAACTCATTCACTGCCATTGACGTCTATAGCCGTCAATTGCAGTGAATGAGTTAATGGGTTTAACTCATTCACTGCCAATGGCTGGCAGTGAATGAGTTAAAAAATGGATCCTGAACTGTCAGTGACTGAAAAACCAAAAACCTTTCCTTCCTCCTGAAACTCGCTGACGTTCCCGTTTGTTTACGTTTCCTCTTTCTCGCTGTGCCTTCAGACGTCGACGAGTGTCGTCAGAATCCCTGCTCCAACGGCCGCTGTGAAAACACGCCGGGGAGCTACCACTGTGTCTGTCACCATGGTTACAAGCCCCAGAACAACACCTGCACAGGTACACATCACAGATAGTTAGTGATGTAAATGTTAGTTTGTTTGTATGACGTCACTCTGTGTGTGTGTGTGTGTGTGTGTGTGTGTGTGTGTGTGTGCAGACGTGGATGAGTGTGCAGAGCCATCTCAGTGTCCTGGGCAGATGTGTGTGAACTCTGTGGGCTCGTACAGATGTGTTTCCTGCAGAGCAGGATTCAGACTGACCGACAGACAGTGCACAGGTACACACACACACACTCGTTTTCATATCGTAGTGAGGACATCTCCTTGCCGTGCTTTCCCTAACCCTCAGCCTAACCTGACTGTAACCCTGACACTAAAACCACAATTAGATTCTTAAAAGTGTCGTAAAATTCGTGGGGACTTTGTCCCTGTAAGGGCTGTTGGTCCCCACAAGTATAGTTTCTGTCCTCACAAAGATGTCTAAACACACACACACACACACTCTGTGTGCAGATATAAACGAGTGTGAGGACGGCGACTCCTGTCCCGGTCAGCGGTGCGTGAACACTGAAGGCTCCTACAGGTGTGTGGACTGTCGGCAGGGATACCACAGCGTGGATGGAGTGTGTACAGGTACACACACACACACACAGGAGCTGAGCCTGTTTAGAAATCAACATTATGTTTAGACTCATCACCGTTTCATCATCCGTCCATCCTCAGCTTGCAGTGGCAGAAGGCGGAGCCTCTGAGCAAATCAGTTAGGAAAGGCCGATCAATTTTCAATTCAATTCAATTCAATCCAGTTTTATTTACACAGCGCCAAATCACAACAACAGTCGCCTCAAGGTGCTTTATATTGTACAGTAGATCGTACAATGATACATACAGAGAAAAACCCAACAATCACATGACCCCCTGTGAGCAGCACTTTGGCGACAGTGCGATCAATGATGATGTCACTCTCTGTGCTGCAGACATAGACGAGTGTGCGAGCGGCAGGGTGTGTGAGGCAGAACGGGTCTGTGTGAACACCGTCGGCTCGTTCAGGTGCGACTGTGCGCCCGGGTATCGAACCTCCAGCCTGGGAAGGCAGTGCAGAGGTGAGGTCGCTCTCTGCTAGTTAAATATAACTTTACCAGATGTGGGTGGTGATGAGGCGCCCTCGTACAGAACGGTGCGTTAAACAGATCATTTTAATGTGTGTGTGTGTGTGTGTGTGTCCTCAGACATTAACGAGTGTTTGGAGGGAGATTTCTGTTTCTCCAGAGGAGAGTGTGTGAACACGCCTGGATCCTACACGTGTGTGTGCTCGCAGGGATTCACGCTGACTGAGAACCGGACGGCCTGCCTCGGTGAGTCCCGCCGATCAAACGGGGAACGTTTATCAGGACGCTTCTTTGGGTTTGTGCGCACGTCCGTATTCAGATGTTTAAGTATTTCATTTAATACCACAGCAGCCTCATGACCGTCGCAGGAAAGCAGGACTGATGTCGGAGCTGTTGTGTCGGATATATTACAGTCAGGTCCAAAAATCTTTTACACCTGTGCAGTCAGCGATGGCCTGCAGAGCCCACAGACATCACTGCATGCTGCGTGAGATGCTCTGCAGGCCTTCGGCTGCTGCCTGTTTGTGGCTCTTCAGTTTTGTCTTCTCGTGTCTTTGTGCAGACGTGGACGAGTGTGTTAAGGCGGGGGTGTGTTCGGACGGTCGCTGTGTGAACACCGAAGGCTCGTTCCAGTGCGACTGTCAAATTGGCTTCACCACCAACCCCGAGGGGACTGCCTGCCTTGGTATGCACACACACACACAAGTGTGACACCTTCAGCCCAGTTTAAGTAGGCCTGACCTGTTAATTAGGTCATGACCCTGCAGCCTGTGTCCATCTCCTCGTGGCTGCCAGTACCATCCAAAAAAGAGACGAACAGATAAACTGATAAATGAATCGTGACAAATAGAAGAAGAATATTAAAATAAGTATTTTGACTTCCTGTCAGCCAAAGAAAGAAATTAAAATAGGACCGATGTATTCAAAGCCTTCATGAGGTGCATCATGTTGTGGTTCAAAGCTCTTCTCCATACAGTCTCTGTAATCTGACCAGCAAAATAAAATATCTTATAAACGTACAACGTGCTGCACATACTTGCTCATATATATTAACTGGACCCAGTACTGAACCCTGAGGTGCTCCATAGGAAGTGTTGGCCTCATGTGAATCAAAGTTTATATTACTGATGTTTAAGGCCAATCCAAAGCTGTGAACCTTGACGTCTAACGACCTCTGTCTGTCTGTCTCTTTCAGATGTTGATGAATGCGTCTTGTCCGGTGGTTCTATTTGCGGGTCACAGCGATGTGAGAACACCATTGGTTCCTACAGCTGCCTCACTAACTGTGAGCCAGGCTACCAGGTGAACCACGCTGGGATCTGTGAAGGTGAGTCTGAGCACATGTTACCGACGCTTCAGCATCCACTTAGAACAAACGAGGGAGGCCTCATCTCTGCTTAGGCCAGACGAGCCGTAGAAAATGGATGAACGGATGGACTTGACTTCCTTCTCGTTTCTTCTTTCAATCAGATATTAATGAATGTGGCAACACGACAGTGTGCGGCGCAAACGCCTACTGTCAGAATCTGTTTGGAACTTACCGCTGCATTTGTGACCAAGGCTTCACCTCCTCCACCGATGGAAAGACCTGTGTGGGTACGTGTTAGAGCACAAGTGTGAGGATTCAAGGCTTTTGGGTTCTTGGGTCTAAAAAAAACCAAAAAGACATTTTAAGACTTTGGATCCTACAAATGTTTTTTTCAGCATCACATGTTTGACCCTCTAAAGCCTAACCTGTCGCTAGATTCAGATGGGTGTTTTCAACATCTGTAACTCCTGAACCATTTGCTCAATTGAAAGAATTCCAACGGTTCCTGAAAGCAGCGACGCTGCGCTTTTCAATGATATTAGGGTCATTACGGTGATCCCAGGCACGGAGTCACAGCAGCCCCGCAAAGACAAGCATTTTATCGGGCATTTGGCTTCTTTTAACTGAGTTTCATTATTGTTTGTTTTTGCTGTTAACTTTCTTGTTTTGTGTTATTTCCCAAAATTTGGACGTGTGCCTGAGATTATTGTTTTTTTAATGGGTTAATCTACAAAACAATCTAAACAAGGTTTATGTGAATGAAATGAAATGCGTTTGTGTATGTGTCTTTCAGATGTGAATGAGTGTGTGTCTCTGCCGGGTGTGTGTGGCTCAGCTCGTTGTGAGAACGTGGAGGGGTCCTTCATGTGTGAATGTGACCAGGCAGGTCACAGCTACGACACGGCGGCCAGACGGTGCGTCCACGCTGCAGCTCTAGGTAAACACATATGAGACTACATGGCTGCTGTGTAGCTGCTGCTGCTCACACGAGCCACAACCCAACTCCATCCCAGCCCCATGCCGTTAATAAGATTTTCATCTCTGTTGTTGCTGATGTTGCTGGTGTGGGGGCCTCTTCCATTGCTGAAGATGGAATAACGATCCTTGGACTTTCTTTTCCCCAACTGCCAACAAAAGCTGCAATTCCTCTAATAGCCACTTGAGGTTGTAGTGAGTCAGTCTCCTTGTTAAAGCATCCAGCTTTAAAACAGAAATTAACAAAAGTTACCCCTTCTTAACAACAGTATGAGAGGGGAATGATTTTTAGAACTGAGCTGACTAATTTTATTAAGGCTTAAAGTTGGCCTTGTTTGACTGACAGGTGGATGGTCACACAGGCAGCTGTAGCTGCTAGCTGTCTGCTAGGCTTCACCTCAGCTAGCTAGCATGCCTGAACTGAACCTCTCCTCTGTGTTTGTGCTGTTTGAGCTTTTTTAATGCAATTATTGGATCAATAAAAAGGCTACTGTGAGGTTATTGTACTAAAGAGGTCTGAGCTCTAGTTCTGCTCAGTGAAATTCTTGGGTCTGTGTCCTGGAGCATGCTAACCAAGCTTGATAGCATTAGCTGATATCTTGGGTCACTTCTGGCTACACGAAAAACTGTATTTTGAAATAACCGGTGATGGTCGCCAAAGATGACCTCGCAGAACAAAAGCTAAAACATGCCAAACACCCAAACCTGTTTGGTAGATGCTAATTTAACTTTCATATTCTCATTTTTCTTCAGAAACAGACATAGTCCGTGCCCGCCAATCCTCTACCACCACCTCCTCCTCCGCTTTCCACGCCAGCGTGGTGGAGCTGTCTCCGATGCTGCCGCCCCTTCCTCAGGCTCGTCCTGGCGAGCTGAGGGAGTGTTATTACAACCTGGCAGAGCGGGGAACCTGCAGCCTGCTGGCCACCAACACCACCCAGCAGGAGTGCTGCTGCACACTGGGGCAGGGCTGGGGGCTGGGCTGCCAGTACCACCCCTGCCCTACAGCATACACAGGTGGGAAAGCTTGTGTGTATAGTGAATGCAGGCCACCTATCAACCTATCAGGACTTCAGAGCTGCGCTTTGGTTCATTTTCTGATAAAGTCTTTCTGTGTTGCAGCTGAGTTTCTAACTCTGTGTCCCAGTGGGAATGGATATGTTACAGAAGGACCAGGAGCCTTCAGCTACAGAGGTACAAACACAGACAGACCTCTTTAACCCTGACCCCACTGCATTTCACTTCCTGACTGATGATGTTACTGGGTCGCAGAATGTCCGGTTGGCACAGATACCGTTTCCAGATGTTTTCAGATATTTGCTGTGTTTTCAGAAAGTTGGGAATTAGTAACCCAGAAGGTATAAGAGTGTTTTTAAAACCCTCAGACTCAGAAAGTCTGGACTGTAAAAAACAGGATCAGTAACAATCCGTACGTCACAACGCTGCAGGGAGGTACAGCGGACATGAATGAGAACATCTTTGAGACACGTGTCCTTTTTCGTGCCTTTGTTGCCAGATGTGGATGAGTGTAAGCGTTTCCATCCAGAGGTGTGTAAGAACGGCGTGTGTGTCAACAACATCCCGGGATACAGCTGCTACTGCTCCAGCGGATACGTTTACAACAGCACGCTGCTGGAGTGTGTTGGTACGCCGAACCGAAGCTCAGCAGCTTAATTTGCTCAAACCGATTTGAATTTCTGTGTCAATAAAGTTTTTTCCCTCCTTGTTTGTGTCAGATCATGATGAGTGTGAAGAGGAGAGCTGTGTGGGAGGGATTTGTGTGAACACAGTTGGTTCGTATTACTGCAGCTGTCAGCCTCCTCTGGTCCTCGACGACACCCAACGAAACTGTGTCAACTCCTCCGACCTCAATCAGGGTAAACCTGAGCTTCCTGCTTCTACTTCTCCTCCCTAGAAATAATAGAAATATCCTTTATTGTCCATCATCACGGAAACTCTGGTGTTCCAGCAGCACAGTGACAGGCAGACGCAGCATGCAGACTCACACAAAAGTCGAGAAACTATATGAATAGCTTCCTGCCATCAGTTTTGCTTTGCTTTCTCTGCTCTGGTGTTGACTTCTTCATGCTCTCCAGATGAGAACCTGTCCATATGCTGGCAGCACGTGACGACAGGCCTGGTGTGTCAGAGCGTTCTGATGGGAGCTCATATCACCTTCACAGACTGCTGCTGTCTGTATGGGCAGGGCTGGGGGTTCAGCTGCGCCCTCTGTCCTGCCCCCGACACAGGTAAACAAAAGAACCACTGGAAACTATAAAAACATCTGGTGTCTCCTCAGGAAGGCTGTTAGGAAGACGTCGAGAGGTTTTATTGTTTTTATACCTCCAGAAATCATCAAAAGCTCCAAAGCCGTGTGTATTCAGTGTTGTAGATTTTGAAGCCATTACCCCGACGTGGTGACATTTACAGGAGAAGAATTTTAAGTTGTTAAACTGGAATTTGAATTGGGAAGCCTTCCTGCTGTCACCCTCTGTGGAAGCCCAAAGATGAATTTCAATGCAGAGGTCACAGCTGTAGTTTAAACATCCTAAATATCATCAGTTGGTATGATGACCTTGTAGCATATTTAACAGATTAACTGGCATTCGTCTCTCCACAGAGGGGTATGCCAGTATGTGCAGTTCGTTCCCTCCTCCGCCTCTTTTCCCGGCGACTTATCCGGACTCTGAAACGGAAGCAGGTCGAAGACGAGGGAGTGGTACAGAAAACTGTTCACATTTCTCAGTTTTATTTTGAGTTTTAATCTAAAGTCGAGTTTAATTTGACTTTCTCGTTCCTCCTCATGAACTCAGCTTCTCCAAACCTGCCTCCTTATGGACTCGACTACTTCCCTGTGATTCCCGGCAGAGACTACGGTCACTCCGACTATGATGATTACTCTCCAGCAGAGGGCAGCAGGTCAGGCTTCAGAGGGAGCCTGCCAGATGAAACGTATCGTAGGCCTGAGTACAGGTGAGACCAAACTCATGGCTGTCGCTGTTCTAATAATCATCAGGTTACGTTAACAGATGTTTGTGTGTCACAGCACTGGTTACTACTCCGAGGGAGACTACGGGCCTCCTGACAGCTCCCAGTCCAGACCGCCTCCCTTCCGCATTCCTCCGGACCCACGAGCTGACATTGGGCTTGGAGTCGTGCCTCATCCACCATCCAGGCCCGACAGTCCTCCTCTCAGCCTGGCCCCGCTGCCTGGAGGGCGCTACGAGGAGACAGAGGAGGAAGGGGAGGACAGGGCGTGGAGGCCGGGGCCGCCCTTCCCTTCTTTCACCGACAGGAGCGGAGGAGGAGGGGTACCGAGGAGGCTGTATGAGAGTGAGTCCAGAAACAAAACTTTTATTTAAAATGCAAAGAAAAATATAAAAACGTGTGAACATAAAGCGCTGCTTCAGTGCTGAGGCCAAAGGTCGAGGTGGACCGGGTCAGGCCAGGTGAGCAGCAGGTGAACTAGCTGAAACTACCAACACAGTGAAGCCTGCTTTCTCCTTCTCTCATCTCTCAGGGCGTTACGAGTCATACGCCAGCCTGAGCACAGCTGAGGATTGTGGGATCCTGCACGGCTGTGAGAACGGCAGGTGCATTCGTGTTGCAGAGGGTTACACCTGCGACTGTTACCAAGGATACGAGCTGGACATGACCACTATGACCTGCATAGGTAAGGCTGCAGAGGAGAGCACAGATCGCTATGAGACAGCAAAGAAGAAGATAAACTGTTAAAGCCTCAATCACAGACGCCCAGAGACCCGATTCACATTTCCCCCTAGCAACCAGCAGTTGCCAGGCAGTCGTCCTTTGCTGTGTGACCAGGGCTTGATGAATCACATTTATATGTTAGATTTCCAGTACTGAATTACTGATTGTGTGTGTGTGTGTTTGCAGATGTAAATGAGTGTGAGGACAGCGTCAGGATTGAGTACCCGTGCGTGAACGCTCGCTGCGTGAACACCGACGGCTCGTACCGCTGCGTCTGCAGGAGAGGATACGTCATGTCTCGCAGACCGAACCACTGCGTGGCTGCTTAGAACAGAGTGCGCTGGACTGGGATCTGTAGGCCAGCGCAGACTGGCTCAGGCTTTTTTATTCTCCAGATTAGATAAACTAGACTTGACCAGGCGAGAATAGACTGGACACTAAAAGACTCTAGATTGCACTAAACTGGGCAAAGCTAGACTGGGTTAGCCTGAACAACACAGGGCGACGTCTGATTAGAGAGCAACTCATCATCCTGGTTTAGCCTGAACACACTTCACTAATGCCTCCACAATCCAGACCTGAATACACCCTCCATTTGTTCACCTCACCTGTGTTGCAGGTGGATTGTGTTTGTTTTTCTTTAACTGGGCAGGTAGTTATCAGACACATGGTAGTTTGGTTGGACCTGAGTGGTGATAAAAGCAACGATAAATCAGTGTGTCTGTTAGAGCCCAGTGTGGTTGCTGTAAAACACCTGGTTGCCTCAAATTGTGTGTAATTCAGTCAGAGTTCATACATAAACATAAACCTGAGCAGATCAACGTGTCATTGTCTCAAACCCCCGTAGGAAGCCAGGACTATCCTTGGATGGCCCCATGGATGAGTATTCTTATTATACTGCAGTATTTACTCCATTTGGACACGCATCTGTTTCATCACCTTGTGTGTGTGGAGTGCACAGGACACGGAAAATTCAGTGACACATAGCAAGCAAATATCACCTAATATTATAATAACTTTATAAAGCCTAAAAACACGAGGGCGAAAAATGTTTCAGGTTTAGAAACTCTGTTTTAGGGAACAAAAGGTTTGGCCTAAAAGGGACCCATCATCATCATCATCATCATCATTATTGTTATTATCACTTTCATCTACATTTTTATTCCTGGACTCCACTAGAGTAGCTTTACATGACACACAGTGGCACATTAATCTTCCTCTAATCGGCACGAGCCGATTTTGTTTCTGTCTCTTTAAGGCCCCCCTCCCTATGAGCCCACATTCTTCTGATTGGCCAGCTTCTGGAAGCCTGTTGGGAAGCAGCTCCCAGTGATTCTGGCTTGTACTTCCTTTATTCTGTTAGCTGACTCACTGTCGAAGCTTTTGTTTCCCTCTAACTCGTCACAGGAAACACAATTCGTCTTCTTTAACATTCAGATGTTTGTAGCTGATGTATGACTCGGTGGTGCAGTCCACTCCACAGTCCTCTAAAGAGTGTGGGAGTTGAATGTTCCAATCAGACTAAAGAGTTTATTAAAGTTTGTAAAGTTAACGACTCGTACCTCCTTGAAGCGTTGTGCCCAGTCTGACCCAGTCTAGCCCTGTTTGACCCCGTTTCATTTAAAGCACTACACAAGGAACCAAGCTGCACCCAAAGCCCACCAATACACTCACTGGTCACTTTATTAGGTACACCTCTGCGGTAACAGGTTGGACGCCCTTTTTCCTGTTTTAATTCTTCATGTCTCAACATTCCTGTAAGATTTTGGTTCATATTAACCTGACATCATCATGACATCATCCCAAAGCTGCTGCAGATTTGTCATCTGCATCCATGATGAGAATCTCCCGTTCCACCACATCACAAAGGTGATCCACTGGAATGAGATTTTGGGCTGAAACATTGGTTTCCCTCAATATTTGAGTACAGTGAACTCATCATCATGTTCAAGAAACCAGGCTGAGATAATCTGAGCTTTGTGACACGGTGTGTTATCCTGCTAAAAGCAGCCATCAGAAGATGGGTTGGACATGGTCAGCAACAACACTTAGGTAGGCTGTGGGGTTTAAACGATGCCACCACACCAGCAGCTTCAGAGGTGCTCTTCTTTATGCACGGCACTGTAACAAGCAGCTGTTTGAGTTATCGTTGCCTTCATGTCATCCTCCTCTGACCTCAACAAGTCATTTTCTCCCAGAGAACTGCTGCTCACTGGGTATTTCCTCTTTTTCCGACTGTTCCCTTTAAACACAGAGATGGTTGGTGGGGAAATCTCAGTTACAGCAGTTTCTGAAACACTCAGACCAACAACAACACATCACCTGTCTTACCCATTCTGATGCACAGTTTGAAACTCAGCAGGTCTCCTCGACCACATCTTTGCACACTGGGTTAAGCCGTGTGATTGGCTGATAAGACATTTGAGCTAACAAGCAGTTAAACAGGTGTACCTAATAAAGTGAGAGATGAATGTAGGTTTTCCATGACACACTGTCAGGATGTGGTCATGTACAGCAAAACAAAAGGACTGAAGTTGTCCTGCAGGTGAAGAAATGCTTTATGTATGTTTGCTTTGTTTAACCAGCAGATTTGTGAAGTTCAGATAAGTCTTTACAGACGTAATCGTCAGCTTTATTTATACAGCTAGCTCTGGTGTGCTACAGTAAAAGAAATTAAAGTAGAACGATGTGTTCAATTAAACTGAGATTAAAAAGGAGTCAATGTATTTTACGCATTCATAAAATGACCAGCCTCAGTTCTTACTTACAGTTCTTACTCTTATTAGCATGAGCCTAAATGCGTGTTAGTGCGCAAAGTTAAAGCTAGTACACTCACTATGTGCTACAGTCAAAGCTAGCGTAACCTAAAGTTATGCTAATTAAAGACTTTAAATGTTAGCTATCAAGCACTAGCTAATATTTTGTTCTAAAAGTTACTGCAATATTTAAATTAATATTCAACACACCTAGTAAGCTTACTAATGAGCTATTAGCTTGAAAAATATTAATACATGTGTGCTCATTAGCTATTAGCACACTACTGAATGAAGAAGCAGGGAGTTTTAGTTTGACGCACTGTTCTACTTCAAAATAATTTTCTGTGTAGTCGCAAAAATACTGACGCAACAGTTTTAGAAGACTGCATTTAATTCTTTTAACTGAATATTTGTTTATTTTCTGGCCATGTTTGCTAGCTAGTGATCTGTTAGCTGCAGGATAATAGGCTAGTTTTTTTTTCTCTACTAGATATCCGGTTGTTCAGTGATGACGCGACGAATCCTACTTCCGGGTCTAAAGTAGTCTGCGTTTAATATGGCTTTTGTGTTGTTAACATGTTTAATGTTATGTATTTTCTTCTATTTGATCTCAAAAAGCTCCTAAAACAGTCAGTGATCACTGTTGACCTCCCTCGGCTTTTATTACCGCTAATCATTTATTTAAGCTCAGTTTTTAAAACCTTAGGATGTAACTACAGCCCAGCCCATGCAGCAGTATATGAATGACTAACCTCATATGTGGATGGATTATCTCAGTTGTTCTCCTGGCTGAAGTTTGGTCCTTTTACAGCATCCTGCCATGCGATTACATTTGTTCCTGACCACCGAGAACACTCACGTTAACTTTTATCGAGTGGAAAAAAAAGTTAGCTTGTTTATATTAAGCTAACATAGCTGTGTCGCTAGCGGTCACGTAGCACATCATTATATACCAGGTAGCTCAACTTCAGTAACCCTACAAACGTCACTGCTGTTTAGTTTCCTGTCTTCATTTATGCTGGAAGTGATAACAGAGCTGTACGTTTTAATTTGTTTCCAAAACCCCGCAGTCAGGACATGCTATATTGTATTTAGATAGAAGCTAGCGAGCTAACTCCCTGCTAACTTCTAACTCCGTTAAATGTCATAAATTCCGTTTTCATGGATGCCTGGATGTTAAACTCAATTGTTACACCTGGTAGAGCAGAACGCTGATCATTTTATTAAAGATGAAAGACTTTAGACAGTTTTTCAACTCTCAGTAATGCCACAGTGATCGTTTGATATATGGACCTGCAGCGGAGTTTAGGCCCAGACACGGCTAGTGACGTCAGACTGAACAATCGGATTGATTATTGAAATACCATGACAACGGGTTCACAGTCCCCTAGTTTGTGCCTTTTTAATTGTTGATTTATAGTTTATAGCAACATTTATTAACTTTTGATATGTTAGATGAGATTGAAAAAAACTAACTTGGAACAGAATTTTTTTTTATTTACCAAAGTACTAACATACTGAGTCAGAATTCCCAGAGTTCATTTACTATATTAACCAAAGTAAATATTCTGTCAGCCTTTTAGCAGTGAGTGGACTGTTAACTGTTAGCTCAAGAGCTAATTTATAAGCTAAGCTTCCCAACAGTTTCACAAATGATATTGTTTTGAAATTCAGATATGTACAAAATGTCACAGAAAATCTCCTTTGTGAACAGACATTCCTAACTTTATATATTAGGACAGTTATATGTTCTTTAGTACGGAAGAGGAATAGGGCCACTGTTTAAAAAAAAAAAATGGGCATGTCTTTTTTTTTTCTTTTCTAGAATTCTGAGAAAAAAACTTTTTCATCCGAATAATCTTTAAACTTTAATCTCTTTAAACTTTAATCTCTTTAATCACTTTAATTCTGAGATTAAGTCAGAATTCTGACAAAAAAGAAGTTTTTTCTCGGTTTTTTTCCTCAGATTTCTAGAAAAGAAAAAAACAGGACGTGCTCGTTTTTTTTCCCAGTGTCCCTAATCCTCTTCCGCACATTTCAGACTGTGCATTAAAATATTGGCTTTAATCTGAGCAGGTTTATATCACTGTAAAATTATCTGCTACCTTTTTCTAACTTTTAGATTTCAGTGATCATCTGATTCACAGTCTGATTCTATTTATTTGTCTTCATGTCATCAAATCTCAGGTGCGGCTCCGAACACGTCACATCTGATCGACGCAAATTTGGGTTTTTTTTGTGACAGCGTGATTTTCAAATTGATTTGAATTGGAATTATGTTTTGATAACCTAGAAAGTGACGTTTACAGGCATGTGAAACATTATAGTTAAACCAAACTGTGTCTTTTTAAAAAATGTATTTGTGTGTAAAAATAATACAAAAATCTAGAAACGGTGGTTTCGTGTGATGTTCTGCCTCTAGCCTCGAGTAAACACCTGCCTGCTAATACAGAGTCTCACTAAACTTAACGCACATTAATATCAGCAGATACATTTCAATTTGCCGAGAACTGCTGAGAACGTGGCCAGACTTTAGCTTGAACCTGTTTGTGGGAATACTAGCTGTTTTGCTGACATGTCTGTACTTTTGTGTTTTCCAGAACATGAATAGAAACTTTATGCAGTTTCCACTCCTGAATATACTGGAAGCTGTGCTCACTCATATTGTGTATATAATAATTCACCTGCTCACTGAATAATCTTTATTTTGACCATAATATTTCTGGCCTGTAAGAGAACGTGTTGATTGTGTTTTATTAACCTCTCGATGCAGTTAACGTGTTGAAGCGTAGCATGATGAACTTCCTGTTTCCTGTCTCCAAGTATACCATGCACTGTTCCACGTTTATGCTCACGTGGCACGTTTTGTACATTTTGGTCTCTGATGTTTGTTCACTTGTTAACTTTGCTAATGATTCACACTTTTATCACTGTTTGTATGACATGAAACGAAAATATATTTGCACATGTTTATTGAAACCTGCATCCGTGGTTTTGTTTCCCTTCTTTATAATCTGTAGGACAGGAAGAGCAGCTGGGAGCAAAGGTCGTGTAGCCCCTGACCGGTCACTACGGAGATATAAGCATTTTACACTGGCTGGTTTTTTGCACTTATAAACACTGCAGTATGTTAGCGGGTCACAAATACGCAACAGTGGTGAATCCTTCCAACAGAGAAAAGGAAACGCGTACCGTGAGCTGTATGTGAGGCTGGACATGAAGAAACCTCTATCAGCTGACTAATCAGAGATGGAGCTGGACAGGATGTGCAGCAGGTTAGCGTGATTAGTGTCAGGCAGAGAGGATGTTGGAGCGTGAGGAGATACTGATTTAGAGGGCTTCTCTGTACTTTAGACAGAGAACTCCAGCTTAACTCAGGGATTCCAGCTCAAATTTCCGACCCAGGATTTCCAACTTCATGGAGCGCATGTAACTTCCTGCTTCTGTCCTTGCTGCACTCTGCAGGCTGTTTGAACATCTTCAGTTGTCAGCCTCGCATTGCACACAAACACATGTCAAACAGTGTGTGTGTATTTGATGTCCTCTCGGTGACAGTGGTCATCTGTAAGGAGGATTACGTCTTAAATGTAATG
The DNA here is from genome assembly GCF_963969265.1 of Rhamphochromis sp. 'chilingali'. Classification (NCBI taxonomy): domain Eukaryota; kingdom Metazoa; phylum Chordata; class Actinopteri; order Cichliformes; family Cichlidae; genus Rhamphochromis; species Rhamphochromis sp. 'chilingali'. The sequence continues at coordinate 1,597,302 of NC_137935.1, read as the reverse complement.
GCATTCTTGTAGACTGAACTCTGATAGGTTGTTAATAAGAGGAGCGGAACCAGCAGCAGTCACTGCTCTGACTGGTCTGCTGCTGGTATCAGTGTCCTCCTCTGCGTTACGTCCTGAGCTCTTTGTTTACACTGTCCACTGTTGGGAAGCTGCATTAGCGTGTTGCTAACAGTTAACCATTGTTGCGGAGTCACCTCAGGTGATGCTCGTGTGCTGGCCGGCTTTAATCCTCCACCTGGCTCCATAACCTTAATGCCTGCACTGTGCGTGTAGATCCAGGCCTGTAAGCCACTTTGTATTATAGGCCAATCTGTCCACACACACTCTCACCTGCAGGCAGTATTAATGGAATTACAGAGGTCCACCCAATACGAGGCTGAAGCCGTGAGCCAGCGGAATATCAGCTTTCAGCCGCAGATCCTCCAGCGCTGGTTACACACCACAGCAGATATCCTGGTTCAGCACACGCTCAGTTAAGCACACACAGCCTGCAGTTAAAAGAAAGTGGAGAATAAAAGCTTCAACTTCTTTAATTCAAGGTTCAACGTAAATAATTTAACACAATATCAAAGATTTTACAGAAAATCAACGCAGAAGAATCAAGACCACAAAAATCTGAGAAACACAGAAAATCTCACACACGTCCACCTGCAGCTCCAACGCCGTCCTGTAGACGGTATAAAAGATGGACGCCATCGCCATGACGTCACCTGCTCGTTTCTGAACGAGGTTCAAAAGCTTGAGGTTGAGAGGTTGAGAGTTCCTGTAGTCTGGCCAATAAAACAGTTGCTGGACAACTGACCAACAGCCCGTCCAGGAACAAATGTAAACTTTTACAAATGACTGCTCAGCCGTGTCTGTACACAGCAAAATCTCCAGTGTTAAATTAACACTAGAGCGTGTCTATATGGGTCCACACCTCTGAGTGTTAAATTAACACTTTTGACAGTGTTATATGTTTAAAAGTAACCTGGTCAGTTTTGAAGATTAACAATGGCTAACACTGAGCAGTGCTGATTTTCTAACACTGGATTATTTCTAACATTTTGAGTTATTTTCCAGTGTTAGAAACTCAGCACTGCTCAGTGTTAGCCATTGTTAATCTTCAAAACTGACCAGGTTACTTTTAAACATATAACACTGTCAAAAGTGTTAATTTAACACTCAGAGGTGTGGACCCATATAGACACGCTCTAGTGTTAATTTAACACTGGAGATTTTGCTGTGATAATCAAACCTCTGTAACTTTGCTTCACTTCAGCAGCATCAGGTCATGTTCACATGCTGAAAGATTTTCTTGTAAAACAAAAGGGTGGCCTATCAAAACAAACGTTTGGGAACCATTGAACCACTTTGCCCGAAGGAGCTGCTCGGTCACGTGGAGAAGTTAAGGGCTGCAGGTTGAACGAAGCTGCTCCACGTTTCCTTGAAGACACCTTTACCTGCTCACATTAACCAAAATAGAGTGTAATAGGATCGAGGCAGAAGCACTGCTGTACGATGGGCTGTGACTGCAGGAGCATGAAGGCTCACGTTAATAAACGAGTCCCGCTGATGGATGCAGTCCTGGAGGCCTGCAGGGTCTGACACGAGGTTGACCCAGATCTGATGGAGGTGAGTGGGTCAGCTGATGCCGCAGGGTTCACTGACAGACCTTTCGGCTCAGATTAGCTCTCTGCACTCCAGGATGATTCACGGCTGTGCATAAAATGCAAACTTCCCGCCTTCGAACAGGCGCTGATGGCAGAAAGACGGCATGAAACACCGGTTTACCCCACGGAGCCCCGCTGTCAGATATAACAATGTCTGTGACGCTGGGTTTAACAAATAACTGCTCAAAGTTTTAAAAACACATTTGGCGCCATCTTCTGTCAGCACGGGACGTGACGTCATGTGATTGGTTGGCTAACATTAGTTTATGTTAGCTAACTAGTGACGGGATCGATAACTCACAGGAAAATAAGGACACTGAAACTAAACAGCAGTGTGAGGGGGCAGTTTAGTGCTGCAGCAGTGAGTTTATTTTAAACCGAGGACATACTGTCTGTAACAGGAAGTGGCTGTTCGCTGTTTGCCCTGCTGCACTCGGACAGGATGATCCAGCTGTTAGCCGCTGTTCTGGGAATCCATCCTACCCGTTGTTTATGCACACAACACGAAATTAAGTGCCAAACCATCCTACTTTTGTGAATTTGACCTACAAGCAGAGATGGGCAGTAATGCGTTACTGTAATCCGATTACTTTTTTAAAAGTAACGAGTAAAGTAAGGAATTACTATTGCAAAAAAAGGTAATTAGATTACTGTTACTTTCCTGTAAGCACGCTGCGTTACTGCGTTACTAAAACCGTGATTTTTTTGCAAGTGTCTCATGACAGTGACGTCAGCGACAGCTGTGTGCAGATCAACAGTGGATCATATATCGAGTGCAGAGAGAGTATGAGCGTGCAGCGTTTAAAGCGTGGAAGTACTGACCTTACTTTGAGTTTGATTCTGTAAAAAGGGACAAAAACATTAGTGTCCGCTGTGCGTGGGAAGAAAACTTCTTTTTACAGCGAAAAAACCCCTAAACTTCAGAGCAAGCATGACGCTGTTTGCTTGCTGCATAAAGTTAAAAGATTAAAACTAATAAAACGAGTTTTAAAAAGAGGCTTTTCCATTTGATTACATTTTGTATGATGGATTATGTAGAAAAAGTAGAATTGGGCTGAAAGATCTATCACTTTATCACCTCTTCAGGTTGTAAATCGTGTTTTTAAAAAAGTAACTAAGAACTAATTACTTTTGAAAATAAGTAATCAGTAAAGTAACGGGATTACTTTTTTGGGGAAGTAATCAGTAATCAGTTACTGATTACTTTTTTCAAGTAACTTGACCAACACTGCTTACAAGCATACTTTAACAACTAAAATTCAGCGGCGAACCATGCTACCTTTGTGAATGTTACCTACAAGCATACTTTAACGGGTAAAATGAAGTGGCAAACCGTCCTGGCTTTAAGAATATAAGCTACAAGCATACTCTGATGGGCAACGTTAAGTGGCAAACCGTCATACCTACTGAAATTTGTGCTGGAATTACTCTGTGACAGCAGAAATGTGCATAAACTACTTACGGTAGGACGTTTTGCCAAAGTAGGATGGTTTGTCAGAACACTGTAATGTTCACGTTTGTAAATGAGGACTTTGGAGGAGAGCCTGTGTGAGCCAGGAGCCTGATTTTTCCCCCCTCTGCGCTATTTTATCTAGTAAAATAATCTCTAAGCAGACAGTTTACACGGTTACAGCCACCACATGCTCAGAGACCCTAGCATGATCAGGAATCCCATCAGCACCTCTGCAGGGAGGAGAACGTTTGGAGACCTTTGTTGTTTCCTCACATCATCTCACTGACTGATTACTGAGTAAAAGTGAAGCCCCGGTGTAAGTGATACATTCGCCTCAAGGTGCTTTACATTGTAAGGTCGACCCTACAATAATACATACAGAGAAAAACCCAACAATCATATGACCCCCTATGAGCAGCACTTTGGTGACAGTGGGAAGGAAAAACTCCCTTTTAACAGGAAGAAACCTCCAGCAGAACCAGGCTCAGGGAGGGGCGGGGCCATCTGCTGTGATTGGTTGGGGTGAGAGAAGGAAGACACAGTCCTGATTTATAAAGTGCTGTACAAACACCAACGTCACAACTAACAGCGTGATTTTCCTGTTGGAGTGCAGCAAACAATCACTTCCTGCTAAAGACAGTGAAGTGGACAGTATGTCCTCGGTTTAACATAAATGATTCTCTGTGGGAAGATTCATATCTGCATGTCAGAGTTTTCCCATAATTCATAGCTGGTGACATCTATGACATGGAGCCAACCACTTCTTCGTGGTGTCATTGGCTCCGTGTCCAACCTCCACCCTGGAGGACCAGGTGCTGATTTTTGTCTGGCCTTTACCTCCACGGGCTGCCCGACCTGGTTAGACCTACCAGAGCATCATCACCCGTCAGCCTCCCACCTCAGTAAGACCCGGGAGAAGACGGAGGTAGAGAGGCACAGACTGAGTGGACACGAAGGCTGAAGCAAACAGGACTCATCCTTTAACTTTCAGCTGTGTGTGAATCATCAGCTGAACCACATCTTCCGACAGACGGGTCTGGTTATGCAGCTCTTATGAAACAGCAGATGTAGGTGAGACTGATCTGAGCTGCCTGAACGTCTGAGTGTAAGATTAGGACACTGTGTGTGTGTGTGTTTACATCACACACCTCGCTGTCAGAAAGTTGCTGCTTCAGCAGCCTCAATCCTCGCCGCTCGGGTCAGCGCCCTGAACACAAAGTGGTTTTCAAGTGTTTCTCGTCCTTCATGTCATCAGTTATTGATGTAAACAAAAAACATGATTCACCACAGGAGAACTTCTACGGTGGATAAAACACTATTTTTTTTATATAAGTTTTGCTCAAACTTAAGAATCTGTGACATCATTATCAGCGTCTGGCCAGATGTTCAGGCAGCTCGAAACAACACGACAAAACAAAAAGTTCTAATCTGGAAATGAAATACATGAAAAGGCTTTAAGTTGCTAAAGCAGGACCGCTGCTCGTTCTCAGCTCCACCCTTCCTTCTGTCTGCCTCAGTGCAGCGCCTCACTTCATCCTCTGTCTGAAACATGCGTCTCTTTAAAGTCCCTAAAACGGCCTCTTCCTTCTGACTGGCCAGCTTCCGGAAGCCCGCAGTGGGGCAAAAACCAGGGTCATAGCTGTACTGATTGTGTTTTGTGATGGCATGAAAGTAGGAAAAGTAGGAACATTTTCAAGGCTCCTGAACGCCTCACGGACCTTCAGGCTTCACGTGCTCTCAGCGTCTCTTTTTATTTTTATTTATTTTTACCGTCATCCAGTTTCACGAATTACAGTATGCTTGTATTTGTGTGTTGCATATTTACAGATGTAGACGCTACAGGGTGACATCAGCAGACCGGAGCTTCGGCCTCCCGTGGCCTACATCTGTCTCTGTCCAAATCAATAGAGATGATTGGTGGAAGAGGAGGAGAAGCTAACTCCCACCACGCCCTCTCAGAGAAGCAATATGCTGATTGGCTGATCCTACAGGCCCCGCCCCCTCACTCCCATCCCTTGCGATGACACAACAAACAGATAAATAACAGTGCAGACTCCTGAAAGCCTCAGATGTCCCTCTGAGACAGTCTCAGCACGTTTGTCCCACTTTTTCGTTGGACATTGAAGTATCATCAGAGACTTTTATTACTCTGGTGTTGGACGCTCCACAGCAGCTTCACGATGGAGCTGAAGGACTTCTGCGTGACGGGCGACCTGCTCAGCCCGCAGCGGTGAGTTCACGGAGCCTCGGCCTGAAACCGTCCTCAGGTCCAGATTCAAACGTTTTAGTGAAGTTAACGCGCTTTTTCTGGATGTGTGACAGTTTTCTTTGCAGCACGTTTTGAGTAGCACAGACAAATAAATCTAAAACGTTTGAAGGTACTTTTGGAAACTCTTTAAAATCTGATGCGAACACTGTGTGGCAGCGTTCCCCAAGTTTAACTCTGTTCTTTGTGCGTCTGAAAAAAACAAAAACAAACGATGCTGCTCTGTTTTTAAAATAACTCCAATTCTGTGCAAATGTGTATGACGTTTGTATATTATGTATGATGAACACGCTGTGCAGACTCACACGGTTTGTGAAATACAACCTCTGTGTTGATGTGAATATGAATAATAAGTTTTCCTGTCCTTGAACGCGACGTTGCAGCGCTGCACTCCCACACAGACTCATGTCCATGTGCACAACATCAATGATGATTTCCACTTTTACAGGCGGAGCTTTCTCTGATCAGAGAAGCACACAGACCAAACCTTATCTGAAAAGACTTGTTTTCATTATCGTAAAACACGATCTGGCATTAACAACGCGACACTTTGTACCGATGAACGCGAACAAACGTCACCTTTGCACGACTACGAGCTCAGATTTAAAGGCTCATTTTCTTGTAAAGCGCCCCCTGCTGGTCATTACACAGAATGCACGTTTAAACTCTTCGCACCAAACTTGTGAAACTTGGAATGCGTTCATGGGAAACCCAAATCTTCTGTTTTTAACCCTGCAGGTCATTAACGGCCTCACTAATGTCAGCAGTCGGCTCGAGATTTTATTTTGTGTTCTGCACATTTTGTCCTGGTTTGTATTTCATGCTCCTCTTTCTTCTTCCTCCTTAGCATCCTGGACTCCTCTTCTCCCTCCTCCTCCCCCAGAGATGAACCTCAATCTCCACCCTCCTTCCTCCACTCCTCCCCCATTGGTCCCGCCTTTCCTCTGGAAGCCACTCCCACTCTCAGCCCTTCACATGCAGAATTCTTCCTCCACAGCCCGGCTTCTTCTTCCTCCTCATCCTCCTCCTCCTCCTCACCGTACAGTCTCCTGTGCCGAGCAGCGGAGCCCGACTCCCCGACAGGATGTAGTTCCAGCGGTGGAAGTAGCGTCTTGGTGTCGGAAGCGTCGCTGTGTTTTTCTGTATCGGACTCGTTTTCAGCGCAGGTGAAGTTTCTGTTTAATCACATTTAAAAACACAAACACTCTTAAAGTCTGAACGTCCCCGGGGTCGAACTGCCAAACTTCAAATTCACGTCCGTATCCAACTGTTCCTGGAAGTTTTCTCTGGTGCCCCAAAAGTCTTAATCCAGACTAGAGTCAGAGCTGAAGGTTGGACTGAGGTACCTGCTGAGCTCACTGACATCCAAATAAAATCCTCGAACGTCACTAAAACTGGAGCTCCGCCTTCATGGAGGTGTGTTAGTACAGAAACCTCACAGCAGTCATGTGATTGGCCATTAAAAAGGCCCCAACACCACTCAAACGCAGCCCCGAGGTCCAGTCCAGGAACAGTTAGCTGAGGTCTGTGGGGACCGTCTTACTGCTCGCCACTGATGATGATGTCGTATATCTGCAGGTCAACTCGATCCTGAGGGGCGACTACATGACCTCGATGGGGGCCGTGGGGCCCAAAAGGCTGTGTCTGGTGTGCGGAGACTTCGCCTCCGGGTATCACTACGGCGTGGCGTCCTGCGAGGCCTGCAAGGCTTTCTTCAAGAGGACCATCCAAGGTGGGAGGAGCACGTTCATCATCTCCTGTATAAAGAAATAAAAACATGAGGATGAGGACGGCTGATGATATATTTATAAAATATAATTCTTACTGTTACTAGTGTAAACGATGCTGGTCGTTTATGACATCAGGCTGTTGAGTGTAAATGTGTCCAAACAGCAGCCAAATTACGCTTTTTGCACGTCTCCTGTGTGAAACCTCCAAATAGGTTTTTAACGGCACCCTTTAGAATAACGTGGTTACAAAGGACATCCTGTGAAGATCGACCCGCGATGTGAAACTGCCTTACAAAAAACACTAAAAAGGACAAACAGGGAATCCAAGTCATCAGTAGAGTCATAAATAAATAGACGCTCAGCTGGTTTCTATTAAATATCAAAGGTCTTACAGTCTGTGTGATTCATTAGCCGATCAATACAGCAGCGCTCGCTGTATCGATTAGTGTGAGAAGCCGTCGTCTCTCACATCAGCTGCTTGTTTCTCATTCCGGGCGATCGATTGGTCACGCCCGATCACTTCACTTATTGATCTGTGCAGAGAGGTCAAAGGGAGGCCACGAAGAAACTCACAGCAGAGGGTTTTAATATTACAGGGCACGATGATCCACGTTATTGATCCACGATGAGAGTTTGGGTTCATTTCTGATCACAGTCTGAGAGACTCTCACAAAGATCCTGCATTACTGCAGAGCTGTGACCACAGAATATAAAGCACCCTACAAACTGACCACTGCATTTGCAAATATGTGATGTCTCGATAAACCGAGCAGATATTTGAAGTTTACACAGCTACTGAAAATATGTTAAACGTTTATTTTGAGACACAGAAAGATTAATAAGAGTAATATTAAAACTTAGTAGCGGCCGCCATTGTTGGAAACTGGAATTGGCTGGGCCGCGCTATGAATTCTGGGATATGGTGGGCCACGAAGGACACACCCGTCCCATCCTTCAAATTCGGGGAAATGAAGGACGCATTTGAAGGAGTCGATGAATTGGGACAGCCTTCGTCGCCTGGCTGTGACGTAATCGGCCTTCAAATGCGGCCTCCGAAGTATGCAGCCTACGTTTTGGGACACAGCTACTGACACTCCTGCTTTTATTTCCTGTTGTGGTTACCTAGGTAACATCGAGTACAGCTGCCCGGTGATGAACGAGTGCGAGATCACGAAGCGGAGGAGGAAAGCCTGTCAGGCCTGCCGCTTCCAGAAATGTCTGCAGGCCGGGATGATGAGGGAGGGTACGTTACACCAAACGACCGTTAAGAGCTGGCAGGAAGTAGAACTACGTGTGTGTGAAACGCCTCTGCGTGTTGCAGGTGTCCGTCTGGACCGCGTCAGAGGGGGGCGCCAGAAGTACAAGAGGCGGGTGGAGACGGGACTGAGTTTATGCAGCAAAGCCCCGTACAGCCACCCGAGCAGCAGCAGCAGTGAGTTCACCTTCGCTCCCTCTGAAGGCTTTCAGGTCAAACTACTCGTCCACGCCGTTTATCATCCACTTCCTGTCTTTTAGGGAACAAGGTCATTTCCCACCTGCTGCTCACAGAGCCCGCCCCTTTAGCTGCCAATCAGGACGATTCGACCAATGACAGCAGCTTGCGGATCCTGCTGATCCTGTGTGACCTCCTGAACCGGGAGCTGCTGCTTCTGATTGGCTGGGCAAAACAGATTCCAGGTACACGCTCGAGACCACCAAACAGGTCCCCAATCAAGACCACACCCACCCTCAACCTCCACCTGGTCCCCAATCCAGACCACACCCACCCTTAACCTTTACTTGGTTATCCAGAGCACTGGAACATTATGTATAAACACAGGTAATATAATAATAATAATTATTATTATTTGTCATTTATTACTCTGCCCCGCCCACTCCCAGGCTTCTCCGGACTCTCATTGGTCGATCAGATGTCGCTTCTGCAGAGCGGCTGGATGGAGGCGCTGCTGGTGGGTGTGGCCTGGCGCTCTCAGGGCGCAGGGGGGGACGAGCTCGTGTTTGCCGGGAATCTGTGTCTGGACGAAGCTCAGTGTCGAGCCACGGGATTGGCTGACCTGTACGAGGCGCTGCGTCACCTGATAGCGAAATACAGAGCGATGAAGCTGAGCCCTGAGGAGGTGGTGACCCTGAAGGCCATGGCACTTGCCAACTCTGGTAAGAACAAGCCATTAGCACCACTGCCTGTAACTATGGGTGGGTTTTTATAATCGATTCATCGATTAAAATCGATTCTGGCTTGGATAACGTAAAATCGATTCATTAAAATCCTGAATCGATTTTTTAATATAAATTTATTTTGTCCGAAATGCCAGAATCTCTGGTGACATCTCACAAAATTTCAAGAACCACCAAACAGTAAATGAGAGCAGGTACAGGGATTCTGCACATAGACTTAAACACACAGCGCGACCCGCGGATCAGAATCAGTTAGATGTCGCCTTTCTCACAGTCGGGGCTGAAAGCCGACAGCTCGCTGATCCGGGTCCGCGCTTTGTGTTCACGCCCTTTATGCGCTGATTCTAAAGCTGTTAGTTTGATCTCTCTCCAAACAATATTGACCGAACCAGCAGCAAAAGAAGATCCAAACGCTTCACATAAACATCGTCATGAATTCACTCTTTTACTGTTTTGCTTCCATTGCGATGCGCAGCTCTCTCTCTCTCTCTCCCTCCCCCCCCCCCCCCCCCCCCTCTCTCTCTCTCTCTCGAACAGTTTCGCTTTCTTCATTATTCGCTTGCTTGTTACGCACAAGTCTACTGTTGTTTACAGCGCTGTCGGCCGCTGTTTTTTTCCCTTTTACATTCTTCCGAAAAGAAAACCTCATTTCTGCTGTTCAATACTGAACAAATTTAAACTTTTTAATATTATTCAAAATGCAAAATGCTTAGCCGTGTGTCTAATAAAACCGCTGTAACGTCAGAGGTAACGTTCATTAATTAATGGTTTTCTTTCGTTTTTGATGTACTGCAGAATATTTTTATAAAATCCCAGGCCAGGAAAATCACCTTCACGTTTTTCTGTGTTTTATCTTCAGCTACTTTGACACAAAGGCATCTGCTGTGATGCTCACACCTTGGATAAAGTCTTGCGAGTGTCAGCTTCCTTTTTATAGATACAAAAATATGTAAATGTTCTGATCTGAATTATACTTCTGACTGTCAAAATTTCCCAGATTTAAATCGAATCGAATCGAATCGAATTAAATCGAATCGTGGATCGAATCGATTTGGGACCTTGTGAATCGGAATTGAATCAATTCTAGAAATCAGTGACGATACCCAGCCCTACCTGTAACCACAGTAGGACAGTACTGTGTCAGGGCAGAACAGGCCTGTAGGGGGCGATGTTTCCCTGCAGTTTTATAGGAGAAACAAATAATCTCGTTTTAATCTCGTCCTGATGGAGTAACCTGCTTATGCTCAGTGTTTAGGAGACACATTCTTCATGGTTTCTGTTTGACTCAAAGCGTTATGGCTGCACATGAACTCAGATATTAACACTTCCTGGCTGTCTGAGTTTCAAAATAAGAGCCTGAGATGAATGATGATTAAGTTAAACAACTCGTCTGCATCTCACAGGACAGTACTGTGGTATAAATGATGCAGGAATTCCAGCACTCTCATGTTTTACAGCTTTTACAGTTTTACACACACACACACACACACACACACACACACACCTGATCAATATGGCTGCTGTGTATCTGTGAGCGGGACAGCTGAGGAGCTCCAGCATGAACTCAGATATTGATTTTACCACAATAACCACTCCACTCATTGATCTTAGAGGAGTGGTTATTGATATTGATCAGACTCTGGGAGCTGAAACAGCAGTATTGATTAATCCCAGACTTGAATTAGTTTTGTGGCTCTCACTCTGTCGCAGTTCAGTGGTCAGCAGAGCGTTTAGTGGCGGCGCTGGAGGCTGCAGGCGAGGAGCAGCCGATCAATAACACTGAAGTCTGCTCAGACTCTCACTGTCTCAGCCTCAGATCAATAAACAGACTGGCAGACAGGCCTGTGGCTGCACAGCCGTCCTAAACCTGCAGATGCTCAGGCTCAGACGTGCAGACACACTCACAGCTTCTGATCAGTCGATCAGGGGAAACATATTGAGCTGATTAACAAGCAGCACCCAAACGTTCCGGTCTGTGATTTAGAGACGTGAACAGGACCCAGTCTTTAAAAACTAAAGCAGTCTGACACTGCACACGTCCTCCACCATCGGATGTCCAGTTTCATGCAAACTCATCCGTAACCAGTTCAGTTTTCCTGCTAACACAAAACCAACCAATCACATGACCTCACATGATGTAGGTGAGAGACTTTTGGAGCCAGTAGTGACCATATTTAGACCAGAGCCTCAAGTGGCCATGAGAGGAACTGCACTTTGTGTTTGTAGCAGAGTGTTTTGGTCGTTTGTCCTGATACAGCTGAGCATGCTGGGTGTAATGAGTGAGGAAGCATTCTAACCTGCGTCTGTCCGTCTGTCAGACGCCGACCCGGTGGACTGCCCGGACTCGGTGCAGAGGTTTCAGGACGGGCTCCACGAGGCGCTGCAGGACTACGAGTCGTCCCGCCGGGAGCAGCACCGAGCAGGACGGCTGCTCATGACCCTCCCCCTGCTACGACAGACCGCCGACCGAGCCGTGCAGGCTTTCCTGCGGCTGCACCGCCACCGCCACGTCCCCATCCACAAACTGCTGCTGGAGATGCTCGACGCCAAGGCCTGACCGCGTCCTGTCGGCCATTTATCGGGGAGACTGTAAAATGACCCAATGCACTTGACTTTTAGCTTTCAGAGAAGTTATATTTTTGTATCATGATGTTTGTTTTTTGGCAGAAATGAGCTTCCGTATTTTTTGTTTATGGGACCGTTCCTGCTCAGTAAAGCTCATTTCTGCTCAAAGATCCAGCGTTACAGCTTTTCATCAGAAAACATTAAAGTGGAACCGTTCTACTCATTTGCAGCGTGGGTTCTGCTAGGGCAGCTTTGCATGAGTCACAGTTCAGAATAACCCTTCTTTGTCTGATACTGGGCCTCTGTCTCAAACAAGCTACTCCCTGTTTAAGGGCTACCGTCCTACTTAAATGTTTGAACGGCGAGTGGGCGGGGCCTTTATGTCTGAGATGACTACAGTAGGGATATCCTCTGTGACATCACAGACCAACATCAGAAAAAAAAAAAGTTTGAAACAGAGTGTTCGTCTCACTGAAGTCGTTATTAGAAACTTGGCTCATGTTTATTATGAACAGGAAAGCAGAACAGAGCCACTTTAACCAATCAGCAAACACTTCTTTAAGCTCCGCCTCCTGTAGGAAAAGGTGGGCATATCTAGAGTCAGATTTAAATTTATTTTTATAAACTAAAATATTTTTGTGTGATATCCATTTTTCCACGATGATGCGATCAAACTGCGATGCTGAGTCGTCGTTTAAATGGCTGTGGATGTTTACTGTGTCAGAGCTGTTTGTTATAACAATAAATTAAAGCTTTTGGAATAAAATCAGGTGCTCATCTTTTATCTTCTAAAATATCTCGTCATGTCTCTAAGACATGAGTCTTTACAACACGAGCTGAGCTGTACGCACAGAGTTGGAAACCATTAAAAACATTACAGATTCCTAATGGCTGAAGATGCTGCATTCACAGGTCGTAGGAAACTAGAAATTTGTCATCCTCTGTGGAAGTCTCTCTCTAGTTTTTCACCATTTCAAACAATATACATAATATAATGATATATTATTAATAAATAATAAAATAGACATAATAAAATAACAGTTAAGTTAAACATATTTTTAAAAAAAGAAAAGTAAAACATAAGAGCGAAGACCTCGTGGAGTTTGTCAATTTGTCACTGTAAAATCTTCATCTTGTAACTCAGAGACTTTATTATTCCCACAGGGAAATTCAGTCATAGCAGTGTAAATACCACAAACGTCAAGTACTCATAAAAAATGCAGTGTATGTAGCCTGAACCACGAAGCAGCTCAAAGCAAACAGAGCGACAGGCTGAAGCTAAAAGTGTGTTCAAAGCTGAGCGAACATCAGAAACTAACCCGTGTCTGAGGTCAGCTTACCCGAGGAAGACTGTGGGCAGCAGGCGGCTCTGCTTCATCACAGTAAAGGAGGAAGACGCAGTTTTCCTGTAATCACCGGTTTACTCTGAGGCTTCCTGGAAATACATTTTCCCCTTAAAAGCACCAATGCAGCAGAAAAAGGACTCCGTGCTTTGAGTGATATATTATTGTTTATTATCGATTAGGATTATTAATGCATCATCAGGATTCATAGGTAACTTACAAAATCTGAGAAACAGTAGAAAGTCGTGAAAAATAATCGCCTGACAGCCCTGAACGCACCATGAAGAAATTGGGTAACAGGTGAGCTGCACCCCTAACATTCCTGTACTGGAGTCTCCCCCTGCTGGCCATAAAGTGTACTACAGAAAACCTAAACAGTTACACCCTCTGCACTCCCAGGGAATGAGCTTCAAACGAGCTCAGACTTTAAATTTAAATTGGATTTTTGATATTTTGGTGACATGATGAGTTTGAAAACGGCCAGAGTAAACATGTAGAGTTCATAAAACCTTCAAAGGCGGTTTCAGAGACCTGAAGACCCAAACAGGGAAACGAGTCCTGATGCACACAGATTCAGTTCCCTTCAAATCGCTTCAGTTTTTTGACCCTTTAATTATTTTATTTCATCTGCAAATTAGTTTTTGTTCCAGGGAAGTTCCTGGAGATTCTGGGGAATTATCAGGTTTCCTCAAAGCAGCTGTGAGACGTTCAGGGTCGGTAAGTCAGCAAACATACAAATGAAATAAAAAGACAAAACTGTGAAGTCTGTTAGAAAAGTTAGAAAGAGTGCTGGTTAGAAAAGCTACAAACAGCTTTGTGCTCGATCACCTGAGGAGTCTCCGTTTGGGATTTCACTCTTTTAGCTCAGTTTTTGGTCTCCACCGCCTCCCGAAGGAAGCGTCCGTCTCTTCAGCTGCCAGAAGCTGAACTGTGACGTTACAGTGCGACAGGTTACTCTGATAACAGCGACGCATCAGCATGGCTGACGTGGTTCAAACAAACCCAGGCTTCCTGCAGCAGCTCTGACCTGGTCTTCATCCTGTCACAACCATCCAATTCTAATTAAAAGACGCTTTTGTGCCAAAGAGGTTACTTCTCCTCGCCTTGGGGCCTTTTCTTGTTTTACCTGAAATAAAGACTGAAGGTCGATCTGCAGCCGTTATCAAAAACCACCGGAGGAGCTGATCGTATCATTTTCTTCTTCACGTCTCACCTGACAACAGCTTTTAGTCATGTTTTCAGTTTTTTCAGCCATCGTGTGTCCACCTGAACCCGAAGCTCTCAGGCAGATCAGCCAATCAGAAGCTGGTCTCATTCATATGTGGTTTGGGGCTGGTGGGCGGGCCAGAAGGGGTGGGGCTGTCGGGACCTGGGGGACTCTCGGGGGTCCCCGAGGAATCAACGGGTGACGCCGCAGTGTTGTGGCGAGGGGAGACAGATGCCTGAGAACGGGTCGGGCTCACCGCTGCGGAGGCAGGGCTCGGCGGGGAAGCGGGTGAGGTCCTGCGGTGTAATGACGAGGAGAGCGGTGACGAGGACAGCGATGATGGCGGTCCAGGTGAATGTCGAGCAGCAGGGGGTACAGTGAAGGTGGGAGGGGTCCTAAGGCCGAATTTGGCCTCCAACTCACTGCACACCGCCAGGCTCCGCCTGATGCCCTCTGACCCCGGCGGGAACCCTACGCTCACAGCCGCCTCTGAACCCTTGGCGAGCTCCTGGCAGCGCTCAACAAAGCTCCCCCTGCGCACAGACCCACATTCTTTGTCCCGGTCCAGATGCCTGAGGGGACGGGGGCTGCTGGTCTGGCTGCAGGTGGGGTAGGAGGGGCCTTGTTGCAGTCCAGGTGAAAGGCCAGCTTCTCGGGCAGGTTTAGCGAAGGGAACGGGGGGCGGAGCCTGGCGGGGGAGGCTGCCGTACAGCGACGCAGACGAACCCGAACCTCCGGCTGCACCTCGTCCTCCTCCCATAGAGCGAAGGTGCTCTGTCCTGAAGGCATCGCTGAGCTGAGAGTGAAGGCTGCAGGAACAGGAAGTGACACAAGTCAGCAACCACAGTAAGAGCATGATGTTTACGACTGCAAACGACCAATGGCATCCATCAAAGACGCGAGATTAGAAGTCATCTGTCAAAATAGAAACACCAAAGAAGAACGTGGACTCTGCACCGCATCACCCTGTGTGAATGAGGCTCAGTGGGAGGGAACTCTACCTGCAGGTGGAAGCTCGGGGCGTGCTGTCAGGTGTTCTGGTCAGAGCCAGGTCGCACTGGTCCAGCAGCTCCAGCAGCTCCTCCTCTGTGGGTCCGCCCAGTGCTGCCAAACAGCCAATGAGAACCCATGTTGATCAGCTGCTAACTAACTGCAGAGCACAAGAAGTTGTTCTTCTACATCACGAGTCTGGAGTTTTACCTCTGATGTCGACCTTGCCGGCGATCTCCATGGCGGTGGTCAGGTCCCACATCTGGATGCTGCCGTTGCTGTGGCCGCTGAACAGGTAGCGACGCGGCCGAGAGCCGATGCGGCTCGAGCCCTCGCACTCGTGGACCATGAAGGCCGTGATGGAGGTCCCATCCACCGAACGCACCTCACATACCCTGACACACACACACACACACGATATTTTGGTCTTAACAGACGTTTGGTTCTAAACGTTCTTTAACCTTCAGTGTCACATGATCACACATCGTGTGCTCGCGGGTTGTTCTGTTATTACGTTTACTTTCCAACATGGACGTCAATACTCTACACGCCAGTCGACAGACAGGCGGCGTGTTTCGTTACCTCCTTGTTGAACCAATGTGACGCCGAGGACAGTGTTGTTGTTTTTAATTGTGTTGTTTGTCTTTCATGCATGTACGGAACAGGAACAGCAGCTACTGTTACTGCAGGAGCGAACGGGGATCCTAAAACTAAACTGACCACACACAGTTATAACCAGGTGGGTTACAAGTGTCTACGGCTCTCCCACCTCTTCCCGTTGGAGGACAACCGGACGTAGAGTTTATCCGTGTCGGGAACGACTCTCTGGATAAACACCTGCTGATCGTCTCTCTCTCCATACGGCCCTGAAACCAACGAGACAGTGAAACGAAAGGAGATCTGAAGAAATCTGACAAAGTCAAAGTTTGATTGTCTTTGATGAATTCCATCGCTTCATTACAGAAGCAGAGCTACAGTCCTCAAACACAGCTCGGACTGCGATCGGGGTGACAGTTACCGATCTCGGTGCCGGCGCTGCAGCCTCCGTGCCCGTCCACGTCGTCCAGGCTGAGGATCTTGAAGGAGGTGAGCGGCGTGGACCCCGGCTGGGTGGAGATCATTCCTCTGAAGCGAGTCACCGTCCACGTCCGCACGTGGTTGTTATCTGCACAAACTGAAGGACGACGAAGAGGAGCTCAGAAACAACGACACCATGAACGAGCTGCAGACATCAGCTTAAGCCCTGCATTCGACACAGAACGCCAGTTTCCAAGACGAGGCGATTCTCGTACCTGAGATGAGGTGCTTTTCCGACAGCATGATCTTGGTGACGGGGCTGCGGTGGACAGAGAAGGTCTGAAAAAGCTGAGGCCCTGAGCCCACGGTCTCTGGATGCTGAACGATGACGCGAACAGTCCCCGAGCTGGTCCCGTACGCAATCTCGATCCAGTTCCCGCTGTCACCTGAGCAAACCGGGCTAAGTGTGAGACGGCTGCAGGAACATGAAAAATAAGACTTTCCCTGACTCGTCTCTAACAGACTGAGGTGAAGGAATGTGGAGAAAACTGACGCCCTGCAGTGGTTGTATTAGCAGCAGTGTCAGTGTCTCCGTACTTGTTTTGGGTGTGAGGTAGACGCTGAGAGCGGTGATGGCGTCTTCGGTCGGGTCTCTGTACAGCTCCGTCACCAGCAGGTCGTTATCCTTCATCCTCAGAGGAAACTTCTGAACATCTGACCAGCAAACAGGGACATTGTGAACAGCGGGGACTTTTTAAACATCTGTCAAGTCGTGAAGCCAAAGCCTCCCAATGAAAGCTGGTGAGAGTGGCCCGCAGCATTTACTGAACAGATTCAGGTTCTGGTTGGTAAATTAATGACCACGAGCCAACAATCTGATGAATTTATACTCGTACTGAGCAGTTTTCAGTTGATCCGACTCATCGATCTGCAGCTTCTTACCGATGTAGTAGATGGAGCCGTTATTGCAGCCCAGGATAAGGAAGGAGCCGGCGGTGTCGTAGCTGCTGATGGGAACCACATCCTGGTTCTGCAAAGGTCACAGAGAACATGTGTGAAGCAGACCGATAACCACCTGAAACAGACTTGGTCCAATCAGCTCCCTCGGCAGGTGTTCAGGCTTCAGCACTTCCACTGAAGCGACCATCTGAGAGCGTCTCCACCCACCTGCCAGTGTTTGGTGACTGCGTTCCACACCCCCACCTTCCCCGTGTGGCTGGTGGCGATGAGCTGGTTACCAACAAAGAAGAGAGCCTCAGCGGGGACATTGAGACTGAAGACGCCTGCGGGGAGGGAGAAACACGTTTGTTTTTGTTACTGGGAACGTTTCCCGAGCAGCTCATCAAACCTACGTCCCGATTCCCGGGAACACTGCGCAGAAACTCGTACCGATTTCATTGCCGTTGCCATCAGGGCAAATGGACCAGAGGATGATCTCCGTCACCGAGGCGACAGCCACCATCTTGTCGTTGTCTCCCAGCGACCCGCCCATCACTTTGGCGTTGAGCGCGACTCTGTCGATCATCCAGTCGAGGCGGGGAGAGGTGAAGACCTGCTGCCACCCGGTCGACTCCTTCACCCTGAGAGAGGAGGCGGGAAGAAGGAGGCAGGAGAGGGACAGCCAATCAGAAGACAGTTAGCTTACAGTGGGAGGAGCTAAAACAGCTTTTCCCCCCCACTTCTCTGACAGACTACAAACTGACGGGACGACTCAGTACGGAATAAGGATTATTGGGCTTTGGCCCGAGTATTAGCTAATCTGAGATTAACGCAAACCTCAGACTACAGTCAAATTTAAACGGGTGATAAATGACCTGCGACCTGCAGTTAAAGGTGTGTGAGAGCACGCAGCAGTGACCTGTGCGCACGTGTGTGCACGTCTCTCTAAGGAGGCTCACGGTGTTACTGAAACGGCTACAGATGCTCGGACGGAGGTGTGGATGCAGCAGGATGTGCCGATGTGTCTGAGCCGCTCCCAGTCACGTGAAAACAAATAAACAACAGAGGTCATGTGACGCGTTTACCTGTAGCAGACCACGAACTGCGCGTAGGCCACAGCGATCCAGTTATGATGGCCGCAGATGATCCGAACCATGCCGGGGTCAGATGAGTGCCCTGAACGCACACACGCACACACACGCACGCACACACAATGAAACTCCCACCACGTCCCTCCGATCTTAAAAAAGTACAAAATAAAGAAGCATTATTTAACGTGCCGACCTCCTGACGTCCGATCCTCGTTCATGCCTCTTCCCAGTATCCCAGAATTCCCGAGGTTCGGAGGCATCGTGTTGCTGCGTCGGACCGGCGCTCGCTCTACAGGAACAACGCGGCCCGCCATGAACTGCGACCCGGCCACGCTGTGACGGTTCCGACGCTTCGCCGGGTGCACTGGGACGACACAGACAGAAGGAGCTGTGAATCAGGATCACGCCTCCACGTTTCAGTTAGAAACAGGACATTAATTATATTTGCATCGTTTTATGTGAGTGGTGAGCCTCCTGCGGCACATTTTATCTGAAACAGAAAAGATTTCGTTATTTTAATCATAACAACTTTTTAAGTTTGCAATGATTCGTATATAATAAATACAGACATGCTCACATTCTATGAAAATTTTACCCGATAAAGCATTTTGAAGTTTAAGATATTTAATTTCAAATTTTTTTTAAATTAGTTACATTTTTATAGAAAGCATCCTAACACCTGCATAAATTATGTGTTGTGCATTTAAACTTCCTGAAGGCCCTGTCAGGTGGGGGTCAGGTGTGCTGTGAGGACAGGTGTACCTGCAGGCGGCAGGTAACCGTTGAAAAGCACGTTTCCGCAGGACGACCGGTCCAGCTCGTCACACAGCTGCAGCTTACGCACTGTTCCAAAAACAAAGTGATGAAGAACGTTTAGCGACGTCTGCGGCTTTACGTGCTCAGCTCAGAGTGCGGTCCAGCCTCACCGAGCGGTGTGATGCCGTAGAACTCGGCCTCGTGCATGAGCATGTGCACGTTGATGGAGCGCGGGTGGAGCTCTTTGGTCCGCAGGAAGTTGAGGATGGTCGCGAACAGGGAGGGGTCCCTGTCGATGAAGATCTACAGCGAGAGAGGAGGGACAAACGCAGTTATCGCGAGGAGGAAAAGCATGCGGGGACGTGAGGAAGAGGAGCTTTACTTACAGCTCCAGTTTCATCCTTCAGAGTCGAGATCCGGCCGCTCAAAAGGCTGAAGAGAGAAAACCCCCAAAGAAACCATCAAGATGTCAGAAACCAGCAAACTCAGCTTTCCAAAATACAAGAACCAGTTCAGTCACATCTGCCTTTCATTTCACTTACACGACAATTTCATCACATCACAGACTAGCTCACGTACGCATATTAACATGCATGTTTCTGCACACATTCGACCAAATGAGCAGACTTTTAGCATGTCCAGCTCAAAATCAGCTTTTAGGGAGTGAAGTGCATGTAGTCCAGAGAAAGTAACCTAAAAGCCCCCGACAGCCAGGGTCTCCCTCTCTGACCCACCTGGAGAAAAAGGAGTCAGGGACCCAGGTGAGCGTCTGGCGGGAGGTGCTGAACCTGAAAGCAAACACACACTCGTTGACTCTCGTGTTGTCATAAAACAACAGAAATAACAGCAGTGTGAACAGCTCCCCTCTCCTCCTCCTCCTCCTCACTGACCTTTCACTCCTTATCTGACCCTGGTGATACCTGCGCCTCGTGCACGGAGTCACAGGTGCACATTAAAGTCTAATGAGCACCGAGAAACTTTTACATCCGTTTTTACTAACGGACATGAAACTGTTGCCCTGCTGCGCTCCAGCACGCCGTGATTTCCTGCATCCGTGTCTTGGTTAAAGATCAATATTTTATCACTAAACACTGAATAAAAAACGAGCGATGAGCTTCAGTCTTTATAAACACTCCTGACTTAAACAGTCCCTCTGCCTGACTCTGACATGTTTAATAGGTGAACATGTACCTGACATCACCTGCCTTTCAACAAAAGACAAACCTGTTTTGCTAACTTTAACAGTTCCATTGTCGGACAGCATAGTTTTAATTTATTTACGTTAAACAGGCCAAATATAAACTCTTACTGAAGTAAATCTGAACTTTATTATTTATTCGTCGTTTATATGTTTAATGTGCGCAGTACAGCTAGCTTACAGCGGCTCGTTTCCTGTTTCTCTCCTCTGTGCCAGGTTCTGGTGTGAGCAAAGTTATGCTAGCTAACAATAACAAAGTGCGGGGCTGGAAAAACTCACAAAGCGCGAAACACGGACTTTATAACCGGGTTAAAAACATCTAAAGTATACTGTGCAATAGAAGGGGTTATAAAACGTGTTTAATGTCTTAGCGCAGAGATACTTTAGAGAACATTACTACACTATGATACTGGAAGCAGTCTGTCCGATAACGGATCCTCCCATGTTAGCCGCGGGAGCTAGCCGGGTTAGCAGCCACTCCTGGGTCTCACCTCTTCCCTCCGACGTTCAGGTGGATGATGTCTCCGCTCCTCGCCGTGGTGGACATCCTCTAAAGGCCCGGAGACTCCGACAATGACCGCCAAAGACACAGTTTTAATCCATTTTTCGGTGATAAACTCTGTTTCCGTTGTGCTTTAAGCCGGCTTCCGGAGGTCGGACAGAGGGGCGGGGCATAATGGCCGAGTTATGGCCTCGGTCTACCCGCGGAGAAACCCGGCCGGGAGCGCCGGATCCGGGGCACACAATGAACCAAAGCCCGGAGTCTGACTAGATCAGGACCGAAGACCAGTTCCTGGGGGAAAACAGAAGAAAACAAAACGAAGACTTGTTTTTAAAGGTAAATAAAAACAAAGTTAATTGATTAAAAACTAAAAAGAGATAAGGAATACTGGAGTATGTTTAATTTTAAAGTCAAAGCCTGCACCTCTGCATTTAGTATCTTTGTTTCTTTACAGGCAAATCAATTCAGAAAACTTTTTGGCTTTTTGAAAACTGTAAATATTATTCAATAGGACATATTATTATTATTGTTGTTGTTGTTGTTGTTGTTGTTATGGCCTTATTTAAAATATTGTATGTAAATAAGACCGATGATCCCAAGCCCAGAGGTAAATGTCCGATAGAATGGCTGAAAAGAAAAGAAAGAAGCGGCTGCAGGGGTTCATTCAAAGTTCAGACCTCAGCAAAATATATTCAGGTGACCATCGCAAGGTCATTTTCTGATGTCAGCCTCTGATCTTTAAAGTGAAAGTGCTGCAGCTCTCCACTACTCCACTCCTTCAGTCCTGTTCACGTGACTGTAAATGAAACCGATCAGAGAAAATCTGCAGACTTCAGAATATGAAAAGAAATGAAACTAAATGAAAATGTGGGGAATGTGCAGAGGCTCTGTAGAAGGACAGACTTCATGATGGGGATATAAATGGTAAGTGGCCTGTACTTCTATAGCGCTTTACACACCCATTCACACACTGGTGATGGCAGCTACATTGTAGCCACAGCCACCCTGGGGCGCACTGACAGAGGCGAGGCTGCCGGACACATCTTTGAAACATGTTAGTGAGCAAAAGAGTGAAATCAGAAGGAGATCTAATAGTATTTCACAAAAATCTTTTCAGGATGAAATCATGTAACAGACTTATTCTTGGAATAATTCAATGAGCAAACCAGACCAACATGTGTTGACTCCAAGTCTGCATCAGGGTCTGACAAATACAATCATTCAGGATTAAACACCAGCCCTGGGCGACAAACACCTGTGGTGAAGTATTTTAACCACTAGAGGGCGCAAAAATTAAAGCGTGAGGCCCAGACAAATCCAAACTGTAACAAAACCTCAGCAGAAGTTATTAATTATATTAATATTATTATTAATTATAAAAGCGAGTCTAAGAAAAAGGTAAATTCTGAATATTCTGCTAACTGTCGTGTTTGATTTCCTCCGAGGACGGCAGGTGTCCACAGTCAGGACAGACTGACAGATTCAGAGGCTTTTGATGATACACCAGGACAAGTTCAGCGATACATGAGGAAGAGCTACGCAGGACCAGCTGAGAGATGAAGAGCATAGCCAGGCTGTTCTGTCTACTTCACCCGGTTTCCTTCTGGCAAAGGTACCCTCACTGCCATACTGAGAAAGTTTCCTCCCCCAGGCTGTTCAGCTATCTTAGTGAGGACCTTCACTGACATAATGGTTTCCTTAGCCCCTTACCCTAACCATTAAAAATTAATGCCTAACCCTAAACCATAACCTAATTGTAACCCTGACACTAAAACCACATTTTGAGCCTCAAAAAGGCTTCAAACTTGTGAGGACCGGTGAGTGTGTCCTCACAAGGGACTGTTGGTTCTCACAAGTATAGTAGAATGCAGATTTTGGTCCTCACAAAGATAGCTGGACAGGAACACACACACACACACACACTGAGTTACTTTTGCACAGCCCACTGTCATCGTTGCACTTTTCTTTTGTACTTCTGTCTGCTGTTGCACTGTTTTTGTTTTTAGCAGTTTTTGCACACTTGCACTTTCTGTGGTCCCATGTTTGTCTGTCATCTGTAGCACTGTGGTCTTGGAGGAATGTTGTCTCACTTCACTGTGCACATGGCTGGAATGACAATAAAGCCACTGGACTTTTTATCTCTCCATAATCCATCCTGTTTGTTAGGGTTAAACTAACGTGTTCAGAGTGGGATGGGCTGTTTGTCAGTGGTGGCAAGCAACGGTTGCGGCGCCCTCTATAGTAAAAGGCAGAGCCCCGTCAGCGAGCCCAGCTTAATACAAAGACATGTGAAATCATCCTAAAGCAACCTCACAGTTTCCAAGACAGCGTGAATGTGACTAAATCGTAAATGGCCTGTATTTATATAGCGCTTTAATTAGTCCCTAAGGACCCCAAAGCATTTTACACATCCAGTCATCCACACACTGGTGATGGCAGCTACATTGCAGCCACAGCCACCCTGGGGCGCACTGACAGAGGCGAGGCTGCCGGACACTGGCGCCACCGGGCCCTCTGACCACCACCAGTAGGCAACGGGTGAAGTGTCTTGCCCAAGGACACAACGACCGAGACTGTCCGAGCCGGGAATCGAACCGGCAACTTTCCGATTACAAGACGAACTCCCAACTCTTGAGCCACGATCCTCTGCTGTTAGCGGTAACCACGAGGATTTATTCACAGTCTGCTGCTGTACAGAACAAATGTAGGTTACCATACAAAAACAGATGTGAGTGAGTGTAAATGCGCGCTGAGCGCAGCGCAGCAGGGCTGCGTTCACTGGGCGCGCGTCCCTGCAGCTGTGCAGATGTTTAGTGTTGTTTCAGCTCAAATGACAGAGATGCTCCACTTCCTCCTCTCGTGTCCGATATCTTCCTCCTCCCTGCTGGATTCCTCTTCCTCCCATTCTCCTGCAGAGCGAGGCAGCGTGGGCGGACGCAGCAGGACCGAAGATGACAAAGAAACAAACTGCTGGACCGGTCAACAGAAAATCCCCCAGAAATGTTTGTGTACACGTCGGCACATGAGCGCCGCTGTCACGATAACTATTCTTCACTGTATCCACAGCTCTGCCTACAAAGGTGCCTTGATGAGCATCATTTAGAAAGGACTTTGATCAGGTTCAACTTTTTTCATTTTGCAGAAAGTCTAAAAGATGTTGTATTAATCAAAGATGCATCTCCACGTTCATCGATGGCATACAGAGAATCAATGTGTGGAAGAAAGAACTGCTTCAAACACGTGATTTGGTATGAATGTAACACAAAGGAACAGTTTTTATACTTTGAATGTTGTGTTTGGGCAGTGGCACAGTGTGGTTTGGATCTTGTGTTAAATCTCGGTGAAAATCGTGACTGAAGTTACAAAGCATCTCACCCAAACACCATGTACTGTAGTTATGACGGTCGACACTCAGCGGTCGGCCCAGTCCAGTCTACGGCACGCTCCCCAGCTTTCATAGACAATCCTTTGAAAGTACGACTGCAGCAACATGCTACTGATGAACGCAATCACAAAGACGAGTACAGGTTTTCCTTAGCAACAGGTGGTTTCCAGGAGTCACTAACTGGTCTGGAGACCTTTGACCTGGACTCCAGCAGTACATCACCCACTCGCAGCCTGGTTTTGGGCCTTATTCTCTTGATCCCACCCGTAACCATAATTGTCACCAACCAAAGCTGTGGACGAGTTAAAGTCACGTGGTCAACATGCAAAACTGCAAATTGCACAGGGGCAGCTCACCCTGCTGTGCAGAGCTGCATCCAGTCAGAAGATTAAGACAGCGTGCAGTAAAGATGAAGCGCCTGCTAATTAAAAACCACACCCTAAAAACACGGGTTAAAATCCTAAAACGACTTCCTGTGGGTGATACGAGTGGATGGATGAACTTTAGCATTACTGCACCTGATGCACAATAAACCCAAAGAACGATTTGAAGTGGACGGCGAGGTGCAGGAGGAGCCCCCATCATAGTGGAACAAAGGAAGAGAGGGAGAGATCTAAAAGGCTAAAATTGGAAAACGCTGGAGCTAAAAAAAAAGATGCAGTGAGAACATCTGCCCAGAAATAGCCTGAAACACATCCTGTTATCTGCTCAGAGCGACAGGTGAACAGTGCAGGACAAAACTCTGCACTCGGGTTTCTGCCGCCATGTCCTGTTTGGCCATCTTTGAATTTGAGGTTCTGATACATGTAAAGCAGCTGTTTCATATTTCACATCTTCACTAATTTCATGCAAACCAACAGACCCGGAATTACCCCGGGCCTCTGAGGGAAGTGAAAAACAAGCTTCAATTAAAGAACCAACAGTTACAAGAACAAAGGAAACAGAATGAAGAGGCTGAGACGAGCAAAAATAACGCAGGGTGCAGGCTGGGAGGGGGGCAAAGGTCTAAAGCTCAACAGGAAGAAGGTTAGAAGCTTACAAGAAATGCAAACTTGGAACGAGAAGTGTTTACAGAAGGGATTCACCCGAAAACAAGGACGTGCACAACAGTGACAACAGAATGAAGCTGGCAGGAAGCAAAGTCGGGACAGAAAACATGTCAGTTTAAAACATGACAGGAAAAAACTAAAATCCCTGCAGATTAAAAAAGTTCAGATGAACCTGAGAAGCAAACTTTCAGCTCATGCTGGCTTCGTGTCGGCTCAGGTCTTTCTAAGGCAAATGTTTAAACCACAAATCAAAGAGGCAAAAGAATAAAGTCGCACTAACTGCTCGCTTCTAATCGGCCAATCGCGTGGCAGCGCCTCAGTGCACTCAGGCACGTAGATGCATTTTTTGGACACTCGTGGCATGTGAAGAGTTCTGGTTTTAAATCTTGTCACAGTTCAGAGACGGCACTGTGAAGGAGTTGCTCTCATGACACATCGAGCGATGCCATTGGTCAGCCAGTCCAGCCACATCACATTTTTGGATGGTTGCTTAGAGCAGGTAGTCGAGTACTCGGTACCAGGTACCTGCACCTGTGGAAACCCTGAGAGTCGAGTACGCACTGATGGAAAAGGGCAGTGTGAGACAACCCCAACAGGAGTGGGTTTACAGCTGCAGGCCGCTGACCTTTTCCTTCCTCGTCTTTGGCAGCATGAGGTCACGACACTGTGTTTGGGTCTAATACCAGCAGGTTGCACCTCCGACTGTCACCGACGCCCTGACGCTGTACCAGCTGCTGCAGTGAAACGGACTCGCCTGCTGCATCGGTTTTTCTCTGCAGAGTTCAAACGACGGGGCATCCTTTCATTCCTAACGCATTACCCAGTCCACACCAGCGCACATATCAGCACCATATTCACAGGTGATTAGAAACATCTGCTAACATCCAGCTGTGACGCAGCAAACACATCAGATTTTGCATTTGTGGAGTATTTGTCATGCAGAGGCCTCAGCAGTGTGTTGTAACATGCAACGGTCGGAGCAGGGTTATCATGTTTGCATAGACGTGTTAGTCAGACACAGAGGAGGAGGGCTCCTCTACGGGGGGAGGGGGGTTAGAGAGAGAGAGAGAGAGGAAGTGGAGTCCACTGCAGACTATAACAGCTCAGACTCAGCTGTCAGCAGCACTTCAGCTTCCCATTCACAGAGCAGGAAAGCAGACCACAGGTGAAGGCAACATCTGTATGGGAGCCTGAGCAACATCTGGAGTTTATGGTGAGAGAACCATCTGATGCACCTTTAAGCTGATGACAGAGCTGTGTTATTGGGTCAGTCTGTGATTAATGTAAGAGAGGTGTAGCTGTAGAGGCGTGATGCGTGTGGAGGCAGCGTGGTGGACCTCGGCTCACCGAGGCTCCGGAGCCCGAAGAAGCAGTAAAACCTGCCGGAGGCTCAAACAAACTGTTTCGGGATAAATCCGTCACAGGGGAAGAATGCTCCACCACGCTGCTCTCTGCTCACTCAGCTGCTTCATGTGACTTTGTTCTGCGTTCAGAGCGCTTCTTACTTATAAAACTTTGTGGATGTTGTAAAGGTTATTTTTCTGTTGAGTGAAGGAAACATTAACACACGATCTGACCTTTCAGCTGCAAACCTGAGTGAGGCAACTCTGACATTTAGATAACATTAGCTCACATCGGTGCGGGCCAACTTATTACACGCACAGAAAACACTCAAAACTTTTTTTCTTTAAATATCTCAGAGGAAGGAAGGAAGGAAGGAAGGAAGGGAGATTAGAAGTGATCAAACATCAGAAGAGCTCAGAAAGTTTTAGAAAACTGAAAAAGCGCATCACCATCAGATGAGGACGTTTGTCGGTAATCTCCTCAGCTGATGGGATATTTGTCACGAGTGTGAACAGCAGATGTAAACGCCACGCTGTGGTGATGCGTTGCTCCCAGCTGCTGTAAGAAAGAGCGAAGTGTGAGGGCAGAAGCTGCGCTCTCCTGCAGCATGCATGGATGAAACAAACACACGGAGAGCAGGATGTTCAAAAGAGCTCAAAGGTGCAAATGAATCAGATGAACTCAACAGTTTTGCTCTAAACGAGCGGCTGCAGAAAGATTTTCAGCAGCCAACTGTAACCTCGGTTGTGGTTTCCACATTAATATAAGTGTGCCAGCTGTTGCTCGCTTATACCTGCACAGGCTGGCGGCATGTGCTGTTTTATTAATGTCGTTTCATCCAGCAGGTTTCTGTTTGGTTTACTGATTCAAGAATGTGGAAACATGTCACGTAATGTCAACAGTATGAGAAAACGAGCCCAAAAACAAACACAAACAAGCTCATAAACACGCACAAACACACGTCAGGATGTAACGGCGCACGAACGCAGGAGCCCGAGCGTGAGGACAGATTCTGCTGCAGGACGCGCAGCTTACAGAAATATAACAGTCAGAGCTGCAAGGAAAAACACTTCTGTGACATGATTGAGGCTGACTTCATGTTTTACTCAGAAATCCTTCAGTTGTGTTTTGTGTCAGTTTGATCTTTTATTTCTGACCACAGAGTCAAAAACAGGGTTTGAACTGACGCTGCAGAGGAAGAGCCGCTGGTTTGTGGTCGAGCTGCACTGAAGATTCAGATGAAGTGATGTGGTCATGTTTTCATGCTAAACCAAAGGGTTCTTTTTCTTAACCTACGTGTGTGTGTGTGTGTGTGTGTGTGTGTGTGTGTGTGTGTGTGTGTGTGTGTGCGTTCACATGCATGCTGAGAAGTGGAAAAAACAGCGACCAAAGAAATGACAGCAACAAACCATCCACACCGCCAAAGGTATCAAAAAAACCACAGAGGGTTAATGTGTGGATTCATTTCTTCTCACATCCCCAAACTCGTGAGGATGTGCCGACAAATCTATCCATACTGGTTACATACTGGTTACATACTGGTTACATACTGGTCCTGGTCAGTTATCAGAGCCCAGATTAGCAGAATATCTGGTTTTGTTGTGCTTGTAGTTTTTTCTGGTTTACTCTGTGCTGGGTCGCCTGTTTCCCCTCCTTCCTTCAGCTTGTTGTTAGTTTGTTTCTGGTTTTCACTTTGATCTGTTGCAGCTGACGCATTTAAGTTTGATTTAACGAGTTTAAAGTGCTAAAAATAAAGCTGTGGCCAGCAAGTAGCAACAACTACCCACAGTCTGTAATATTTTTATATTCTACATAGATCTGCTCTGTGAAAGTCTCTCACTGGAGTAGGTGTCACACAATTGGTCGGTTTGGTGCAGGAAAAGAGTGAAAGTCTGACTCGGAGAGCCTGGATAAACAGAGGCCGCTGATAACCACCGTCAGCATAGCTGCTGTCTCTGCCTTTGGTCGACTGGGCTAACACAGAGGCAGCCTGGCTGCGTCTGTCCTGCTCTGCAAGCTGGTACCTAATGTCCTTTAATGCACATATTAAACACATATGTAAGACTGCTTTCTTCCATTTGTGCAACATCTCTAAAGTTAGAAATATCCTGTCTCAGAGTGACGCTGAAAAACTAGTTCATGCATTTATTACTTCCAGGCTGGACGACTGTAATTCATTATTATCAGGAAGTCCTAAAAACTCCCTGAAAAGCCTTCAGCTAATCCAAAATGCTGCTTTGGATTCAGGAGACAGAGACTATCTCTACTCTTAAGATTAAGTTTTTAACTTCCCCCTTTGGTAAATCTTATCCTTAGACCTGGATTAGGTGACCTTAGGTGGCCTCAGTGTGGTCTTCTGCTGCTGAAGCCCACCTGCCTCATGGTTTAACATGCTGTGTGCTTTGGTCCAGCAGTCAGTCCACAGTGGATAAAGAAACAGCCTGATACAGAAACCTTTTTCACCTGGGTGGGTGAGGTGAATTTCTATTTGTAATAACAGCATTGATGTAGTCCTGTCACAGGAGGCCCGGAGTGATGTGCTTGGCCTCGTCTGCACCAATCAAAGTCACTGACACTGAAACCTTCACTGTTTGTGCCCGACAAACACTGTGTGGTTCAGACCATCCAGGAAATGGATGCTCTTGTTTTACTGAGTATGAGTGTTTTACTATCGAGTCAGAACAAATGGGGTCTGCTGGTCTGATTCGTGAGAGCTTCAGTTTCAAAGAAGTGAGTTTGTTTCCATAACTGAGTCACAGCAAACAAACAAATGCTCAGGAATGACATCGGGGAGCTGGATGAGACTCGTTTACTTAACAAATGATTCCTGTGAATGTTTACAGCCTTCACACAATGGCTGGAGTTATAAGCAAACTTCCCTTTAAGTCTCATAAACATGAAATATCAGTGAAGGTCCTGCACCACGTCCTGTGCCTGTCAAAGGTAAAAGCAGAAGCTTTGCAGCTGTTATTGCATAGTCAGCATCCTCTCAGTGTGTATGATCAGATACTACAGATGCAAACTTTGGGAACTTGTATCCCAAAAGAATGCAGAGTCCACGAAGTCCAGGACGCAGGTCCAGGAACCAGGCTTAGCTAACGTCTCTGAGCTGAGCTCTGGTGTTACAGTGGACATGACACACACATGTTTAAAGGCTAATTTGCCTCCTGCTCTAAAAAACGGTCTTATTTAAGTCCGTCTGTGAAGCTGACGTCTTCAGAGTTTGTAGCGCCATCTTGTGCCACTACAGTGCTGTCATGTGGTTGGTTGGTTGCCACTAACAGACTTACATTAGCTTATGTTAGCTAACTAGTGATAGAATCAATGATGCAGTGGAAAACAAGGAAACTAAACTAAAAGCAGTCTAAGGGGTACTTTTGCGCTGCCCGTGGCAGCAGAAGTGGGTTTGATCCTAAACTGTCCACACCCGTCAGCAGTAAGTGGTTCTCCACCCATCGCTAGCTGCACTGAAACAGGAAAATCCACCTGTTAGCTGTTTGTGTTTGTAGCGCACTTTATGGATGTGGAGGAGAGTCAAGTGCACCGCTGGTTTACCAAGCTCGAGTCCAGCACGCCTTAGGTTTGCTTGGGGTTGCAGACGAACAGTGCAGGCAGCTGGCAGAGCAGATGTTCACAAGATGTAATCGGCATTATTTTAAGCAATGTTAAAGTCTTAGCCCTGCAACTAGGGCTGGGTATCGTCACTGATTTCTAGAATCGATTCGATTCACAAGGTCCCGAATCGATTCAATCCACGATTCGATTCTAATTGAATCGGGGAAATTTTGCCTCAGACAGTCAGAAATATTATAATTATAAAAGAGTGGATGGATGGTTAAAGTCTAATTTAACATGAAGTTATATCAGGGTAAAGTCTGGGGAATCCTGGTATCGGCGCTCCGTTGATAGTGGATTCCTTTCCCGGGTTTATTTTTGAACTCAGAGTTTGTTGAGCCTGCTTCCTGGAGTGATGTGATATCAAAAAAACTTTGTTTGTTCTTGTTCTCTGAAAAGACCCTCGTAAGGGTCGATAATATAACACGTTGGTGCATTTAGTCGACATGATCGTCCCCTGTGGCTCGCTCTGAGCTGCAGCAAACAAAGGAACAGGCCATTTATTGGTGGCTCTGGCACAGGAAGTAAACATCCTCGTTCTAAAGCTGTGGGCATTCAGTGGCTTTATGAGACAATCAGCAATGTGGAGATGGTAGGAAAAGAGGAACAGCACACTGCAGGGACACGCCACACGCTGCCTGATCAGGAGTTTAGCTGCTTCCCTGAAATGGAAACTGCTGTCTGATCCTTCTTCATATCGGCTCTTCTGATCCACAGTGGAAGTGTCCATCTCCACACAGGATTTCTTATTCACTAACAGCTTCTGTTGACTGGTGTAGGTGCACAAGAAACCAAATAGTGTTTCAGGTGGAATTAAAGCCAGCAGGTTGTGTGGTTAGTGCAGGAATGACCACTAGCAGAAATCTGAGGTTAAAAATAACTTTACTAGCACGGGAACACGCGATGCAGCCGGTGCTGTCCTGTCAAACCCGACCGTAAGTGTTTTCACAGCGCAGATGAAGGACGAGAGCGCTGCGTGTTGGACTGGGATGAATCAGGATCGGAGGGAAGTGCGTGAAGAGCAGGACAAAGGAAGCGTCCGTGAAACCTTGTTTGTGCACGTGCCCAGTGTAAACAGAGCAGCTCACTGCATGAACACAAAAGGTTTTTTCAGCCGAGCAGCACAGAAACAACGTAACACTGAACATGGGTTAAAGCACAAATGCAGATTCAGGCCTTCAGCGGTCGTTACTTTGTGCTCTGTCATAACACCATGACGCCGCTGTGGTGGTGCATGCAGACAGTCTGCAGCTCTGTCAGTGGAAACCAAACACTGACCACAGAGAGTCTGTCCACCTCCTCCAAGTGACGATTACGTTTATCACTCATTTCAAAGAGAATGATTCTGCAGGTGGAGCCACAGAGCGTCACCTCTGTCACTGATTTCTCCCGTTTTATTAATGCCAATGAAAAATGTTTCCTGTAATCGTCCTAAAGCTCGTACTGTGTTCTTCGTGTTTGCAGGGATGGCTCACAACAACTCCACCAGCCTACTGTCCAACCAGACGGCAGACTTCAACAGCGTCTTCACCCTGAAGATCCTGCCCCTGCTCTACTTTGTGATCTTTCTGGTGGGTTCGCTTCTGAATGGCGGAGCCGCCTGTATCTTCTTCAGAGTGCCCGCCGACTCTGGGCTGGTGGTCTACCTGAAGAACATGGTGGTGGCCGACCTCCTCATGCTGTGCACCTACCCGTTCAGGATCGTGGCTCAGCTGGAACTCGGCGGCTGGTACATCCACGTGATCGTCTGCCGCTACAGCGCTGTGATCTTCTACTGCTCCATGTACATGGGGATCCTCTTCATGGGCTTAATTAGCCTCGAGCGCTACGTCAAGATTGTCCGAACCTCCCCCTCCTCCATCACCACCACCTCCTGCAGGACAAGAGTAGCCAGGATCTTTTCCCTGCACCACCTGCAGAACCCCAAGTGTGCCCGGGTGTTGGCCGTCCTCTCTTGGACCCTCCTCACCGTTTTCCTCATGCCCAACAGCTTGCTGACGAGCAAGGAAGCCAACGAGGAAAACGCCCGCAAGTGCATGGATCTGAAGACGGCGCTGGGCAAAGAGTGGCACCGGGTGTCCTCGATCTTCAGCGTCTCAATGTTCTGGGTGACTCTGGCGGTCCTCGCCTTCTGCTATGCCTCCATCTCCCGCCGCATCTACCAGTCGTACCGCCGGGTTCGCTGCGATAACAGCGACGTCTGCCGCAAGTCCAACCGGAGCATCTTCAGCATCCTGGTGGTGTTCTTCATCTGCTTCGTGCCGTACCACGTCTGCCGCATCCCCTACACGCTGAGCCAGATGCCGGAGTCGAGCTTCAGCCGGTACGCCCGCTTCCTGCTGCTGCAGGTGAAAGAGGGGACGCTCTTCCTGTCAGCACTCAATGTCTGCCTCGACCCCATCATCTACTTCCTCATGTGCCGAACCTTCAGAGAATCGCTGCTGAGAAAAGTGTCGCGGCGAGAGAGGAGGAGGAGGAGGTCCCTGACCACGGCGCAGAGTCTGAGCAACATTTAGAAGGCGAGGAGGGGAGACAAGGCAAATAAGGCAGCGGCAAGGAGAGGAGAAGACCCCTGAGGAGACGCAAAACCTAAATGTTGAAGCTGAAATCATGTATTTTTTTTATTTGCTGTAATAAAATTGCTCTCTTCTGTTTGTTTCTCGGTCTGATAGAAAAGTGTGTAAATCAGGAGTTGTATGTGTAAAATAGAAAGAGACATGAATGTATATTTTTATCCCTTTATGTGTACATAAGAGAAGTATTCAGAGCTTCAGTTCTTGGTTTTATTTATTGTTCTGACCAAAAGCAGGACAGAGAGGACAGGGAAGGTCAGCGAGGAAGAGGAAGTGTTGACGTGGAAGTGAAACTGAACTGTGATGAGTGGGCATCAAACCTGCAGCATTAAAGTCCGTTCATGCAGAATCTGCTGATTTGCTCACGAGTCGCCTCTTTTTAGAAGCTCGTGTCAAACCGCAGGACGAGCAGCAATCTGACTGTGATGTCATAGTGTTCCTGCTGTCAGAGTCATTACAACTGCTTTATGACGTCTGTATTTTAAATAAAGCTTTTCTTTCTTCTAAAATAACTCCTATTTAGTCATGTTTTCAATCTCTGCTCACTGCAGCTGATGCCTCTCTGCTGCCATCAGGTGGTCATATCTGTCATTACATGTTTGTTTGCAGGTACACGAGGAGCAGCAGAGTGGGATAAAAAATATTAATAACTATTTTGCTGACATTTTAAAATCCCTCTTTTTAAAGTAAATTAAATGAGGTGATAGTACCTGTTCCTCAAAAACACAAAGTTAAAGGGGAAAAAATGGAGTGTAATGGAACCCTGTGACCAGCAGGGGGCGCTGATGACATTCCCAGTAAAGGTATTGTTAAATCACACGTGGCCAGTCTGAATCACAGCTCTGACATCAAAAACACATATTTTGGGAGTTTTTAAAGGCAGCAGTGAAGAATTGAGACTGATTGATGTTACAGCTGTTTCTGTCATCTTTTGGTGTGTGTGTGTGTGTGTGTGTGTGTGTGTGTGTGTGTGTGTGTGTGTGCACGCAGATAAGCATTGATCATAAACAGAGACAGATGTGATAAAGCAATGACAGCAGCAGACGTGCAGGATAAACTTGGACAGTGTGCAGTGACGGGAGTTGGAGCTTCAGGTTAAGCTCATGATGCTCGTTAGTATCATTTGAGGAATTCCTCCTTCCTGTACAGCAGCCATCAGCATATAACCTCGAGCAGCAGCATTTTCAAAATCATCACATCAGAACTGTTTGCAGTGAGTATCTTACACCAGAGAGACACAGGGAGAGGGAGGGGGAGCCGGGACCAGGCAGGGGTCATGACTTCATCTGAAAGTCAAACATCTACCTCCCTGTCTGCCGTTACCGAATCCTCCCACAGATTCCAGCTCAGTGCCGAGCTTCGTCAGAGAATCAAAGAGCGATTGTGTGCGTGCAAAATCAAAAGAGAAACCGAACGCTCCATTAGCCAGCCAGCATGACAGAGAGGAGAAGAGCCTGTGAAAGCTTTCAGCAGGGCTGCCCGACCTGCTCAGGTGAGCTGCATCCTTAATCACCGGGTCAGCTCCACCCACCGATTACTTGGAAGAGATGGGGAGATAAGGTGAACGCTGAGAGCAAGGCCAGACCTGTCGCTGTCACCGCACAGGTGAAGAGATCACAGCCAGCCGATGATGGAAAATCTACCTTTAATAATCAGATTTATCTTAAAGCGAGCCTTTTCTCCGCTGCACCTCTACAACCGATCTTAGGCTGCCTCCACATGCACCCACCGAGTCCTGACTCAGTCTGGGAGAATCCCCGTAGAAAGATTTCTTCATGATCGTTATTCCAAAAACATGTCCTGACAGTTTGCCCTCCAGAGCAGAGACAAACCAGCCTGAGGCAGTTTGAATATTTCCCTCTGTGCTGCGCAGAGATCAGGCTGATAGGGTAACAGTCAGGCTCTCCCATCTGTGAACGGAAGACGAGATCTATTTAAAACTCTTTCCTCTCTTCTTTGGAAAAGAGAAAAAATCAGCATCTTTTAATCTGAAACCAGGCATTCATTGTGGCAGCAAGGTGGACGTGATGGTGGGAACAGATTATTATACCCATAAGCACTTCTCAGTAACCTGGTCTTCCCCCTCATCTGTTTGATGGTATCAAACCTATCACTATTCAATTCAGTTTTATTTATACACCGCCAAATCACAACAACAGTTTCATTAATGCCTTTAAATTGTAAGTTAAAGACCCTATATTAGTACAAATACAGAGAACACCTCAACAATCATATGACCCCCTGTGAGCAGCACTTTGGCGACAGTGGGAAGGAAAAACTCCCTTTTAACAGGAAGAAACCTCCGGCAGAACCAGGCTCAGGGAGGGGCGGGGCCATCTGCTGTGATTGGTTGGGGTGAGAGAAGGAAGACAGGATAAAGACATGCTGTGGAAGAGAGACAGAGGTTAATAATAACTAATGATAACACAATGCAGAGAGGTGTAGAAAAATGAAGTGAATAAACAAGAAACACTCAGTGCATCATGGGAATCTCCTATGGGACAAGCAGCCTAGATCTACTGCAGCGTAACTAAAGGGGGGATTCATAATAAATGCATGAACTAGTTTTTCAGCGTCACTCTGAGACAGGATATTTCTAACTTTAGAGATGTTGCACAAATGGAAGAAAGCAGTCTTACATATGTGTTTAATATGTGCATTAAAGGACATTAGGTACCAGCTTGCAGAGCAGGACAGACGCAGCCAGGCTGCCTCTGTGTTAGCCCAGTCGACCAAAGGCAGAGACAGCAGCTATGCTGACGGTGGTTATCAGCGGCCTCTGTTTATCCAGGCTCTCCGAGTCAGACTTTCACTCTTTTCCTGCACCAAACCGACCAATTGTGTGACACCTACTCCAGTGAGAGACTTTCACAGAGCAGATCTATGTAGAATATAAAAATATTACAGACTGTGGGTAGTTGTTGCTACTTGCTGGCCACAGCTTTATTTTTAGCACTTTAAACTCGTTAAATCAAACTTAAATGCGTCAGCTGCAACAGATCAAAGTGAAAACCAGAAACAAACTAACAACAAGCTGAAGGAAGGAGGGGAAACAGGCGACCCAGCACAGAGTAAACCAGAAAAAACTACAAGCACAACAAAACCAAGACATTCCTGCAGTTTAACTCATTGGTGTGTGTTATCTGGCTTCATGGACAGATAGAGCTGGGTGTCATCTGCATAGCAGTGTAAATGTATGCTATGTCTTCTAATGATGCTGCCTAAGGGAAGCATGTATAATGTAAACAGAATTGGTCCTAGCACTGAACCCTGTGGAACTCCATAATTAACCTCAGTGTGTGAAGAGGACTCTCCATTTACATGCACAAACTGGAGTCTATTAGATAGATATGATACAAACCACCGCAGCGCAGTACCTGTAATACCTACAGCATGTTCTAATCGCTCTAATAGGATATTATGGTCGACAGTATCGAACGCTGCACTGAGGTCTAGCAGGACAAGCACAGAGATGAGTCCACTGTCAGAGGCCATAAGAAGATCATTTGTAACCTTCACTAAAGCTGTTTCTGTGCTGTGATGAGCTCTGAAACCTGACTGAAACTCTTCAAATAAACCTCTGCAGATGATCTGTTAGCTGTTTGACAACTACTCTTTCAAGGATGTTTGATATAAAGGAAGGTTGGAGATTGGCCTATAATTAGCTAAGACTGCTGGGTCTAGAGATGCTTTTTGAGTAAAGGTTTAAAGCTGTGACCCTAAAAGGCCTGTAGACCATAACAGCAAACATAGAGTTGTTCTTATTTTCTTCAATCAGTGATGAATAGTAAGATGTTCTGGCTTTGTGGAGGGCTTTCTTATAAAGCAGCAAACTATTTCTCCAGGCTAAATGATGATCCTCTAAATTTGTGACACGCCATTTCCTCTCCAGATTACGAGTCATCTGCTTTAGGGTACGTGTTTGAGAATTATACCACGGAGTCAGGTACTTCTGATTAGAGACCTTAGTTTTCACAGGAGCTACAGTATCCAGAGTCGTACGTAGTGAGGAGGTAAATGTTATCAGGAAATGATCAGACAGGAGAGGGTTTTCAGGAAACACTGTTAAATGTTCAGTTTCTTTGCCGTATGTTAAAACAAGATCTAGATCAGGGGTCCCTGCGGTGTCCTGCAGGTTTTAGATCTCTGGGTCAGCACACCTGAATCAGATGATTAGTTCATTGCCAGGCCTCTGGAGAACTTCAGGACATGTTGAGGAGGTCATTTATCCATTTAAATCAGCTGTGTTGGTTCAAGGACGCATCTAAAACCTGCAGGACACCGGCCCTCGAGGCCTGGAGTTCGACACCTGTGATCTCCAGTGTGATTTTACATTTTGAGAAAATCCAATTGAGTCTAATCACCCACAATAATTATTTTATCTGAGCTGAGAACTAAATCAGATATAAAGTCTGAGAAATCAGACAGAAACTCTGTGTAAGGCCCAGGTGGACGATAGATGATAACAAGTAAGACTGGTTTCTGAGTTTTACAGCTGGGGTGGACGAGGCTAAGCATCAGGCTTTCAAATGAATTAAAAGTCTGTCTGGGTCTTTGGTTGGTTAATAGGCTGGTGTGGGAGATTGCTGCCGATCACTTCAGTTTGGTCCAAAATCTGTGCCAAAGTGAGGCTAAACTGGAAACAGTACAAACGAACTGGAAACAACGAAAAACAAACAAACAAAACAAAACAAAAACACACTGAGCCCTGGAGTCAGCCTGGGAATACAAACAGAGGGCCGGTGTGGCCACGGTGGCAAGTCATCGCAGATGCTCCAAAACAGGATGTGAAACCATCCCAAAGTTCCACACCAGTCTGAGGGAATCTGAAAACAGGATGAAGCAGATACGAGTCCAAAACAGCTGTGAAATCTGAACCAGTCTGTAATTAGATACAGAGAGAAAACACTGAGTCCAGTAAGCTGCTGCAAAAGCAGATGTAAACTCTGGACTCGCACCAGCCTTCAGCACTTCCTAATAGAATTTAAAACCAGAAATCTGATCTACACTCTGTGGTTTCACCGTCCTGCACTAGTGTCTGTTTGCACAGCTCGTATGTCTCACAGGGAGGAGCATTATGGGTATTCAGCCATCAAGTTCATTTCCTAATCAGATCCTCCTGGGCTGAAGGCCAGCATAGCAACACCATCAGTCTGGAATCTGCAGCAGGTTCTCCAGGAAGCTCCAAGACCTGAAACCAAACCCTAATCCTTTAAAACAGGTGAATGCATCACATGACGCAGCGCTGTGTGTTTAAAACACAGCACGCGCTCACTCTGCTGCTAAAAACCAGAAACCTTCAACAAGCAGCGACATGTCGCGCTTCCTCTGACACATGTGCTGGACCCAGAACCGGCTTTGAATAACTGACAGGCACTCCCAGCTCACACTCAACACTCGTGTAAGCCGAATAGAAACAGAATTAAGTTTGCAGATTGAAAATAAGAAAACACGAACACTGTGAGTCACGGGACATTTACGAGTCGACTCTGATCTGTGTTAAAGCTTGCTGGTTAACCTTTAGCCGCGTTTACCTGCTGGTTCTGGGTTGTGTGTCTGACTGAGTCTGTTTCCAGCAGCTGTTGTTTTCAGAGGATCAGTGTCGCACACAACAGACCCGCTCAGAGCAAAGCTCTTTCAAATAAAGTTCTCTGGAAAAATGAAAACTTCCTGGTAAAAATAGGTGTGTGTTTTTGACTTGCAAATGAGGAACGGTGCTGCATGCAGGACGTCAGCACAGCAGCAACCACCAGCTTCCTCCACCGCCCTCCCTCTCTCTGTGTGGCCTGGCCTTGCTCATATAAACTGTGCAGAAGGAAGTCATAAAGGGTTTCTCACAGATTCTCCGTGAAGACGCGCAGACGGGACAGTGCTGCAGGTAAGCCTGCTGTTTCTACCCCACCTCACCGATATGCTTACATGTCACATGTCTGGCCTTTAAACGCTGTGATTAGCAGCTATATTTACACAGAACCTGTTGGTATTAGTGATCTGAAAGTGTGAAAACAGTGAAAAAAGGAAAATGTTTTCTGGTTTCGGGATGAGAATGTAGCGATGGGAGCTTCTCTTCCTGTGGTTTCACTGCTCGCGGCGCGCACAAGCTTGTGTCTCACAGGTGGCATCTTTAATGTGGTTCAGTGGTTCCTGGCCTGCAGGCTGCACAGAGGTGCAAACATCCAAACATCTGCTTTCCTCTGCTGTCCATCATTAATGAGAACCATGGATGTGAGCGTTTTAGCTGCGAGGTAACTGATTGGTTATTGGCTGCGTTTGTGTGCTGTCGCCTCACAGTAAGAAGGTGTCCCCGTGGCTGTGAGGGTCCCATCAGGGCTCTCTGGCGCCCCCCTCCCCGGTCTGGAGACACGTGTGCTGGAGTAAGTGGATGCGAGGCATCACGCCGTCTGGGTGTGATTTATACCCTACACGCTGTTTGCTCACTGAAAGCTTCTAATATGGCGGACTGCACCGCAGCTCTTTGATGATGAGGCCAGTTGATGTGAATTTGTGGCAGATTGACGCAACGCTCTTTTTACTGGTCACCACAGCAACCCTCGACCTCCTCCCATCGTCCGCTTGTCGGGCCTGATCTGCACTTCGGCACCGAGTGTGGCCGACATCACGGCTGCCGTTTCTACTCGTGCTGGTGTTTAATGTGCAACAAAAACATGAAACGCTGGGACGTCTTGTACTTGGTTATTTTCGTGGTCAAACATTTGTCCCTCAGGATTTTCCACTTTGTTGTTTTTCCCTCACGTCCATACCGACAGTCTGATCTCCCTCTGGGAATGGGCTGACGTCCTTATACTGATGCTGTGATGAGTATTTCTAATATTGAGACCATGATTGTTGACCTCTCACTGACATTTGAAATCTGTGGTTGAAAAAGTAGCTGGAAATGCAGCGGAGTGTGGATGGTCTGCGGGCTGCGTCGACCCAACGTGTACCTGCATCTCTCGTGAGGTGCAGACGGATTCACGCAGGTACGGCGTAGATTCCTGCTGAAGCACAAATCCTCCCTGTCGACCACACACAGACACCACAGTGATGTTTGAGGACAGGTTTAGTTGTCAGTGACATGTCAGTGAGTCTTCTGGGAGACATTACCGGTGGCGACGCAGCGTTGTGACTAGGGCTGCCACGATTAGTCGACTATCAAAATCGTCGACGCGTCGTTTGAAGCTTTGTAAGATCACAAAAGACGCAGGAATAAGTAGCAGGATTTAAGAGTGTAATAACGGACTGAAACAGAAGATGGCAGCACTGCATGTACAAGAATGCCAGCTGCCGTTAAACCACAAAGAAGAAGAAACTGTGTCCCAGAATTCATAGCGCAGCCCAGCTCAGTTTCCAACAATGGCAGCAGCTAGTTAGTTTTAATATTACTCTTATTATTCTTTCTGGGTCACAAAATAAACGTTTAACATATTTTCAGGCGAGAATGTAGCTGTGTAAACCTCAAATATCTGCTCAGTTTATCAAGACACCGCATATTTTCAAAAGCGCTCCGACGTTTTCGGAGACGTCTGTTACCCACTAGCTCGATAGTTAGCCGGGGGCTAGGCTAACTAGAGCCGTGAGAACACCGGACTCCCGGCAAATCGTTTTCAAACCCACCGCCATCTTTCGCTACTCAGCTTAAACATGATATATGAGTCACTTAGATAACTTAAAACTGTTATTGTTTGTTTTTTTCAGTATTTTATTTGTTCCTGAGTAAATCAGTTTGGCTGAGATTAAAGTTATAGTTTTTACACAGCTGAATAAACATCAAGCAGACAGCTGATTATCAGAAGTGTGAGATGCTCCAGAATTTACTCCGGTGTCCTGTTATATTTTAGATAGCAAGGAGTTTATTAAACTCCACCGAAACAATCTGCAAACTTCATTAAACTTTAATAAACTATCATCTTGTCTTTATTTTTAGTTAGCACCTTAAACACTTAAAGCTGTAAGCTAATGATAGTTATATAAGAGCAGATGCTGCTGGTGCAATAAGCTGTAGTTTTACCTCCAATGGATGATGATCTGATTAGTCGACTATCAGAACGAGGTTTCACCAGAGAAAATAGACCCTCTCTGCGTGTGAAACTTTGCTGCTGATGTGTCACATCTGGAAATAGTTTTTTAAACAATGTTTTCTTTGCCAATAAAAAGATTCTCATGAAGTTTCGATAAGCGGTGGCTGCTGTTTCTCTGTAACTGGGTCGCACTGTTGTAACTAAGCCGCTGTGACCACAAGCTGCAGCTTCGCGGTGCTGATGTAACAGAGCAGAGAGAGCACTGAGCTGATTGGTCAGGAGAGAAACGTCAGAGCTGGAAATATCTGCAGTCACAATCACAAACAGATTGAGGTTTCATTTACTTTAAAGCCACTGTGTGTTCAAATACAAACGTTAGCGTGGAGGGACAAACAGGGCGAGTTCTGCATGTTTGCCAACAGCTGCGTCACATGACCACACATACCTGAACTGGAAACACCTGTAAGGAAAACAACAGCCCCAACCCTGCAGATGATGGCGTCTGCTGTTTCAGCCTTAGTTTGAAAGTCCTGCAGGGTCACCTGTGCGATTAGAAACAGAAAACAGCATCGACCTGTCGCACAGACACGAGCGTTTCAGCCCTCAGGGCCACGCACAGGACCCAAAGCCCTCGTTTAACAGAGCAGTGAAGTCAGAGCGATAAACAGGCCGACAGCACGAAG
The DNA here is from genome assembly GCF_963969265.1 of Rhamphochromis sp. 'chilingali'. Classification (NCBI taxonomy): domain Eukaryota; kingdom Metazoa; phylum Chordata; class Actinopteri; order Cichliformes; family Cichlidae; genus Rhamphochromis; species Rhamphochromis sp. 'chilingali'. Next base: position 1,555,751 of record NC_137935.1, on the reverse strand, counting down.
CCCACATCGACATCCGTGAGGCCAACGCCTCGGTCAGAGCGTAGACTACAGGCTGAATTCTTCAAATGGAAACGTATCGACTTACATACACTCGCTGAACATTTTCCTAAAAAACCCCACTGTGGAAAAAACGATTGTGGACAGCGAGCGATGAAACTGATAACTAGTTTGAGAGCAGCGTGCAGTCGTTTGTCTGAGGTCAAACTCGCTTATTTCCCTGTTTCTGCTGTACTCAGTATGGGCTTTTGATTTGCTGCCAAATGCAGTGACCTGATTGGTCAGATGTGTTTGTTCGTCTCTGAAGACTCAAGTTTGGTTTCACGTTCCTCCTGCAAAATTGCACAGTCGGTGTGAACGGCCACATCAACAGGCGTGAAACATCAGCTCAGATTTCGAGTGTGTGAAGGTCTGCAGAGTTTAAGAGGGGGTGTGGGCCCGCCGGTCCTCTCAGTCACACGAGTGAAACCTCAGCATCAGCTGATTTTATATTAGCTGCTCAGAGAGGGAGGGAGACCTCTGTGGAGAAATCAATCATCCCTTCTTCTAGAATAATGATGATGATGATGATGATGATGATACGGGGCTGCCTGTTGCCGTGGTGTTTGCTCTGCAGCCCTCACAGGTTCATATCAGACTTGTGTGTCATGGTCCTGAGTGTTCTGACTCAGTGTTTGTGGTTTGTGGTTAATTTATTTTCTCTTTCATTCTTTTTCATGGTTTTGGTTCTGCTTGTGTTACAGTCTCAGTTTCTGTTTGTCTTCCCCGTGTCCCTCGTAGAGTCCCTCTGTCTCCTCAGACCGTCGTGTCTCTATGTCTCAGCTCTCGTCAGTGTCTTTGATAGTCTTGTGTTCCCTGTTTTACTTTGAAAGTCTCATGTCAGTGTATCTAGCTTTGCTTCCCCTCGTCTTATTATGTGTGATTAGTCCCAGCTGTGCTTCCCTCCTGTTTCCGGTTCCTGCTCCCTTGTGTATTTCAGCGCTGTGTTCTCCTTTGTCGTGTCGTACGTCTCCTGTGTGTTTCCTCCGTGGTCCTCGTTTCCTGTGGCCTTGGTTTACCAGCTTCTAGTTGTTATGCTTTGTTTCTTGTTTCCTGTATTTGAGTTTTTCACAGCGCAGTGAAAGCTGCCTCCTTCAGTTCCTCTGTGTCCTGTGAGTCCTGCATTTGGGTCCACTCTCCTGCCTGCCACACAGCAAACGTGACTGTGTGAGGTTTAGGATTCAGAGCCGTGGTGAAGGCCAGTAGAAGCAGGCAGAGCGGGACTTCCTCTGGCCTCATGGCGGCTCCTGGGCTTTACCCTGACATATGTTGGTCCTGGTTTATCGGGCCGGGGCTTTGCAGACGTAACAACCTGTAAGGACAGAAGACGGAACGTGTGGAGGAGGAGGCCTTGGTTACGATGCTGTCAGTGATCGGGGTCAGGCTATGAAGATGAGCCGGCTTCTGTTTAGGTTCACGAAACTTCCCACACCTGCCCGTCATCGTGTGAATGCAGTGATCTTTCCGCTTCAGTAACAACAACATCATTAAAAAAGTGGAACACATGAAACAAACACTGTGCAATAAAAGCACAGACAGGTGCTGATCTGAGGTCAGATAAGCTCATGATAGTAAGTAGGTCAATGCAGTCTAGAAGGATCCTTCCTGCGTCTCTGACCTGTGAAGAGACGGGCCGATGAAAAGATAAGAGCGATCGGTTCTGTGAGGTCACATATCGTCGCATCGATGAGGAGATCAGACCGACAGCCCTCCTCCTCCTCCTCCGGGAGGAAAGTCTGAGCCGCTGTGATCGTCAGGAGGAGACGCGCTGCTCTGTGAGAGGCACAGGTGATTTAATGATCATCATCACGCCACATGTTGCTGACTTTGACAGAGACGAGTGCAGTAACGCAGCTGCTGCTGTCAGCTGTCCTGTTTGCTGCACAGCTACGAGGCCGTGTTTGCAGCGCAGAAAAACTGCAGTGACAGACCATTGTGTCACTGTGCAGGTGTGTCAGGTGTACAACGCAACCGCCAACACATCTCACAGAAGAGATGAGAAATTACACCGAAGGAAACAAATCTGTGGTTCTGGAAACACGTCCACTCTGTGTTTACCACACGGGTTATGACACACATCAATGATATTTACAAGGTTTTCTAAAGTGACTTTCATTTGCTGATGATGTGACTGTTTTGGGCTGTGGTGAGAATCTGAGCCGCACCTCCACAGGATTTAAAAATGGTTTGATATAAATAAACATGATAAGGTAAAAAATCAGATTCAGGTCAAACAGAAACGTCACATTAATCATGTTGTAAATAAAAAAACCCTCAGTAACCTTTTAGAGGTGAAAAGAGCGTCGCTGATGTGTGACGCAGGAGTTTACGGGACGACCACAGCACGTTTCTCCACATCCACACAGTGCGTGGCGTAGAGTCGCCGCCCCAGACGGCATCATAGCATCATTCTTTCTAATCACAGGCGCGGTCGAGTGATGTCATCACTATTGAGCACAAAAATAAGACCTGGTGTCAAATATTAACATAAGTATCTGCAAATGTTAGAAAAAAGCGTGTGTGGGCACGTTAATATGGAATTAAAACAATGTTAGAATAGAATAGAATAGAATAGAATAGAATCATCCTTTAATTGGGGGGAAATGTGGGTGTCACAGCAGCCAGAAAGACACAAATACAAACAAACAGTACACAAGACACAGGACAGAAACATACACAGTTTTTACATATTTACATCGAGGGCGATGGTTACCAAAAACAGAGTCCTGCACCCTTATTAAATAAAATAAAATTAAATACAGTTAAGAGGCAAACCCTGGTTGTAGTGTGAATCGGTTGATAAAATAGTGCAAGTTGCAGCGCAGATGTAAACATCTGTGTTTGTTGGTACAGTCTGACGGCTGCAGGGAGGAAGGAGCTGTCCTGTGTGAATATGGCTTAAATGATGAAATATCATTACAGCAGGTCAGCTTCTCCTCACCTGTTCAGCATGTATATAGTTTGAGTTTCTCTTTGTATCCGTTTGCTGTTCACGGTGTGATTTATGTTCACATGTTTGAATCTGGTCTGGATGGAGGTCTGTATTAGAAAAATCCCAGTTACCTCTGTTTCCTCTGCATCAGCGTTGTTGCTGTTTTTAAATATCCAGTTTCTTTGGCCGTCTGTGATTTTCGCCGCCTTTCACCACAAGTTTTTGTTTTGGTTATTACTAAAAGCTTCCTCTTATTTAGCATCACATTTGTTCAGGTGGCGTGAGAGCAGCAGCCTCCTGAAAAAGGCACGATTGGTAACCATGTGTTGTATCACTTCCCTTTTAGCCTTCAGCAGTTCCCGTGGTGACCGTCTCTGTTTTAACCACCGTCTAACCCGGGTTGGTCTTTCCAGACCTGGAAACATGGCAGCTTCGACCTTCGACCCCTCCGGAAACAACAACAGTAACTCCAGCTGTTATGAAGACATCCAGGACACCTCAGCCCACATCTTCTTCATGGTGATCTACACCCTGGTGTTTCTAGTGAGTCGCTGTCCTCTCTGTCTTCATGATGTGGCAGAAAATAAATATTAAACTTTGACTAAATGATGCAAACCTCCTTCCTGTCCCTCCCGTGTCTGCAGGTCGGTTTGTTCCTCAACGGTTTCACCCTGAACGTTTACTTCTTCAGGGGTCAGCGGCACGTGTCCAGCGTCACCCTCTTCCTGAAGAACCTGGCAGCGGCCGACTTCCTCATCAGCCTCTGCCTCCCTTTGCGAATTATGAAGTACGCCAACATTAAGTCTGAGATCATCCGCAAGGTCTACTGCAACTTCGGTGCCTCGGCCTTCTACCTGAACATGTACGCCAGCATCATGTTCATGGGCTTCATCGCTGCTAACAGGTGGGAACGTAATCAGGACACTCCAGGGGTCCGACAAAGAACTGCACACAACTGAGGCAAACATGCGAAAGCAGGGAAAAAACAGGCGTTAGAGAGAAGAGAGGACTTTAAATAATCAGATGAGACCCAGCAGGGAACAGAGGACAGGTGGAGACAATCTCAAAGGACAGAAAGAAAACTACAAAAAACCACAAAAAACAGGGAACAGAGAGGGAACGAAAACAGACGCCAAAAGTCAAAAAATCCCCAACAATCCAAAACAAAGCTGAGCGAGATGACGACGCCGAGGCTGTAACACGTTTGTGTCTGCTGTAAACATTTTCAGCGCACCAACAGTGGATAGGATGTGGGTTCTTATCTTGTGGTAGATGATTGTCATCACTCTGTGTCAACTTAAATTTCAAGGAAATCGAACGTGGTTACGTTTGTCTGGCTTTTATTCGGGTCATGGCACCGAGCTGAGTGCCACCTGCATACATGACAGATTCTTTTTGTAAAAGCCATAAACAGTCCACGATGTGCAGGCGCGCCGTGGCGATTAGTGCCATCGCCCGAGAACTAGGTCACAGCAGCATGAGTAGGGTTCAAATCCAGTGTGGCGTTTGCGCGTTACCTCTCCAGGTACCCCGGAGTCCAAAAATACAACCCTAACCTGATCCTGGGCGGGGCGGTGCTCACCAGGTGGATCGTAAGACTTTGTAACATCCACCAGGTGAGCAGTGAATCACTTAGGAGGGCTACCATGTATTTTATGAACTCATGTGGCTACAGTTCATCTGGCTTCTCAGCTAAACAGGAGGAAATTACAGGTACAGATGTAGACATGAGCCTGATCCTAGCAGCTGTCAGTTCACCTGAGGGCGGTCAGTGCGACGCTGCGTGTTGTCTCTGCAGCTGCACAAAGGTATCAGCAGGATACTGTCATACGTGTTTGAAAAGCAAAGGATGTGGTCTCGATGCTACTTCTGCCTCCGTGGTCAGAGCTGAAGCAGCAGAATGAAATCAACAGCAGAGTTCATCACGGACTCAGCACGTTTGCACACATTACACAAACACGCACACATCAAAAGGGTCATTTAAGTAGTGAAACACCACCATCGGTGCATCTGCATTTAACATTTGTGTACGGTCGACTTTGCTTAAACCACTGTGGTGCATCTCCACTCGATCTCGGCTGTTACTGCTGGACCTGAAAAGTTTTAGACCCACTCTGAGACGGACCAATGGAAAACCCCAAACCCAGGAAAGCTGAAACAGCCAGATTACCGTATTTTTCGGACCATAAGGTGCACTGGATTATAAGGCGCATTCAGCGAAACAAAACAGTCAGATAAGTCAAACTTTACTCAACTCATTCTTCGTGCTTCCTCCACGTCCTCCAGGCTCCTGCCTACGACAGATGTTTGAGCGCCGTGTAGCACATAGAATCTGTTCGAGGTCGCGCCTTATAGTCCGACAAATACGGTAGATCACGTGTTCACACCCCTGTCAGACTCAGTGAACCCATACAGCGCTGTATCCCTGTCACAGTGAGTTTAATAAGAGGCGGCTCCAGTTTGAATCACACAGATCTGGATCTGGTAAAAGTGTGAGTCCAAACAACTCTGGACATGAAGTAGTTTTCAAATTTTGGGGGAACAGACTAGAATCTAGTTATCAGTCTACTTTGAAATGTCAATCATCAGCCATGTCCCTGTGAATAAAGGGTTTCCTGTCTTCATTGAAATGCTCCCTCTCCTCCTGCCTTCCTGAAGAGGAAGTCTTTGTGCGTAAAGCTTATAGGTTAAAGCGTTTCTTTGGGGCATAATCATCCAACAGGCAGTGGCTGCAGACACGGTGGAAAGTGCAGGCTGGGAGAACATGAGTCCACACTGGATGAACATGCTTAGTCTTTGGTTTTCAGGAGGTGAAAGAGTTGGTTTGACTCACACACTGATAGCTCTCTCCTCCCTGCAGGTACCTGAAGATCGTCCACCCTTTGGGAAATCACATGCTGCAGACAGTACGAGGTGCTAAGATAACATCCATCCTAACCTGGGTCTTCCTCATCACTGTGACGAGCTCCTACATCCTGGTCTCTCTTATAACAGAAAAGCCGGTATATGAAACACTAACAAAAGTGAGCTGTGATGAGATGCACAGTAAAGAGCTCAACGTGCTTTACAAAATCATCCACGTCTTCTCGGCCACCATCTTTGTAACCGTCCTCGTCTGCCTGGTTTTCTTCTACTACAAAACCTCTCGCAAGCTCTCAGTGGCACAGGAGAAGCAGCCTGCGTCTATCGGGTCCAAGAAGCTCGCCAGATCACGCAGAAACATGTTGGTGCTGGTCAGCGTCTTCTGCGTCTGCTTTGTCCCCTACCACCTGGTTCGTCTTCCTTACGCCTACACATCCAAGACCAGCAACTGTTCGTGGAGCCAGGTCTTCTTCTACGTGAAGGAAATGGCGGTCTTTGTGTCAGTTCTCAACGTTTGCCTGGACCCGCTCATCTACTTCATCTTCTGCAAGGCCTTCCGGGCCAGGTTGAGCCTCAAGAATGCACTAGCCACTACAGAGGTGTCAACGGTCGCAGCGAACGCAGACAGGAGGAGCAGCGATACGCAGAGCTCCATCAAAAGGAAGCTATCGCTCACCCCAACGACAAGGACCAGCGTGCTGTAGCTTTAAGCTAGCACACGAACGACTGTGATGAATGTGAGCTTTAAAAACTGCAACTATGTGCCAAAGCTGCCTGCTGGGACCAGCTGTTTCAGGACACGGGGTGGTACCACGTCGGGCTTTTCAGAGACCTGCACTGAAACGTTCCTGTTTGCTATCAAAGGCCTAAATATTAAGAAAAGTCATGTCAGTACACTGAAGTATTTTTTAATAGATGAGGAATTTCATCACTTAGCAACTATTTATCGTCTATCTTCTTTAACTCTGTGAATATAAATGATCCCTGATGGACAGCTAAACTGCAAGCCAACATATCTCAGAGGTTTTGACATTTTATGACCTCCTCCTGCACTGATGTACCTTTAAAACGTCCAAACTAGCCTCTTCTCAAGCTCATTTACAGGAAGCAGTCCGATTTGGTCTCAGGTGAACTGGACCCGTAAAACCACTGCATAAAAACCCATGTGTTTAAAAAACTGTAAATATGTACATTATGTTATTGTTCACCTGAACCAGAGCCACAATTTGTATGCAAACTGCTTTGGATATAAATAAATCGAATACATTTATCACACTGAAATAAGGTTTTGTTCCCAAGCGTTAAACATTTCACTCGCTGGCCCCTCATTTGAGGTTTGACAGCGTTTTAGTAGGTAAAGGTGAAGGGGACCAGTGGCGGCTCCCGGGCCTGACAGATCCCAATGCACTAAATAGAAGTTAAAGAATTGAAGGGGGGGCACATAAATGAGAACAAACAGCTTGCAGAATTGGGGGAACCTATATATGTGAGAACTGGAGCGTGTTTGGAGGCGTGGTCCTGCTCCTGAAATTCAGATACTTCACAAGTCTCTCCAAAAAGTCAGTTTCATGCAGGCGCCAGCTTTCAGATAACTCAGTGATAAGACCACAGACGCAGGCAGAGCAACAATGACTCACTGCATCGAGAGGGGTTTTTCTACAAACATCTTTGGAAAGCCTCGGCCTCTTTATCAGGAGGAAAAGGTTTGAATTTTGACTTGCAAATGAACAAATATAGCACTTCAACACACGCACAGGCTTTTTCTGTAACTCTTCTTCCTACCACGCCCTTCCTCCATGTGTCATCACACCTTTCTGACATAAACCTGGGCCAAAGGACATCACAGTCACTGTACGCCTACCACACCAACAGTACTATGCAGAGCTGTTATATTTCTGTGCTACAAATACTGTGAATAACTCCTGTGTGCACTGAGATACAAGCTACTGTAAATGAAAGGTTAGTATTCTCCTAGAAGGTGTGAATTAAAAAGTCTGTTTTCTTAAGTGAAAATGATCAGTACAACAATGAAAACAAGATTAATTATGAGTTTAAGTGTATTCAAAGTGCAGACAGATGATCTGTTTCACTCTTCTTGCTTGGTGTTCGCTCTCTCTGCTGTACAGTATCACGCTCTCTGTGTATGGAGGAAACCTGGTCTTGTTAGGAGAGACGGCCTCCATCCCACTTTGGATGGAGCAGCTCTCATTTCTAGAAATATGGACAAATTTATTAAACCCTGCAAAATATGACCATCCAGAGTTGGGACCAGGAAGCAGAGTTGCAGTCTTACACGCCTCTCTGCAGCTTCTCTCCTCCTGCTACCCCCCCAAAAACCCATCTCCATAGAGACTGTGTCAGCTCCCAAACAGACAAAAAACAAACTAAAAACCAGCAACAAACAACTTAAACCTAAACAATCACAAAGAAAGAACAATACAGTATCCACATCTGAACCAAAGAGTAACACAGTGAAATGTGGATTATTAAACATCAGGTTTTGCTCTGATTTGTAAGGTGGCGTATTCATTTAGACTCTTTTTCTCCAGTTGATCTTTCTGAGTTAACTTCAATAATTCCTCCAAACCATCAACGTGTCTTTTAGACCCCATTCCTACAAAACTGCTCAAAGAAGTCCTGCCATTAATTAATGCTTCGATCTTAAATATGATCAACCTATCTCTAATGATCAGCTATGTACCACAGGCCTTCAAGCTGGCTGTAGTTAAACCTTTACTCAAAAAGCATCTCTAGACCCAGCAGTCTTAGCTAATTATAGGCCAATCTCCAACCTTCCTTTCATATCAAACATCCTTGAAAGAGTAGTTGTCAAACAGCTAACAGATCATCTGCAGAGGTTTATTTGAAGAGTTTCAGTCAGGTTTCAGAGCTCATCACAGCACAGAAACAGCTTTAGTGAAGGTTACAAATGATCTTCTTATGGCCTCTGACAGTGGACTCATCTCTGTGCTTGTCCTGCTAGACCTCAGTGCAGCGTTCGATACTGTCGACCATAATATCCTATTAGAGCGATTAGAACATGCTGTAGGTATTACAGGTACTGTGCTGCAGTGGTTTGTATCTAACAGACTCCAATTTGTGCATGTAAATGGAGAGTCCTCTTCACACACTGAGGTTAATTATGGAGTTCCACAGGGTTCAGTGCTAGGACCAATTCTGTTTACATTATACATGCTTCCCTTAGGCAGCATCATTAGAAGACATAGCATACATTTACACTGCTATGCAGATGACACCCAGCTCTATCTGTCCATGAAGCCAGATAACACACACCAATGAGTTAAACTGCAGGAACGTCTTAAAGACATAAAGACCTGGATGGCCGCTAACTTTCTGCTTCTTGATTCAGATCAAACTGAGGTTATTGTACTCGGCCCTGAAAATCTTAGAAATATGGTATCTAAGCAGATTCTTACTCTGGATGGCATTACCTTGGCCTCCAGTAACACTGTGAGGAACCTTGGAGTCATTTTTGACCAGGACATGTCCTTCAACGCACATATTAAACAAATATGTAAGACTGCTTTCTTCCATTTGTGCAACATCTCTAAAGTTAGAAATATCCTGTCTCAGAGCGTCACGGTCCTGAGTCGGACCGACCCAGCGTCTTGAGTTGCTTATGTCTTGGTTTATTTTTGAATGATGGATTGTTCTTTATGTTTCTCTGGTGCTTTGTTGGTTTTTATTATGAGTCGGTGTTTCAGTTATGCTGGTATGTTTCTGCATTACGATTAAGGTTCGGGTTGTATTTGGTTATTATTGCCGGTTCAGTGTCTTGTCTGTCTCACTCTGTCGAGTCCGTATCCTGGTAAAGTGTGTCTTGTTTCCTGTTTTACTCTGAAGGTTCATGTTCCTGTCTTCCATGTCAGTGTTTCTAGCTTTGTTCCCCCGTCTCATTAGGTCTTATTCCTCCCAGCTGTGTTCCCCTTCTGTCTCTAATTCCTTAATAACTTCCTCAGTGTATTTAAGCCCAGTGTTTCTTCGTGTCAGTGTTGTGTCGCATCCTCACGTTAGCTGTGTGGTCCATCTGCCTGCCTGTTTATTTTTGTATCTTTAGTTTAGTTTCTGCTCCGTTTCTCCAGCAATAAAGCTGTGTATTCTGAGTTCACGTCTGCCTCTGAGTCCTGCATTTTGGGTCCTATCTCCCTGCCTGCCCGCACACAGTCATGACAGAACGACGCGACCATAGCCTGGACCCAGCGGGCTCGTCCCAGGACTGTGATCTCTCCCGCATTCAATGTTTGGTTAAGCAGATTTCCCACACAACAGACGCTAAGGTGATGGCGGTTGGGATTAACGCTATCAAAGCGATCCTGGAGGGGAATTCTCATCTGCGTCAGCTTGGAGAATATATGGGCCTGATGGACCAGTTGCATGAAGCTCATGAGGTGTTACAAGCTCGGGAGCTTGCAGCAGCGGCGGCTGCAACATAAGGAGCTTGCCGCGAAATCGTCCTCTGTTGGAGCCTGCTAAGAACTGTTGAGTCGATACAGAATTAACCTCGGACAGTTTGAATTCAGTTTTGAGGTGCACTGCTGAATCTGTTAATAATGCTGTGGGTTTGCAATCTAAGAATAGAGAGGGAGACTTAACGGGCTGTTTTTGTCCTGCTCTCTTTGAGCAGAGAAGCCTAAGCAGGACTGTTTCTTCTGAACTCGTTCTGCTAGTAAAACCCAGCCCTAGAGGCTCAGGGGAGCCTATACCACCCCCTGCATCACGTTCACTACTCTCCAACCGTCAGCTCATTCAGCTGCCCAGTTAGCTACTCCGTTACCTATAGCTCAATCATCTGCTCCATTACCAGTTTCATTCTTGCCACACCGTCACTTCAGCCTTTTGTAACCCAGTCGCCTGCTGAGCAGTCCTCTTTTCTCACTCGTGTGAAACAGACGCACCCAATAAGACTGTTTTTGTTTCTCAAAAGCTGACCCGATTAGAGACAGTTACTCTCTCCAGGGCCTCCCCAGAGTCTGCGTTTCAACCCGCAGTCGACTCTGGACCCCTGGAGGCTAAGAAGTCAGCCGAGGACTGCACCCAACTGTTGCTGTCTGAGCCAAACCTAGGTGTTACTCTGCTCCAGTCAGCATCAACCAACCAGCATCAATCCAGCACCTGCTGGTTCTGCCCTGTGTGTTCCAGGGGCCCCTGTGCCCACTGGGCCTGTGACTGGCCCTGCTGGAGGGTCCGAGGAGCCCGTCCAGCCATTACCATCGCCTGCAGCGCCACCACCTGCGGCTTCCACACTGTTGCCTTCCGTGTCTTCACCCACGCCTGCAGCCACAGCTTCACCTGGTCCTGCCTCGCCCGGTCCTGCCTCTGCGTCATCACCCTCATCCTCGTCTGCGTCATCACCCTCATCATCCACGCCTGGTCCAGCCTCTGCTTCAGCTTCTGCCTCGCCTGGTGCTGTGGGGGCCGCGCCGTCTTCAGGTCCCCAACTGCCACCTCAGCGTCGGCGGCCACTTTCTGGGCCTCTTGCCGGACGTCATCGCCGTCGTAGGCGGCCTCCGAATCAGCACTGTCGTCTCCTTTACCTGCGTCGCTGCTGTTGCCGTCCGCACGGTCGGCCCCCTGAACTTTCTCGTGACCTGCTCTGTCGCCGCCACTGCCTTCCGCGTGGCTGACCTCCTGATGTGTTTTGGCTGCTATCGGCCGGCCCCCTGAACTGTTTTTGGCCCTGTGCTGTCTACCTTCGGGTCGACCCCCCGAACTTTTTCGTGGACTCATGGTTTGGCCCAATCTAGTTTAGTTTTGTATATCTGGACTTGTGCTCCTGGTGTTTTGTTTTGTTTCTAATCGATTTAATTCAGCTTCAGTCTATTTGTTTCAATAGCACTAAATCACAATAACAGCTGCCTTGCAGTGCTCTCTATACACAGGATAAAGTAAAAACAACTGCGATGACCTGAATGATAAGATCAGCGAACTCTGCCGCTGCACCATCCTTCTGTCGGGTTTTCACCTATCATGTTTGGCTTATTTATAAAACTGATTGCTCGCAGGTATGAATGTGAGTGTGAACGGTTGTCTGTGGTAGATTGGCGACCTGTGGTAGCTCCACCCCCCCGTGACCCTGATAAGGATAAGCAGGAGAGGATGGACAAAGCTTTTAATTATATCAGGGCAGCTGTGGCTACAACTGTAGCTGCCTCCACCAGTGTGTGAATGTGAGAGTGTGTGAATAGTAGCATTGTAAAGCGCTATATAAATGCAATCCATTATTATTATCTCATTATGATTAACAGAAGAAAAGGGCGGGAAGTAACGCACACTGACCTTGTCTGTTGAAATGACATACATGACAGCTGTGGTGCTTCACAAGGTTAGAAATCATGACTAAAGCCAGACTAGTCTGAGGACACAGCAGAGAGGAGATTCAACTAACCTGCTGGTTAAGATAACTCATTCACCAAACTGCAGTTTTCTCATGGTGCAGTAACATCTTTGATCTAAAACAGTTGTGGCACTTCACCTGCCATCACCAGTAGGCAGCAGGTGAAGTGTCTTGCTCAAGGACACAACCAAGACAGACAGAGCTGCAACCTTCCGGTTACGAGATGAGCTTCCCAGTATTATCTTACTTATTTTTCATTTCTTTGTATTTTCTTTGTATTTTTGGTATTATCTGTACCTGAGCTGACGCAACACAAACATTTTCCCGTCGTGGGATCAATAAAGTCTTATCTTAACAGCTGACTGTGGAATATTTAGTAGTAGTAGTCTCCTATCACAGTAACACGCTGGAGTTCACTGAGCTCCTGAGAGCGATGCACAGATGTTTGTGGAAGCAGTCTGCAGGTGCTGGTTTTATACACCTGTGGACATGGAAGAGACTGGAATACTTTTGTTGTCATCTGGCTGCTGTTGTCATCTCAGAGGTGTTAAAGAAGTGGATTTATAGGTGAAATGATGTGAGGGGAGTTTGGTGGGACTTTTCTCACTAAAGGGAAGTAACAGTGTTTCATTTCCTCTTCTGGTAACCTCAACCACACGACTGACAGACACTGAAAGCTGCAGCATTAGACAGCATAATGGGGAAGTTTGGCTCTTTCTATATTGTAAATCCCCAAATGAACAGAGCTCAAAAGGACAAAGATGCTGGAAGCACAGATGCATCATAACTTCTGAGAGTTCAGGAACTTAACAGTGAAAATCTTCAAACTTTCTCCAGTTTGTCCGACCTCGAAACCCATGTTTGGATCACAGTTACATCAGACAGCGCTCAAAGGCATCTCAAATGCTTGCTATGATATTTTTATTGACCACTTTCACAGCAGTAATGAAAAAAGAAGTTTAAAACAATGAGCTTGCAGCTTTTACTTTGCTTCATCTCTGAAATCTTTCTCTGCTTTTTGGACACATTCAGGATCATCATCATCACTTTGGTCGTGCGGGGAAAGAGTCACCTTTCAGACCTTTCACAGTGAGCAGAGCGTCACTCCACCTTCTGCCTCTGTTCACCCCCTCGTGCATGGAGGTGAACGCCAACAACCTTACCAACTATGCGCTAACGGGCACAGAACCGCCTGGTGCGACACGACAGGCAGAATATTACAGCTGACATGTACGACAGCGGTGCCCAGCAAAGGGAACGAAGCCTCTGTCAGCGTGTCAGTGATGGGGGGTAAAAACGGCTGACGGTCTACATAATCACGCTTCAGTTCAACTCAGAAAACTTTGTGACTTGCTGGCCTGAAGTTTCCGATATCTGCTGCTGATCAATCATCTGAAGCTCCAAAAATGGTATTGGTGACATTTAGGAGACAAGCAGGAAAACAGCTGTACAAACAGCTGCCTGATGCTTTTTATTATCCCAGGATTCAGTTTTTTAATTTCACTGCAGACTCTTCGATGTGTTTTTTTTTTTTGTTTTTGCTTTTTGCTCATGTCGTCTTCTTTTGTTTGCGTGATGTGGACGCAGCATTAAGTTTAGCTCCTGTAGAACAAACTCAGCGTCACCGCAGGAGGCGATGTAGTCGTGACCTTTACTGGCTCGTCGTCGTCAGCACCAGTTTTCCAGGATTCACTCAGTCCAGCTGGGAGGACACACATGGGTGTGATTCCAGGAGCCTTTCTTAGATCTAAAGTCAGAGTGTGACAGACGCCGCACTGACGTGACATCATCCTGGGGATTTAGGACGCTGCAGGTTTTTGATCTGGTCTGTCTCTGTGTTGAGCACGCTGAAGCAGGTGCAAACAGGAAGTCAGCAAACAGCATGTGTCTGAGTATTATAGTCACACAGTGGGTTTCCTGCTGTTGTGCAGCCAGCAGTACGCTCTGACCGATGAGGACTAAATAAGGACTGATGTGCAACGATCGAGCTGAGCTTCATCGTTCTGTTAAAACTGTGTCAGGTTCCCTGAGCTGCACTCTCCGCCAGGCATCAGCAACCAGTAACAAACAGGAAGTCTCAGAGCGTTAATGTGCAGCACGGGCACACCGGCCTTCGGCCACTTCTGACTTTAGTGATTGAATTGATCCCAGAGCGAGATCCATACGTACACGCCTCGGGCATGCAGCAGAACACCCAGCTCGTGCAGGGTGAGGTAAGCTGGGGATCTTTCTGGCTGGTTGCCACGGTGAACCATAATATCAGTGATTTATTGATGCTGGCTTTTTGGAGTCATCACATAGGGAGTTAATTCAGGGTAAACACACGCTGTGTTTACACACTGAAAACTCTGCTGATAAACTTTTCAAGTGCCAGAAAACCTTCCATGCTCACGTGCAGCTGTGCAGCTGTTTTATTTCTGAACTCCTCTCCGTCTCTCACCAACTCGTGGCTCGTGGGCCAGATCAGCCCTTTGAAAACGTTCACGTGGTCCACGTATCTGTGACCCTCACGGCGACTCAGAACAGGCTGCAGGCGTCGACGCTGACCGGCACAAGCACTCCGATCCTGATGGCAGACCGGATTTCACAAAGCTGAGTCCGTGACTGATTCTGCTGGGAACTACAGCCCCCTGTTTGCATGTGCAGCCAGCCTCATCCTCTGCTTTGGGTTGTGATGTTCATGCCGGTGAAACAGACTCTGTAAGAGGTTTTTCTAACATACTGAAGACGTTGCTCAGCTGCTGTGTTCTGCTGCTCTCTCAGGTTTGGGGCCGCCTTGTTGTTGCTGAACAGACTCTGGGTCGTGAATATGAGAGTAAATCACATATTCTGGTTCTCAGTCAAACCTCAGGTTCAGGCCTGCGTGAGCACAGCTACTGAGAGTTCACCGATGATCAGTATCAGCACTGCAGACGGCGCACAAAGCAAACCTGCCGTCTCTAATCAGCATCTCTACACTTCCCATTTAACCTCCCTGCAGCGTTGGCTCCTCCGGCTGTGTCACAGCGAATCATGTGATCCACTTTCATTCAGTGCTGCGCATTAAACCTTCCGCACTGAGTCAGCGCTCTCTCATCAGAGCTACATGCTGCTTTAACACTCACCTGCATGCGCTAAACACCTGCACAGCAGCCCTGTTCGGTTATCCCGAGCGCACGGCGCCATCTAGCGACTTCATTGAGAGGTGCGCTGGCAAAGCAAAACAATAACTAAGTTAATATTTAACTAATTATTTAATTAATCTAAAGACAAAAATAATTCTCATTTTATTACTTTGAAAAGTGTTAAATTTTGTTCTCAGTTTACTTATATTTTGGGGTTATTTACAAGTTTTATTTGTAGGTTAATAATTGCTTAACTTTAGTTTTGCTGTTTTTCTTTGACAGTCACTCAGGACGAGTATAGGACCAGCATGCACCGGGTGGGCCTGTGGTTCTGTACCAGAGCAGGAGAAGCAGCAGGAAACAACGAACACTGATCTTTTGTTTGTTGGATAAATAAACCTTAAACGCAACTTTTACCTTTTGTTTCTCAGCAGAGCTCAGCAGCGCCTTGATTTTAAATGGTTGGATGTTTGGTGGGACAAACAATGGAAAATAGTTTTTAGCCATGTGTTGCAGACACGAGGGTTACATCCACCCAGCGTCCGTGGTTACCATGGTTACTGCGGTGAATTAAACAGCTGGCACTGCGGCAACTCCGTGTTTACGTTTTCATTACGAACGAACTGTCTGACCTGGTTAACTTATAGTTAGGAGTATCGCAGATAACACCCACGTGAGCTGTGTCCTCGGAAATCTGGACTGGTGTGGACTCTCCAAGACAAACTGGTAAGAACGGTTCCCCACTGCACTGAAATAAACAGGCTATTGCTGAAGCACACGTGCTGTGTTATAAACTAAATGTGGATTTGCTATTAACATGTTTAGCTATGAAGGAAACTTTCCTTCCGTCTCGTTCGTGAGCAGCGTTTTCTTCTGTCGTGTGTTTCACAGTTTCTAACACAGTTAAACGCAACATCAAACAAACACAAATCAGATGTTACTTATTTTTGCTTTATTTCAGTCATCCTAACAGACAGCTGGTGCTGAGAATATAGTTGAACACATATTAATAACAGATGATCATTTCTGGACAGCGTCTTCTCTTCTTTCCTTGTAAAAAATATTTTAAATGTTAGTTTAAATTCAAAGTTGGCGCGAATGGTTCAGTCGAACACGTGCTCAGTGAGACATTAAACTAAAGTTATGAAACTTTAATCTGAGCCAAATTAAACAGTGACGTAAGCGTGACCCTACAGACAGACCGGGCCGGTGTTTCACCTCCACCGAGAGCTGAACCCAGCGGGGGTTGAAAGCTGTGTGCCGGGGTCCCAGACTAACAGACAGCGGCAGACTTGGAGCCGCTTCCGACAAACCAGCAAATAAACACTGAACATCTGATCTGTGACATTTGTGAGGTCCTTTCAAACACACACCGCAGCCTTTTTGACCAATAAAATATTCTCATACACGAAGCGACCGCAAACAAATAAACGTCACGACGCCGGTGTTCACGGGACAGGTCAGGAGACGGCCTTCGTTTTCTTTCGCTTTGTACGTTTTATCTGATTTCAGCGCTTTCGCCTCACAGCTGCTGTGTGTGCACTCACAGAGACTTCATTCCTGTTTCACGCACAACACACAACTTTCGCTGTTTCTCTTCTGAGTCTTGCACAGAAACGTTTAAGTTAAAAGAAATGTTATTGTGCACTTCCAGCCTAGTTGTAGAAATCAGCACTCCTGTTTATTTACGGTGATTTTAATTTGTTTTCCATAACAAAGAAGTACGTCCTGCACATGTTGTGACATCACATCCTGTTATCGTAGTCTGCCTGCCTCATTTTTCTGGACACGAATTCAATTTGAGAATCGTCTGAAATGATGGAGCAGCGAGTGCGTGACATTTGTGTAACTGCGCTTTCTCATCTGTGCGTGAAGCAGCTGGAAGTCTGCAGAGTTTCTCCGCTCCTTCACGTTCATTCACACAGCGCACTGCCGCGTGTTTTTTTACAACGTGGGAAACCGTGATTCAGTTTGCAGATACTTATCACAGCGCGTCCTGCCCTCCTACACATCAGACAGACACTTCCTGCAGGGACGCAGCACAAACAGCCCTGACTGTCTCTACGCTTTTCTCTTCATCACAGACCTCACACTGGTTTATGACTCTCATCTTATCATTCATTGTGCTTCCTGCTCTTGGCTGCGCTTACATGTTTCCACTGCCTTTAAGTGTCATCTGCATGCATCTACATGCAGGCACCGCACATGAATCCATCACATCCACACGCTCCTATGATGAATTCGTTTATGTGCATTTTCCCTCCTTAATGAAAACAAACACAAGCGGTGTAGCTTTGCGCTGCTGTGTTAAGACACCTGCTGTAGTTGTGCGTATCTTCCTGAGGTTAAGCATTAATCATCACAGTCTCTGCAAACTGTGTGCAGCTCAGGCTGTAAAGCTCAGGGGGGAGTTCGTGCCTCACCCTCGGCCTCCCCGCAGCTACGGTATGAAAACCCTACATTTTCTCCACCTCGATTTTCAGAAAACTTGACCTCCGACCTTTAAGTTGAGTTCACTGAGTTATCACGTTGACACAGACGTGCGCGCTGCCCACCTGTCCACAGGACCCCGTGTCTTTAACTGCATCTGAGGACGTCTCTGTTCATAGCCGCAGACGTGCTGGGCCGGGCGCCTGCTTTTCCCTTTTCTTTCATCGCGGCTCATCCAACGAGGAGCGAGACGTTGCGCCGTGTTGACATCATCACACGGCGGCTCTGCTGGGCTGAGCTCCGAGTGTGTGCTTGTGTTAAAGAAACAGACAGCTTGATGAGCTGCAGCGGGTCAGAGGAACCGCAGGTGTGACCTCACCTGTGGACGTCGCTCGCTCTGCGCCTGCCCGGGGTTTTCTGCTCTCAGCGCTGTGACGTCGAACCATTTATTTAGAGCACATTTGTTACTCTTTACTTTCACTAAAGCTGACATTTTCACTGTTAAAGAGACGTCATCGTCCCCTTCCTCTCTTCTGTGGACTTTAACTTTTTTTCCCACTTCTGCTAAAAGCTGATAAGTGCCGATCAGCCTCGCCAGATAAACCAGAAGTCTCTAAATTTATCTGTAAAGAATCATTACTCACAACTCATTTGCTGGAAACGCCTTCAATATGCATATATGTGTGTGTGTGTCAGGGAGGCGGGGCTTGTGGTCACACTGACGACAGCAGCAGCATGTTGCTAACAGGCAGGAAAACACCTTCCATCTGTCTGCAGCTTCCGCAGCTCCGAGCACATGATCTGCACTGACACACCGAATCAAACGCACACAGAGGACCCGAAGAGAAGCCGGAGGGCCCGCTCAGTCCCTTAGGGATCCAACACGCGGTCCGAGAGCCCGGGAGGGGACGAGGCGGGAGCTGAAGATTCATTCAGGTTTGTTTTTAAGGGGAAACAATCGTGACTGTGTGGGAATGTCTGTTTCAAGGGGGACCATGTGAAATGGATGACCGGCACACTCACACACACACACACACACACACACACACACACACACACACACACACACACACACACACACACACACACTGTGAAATAATGAACTAACAGAGTTGAGATCTGTGATCTGAGAGTCATTTTCTCTTCCTGCTCCCGTCCTCGAGTCTCGTCGTCTCCTTTCAGTAGTTTTCTGTCTGATCACTTCACGTCTCTGTGGTCGCTTTCGTGTCACTCTGGTGGTTTTACATCCTCTCGTGCTGAGCTTGTGTGTCTTTGGGGTTGTTTGACTGATTTACAACAGGAAATGTCACCTCTGTGACAGTTTGGTAATCTTTTCACACATTTCACAGCGTGTAGGTTTATTTTCTAACCTCTCCTCAATATTTCATATCGCTGTGTTAAAGGATTACAAATGAAGAACCAAAAGCTGCGTTCCTCTAACATCCAGCAGGGGCTCGAGCAGTGAGGTAAAACATGTTTACAGCCTGATACAGAAACGGTTTAGCTAATTTCCTCACAACAACTGTACGTGACTCACCTGTTTGATTGTTTCAAGGCTTAACGTTTGCATAATTGGGGCTGTGGCCTCTCTGACTGGCAGGTAGCTGCTAGCTGTCTGCTGGCCTTCGCTTCGGCTCGCTGGAGTCCCTGAACTGGACCTCCGGACCCCGTTTGTGATACAAAACCAGTGTGTAAACACTATGGTGTCCCTCTTTTATATACAGGCTGTTCCTTTTTTAAGGTTCAGGGGATAAAAATACTGAATGCATCCAAAAGCGGCAGGTTCCTGGGCACATGCTGAAATGCATCTTGAGACTCGTGGTTCTCTCCTTCAGCTTTCACCGCTTCGTCTCTGCGGTCTCGACACGGGTTTGGACATTTCTGCCTCCTCTGCTTGTTTATCATACAACTGCAGCTGCAGGTGGAAATTCTAGTCCCAAATCCTGGTGTCTGAGTGCCATGACCTTTAGATGACTCTTCATTTTCAAAGAAAGCTAAACCCCCAGTGTCGCTTTCTGTAAAGCTGATTTTCCCCAGTTTGTGTGACTCAGTACAGACGATTTCCTTCGTCTAAATTTTCCTGCTTTATTTTCCTTATTTGGACGAAAAATGCAACGCAGTTTATTTTCACTTGGGTGCACATGCGTCGTCCTTCTGCCACAAATATTCACAGAATGTGGATTCATCCGCCGCTGAAAATAGTCCTGAAGACGAGCGCTCTCTCCTCCGAGGCTTGAACAAAAGCCAGTGTTCAGGTGAAGCCACAGACAGAGAGGAAGTCAGATCGTGTTGGAGGCCACGTTCTCCTGGTTTGGGCTGAGAACTTCGAGGACTTCCTGTTCCACCTATGAGAACGAATGAGGCCCTCATGGGAAAAACTGTTAAGGTAAAACACATTTCTGCGAGTGTTGGGGGCATCATAGCGCCCCGGGGTGCTTTTTGGCATCCTCCATTTTGATTTGGGGCGTGAAGCGAGCAGCGGCCTCCTGATAGCATCACTTTCAACCACCACGCTCAGCTGCTTCAGCCGGGCTTTAACTTCGGGTGACCATATTTTGAAAAAGGACACTTGGCCCAGTCACGAAGGACTTTGATAAACTTCGTTTAAAGAAAATTTTAACATATTTAAATGATGCTTTTTCTGTGCCGTTAATGAATGGTGAAAGTCAAGAAGTCAACAAGTGCAAAAAAAGAGGACGCTTGGTCACCCTACTTTAACTTCTAACGTCTAGTTACCGTTAAGAAACGAGCGCCGTGGAGGGAGGACGCCGCGCTCTAAGCGTTAGCAGAAAGTGAATGTTTTTGGACAGAATCACCTTCAGAGTGAGGAAAACTGAAGGACGTGAGCAGGCTGACCAACGGTCCTCTTCTTTGGAAGTCAAAATATGACACGAGTGATGTTTTATTACGGAAGGCGGATTTGTGAAAATTAAAATGTGACTTTTTCTGCAGAAGCAGGTGGAAATAACTTGTTTCATGTGTGCAGCTCGCAGCGGTTGGCTCATTTCAGCTTCGGTGGTTTGATGGGATCAAAAAGAAATGTTTTTGCATTTAAATGCAGCAGATCTGTGATCCTGACTCGACGTTACAGGATGTTTCTTACCTGCTGATCCTCTCTGAGAGGATTATCACCAGGACAGGATACGTGCTGATGGTTTGCAGCTGTCATCACAGAATCTGCATCGGTTTGTGTGTCTTCGACATGAAAATGAGCTCCCGTGATCGCGAGCTTTCTTTTCTCTGACTTCCTGCTTCACACAGGTTTGCTGCGACCACAGAGCTTATTTTACATCCTGCACGTCAGCGTGTGCCCGTCTCACACCTCGGGCTCTGCCACAGCTCGCTGCTGTTTCTGAAAAAGCAGAAATGCTCAGAGGTCAGAGGCTCGTATGTAAACATAGAAAGCAGCTTCTCAGCCTTTTTATGTTTACGTGACGGTTACATTCATAAATGCTTTGCTAACAACTGCTGATGTACTGAGCCTCAAAACCAGAACTTTTGGTTTAATGTTCTATAAGATGTGCAGTTCATCTGGTTTGTGGCTGCTTATAATAATGTAGATAACAGGAAATGATTCACGATAAGAAAACATCTACAAACATCATAAATAACAAGTTTGAGGGGAGCTTGTTAGAAGATGAAGAAGACCTGAAACCAGCTGGGAGCAGCTGTGTCGGCACATCGGGAGGATTCAGTAGCTGCTGCTCGTTTTCAGGGTTTAGATGGTGAGAGATCTGAGGTAAACCAGATGCTCTAACAAACTTCAAACAGGGCGCTTCATGATGATTCCTCTGATTTCAAAACTTATTGACAAAAACCTGTGAGTTTGAGATTGTAGGCGTGCTGGATTTCCACTGTGAGCGTGAGAGGAAATTTAGTGCAGCTGAGTGTTTGAAGCCGTCGGCTGTAAACCTGTTTCTGTGTCAGCTCCTGTTTCAAGTCTGTTTAACTGCAGGGAGAAAGTGCCCTGAACACAGACACATCACAGACACATCACAGACACATCACAGAGTCACATCACAGACACAGAGTCACATCCCAGACACATCACAGACACAGAGTCACATCACGGACACATCACGGACACAGAGTCACATCACGGACACAGAGTCACATCACAGACACATCACAGACACAGAGTCACATCACAGACACATCACAGACACATCACGGACACAGAGTCACATCACGGACACAGAGTCACATCACGGACACAGAGTCACATCACAGACACATCACAGACACAGAGTCACATCACAGACACATCACAGACACATCACGGACACAGAGTCACATCACAGACACATCACGGACACAGAGTCACATCACGGACACATCACAGACACAGAGTCACATCACAGACACATCACAGACACATCACGGACACAGAGTCACATCACGGACACAGAGTCACATCACGGACACATCACGGACACATCACGGACACAGAGTCACATCACGGACACAGAGTCACATCACAGACACATCACAGACACAGAGTCACATCACAGACACAGAGTCACATCACAGACACATCACAGACACATCACAGACACAGAGTCACATCACAGACACATCACAGACACATCACAGACACAGAGTCACATCACAGACACATCACAGACACATCACGAACACAGTCACATCACGGACACAGTCACATCACGGACACAGAGTCACATCACAGACACATCACAGACACATCACAGACACAGAGTCACATCACGGACACATCACGGACACAGAGTCACATCACGGACACAGAGTCACATCACAGACACATCACAGACACAGAGTCACATCACAGACACATCACAGACACATCACAGACACAGAGTCACATCACGGACACAGAGTCACATCACAGACACATCACAGACACATCACGGACACAGAGTCACATCACGGACACAGAGTCACATCACGGACACAGAGTCACATCACAGACACATCACAGACACAGAGTCACATCACGGACACATCACGGACACAGAGTCACATCGCAGACACAGAGTCACATCACAGACACATCACAGACACAGAGTCACATCACAGACACATCACAGACACAGAGTCACATCACGGACACGTCACAGACACAGAGTCACATCACAGACACAGAGTCACATCACAGACACATCACAGACACAGAGTCACATCACAGACACATCACAGACACATCACAGACACATCACAGACACAGAGTCACATCACAGACACATCACGGACACAGAGTCACATCACGGACACGTCACAGACACAGAGTCACATCACAGACACAGAGTCACATCACAGACACATCACAGACACAGAGTCACATCACAGACACAGAGTCACATCACAGACACATCACGGACACAGAGTCACATCACAGACACAGAGTCACATCACAGACACATCACGGACACAGAGTCACATCACGGACACGTCACAGACACAGAGTCACATCACAGACACAGAGTCACATCACAGACACACCACAGACAGAGTCACATCACAGACACACCACAGACAGAGTCACATCACAGACACATCACAGACACAGAGTCACATCACAGACACAGAGTCACATCACAGACACATCACAGACACATCACAGACACAGAGTCACATCACAGACACATCACAGACACATCACAGACACAGAGTCACATCACAGACACATCACAGACACATCACGAACACAGTCACATCACGGACACAGAGTCACATCACAGACACATCACAGACACATCACAGACACAGAGTCACATCACGGACACATCACGGACACAGAGTCACATCACGGACACAGAGTCACATCACAGACACATCACAGACACAGAGTCACATCACAGACACATCACAGACACATCACAGACACAGAGTCACATCACGGACACATCACGGACACAGAGTCACATCACGGACACAGAGTCACATCACAGACACATTACAGACACAGAGTCACATCACAGACACATCACAGACACATCACGGACACAGAGTCACATCACGGACACAGAGTCACATCACGGACACAGAGTCACATCACAGACACATCACAGACACAGAGTCACATCACGGACACATCACGGACACAGAGTCACATCGCAGACACAGAGTCACATCACAGACACATCACAGACACAGAGTCACATCACAGACACATCACAGACACAGAGTCACATCACGGACACGTCACAGACACAGAGTCACATCACAGACACAGAGTCACATCACAGACACATCACAGACACAGAGTCACATCACAGACACATCACAGACACATCACAGACACAGAGTCACATCACAGACACATCACGGACACAGAGTCACATCACGGACACGTCACAGACACAGAGTCACATCACAGACACAGAGTCACATCACAGACACACCACAGACAGAGTCACATCACAGACACATCACAGACACATCACAGACACAGAGTCACATCACAGACACATCACAGACACAGAGTCACATCACAGACACATCACAGACACATCACGGACACAGAGTCACATCACGGACACATCACAGACACAGAGTCAGATCACAGACACATCACAGACACATCACATCACGGACACAGAGTCACATCATGGACACATCACAGACACATCACATCACGGACACAGAGTCACATCACAGACACATCACAGACACAGAGTCACATCACAGACACATCACAGACACATCACATCACAGACACATCACAGACACATCACATCACAGACACAGAGTCACATCACAGACACAGAGTCACATCACGGACACAGAGTCACATCACAGTCACAGACACGGACACATGTCAGTTAAGATCAGATGAGACTGTGTGTGGCTGATCAGCACGTGGTGTTTACAGCAGCAGCTGTTTAAATTCTTCTAAAGTTGAGTAAATGTTTGTGCAGAGAAACGTGTCTGTGCTGCTGCTCTGATTTCAATGTGTTTGTTTCTGTGTGTGTGTGTGTGTGTGTGTGTGTGTGTGTGTGTGTGTGTGTGTGTGTGTGTGTGTCTGTGTGTGTGTGTGTGTGTGTGTGTGAGAGTGTGTGTGTGTGTGTGTGTGTGTGTGTGTGTGTGTGTGTGTGTACCATGTTTACATATCTTTGTGAGGACCAACAGCCCTTATGCGGACAAAATCCCCGTACCCACAAGTTTGAATGAAGGCATGTTTGAGACTCAGAGTGTGGTTTTAGTGTCAGGGTTACAGTTATGTTATGGTTAGCATTCATTCTTGATGGTTAGGGAGAGCAGCTAGGGAAAACATCGTGTCAGTTAGATGTCCTCACTAAGATATGAAAACAAGAAAAAAAATGACAAAGGATGAACTGAAGCTCTGCCATCACGTAATGTCGCATACTGCTGTTTCTGATGTCATTTAGAAAAAAAAAAAAAAAAAGAAAAAAGAAAGCATTTTGATTAATAATTGACTTCCAGGAAAGCAAGGCTGACATTTTTTACACTGACAAACTGCAATAGTGAAAGACTTGTTGTGTCTTGTGTTTAGTCCTCATTTACTGTTAGTGAAGTATTTGATGAGCTTATAAAATATGCTTTATAAAACACATCCTAACCTAATCCTGATAAATTTACCAAACATTTAAAGAGACAGATTTTTCTCCTTCTCAAGGTTTGATATGGAGGATTCTGATGCATGTATTTACACAATTATATATTTGATAGGATGCATAGGAGCATAGGATGTATAGAAAATCTAAAAAAAGTTCTTAATGTCAATAAAAGTGCATCTATGTTCAAGTTTAGGAAAATATTTCACATTGCAAACACAGGCAAAAAACTCCAAATATACTTACACAGGCCAATATTTTGATACTTTAAAATTTATGAGTGGACTATGTGCTGATATCACAGAAGTAGCACTGATTTCAAAGTAATTAATTACTTAGTTACTTAGTTACTTTTTAAAAACACGATTTACAACCTGAAGAGGTGATAAAGCGATAGATCTTTCAGCCCAATTCTACTTTTTCTGCATAATCCATCATACAAAATGTAATCAGATGGAAAAGTCTCTTTTTAAAACTTGTTTTATTAGTTTTAATCTTTTAACTTTATGCATCAAGCAAAACATTTAATTATATGCAACATTCTCTGACTTGAATAAATTAGTTTAACATTTAAACCTATTTTCTGCACATTCCAGCTCATAAAATAAAATATTTTTTGTGTTTACACTCAGTCTTTCAAATAGATGCAAGTAAAACACAGCAGAAAATAAATAAAGTCAAAGACTCAGCGGTCCTTTTGCTCTATTTTCACCTGTAAAGCAGGAGCAGGGTAGGCGGAGGGTTACCCTGGTGTAGGTGTGCTGCGGTCAGTGGAAGAATCCGCAAGTTTCTCTGTGAGTTTCCCATTACGTCGTAGCTACTCGGTGCTTGTTGGAAGTTTAGGGGTTTTTTTCGCTGTAAAAAGAAGTTTTCTTCCCACGCACGATGGACGCTAATGTTTTTGTCACTTTTTATGGAATCAAACTCAAAGTAAGGTCAGTACTTCCCAGTGTTGGGTAAGTTACTTTAAAATAGTAACTTAGTTACATTACTAGTTACTTCTCTCAAAAGTAACTCAGTTACTTCAAGTTACTCGTTACTTTCAAAGTAACTAGTTACTAGGGAAAGTAACTTTGGTTTTACTCAGAATTCTCTTGTTAATGTGTTTCTTCCATAACTTTGCCAGTCTTCTAGCTTGCTTACTTGCCACAAGTGC
Organism: Rhamphochromis sp. 'chilingali'; assembly: GCF_963969265.1. Classification (NCBI taxonomy): domain Eukaryota; kingdom Metazoa; phylum Chordata; class Actinopteri; order Cichliformes; family Cichlidae; genus Rhamphochromis; species Rhamphochromis sp. 'chilingali'. The sequence goes on along the minus strand of NC_137935.1, from coordinate 1,529,323 downwards.
ACTGTGCCACCTACCAATAGAAAGGATATGATAACGTGCATATTTCCACGAGAGAAATCCCACGCCTGGACCATCATTGACTGCTGCCATGATTCTAGCCTACGTCACAGAGTCATGTGCGCCTTTTACATCCAACACAAAAACTGCAGTCGTGGTGCTTTCGATTGTACTCAGAACTCAGAAATTCTGCCTTCTGAATAGGAAGATGTAGGTAACACCAGACTGCAGATGAGCTGCATACAGGGCTGGACTGGGAAAGAAAATTGGCCCGGGCATTTTGACTAGAAACTGGCCCACCATTATAGGAAAACTCATAAAGCCTTTGAATGAAAACAAACACTGTTGTGACAGTGATGTACACTGTTTTGATGGTATATATGCATCAATATATCAATCGTTTGTTGTAAGATTCAGATAATTATTTTTTAAAAGCTAGACATTTTAAATGAGAATAAGAAAGAAAAGTATTTCTTTGTGCCCCCCTCTCCCTGTTAATGCCCTACATGCCCCCTTGGCCACACTTTGCTAGATCCGCACCTGCACAGTTACCAGCTGTCAGCTACCTAAAAAAGGATCCTGGGGTTATTTGTCTCTCAGAAACAGTTCATAACTTCCCTTCAACTCATTCATGTCACCTAAAAGGTAAACCTGTTTCTCCATCACCTGCTCAGCTCTGATGATCCAGTAAGGACATCTCCTGGTTTCATCTTCATGTTTCCCTCTCACCAGATAACCAAACCATATCATGACCAGCAGCTTTTTTTTACAGCTGTGGCTCCAGCAAACATCAGCCGATATTAGAAATTAATATTAAATAAATTCTAACAACAGCTGATCAAGCTTAAACGTGCTGCTGTTGTTTAGCGCGACATCCGCTGGTTTCCTCTTTCGGCGCAAAGTGAGCGATAAACAAACAAGAGAGAAAAGCCGATCAGCTGATCATCGATCAGTTTCATGATTGAAGTAGAAACGGGAGAGGGAGGGGGAGAGGATGAGAGGAGAAGAGGCAGTTGTGCAGCAAAGACACAGAATAACTCCAGCTTTGTGTCTTTTTCATTGTAGCTGAATTACGGGACAAACTGTTCCTTTTCACCTCAATAAGAAACGCGTAATATTTTCTCTGAATACCAGACGGGACGGTTGGCAACTCTAATAACTTATGAACAAAATAAAGTTCAACATCAGTAACTTCATAGCACCCACCCAGCTGTGTAGAAACTCCGTCATGCTAGCTAGCACGCAGTACGGAAAAAGTCAGAATAACGAAAATAAACTCCACCTACACTTGGTTCATATCTGACCCAGAGAGACTGCAGGTCATAACTTCTTACCTGAAGTTCAGTTCACACTTGGACCGGCGGCCGCCTGGGGTCTCTTTTCCTTCTGCGTCCCTTTTCCTTCATCCACCTGCTGCCTCCACCACTTGCTAATGTTACTGAATCTGTGGAAGCTCCGCGATAGCCACCACACGAAGTAACGAGTAACGACCCTATCTAAATCCCAGTAACGAGTAACGCGTTCCTGATTTTGGCATAATAACTAGTTACCGTGCTCGTTACCACAATAATAACGTAGTTACTGTAACGCGTTACTTAATAACGCGTTAGTCCCAACACTGGTACTTCCACACTTTAAACGCTGCACACTCATACTCTCTCTGCACTCGATATGTGATCCATTGTTGATCTGCACACAGCTGCTGTCACCAACGTCGCACTTGCTTACGTCACTGTCATGAGACATTCTCGCAAAAAAAATCACGGTTTTAGTAACGCAGTAACGCAGCGTTCCTACGGGAAAGTAACGGTAATCTAATTACCGATTTTGCAATAGTAATCCCTTACTTTACTCGTTACTTGAAAAAGTAATCAGATTACAGTAACGCGTTACAAGTAACGCGTTACTGCCCATCTCTGCTGAGCACATTGTTCAACATAAGCATATTTATCTCATTTCCTGTACTTTCCCCTCTGCACACTGTGTGCAACAGCTCAACCAGCACACTCTTACTTGGTGTTAATTAAGGCTGTTCAGAGAAAGTCACTGGGGTAGCTCACTTATGCACAAGGTGTCCTTTGGCATCTGTGGCTTGGAACATTAAGTTATGAGAATAGGGAGAGAGGTCTGTCACTGACAATTCATAATTTCCTTTGCATAAATGGGGGGACATGGGTAACATCTCAAAAAAACATTTCCATATTACATAAACATATTACATCCCAAGTATCGCAAAAATGCATACACACGAAACAGTGCAGAACGTAAAATAAGGTGCTGAACTTAAATCTATTCTATTCACGCTGCACAGAATAGCTCAAAATGAATTGTGTATTGTATATCGGGGTTTAGAGCAAAACAAGCTTTTTGAGAGGAAACTGTGTGTGACGCAAAGCATTTTCCAGCCTGGTGAGCTGAACAGGTAGGGCGAGCCCTGCACATCTGAAGCACCATGCTACAGCTTTGTGCATTTATGTTTGTGGGAATATTTATGTACTCCTGACTCAGGAAGGAGTTGTTTCCAATGCTCCGCCCAAGCTTTTCCTGCTGACACTGGTCTGTTTGACATAATGTGGCATATGTGTGTATGTATATATATATACATATATATCCCGCAGGCAAATGGGAACCATGAAGAGGCCGCTAGAAAGGCTGCAACCACCAAGTACCTGCAGAGGGTCAGGCAAGTCCTGAGGAGTCAGCTGAATGGTAAGAACAAGATCCGGGCCATCAACACGTACGCCCTGCCCGTGATTAGGTACCCTGCTGGGGTAATAGGCTGGCCAAAGGAGGAGATAGAAGCCACTGACATAAAGACAAGAAAGCTCCTTACCATGCATGGAGGGTTTCACCCCAAGTCCAGCACCTTGAGGCTGTACGCTAAGCGGAAGGAAGGGGGCCGGGGACTGGTGAGTGTCAGCACCACAGTCCAGGATGAGACAAGGAACATCCAAGAATACATTGGGAAGATGGCCCCAACTGACCGAGTGCTCAGTGAATACCTCAGGCAGCAGAAACCCACGAAAGAGGAGGGAGACGAGGAACCATCATGGAAGGACAGGCCCCTGCACGGTATGTACCACCGGCAGATAGAGGAGGTGGCTGATATCCAGAAATCCTACCAGTGGCTGGACAAAGCTGGACTGAAAGACAGCACAGAGGCACTAATCATGGCAGCACAAGAACAAGCTCTGAGTACAAGATCCATAGAGGCTGGGGTCTATCACACCAGGCAAGACCCCAGGTGCAGGCTGTGTAAAGATGCCCCAGAGACTATCCAGCACATAACAGCAGGGTGCAAGATGCTAGCAGGCAAGGCATACATGGAACGCCATAACCAAGTGGCCGGCATAGTGTACAGGAACATCTGTGCCGAGTATAACCTAGAAGTCCCGAGGTCAAAATGGGAGATGCCCCCAAGGGTGGTGGAGAATGACCGAGCTAAGATCCTGTGGGACTTCCAGATACAGACGGACAAAATGGTGGTGGCTAACCAACCGGACATAGTGGTGGTAGACAAACAGAAGAAGACGGCCGTAGTGATCGATGTAGCGGTTCCGAATGACAGCAATATCAGGAAGAAGGAACACGAGAAGCTGGAGAAATACCAAGGGCTCAGAGAAGAGCTCGAGAGGATGTGGAGGGTGAAGGTAACGGTGGTCCCCGTGGTAATCGGAGCACTAGGTGCGGTGACTCCCAAGCTAGGCGAGTGGCTCCAGCAGATCCCGGGAACAACATCGGAGATCTCTGTCCAGAAGAGCGCAGTCCTGGGAACAGCTAAGATACTGCGCAGGACCCTCAAGCTCCCAGGCCTCTGGTAGAGGACCCGAGCTTGAAGGATAAACCGCCCGCAGGGGCGTGCTGGGTGTATATATATATATATATATATACACATATATATATATATATATATATATATATATATATATATATATATATATATATATATATATATATATATATATATATATGTATGTATATATGTACATATATATATATATATATATGTATGTATATATATGTATGTATATATATATGTACATATATATATACATATATATATGTACATATACATATATATGTACATATATATGTATATGTACATATATATGTATATATATATATATATATATATATATATATATATATATATATATATATATATATATATATATATATATATATATATATGTATGTATATATATAGTTTTAATACACAGTACTAGTAAAACGTGTTTTCTGTGCACATCCATGCACGACAACAGTCGACTAGGACATTCAAGCCCTACCTCAAACGACTGTGTCCCACCTCTAAGCCCTTATTAACTCGTACTCCTCCTGGGTTAAGTCCTGGGATCCTGACTGCTAACAACCCTGTATATGTGTCTGGTAAAAGCTGCTCACCCATTCACAATGCTTTATGACTGACAGGAACTCATAAGCCTTGTTCAAAAACCTCCCATGGAGGAAAATTTGCAAAACAAGTGCTTAGTTTGAGAGGACAGAACTGAAGAGAGAAGGGGTCAGAGGCACAGTTAAAAAAAATCATCTGAAGATTTAAGAAGAGAGTAAGAAGATGGCTTTCACTGGTGATTTAAAGCTGATTTAGAGAGCTTACTCCAGTCCTTTCTCACTCCCAGGATATTAAACACAGGGTCTTCTAGTCGGTTTATACCACTGGCCCTTCTTCAATTTACTGAGTAGAGCCATAAACAGGAGCTATAACTCTTTGCCGTGGTCAGTACATTAAAACATGGACAAGGACGTGTTGTCCACTTGTCTGTCAGCCCAGCGGCTTCTGACAGTACAATGCTTTGGTATGAGAATGTATTGTTTTATCCAGAAGGGCTCATTTATATGGAGGTTGGTTTATTAAGTTTATTAAAAAAAAATTTGTAAGAAGTTTAATTTATGCGGTTCTTCTTCTTCAAACGTGTATTTTTGAAAGTACGCAGCACCATGAAACAAACGTTGGGAATTACTGATTTTACAAAATGCTAAGCAATACTACACAACGCGCTTACTCAACCAGCTGTTCCGTTGCAGCACTGGCATGCTGTGAGCACAAGAATAACCTCTTCAGGCTTTATACCTCCCTGAAATGCAGAAGTGTACCATGTGACAGTGAAGTGACACTCAAAGACGCGTTTTCTTATCACGCCCAGTAGCTGTGAGGCCCTGAGACACTGAGGTAACTTTTCTGTGACCACAAACTTCCCCTATCTGTGAGAATAATCAAGAACTGTGGTGAAACGACCCTCTCCGAACGACCCAGCCCAGGGTGGCTCTGCTTCCTGTGATGAAAATATTATGTGATTCTACCTCCATTAGCACCTTTTAAGCTGAGTGATAAAATTCACTGAAAAACATCATATGGAACCATTCTAGGGCTGCCAATATGTGTGATACATAATGAAGTTTTTCAATAAACAGGTGCAATGTATTTAGTATTTATGGTTGTTTACAAGAGACTCTTTCTTGCGTGACCAAGCGCTGATTGGCCAGTGATCCACGAGTATGTACGCTTTCTCACCCGAACATGTTGTCTTCTGTGTCAAAGATCTAACAATGAATGTAGAATTTGACATTAATTGATAGTAAGACAAAAAGTTGGTGTTTGTGTGTGTAAGTTAATTTAACCTTGACTTGCACATGAAGACCATCTTTGCAAAGTATAAACAAGCCAGCCACTCTTCAATCTTCACTTACAGTAACTGGAACTGTGTGTAATCTTAGCCAATGTGGTATTAATCACATGACAAGCTCAACAGACTGCTAAAGTGAAACTGAATCCGTGGGGTTTTCCACCGGCAATTCAGTGCACGAACCAGTGAGGTCTTCTCTGTGTCTGCTGATTTCAGGGAAACGGTTTAGCATCATAGTCCTCCTTTTAGCTTTAACAAAAAACTGTTTCCCCCAAGCAGTTTGGCACCATCAAAGTCCAAGCAGGGGCTTATTTGTCTGCCAAGGAGAGGAGTCTCCTACGGGTATACTAAAAGCCAAAAAAATTAAAAGAGATTGGGGGAGATTAACATCTTCTAAAAAAGCAGCTTTTTTATGGGAACTGTAAAATCCGTGCCAAGCAGTGTTTGTTTGTGTACAAGTTAAAAAGCCCTTGGAAGCTGGCGTTAAGTTGTGAAGATACTGGTCAAGTTGCAACATAAAAGAGAGAAAAAAAAAGAAAAAAAAAAAAGATATGAAAACAAGTGTGTGTGTGTGTGTGTGTGTGTCACAGCTGCTGCAGATTTGCAAACTTGCATGTAACAGTTTGAGTGAACCACTTGTGTACGCCGGGATCTCTCAGAGCCCCGCCCCCTGCTTGGCCGATGACCTCTCACAGTTTAAAAGGATAAACTCTCATTGGCTCGTGCCAGCAGCTACAGCACCTCCTTCCCACCTCAAACCTTCCTGCTTCTTCTTTGCTTCCCTCCTACGGCAGAGCTTTCCACTTTTCCCTGTCAACCTACACGCTTTCCTTCTCACCGACCCTTTAACACATTCATGCCCGCCTACACATCTATGCACCTGTACCTAAACTGGCCCCTTTTTCATGCTTCTCATGAATCCACTGCCAAATATGTGAAATAATTTATGAAATAAAAACATTTTTTGCAGGTGCTGGGAAAGAAATGAAACCAGTGTGTTTAAACTGACTGCAACACTTTCAGTGCAGACAGATAAAAACATGTGATTGTGCATTTTTAACGTGTGCTCGATCGATCTCTCTGCGTTTCTACAGAGCGAGATGAATTCATCCGACGCTGTAATACAAATGAGATTTTGTGGTTTAATCTTTGGAGTGGATCCTCTTCCTGTTTTCAGGCCGACAGTGAATGCCGCCGTGAGCAGCCCTGCAGCCTCTCTGCTTTCACCTCCCGACGAGCGCCACCTCACGATGACTCCTGCCACCAATCTCAGCACCGGCGGCGCTCCGGAGGAGAAGCCCTGCATCGTCAACGACCAGATGGGACCCTTCACAGTTGTCTACATCCTCATCTTCATCATCAGTCTGCCTGGAAATCTGGTGTCAGTGTGGGCCTTCATCCGCAGCCCCAGAGCCAAGGTAGGCAGGACGACTCGAGATGACCCGAGGTCACACACGAGGTGAAAAGTGAGGCGAATGTCCTGTGGCGAGGTGTCACATGACAGTGTAAAGGTGCTTGAAGAGCACGTATTAGATAAGAGAAGAAGAAGTGATGAGAGGATTTGTGGTCAGTTATGGTGAAATGAGCTGGAATGAGGATTTCTCTGACCCCGTGACTCACTGTAAGCTTCTCTTTTCCTCGGACATAGAAGAAGATATAGTCGAGGTTTTAAAAATGAAGCTTTAAAATGAAATCGTCCATCAGCCTCTGACTCTTCTGAGCTCAAAGCTCTCAGATGGAGATGTGGACAAAAAGAAGGCAGATTTAAAGCCCTTTTGCATCAGTACCTACTCAGATCAACCGGTTTTCCATTACAACCCAGTGTGCGTGCTTGTCGTCATAGCAACGCATCTGTGTGGCCAGCGACATAATCATGCGATACGAACGCTACAAGAAAGGACGTCGAGGCAAGAATAAACCTGCTGCTTTCCTTCGTTGCCGAGTTTTAAAAAATGACAGTTTTAATTTTTGCGAGTGAGACGCTCTCATGACTCATCGAGTGGCGCTTCTGACCGGCCAATATGTGGCACGCAGTCTGATGATGTCACATTTTAGTACCTGCCTGGGTGAGCAGGGACTATGACCTAATGGAAAACCCTGGAAACCGTGGCGAACGGTTGCCAAGTCGATCCGATTAGGTACTAATGAAAATGGGGCATAAGACGCTTCAGCACAGCCTTAAAAACACCCATGAACACACATTTACCCCAGTGTGGGGTAAGTACTCCTACCTTACCCAAACTACAGGTTCTGGACAAATTCAAAGAGCTTTTGGTCATTTTAAATTTCATTTGTTAGAATTTATTAATTTTCCCCTGAACTGCAGTTCCTCTAATGTCCACTGGAGGCTCCGACAGTGAGTCAGTCCCCACAGTCCTGCATGTTCAAAGGTCCAACAGAACTGCTTCACAACAAATGCATGAAGTTTATTTTAAACACTCACCTGGTTAGATAGTATTAAGGCAGCTGCAGCACAGGTGGCTGTAGTAGCAGAGCTGATGATCTGAGTCCGTGTCCATGTTTAGATGTTTTTGTGTCCCTCAGCAGAAGAGCGCCAGCATCTACCTGATTAACCTGCTGGTGGCCGACCTGCTGCTCCTGCTCGCGCTGCCCTTTAAGATCATGAAGGACCTCGGGGTGGCGCCGTGGAACCTCATGGTGTTCCACTGCCAGGCCAGCGCCGTCACCATCTACATCAGCCTCTACGCATCCATCGCCTTCCTCGCCTTCATCATCACGGACCGCTACCTGCAGGTACTCTCCAAAAATGTTCAAAAGCAGCGCTCTGGTTAGTGGGCACCACGCACCGTGCGGTCTTTCTTATGTGTTTAGATTGAAATCGTTTTCAGACATCAGAAACAAAAATGTGAGTGTCCTCCTGCAGGAATGCCACACTGTGCGCTCTCTGCGGCTGCAGGAGGTCGGCTTCGCCCGGCTGCTGTCGCTGGTCGTCTGGCTGCTGCTGCTGCTCATCATGGTGCCCAACATGGCCCTGCCAATAAAACAGGTCACGGTAAGGCAACAGTCCTGACAATAAAGCCTCTGTGACCGTTGGAGGTGCACGATTCACATGTCTAAAGTGCACCATGCAGGCCGGCGGCGGCTATTGGAGACGTTTTCAGAATCAGAATCAGAATCAGAAAGGGTTTTATTGCCAAATGTTGAGCAGGTTTACAACATTAGGAAATTGCTGCTGTTTTGTCCTCTGAGCAGAAGGAGGTGACACTGTGCCTCAGACTGGTGTGTTTCTGTTGCTCCTGCAGGAGCAGACCTACCTCAGCTGCTCTTCTCTGAAGAAGGACATCAGCCTTCACTGGCACGCTCTCACGGTCTTCCTTTGCACGGCGCTCTTCCTCAACGCCTCCGCCGCCACGCTCATCTCCAGCACCCTGGCTGTCAAAAAGCTCCTGCGCAGCCGCAGCGACCCCAAACTCTGGGCGAACGCCAGGAGGGTGGCGGCAAGCGTGGCGGCTGTGGCGTTGGCCTATGTATTCAGCTTCGTCCCCTACCACGTGGTCCGCACGCCGTACACGCTGGCCCAGACCAAACTCATCACAGACTGTGAAACCAAGAAGCGGCTGTTTCTGGGGAAGGAGTCCACTCTGCTGCTGAGCGTGCTCCACCTCTGCTTCGACCCGCTCATCTTCTTCTACCTTAACGCCCCGTTCAGACACACCATCAGAAAGCTGTTTCCCTGCCTCGGAAACCACGCCATCAGAGACGCAAAGGAGGAGGCGGCAGAGGAAATGATGCAGCCGGCGACCTCTGCACAGCAAGAGGCTGCATGCTAACCACACCGTCTCCTCCAGGATGGTACTTAGCTTAGCACAATGACTGGAAACTGTTAGCTTAAATGCTCTCTTGAAAGACTACAAACATGGACTAAAGACTTACAGATGCTCCTCCATGTGCAACAGGATTCAACTTGACTTATTAAACTTATAGATTATTACTCACTGTTCAGTTTTTATCAGTGTGACTGGTGTTAATAAAATGAAGACTAACAGGTGAAATGATTAAACTCTGTGATGCTGTTACATAGACTGTAACTTTATATTATTATTGATTCATAAAGATGAAACAAAGAGAACAAACCCGATTGGTCCTTTTAAGTGCTGTGAGCGTCTGTCACCAGCAGAGGGCAGCAGTAACCAGTGTTCACCACAGTGCTCCTCAACTGAAACACCTTATAGAACCTTATGATATCCCGCTTGTCTTTTTCAACAGAGGACACAATTATTAAAGCTAAATACCACAACAAAAAACATTTTTAATGTCATGACAACAGGTCAGAAAGCAGAATCTAAACACTGTGATGACGATGTACTTAAAGTGTGTCTTGGGAACATTTATTGAAGAAGTCTTTTGCCAATAGCCATATTCTGAAATCGAACACCATCGACAGCAGCACTCTGACCTGACCTCTGTGTGAGGTCTGTCACTCATCGCGGTGCTGATGCACGCTCAATTATCCAGGTAAGTAAATCCCAAAAGGTTGAGTCTGTTCATCTGGAGGTTTCAGTGGGAGAAACGTTTCATCATCATCAGCTGACGTCTTCAGTCTCAACTGACTGCAGGTTTCAACCTTATAAACAGGACATTTGAACAATGACTGAAACCAGCAGCACTGATGAACAACGGGCTGGGAGGTCAGTTCATGATCATTAATATACAAATTCTCATGACCACTGATCAAAGCCCACTGATCAATAACCATGAGTACCATTCACAGAGAGTTGGGGAAAAGCTGCAATCACAGCATTGTAGGATGGTGACAGATGTACCCTTAGGCCCCCTCCTCCATTCAGAGATGGTCTTTCCCTCACGTTCCTTCAGTGCTGCTGGTTTCAGTCATTGTGCAAATGTCCTGTTTATAATGTTGGAAACCTGCAGTCAGCTGAGACTGAAGACGTCACCTGATGATGACAAAATGTTTCTCCCACTGAAAACGTCCAGATGAACAGAATCAACCTTTTGGGATTTACTTACCTGGATAATTGAGCGTGCATCAGCACCGCGATGAGTGACAGACCTCACACAGAGGTCAGGTCAGAGTGCTGCTGTCTCAGGAAGAAGATGATGACAATGGACCAAACGAGTTAGTGATTAAAGTGAACGGCATGTGCTTTTTCTTATTTCACTCATACTTACTCATATTAATCTTGCTTCAGGAAATGATGTTCACGTTAACCGATACCAATACCAGTGCCGATAATATCGATTTGCCCAACTTTACCTTGAAGCAGAAGGACAACTGAATATCTCCAAAGGAAAATGGACCCTGGAAAAGGAGGAGCCTTGGAACCAGGACTAAAAGAAACAGTATAACAGACAAATAAGGCTTTTAAGTATGAATAAACTTACCTCTGGTTTCTGTAGCTTAGTCAGTAAATGGTAAATGGCCTGTATTTATATAGCGCTCAAAGTCAGTGTTTGTAGTTGTTACCACAGACTGTTCCCAAATCACCGACACAGTGACGGTAACTGATTTAAGCGCATATGCTATTAGCTAATGCTACTCAGCCTGGCTAGCAAGCTCCTGCTAGTACCAGCCAACCATAAATGGTCTGTTACTACAGTAACCTCACAGCAGCCATATTTTTGATCAGATGATGTCATTAAAAAGGCTCCAACAGCACAAACACGGTCCACAGGTCCAGTTCAGGGACTCCAGTTAGCTGAGGTGACGCCTAGCACACAGCTAGCAGCTAGAGCTACCTGTGTCCCCATCCACCTGTCAGAGGCCACACCTCTAATAACGCAAACGTTAGGCTTTAATACAATTTAAGTTGAGTTTTAAAGGTGAAGTTAACATTGGAGACCAAACATCATAAACATGTTTGTCCTTTTGAAGTCTCTGGTGGACATCAGAGGAACTGCAGGATTTGGTCCTGAGTGCTGACATCATTTTTATCATTTTCTGTGAACAAATGAAAGTTTTTTGGTAGTTTAAGATTAAAAACAATCTCCCTACGATACTGTAAGCAGGAGGATGGAGCTCCTGCAGCCGTTCACATTCCTGACCTGATGGAGTGGATCCAGGGCCTGACCTTCTGACTGCACGTATGAAATTATCTACAGCAGCTTATAATAATGGTTAAACAAGCCTCACGGTGGCCAATACAGATTACAGACTGAACATTAAAGAGTGAAAATAAAGCTTGTCTCTAAAAATCTCTCTGCATTTCTGTTAGCGTACGAAACGTAATCGAAACGCGTCATTTAGACTAAAACATTCAGGAGACGTGCGTGAAGACACGAGGACCGAGCTGCCTACAGGAGACGTCATTAAAGATGGCGTCTCACTGATAATACATGGCTAACGCTGATATTATAAACAAACATGTAATATACGGATTAAAGCTGAGAACAGCTATTTGTAGGTTATGACGTCATCTGCCTCCAGTAAGAACACTTCTACAGTACTGCAGATGTATCCTCATTTGTAGCTTTAATATTTGGATACATTTGTAACTATTTCAGCTTTTTAAACTAAAAAATGCTTATTTTAAGATTGTGGAAAATGTTCTTTTCCTACACACTTCATCTGTCCATCCTGTCACGGACTGAACACTTGTCCACAGTGAACTTCACCTCTCACCCACTGAAGGCTGGGATAGGCTCCAACCTGTGCCATGAAACGGATACACAGGTGAGGACAATGATGAAGGATGGACTTTATTTATCCCACGGTTGTGAATTTCCTGAATAAAGTGATTCAAAAGTCTGTGTCACCCATGGAACACCAATCACAGGCAGCGATCTTGTTGGTGGCTGTTGGAGTTTTGGGGGTTTGGCTCATGTGGACAGCCACAGCAGTGATAACAGACACAGAGAGGCACAGCTGACATCTGTCAGCAGATTGTCGCACACGCTGAAGGCCTTTCACATCCAGCAGATGAGCGTCCGTGTCTCTGTAGAACAAACTATGAGCTGCTGTCACCTCTGAAATTCCCTCTCGTTCTCCGGAATCGCAGAAATGTCGCTAACAAAGTCGGAGATGCCCAGACAGCTGTGGACACCTCAGCAGATATGAGCTGCTTGTCACATGATGCTGACAGCGAACAGACAGGACACAGGCCCAGTAAACACTGACGGACTCACTGCTGGAGCCTCCGGTGGACATTAGAAGAACTGCAGGTTTGGTGCTTTGCTCCGTTTTTCAGCCTCTGAGCTTAAATATTTGAGTCGAGTCAAAGTTTTCTGAAGGCAGTTCACCCAAATCAGGAGGCTCTGAGTTAAAACTGTGCTTTATGAGGACATGTGAGCTGATAACAGAGAGTGCACAGCCATGTGTTCTGCCATGCTCCTCCCTGCCTCACCATTTCAAATATGCACTGTGGAGACAGTGGGCAGAGGCCGGGGCCAACAGTTGCAGTGGGGCTTGGTAACAGGGTACGAGCCGAGGATCTGCCTGGCGACAGCGTCCTGCTGTTTGCACTTGGAGCTGCAGCTGCTGCAGTTGGGACGGTCGTTAAATGAAATAAAGGCCTCAAAGAAAAAAAACAAACTCTGATCTGATAAAATAATAATAGTTTATTCTTTTGTGTTAAATGGAGGCTTCAACATGGACACGGGCTTTAATCAGGTCAGAACAAAATAAAAAATATTAAAGGCAACAATGGCCGACAAACTCTCCACAGTAAGGACGGCTGCAGAGATGCGCTGGTTGTGAAGGAAGGAGCACCAAACATGCTTCATTCAGTGGGTGGAGACTCAGCCGCAGCGATGATGGCACTGATAACCAGCTCGCTAACGGGAACAAGCCACCTGCTGACCTGAGATCAGTTACAAGTCTGTCTACATTCATACACTCACAGGGACTAGAAAGAGAGAGCAGATTTCTCCTGTTTTGGCTTCCTGTTAACTCCAGAATTCAAAATCCTGCTCCTCACATACAAGGTCTTAAATAATCAGGCCCCATCTTATCTTAATGACCTTGTAGTACCATATCACCCTATTAGAGCACTTCGCTCTCGCTCTGCAGGCCTACTTGTTGTTCCTAGAGTATTTAAAAGTAGAATGGGAGGCAGAGCCTTCAGTTTTCAGGCCCCTCTTCTGTGGAACCAGCTTCAGTTTGGATTCAGGAGACAGACACTATCTCTACTTTCAAGATTAGGCTTCAAACTTTCCTTTTTGCTAAAGCATATAGTTAGGGCTGGACCAGGTGACCCTGAATCCTCCCTTAGTTATGCTGCAATAGACGTAGGCTGCCGGGGATTCCCATGATGCACTGGGTGTTTCTTCTTTACTCACTATGTGTTTATACACATCTCTGCATTTAATCATTACTTATTATTATCTCTGGCTCTCTTCCACAGCGTGTCTTTGTTCTGTCTTCCTCCCTTCACCCTCGACCAGTCTCTGCTGGAGGTTTCTTTCTGTTAAAAGGTAGTTTTTCCTTCCCACTGTCACCAAGTATTCACTAATGAAGGTTGTCTAATTGTTGTGGTTTCTCTGTAATATTTTACGGTCTTTACCTTACAATAGAAAGTGCTTTGAGGCGTCTGTTGTTGTCAGACTGATTCTTTTTCCATGATGAATTCATCAGCCGTGGATGATTCCTGGTAATTTCTGGGTCCAGCTGGCTGAGTGCGGCCCGGCTTGGGTCTCTGTGGACCCACCGAATAGGAAACATCAGGACTGAGTGTGAGAGGGAGACTGTATGGGCTCACTGCGTCCTTGGTGTTGCAATAAAACACACTACTCTAAAATTAGACCCTGAAGACTGATATTAGCTCACTTCCCAGATATGGAGCTAAACACACACACACGGTGAAGGTTGTGCAGTGAGTCAGCTGGGTTTTTGTTCTGAAACAGGGAGACCAGTCATCCCCCATCACTGACATCACCTGAGCAACAGGGAGGAGGACAGAGGTGTCGGTGCACTGTGGGAACAGTACAGTTATTAAGATACAGTAGTATGTATGTGAAAGATGGACTGAGTAACCATGACGAATATCTGGTTGTTTCTGGAATCTGACGAGGGGGAACATTAGCGCTAGCTCTTTTGTCCAACTAGATTTTGTTTATGTGGTTAGAGACCAACCACATACACGGTATACATTATTAGTTTATTTTGATTTAAAGATCAGCCTCATCTCCTAAATAAGTCAAAAAACACACTTTTTCCTCTGATAAACAGTTTGATAATATCCTCACATCGTGTGACAGTTTATTCAGTAAGAGTCCAACAATGTTTGAACCATTTAAAAGAGTTTCAATAATTCAGTTCAATTCAGTTTTTCACTATGAGCAAGTGCTTTGGCAAAAGAGGGAAGGAAAACTCCCTTTTAACAGGAAGGAACCTCTAGCAGAACCAGGCTCAGGGAGGCGTGGCCATCTGCCGACTGATTAGACGTCAGTGTATGAAGACAGGACAAAGACAGACTGTGGGAGAGTTCCAGCCAACTGTAGCTAACAGAGGCTAACAGCAGCTAGCAGAGGTTAACAGTAGCTAACAACTGTTAAAAAGGCTAACAGTGGCTATTAAGGGCTAACAGCAGCTATGAGAGGCTAAGAGTAGCTAACAGCTGTTTAAAAAGTGAAAAGCACATAAGATATGCTAACAGCTAAGTTCAGGATATCCTCAAACGATGTCAGGGTGTACCCCGCCTCTCTCCCTATGACAGCTGGGATAGGCTTCAGCGCCCCCGCGACCCTGAAAAGGATAAGCAGAAGCGAATGGATGGATGGATCTCCTCAGCATCGCTGTCATTGGAGAGAAATGAGCTGTAGTGATTCATCGACTCGTATCAGACTCATTTCACAAAGTTTTACAGCTTCTTTCAGAGGAAATGGACGTGGCCCCATTAACAGCTGAGGTAAACAGCGGACTGACAGACTATACTCACTACAGATTATTTGTCCTACATTGTCCACTGTAGCTAAAATGAATTAGGAGAGTTAAGAAAACAGAACTCACTTGATTACCATCTGTAATCTGCTGACATCTAGCGATGAGATTTTGCACACTGTACCTTTAAACAACTGCTCAGATCGACCTGCTGTACAATCAGAATCTTATGCTAAGTCTAAGAAGTAAACAGTTTGCTCTTCAGACTTTTTCTGATGGAAAGTTCGAAGCTGTTTGCTTCATCCAGCAACGTTTGGTCTGTGGTCAGATTTCAGTTTCCAAATCTTTGTTCCATGCAGTTAGCCATGTCTGGCTCATCAAGTTACAGACCCTGGGCACAAATGTTTCATGGACCAAAGCCAACTTGACTTTAATGGTTTGGCTTTTTCCCCTTCTTCAGTAATGAGACATAAGATGTAGGACGTACAGGGTACATGTACGGAATAGTTTAAATCACTGAAAAGTCACAGTCACGCTACAAAGACACGAAGCAGTCAGAGAGCTTTTCATGGTCACGACTGTGAGCTGCAGCTGGATCGGTGCTCGTGTCGCTCATCCTAAACATTTTCTCAACATAATAAATCTGATCTGCAGTGTTTTTATCCTGATGTTAGAAAATTGTCAGTTGCCAGTTTCTGCTATGCGTGTTGGGTGTTTGCTCAGACACCTGACCGTTAGCCTTAGCAGCATATGAGGCAAAATGAAAGGTGTACACAAGGTCCGTACTACACCATCGTTCAGTTTTAGTTGTTGTTATATGTGGTTATAAGGTATCAGATAAATGTTCGTGCCAGCTTTGGTTGCTGCTCTGCTGATGTTGGACAAACACAGACGTGTGGATTATTAGTAACATACGTGTTCATACTCAGAAATGTTAGAGGGTAAAATTCTGGTTCTGTTGCACAGTGTTGATGAGTTTGGAGGAGAATATTTCTGTTTCAGAGTAGATCCGTGGCCTTTGTTCCTCTTGATGTGAATGAGTGGTTTCCATGTACACTCCTATACTGGGACATTTTGGTTCCTGCCCAATTGTAATCACATGTTTAACCATCGCATGTCCGGCCAGCGTTTGCAGTTTTTCACTCTGCCGGAGCATAAATACATAAATACATAAATACACGGGGACCCAAGTGGCAGCTTGAAACCCTTACAGGTCATTTGTTCCCACTGAGGAAAACAAGCTGTCACTTTTTGCTATAAACAGTTTTTTTGTGGTTCTGTTCGTGGTCGATGAGAGGCTGCGACGTGCGGGCCGTAACCTTTTGTTTTCAGAGCTGAACAAAGACCTGGCTCATCCAGCACGGTGGCTCCAGCGTGTTCAGGAAGCTGTGCAGGTGTCGGACAGAAGCAGGCCAGCTGTCTTTGTGCTAAGGAAGCTGAGCCCCCCCACCTCGTGCCTGCAGGCCTGCACACACAGACGGGGGACTGAAATCCTTCCCAAGCCTCTGGAAAGAAACAGTTCATGTCCTAACTTCCTTTAAACCCAGCCGAACGGCCGCTTTCGCCCGTCTGTCTCATTCTCTGAATAGTTTCCCCTCTCGCTCTCTCTCTGTCCTTTTTAAGTCTGACTGGTCACCAAAACGCCACCAGACGAGCCATTTATAGAGAGAGAGAGGGCGAGAGAGCCCGAGGTCGTTTGGTGTCGTGGGAACGGCTTTAAAAAAATACAGGCCTCCTCTCACATCACATCACAAACACACAGAAACACAACTGGTTTCAATTTTTCACTGGAGGTCAGTCGCGTTTCAGTCCTCCCCCCCTCATCCTTTGTGCCCCCTCCTCCTCCTCTGTTTGTGAAACTGCATCTTTGTGTGCTTCATGCCTGGATATCAGTCGGTGCTCAGGATCCTGAAGCCGGGCTCAGCGTGATGATTTCAGACTTCAGCTATGTTATCTTGAGGAAACATTCGATCAGATTGTGCAGCATTTTTATCTCCTGAGATAATCACAGTATCAAGTTGGGAAATCACAGCTATAAATTCTTGCAGTGGCAGAGATGTGAACGAGGCACACTGCACCACATGGGCTGCATGGTCAGCACCGACGCGCAGATGTTCTGCTAGCGCTCAGCGGTCGTTCTCGGCCTCTCCGGGTTCATGGGCTCTGTTCATGTGCGGCAGAATTCACAGTTTCACAGATATTTGAAGGGTTCAGAGAAGAATCCCTCTCAGGCTGACTCAGTGCAGATGTGAAGCTGAGGATCAGCGAGTAAACCTAAGCACGCAGCAGCGTTAATGACTGCACTCGTGCTCTGTTTTCAGCGTCTTCTTCCTGCAGTATGCGCCGTTTGTCTCTGCGGGACCCTCGACATGAGAGCAGCTTAACCCCGTCCTCCATCTTTCCTGCATCACGTGTGAGAACAGCCACAGCGATCGCTTACAGCTGAAATCATTTGGACAGTTTGATTGCTTTCAGGAACTGGTTGATGACTCCAGACTTTGTATTTATGAAGGACGTCAGCGACTATCATGTTTATTGTATAAGTAATCAGTAAACTGTGGAAACGGAGATCTGGGTCATGTTTGATGGGGAGATTCCATCTCTAAGGAACTCCGTTTGCCAGATATGATCATGACATTGATCAATGGTAAACCCACCCTCTCCTGCCAGCACCTCCTCATTAAAGCGGACCTTTTCTGCTTTCGTTTCTTTCCTGTCGTATAAATCTCCTGCTCCTCTGGTGGATGTTCATATTAAACATGGCCACAGTTTCTAGTAATGAGCTCAGTGTATGCACAGTAATCCCTGTGAGCCTGCTCTGAACACTCAGTCTGTCACAGCTTTTTCTGCTCTGCCATCTGTTTGATGTCATTGAGAGATGAAATCCTCAGTACGGGCCTCAAATGGGCAGAGCCGGGCCAGCCCGGCGCTGCCACGGACCCCAACCGACTGTACGGCCAGGTTAGAGTCACCAGCTTGGTCTGCAGCACCGGGAGAACATGATCTCTGAGTGTGTATTTGTTCCTTTGTATGGCTGCTCTGTCTTGCAGCTGTCTATGGTTATTGCACTCTCCTTGCTGTCATTTACTTACATATTTGTGCTGTTTTGGTTGCTTCTTTTCATAATGTTCTCTTGTGTCACTTTGCAGCCTCGTTCTTGCTTTTTGCAGCTTTTTTGGGACGTGTTTTGCTTATTTTGTGTTATCTTGATGTCTTTGTGGTAGTTTTGGACTCATAAATCCTCCCTTTCTCACTTTATCTGTCATTGCGGTGCTTTTGCAGGTGTTTGAAGATCTCCCTTTTTTGCTTTTTAGTCTCTCTTTGTGGTTCTTCTGAAGAGGACATGCAGGCAGTCACTTTGATCCCCTGAGCTGCTGTTTCTGGTCCATTTGTTCATCAAAGACACTCGTCTGCTAACGATCTCTGGAGGAGCTGGTAGATTCTGTTAGCTCTGCAGGGAAACTGTGTGGTTGCTGACTGTAGATTCACATTTACTGGGCAGGTGGGTTTGAAGAGATGTTTCATAGAACAAGTTCTCCGCTGTGACAGAAATAATTCACAGAGGAGCTTAAAATGGTCACAGAGATGGAGGAAGGAGGAGGCTGAGGCTGACGGGGAGGACAACGAGATAAGAGGGAGAATCAGCAGTTTTCTATAAAAAGCCTGAGAAATATTAAACCCATGAAATGGAAAATACTTCAGTGTGTGTGTTTGTCTTGAGGACCCAACCGTCTGACCTCGTCCACCAACCGTCTGAGTCACCACAGACAGATAGCTGCTGCCGTTAGTCACCGTGCTGAGACGAACATGTGGCCCCGCTCACACATTTAAAAAGCTAATCTGCTTGTTGGGATTGAAATGAGTCTCGTACCTCGAGGCAGCAGGATCTGTCCATGGTTCTCATAACTGCTGGAGTTCTTCCTGTCTTCTGTGCCAGCACTGCAGGAGCTGAGGACCATTGTGGTTCCTGCAGTGCTGACACTGTTACCTCCAACTATAGAGCAGATACTTTTCAGAGACTATAAAGGTGGACATAGTGAAACCAGAGCAGAAGTGCCCTAAACCTGCATTCTCTCTGACGGCCTGCAGGGGGTGGTAGGTGTGGCTGCAAACAGACTTTCTGTCCTATAGAAGACTGTGGGAAAACAGGCCTCAGCACTGACCTCTGCAAACACTTTCCTGATGACTTCATTTCTTTATTTTAGTTTATACTGAAACATGAAGTCCATCATGTAAATTTGGTCATTTGTGAGGAATGAGGTCTGGTTACAGGACATGGTAACGGTGAAAACGGTCGTCTCCAGGCTTTGGAACGGGACGCAAACCAGTGGGCGATGTCACATCGGGTACGTCCATCTTTCATGCTGTTGATGACACTTTCTCAGCATGTGAAGAGCTTTGATTCTTCTGAAGTGACCCATGAGTATCTCTATCACAGCCATAAGAGCAGATTGTCTAAATACCAAGGAAAGGTCTTTCAATGCTTCCTTTATTACCTCCTTTCACAAGAGGATGCATTTGAGCGTCCTCCATAAAACGGAAAGGAGACACCATCCATCCCTACAATAACACATACTGAGAAAAACCCAACAATCATATGACCCGCTGTGAGCAGCACTTTGGTGACAGCGGGAAGGAAAAACTCCCTTTTAACAGGAAGTAACCTCCGACAGAACCAGGCTCAGGGAGGGGCGGGGCCATCTGCTGCGACCGGCTGGGGTGAGAAAAGGCGGGCGGAGAAGACAGGCGGTATCTGAATGATTTGTTTGAGGTTTTCGATCTGCCCGTCGTGCACACAGCTGAAGAACCTTTGTAACTCAAATATCGACACAAATGTAAGTGAATGTAGTACAGTGCTGTGTTATTGAAAGTGTTACACCCAGCACGCGGTTTATGGAGGGGGTGACAGCTTTGTGAAGGTCAAAGTTCAAGCAGGGCTTCGTGTCACCACTGTAACTGTTAAACTTTATTGTTTTGAACCTCAGTGGTGAAGCGATTTGTTCAGCTGGACGTCCGTGTTCATACTGCCTGCCTAAAACAACAGGAGCAGCTCTTTGTAGTCCATCTGTGAGATTTTCACCAGACGTTATGCGATGTCATTGGTTTATACGATATATAAATCAAGCATCATCAGCTCTGTGATTGGAGGAGTGGAGATGTCTCACGGTGTGCTGCATGGTGAGTTTCTACAGGCTCATATTACATATTGTTCCTGCGTATGTGGGTGGTGCAGTATTGCTGAAAGGCTGAAGGACTCGGGCTCAGCAAGCCGGCTCTTAGGGGAAGTTCACGATTTGGCCTTTTCAGCCAAACTGAACGAGATGTGTTTGGGTTTTTTAAACCACATCTCCGTGCCGTTTACATCTCATTTCAACATGTTTTAAGTGGGCTTTGTGGGGTGGGGTGTTTCCAGGGGTCTTCCCCGGTGGGTAGTTTCCAGAACTGTTTAGTCTTGGTGAAATCTAATGCGTCTGTTTCACAATAAAAGCCACCGGCGCAGTCGGGTTACATCATCCTCGGCGTGTGATGATGACACAGCCGATTGTGCTGAGCGAGCTTTGTGATCTTCGTCTATTATAAAGTCAGCGTCACACGTTAGCAGCTGCTCTGTAATCTGCACACGTGTGATTAGAAACCAGTCTGATCCTTCCAGCCAATCGCCTCGCAGCTCACCTGTCATTACCGTCTCTGCATGTTTTCATGTTTTCATATTGACTGAGTGAGAAAGAGGTTTTAATGACATCGTCCTCCTGTCATTGTGTGTGTGTGTGTGTGTGTGTGTGTGTGTGTGTGTGTGTGTGTGTGTGTGTGTGTGTGTGTGTGTGTGTGTGTGTCAACGCGCCCCCCGGCCTGAAACAGCAGACATGAATAAACACAGGATGATCATAAACAGTCGTGTTTCCACTCATTTCCTGGAGACTCATAACTCCGAGCCTTACCTTCACTTTAAATATGAGACCATAAACTGTAATGATTTATGGTACACACACACACACACACACACACACACACACACACACACACACACACACATACATGCTGTGATCACCTCAGATGAGTGACAGCTGGGTTCAGTGATGTAACTGCACGTGTGGCGCATTAATAAACTGCTGCTGTTCATGCACAGACTCGTTCTTCAGCTCGCTAACAGCTCACGATCTGCCTGCAGCGTTTGGCTCTTCTTCAGTCACTTTAAAATTTGAGACAACCATTTATTTATTTATCTATTTTGTATATTCTTTAACATCTTGTAAATACTTTGATGCTGGAGGAGACGTTAGAGTTCAAACCGTGCAGTCTACACATGATTTATTAGCTCAGTGTCAAACTGGATCATCTTTGCACCGTGGAGCTCAGAAACGTTGTGGCTGTTGCATTAAAGCGATCCTTCTCTGTTGGATTCCAGCCTCAGTACTGTCTCGAGGTAAGCGTTGGTAAATTCACTGATCACTGGCCGACGCAGCCCACAGAGCATGAGTCAGACCATCGAGGGGGAGACCCCCCCCCCCCCCCCCCCCCCACCGGGGAGAGGTGGCACTTATATCTCACATAATCAATCGAATGATGCATCAAACGTTCCAACATTCATTTACAGCAAACACTGGAAATGAAATAAGAAGAAAAACGTTTGCAGTTTTGGTTCTTATTAAGCAGTTATCAGCTAAAAGGATGAAGAGCAGCTCAGCAGAGTCCAGTCATCACGCTGTGTGTGTGTGTGTGTGTGTGTGTGTGTGTGTGTGTGTGTGTGTGTGTGTGTGTGTGTGTGTGTGTGTGTGTGTGTGTTATAATCAGGGTTTTAATAGTTTTGCAATTTTCATTAGTTTTTATTTTTATTTAGTTTTGACTTCAGATTTTCAATGTTATATCAGTTTTAATTAGTTTTTACCAGTTGTTTGCTAGTTTAGTTTTTAGTTTTTTGAAAATCCTTAGTTTCAGTATAGTTTTGATTAGTTTCAGTTTAGTTTTGATTAGTTTCAGTTATAGTTTTAGTTGTTTCCAATAATTAAGTGCAACAAAATCCCAGTTGCATCATATCAGTCATGCTCTTCTGCTCATCCTCGGGTATGTTGCTATTCCAGCTACCATACCCTGCACAGGTCGCCTGTCTGTCGCAGGGCTAACACGCAGAGACAGACAACTCACATTCCCACCTATGGGTTCTTTAAATAAATAAATAAATTAGGGCAGATGAACAACCACTGATACCAGGCAACTATAAAATGTATATCTTGGCCCCAATGAGACTATTAACTCTTGCAGCACCGGGTGTTCGTAATTTTGGTTCAAGTGAATTGATAAACTTTTTGAAGGCAATTGACTCACACAGTTGTGTAGATGTCCCCGTCCTGTTGTCTCGGGATGCATCACGCTGCCTTGCCTGGGTTAGCTTCTGTTTCTGGGATGAGGGTTGAGTGTGCTCCCTTCTCAAGGTAAGCTAGGTTAGCCTTCTGGTGTGAGCTTTTCAAGTGCACTTTAAGGTTTGTGGGATTTTTTTCCCTTTAGAAATGTCCCTCATAATTTGTCTCTTTCCACTACAAGACACTTGCTTTATCCAAAACACAGTCATATTCAAAGTAATCCCAAATTGGACTCTGGCGCTTTCTCCCGACTTTTCCTGACATGATTCTGCGCGTGGGCGGAGCAGCGACACAAACGACTCGACTAACGTGCTGCCACCTGCTGGCGTAATGAGACACAGCAAGAGAAAAATCTGGAAACTAAACTTCATCTTCACCCTCGACTATTGTAGGACACGCACACATCAATGAAACTAAACACATTTTTGCTATAAATTCAGTTAATTTTAGTTAGTTTTGTGAACACTCATTACAGTTTTAGTTAGTTTTCCTTTTTTTTTTTTTAATTTCCGTTAATGAAAATGTCTTTTCACTTCTAGTTTTCGTTATTTCGTTAGTTTTCGTTAACGATAATAACCTTGGTGTGTGTTCCCCCACTGCTGAAACTGCAGACATGACTAAACACGACTACACAGTCGTGTTTCCACTCAGAGCTGTGACCCTTACCTTAAAAACACTGGAAACTAAATGATTTGCATTTGGCGACTTTTTTTCCTCAAATACGAGAGTGTGTAACCAGATTTATGTTCCCACAACATGACTGTTCACACACACACACACACACACACACACACACACACACACACACACACACACACACACACACACACACACACACACCTAACAATGATGTCACTCTGGAGTATGAAGACATTACACATAACAACACAACTAAAACCGCCGAATTGCTTTCTCATACACACACACACACACACACACACACACACACACACACACACACACACACACACACACGCACACACACACACACACACACAGTTGGCGTGCCTGTGTTATAGGAGCATTGCTCGGAATCAGAGGTTGTGATTATCTCAGATCAGCGGTCAGCGATCGCATTAATAACCAGCGCAGGAGTTTCTGCATACACTGCTGCTGCTCGTGCACAGGCTCGTTCTTCAGCTCACAAACTCTTTTACAGCAGTTTTCAGTCCCGACTTTGAAGCTCCTCACGGTCTGTCTGCAGCGTTTGGAGCTCAGCAGCACTTCTCAAAGTTTCAGTCTGCAGCTCTCAGATTTTTGATTTGAGGCAATAAACACTAAATATTTTAGTCTATCTTTTTTTCTTCTGCTGCAGCCGCCATCTTTGTTGGGTAGATATTACGTATTAGATCACACGTTCAAACTCTCTGTACGCCCATTTTCTGCTGCTTATCTGGGCCGGGTTGCACGGGACGCCGCCTGACCAGAGAAGACTTGGCCTCCCTCTCCCCGTCACCATCTGCAGCTCACCTGGGGGAACACCGAGGCATTCCCAGGCCTGCTGAGAGGTGTAATGACTCCCGCCTGTACTGGTTCTGCCCCGGGCCTCCTCCTGGTAGGACATGCCCAGGATACCTCATCGTGGTCAGAGACCCAGACCACCTCAGCTGCCTCCAAGCATCCTTGAATTTCAATCTGCTGGAGCTCATACCTGAAAAGGATTGAATTTCCACTTAAATACACATGTGATGTTTAAATATTTTGAAGATTTCCTTTTTAGAGAATTCCCGTAGACTAATGAAGCACGGCACATGTTTTTATCTGAAGAGCACTGCAGCGTGCGCAGGCAGAGACGTTTTCTCGAACCACATATAAAAACAAACCACTTTTCTCACCACAGCTGACCCTTCAAGGCTGTTGAACACACATTGCGGGCTGAGGTCACTTCCTTTCGTCCTCCTGGTCATTGACACGTTAAAGAGGGTCAGAAGTGAAGGGTGGACGCCTGCTGTGCTGGGACAAGGAGGAGAGAGATGGAGGAGAATGGCTGGAGCCAAATCTGTGAATGAGGGACAGAAAAGAAAATGATGACGTCAGGCTGTGGGTTGTGGGTTCGAGTCCCCCCAGAGTCACCTTCTCGGTGCGCCTCCTGTTTGCCGTATTAACATGTCTCACAGCAGGAAAGCTTTGAAGGGTTTGAGCCAGCAGATGCTCCTGAAGGCTCGTTTAAACAAGAGAAAAGGAAGAAAATACTAAAAGCTCAGCAGAAAGGATGAAATTAAAAACATCTGTTGTGTTTTTTATTTGTTCCTCTCTTTGTCTGATTTTCTTCACTTTGGTTTTCTGGCTTTTCTCTCCTGTAACTTCTTCTTTTTCATTTTCCTCTCATGTTAATTTTTTGTTTTTTCCATCTTCTCCACATCGTCTTTAACTTTTGTCTTTTGAGAGAAAAGAAAGGAGAAGGTTTCCCCCACGTATCTTCTGCTGTTTTCTCTGTCGACACAAAGACTCTCTGAAAAGCTTCGTTCCTTTTGGCGACCATCCTCTCCCGTCCTGCCTCCCTCTCTCTTGGCTGAGGCGCTGCTTGTGTGCTTGTGGTGTCGAGGCTCGCGCACCCTTGAAGAGGTCCAGAGACCGCAACGCAACCAACATTTAGGTCACAAGCACACACACATATATGTTTGTATTTCTGTCTTTGTGAGGACCCACACTGACACACGTGTGTTCCCAGGTATCCAAGCTGATTACAAACCCTAACCTGAAGCCACCCTTCGCTCTCCAGCAGCCCTCTGGAAGTCTGGAAGTCACCGCGGTCCTCACAAGGACGCAGACTCTACATACCACAGCTGTAAGTGCTTATTGGCAAAGATGCCGAAAGATTAGGCCAAACCCGCACTCACACACATACGCGTTCAGTGTGAGTCTGTAATAAGCAGCAGGGTTAGAAAGCCTCTCCACTCCTCTGCTAATTAAAGGCCATAAACTGATCTGAGCAGAATTCAGATATAATGAAGAAAATCTGCTGTTTCACCAACAAATATGAGGAAAACGCTCCAAAAACATCAACTGGAGCTCATCAGTCACTGCTGGGAGAAAACACGATGTTGTTAGCGATCCAACATCTGCGGTGAGCAACAGGTGAGCCGTAATGGGAGGCAGACACGGAGGATTACTGCGCCAGACGCACGCCCAGGAGCTCCAGGTGATTTTCTCAATGTAAAAATCAAGTTATGAACTTCATCTGTGCAAAAATGCTGCTATTGATGTCAGGAGTAACGCCCTATCAACCTGAGTATACTGTAGAGCAGTGACAACAGACCTGCTCGCCTCAACGTTAAGATACAGAGAGCTGAAGTCTCCCTCCTGCAGGCAGCCAGGTGCTGCTGATGCGCCTGATTAATTAATCATCAGCAAAACTTTATAAAAGCAAAGCTTTTGTGAGTTTGTGGTCAGACCGTGCAAAAAACCTAAGAGCTCCATCCAGACTGTCCAGGGCTCAGGTAGCAGGTCAAAGTTCATGGCAGCACAGCTGAGGTTTGCAAAGCTTCTACGTCCCTTTTTACAGACCAGGCTGGAGATGTTTGCCCATGAAACACAAATCCAAGCATATCTGCACAGACACCTCACACCAAGCGTCTGCGCAGGGTGAGGATTTAAGCCCCTCACAGTCACTGAGTGGCCTCCTCTGTGCACCAGTATGAGGACGTCTGTCCCATAGCTGAAGCTTGGACCAAACTGTGTCATCAGCAGGACAAAGATCAAGTACAGCAGCAGATCTAAGAGCTCAAAGAGCTGTGCATGGATAAATGCTGCACACATCAATGCACTGAAGCAACGCTGTGAAGAGGAGTGGACCAAAACTCCTCCACAGTGAAACAGTCTCCTCATATTATTGCTGCTGAATCATGAGGCCCTCACAGAGTCTGTGCAGTTCCTGTTTGCACATGACTAAATCCCGTCATCTCTGGGGACTGGGGTTGGGTTTTTTTTCCAGTTTTCTTTCCTCTTTCCTGCTCGAGCGGCGTTGACAGTTACAGAAGAAACGATGACGCTCGAATCATCAGAAGAGTTCGGAGGCGACGGAGACGATGCACGGCAGCGTAAATCTGCCTTTCTTATAAAAACACCTGCAGCCTTTAACACTCTCCCTGCTTTCAAACCTCCGTCTTCAGCACACACACTCTCAAACACACACATGCAGGTCGGTCGTGCCGCCACGCCGCCATCGGTTTTGCAGTCTGTAATGAGACAGCGCGCGGAGCCAAGATGGCTGCTGCCGTGTCATTAGCAGTGGAAATGTGGTCGGTTATTAGAGATGGAATATCGGTGTGCGCTCCGGTGACTTCATACGAGGCTGTTAGCTGATCCGGCATGCAGGAAACAGCCAAGACGTGAAACCAGGACACGACGGTTCTCTGTGACCTCACCAGGATCTGAAAAAGCTCAGAGACTCTGACAGGAGTGCAGGCGTCGCTCACGCTGAGCCTCCAGATGATCCAGTGAGGCTGCAGGTAAAGCCCGACAGCTTCTGTGGTGAGGCGGACATCACCGCCTAACCACAGCGAGCTCTCTGCTTCAAATCCAGCTGCAGAGGTTTTCTGAACGCCATCCTCTCCGGTCTCTGTCCACAGCTTGGTGGAGCTGGGAGGAAAAAAGTAGTCTGCTCAGATTTCACTGCCGCATAACTGTGGAAACGCCGCCGAGCTCGCACAGAGACTTGATCAGCCAGCAGAGCACGGTTTGCGGTCTGGGAGGCATTAGGCTAACATCAGACAGCTGCTGTGCTTGTTAGCAGCGCTCAGTACCTGCTGACACCGGTGTGATGGCATGGAACATCCTCCAGGACGTGGATGAACTCCCCGTCTGTCAGTGCAGCTCTTAGAAAAAGACACAGATGATGAGGAAGAGCGGGATGCACAGGATGTAGCTTCCAGGTGTGGAAGAGCCATAATTCTGCATTCTCTTTAAAGACCACCTACGAGAAAAACGTCCTCATAAATTATGAGCTTTTATTAATTGATTATACTCTGATTGACTGATGATAAGTTGTGGGCACTGACAGCTGGAAACAGCTGATTTGTTGATGTGTATCTTTGAAGTCTGCTGCCTCGGGTGCACGCGTAGCTTTCTGCAGACAAGTCCCTGCAGTCGCTCCTATAAATAATTACAGGTGTGGTGATGAAAGTTTTGTCCAGCAAATGGGAAATTAAGTGTGTGTCTGTGTGTTTGTGTGTGTAAGGAGTAAATCCAGGAAAACGTGTGACTTTGCAACCAACAAGGAAGTACTAAAACTGAACTTCCTCTAATGGGCAGTTGAGGCTCCAGCGGTGAGTCAGACCCCACAGACTGGCATGTTACAGAGTCCAACTTTACAGCAGAAATAAACATGTTTACAGCCTGATACAAAAATAATTCCCACTTCATAAAATCGACATTAGCTGTAGCTGCTAGCTGTCTGCTAGGCTTCACCTCAGCGACGTCCGGCCTGTGTTTGTGCTGTTGGAGCCTTTTTAATGACATCATCTGATCAATAATTTGACGACTGTGAGGTTAATTTAGTAACAATTTAACCGTGACGTGTGAGCTCCAGTCTCTGTGAAATTCTCTGATTGTATTTGGGTGTTGCTGATTAGCATGCGCCTAGCTATGCATTAGCTTGTATTAGCTGCTAGCACGTTTCTAAATTCTATCATTTCTGGCTCCAGAAACAACAGTGCAACTAAAACCAGGAGTGACCAGGGACACAGATGACTGTTAATAAACGACAGATTTTTCTGGATTTGGACTTTGTTGAAAATTTACAGCAAGAATAAAGAAAATAAGTTTTAAGACTTTGAATCACAAATATGATTATTTCTGCAACGTGTTAACATGTCTGAGTCTGTGGGGACAGAGTCACTGCTGGCTGTTGTAGGTTTTGGGCTCACATTCTTCATGCTAATATTTCATAGGCAGAAGTTTGTGCAGCAGTGGAGACAGTGCTAAATGCTACAGGGTCGCTTTTATTCGGCCTGTGTCGAGAGCACAGATTTTAAAACTGGAGACATCGATCGATTCACCGTGCTCAGCTGTAACTTTCTTCAGACTGAGCACCAAACCGGCAACATCCAGGTGTAAAATAAGACATCCAGGTGTGTGCAGTCAGCCCGCCTTACTGTGTGAAACTTAATCATAAAACACGTTTTCACTTCCTGTTTGTGTTCGAACCGTCAGGGCTGCTGAAAGGACCCCGAGTGTCAGAGTTTAGAGCCGTCGTCCTTTTCCTTTTGTTTGCCGATGACCTCCTGACCTCTGCTGCTTGCGTGCACACACACACACACACACACAGTCTGGAGGGTAATTGTTGGGAGGAAAGTGAGTTGTGGAATGTCTGAGTTTGGAATAACAGTGACAGGACGGTGCCAGCCGACCAGCTCTGTTTACCCCCACTGTGTGTGTGTGTCTATATATTTTTAGTGTTCACACTTTCTTACATCTGCTTCTGTTTTTCAGACAGCATTCCAGTGTGTGTGTGTGTGTTTCCTCGGGTTGTGTTTGTCCAGTATAAATCTCTGCCTGGTCCTTCAGAGGGAACAGATGTGGTAACAAACGTCTGTTTCTTCTACATCACCAATAATTTAACAACAACGAGTACATTTTTAGGGAAATTCACAAACTTTCCAGCAGCCGTGGATTTAAATTAAATATAAACCCACCACATATTTACTGCATCTGTCATCATAACCCAGTCACACGATATTCAGGAACACTTCATGAAGACTGTCATTTCTAAGCTAATATTAGCTTCTGTTGCACATTTCAAAGTATTTCAGATCAACACCTGCAGTCTTTCTTCTGTCCAGCAGGGGGCGACTCCTCTGGTTGTTTGGAAGTCAATGAAGTAATTAGCCCACGGGTGGGCAATCTCAGTCCACGAGGGCCAGTGTCCCTGCAGGTTTTAGTGTCCTCGAACCATCACAGCTGATTTAAATGGCTAAATTAGCTCGTCAACATGTCCTGAAGTCCTCCAGAGGCCTGGTAATGAACTAATCATGTGATTCAGGTGTGTTGACCCAGGGTGAGATCTAAAACCTGCAGGACACCGGCCCTCGTGGACTGAGATTGCCCACCCCTGAATTAGCCCATGGTTTACCTGACCTATGACCTCTGTAAACACTTTACTGATGAGTTTGTGGTCTCCATCGGCAGTGCCAAACCAGTCACTGTATATGACACGATGTTTATAGATTATGTTTTAGTTCTGCATGCTTTAGACCAGGCGTATTAAAGATGAGGCCCAGGGGCCAGAATCGGTCCCACCGTGACACCAGTCCGGTCTGCTGGATGACTTTTAAAACACGAGCTATAGACACGAGATATAATCTCTCCAGCGTGTCCCGAGTCTGCCCTGGGCCTCCTCCCAGTGGGGCATGCCCGGAACACCTCACTCCTTGTCAGATGCCTGAACCAGCTCAACGGGCTCCTTTCGATGTGGAGGAGCAGCGGCTCTACTCTGAGCCCCGGATGGTCAAACTCCTCATCGCTTATTTCTAAGGGAGAGGCCAGCCCCCCTTCAAAAGAAGCTCTTGGTCACTACCCAGAGCTCGTGACCATTGGTGGGGTAGGGATGGAGAAAGACCTTTAAATCGAGATCTTCACCACGACAGACCGGTACAGCGTCTGCATCGGCAGCACCATCCGACTGTCGACCCCCCCACTCCTGAACAATAATGCAAACCTTAGGTTTCAAACATGTGAGTTATAGTAAAAATTAAAAAGTTTGTGTGAACTTGTTTATTTGTGCTGAAAAGTATTGTAATGATGGTTAAGTGTTACTGGACAGTGACATGTTGGTTTTCTCTGCACACTGTTGTTGTTCCTTTAAGATTCATGTTTGGTTGGGCTGCAGGAAGTAGTGAGGGTGGTGTACAGGAAGGGGTGGGGGGGACCTGGTTGTTCTGTGTGTGTGCCAGGCTGAAGAGAGGTGTAGTTCGAGAGCGCTTCCCCCTGAGTTAACAACCCGCTGGCTTATGTGCCGAATAAACGGACAAACTGAGACCCCAACCGTCTGGTTCTTGTGAACGTTACATTGGTGTCAGAAGTGAAGAAAGAAAAAAGAACCCCAGAATGCCCGAGACCCTGTTGCCGGCGACGCTTGCCGTTACGAGACGAGGATGTTGCCGGGCAGGATTAAGAAGGAGACGGAGGAGAGGGAGGTTCGTCCGCGCTCGCCCGCCCATGGAGTGAGGGAAACGGCGCTGCGGCTGTCTGCCGAGGCTGGATTTTCTCCAGGTTTGACTAGGCTCGGGAACTGTTCGCACAGCGGCCGCGATTCCGGCGGGAAGGAGTCGACCTCGCTTGGCGCGCCGTCACGTGATGTAAACAAACATGGCGGCGCCCAGCAAGCTGCAGCGAATATAAAAACGCCTAAGTTCAGCGGCAAGACGCCATGGGAAGTGTTTATCGCACAGTTCGAGCTGTTAGCTGTCGCAGCTGGCTGGTCTGAGGAACATAAAGCTCTCCAATTGTCTTTGTGCCTGTGTGAGGATGCAGCTGCATGCCTGCTGCTGCTGACCGAGGAGCAGAGGGGAGATTATAATGCTCTGGTCGGAGCACTTCAGAGGCGCTTCGGGCAGTATAACCAACCAGTGCTGCTGAGGTCGGAGTTCCACAACAGACGCAGATTGCCAGGTGAGCCCCTCCGCATTTTGGCCCATGAAGTCGAGTGCCTTTGCCGGAGGGCGTATGACAGCATGCCACCATCAGTGCAGGCGGAGTTAGCTCGGGACCAGTTCCTGCAGGCCCTGAGCCCTAAAGAGCTCCGCATGCAAACTCAGCTTGCTCGGCCGGCCACACTCAGTGCAGCCCTGGAGCTAGCGTTGGAGAGGGAGATGCTTGCAGGATCCTCTGGGGGCGCTGACGACGCACACGTGGTGAGGGCTGTGTCAGCACCTGTGGAACAGATGGAGACGCCAGCGGGCCTGTGCAGTTTGGTGCAGACAGCTTCGCTGCAGTCGCCTTCCCCTCGGGCTGGCCCACACCGCCGACCTCAGAGCTGCTGGGGATGTGGACAAGTCGGACACCTCATCAGGCAGTGCCCCAAGCTTGCAGCGGTTCAGGGAAACGCCCACGGGCCCGTGTAGGCGGGAGTACACGGGCCTGGGAGAACGACATCCCCACACCACCGCCACCTCCACCCGGTGCGGCCATCACTGTGGGCTGGACCCAGGTTGGCGGCTTTTGCCATGTTCCAGTGACGATTGCGGGGGTGTCCTGTACGGCCCTGCTGGACACGGGATCCAATGCAACGCTGGTCCGACCCGATATTGTCCCAACCGGAGCTGCTGTACAACCGACTAACGTGCAACTTAAGACTGTGACTGGTGATCTGGCCCCAATGAGAGGGAAGGGAGTGTTCCAGTTCAAGGTGGGGGACCTCGGTGTGTCTTATGCTGCCTGGGTGGCTGACGTGCAGGACGCCTGCATCCTTGGGCTGGATTTTTTACGAGCCATTGGTGGTGTACTGGACTTAGGCAAAGGCCTCCTCGTACTCCCTGATGGGAAGAAGGTGGCGCTTATTCCTCCCCCGGTCTGCACAGCATCTGCCGCGGCGTCCACCTCCACCGCAGAGACCCCTGCAGACCCGCCAGCAGAACAGCGAGCGGAGGAGGAGGAGGAGGAGAGGCTCTCAGCAGTGAGGAGTATCTGGTCAAAGAACTGTGAGGGGCTGACTCCACAGCAGCAAGAGAGTCTATGGCAGGTACTAAAAGAGTTTAGTGACATTTTTGCCCTGAAAGAAAGTGATGTTGGCTTGACACACTTGGTAGAGCACGTCATTGAGACCGGGGATGCCCAGCCTATTAAAGTGCGCCCCCGCCGCCTGCCCCTGGCTCATCAGGAGGCTGCAGACAGGGAGCTGTGTGAAATGATGAAGGCGGGCATCATAGAACCATCTGATAGCCCGTGGGCCTCCGCGGTGGTGATGGTGCCTAAGAAAAAAAGTCCTAGGATGCGTTTCTGTGTGGACTACAGACCACTCAACAAAGTGACGAAGAAAGACTCTTACCCCCTTCCCAGGATTGATGAGTCCCTCGACTTAGTAGCCGGGTCCTCCTGGTTTTCCACCCTGGACCTGTGGAGTGGCTACTGGCAGGTGCCACTGTCCCCGGAATCCAGACCGAAGACAGCCTTCTGCACTAACAGGGGACTATGGCAGTTCAAAGTCCTGAGTTTTGGCCTTTGCAACGCTCCTGCGACCTTCGAGAGGCTCATGGACAGTGTGCTGGCTGGCGTCCCACGGCAACGGTGTCTGGTTTACCTGGATGATCTTCTAGTGCACGGGAGCTCCTTTGATGCTGCCCTGGATGCCCTGAGACAAGTGTTGGAGAGGGTGGCGGCTGCAGGCCTGAAGCTGCATCCCGACAAGTGCCACTTCATGAGGAGGGAGGTGGAGTTTCTGGGCCACAAGCTGGGTCGTGAGGGCATCAGCACTTTGGAGGAAAAAATTCACACCATTACCGAGTGGCCCACACCAGCAGACCAGAAACAGCTCAAAAGCTTCCTAGGACTGGCGTCTTATTACAGGAGGTTTGTGAAGGGCTTTTCCTCCATAGCCGCACCACTCTTCCACCTGCTGCAGAAGGACCGTGACTTCATCTGGACCCAGGACTGTCAGCAGGCGTTCGACACCCTCCGCAGATCGCTGACAGAGTCCCCAGTCCTTGCCCCCCCTGACCCCGCCCTGCCTTTTGTCCTGGACACTGACGCAAGTAATGTGGGGCTGGGAGCGGTGTTGTCGCAGGTTGGACCGGAAGGGGAGAAGGTGGTGGCGTACTTCAGCCGGGTCCTGAACAGGAGCGAGCGGCGCTACTGTGTCACACGACGAGAGCTGTTGGCTGTGGTGGCGGGGGTGAGACACTTTAAATACTACCTGTGCGGCACAGCATTTGTTGTCAGAACTGATCATGCTGCCCTTCAGTGGCTGATGTCTTTCAGGGAGCCAGAGGGACAGGTGGCTCGCTGGCTGGAGGAGCTCCAAGCCTTCAATTTCACCGTGGAGCACAGAGCAGGGACGCACCATTCTAACGCAGACGCCCTCTCTCGCCGCCCATGTGCTGCAGCTGGCTGCCGTTACTGTGAGAAGCGAGAGGAAATAGAGCGGGAACTCACGACAATAGACGGAGCAGCACAGCTCGCCTGCAGGGTTCTTCTGGTGGTGGATGCAGCGGAGTGGAGGGCACGGCAGGAACAAGACACAGACCTGCTGCCGGTCCTGCAGTGGCTGGAGAAGGGGGAGCAACCCCTTTGGGATGAGGTCACTGGGTTTTCCATCTGTACCAGGGGGCTGTGGGCCAAGTTTGCAGCTCTCAGGCTGAAGGAGGGGGTGTTGGAGCGTGCCTGGAAGGATCCTGCCACGGGGGAGGAGAGGTGGCAGGTTGTGGCGCCAAGGTCGCTGAGGTCAGCTGTGCTGGGAGCCTGCCATGGGAGCACTGGCTCTGGCCACTTTGGGGTCTCCAAGACTCTTCGCCGCCTCCGCCAGGGCTATTACTGGGGTCAACAGCGGAGGGATGTGGAGGACTTTTGCCGCAGCTGTGATGCATGTTCCTCACACAAAGGGCCACAAGACCAGTCCCAGGCTCAGCTTCAGCAGCAACCAGCAGGAGCCCCAATGGAGCGAGTAGCTGTGGACGTCATGGGCCCATTTCCTCGCACAGACAGAGGAAACCGCTATGTTCTTGTGGCCATGGACTATTTTACCAAGTGGCCGGAAGCATACGCCATCCCAGATCAGGAGGCTGAGACGGTCGCTGATGTATTAGTGGAGGGGATGTTCAGCCGCTTTGGAACAGCAGAGACCCTCCACAGTGACCAGGGGCGTAACTTTGAGTCCAAGGTATTTGCTGCCATGTGTGAACGCCTTGGGACTAAGAAAACCCGCACCACCCCACTTCACCCCCAAAGCGATGGGCTGGTGGAAAGGTTTAACAGGACGCTGGCCCAGCAGCTAGCCATCCTTACCTCAGAACACCAACGGGACTGGGATTACCATCTTCCCCTTACCCTCATGGCCTACAGGTCGGCAGTGCAGGACTCCACCCAATGTACGCCTGCCCTGCTCATGTTAGGGAGAGAGCTGAGAACTCCTGCAGAGTTGGCTTTTGGGAAACCCCCGGACGCGCCAGAGGCACCACCGGGCCGGGACTACGCAAGGAAGCTGCAGGACCGGCTGGATTCTGCACATTCCTACGCCCGAGAGCAGCTGGCGAAGGCAGGCCTGCGCCAAAAGAGGAATTACGACATCACCACTAAAGGGAGGCACTTCCGTGCTGGGGAGCTGGTGTGGGTCTACAGCCCAAAGAGGAAGAAGGGACGGTGTCCTAAACTGGATAGCAGCTGGGTGGGGCCTTGCAGCGTCCTAGAGCGAGTGGGGGAGGTTGTTTACAGGGTGCAGTTGCCTCCTAGGGGGAGGATAGTAGCGCTGCACAGAGACCGGATGGCCCCCTACAGAGGACAGTCCCTCCCCTCCTTTCCAGAGGGACGTGTACAGAGCGTCCATGACCCTGCTCAGAGGGGCCCCCGACCGGGGCTGCGTTCCCCCCCCTCGGACTCTTCACCCCAAAGCCCCGAAGCTCCGCGTCCTCCTCAGGGGCTCAGGAGGTCAAGGAGGGAACGTAGGCTACCGCCCCGCCTCAGAGACTGTGTCGTTCCCTCGGGGACGAGGAACTTATTGCTGGGGGGGCAGTGTAACGATGGTTAAGTGTTACTGGACAGTGACATGTTGGTTTTCTCTGCACACTGTTGTTGTTCCTTTAAGATTCATGTTTGGTTGGGCTGCAGGAAGTAGTGAGGGTGGTGTACAGGAAGGGGTGGGGGGACCTGGTTGTTCTGTGTGTGTGCCAGGCTGAAGAGAGGTGTAGTTCGAGAGCGCTTCCCCCTGAGTTAACAACCCGCTGGCTTATGTGCCGAATAAACGGACAAACTGAGACCCCAACCGTCTGGTTCTTGTGAACGTTACAGTATTAACATGTGAGTCTGCAGAGACGGACTCACCGCTGCCCCTGCTGGACGTCAGAGGAACTGCAGCCTTTGGTGCTTGTAGTGGCTGCAGGGCAGAATGATGCTGATGGTTTGACTCAGCCCTTTAAAACTCAAGCGCTGCTCTGCGTGCGGCTTTCAACAGAAAAACATGCACAAGCACAAAAATATTTACATATTGATTTTCGTTGATTTTAATGACTTGCATTCAGTGATTAGTATAAAATCTCTCACTAAACTAAGTCCTCAGGAATGAATCCCAGAGTCACCCGAGGATGTTTATTCCCGCAGCTGTAATCGTTACGAATCGCCGCTCAGACGTCTGAAAAATGACACAAAGTGCTTCCATATGAGGCCTGCATGTGTCACATGAGTGTGTGTGTAACGCACATCTGAGAGCTGATTCACTCTCTGTGCAGTTTTACAGGGAAAACACCTGGAGGCTCATTTCCACCACCTCCAGCGTCCAATGAGCTGCTCCTCAGTCACATCCTGCCCCTGACAAGCTGCCCTGCAGGGGGGAACAGGGCCGGCCTCGCTGCTCTCATCGCCCTGCCTGAAGATGAGGCGATTTACACCTATGGTTACCACGGTGACCGCCTGTAGACTGTCTGACTGACAGACACAAACACAATTACAAAACAGTTCATGTTTTCCACGCGTGAGCTGGGCTCAGGTGAAGCTTGTGTCATCAACATCTGCACATCTGGATCGTTCACGATGTTGTGGCAAAAGGGATTTCCAGTGTTTCCATGTGTGTTGTTCATGTCTTTGTTGGTGTAGACTGCAGTCAGCAGGAGTTATGAACTATGGAAAATCCAGAAATGACCTGAGCTGCTCTTTTACCCACTCGTCTGTGGTAAACTTGTGATTTTTCTCATGATTATGTGAAAGTCTTTTGTTTCCGAGCACACGCACACACAGGTCGTGTGTAAATGTTCAGCTGAATGTGTTGTTGCATTTGTCACGTCTGTGTGTGGACGCTGCGTGACTCTCAGTGTTTCCTCACCAAAGAAGGAACTGAGTCTTTCTGTGCTTTCGTGTCGTGTTCGGAGCATTTTATGGATCTTTTTGTGTCTCTGCTGTCCTTTTATGCCTCTGTGGTACTTTTACGTCTCACTTTAAATACTTGTTTTGTGTGTGTGTGTGTGTGTGTAGTAATGTGTGTCTCATGTGGATAGTTTTGTGTCGTTCTGTAGTCATTTTCAGTCACTCTGCATGTTTCACGCTCCTTTGGGACCATTTCTTGTCTCCTTTGCTCATTTTTATGGTTTTGCACCTTCTTTTGTTTCATTTGGGAGCTTTTTCTGCTGTTTATTGTCATTTTTTGTCCCTTCATGGTCTTTCTGTAGGACATCTGTCATAAATCGTGCTATCAGTCATACTTTTGCACACCTTTTTGCAGAATAACCTCTGAACTCTGCTGTGAAGCAGCTCAGGGGTAACTGGAAGCTCGCTTTCTTTCCAAATGTCACCATCAAAGAATTTCTGGTCCAAACGGGTAAATCTCTGGGATTAGAGGCACATTCCAGACTGAAGCTGCTTCTTAGAAAGAGTTTTGTTCTGCTGTAAACAGCTGGACGCTCTCTCTCTCTCTCTCTCTCTCTCTCTCCCATGGTTTTCGGACCTCCCTCTCTCCCTCCCTGCCTCCCCCTCTCTCTCCTCCTCCTCGGTCCAGCAGCAGTTGGGGTCGAGCTGACTGCGCGCCGCCCGGAGCTCATCTCCAAACTAGCGGATCGCACCTCTCACCTCCCGTGGCCTGCGCTGTGACCTGTGAAGTGGACGCGGGGATCGGTCCCGGCCGGACATATGCTGGATTGTGTCTTTGATTTTTTTTCGCTTTTTGGTGTGTAAAACTTGGGCAAGTAGGTCAGTGAGGCTCCGGAGCGCCGCCAGCATTGCCGTTAAACCGTGTTGGGAAACTCGCTTTGACTGTGCTTGAAGGAGGAGGTGGAGGAAGCTGCTGGAGGCTGGCAGATCCAATGCGTCCGGAGCGGCCGTGTAAGCAGCAGGAACACCGGAGAAAGACCGACCGAGGGAGGGAGGGACGAGCGGAGCTCAGCGGGGTCTCACCGGCTGCTGGACCTTCATGCCTCCGAGGTACCCTCACGCTGTTTCTTTGCTTTGCAGCAAGCAGAGGTTATTTTACAAAATAAAAGACGCCTGTTCGTAATTTAACACAATAAAAGCGCCAGTCATTCCAGCGCGTGCCCAGGTCCAGTGCCAGACTCTCGTAAAGTCTGTGCGCGTGCCCGAATCACGGTGAAGTACAGCTGTGTTACACGCACCATATTAAACTATGACCCTGTTTATTATGATGATAAAAATACCAGTAATTACTTTAGTTAATATCCGTATCATTTCATACTCATTTGTTTAAATGTAATTAGCAATCGATAATCATTAAACAGCTGATTGATGATTAATTACGCTAATCAACTTTACAACATTTCATCTGGACCAAAAAACCAAAGAAAATCTAGATCTGATGACGTGAATATGAAATGATCCCACTGCTGCTCCCGGAGGATGAACCTTTAGATGAGGTGACCTCTGACCTCTGCTTTAAAGAGACAAACAAACAAACAGCTGCACCGGCCAGCGCGTCAGTGTTAATGCTTGTAATTTGCGCGGCGGCCTGTAGAGGGCAGCAGGAGGACTCTTGGCTCTCAGTGCGCAGTTTAACCCTTTAAACTTTCTGCTGCCGCTGCATCTGTTCACAGGCCGCCTGTCTGAGCTTGTGTTACTCTGCATGTCGAAGGAACAAGTGTTTCAATCTGATCTGCCGTCTCGTCTCTCAAACGCTCATATGAAAAACAAACTTCATGGTTTGTCTCTGATACGTGAAGCTCGCTGAGGTCTGAGCTGCAGGTTGTCATCAGTCCTGTTCAGGCTGATAAGCATTTTACCTGTTACTGAGTCAACACACAGCGAGCTGTAGTTTATTATGATGTAAAGCTTCACATCTGAATCACTCCACTGCAGAAAATAGACCCACAGATTTGAAACACCTCCATGTTTGGCATATTAGTGAGTTCACTATAGTGTTGTTTAGTTACTGGCAAGCTCCTTGCTCTTATTTTGAAAGTACAGGAAAGAGGGCCACACTGTAGAGTCAGCTGATTATAATGCTCCATTACTGTCAGCAGAAGTGGTTAGTGGTCATGTGACTCCTGAAATCAGACTCAAGCTCGCTGTTTTTTGTCTGAAGAGTGCGAGACGCACACTTTTATATAAATGAATTTAATGTCAGGTTCTCTGACTCTTCATCACATCGCACACAATCAGTGAAATCTGCTCTCACCATCAGTGTGTGTGTGTGTGTGTGTGTGTGTAAGCTGAATCCGTGGGGATTACATCTCTGAATATCAGCCAACAAGGCCCTTCGATTACTGCCTTAGAAAAACCCTAATGGAATTATAATTGTGTGTTAGTGTGTGTGTTAGTGTGTGTGTTAGTGTGTGTGTTAGTGTGTGTGTTGGCAGGCAGATGACAGCTCCTGAGCATCGATCTTACTAATAGGCCTCTTTGTCAAGAAACAAACACACACGCGCTTTCTGAACCGGCCTCACAGACCTCTCATTGGTTTATTTATATTTGTGTGTGTGTGTGTGTGTGTGTATACCATGTCTACATATCTTTGTGGGGACCAAAAATTGTCATGCTACTATACTTGTGGGGACCAACAGTCACATATGGGGACAAAGTGCCCGTCCCCACGAGTTTGAAGACATGTTTGAGACTCAAAATGTGGTCTTAGTGTCAGGGTTAGCATTCATTGATGGTTAAGGTTAGCAGCTTGGGAAAGCATTATGCCAAGCAGATGTCCTCACTAAGACATTAAAAGAAGTAAGTGTGTGTGTGTGTGTGGTTGACAGGTTGACTTGAGGTCATCTGAGGTGACCGTGGACAAACTGCAAAGTCAATGAGACTCAACTTTTCTTCATGAATACATTTGATTGGTCTGTGTGCTTGTTTTTGTTCTGGCTCCGCCTCCTTCACCGACGATATTTGAATGCTGATGACATCGTGTCGAGGTGTTACGTGGTCTTGGAGGTGAAGACATGTCTGGAGTCACATCATGGGCCTGCAGTGTGTCCTACAGAAGAAGCCTGGATCTGTGATGGAGCCACAAACACCTTAAACTGACTCATTAACGATATTATTAATTATTTCATGACAGTTGTTTTCAAAACGTGAGCGATGTAAGCAGCTGCTTCTCCGGTGAGTCTGTCGTCATAGATGTGGATCTTGTTCTGCAGCTGCTGGTCTTTCTTCTTGGTCCAGCAGCACATGAACCAGTTCTCCACCTGCTGCAGGATCCCTGCGGTCCACAGAGGATCTCCTGTCACACTGCAGTCCAAAATGCTGGAGCTGGACGCTGTCTCTCTCTGGAGCAGCAGCTGAAACCGGCTCAGAGAGCCAGCTACCGGGGGTTAGCTGGTTACCTACAGTGGTGCTTTCACAGGACGCAGCTGACAGAAGCTACAGCAGAATGCAGCGCTGTGTTATTATCACTCATATATGGTGTTTAATGTTTACATGCTGTCGGCTGTGTGGAGCACATGTTCTCCACATGTCTGCGTGGGTTCTGTCTGCGCTCTCCAGCTTCCTCCCACTGTCCAAACACATGCACGTTTGGCTAACTGGACGCCGGCGTCTGTTGGTAGCATCAGTTTAAGGCTCTGAAAAACCAAAATCAGGCTGCTTTGCATCAAGCAACATGGTTCATTGTCTCTGGGTCGTTCTTTTATGTCTGCCCATCAGTTGTGCGAGGATCTGTGGTGCATTGAACTTCTAGAGACTTGCTACTGAACAAATTCGAAGGTTGTGGGTCTGAATCCCACCAGAGTCAATATTTAAAGATCCATCAACCCCCTCCAGTGTCCCTTTTTCACCTAATCCAGCTAGACGCACGTCTGCGCTCTACATTAAGTCAGAAGTTAGAAACCAGATAGCCGAGGTTCTTTACTCTTTGTGATGCTGCTGTCACTTAACAAAAAGCACACGGTCCTTCTAATTTAACCAAACTTGCTGATGTTTGTAACCTAAAATCTGCAGCCTGCATGTTCACGTTTCCAACATCGGGATCAAGTCGCTCTAAATTACTCCTGGTTGATTTTTTAAGGAGGTGTGAATTGTCTCTGCTTTTCCATCGTTTTCAAAGCTGCAGTCTTGAGTATCCTGAGCACTCAGATTCAAGTTGAAGGTTTCCTGCATCAGCCACAGTGAACTTTAACCCATACAACCCTGAGCTGGTTATACAGGTGAAAGAAAGGCAGCAGCAACAGAGGGCGGCACCGAAAAACACAAAGAACCATTGACTTCACAGGCGAGCAGAAATCAAACGCACCCCAACCATCTCAGCTATTTGGAAGCAGTTTTAATATTGAGCCCGTGCAGTGTAATTATGGGATGTGGTTGGATGGTTTCCCTGGTGACCGGTGTTTGTCGTTTATAATAATTAGTCCGACGATTTAGCATCGTCTGAGGTTAGACAGAGGCTCTACTGTGACATACAGCAGTGTGTGTGTGTGTGTGAGGCTCCGGCGGCAGATGTATACCGCAGTGTTTCCAGCCTCAGAACAACACAGTAAACAACATAAACAAAATACAAAGCACACATACATGTACATGCAAGCACACGGATGAGAAATCGGACGACTCGAGCGTTAGTGTGTCCATTACACAAAAAGGTATAACGCACAACCTTGTTGTGTTATCGTCACAGACTAATAAGCTGGTGAACATGTGTGTGTCCAGATTTGGCCCAAAGGACGATCTTGCAGTTTTCAATTATTCACTGAAAAGACGAACGCTGCTGATCTCAGCACAGCAGAGCCAGTGTCCATGGAAAACAGATGGGAAGTCAGAATATTTCACACTCAGACAAGTTTGGATCATAAAGACATAGATGCTGCTATTCAGTTACAGTTACAGTAATCCTAATTTACATTTACGAAGCCAGTAGATCCAGTCATGAAACTCTCGCACCGATCAACCAGCCGTGCAGCCAGAACGGTCAGCCTTTCTGAGCCGGCTGCACTGAGACGCTTCCAGTCTGTTCTTTGCTTCATATCCACTTTAAGCACAAACTCGCATTAAGAGTCTTTAAAGTCATTTTGTATTTGCTGACTTCACTGCCGAATAGAAACAAAGCTCTAATGTGTTCATTGTGTAAACCAGGTGTGCTGGAGGCGCGTGAATCACCAGCAGTGCTGTAAAACACACTGTCTCTGTCATTCTGTTTCATGCCAACACACACACACACACACACACACACACACACACACACACACACACACACACACACACACACACACACAG
Organism: Rhamphochromis sp. 'chilingali'; assembly: GCF_963969265.1. Lineage (NCBI taxonomy): Eukaryota > Metazoa > Chordata > Actinopteri > Cichliformes > Cichlidae > Rhamphochromis > Rhamphochromis sp. 'chilingali'. The sequence goes on along the minus strand of NC_137935.1, from coordinate 1,487,246 downwards.
GCTCACGTCTGATATTAGTCACACAAACATGCACAAACACATGTGGGGGGTTTCCACTCACACACAGAGTCTCTCCTGGATGCTTCAGGCGTCCACTGACAGTCACACTCTGTGTCCACAGCACAGCCATGTGTGGTGTGTTTTCAGTATTTAAAGCTGGACTGAAGTTATTCACGTCATGTTACATTTATGTGTGCATGCACATGAAACTCTGAAACTTCCCTCAGAAGTCTTCCAGCTGACTGGTTTGTGCGTCTGTGAAGTTTCAAATGTGCGTTTGTGCGTCTGGCAGGTCCAGCGGAGGTTAACCGCACAACTCAGAGGCCATAGAAGCAAGGTCTCCACGGCTATACATGTGCCGGGGCTAGGTAGTCACCAGCACCAACCGTACAATGGTACGGTCTCTAAACAGACGCAGGGGGGCAGCCTGCTCGCCTGTAATGTCTGTCTGTGTGCAGAGCTGGGATGCTTGCCAGTGTTTGAGCGCCTTCCCTGGATCATCAGTGAAGCACGTGAAGCTCAGTGACGATGTCCTCACACATGAACTCGGGTTGGAAACCTGTTGTTTTTGATGTGGAGCCTTTCTGGGTTTGGTGCTCGGAGTCAGCTGTAAGTGTTTCTGTCGGGCAGGGATAGCTCAGTAGGTAGAGTGGTTGCCCCATGATCGGAAGGTCGGGGGTTCGATTCCCCTTAACAGCTACCCTGAGGTACCCCTGAGCAAGGTACCGTCCCTACACACTGCTCCCCGGGCGCCCAATGGCTGCCCACTGCTTCACTGAGTGAATGGGTTAAATGCAGAGAGCAATTTCCCCACGGGGCTCAATAAAGTACACACCTTCTTCTTCTTCTTCTTTGGGATCAGATCAACAAGCTTTACAGAAGAGCCACAAACATCATATTTGTTTTAGCACCAAAACACATAAGCCAACCCTGAACTCAGGTGGGACTCGAACCCACAACCTTGAATGCCCTCTCCTATGAACGTGTAGAAGTCCAACGCCATGCCCGTTGCACCACAGAGCCATACTGGTGCTGCAGATGAGCTCTCAGTGCAGTCCTTCCTCTGGGAATCTGCTGAAAAGCTGTACAGTAATAACGGTACATTTATGTGTGGTGTTCCCTGAAATCTGTTTAAATATTCTCATAGCTAACCACGGGACCAGCAAGCTCTGCTTCCCAGCGCAGAGCAACAGCTGCAGATCTTTATCACCTACTGGGGAAAGCTGGCTGTTTTCATGCATGCTGGGAGAATCCGGTCGGGATAGTTTCAACAGGAAAGGTGCGCTTCAGACACCTCCTCAGTACTGAAGGAGAGAGCGCTGTCCGGAGAGCACTCAGGAGGCACAGGTGACCTAAGCAGGCAAATATGTGTGCTATTCTCACAGGCAGTTAGCGCTGGGAGCTGGCAGGTCGGAGGCTGTTTAATGTCCCATCAGACGGCGTCGGGCATGCAGCTCCTCCAGGCCATGTTTAGAAATGTGTGACTGACTTAATTAAGGTGAAAGCAGCACGTCCTGCGTCATCTTTAAGCCAAGCTGCCGTGTGAAAGCTGCTCTATCAGTTCAAGATGGAAAGTCACGCATCAGGTCGCGACCGTGCTCGTTTTTCTCGACTTGTTTGGACGAATTGATCCGACTGAAACTTCAGAAACCTTTCTCAGCCAACGAGCCAGCGTTTGTTTGGTACACCAACGCAGCTGCAGTGACAGTCAGCGGTCAGACAGATGTTAGTCTGCTGTCCTTTTGCATGGCGCTGTGACATCACCTGTGACCGACGGATCTGTATTTTACGATTTTGACTGAACTTTGTTTCCAGCGTGTTTCAGGACCAACTCTGTTAGGTCGGTTATTTACTGCTGGTTTTCTCAGGTCAGGTCAAATTCCAGAAATGAGCCCTTGAAAAAGATGTTTCCATCCCTTAAACAGGCCGGGACAGACCTGGAACAAACTCAAGTCAAACACTAACGTCCAGATTTAGCAGTGTGCAAACAGACTGAGGTCAGAGGTCACACTTTCTCTCCCTGCTCTGAGTCAGACTTTACGTCCCCCTCTGGAGAAATTTCACTGAAGGAATTTCTGCTCCATTCTTCTTCTCTTACATCAGCCAGCTCACATCTATTGTCCTGACAGGCAGCGCTATCCCGGGCGGTTTCATCCTGTGCCAGCGCGATGGCAGGTCAGGCTGATTTACTGAGGCTGCATTTTACCAGCACGAGAAACGTTCCACACGCTGAACGCAGACAATCCGAAGGTGTTTGGAGCACAAAGCCTCCTTTGTAGGTTTCTACTGTTTGGTAAAAAAAAGAAAAACCCTGCTAAATACCGACTCCAGTGGGACTCAAACCCACAACCTGCGTGCCCTAGAGCTGCACGGAGTCGGCACCACCTCTCTGGTTCATGTGTGGAGAGAGGCTGAAGACCAAAACCTGGACCTCACTGAGCCCTGACCATAAACTGCAGACGTGTGGTGCAGGTGAGCCGGGACGGCTTTACACATCGCTGCTGCACAAACCGAAAACTGACTCCAAGCTGGTATCAACTGTGAGACCTCATTCATCTTCTCTTCTGCACCTTTGCAGGACAGGTTAGAACAGGGGTGTCAAACATAAGGCCTGGGGGCCAGAGTCAGTCCACTGCATGGAAAATGTGAAGGAGGGCGAGATACAGACAGGCACCTATGGGCAATTTAGAGTTTCCAGCTAAGCTAGAGAAGATGCAAACTCCACACAGACCCCGGCCTGATGGTGGAGTCAAACTCACCACCTTCGTGCTGCGAGGTTACAGTGCTAACCGTATTAGCAGAACAACATCGTGCCATTCACACCTGTGAATCCTCTGATGGCGGCCCAGGCGTGCACTAATTTGGATGGCATACGCAGCGCTCGCATGTTGCAGGTCTTCATTCTGCTGCATCAGCAAATCTTCTTTGTCTGTTTGCAGTAAACGTTAAAATCGTGTGCTTTGATGAAAGGTTGGATGCTTTTCCTCTCGGCCTCTTTTTGATTTTCTCTTTGAACATTTTAAATAAACTATCAACAAACATCAGCACGTACGAGTCGCAGAGCTGTGTGGGAGACGGCACTGACGGTGCGACGTCGAGTGAAGCTGCCTGTCCGTGTCCTTAAACGCACCACGGCAAACATCTGTACTGCCTGCGCCAAACAACTGTCAGTCACGCCTCTGTGTGTCAGTGTGTGTTTCTGTGGAGCTGGTTGATGCTATGAGCACAAAGGAAACAGCAGGACAACAGTGTTATTGTGTGCTCGATGTCAGTCGCAGCGAGGCCACACACGGAGTGTCGTCCTGCACTGTGCGATGATGTGACTGTGTTTGTGAATCTGGGCAGGAGTAACCTTGGCTGGTGACCACAGAGGGAAGCGGTGTCAGACTGCGGCGTGTCGTGTTTAGAGGATGAGGAGGCCTCCCCACATGTACACGCAGCAGAGGCCGTGAATAAAACACAGACACAGTGTGTGGACTACTGTTTGAAGCCTTGGGTTTGTCACCATCTCGGTTTATTTAGAGACAGAAGCGGCCATGTTTGCAAAGCCAAACTATCGTCTCTTCGTACGCTGGAAGAAACTTTTAGGCCACAGGCAAAGCAGCTCGAGCTTTATGAGCGAAACCACAGAGACGGGGTCAAGTGGAGAAGAAACCCGGGCAGCAGCTGAGAGCGTTCACTCAGTGCTGCGCCTCTGATTGGCTGACAGGATGTTGTGCAATCTGGGAGAAGCCTGGCTGCTGACTTGGTCTCCAGAAGGAAGTTGCAGCCAGTGGATAACAAGACTGTCAGAAGCTAATAAAACCAACGTTGTCTCCTTGTGCTTGTTCGTGCACTCTGTGCCAGACGTCTTCCCGTACCTGTGATGTCACCGTTAACCATCACTGTTAAAAACACACAAACGCTCTGTGCTGACTGCTGCAGTGTGATGTCAGACCCACCGCGCTGTCGGCCGATTTAGCGTCTGGAGGCAAATCTCCTTCAGGTGTGGGCAGCAGATACCCAGGTTCAGCTGCTCACAGCTAAAAACCACATGAATCCACGTCAGACTGGAGCTGGTAGTCATGTGAGGCTTCCACGTGGCCTGCACACCTGCATGCAGACTACCTGCTCAGACCTGATTGGTCAGTAATGCTCAGACTACAAACAGAAACTGTTTCATTTCTATAGATTTGACACATTTATGCAAAAATTAGTGCATAAATTTCACTGTAATATGATCCATCAGTCATAGGGTAGCCCCTCCCACCCCTGCTTCATCACGCTTTCTGACCGTCATCATGTGACTAGTGACTGCGACCACAAAGCCATCGGGGAAGTGATTCCTGAGCTCAGAGATCAGGTGAGCAGCAGGCACATGCAAACAGAAGAGTCGCCCCCTGCTGGGCACCACAAAGAATGCAGCTTCAGCGGTCAGCCGATCGATAAATGTGTTCGTTCCTCCAGAGTTTCCTTTTGTGCGATCCAGCGCATTAACTGCATCGTTGCCTCCGCACGGAGCCGTCTGAGCCCCACCCATCTCCTCCCCCCCACCTCTGCGTGATGCTAATGTTAAACGAGGACAGTCTGAACGTTTTATCAAACATCCTCCAAGTTTCAAGTGTTTTCCACACATTATCATCCGCATTAGACTCACCGTAGTGAATAAGTGACCAATGAAATGTTTATCTATGATACTTATTGATCAGGCAGCTGTGACTTGCACCCGCCTGCCTCACAGATCTGTGACCAATCAAACCAATAGATCAAAAACACGCCTGATTGGTTCCTGCTGAGCTTGAACGAAAACAGTTCAACCCCCAAATCACTGCTGCCAGTCTCAGTCTCATCACCACGACAACAACGCTCCACTGTGGCGAAGGACAACGCGCGCACACACACACACACACACACACACACACACACACACACACACACACACACACACACACACACACACACACACACACACACAGAGAGAAGGTGCCTGTGTGTCTCTGCTTCTCACAGCACTACTGGAAGTTTATATGCACTGTCAGTGTGATTGTTTAGCTTGGACCACTGTGTGTGTGTGTGTGTGTGTGTGTGTGTGTGTGTGTGTGTGTGTGTGTGTGTGTGTGTGTGTGTGTGTGTGTGTGTGTTTTTCATGGTTGTGTGTGAAGTGTACCCGCTGCTCTGACAGTGGTAATGAATGGTCACGACTCCATGTGCGTGTTCTGCCTGCATGGCTTTTCTTCCACCACCTCCTTAAACACAATAGGTGTGTGTGTGTGTGTGTGTGTGTGTGTGTCCGTGCGTGCGTGCGTGCGTGCGTGCGTGTGTGTGTGTGTGTGTGTGTCCGTGCGTGCGTCCGTGCGTGCGTGCGTGCGTGTGTGTGCGTGGGTCAGAAGCAGGGCAGCAGCCGTTGGTTGTGTGTCTCTGAGGTTGGTTTTCGTCCATCTTTGTAGTTTTGCACCGTTGGTTCTTCTTGGATCTCGTGGAAGCGTCCTTCTGTTTCTTCATAACCAGTTTGGGGTCCACAGAGGGGGCGGAGCCTCCACTCACCCCTACTCACCAGTTTTCCTGAGTTTGCTGCTTTTGCATCTCCTGGATGAGTTTCTTTGGTCTGAATCTTTCTCGTTGTGCCTCTCCTTATCTCTGCCTCACAGCAGGCCTGCACATTCTCACAGTTATTTTGGATCACATTGTGGTCGTCCAGCTCCGCCCCTCACCTGGGACTCACTGTAACAGCTCTATTCTTTAGTAACAAGAAACATGTAGTACAGGAAACTGTGACTCTGGTGGGATTCAAACCTGCAGCCTTTGAATCACTTCCTCCACACATTGGCTTAACTCATCCCGTTGGGAGTGAGTCGTTCCCGTTCTGATGGATGGAAATTTTTCTGTGGCGTCCCAGCAGCAGTGAACGCATCAGCGTGGCGAGCGGTGGCAGCAGTGAGTCCGAAACGTAGCGTGTGTTTGAGGAAAGCTTCAGACTGAGAGGTTTATCACTTCTGTCAGTGTGAATAGCGACACTGAGCAGGAGGCGTGTCTCTCTCAGTGATGTCATATAAACACAAAGTCCACAGAAAAATGTAGACGCTCAGTAATATGGAGCGTTCTCCTTCTGAGGCCTGCAGACTCATTACAGAGCAGTGTGCTGTTTATAACAGATGCACCAGTTCAACCCACAACCTTTGAACAACTTCCTGTTGATGCATACATGCAACATATATGGGAGTCGAACCCACAACCTCTGCCTGCCTTCCTGCGTGCTTTGCTGCCTCGTGCTCCACAGAGCCACACGGGCGCTCTGGCAGTGAGTCAGCCTGTTTCAGGTAACGTCTGTCTCCTGCTGTGAGTCCACACCTGTGGACGTGTAACATGATCTGATGAAGCCGCTGTCACAGCGTGAAGAACGAAACGACGAGACTGTGAACGTGCAGACGACACGATTTTATATGTCACTGGTTTCATCTGGAGATCCTGAGAAACGTCTTTTCAAATATTATGTGGTTGTAAAGTCCACAGTGCGCTCCACAGGGACACACACAGCTGTGGGCGTCTTTCACAGACAGAAAACACCAACCCTGGAGTGTCTGTGCCCCACGCCCACGCTGAGCTGTGGGTACTTTTCTCACAGCAGGAGGCACTTGGAGTCACACGTGTTGGCTCTGCACTCAGGGATCTGTAAAGAGCAGCCGGCGGGACTCGAACCCACAAACACGTCGGCTGGATCACAGATTAGTGACGATTTCACTCTCGTATCCAACCATGGAGGACACTCGGGTCCACTGGCACGCGGCTGGGTTTAATTCATCACTGCTGTCTGTGTGTGTTTTGATTCAGCTTCTACAACAAACTCCAAGCAACAGGAACGGGATTCAGAGCTGAAGAACTGGCAAGAAGCCACATGCGCTGACCTTTGACCCCACTGTCTGTAACGCTGCAATGCGCTGTGGGAGCTGAAGCCGTTTCCAGCGCTCAGTGGGAGTGAGACGGCCGGACAGAGGAACCGGATCCTGTTTGACGCCTGTTTAATTTAATGGAGCTGATGTTTGTGGACACACACACACGTGCTGTAAGTGTGAGTGTGTGTGTGGTGATGACGTGTGTCTGAAAGCGGATGCACCTGGAAATACCTGGGTAGGTGTTGATGAGGCTGGCGTGCACACACACACACAGCAGTGTGTGCTGAGTGCTGCAGGTACTGACAGACGTGTGCGTGTTTGTCGTGCTGTGCGAGCTCCACCTTTGTCTGTCTGTTGTTAGAATTGCATTAAAAAGGCTCCACCAGCACAAACACGGCCCACAGCTCCAGCTCAGGTGAAGCACCATCCACCTGTCAATCAAAGAGGCCACGCCCCTAACCATAACCAAAGCAGATTGTGTAGCAGACGGTAAACGTCTATGGGGACTGACTCCCTGATGGAGCCCCCAGTGGACGTTAGAGGAACTGCAGGGTTAGGTTTTATTTATTTTCAGTCCCAGAAACTGCTGATGGCACAAAATCGTTCCTGTGGGCACAGACAGGTGAGAATGACGATGTGAGCGGTGTGCTCTGTTCATGATGGCTTTTTGATTCCACAAGAATAAACGTACCCGGGAAACGAACGTCAGCCAATGTAATGTCCTCTAAAGTGATGGAAACGTACGTGTGTGTGAGAACCACAGTGCTGGAGCTGCTCCATCACACCGTGTCCTGCGTCTTCTCTCAGGTTCACTGAGTGAGCAGCGTTGTTGCTTCAGACTCTCCAATCATGGTGTTCAGGTCCTGCACACTGGGACCCGCCCCACGTCTTTCACTTTCCTTCCTGCACACCTCTCAGTTTCACCCAAAGACAATACAGCGAGTTATTACACAAAAGGGGTAAAGGGCTTATTCAAGACAGTTCATAAACTCTGGAGGGACTCAAACTTTGAACACTTGTGTTGAAGCAGAAGCCCAGCGTGCTGTCCGCTGCAGCACAGAGCCACGTGCAGCTCTGGGCTGTGTAAGATTTGCAGTCAGGTTTGTGTCTTTGGTTCTGGCTTCTTGTCAGCTCCAGCTACAAACCTGCACATTAATGCTCAACAACGTCCTGAGTAAAAACATCAAATGTGAAAAATATGAAATATTTGTTGAAGTTGGTCTCGTGAATATTTGTTGCTACAGTCAGCACAGCTTACACATGAACGTGCTTCAGTAGGAGGAAGGTTTCAAGTTACTCGAGAGGCTTCAGAGGGGCCCGGGGTGAGATCAGGGCTCCAAATGATCTTCGTTCGCTCCAAAAATCCTCACCTGCTTTACAAACGATGAAACGTCGTGTTGAGCTGCACAGACGCAGTGACTGCACAAACACCTCACTGAGCTCTGCGCGTCATATTTCAGTTTTTAATGAACCATTTCATTGTGTTTGTCTTTACTGTGATGATGAACCTGATCAGAGTGAGCTGCAAACCCCTGAGTTCTGAATTTGAAGCAAACGGTTTAAACTCAGATCAGCTGTAGGTTGGAAGGCGGGCTCACGTCCTCGCTGTCGGTGGCTGAGCGACTGTTTCCACTCGAGGAGAAACTTTCTTCTGCTTTCGTCCGACGAACGATGAAAGTTCCTCTTTAGATTTTAGGACATGAAGCAGAACCTGCAGGTGTTTCTGACACAGTGAAAGAGTTTCGACCAGCAACCTGCAGCAGACCTGCAGCAGGCCTGCTCGCCATCTGGCTTCCATTACAGACACCCCGACCCCCGTCTCCCCCCTCTCCCCCATGTACCCCCTCCCCTCTGACCCACATCTCCCAGTTTTCCTGCAGACAGCTGCAGAAACACTTGTTTACGTACAACGCTTTAATTGGGTCAATCTGTGTTACTGTATCAATGACTGTGTAGGAGGCCGTTATCCTCCAGTGGACACACACACACACACACACACACACACACACACACACACACACACACACACACACACACACACACACACACACACACACACACAGGCTTTGGAGAAGAGACCTCATTCTTGTCGTTCAGCCAAACATTACATATGTCCTCACTGTTTTCACACAAAGGGAGAGTGAAACTTTTATTTGGACCCCTCCTCCTCCTCCTCGTCTTCTTCTTCTCCTCTCTTGTGTGAGCAGCTTGTATGAAGCTCGTATCTCTTCGTGCCGCTGCTGTCATGACATGAAGACACGTCGCACTGGGATGTGGTTTGTGTTGATCGAGGAGGCTAACTGGGATTTTTGGTGTGTTTCTCCAGGTTTCTGCTTCCTGTGACACTATCACACCATGCCTGAGGGGTCACGGCGTGGCAGCCAGAGATCGCCCAGTAACACAGGTAAGGTCTATCCAGCTCTGACGAAGCTACTTTACGACACCTTCATCAGCACTCAGATGAGCCGGTGAAAAATGTAGAGAGAGGTTTTTCTCCAGGAGCCGGTGGAAACCAAAAACAGAGCTAAAAGAGGGAAAATAACACTGTCTCCAGACACGTGAAATATCTCATTTTGGTGAAGGAGCAGATAGCAGATACTGTTGTGTGGTATTTGTGGTGCGTCCCAACAGTTGGCTCTTTTAGATGTGGCTGAGGTGAGTCATCCAAACTGATGCTGAGGCCAAATATGTCCCAATAACACTCTTTGGCCAGTACTGCATCAGGTGTAATTCCAACAATAAAGACGGACTCTGACGGGACTCAAACCCACAAACTTTGAATTGCTTTTTCTTCACGAGACGTCCGATGCACTGTCCGTTGCGCCACAGAGCCTGGCGTGCAGCTGGTACAGTGAGAGTAAGTGAGCATGCTCAGAAAGCCTCAGAGACGCACCATCATAAAGAACAGCTGAGCTGAAAAGTTTGATTTTGGAAACTTCGTGCAGTGATTATTTGCAGAGTGGGCGTGACGTTCCCCTTCTCGTGAGAGGAGCTCTGGACTGTGGGACAACAGCTGTGTTGGTGCTGTAAAGGTTGGGAGGCCTTCAGGAGAGTTTCAGTGATTGTTGGTTCAAGTCCTATCATAGTCGATGCTCAAAGGTAGCTTTCACTTCAGCATGTGTCTCTTTGTTTGAGCGACTAACGAAAGTTTTTAGTGTCAATATTTGTTTAGTCAATATTTTTGTATATTTGTTTGTAACGCGTGTTCGCCTTGTGTCAGACTGGAGACCCGTCCAGGGTGTACCTCGCACGATGATAGCCGGGGTAGCACCCCCACACCTGTGACCCATTGTTTGGGCATGTAGCTTTAGTGGTTTGGCTGGTGCCAGAAGCAGTGGCTAATGCTAGCTAGCTAGCTTGGTTAGCAATGCATTGAGACAGAGACCTGCTAATCAGAGCTCAGTAACATCCAAGTAAAACCCTTGAACTTCACCTGCTATAATACAGTTTAAACAGGCGAGTTATAAAGAAGAAACTATCCACAGAGAACAAACAGTTTGTGTATCAGGCTGTAAACATGTTCATTTCTGCTGTACAGTGTTAGTCTATGGGACTGACTCTCTGCTGCCTCTGCTGGACGTCAGAGGAACTGCAGTTTCTAGGACTTCTATGTTGGCTTCATACTTTTAACCCTGGAGGTTGATGCTTGCTTAATACTAGAAGGTTCTTTTAACCTGATAAACACGACCACAGTCACATTAGACAGTGGGTAACACACCGCCCTTGTGTGGGGTTGATTCTCACCTGAGTCAGCTTCCATCGCTGCTTTTTAAACAGTCTGAGTACTGAGCAGATGTGAGTCTGAGTTAAACTAATTTCACATTTTAAATATTCGGTTGTTTGGTGCGTTTGAGTTTCCTGTGACGCTGCTGAGCGTCACTTTCACTGCCTCGTTTCACTGTTTGGAGCCTCAGCTCAGATTTCTCCCTCAGCTGTGACTTCCTGTAACCAAACCAGAGAGGCCCAGCAGAACGGACTACACACACACACACACACACACACACACACACACACACACAGAGTAATGATGTGTAATTACACACAGCCACCATGCTGTTTAGTTGCTCTGCTGGTATATTGGCTTCCATAGTTAGCGCTCGCGCACAAACACACACAGAAACATACCAGAGCACGGCTTCATTTAAAAAACACTGCAATTACCAAACACACACACACACACACACACACACACACACACACACACACACACACACACACACACACACACACACACACACCAATACACTGTGTGAAGGAAGTTGTATGGTTTGTGGTGATAAACTGTAACTCCGAACAATGTTTCTGCGCTCACACACACACACTTCATAAAGGGTCACACAGATCTGTTGATTGTAACCACAGAAAGGCGTGAGGCAGAAAATAGCGAGAACGCCCAAGATAAGGCTGCAGAACAAGGAGCCGGCGAGGAGGAGAAAGGGAGGCGTGCACCAGGAAGGAGGAAAGGAAGAAATGAGGGAGCGAGGGGAGAGAGAGGGGATTTTTTTAAAATCTGAAGTTGTGTTCTTGGCTGCGATTGGCTGCTTTTTGAAGCCTCCCTGCTGATAAAAACGTTGTGAAATAAATAAGTAAGAGGGAAGAATCCAGGCTGGAAACAAAGGCAGCGGTTAGAGCACAGACATGCAGATGTTAGAGCAGAGACAAACATCTGTCAGAGCTTCATAAAGCACTGTGTGAAAGCTTCTCCTTAATAAATGATCGATGTTTCGCTGTGGCGTGCTCCGCGTAAAAGTCACTTTCATACCTGAAAACACAAAATGTTTTTCAGCTGAGGGTGAAGCTCCTGAAAAAGGTGGAGCGCTGCTCCGAGCGGCACAGACACGGTCTGCAGCGTGCACTCCCACCCTCACCTGTGGGTGGAGACTGATCGCACACCTGGAACATGAATAAAGCACCTGTAGAAATAGCGTAGTGTGTTTGTTGCTCATCAGATTTAATCAGAGGAACGTGAGATGATTTTTAGTCCACGGCGAGTTTAAACCAGCACGCAGTTTGAGGGCTGCAGACGTGAATGTAAACTCGAGGAAACTGAAACGTGTGTGTGTGTTTCCAGCATTTGGCTTGGTGCCGTCAGGGGGTCAAAGGTCATGATCTGAGAAGCCTCACTTCCTGTCTTTGTCTCTGTCAACATGTCTCTTTAGCACTTTCACACGCACAGTTCAGGCTCGTTGTCTCCACTCTCTCGTGTCGGGGCGAGACCTTCTGCGTCCTCGGCGTCCTCCTCGGCGACGCTGCTCGATGATGCGTCAGATGTACATGACAAAGAACACGGCGAGTCCTCTGAATGTATTTTAACTCCTCGTCATGCTGCACATACGATTTCACTTCCTTCTCTTGATGCTCCACGTTTTCAGCGTGTCAGGCGAGTGGAGCCGAGCACGGGGCCGCCTCAGTCCACCTTACTGAGTCTGGTTCCTCGGGCTGTCTCTGCGTGGTGGACGCTGTGCTTCATGTGTGGCTGCGGCGATGCGTTCGGTGCTGACGGTTTCCAGACGTGCTCCCGAGCACACGCAGAGATCTCAGCACAGGATCGGCTGTTGTTAACGCTGAGCTGCCAGAGCGCCGGGAGAACGCGGCGCTCCGATGTAATGGCCGTACGATTGCACAATAACTGCGCCGAAGCTTTAATCACTTTAAATGCTTCGATTTTTATCGCGGTGGAGTCTGATTGCTCCAAATCGATTCCGCGGCGGGACGCTCGGCACGAATATCAAAGTAGAGAGCGTTTGCATCCACTGTGTCAAAGCAGGACTTTGTGTTTGTTACGGCGGCTCTGGAGCCGTAAACTGAGATCCTCTTCAACGATCTTAGGCCCTCGTTGGGTGTTTCCCCGCTGAGGGTCCAGCTCCAGTGCTTTCTTTGAGCTCAAAGTTAAATTCCAACTATTCAAACATCTGGCTTTACGTTACATTCCTCGTATTTAACCCTTCAGAGTTTGGTCACAGCCGTCTTCGTGTTTCTTCTTATCCTCAGAGTTAATAGCTGTGGGGGGTTAAATAAGTGGGCGGGGCTGCTCGGGAGAAGGCGGGCCCAGCTTCAGTTTCCAACATCATGAGTGACAGTTGTTGAGGACTGACAGGAAGCTGAGCGTAGCCTCTCAGGTCAGACTTCCTGCCAGAAACTTTGCAGATAAAAAGTCACGTGAGACGAGGCGACATCGGCGGGGAGGGGTCAAAGAAAGGTTTGACGGACATTTGACGACATCTCAGCGCAGAGCACGTAAAGAGGAAACGAGCGCCTGAGAAGACCACATCAAAAACAGCAGACAGGAAGTTGAGTACTATCATTATTATTATTGTCAGTGGGATTATTTGTTTTGTTATTGGATACAAAAATAACTCAAAATGTTCTTTCAAAATAAATAAATACATTTCAAACCCCCTGAAGGGCATAGAGCAATTCCTTTGTCATAATGATAATTATGTTATATCCTGGAGCGCCTGAACGTCTCAGTGAATATATTTATTGTTTTACTGTTTGTCAGAAAAACATCCACAGGAAGTTTGGTTGCCTAGGAAACCGTACAGCCCGTCCACATGTCAGTCAGCGGTGTCCTGCATTCTCATTGGTCATTGCTGCAATCACAGGAGTTTTACTGAGGACCCGCCCACCAGAAACGCTTCCTGTTCAACATGTGGGCATGACTGCAGACGCTTCAGCCTCTCGTTGCTCTGATTCCTGCGTCGGCTGTTTAGGTTTGATTCCAGGACGTGTTCGATCCTCTGACGGTGTAACTCGCTCCGTCACTATTTAAGCTCCGCTGTTTCTCCCTGCTCGAACATTATTGGCTGAAATAAAGCGTGCCGTGTCCCTCACGCAGGCTGTTTGACCTGATATTTGAAGGTGGCTTCACGGTGAGATTCCGACTCCCGCCCAGTGGTTGAGGACACCTGGGAGGACGGCTCGGCGGGAACGCTCCCGCCTCCGGCGCCGCCGGCTCCACATGCTGCGGTCGAAGCAGAAACCTGTGGCGTCACAGTCGAACTCTTAATGACAGCGAGGAGCTGCTCTCTTATTACTGTAATCACACCCTGGAATCCACGCCGCCTCACAGATTTACAGCATGTGTTTAAAGGGAAATTCCACCTTAAAAATGGTGAAACGCTCTCTGCCTTCAGGCTCAGCTGTGTTTGAGTGCAATGACTGACGCGTCCACGCACTTTGTCTCCTGTAACCAGGTTTCTCTGCCATTTTTCCTGCGTCCACAGTAAAATTCAGATTTTTGTCTTATTCGCCATGAAGGTTGTTTCTACCGTTTTATGGAACCGTTAGACACAGAATCACTGTCAGCTCAGGACATGTGGCTGTTTTTAATGCTCAGTGTCAGTTAGCTTCACAGCACGTCTGAAGAAACGCAACATGTTCGAGGACCAAAGGAAATTAACAATATGCATTAAATTCAATTTCAATTCAATTACATTCAATGTGGTGTAGCTCCGTAACAGCTAGCTGCACGTGTTCAATGATTGACGCTCTCAAGTCCAGTCAAGTATTTTTTTTTTGTCCAGCAGGGGGCGCCTCTGGTGTTTGCAGTGAGCTCATTCCTGAATCCAGCGCTAAGTTTATAAATGCACATTAACTTACGTCCCAGAGGGAGAAAGCAGGACGGGCAGTGACGTCACATCGGCCAACGCCTTCACACCAAATATTTAGTAACCCGAACCCTGACAGTATCTTTAAAAAGAAAGCGTGGATGTGGTTTGCTGGTTGGGTGTTTAATATAATTTAACAGCTAGCTCTGAATGAATGAGCCGACGGGGTTTTGCTGTGAGACAGCTCGCGCTTTATTTGTGTTAGCGAGCTAGCTTTAGGTAACATTAGCCCGAAGAAAAGCAGCTCCGGGTCGGATCTTTAAACCAAGTAATCTCTCTGAATGTCGACATTTTACTCTGACAGTCAGCTTCCTGTTTGGTCAGATGGGCCTCATTAGACAAAAGTAGGTTTTTGGGTAACGGCAGCTATGCTGCTAAAGTTTTAATGAAAATATGTTTCACACAGCACCAGCTGGCTGTGACGACAAACTGACCACAACTACAGACACTTCCTGTGTCAGTTTATAAGGACACAACATTACATCAGGTAGTTACACACATCTATTTACACTTTTACAGGTGTGTGTGTGTGTGTGTGTGTGTGTGTGTGTGTGTGTGTGTGTGTGTGTGTGTTTGAGATAATCTGAAAGCGCTGCACCTGACTTCAAATGCAGGATGTGGTTTGGCAAATGCTCGTGTCATTTTCTCTCTCTCTTACACACACACACACACACACACACACACACACACACACACTCACACAGCCAATAACAGGAAATCAGGAAATCAGATGTGTTGAGAAGCAGTTTTGTTCAGTCGGTGTTCAACGGTGAGCTGTGTCATTAAATCAGTGATCTGAACAGAGAAACATGTGGACTGCCTGACGCACACACACAGACACACACTGCAAACTCAAAGTAAGTCGCTCTACGTCTCTGATGGCTTTTGTTCTGCTGTTTGACTGAGCTGTGTTTCTCTGATGTTTAATGACGGGCTGTGAGGAGCACGAAGGTGATCCTGTGCGATGTTCTTCATTGTAGCTCAGGATGAGCTGGAAATGCAGTTTATCATCTCAGTACTTTTACCTCTAAATACTAAAAGTATTTGAGAATATCTGCAGGAAAATATGAAGTAAAAGCTGTGAGTGCAGGGAATCGGTCCGATGGTTATCTTTCCCACACATCAGCATAAAACAGTGCACGTGCAGCCTCTTCGTGCCTGATCCAGTCACAGGTGTGTGCAGCTGGCCTTTACCTTTACTTGTTCTAAAGAGCTCAGTGAGTTTGGGAGCGGTGCTGTAACAGGATGCTGCGACACGGCGTCCCGCCTCGATGTTCCACCATCAACTCGCAGCGGTGTGTTGCAAAGTGGAAGTGTTCAAAAACCACAGCGAGTCAACCAGACCTTCGACCAGCTTCGATCTGTCCTACAGATTAAATCTGCTGCTTATTCAGGTTCCAGCTGCACCTTATATGCTCGTACCGAGGTTTGGAGGCGTGTCAGTAATGGCAGATAAAAGTCCCATTTTTGAGACCACCAAAGTCCCAGGTAGGAGGATGAAGGTGTGACGGGACAGCAGTCACATGTTGTCGGACACTTGGGCAAACGAGCATTCTCCATCCAGTTGGCGAGAGGTTGCTGACAGCTGGTATTAGGCCTGTGATCGTTCACTGAACGCTTGTTAAAGTCTTTGCTGCTGCTGCTTGGCGACTTGTTGCTCGCAGTTTGCAGACTAGTCAGCGTCTTCCATGCAAACCATGAGCAACCTGCTAGCAACCGAGGCAATCACGACAACGCTGTGCACGCTCTGTGACCTGTTTCACGACTGTCCTCAGCCTGCTGGCAGACCGTATGAGCTTTAGGAAGAGTCAGGTGTAGGATAACAACTCCCACCCAGTTTTCTGTTGGTGGGTGGGACAAAGCTGAGCCTGATAGAGTTTAATGTGAGGCTGACACTCATCCTCAGCGAGCTTTGCTTCCTTCCTCATAACACTACGTTTCGACAGATAATAACGTGAGTGTAATTCTTGGAGCATCAGCCACATGCACGTGAGGTCAGCTGCTTACGACGCTGCTGCCAGAGGCGTTCCTGTAAGAATCTGCAGTTACGAAACTCTGTAATATCAGCTGGAAAGTGGAAAAATGTTCTCATCTAACGGCGTACGGAAAGTCCTCCCGCCGGGACGTCTGGAATTTAAACGCTAATGGACTTTAATTACTTCTCCATCTCAGCGTCTCGCTGCCGGGCTCGGTTCAGGTGTGGTTCAGGTTTGCAGTCTGAAGCGAAGGATCAGAGGTTTTTAAAAGCGGCGCTCGCCGTCGCAGAGATGTTGCCATGTTTGGTGGCATTTCAGAGAAATGCAGAGAAGAAAACGAACAGACTCAGTAATTAACTCTGAAACCACAAACTGGCAGGGAGCGTTTGCTAAACGTTTCAGGGAAACAAAAGAAATGAAAAACTTTGTGAACTTTGAGTTTGCAGCACATCGTGTGCTTCTGACGGCTTTTCTCACACTTCACATGTGTGTTTGTGGCACATCTCGTTCGGCGGGTTTGCCTTAAAGTAACATCTTAACTTTCTCTGGTGCTGTTTTATGACTTTGGAGGGGGGGCAGCCCCTCGTTAGACCTCTCAGTGATGTAGGGACCAGAGACTGAGGAGCATCAGGGAAGTCCAGCATTGAGCTGGAGAACATACTCAGTCCAGGCCGGGGCCGTCTCAGACTCTGTTTGGTCCGACAATGTGACCTTTTAACCCAGAGAACAGTTTAACCCTGAGCCTCCTCCCTCCTCTGCGCTGTGCTATCAGCTTATCCACAGCATGTAGCCAGCCGGCCACCAGCTCGCACATCATTACACGCCAATCAGTCCAGCTTCAGTAAGCCTCCACACATCGCTGCTGTTTAGCTTCATGTCTTTGTTGTGCAGAGTTGACTTTTTTAGAAATCCTTCAGTGAGACGGAACGATGCCACCATCATCCTTATCTTATGATGGTATGTCACCTGCGGCGCTCTCAGTGGAGCCTCGGTGTTCTTGTGACTTTAGGAACCGAGGAGGCCCCAGGTGTTTATCAGCAGTCTGGGTTTCGCGCTCTGTGACAGGGCTGAACTTTAACAGGAAATAAAGCTTGAAGACGTGCTGCTGGTGGAGTCACGGTAAAGATGGCTGCTCCTTTAACATGTGAGAAAGTCTTTCATGAAAAGGAAGAATGTACAAAAAGAGGAAGAGTGTGTCGGTAGAGACGATCCGCTCTGCTGCGCACACACTTCCTGTTTACTCTGAAAGTCACACGGCAGGTTTACACTGATCAGGAAGTCACCGTGGCAACCGCTGGAAGTGTTTCTGAGGGATCACCTGTTGGACGGGCAGGTAAGGCGCTGCTTTGGGTTTTGAAGGAGGGAGGAGTTTATGATGGACACTGGTGTGGCCGCAGGTGTTGGGACATGGAAGAACCGAGCAGGCGTTCAGATGGTTTTTATCTTCCACTGTGGAGAACAACACACCCACTGATGTTAGTGTGAAGGCAGCTCATCAGCATCGGTCCTTCCTCTAAACCAGAACGAGGAAACGAGCCTCGTTTTCATCGAGGATTCAGCCTGATTGATTGATTTCTGATGATAAATCACTCAACTGTGAACTAGCAGCGGAGACGACTGGACGGCTGTGGCTGAAGCCACCGCCCAGCTGTGGCCCAGCTGTGGCCCAGCTGTGGCCCGGCTGAGCAGGGTAAACCACAGGTCCACCTTACATGGGCCAAAGGTCTAGAGGCTACATCTTGACACCACCTCATGATTCTTTACCAGCTGACCCACAAAAAACACAACATAACTGAGGTGTAAAAGTGGGCGTGGCTTAACCATATACACCCGCCCAGCTTTGCTGAATCATCCTTTCAGCTGTCAAACGTTGTCACGACCTCATACAGCACACTTTGGTCTTCAGTGGGCCATGAAGCTCTCCTACGTTTAATCCCTCAGATGTACTAATATGAGAAGAAGTGAAATTCCAACAGTACGTCTCAGTTTGTCCACATGATAAAGAAACGCTGCTGCACGACTCTCCGAGCTGAAAGAAACAAAAGAAACGTGTAAAATTACAGAAAAGCTTCGTGTTACTGTGGACACACTGTAAAAAATGGTGTTGTTGTAAACTGTGAAAGACCTTTTCTGTCATTTAACTGTTGATCTATTATTTCATTACTTTGCTTTGTGAATGGGCGGGGTCTATATCAAAAGCTGTCACACAGGCTGTAACCGGCCAGTTCTGGGCCCCAGGCCTTATGTTTGACTTTGGATGTTGTGCGCTCACAGTCAGCTGTTCTAGTGTGTGGTGAGTTCACTGACCCACTTCTGCACAGACAAAGCGTCACTGTCATATGTTCTGCTGCCGAGCCCACCTCATCACACGCATGAGGAAACGTGCGTGTTCCACTGGTTTCTGTTTGGGTGTTTTAGCTAAAAATACAGCCTGTAAATAAAAGATGTCTCGTTTTATGGCCACAGTATCAGGTTTTTGGAGCCAGAAGGGAGAACTGGAGAGTTATAAGCTAAACTTGGTTAGCAGACAGCTAGCAGCTACACAAATAGGCACAGTCAAATAGGCCACGCCCCGAAAAGTGCAAACTTTAAGCCATAACTTATAAAAACACCGTGACTGTTGGAGCCTCTGGTGGACGTTAGAGGAACTGCAGCTTGTTCAACTTCCGTATTGGCTTCTTTTTTAAACTCTGTGTTTAAAACGAGCTCGTGGACTAATTTGTGCATTTTTCTCTCTTCTTTCCAGCTGCCAAACGTCCCTCCTCAGTCTCATCTCTGAGTGGGATTGTGGGTAGGATGATGTCATCCGGAGAGCGAGGAGCGTCGTCCTCCTGCACCTCCGTCAACACCGTCTGCTCGGACGGAGAGCGTCCCGCCTCCCTCTCCCTCTCCTCCTCTGCCTCGTCAGTCTCCCTGCAGGACTCCTCCCACTCCTCCTCATCCTCTTCATCCTCTTCACTTCCTTACGGCGCAGTGCCGACATACAACGCCTCATCGTCGTCCTCCACGCCAAAAAGAAATGGCTCAGACATCAGTCTGGACCTCACTCCCCTCACACCTCATGGAGGCGGAGGAGGAGCATCTGGAGGAGGAGGGGCGTGTGTCGCCAAGGTGACAGGAGGAGGCGGCCACCCCAGTAATGTTGCTAGTCCGGTGGGGGTGGCAGTGGCGGCGGCGGTGGCCACGCCCAGACAGCTTTCACGGCTGGACCGAGTGGTCCTGGAGATCGTGGAGACGGAGCAAGCCTACGTCAGAGATCTGAAGAGCATCGTGGAGGTAAGAGCTTTCATCCAACCATCCAAAGTATTCACGTCACTGCAGCGTTTCCGACCCGGAGGAGGCAGGACGGGCCCAAAATGACTCATGACTTTTAGAAACTGTGCGTTTATTTCCTCCAGCTGTTTGCAGCTGCTCGTGTGAGAACATGCAGCCAACAGAATTATGATCAGAGAGGAAGCCACGCTAGTGCATGTAAATGCATTTGATAGCACGGCTTCTTCTCTAGTGTCTGTCTTAGAATACTCGTGTTACCCTAAGAACACGAATGACCAAACAGCATCAGGCTGTAAGTTCTTTATTTCTGCTGTAACGTTTTAATGTGGCAGCCTGTGGGGACTGACTCGCTGCTGGAGCCCCCGGTGGACGTCCGAGGAACTGCAGCTTTTCTTATCTTTGTCCACACGCATTTTGAGGCCAGCTGTTTCTCTTGCTGGCCTGAGGTTCAGTTTCAGTTTGCTCTCTTCCTTCAGTTTATAAAAAAGCACAACACAGTTTGTATGTGTTAAATGGCTTTTTGAAGTAAAATTTCCCTGATGGATGTTCGGAGCTTCCGCTCTGAAGGCCAACGAACCAGTGCAGAAGGATAAAGTCAGGATAGGAAAGCCTCTCTGACCAACAGCACTGTGGTGCCCATGAGCAAGGCAACCACCGGTGCTTAAAGAGGAGAAGATTGAATGTAGCCTCCAAGAACACTTTAAAGTTTGTTATTCTCGTTGGCATCACTCCTAAACACAAGCTGAGCTCAGATAGACGTCTGCATGTCAGACATACCAGCCTTATTGCTATTATTCCTGTTGCATTGTGGGAAATCATTCCACATTTCTCCTAAGCGAGGAATGTGTCCCGCTGAGTGAAAAATTAGTTCTCTTCAAAGGAACTTTTGAATAGAAAAACTCGTCCTGACAGAATTTGCTGACTTTGTTGTTTGTGTGTGTGTGTGTGTGTGTGTGTGTGTGTGTGTGTGTGTGTGTGTGTGTGTGTGTGTTTTCGTCCATCACTGGCCCAGGTGTGCCACAGCCAGGTGTGTGAGTGTGTGAGTGTGGCTGTACGATCGGAGTGTGAAACATCCTTTTGAAGTAAAAG
This sequence comes from Rhamphochromis sp. 'chilingali', assembly GCF_963969265.1. Classification (NCBI taxonomy): domain Eukaryota; kingdom Metazoa; phylum Chordata; class Actinopteri; order Cichliformes; family Cichlidae; genus Rhamphochromis; species Rhamphochromis sp. 'chilingali'. The sequence continues at coordinate 1,466,429 of NC_137935.1, read as the reverse complement.
AGAAAATTTACTGCTGCTTTCATCCTCTGCCATCACACACACACACACACACACACACACACACACACACACACACACACACACACACACACACACACACACACACACACACACACACTCACAGGTCACTCTGACAGTCACATGACTCCTCTGGACTGTTATTGGATCGTTATTATCACTGAATTCTTTGGGCTCAAGCTCACTCACGGTCACGCCGGTTCATCCACTTTTTCGAGTAAGAATCAGACTGATATCAGGTGATTCACCACTGGGAGGGACCACCAGGTGATTAAATCTAACGTCCACCCGGAGCGTCACAGAGAGCCTGAAACCTGAGCTCTGTGCAGCACGTCTGCAGCATACCTCACACCTCTGTCCTGTGTGTGTGTGTGTGTCTGTGTGTTGTCCTGTAATGTAAGTCTTCAGTCCTGCTCTTCTCTGTATTTCAGGTTTTGCTGAAATCTGTTTTTGATTGAGGCTACATGATGTCACACTCACTGTGTGTGTGTGTGTGTTTGAGAACAATGCAGTGCAGAAACTCTTGGAAAGAGGAAGACTGAGCGTCTGAGAGCAGCTCGTCTCCGTCGTTCCTTCTTTGTCTCATAATGTCAGCTGTCAGCAGACTGACGTCGCTCCACCTGCTTCGACTCGTCTCTTTTACCTCCTTCCCCCCTGATGCCTGAAGTCCAGAGATTTGTCAAAAAACTGCTGAAACAAGCGTCATTGGGGTGGACGGAGAAAACGAAGCGAACAAGAGGGGATGGAGCTGTTGGCCTGCAGCCAAGGGGGACAGGAAGCTGAGGGGGAGGAGAGATAGATGAAGAGGGGTTAAGAGAAGAAGACAGAGATGGAGGAGGTGACGGAGAAGGGAAAGGTTTAGGAGTAGCAGCAAGAGGATAAGGATACAAAGATTAGGAGAGAAAAAATTTGGACTTGACATGAAGGGAAAGACAAAAACGCAGGAGCGAAGAGAGCAAAGCGAGGCTGAAACAAAGAGGCTGCAGAGCAGAGGCAGCGTTTACATTCAGCCCACCAACCACATCAGAGCTCGCCATCGCTCGTGTAAACTGTTATGAGGTCGATGGGTTGGTGGAGCAGGCGGAGGATGAGGGCAGGAAGAGGTGACCGGATGGGAGGCACAGACTCTGTGAGCAGAAACAAAATGCAATCAGTGCAAAAGACAAGGTTACAGCGCCGCCATCATGAGCCGCTCAGCGCTGCGCGTGAGGAAGACACGTGCAGCTTCGTCACCTCTCAGGATGCAGCAGGTTACCGAGCTTTAGCCACAAACTGAACTGGAAGACGTGAGCTTCCAGATCAGGTCTGTGACACCTGGAGTTCTTTATCTGCCTCATAGATAAAAAATCCGCCTCAACATTTGAGACTCAACTCAAAGTTCAATTCCATCAAATCACAACCGCAGCGCGCCAGAGTGACCTCAGTCCACATTATTTACTAATTATTTTCAAATGCATGGCTAACTTGACTGAACCCAAACCGTGGGGCCTAGCAGGGACTCTCCGTCTCCTGGGGCAACGTCCCGTTTCTGAGCGGCTTCCTCCCAGCACGGCCTTTTGGGCGGCAGCTATCATCTGTTGACCCGAACGTGGGATCAGGAGCGTCGGCGGCTGTGAACACCGGAGCGTATCGAGTCACGCGGCGTGTAAACAGCCGAGTGGAAAGAACAGAACGGTCGAGGCTGTGACTGCATCGTTGACGCCGTCCTGCAAACAAACAGCACATTCTGTGGTTTCTGCATCCGAGTTTAAACCGCCGTCACGTTTTCTCATCTCTCACGCTTCCCACGCTCCGTCCTCACAAACGTGCTCCTCTCCTGGTTCTTCCTCTCCCTGCGATCGCTCTCTGATTGTTTTAAGAAACGTTTCCCTTGCGGCTCTTCCTCATTCCTCTCGTCTTCCTCTCTTCATCTTCCCGTTGAGCTCTGTCATTTTTCACTCATCTCTGCCTCTCCGTGCCTTCCAGTGTGCATCTGGGTTTTTCCTCTTGCTTTTAAAAGGTGCTGAATGTGGCCAAGGCCTCTCATTATACTCTCACACACAGGGGAGCTGTGTGTGAGAGAGCGAGTGCTTGTTTTGGACACGATTTAGGAAAAAACAGAAAGCGAGTGATGGAGGAAGAATGGAAATGATTTATGTTTGCAGCCGTCTCCTAGAAATACGAGTTTCCCTGAGAGTCCCAACGAGAGGCCGACACGTCGAGTTCGCTGCAGCGAGCATTGGAAACGCACGCTGCACCGTATCACGTATAATTTGGTTCACATAAAACCTCCAAGCAGCACAACACAACGGCCTCGTTCATACTCAAAGTGCATCCTGATGTGGAACCAGAAAAAAAGGAAAAAGTGTAATTTAATCTCCTTCTCTGAGGTATTTTTAGGAGGCTCGTGTTGCCTGTTTACAGGCCCAAACAGCTCGATGGCTGTGTGGGAAATTTCACACAAATATTACGTGAAATTTGATGAAAAACTGACGCCGTTCACCTCCAAAGAGCCAAGCTGGAGCTCATCCTCTGACGGGGTCGTGCAGGAAACCTGAATCTTGGAGGACAGCGTCCAGCTTTGTGTTAAACTGAGTCACCTAAATGTCAAAAGACCCAAAAGCAGGAGAAGCAGACAGACGGGAAGTACCCGAGACGTTCACGGGATATTTAAAACCCTTCTGTTAAATCTGACAGCGAATGATGAGCACGGTTCTTTCCGGGAACACCTCGGGGCATGTGTGATGACAACTGCAGCAGTTTAATCTCTGTTGTGGATTCAGGCAGCAGACCCGGGAAGAGGAGCACTGATTCGATTGTTTAAGTGTTGACCTGGTGAGCAGACCTCGGCCTCTCGTGCTTCTCACACTGTTTCTGTCTGATGTGCATCTTCTCTCGACGGTGGTCGAGTGTTTACCTGCAAGATGTTTGGATAAGGTTGCACCACGTCACACGTGTCCATATAAAAAGTTACTGAGTGCAGACTAATGAAGGCAAATGTATCAGCTGCTTTCACTCAATTGTCTGATCACTTCTGAGTCTGAATGATTGGTAAACCTGTGAATTAGGAACGAGGTGAAGCTAGACAAACTGCATGCGGCCGTAGTGATAACCAGCAGAGCCGGAGCAGTGGAAGAGCATCAGTCGGACCCTTACATCAGCTAATTCTCTCCTACGTGACAGCGTTTAAGGTCATTATGAGGAAATTGCATTTGCAGAGCTGCTGTAAATAAATCCTAACACGATGAATCTGCAGTCATGCTGTCATCTGCAGCATCGTGACCGACTGTCCTCGGCGTCTGTGCAGTCTGATAATCAGCTTCTCTGTTCCTCCTTTACTTCCTGCTCTTTCACGAGTTGGTTGCTTCCTGTTTACCCTCCTGCCTGCGGGCGCCCTGAGCTCGGCGTCTCTGACGGTGAGGTGGTTTCCTGCTCGCGCAGGAAGTGTCGATGTGCACAGGTTTGCTTTGGCACCTCTGCTCGGGTGTTGCACTCGAGAAGCCGTCACCTCCTGTTCATCGATGTGAAACTGCCTGCTGAGGAGCGCGGGCAGTTTCCACGTCACATGATTTTGTTCCTGTAAACGTTGGCGTTGCACGGCCGATATCACCACGCAAGCTTTATGAGAGCCTGTGCATTGCAGCGTGCACACAAATCATCATGATTTAAATGACTGGTTCCTGGTTTGCATGCTGAGCTGTTTGTACGTCCTGTCCAGCACATCACGCCTTTTATTTGTTACTCTGCACTCGTACACTGGCGGGAAAATTTCACTTGAAATGTTTCATTTAGTGTTGCTGTGATAAGAAATGCTTGAACTTGAATTAAAGTTGAAGGTAAACTGACCTAAGGTCATGTGATTTACCCTGTGAAGTTATTTAAACCCCTTAAGGGGCATTAAATAAAATAATTAGTAATATTGTATTAATCCAAAGGCTGTGGCCGGCATGATGTAGGACCCAAAATGCAGGACACTCAGTCGGAGGAAACTCAAAGACACTGCTTTATTGCCACCCACCTGCTCGATAGCTAGCCGGGGGGTTCAATGGTCACTCGAGCTGGCGAGAGCAGCGGACTCCCGGCTTCATCGTTTCCAGACGCCTGCTGTCTTTCGCTGCTCAGGTTAAACATGATATATAAGTCACTCAGATAACTAAAATGTAAATGTTTGTTTTATTTGTTCCGGAGAAAATCGGTTTGGCTGAGATCAAAGTTATTAGATTAGATTAAATAAAACTTTATTAATCCATCAGGAAAAAACAGAATACTAAGAACGCCAACGCTGAAACCAAAAGACTAGAAATGATGAAAACTGACGAAAACAAAGTTCAATAAGAAGGCAAAACTCAAAACACTGGGTCACTGACCCAGGACCGTAACAACAGTACATAACATAAAAGTCAGCAGAGGCAGGACTATTCATGCACCGAGGACTAGAAACAAGACTCAGGTGACAACGATCAAGACAATCAGACAGACAGCGAATAAAACCTGAAACAGAATCTAAACAACATGAAAGTAAAACCCAAGAGACTCAATATTAAACACAGAGCTATAACCCAGAGCATTCTCGTCCCAACACGTGACATACCGACGGTTTGTCACGTGTGTCGTATGTTACGTGTTGTATAAGCAGACCGGAAACGACACACGCAGGACAGTAAAGCCAACATTAAACAGGAAGCAGAACTCAAATATTACAACATGAATCCAACAGTGCTCAAACATCAGAACCAGAGCCAAACACAAACTGGGACAAAAGTGTGTCAGCTGATCTTAAGACTTCCACGCCGCCGTGTTTTCACAGATTTGGCTGACATTAATTATGAAGCGCTGTCTTCTACCTGTCTGTGACGTTTGATAGGAAACTGCTGCAGCGCTTCATGTGCTCGGACGCCAGCGCCGTGAATATTCCCGAGCTGGAATGCCCCGTGTTTTTCCGACTTTTGCCCGCTCTGCTGACATTCCTAATTAGTCAGACATCAAACACCTGCTGCTGGAGGCTCGCGTCAGAGCTGAAAGCTGCTTTAATTTTCACGACAGCGTCGGGGTAAAGAGTGCTGCCAAACTAAACAAACCACCAACAAAGGAGTGAATCAGAGTATGTGCAGAGCAGGAGGTGGAAACGCTGACTCTAACCCTCTGTGTGTGTCTGCAGGACTACCTGGGCTGCATCATCGACTGCGGCGCCCTGCCGCTGAAACCCGAGCAGGTCAGCACGCTGTTCTGCAACATCGAGGACATCTACGAGTTCAACAGGTAACTCACCTGCTCCTCTGTGCTGCTGTTACACGTTAATGAGTAATAACTGTAGCAGCAGGCCTGAATCAGCAGTCTGTTTGTGCGTTTTGTTGTCTCTGGTTAACTGTTGGTGCTGTCGGTCGAGTAAGAGTCGAAGAGTTTGGTCATTTGGGAAAGTCGCTAATTTTTTCTGCTGTTTCTGACAAAAAGTTTCTAAATTTCCAGGAAAGAAGTTCTTCTCATAGTTTTGATGTTGTTCAGAAACGACTCAGCTTTATTCATAAGATAAGATATAAGATATATAACTCTTTATTGTCATTGCACGGTCATACAGAGTACAGCAGTACAATGAAGTTGGAAAACTGTCCTACGTCGGCACTACATGTAACACGACCCGATACGACACAGTATAATAACTTAGTAATAAAAAAATGAATAAGTGTATGTGTATTGCACACTGTTATTATTGCACATTAATTATTATTGCACCTTGTTATAAATATAAATATTATTATTGTTTTAAACATTGTTACCTCCCCCCTAAAAAAAGTCCAGGGAGGTATCCAGTCAGGTCAGCTGTTAGCATTGATCAGGGCTGTTGCCCTGTTGTAAAAGCTGTCCTTGAGTCTGTTTGTTCAGGACCTCAGCAGCCTGAACCTCCTGAGACAGCGAGTGCTGTACAGGTCCTTCAGGGAGGGAAGAGGATGTCCAATGATTTTTTGGGCTATATTGATGACCCTCTGGAGTGCCTTTCTGTGTGCTGTGGTGCAGCTGGAGAACCACACACCGATGCAGTATATCAGCACACTTTCAATGGAGCAGTGGTAGAAGACGGTCAGCAGCTCCTTCAGGTCCATTTTTCTGAGGATTCTCAGAAAGTGGAGACGATGTTGGGCCTTCTTTAAGACCGCAGAGGTGTTAGAGCTCCATTGGAGGTCTGTGTCTATGTGCACACTAAGAAACTTGAAACTGGAGACCCTTTCCACACACTCCCCATTAATGCTGACAGGCTGCAGCTCGGACTTCCTCCTTCTGAAGTCAACTACCAGTTCTTTTGTCTTGGTGGTATTGAGGTCCGGGTTGTTATCTACACACCAATCTGACAGCCTCTGAACCTCAGCTCTGTACGCCGTCTCATCTCCCCCTGAGATGAGCCCCACCACAGTGGTATCATCTGCAAACTTGATGACTGTGTTGTCTGGGTGGGAACTAACACAGTCATGTGTGTACAGAGTGTACAGTAGGGGACTCAGTATACAGCCTTGTGGAGAGCCGGTGTTGAGGCTGAGGGCTGAGGAAAGATGAGGCCCCACTCTAACTCTCTGTACACGGTCTGAGAGGAAGTCTCTGATCCAGCGGCAGGTGGTGGAAGGAAGTCCAATTTCCAGCAGTTTATCTATTAGTCTGTCCGGGAGTATCGTATTGAAAGCAGAGCTAAAGTCAACAAAGAGCAGCCTGGCGTAACGGCCCTGCACTTCCAGGTGAGAGATGGTGGTGTGGAGCGTTGTAGCGATGGCATCTTCAGTTGATCTGTTAGCTCTGTATGTGAACTGGAGCGGGTCGAGTGTGGGTGGCAGGCAGGACATGATGTGACGTCGGACCAGTTTCTCGAAACACTTCATTATAACAGGTGTTAGAGCGACTGGTCGGTAGTCGTTGAGGCTGCTAATGTTAGTACGCTTTGGCAGTGGGACAACTGTGGCCGACTTTGGGGCACGGTGGGATGCAGGACTGGGACAGTGAAGTGTTGAAGCTCTTAGTGAAGACACCAGCCAGTTAGACATTCTTTTAGGACCCTTCTGCTCACCCCAATTTGACCGGCGGCCTTCCTGGGTTCACTGCCCTCAGTGTGCGCCTCACCTCATATTCCTGCACTATGAGGCTTGGGATGCTGCTGCTGCCTCTGGTCCCTTCACCTCAAAGCGTGCGAAGAAGTGGTTCAGCTCCTCGGCAATCTCCGCGTTACCCTCAGTCAACGTGGTATTGCAAGGTTTGTAGTTAAGTGCCGAACTCCCTGCCATACCTGTCCTGAGTTGTTGTTGCTGAAGTGGTCTTCGATCCTCCTCTTGTACGCTGCCTTCTCTGTTGCCTCTTTTCAGCTCAGATCTGGCTGCACTGTACTGCGTACCATCACCGGATCTGAAAGCAGCGTCACGTTGCTTCAGCAGGACCTGGACCTCTTTAGTCATCCAGGGTTTCTGGTTGGAGACGTTTGTCCACAGTGACACTGTTGACACAGAAGTTAATATATGAGAGCACTGATGCTGTGTGCTCTTCAAGGTCCTGATGTCCGTGTTTTCAAAACAGTCCTGCAGCTGATGTGATGCGCCTTCTGGCCAGGTTTTCACAGCTTTTGTGACTGCAGCATGGACATGTGGTCTGACAAACCTAGATGTGGTAGAGGGGTTGCTCTGTAGCCTTTTTGGATGTTGCTGTAGGCTTTGTCCAGTGTGTTTTTCCCCCTCGTTGCACATTTAATATGCTGTTCAAATCTGGGGAATACTGACCTTAAATCAGCGTGGTTGAAGTCCCCAGCTATGATGTGCACTGCGTTCGAATGGGAGTTCTGCTGGTTGCTTATTGTCTTGTGCAGCTCCTCCATGGCCGAGTTAGCATTAGCATCGGGTGGTACATACACGGTCGTTACCATGACAACAGTAAACTCGCGAGGTATGTAGACGGGTCTGCACTTCACAGTCAAATATTCCAAAGGTAGCAGCAAATCACAACACTTTAAATTGTGAAGTAAAGACCGTACAATAATACAGCCGCCTATGAGCGAGCACGGTGACAGCAGAGAGCAAGAACTTCCTTTAACCAGAAGAAACCTCCGGCAGATCCCGGCTGACTGTGAGCAGTTGGGGTGATTCTGACTGTGGTCCCCGAGATTTTTAGAACATATTTGCCTTAAAGCTGCATCCTTTTATATACAGTTAACCCTGTGAGGCCAAAGCTAGTAAACTCCTGTTATAACTGTGTGTTGGAGGGAAATTAAAAGTAATTAAAAGTGGACACGACGCTGTTTGTTTGTTTTTTATTTGAAAAATCTGCTCCACTGGTAACAGGACTTTCAGTGTGTTGCAGTCTTAAAAACACCTCCTTGGTAACACGTTTTGGCTCTGAGTGTCCTAAAGACCTGCAGACAGGAGGACTGAGCCAAAGCCCGTGACCTGCTAACAGCTCGTAGCCGGATCTGATCCGTGTCGAAGGTTTGGCCAGAAGCAAAACACTTTGCTGAGCAGGATGAAGTGTGAGGAGCAGAAAGCCCACATCTAAAGTTCTCATGAGCTGAGCAAGGCACTAACACCGCCAGGGCTGCAGGTTTGATTCCCACCAGGATGCTTCACTATGAAATGCTCACAGCTCGGCTCTGTGCCGTCACGTCAGCTCACAGAGCGAGCGGCTTCAAACACTCAGACGTGTGAAGCCATTTCACTGCTGCTCGCTCAGTGCAGATGGAGGCTGAGCATCACCTGCTGCTTTGGGTGGAGGGGCTACTGATCAGGAAGAGCGCAGGCCCAGGGGCCTTACTGGGGCCTTACTGGGGCCTTACTGGGGCCTTACTGGGGCCAAAGTCTGGTTGGAAAGTGAGCCACAAAGAAATGTGGAACAAAGACCCCCCAAAGTATCACAATGACTCCACCAGCCTCAGGGAGACAGGGTGGTTCTTCACAGATGATGATGGGTGATTAGTAGCTGGTGAAGCAATCTGAAAATGGCCAGCTGCGTTCACAGATGCACCATGGGAGTTGATGCCTCAGCGTGTGCATGCAGCCTGCAGTTACAGCTCCCTCGAATTCACAGCTCATCCAGGGGAACACATAGTTGTTCCCAAACTAGCTGAGAGAAGTAATCTCTCCAACCTCCCCAGGAGACGTCCAA